>NW_026606087.1:29330000-30557500 GCF_029834395.1 Sorex fumeus | reverse complement strand
CAAATGTCACAGGAATGCACACAAGGGCGCACAGCAGTGCTCAGGGAAAGGATTCCCAAAGAAGGGCCCATACATTGGACTGCACCAACCAAAACATCATGACCCTGATTTTAGAATGAATGTGAGAAACACTAGCTGAGATGTGCACGCTTCAACTGCGGCTGACTAGTACTAACACTGGACATGTGTGATCATGGAATAAAATATTTTTAACTGTGGTATTTGTGCCATGAAATTATGAAGATGCCAACCTCAAAATAGGGATGTTGGACAATGGAAAATTGATTCCTGTAAGTCTATCAAATGTCACACATAAGTATGAGCCACCAGAAGCAACAGAAGCATCACCCTGATTAGCAGTGCAAGTGTCGTAAGCCAGAGTATCCTGAAAACAGTACACTGTGCACTTAAGCAACAGCTGCTTATGACTGCTTGAGCTGACTGCACACAAAAAACTAACACAGTACTCAGAATCCAACTCAAGCATATAAAAAACTGAAAGATAAAGCTAATAATTTGCACACCCAAGCAAGTACCAAGGTAACACGAGCAGGTGTGTGTTAGTGTGCTCAGGTCTGTGAAGATTAGCCAAGAATTCCTGTTTCCTAAGCAAAGAATAAATTGCCGTGGTCTGAGCGTGTGTGTGCATCTAGGGGTGTGTGTGTGGGGGGGGTGCACATGCAAGAGAGAGTAGGCAGACGTTTGCCCGTGAATTTTGCATCTGCCAGTTACTTCCATAGAACATGACTGACTAAAGGGAACTTTCAGTGAATGTGCTCACATGGATGGGAGTCCACAGACATGAACACGCATGCTCGTGTCTGCTCTAAGGATCAGGATCAGGAAATAGAGCAAAGAAAACTTATGATTAGTAAATCATGTCTGTGACACAGAATTATGGAACAGAAATATGGAAAATACAGGTACACGAAAAATATGGACCATACAAGGCATCACAAGAAATACGAAACACACAGGTAAAACAAGAAACAGGGCGTATAGAGAATTCAAGAAAATGGTCAGCACTACATGTTAAGCAATGGCTTACTTAAGTCAAAGCCAAAGCATGAAAACCACAACACATGTGAGAATGAGTAATAATTTGAATCTTGTTTTCAGCAGCTGCTTGGAAACAAGGTGATTTCTGCAAATGCATCTTAGGTAACCAATGAATTATCGAGACCATCTGTTTCACCTGTATCCTGTGATCCCAGTTTCAGTGAGTGTTTTAAGCATCAGTAACCACAATCTTGACATCCCCATGTAAGCACTGTAACATTAATCTAATGTACCCACACCAATGTTCAGAAACACTAAGTCAGGATCATCTCAGCCATGAAGTAAAATGTAACAGCAAAAGCAGCAGCACCGTGAAGCACACACAAATACAGTGCATAAATATATGGGAGCAGCACAGGGGCAATAGCACAAACAAACATTACAAAAGTTAATTACACAAGTTAATAAATGAAAAGATCCAGGCACAGGTTTTGTAGTCTTTTATTAGTCTCCTCGAAACACACCCAGTGATCATGGGTGGGTGGTCCCCGCTCAGGTGAGAGACCACAGCCAAACTGTAACGGAAACATAAAACACCTGACTACCATCTGGTGGTGATAAAACACACACTGCAACAGCACCCCAACCACACAAAGTCCAGCTCCTCCAGGAAGTCCAGAATACAAGCCAATGGCCAACATCATAACAGACGTGCAACTGTCCACGAGGCAGTCCTGAGTAAGAATAGGAACCCAACTAACACCCCTCCATTCACTCACCAGCGGTGATCATCAGTTACTACTGGAATGCCAAGTAGAGCCACAGAAATGTCCATGCACAGACCACAGACTTGACCATACACACATAACTTGCAGGAGTCTACCCAAAGTGTCTGATTTCACTGAAAGTTGACAAAAGGCACAGAGTAAACTGAGAAAAGAAATAAAGGCCTCTCAAGTGTTCATACTCACAATGAATGCTCTGACACAAATTGATTATGTGCCTAGAATGGTGTCATGAATGCGCCTTCTCCAGGATCGATGGATGCCCTGAAAACACGGGCCTCCCCAGTTCACTTCCCCTCCCTCACTGGGACTTCCTCTCTGGCCCACTTCTAAGGCAGTAAAAAAGGGAGAAAACTCGCAAAGTCACATATTGAGAGAACCAGTCCATAGACGAATCATCCTTCAGGACGAATGCAGTGGCAGACAATCCAAAACACTGACACTGCTGCAACTACTAAGACAGTCTCCGTAGAGGATGAAAGCACACTCGGATAATACATGGAAACAGAGGATAGCATGCCACATAAGCAGGGGTGGCAAATACATACAGGAATGCAGGTAGTCTGGACTCCCCAAAAGAAACTCAAGGACTCACTGTGAAAGTGGAAATCCATCAGAAATATTACATGTATTTTTGTATATACAATATATATATATGTGTGTGTATATACATATATAGCGACCTATTACATATGTTGACAGTGGTCTTTCAAAGTATGCTTGTCATGGAGCTGATAAGTCCTGAAAAGCTCTTCAGGGCTCACTGTCATAAAATACAGATGGTGCTTCCCAGGAAGCTCCTTGTGGGAAAATGTGATGAATTTTCAGTACAAGGACAGCTATGTTACACACAGATGACAGCATGGTATCCCTGAAACTTCCTGTGGCCAAACACAGGAAATAAAGCAATGGTGATCATACCCGGGGGTGAGCTCTGCAGGCTTATACATGCCAGCAAGTGGAGAACATTGCCACAGGGAGCTTATGTTTATTGGTTACGCCCATCACAGTCACTCCCATTTGTCAGTATTTATCTGCAAACTCTTCTCTGTGCTCTCCTCAATCGGCTAATCACCTTTTCTCCCTAATCAGATTCTGTTAGCTTATAAGATCAGATCCTTCTAAGAACACTGAATTTGTAAGTTAAGTCTCAAAGCAATGTCCTTTCTGTATGGACATGGGAAGACAGTTAATGTTATGCTTTTGTAACTTGGGAGTTGATTGACTACAAATAATATTTACTCCTGGGCATCTGCTTTCTTGACTTTGTTGCCCTTAGTTCCTGGAACCTCAAAAGCAGGGTCCCAACGAGGGACTGAATGAACTCAGGGCAAGCTGTGAGCTACCCTGGCATCAAAATGGGCCAGGCCAAAGCGCTACGATACTCAACTATAAGTTGAGGGCATGACCATGGACAAATGCTGTCATGATCCAAAAGTAAGTAACAGCAAGACTAGGACCCTGCTGGGGCTAGGAAGGCTAGCCTGGCCTGAGGACTGTAATATATATATTTTGAATATATAGTGAATTTATTATTATATATTGAATAAATTATTATATATTTATTCTTATTATATATTATGATAATAATATATAATTATATATTAGGTAGTTTTATTTATATACATTTATATGTTATACATTATAATTATAATATATTTATAATTTTGTTATAATTTATTATTATATATTGTTATATATAACAATATTATATATTGTTATAATTTATTATATATTAATTATTCAATATTATATACTGAATATATATTACAGAATATATCATGAGATGTCCTCAGGAAGAACCAAACCTTAAGTTTATATCTCTTACTGTGCTTCTACAGAATGACATTCCTTGAAATATTGAAAGTAGATTTTCTACAACTATTTAAGTGGATTACTGAGGAAAGAACACACCCTTGTTGGGATCCCACCCTTGAGTGGATCTCCTAGTCATCTGGAGTCATCTCTTTAGATGAGATTTTATCCCTGAATTAATCTCCTGGAGGAGTGGCCTTACCTCTCTCTGCTGATTTGTTAATGTTCAACCCACATTTGTGTCACCACCCTATGTGATTGCTATATAAACTAAGACTGTAAGATCGGAGGGGGCTCGGGCTCCAGGGGGCAGAGTCAGAGATGAGAGGGGCTCAGGTTTGAGAGAGAGGGAGAGCAGCGGAAGGGGAGTGAAGATTGTAATAAATTACAATTGTTACCGACCAGCCTGGCCCTCGTTCCTTCCTTCACCTACCTATCACTGTAGGCCTCTCTGGGGTGGGGGAAGCGGCCAGAGACCACTGAATGTGGGTGGCGAGAGAGAGAGCACTGTCAGCCTTTTGAAAACACACAAGCAAGTACACGTGCAAGAAACTAAGGCATAAAAAAGCACGTTCTGTGTCTCTAGGCTTGGGTGTGTGCATGTGTGGTTCGTAAATCATTAGCAAATCCATCATGTGTCACACTGACATGTGCCACAAGAGTGCACATGCAGGAACACAGCACTGGAGAAAGTATGAAGTAATGGTGCCTGAGACAAGGATGCAGACAAGTTTCTGATCTGACACTGTGATAGAGTTGGGCTGTGTAGCTGCGAGGGAAAAGCACCGCCACTATACGCCACATGAGCAGTGATGCTCCATGTGCGTCTGTCAGAAATCAAAACTTAAAATCTTAAGTTCATTCATCAACATATGCGACTTTAAGTTTTAAAATTAAAACTTAAATGCGAGCCAAAAAATCTAAATGCACCGATTGCAAAACAAATTCTGAACAAGGCATGCGATACAGACTGTCGGATGTGACGTCCAGTCAAGAGCCACCAGAGGGACACAGAGCCATGACATGCAAAGTAAGTGCTGCAGAACATGGAACATACTGCCATTTTTTCTCAAAGAGAATGAGTCATGACTTACTCTTGTGTCCAACAGCCTGCTAGGTAAATGGTGATTTCTGCAAATGCATCTTATGGGAGGGTTGAATTTGTGAGAGCATCTGTGTTTACTTACATCCCGGTCCTCTGTTCATGAGGCCCCGACCCCATGATGTTTCTCTCTTACTTCTGTCTCTTTCTGAAATCCTCACAGTGTTACTGCTTCAAAGCCTTTTCACCTTTGACTGGTCCCAGGCTACTGGCACCAGAAGAGGGCCCTCAACAGTAAGGACTGTCTGATACAGACTCTAAGCAGAAAACCCCAATAAGCTGTGAGGACTCTGAAGGAGCGAATCCCTGCTGAAAGAGTGAGTGAAACTCCAAGGGTGAGTGTGTTCTGGGGATTTGTTACCCAGGGTAATAATCAGCCAAAGTACTTCCAAAGACAGGGAGTACCTTCCAGTCCTTTGACAAGACTAAGGTATGTTGTCAGAAGGTTTTAAGAACGTTGAAACCAGCAGGTGGAAAATCAGAGGATTAAAGTTTGCAGTGACATAGGGTTTCTGCACATAGCAGAAACACCACTGTCACAGCAGAAATGCACACAGCTAAAGTGTGGGGCTACTGCTTTAAACGGAAATACAATCTGAACAACTGCGAGTCATGAGGTGAACTTCATGATAAAAGGATGCTGCCACGGTTAAAAGTGTACAGTACTAGTATGTCACAGCAGACTGGACCACTCGGATGGCTTTATATGCAAATAGAGTTGAGCAAGACAATGGATACTAAAAAAGGATCGTAGGTCATACCCATCATTTCCCAACAGCAACCTGAGCATCATGACAATTTCAAAGTCAGTGAATGACACACACTGGTAACAGTGCCTGGTTCTCTCAAGCTCATTGTGCCCCACCAAAAAACACCTGAAATAAGATCATACAGCAATAGAATATGCAAAGCAAACGCAACAGGCAAAGCAATTATGGCAATGCTGCTTAAAGAAGTGCAGACAGGTCCTCTACCTCCTATCATTTCACTAGGAGTCTCAAGAGCTCCACAAGGGGCAGAATTCAACTGTGGGCAAAGAGCTGTACGTGGCTATTCACAGCATCAATGATCAAAGGTGAGTGAATGCAAGATCCTGGGCAGGTGGAGAAAGTGGGATCTACAGGATCTGCACTACAACTCACTCAGCAATGTGAGAATTACACGGAAGTTCTGCAGGACAAGAGGAAAAACTTTCAACAAAATCAAAAGGAAAATAAATCCATTTACTCTAGCATGGTTTTGTACTCAAAGCACACATGCACCTACCAGCCCTTAGGGGTAACGCCCGGATCTGGGCTTGGGATTGTGAAGTCAGTGGCAGGGATGAAGTCCCAACCTCCCAAAAGCTGCAGTGTGTGCTGCCTGGACTCTCACTCATTTAAAATCAAGGGTAAAAATACAAAGAAGAAAAACCTTCAGCAAGGGGGCACAGCCCTTGCACATCCAAGATCCAGAGCAAAGTCTCTGGCACGTAGGTCCCAACCACAGCAAGGTCATGTGCAAGCCTGGGGGTTCCTGACCTTCCCACTCTGTGCTTCCAGTGGCCAAGAGTGCCCTGGGGCTACCATGGGCCCATCTGCAGCACCTGGAGGGAAGCAGAGGTCCCACACTCCTGCCTTTGGAGGCATTTCTGGACCATACCCCAGGTGGTCAATGCCTGACCCTGTGCATATGCTCGGAATTGAACCCCAGTGCTATTCAGAGGACATGTATAAAGGATGAAACTGGGTGATCTGGTGGCCTATGAGACAACCAGCACCCCGTAATGTGTAGGTCTGGTCTCAGAGTACCAGGACTTTAGGGGAAAAAAACTAGAGCCCAGCAACTGTTACACCCTATTGATGCAAATGGTGGATTTCTTAAAATCTAATCCCTTATCATGGTCTATAGTGATGTCAATGAACAACCCAGGAAACAGCTGTAGGATGTAAATGAACACACACAGAAGACATGCTGCAAGGTTCTGTACACGACACAGGTTTCGCTGTATAAAGAGACACTTCATTCCTGAATCATACTTAGCCAGTGTAAACCTGGAAAAGATTAACCATAGTTGAAGGGGACAAAACTTGTCCACGTGATGTGAAAATGAGCATGTGACACACCTGCGTTGTGTGTGATCGGCGATGACTGACCTGCACAGCGCCTCCACTCAGGCACTCTGGAACAGGAAGCTGACAGTGTTGTGGCAGGAGCAGCCACGTGGGTCTCTGGTGGGACATGATGAGCACCAAGCCACGCATGCATGCCGGGGTTCTGGAGGCTGGCAGGAAAACCTAGGAAATAGGCCCGTAATGGTGGCTGAAAACCCCTGGATGGATATGGTCGGGACACACGTGTGTGTAAAGGCTAGAGTGATGTCTGCAAGTGGTCACTGGCATGATGCCCAGCACACTCCATCTCTGTGGATTTCTCCTGGAGCCCTCTTGGGGGGGGTGGTCACCCAGTGCTCTCAGACCTGGATGCTCCCATGACTGAATCGATCGCTGTGCAGAGGCAGAGCGATGTATGAGGACATGGGACATGCCACCCTGCACCTGACAGTGAGTGCGAGCCACTGTCTCAGATGGGGGGAGCGAACCTGCAACGCTACAGTCCCTGGCCTGCCACATGCTAAGCCTGTTGCTTCCCACTGACCCTCACTGCAATGCCTTAGATTGGTTGCAACTGTGAATTAACTGAGATTGGACGCAGTCTGGGAAAAAGTGCTCCCTTCTGCAGTCCACGGTCTTTCAGAGCTGCTCCCCTGAGACCCGTAGGCTAGGGCAGGGCAGTGACGGTCTCAGGGTCACCCTGGTCACCACGCCAAAGGGGAGTGAGAAGCCAGCAGGAGTCCGACCTGGAAGCCCAGGCGCTCTGGCCTCATCCTCTGGAGCGCGTCAACAGCTCCCAGTGGACCCTAGTGAAGAAGCACACACCGAGGCAGGTGAGGCCCGTGTCTGGGGCACGCAAGGACATCCCTGGCCCTGGGAGGGAAGCTGGGGACGCCGGAGGCGAGAAGTGTGAGCTGCGGAGGGGACCGGGGTGGGGGGGGGGATGCTCTGATCTCGGGGCTGGCATCCAACCATCAACAACAACAACTCACTGTGATCCAATGCAAAAGGTAAAAATTAAAAGCAAAAAAAGGGCTCGATTTAAAACAATGAAAGGCAGGGGCAGTTCTGGGCAGTGGCAAGGTGGACCGGGCCTCCCTGGGCGCTGAACCGGGCGGGGGCGGGTGTGCGGGGACCCTGCCCCAGCCCTGAGCCTGGCGCCCACCTGGCCTAGCCACGACTTCGTCTTCGGTCCCCGAGGGCCAGGCCCAGCCACGACCCGCCCACCCCCGAGGACCAGGCACCCTCCACACACACTGACCCGAGGGGCGCTGGACAGACCCGCGGGGCGGGGCCTCCCGGGGCAGCCTCGGGCAACCCGCACGTGTGCGGCTCTTTGCTCTATTTGCTCTTTTTGCAGAGACTCCACCCTGAGCGCCCCGAGGCAGCTCCGGGGAGGCCACGCCCATCCACAGCTCAGAGGTGAGGCCACGCCCCCAGGCGGCTCAAGGGCGAGGCCATGCTCCCAAGCAGCTCAAGGGTGAGGCCACACCCACACGAGGCTTATGGGGCCACGCCCCCACGAGGCGGCTCATGGGGGACCACGCCCCTAGGCAGCTCACGGGGAGGCCACGTCCCCAGGAGGAGCACAGATGAGGCCACGCCCCCAGGCGGCTCAAGGGGAGGCCATGCTCCCAAGCAGCTCAAGGGTGAGGCCACACCCACACGAGGCTTACGGGGCCACGCCCCCACGAGGAGGCTCATGGGGGACCACGCCCATAGGCAGCTCATGGGGAGGCCACGCCCCCAGGAAGAGCACGGGTGAGGCCACGCCCCCAGCACTTCAGAGGTGAGGCCGGCCATGCCCCCAGGCTGCCGAGGTCACACCCGCACGAGGCTCACGGGGGCCACGCCCCCACGATGCGCCCAGGCGAGGCCATGCCCACTGGCGTCTCGAAGATGCGTCCACGCCCCCAGGCCCACAGGCGGGGCCAGTGGGGGGGAACAGGGCCCACTCACTGGAGGCACCCTGGTCTCTACGCCCCCAGGCCCTTGCAATGGAGACCCCGTGGGCGGGGCTGAGCCTGGCACGTGGGTGACCCGGTTGGGGTGCCGGACGCCCCCTCGGTCGCCAGGCACCGCCGGGGGAGGGGGGGAAGATTCGGAGTGGAAGCAGGCCTACACCTCAACTTGTCAATAGAATAAAGGGGGTGGGCAGGGGGGCTCCCGGACCTCCGGTCACACCCCCGTCTCACTGTCTGTCCCCCGGGCCCTTCCCCCGGTCTCCCACCGCCTGCGCGCGACCCCCGAGCTCTGGGCCTGTCGCTGGGAGCCCCCCCCCCCACTGCACCGAAAGTCTCCGAGCCCCCAGCCGCGGCCACAGTGCCCCCCTGCGCCCCTCTCCTTATCGCTGCCCTGGCGCCAGAGTCCGGCCTGACCCGAACCTCCACCGGGCCAAGCTGGCCCCGAGCCACCTGCCCATGCCAGGCCCTGGGGACGCAGAGCCCTACCTGGTGCTGGAAAGTCCGAGAGAGCGAGGAAGTCCAAGAGCCGGGAGGAAAAAAGAAGTGGGCCTGAAGGCTGTCCTTTTTCCGCTCTGGCTGCCCGCCCCCACAGCCCTCCCAGTCCCACTCTGATTGGCCACGTGTTCCCCGGGCGAGGTTTCCATGGACACACCTGGACACACCTGGCCCACATTAGGGAGCTCTCACTGCCCCCGCCCGCGGCCTTGGCAACGCTCCTAGCAACGGACTTGCTGGGGCAGCCCGTGGGAACCCTCCAAAAGCCAGCTGGACTGCAGGCGCTGCTCCCCCAGGCGGTGCTCCAACCCGGCTACACCGCCAAGAGATAGTACAATGGGGAGGGGGGTTGCCTTGCACGTGGCCGAGCCAGGCTCTATCTCTCACACCCCACGGAGGGCCAAGGGGTCTCCTCCCTGGTGACGTCATTTATGGGGGTGCAGACCCATGGTTCCCCATACTGCCGGGAGTGATTCCCGAGTGGAGAGCCAGGAGCAACCCCGGATGCTGCTGGGTGTGCCTTGAACGCTGAGTACAGTTGCCCAGGACCGATCTCCCTGCTCGAGGATCTGCATCCGAAGCCTCTGATGGAGTTCCAGCGGTGGCACTGGGCCTCTCCAGGAGATACAGGGATGTAAGTGCCACTGAGGCCTCTGATGCTGATCCAGAGGCATCACTATTTTCTGGGGTTTGTGCGCCATTTTTTCTGCACTCCTGGTTTTCTGGGTTTTGAGAGTTGGCTCGGGCATTGGGAATGTCCTCTAGACTCTGGTCTGTGTCGTGAATGTCTGGGTGGGTGTTTGACTCAGTCCCAGGGCACCCACTACAGGATCTGGTGGGCTCTAACAGGCGACTCCGTGGATGACCATTTCAACCTAATGGAGATGTCCGTCTCAGGAGCTGGTCCTTTGAGGTGTGTCCCGAGTGGGGGGCTCACACCAACACTCCTGAGCGAAGATCCCATAAGGGGTCTGGCCAGACGAGCACCTGAGAGTCGCCTGTGGCTTGTCCATGGCGTCCCCTCCCTTGTGACATCATCCATAGGGGGTAGGCACATATAAAATTCTCAGTATCCCCTTTCTCATGGTCCAAGAAAGTGCTCTAATGGAATGATCCGGTGAAAGAGATGAAGGGCCTTATGTCCAAAATTGGATGGTATTCCACAGCACTATAGCACAGGCTGCTTGTGGAAGGGGTTCCACTTAATGATCAAAAAGAAATGGCATCATCACTCCTGTCTCAAGTAGCAAAATCTGGAGACAAAGATACTGAAAGTAACGGAGATACCCTTGTGCTTTTGGACCCGTGCTGACCCTCCCAAATGCTGTCATGATCTAAAAGTAAGTAACAGCAAGACTAGGACCCTGCTGGGGCTAGGAAGGCTAGCCTGGCCTGAGGACTGTAATATATATATTTTGAATATATAGTGAATTTATTATTATATATTGAATATATTATTATATAATTATTCTGATTATATATTATGATAATAATATATTATTATATACTATGTAGTTTTTATTTATATACATTTATATATTATATATTATAATTATTATATATTTATAATTTTGTTATGATTTATTATTATATATGTTATATATAATATAACAATATTATATATTGTTATAATTTATTATTATATATTGTTATGATTTATTATATATTAATTATTCAATGTTATATATTGAATATATATTACAGAATATATCATGAGATGTCCTCAGGAAGAACCAAACCTTAAGTATATATCTCTTACTGTGCTCCTCCAGATGAAATTCCTTGAAATATTGAAAGTAGATTTACTACAACTATTTAAGTGGATTACTGAGGAAAGAACACACCCTTGTTGGGATCCCACCCTTAAGTGGATCTCCTAGTCATCTGGAGTCATCTCTTCAGATGAGATTTTATCCTTGAGTTAATCCCCTGGAGGAGTGGCCTTACCTCTCTCTGTTGATTTGTTAATGTTCAACCCACATTTGTGTCACCACCCTATGTGATTGCTATATAAACTAAGACTGTAAGATCGGAGGGGGCTCGGGCTCCAGGGGGCAGAGTCAGAGATGAGAGGGGCTCAGGTTTGAGAGAGAGAGAGGGAGAGCAGCGGAAGGGGAGTGAAGATTGTAATAAATTACAATTGTTACCGACCAGCCTGGCCCTCGTTCCTTCCTTCACCTACCTATCACTGTGGGCCTCCCTGGGGTGGGGGAAGCGGCCAGAGACCACTGAATGTGGGTGGCGAGAGAGAGAGCACTGTCAGCCTTTTGAAAACACACAAGCAAGTACACGTGCAAGAAACTAAGGCATAAAAAAGCATGTTCTGTGTCTCTAGGCTTGGGTGTGTGCATGTGTGGTTCGTAAATCATTAGCAAATCCATCATGTGTCACACTGACATGTGCCACAAGAGTGCACATGCAGGAACACAGCACTGGAGAAAGTATGAAGTAATGGTGCCTGAGACAAGGATGCAGACAAGTTTCTGATCTGACACTGTGATAGCGTTGGGCTGTGTAGCTGCGAGGGAAAAGCACCGCCACTATACGCCACATGAGCAGTGATGCTCCATGTGCGTCTGTCAGAAATCAAAACTTAAAATCTTAAGTTCATTCATCAACATATGCGACTTTAAGTTTTAAAATTAAAACTTAAATGCGAGCCACAAAATCTAAATGCACCGATTGCAAAACAAATTCTGAACAAGGCATGCGATACAGACTGTCGGATGTGACGTCCAGCGAAGAGCCACCAGAGGGACACAGAGCCATGACATGCAAAGTAAGTGCTGCAGAGCATGGAACATACTGCCATTTTTTCTCAAAGAGAATGAGTCATGACTTACTCTTGTGTCCAACAGCCTGCTAGATAAATGGTGATTTCTGCAAATGCATCTTATGGGAGGGTTGAATTTGTGAGAGCATCTGTGTTTGCTTACATCCCGGTCCTCTGTTCATGAGGCCCCTGACCCCATAATGTTTCTCTCTTACTTCTGTCTCTTTCTGAAATCCTCACAGTGTTACTGCTTCAAAGTCTTTTCACCTTTGACTGGTCCCAGGCTACTGGCACCAGAAGAGGGCCCTCAACAGTAAGGACTGTCTGATACAGACTCTAAGCAGAAAACCCCAATAAGCTGTGAGGACTCTGAAGGAGCGAATCCCTGCTGAAAGAGTGAGTGAAACTCCAAGGGTGAGTGTGTTCTGGGGATTTGTTACCCAGGGTAATAATCAGCCAAAGTACTTCCAAAGATGGGGAGTACCTTCCAGTCCTTTGACAAGACTAAGGTATGTTATCAGAAGGTTTTAAGAACGTTGAAACCAGCAGGAGGAAAATCAGAGGATTAAAGTTTGCAGTGACATAGGGTTTCTGCACATAGCAGAAACACCACTGTCACAGCAGAAACGCACACAGCTAAAGTGTGGGGCTACTGCTTTAAACGGAAATACAATCTGAACAACTGCGAGTCATGAGGTGAACTTCACGATAAAAGGATGCTGCCACGGTTAAAAGTGTACAGTAATAGTACGTCACAGCAGACTGGACCACTCGGATGGCTTTATATGCAAATAGAGTTGAGCAAGACAATGGATACTAAAAAAGGATCGTAGGTCATACCCATCATTTCCCAACAGCAACCTGAGCATCATGACAATTTCAAAGTCAGTGAATGACACACACTGGTAACAGTGCCTGGTTCTCTCAAGCTCATTGTGCCCCACCAAAAAACACCTGAAATAAGATCATACAGCAATAGAATATGCAAAGCAAACGCAACAGGCAAAGCAATTATGGCAATGCTGCTTAAAGAAGTGCAGACAGGTCCTCTACCTCCTATCATTTCACTAGGAGTCTCAAGAGCTCCACAAGGGGCAGAATTCAACTGTGGGCAATCATTGATGCTGTGAATAGCCACGTACAGCTCTTTAGCTGTACGTGGCTATTCACAGCATCAATGATCAAAGGTGAGTGAATGCAAGACCCTGGGCAGGTGGAGAAAGTGGGATCTACAGAATCTGCACTACAACTCACTCAGCAATGTGAGAATTACACGGAAGTTCTACAGGACAAGAGGAAAAACTTTCAACAAAATCAAAAGGAAAATAAATCCATTTACTCTAGCATGGTTTTGTACTCAAAGCACACATGCACCTACCAGCCCTCAGGGGTAACGCCTGGATCTGGGCTTGGGATTGTGAAGTCAGTGGCAGGGATGAAGTCCCAACCTCCCAAAAGCTGCAGTGTGTGCTGCCTGGACTCTCACTCATTTAAAATCAAGGGTAAAAATACAAAGAAGAAAACACTTCAGCAAGGGGGCACAGCCCTTGCACATCCAAGATCCAGAGCAAAGTCTCTGGCACGTAGGTCCCAACCACAGCAAGGTCATGTGCAAGCCTGGGGGTTCCTGACCTTCCCACTCTGTGCTTCCAGTGGCCAAGAGTGCCCTGGGGCTACCATGGGCCCATCTGCAGCACCTGGAGGGAAGCAGAGGTCCCACACTCCTGCCTTTGGAGGCATTTCTGGACCATACCCCAGGTGGTCAATGCCTGACCCTGTGCATATGCTCGGAATTGAACCCCAGTGCTATTCAGAGGACATGTATAAAGGATGAAACTGGGTGATCTGGTGGCCTATGAGACAACCAGCACCCTGTAATGTGTAGGTCTGGTCCCAGAGTACCAGGACTTTAGGGGGGAAAAACTAGAGCCCGGCAACTGTTACGGCCTATTGATGCAAATGGTGGATTTCTTAAAATCTAATCCCTTATCATGGTCTATAGTGATGTCAATGAACAACCCAGGAAACAGCTGTAGGATGTAAATGAACACACACAGAAGACATGCAGCAAGGTTCTGTACACGACACAGGTTTCGCTGTATAAAGAGACACTTCATTCCTGAATCATACTTAGCCAGTGTAAAAACTGGAAAAGATTAACCATAGTTGAAGGGGACAAAACTTGTCCACGTGATGTGAAAATGAGCATGTGACACACCTGCGCTGTGTGTGATCGGCGATGACTGACCTGCACAGCGCCTCCACTCAGGCACTCTGGAACAGGAAGCTGACAGTGTTGCTGCAGGAGCAGCCACGTGGGTCTCTGGTGGGACATGATGAGCACCAAGCCACACATGCATGCCAGGGTTCTGGAGGCTAGCAGGAAAACCTAGGAAATAGGCCCGTAATCATGGCTGAAAACCCCTGGATGGATATGGTCAGGACACACGTGTGTGTAAGGGCTAGAGTGATGTCTGCAAGTGGTCACTGGCATGATGCCCAGCATACTCCATCTCTGTGGATTTCTCCTGGAACCCTCTTGGTGGGGGGGTCACCCAGTGCTCTCAGACCTGGATGCTCCTATGACTGAATCGATCGCTCTGCAGAGGCAGAGTGATGTATGAGGACATGGGACATGCCACCCTGCACCTGACAGTGAGCGCGAGCCACTGTCTCAGATGGGGGGAGCGAACCTGCAACGCTACAGTCCCTGGCCTGCCACATGCTAAGCCTGTTGCTTCCCACTGACCCTCACTGCAATGCCTTCGATTCGTTGCAACTGTGAATTAACTGAGAATGGACGCAGTCTAGGGAGGAGTGCTCCCTTCTGCAGTCCACGGTCTTTCAGAGCTGCTCCCCTGAGACCCGTAGGCTAGGGCAGGGCAGTGACGGTCTCAGGGTCACCCTGGTCACCACGCCAAAGGGGAGTGAGAGGCCAGAGTCTTACCTGGAAGCCCAGGCGCTCTGGCCTCATCCTCTGGAGCCCGTCCACAGCTCCCAGTGGACCCTAGTGAAGAAGCACGCACAGAGTCAGGCGAGGCCCGTGTCTGGGGCACGCAAGGACACCCCCGGCCCCGGGAGGGAAGCTGGGGACGCTGGAGGCGAGAAGTGTGAGCTGCAGAGGGGACCGGGGTGGGGGGGGGATGCTCGGATCTCAGGGCTGGCATCCAACCATCAACAACAGCAACTCACTGTGATCCAATGCAAAAAGTAAAAATTAAAAGGTAAAAAAGAGCTCGATTTAAAAGAATGAAAGGCAGGGGCAGTTCCGGGCAGTGGCAAGGTAGACCGGGCCTCCCTGGGCGCTGAACCGGGCGGGGGCGGGTGTGCGGGGACCCTGCCCCAGCCCTGAGCCTGGCACCCGCCTGGCCTAGCCACGACCCGTCGGTCCCCGAGGGCCAGGCACCCTCCACACACACTGACCCGAGGGGCGCTGGATAGACCCACGGGGCGGGGCCTCCCGGGGCAGCCTCGGGCAACCCGCACATGTGCGGCTCTTTGCTCTATTTGCTCTTTTTGCAGAGACGCCACCCTGAGCGCCCGAGGTAGCTCCTGGGGAGGCCACGCCCACCCGCAGCTCAGAGGTGAGGCCACGCCCCCAGGAGGAGCACGGGTGAGGCCACGCCCCCAGGCGGCTCAAGGGCGAGGCCATGCCCGCAAGCAGCTCAAGGGTGAGGCCACACCCACACGAGGCTTACGGGGCCACGCCCCCACGAGGAGGCTCATGGGGGACCACGCCCCTAGGCAGCTCACGGGGAGGCCACGCCCCCAGGAGGAGCAGGGTGAGGCCACGCCCCAGCACGGCACAGGTGAGGCCACATCCCCAGGCCGCTCAAGAGCGAGGCCACACCCACAAGAGGCTCACGGGGCCACGCCCTCAGAAGGATCACAGGTGAGGCCACGCCCCCAGAACTTCAGCGGTGAGACCGGCCATGCCCCCAGGCTGCCGAGGCCACACCCGCACGAGGCTCACGGGGCCACGCCCCCACGAGGCACCCAGGCGAGGCCACGCCCACTGGCGGCTCAAAGATGCGGCCACACCCCCACGCCCCCATGCCCCCACGCGGGGGGGGGGGGGGGGGGGGGGTAACAGGGCCCACCCGCTGGAGGCACCATGGTCTCTACGCCCCCAGGCCCTTGCAATGGAGACCCCGTGGGCGGGGCTGAGCCTGGCACGTGGGTGACCCAGTTGGGGTGCCGGACGCCCCCTCGGTCCCCAGCCACCGCTGGGGGAGGGGGGAAGATTCCTAGTGGAAGCAGGCCTACCCCTCAACTTGCCAATAGAATAAAGGGGGTGGGCAGGGGGGCTCCCGGACCCCCGGTCACACCCCCGCCTCTCTGTCCGTCCCCCGGGCCCTTCCCTCAGTCTCCCGCCTGCGCGCAACCCCCGTGCTCTGGGCCTGTCGCTGGGAGCCCCCCCCACACTGCACAGAGAGTCTCCGAGCCCCCAGCCGCAGCCACAGTGCCCCCCTGTGCCCCTCTCCTTATCGCTGCCCTGGCGCCGGAGTCCGGCCTGACCCGAACCTCCACCGGCCGAGCTGGCCCCAAGCCGCCTGCCCATGCCAGGCCCTGGGGACGCGGAGCCCTACCTGGTGCTGGAAAGTCCGAGAGAGCGAGGAAGTCCAAGAGCCGGGAGGAAAAAAGAAGTGGGCCTGGAGGCTGTCTTTTTTCCACTACGGCTGCCCGCCCCCACAGCCCTCCCAGTCCCACTCTGATTGGCCACGTGTTCCCCCGGCGAGGTTTCCATGGACACACCTGGACACACCTGGCCCACATTAGGGAGCTCTCACTGCCCCCGCCCCCGGCCTTGGCAACGCTCCTAGCAACGGACTTGCTCCGGGCAGCCCGCGGGAACCCTCCAAAAGCCAGCTGGACTGCAGGCGCTGCTCCCCCAGGCGCTGCTCCAACCTGGCCACACCGCCAAGAGACAGTACAATGGGGAGGGGGGTTGCCTTGCACGTGGCCAAGCCAGGCTCTATCTCTCACACCCCATGGAGGGCCACGGGGTCTCCTCCCTGGTGACGTCATTTATGGGGGTGCAGACCCATGGTTCCCCACACTGCCGGGAGTGATTCCCGAGTGGAGAGCCAGGAGCAACCCCGGGTACTGCTGGGTGTGCCTTGAACGCTGAGTACAGTTGCCCAGGACCGATCTCCCTGCTCGAGGATCTGCATCCGAAGCCTCTGATGGAGCTCCAGCGGTGGCACAGGGCCTCTCCAGGAGATTCAGGAATGTAGGTGCCACTGAGGCCTCTGATGCTGATCCAGAGGCAGCACTATTTTCTGGGGTTTGTGCGCCATTTTTTCTGCACTCCTGGTTTTCTGGGTTTTGAGAGTTGGCTCGGGCATTGGGAATGTCTTCTAGACTCTGGTCTGTGTCGTGAATGTCTGGGTGGGTGTTTGACTCAGTCCCAGGGCACCCACTACAGGATCTGGTGGGCTCTAACAGGCGACTCCGTGGATGACCATTTCAGCCTAATGGAGATGTCCGTCTCAGGAGCTGGTCCTTCGAGGTGTGTCCCGAGTGGGGGGCTCACACCAACACTCCTGAGCGAAGATCCCACAAGGGGTCTGGCCAGACGAGCACCTGAGAGTCGCCTGTGGTTTGTCCATGGCGTCCCCTCCCTTGTGACATCATCCATTGGGGGTAGGCACATATAAAATTCTCAGTATCCCCTTTCTCATGGTCCAAGAAAGTCTGCTCTAATGGAATGATCCGGTGAAAGAGATGAAGGGCCTTATGTCCAAAATTGGATGGTATTCCACAGCACTATAGCACAGGCTGCTTGCGGAAGGGGTTCCACTTAATGATCAAAAAGAAGTGGCATCATCACTCCTGTCTCAAGGAGCAAAATCTGGAGACAAAGATTCTGAAAGTAACGGAGATGCCCTTGTGCTTTTGGACCTGTGTGGACACTTCAGCAGCTCCGTGCTGCCCCTCCCATCCCTCTGGCTGCATCCGGGTCTGGGTCCGAGAAACTGAAGAGAGTCAGCAGTCACCATTACAGTTCTGGCATTTCCTTTGATATGAATTTCTCCCTAAATTGTTCTTATTGGTATTTATTAATTCCTCATTTTATAAAGGAGCACATCACTGTACTTCTGGGTCACTGATAGATTAACATCTGACTGCAGATAGATCTGATAAAGTACTCAGAATCCATTGTAATTATTTTTTTACTTTAAAAATATTCATGCCCCCCACCCCCCAAAAAAGAGGGCCAGGGACAGAGTACAGGGGTTTACAGGTTGCCTTCCACTCAATGACTGGCACTACAACATAGGGTGCACAGAGCACCCGTGGGTCTGGCACAAAAGCTCCCCTTGAACAAAAGAAATCAGGGGGCTGGGAGATATAGTAAAGCAGTTAAGAAAAAGAATGGACCCAACCCTGATTCAGTTCAATCCCTGGCACTACGAGCCTGGGTGTGGACCTATAGGTCCCCGAACACTGCTAGTTGTGGCAAAACCTCTCCACAAAATTTAAATCGCCCAATAGGTATGTAATTTCCATAAAAACAGAAGGCTTATATGATGGGTGCCCAGAGTTAATATTATTTGGAGTCAATGAACTCTCAAGTAACAAGAGCATAGCATCCCTTGTCTTCTTGTGTCTATACAAAAAGGACATAAAGGCAAGAGAAATTCAGTACTTCACTTACAAGTACAAAGTCCAGAGATCTCTGCAGACTGCCTTTACAAGTCACAGGTTATGACTGGAAGAAATGAGCTGTTAACAGACAGGGGAAGCAGAGCACAAAGGAGAAGTTAAGGATGAATGGGAGCGAATGGAGTAATATGTAGCTGTTAGAAAAGATGAAGTCATGAAATTTACATACAAGTGGTACTACACGGAAAGTATCATGTTAAGTGAGATGAGTCAGAAAGAGAGGGATAGACATAGAAAGATTGCATTCATCTGGGGAACATAAAGCAACAAAATAGGAGACTAACACACAAGAGTGGCCGCGATTTGTACTAGGAACTTTGCTCCATGGCTTGGAGGCCAGCCACACATGCTAGGGGAAAAGGGAGCTCAGATAGAGAAGGGAGCACCAAGTAAAGGGTGTTGGGAGGATCCTCCCAAGATGGGAGAAGCATGCTGAAAGTAGACTATAGACCATACATAGACTATAGACTATGATTGCCACTCAATGCCTCTTTTGCAAACCACAACACCCAGAAGGAAAGAGAGAACAAAAGGGAATGCCCTGCCACAGAGACAGGCTGGGATGGGGGGTGGGAGGGATACTGGGACCCGTGATGGTGAAAAATGGGCACTGGTGGAGGATGGGTACTTGATCATTGTATACCTGAAACCCAAGCACAAAAATTTGTAAGTCTACAACTGTACCTCATGGTGTTTCACTAATAAAAATTTAAAAAAAGGATGGATGGGAGCACTTCAGGAGCATTGTGATGAGCGTTACTCAGTAAACCTAAGCTCCTCATGGTGGAGGAGAAAGGACTGACCAATATTATCCAGCAAGTGATAAGAAATCTACACATACATTGCTAATCAGGGTCTCCGTATATTTTGTTTTTAGTACGTGGCCACTCAGGGAGTTTAAATGTCTGTTTCAAGAGGAAATGGAGCAGTCCATTTTCACTAGAAAGATGCCCCTCACAGACAAGCACTGTGATTACTTGAAAATCAAACACAAAATCAAAGATCGACAATAAAATCAAGTTGATCAGGGTCCTGAATTAAAAGAAAGCCTGAGGAATCCCATCCCAGTCATAATGGGAATGTAGATGGCAGAGGACTCATGCAGAGCTGAGGCAGCTGTGGGCTGGACAGTTAGCTCAAAGGCCGCAGTGTGTGCTTCATGCATAGAAGTCCATGGGCTACGTACCCAGTAACTCACAGTGTGATGTCTGCCGAGTTTGAAGAGAACAAGAGCCTTGTGCTGTTCCTTTCCATGGTTCCGTTTCACAGAAGAAGTGTTGCCACCACGTTGAAGATTATCAAATATCTTCAATGTCTAATGGTTGAGGGACCCATAGCCCAAGAGAAACTCTGGGTGACCAAGTACCTGGGGGTCACGTCTCTGCTGGCCCTGGCCTGACTCACCAAGCTCTCAGCCACATTTTGGACCCAATTCAGCATGAATATCTCATTCCAAATTCCCCACAAAAAGAAATTCTTAAAAGTGCTTCGCAATGTTAGTGGGAATGTAGTCCCACTCAGACACTGTTATTAATAATGGGAAAGAAAAGTTATGTTCAATGGGAAAGAAAAGTTATGTTCATTTTAGAAGCGTCACAAAGCAAGAAATACCTAAAGCTTTAAAAGTTAAAATTTTCAGGGGCTGAGAGATAGCACAGTGGGTAGGACGTTTGCCTTGCACGCGGCCGACCCGGGTTTGATTCCCAGCATCCCATATGATCCCCTGAGCACCACCAGGAATAACTCCTGAGTGAAGAGCCAGGAGTAACCCCTGTGCATCGCCAGGTGTGACCCAAAAATTTAAAAAAGGTTAAAATTTTCAGCTCTTATTTTTTCCAGAAATTTGTCCTAAGGAAATTATGAAAGGTCGGTTCAAAGATTTAGTTCCAAGAATGTTCACAGAAATTTGTTTTATAGGTACAGGAAATCGTTAACTGATGCTTAAAGTAGATCAGGTAAACTCTGTTATCTTTATATGCAATAAAATCATTTTTGTTTATTGAAAAAAAAGTAAGTGCTTTGTAGATAAGAATTTGGGTCTTTACAGGGGATACAGTTGGCAATGCTCAGGTAATTATGCAACACTGCAGTACACATCCAGATCACATCCAGTTTCCAGAATGCAAAGCATATATTATAGCTCACTGAGCTCTTCTCCAAGAAACCCAAATCATATTTTAAGAGAAATATCAACATTTTTCCTATAGTCAACTCAAGGTAATAAATACATGTAGAACCAGAAGGTAAAGCCAGACCCAGAAGGTAGAACCTCCTTGACTCCAGTCTTACCAGGACTTGGGCTTTGGTTATTGCCACCAAGGTAATTGAGGAAACGCACACCGACTTTCTGCCACCCTCCCTTGAACCCAAATCACACATGAAAGGAAGATTGTCCAGAACCCCCCCCCAAAAAAAAAGATTTGCTCTCAATTGCCGAAGTAGGAATTGGTGAATTCATAGTTGTAGCCAGCCACGTGGCCTCGGCCCCGAGGGTTCACATACTGCTGCCTGTGCGAAACACAGAATGCCACCTGCTCGGGAGTCAGAGCCTGAAACTGAAAGAGAAAACACAGTCAAGAGGATCAGGGGCCACACTTCTCACACACCCTGAACTTGAGGAGCAAGGAGTTTTGAGAAGCCAACCCTGTCCGTATAGCACTTTCTCATCACTTAAGTTTTAGCAGATCAGACTAAGGGACACACTCGCATTTCCTTGTGAGTCCTAAATACACAGGATCAGAAATAGCCTTCAAGCTGAGTGCAACTTTGGATTTGAATCCAGGTCTTCAGATCTGAGGGGCTGGAGTAATAGTACAGTGGGAAGGGCACTAGTCTTGCACATGGCCAACATGCCTTCAATCTCTGGCACCCACACAGTCCCCTGTGACTGTCAGGAGTAATTCCTGAATGCAGAGCCAGGAGTAACCCCTGAGTAAAACCAGATGGGCACAAAAAGTTAAAAAAAAGTCTTATTTACTCCTGCTCAAGTCAAATCAAAGTGTTGAGGATAGCAAATAAGCTCCCACAGAAGCCTGTCTAATCTGAAAGCAGGACACAGTGGACAGTCCTGGGGTCAGTAGACCAGGGTGGGCTTAGGAGTCAGGGTCCCCAAGAAAACACCTCTCAGATCTTTGCACCAGCTGCTAACCCCACCACACAACTGGTCACCCCTGAGCCACATAGCTCCTGGCCACCTCACTGCCAGATGCTCTGAGAAGTCTGCCACATCCTGAGGTAGCAGTTGGCCCTATCCTAGCTGCTGAGACCTGAGCTGCTTTGATCTGAATGTACGGAGAAAGGGACGGATTCTGCTGTTTCCAGCTGGGACTGTCCCTAGGGTCTTCACACTGTGTTTTAGAGGAATTCTCAAATGGAACCATTGGGGGGCATCACAATAGGGGCTAATGAGGAGTGGACAGCTGACTATTATCCCAATGAGTCCCCTGAAGAGAACTGTCCTCTGGTCAGAAGGAAAGGAAGAAACTGCTTCTGGAGGCCTCTATGCAAATCTTCCAGCCCAGCAGCCTCCCCCAGGAGTGAGGCCCCTACCCCCTTCTCCCAGGATTGAGGACCTAGGGGACAGACTGGAAGAGGCTCTGGTCCTGAGGACAGGGAGCATCTCAAGACAGAGCCCCTAAGGACGGGGAGTCCCAGAGGATGAGGAGATCCTCGGGATGGAGAGACCCTCAGGATGGGGAGACCCTTGGGACAGGGAGACCCTCAGGAGAGAGAGACCCTGGGGATGGAAACACCCTTAGGACAGAGAGTCCCTGGATGGAGAGACCCTCAGGATGGGGAGGCACTCAGGACAGGGAACAGCTTAAAGTATCTCAGGAACACTGAAGTGGCTTCTTGAATTTCTCGTATAATCTCATCTCTAGAATACACACCACTCACTTTATTGGCCTCTAACTGAGTCTCCAGAGCTCCTGTTTCTTTGAGCAAAGAACTAGTTAAGAAGAGAGAAAAACATGACTCTCAGAGGTCAGCGTTTTGGACAGAGATATACAGGTACTCTAGGAGTAAACAACTCCCAGTTCTCACAGACCCCAGCCCCTGACATAGCCCCAACCTGCCAAGACTCCTCTGAGAGCCAGCCCAGTCTCTCTGCTCACACACACTACCAGAGAGCGCTCAGCTCCGTGAAGGGGCCTCTGCTCTGCCAGGCAGGAAGCAGTCCGAGCTGCTCTGGATGGAGAATCTTATTCACATATTTGTTTGGCTTTGGGTCTCTAGGGAGGACACGGAGACATTGTGGGAGCCTGGGAACCACTGAAGCACTTGTGGGTGGGGACTGCTGAGGGAGGTCGTGCTAAGGTCCCCAGGGGTCACTTTTAATACCCTCCCTCTCTTATTCTAAACCTGTTTTTTTCTCCTTCCAGAACCCATGAAACTGCAGTCAATGTTGATATTAATATTGTTATAATACTGAGACTAACAATATTATTGCATTAATAATTCTGTATTCTTATATTACGTTGTATTACTGTATATAATATACAATGTACATTTATATAGGGTTGGAGCGATAGCAGAGCGGGGAGGGCATTTTCCTTGCAAGCGGCCGGCCCGGTCGACCCGAGTTCAATTCCTCTGCCCCTCTTGGAGAGCCCGGCAAGCTACTGAGAGTATCTCGCTATCAAGGCAAAGCCTGGCAAGCTCCCTGTGACGTATTCGATATGCCAAACACAGTAACACCAAGTCTCACAATGTTACTGGGCCCACTCGAGCAAATCGAAGAACAACGAGAGGACAGTGACATTGTATATGTGTAGAATGTGTGTAAGATATGCATGTGTATGTATTTATGCATACAATGTATATATTGTATAATCATTTCATTATCATGCTATGTTGTATTATTATTGTATTATGTATTAACAATATTGTTGATATTGTTAATTAACAGTTAACTGGAAATTAGTAACAAGCTGAAGCGAGGCTCAGTGGGACTGGGTTCCTTCCAGGGAATGTCCTCTGAGCAGTGCATGGCAAGGGACAAGGGTGGGACAGAGGCCAACAGGCCAGGGAGCTGAGATGAAGGAACAGAACCATGGAAATACATGCAGAAAGAACATCGTGGGGGTGGGGGGGGTGGAGGCAGGTATGCACACTGCAGAAAGTATGTGGATGGGGGCACACTGCAAATAGTACCGGGGGCATGCATACTTCAGGTGGTGGGGGCAGATGGGGCCCCAAAGCGGACCCCTCCTTGCAGAGAGCCTACTGCAGACTCTCGGGTGTGACTTGAGGTGTCCCTCATCACCTCCCTCAAGATGACACCTGAGCACCGGACTGCTGCTCCTGTCCTGTGATACATGGGCAAAGGTGATGGTCGGGTGCCTCCTGAGAGCCCTGGAGTAGGCTGGCACCATTCTCCTTGCAGCTGCAGGAACCCCCGTGGATAGCTGGTGCTTTGGGGAGCAAAGGGGCTCCTGTAGGTCGTTGTGCTGGAGAATGTGTCCTGTTCCACCCTGCACCATGACGCTTCTGGGGGACCTTGACCGATCTGGCTGCAGAAACGATCTCAACCCCACGTGGCACATGACAAGATGACCCCGTTCATGGCTCTTCCCTTCGTGGGTGACTCGCAGATTCAATTTTGTACAAGATCCTCCAGCAGGGAGACAGAACCTTGCTGGTGGCTCAGACGATAGTTCACATTTCTTAATTTTTGCTGTTGTAGGGCCACATTCAGTGGTACTCATGCATCACTTCTGGCAGTGCTGGAGGGGCCAAATGGGGTGCCGGGGACCAAGCTGGAGATAGAGGCGTCAACGTGAGGTAAGTGCCCTTCCTTCTGTACTCTCTCTAGCCATGTTCCGTTTTTTCTAACCTCTCTTTTGAAGTAACATAAAGAATCCGGAGTTCCGACCTCCATTGACGGTCAAGAATCAGGGACGCTGTCTCATTTGCCAAGGCATTGAAAATCAGATAGGCTGGACACGTAATGAGATTTGGAGATGACCGCTGGACTAGAGCCGTTACTTCCTGGATTCCACGGGACTTCAAAAGACCGCGTAGATGCCCACTTACAAGATGGTCAGACTTCTTTGTCAAGACCCTGAACAATCAGTTTGAGGCTATTCATGTTCCTAGAACAAACAGACGCCATTGGGCTACACTAGCACATGACAGGGACAAATGCAGATGTTACTGGCGCTCGCTTGAGCAAATCGATGATTAACGGGAAGTCAAGTGATCAAGTGATTTCGGGTAATTGGATGAAGAAAAGCAATGTTTTGTTTTTTTATTTTATTATATATTTTTTTTGCTTTTGGGGTCATACCCAGCGGTGCTCAGGGGTTATTCCTGGCTCTGCACTCAGGAATTACTCCTGGCAGTACTTGGGGGACGATATAAGATGCCAGGGATCGAACCCAGGTCAGCCACGTGCAAGGCAAATGCCCTACCCGCTATGCTATCGCCCAGGCCCCAGAAAAGCAATGTTTTAAAGCACAGATCTCTAAACCTTGGATCCAGACGATAGAAATGGAAGAAGGAAAGTGTGAGAAGAGATAGATGAGATGAAATGGGAACTCAGGTACATCAGTGGTAGTTACAAAATGATAGAGCTAAATATTCAAACCACAAAGTTAGTAACACTGAAATTCCAAGATTCAAACGTTCATAACAAGATTTTCAAGGTGCCTGTCAAGATGACACGATTGGACTGGGGGAGGGGTGGAGGAGAGAGAGTCCAGAAACACTGGTGAAGGGATTGGGGATGGAACATTGGACGTCAAAAGCCACACTCTGAATAAGTTTGTGATTCCGTTTTCTTTAGCACTGCACTGTCCTCCCGTTGTTCATCGATTTGCAAGAGCGGGCCAAGTAACGTCTCCATTTTGAGTCTTGTTGTGTGTTTGGCATGTGGAATACAACACGGGTAGCTTGCTAGGCTTTACTCTGCAGGAGAGATGCTCTGGGGAGCTTGCCAGGCTCTCCAAGAGGGGCGGAGGAATTGAGCCCGCCTCGGCAGGGCCGGCTTCGTAGCAGCGGCCTAGAGGTCAAAGTGGATGCATTCCCGAGAAGAAAGCGGATGGATTATTCCCTGCCCATCCGAATCCCCCGAGACACACATGCCCTGACTTGGGGAGAAGCAGCGAGCCATCTCCTATGGCTCATGGCGACCAAGGACCTTCAGCCCTCAGCCTACATCCCTTTTCGGAGCCAGTTCCAGAAGGCAACGGGAGAGATTCAGAAGTCCAGAAAGACCTTGGGGGAAAAAAATCTAAGTCCTCTTCCTTCTCGGGGCCAAGAACCAGGCACCCCCATGGGCTCACGGCCGGACCTGCCACCGTGCAGCAATGCACCGCCTGCCGGCAAAGGGCCAGGCTACGGGCCCAGACACACGTGCTCATCTGGGCCATCGGCCCCACCCCGAGCCACTGAGGACCCTGGAGCTCGCCGCCCACTGGTCTACCCGCCTGACCCGCTGGCACCCGGCTGCGAAGGCAACACGGCCTCCCTCAGGCGCCTATAGTTACAATCTCCACCATCGGATCTCTCGGGCTGTAGGCCTGATAGTGGGACCAATGTCGACTAGGACGCTGACATCCTGGAATGCTGCCTTGGGCAGTGCACCCAAAATGCTGCCGTGACTCCAGAGGACCTCCGACGCCATATAAAAGCAGACACCAGATGGAGCCCGAGCAACCTCAGTGCGATCACCCTCCCCGTCTCCGCCCCATGCGACTCATGTAGAGGGAAACTAAGTCACACCGCCCCTCCATCACCTCAAGAAACAAGCAGGGCCATTGGGGGGGGCGGAGGGCGTGGAATGAAGATGATCCTCCACCCCCACAAACTAAAACCACACCCAACACTCAGTGCGTGTGTTTGAGGGCGCGGGCCTGCCTGCTTGCCTGCCCGCTCTGTGTCTGTGTGCGTGTGTCCGTGTCCATCTCGTCTCCCTCTCTATCTCCCTCTCGGCCTCCGCGTGCCTGTTTGGGGGTCACACTCCAGAGCCGGCATACCCCTGGCATACTCCGGGCATATCCCTGGCTATGCTTTCCAGATGTACTCCCGGAAGAGCTCGGGGAATCCTATGGGAACTCCAGGGCTTGAACTCAGCTCAGGTGGTGTGCACGGCTAGCCCCCTCCCCACCACACTCTCTTCTCCAGCACCACCAGCCGCCACCACTCATTGCAGTCTTTTTTTTGCTTGTTTTATTTGGATGGTTTTGGGTGGCCATTCTCCGGCCATGTGTTAAAATCACTCCTGACTCCTGGGCTCTGCTCTGAACTCAGGGATAACTCCTGCCTCCTCCCCCACTCTTCTCGCTCACTCTCGCTCTCGCTCTCCTCCTCCCCTCCTCCAAATCACTAGTTTGAAAACAGATTTGGGTACTCTCTTTTTGGGTGAGAGAGAAGTACAAAGCACAACAGAGGTGTACCGCCTGAAATCAAGATCTGTTTTCTCTGGGATGGTGTGATGGTCAAGTGGAGGAGGCATTCAATCTAGGGGCCCAGCGAGCCCCAGGGACGTGGCTCCTAAGCCACTTTCTGCGGGTCACCCTGCAATTCCAAACCTCTAGGTCATCACCTGTTCACATCGGGACGCAAGAGCCAGAGAGAGCACTCGCTACCCGGGCCGAGTGGACGTGTCGCGGGTGGGAGGGATGAGGCCCGGGTTCCGTCCTCTGGTCGGGGGGGACTGTGGATCATTGGAAGATGCCGCTCTCCCGTGGCCTTCCCCTCCTCCTCCTCCTCCTCTTCGGTGGGTGGCAGGAGCGGGCTGGATGGACAAGGCACTGAGAGCTCAGAAGATCCACTGAAGCCCGATCAACTTGACGAAAAGACTGGGGAGGACCCGTCTGTCAGGGGCCAACCTCTCTGGAGGAATAGGCAACTCGACCCGCTCACTGGAGAGCAAGGGTTCGTTCCCCTCCTCCCTCCCCGGACACAAAGAAGATGCTTTGGACTTTGCACTGGGTGGTGTGAGACATGAAGGCTCTAGGAAATCATCCCTTCGGTTCCAGGGGCCCAAGCTGGGTCCGTGGAAAGGAGCTGTTGACCCCGGTGGAGCTTCGTGGAGATTTCCACCAAGAAACCGGCACTGTGGCCCTCTCAGGCGACCGGGAACCGTCGGGAATGAGCACACTCACGAAGCTAAATGCAGGACGTTGTGCAGTGTGGCGTGGCGGCACCCACATCGAGTGAGTGGCATGGTGCAGTGCACGACCACCCACTCGTTTCTCTTCACTTAATCACTTAATCACTTAATCACTTAAATTCCCATTAGTCGACGATTTGCTCAAGCAGGCACCAGTAATGTCTCCATTTGTCCTTGTCGCATGCTAGTGTAGCCCAATGGCATCTGTTCGCTCTGGGAACATGAAGAGCCTCAAACCGATCATTCATGATCTTGACGAAGAAGTATGACCATCTGGTAGGTGGGCGGCCACGCGGTCTTTTGACATCCCGTGGAATGCAATCAGTAACAGCTCTAGTCCAGCGATCGTCTTTAAATCTCATTACGTGACCCACCCATCTGATTTTTGACACCTTGGCAAATGAGACCGCATCCCTGATTCTTGATAGTCGACGGATGTCGGAACTCCGGATTCTTTCTCTCATTTGAGTGAAACGTGATATTCCAAGCATAGCTCTTTCTATTCTTCTTTGGGAGACCTGAATAGCGTTCTCATCCTGTTTGCGTAGGGCCCAGGTCTCTGAGGCATATGTTAATGCAGGAAGAACAGTGGAATCAAAGAGACGTGCCCAGAGACAGAGGTTCTTCGTCCTCTTAGCTATTTCTTCAATGTTCTTGAAGGCGTTCCAAGCCGCTCTCTTCCTCCTGCGCAGCTCGGGTGCCAGGTCATTTGTCATGTTGACTTCTCGACCTAGGTACACATAGCTGTTGCATTCGGAGATGGTCGTTCCATTGAGAGCGAATGGAGCGTCAGGAACGAGGCTGTTTCTCAGAAACATTGTCTTCGTAAGATTCAGCTGTAGTCCTACCTTTCCACACTCACGGTCAAAGTCGGCCACCATTTGTGCCGCTTGGCTGATGTTTGGTGTTATTAAAACAATGTCATCAGCAAAGCGGAGGTGGTGTAGTTGCCGACCATTTATCTTCACTCCCATTCCTTCCCATTCCAGTCATCTCATGATGTTCTCGAGGGTGGCACTGAAGAGTTTTGGTGAAATGGTATCACCCTGCTGAACCCCTCTCTTGACATCAACGATCACTTCTTTGTAGGATGGTGAGATCCTGGTAGTGAATCCGCAATACAGCTCGCGGAGGATCTTGATGTATTGGGCTTGAATGCCCTGATTGGGTAGGGCTTCGATGACCGCTTCCGTCTCAACAGAATCAAAGGCCTTCTTTAAATCAATGAACGTTAAACAGAGCGGCATCTTGAACTCCCGAGAAACCTCAATGAGCTTGGTTATCGTGTGGATATGGTCGATGGTGCTGAGTCCTTTGCGGAACCCGGCTTGCTCGCATGGTTGTCCTTCATCTAGTGTTCTGCCAATCCTATTTAGGATGACTTGAGTGAACAACTTGTAGATGACAGACAATAGGCAGATAGGGCGATAGTTGCCGATGTCATGGATGTCTCCCTTCTTGAACAGTAGTACGGTCCTGCTGGTTTTCCATTGGGACGGAACCTTGCATTCAGACAGGTAGCGAGTGAAGAGCCGAGCCAGTGTATTGATGAGTACTGATGGCAGGTTCTTCAGGTGTTCAGGTCTGACCTTGTCTGGGCTGGGTGCTGTTTGTTTCTTTACCGACGAAATGGCGTGTCGGATTTCGGAAGGGAGAACGTTGGGTGTTGGAGTACACGGAGCTTAGGTTTATCAGATTGTACCCATCACAGTGCTCCTGAGTCACTCCCATTACTTTGTCTGTCTGTAACCTCTTCTATGCTCTCTTCCCCAACCAATTTGTAAGGTCTCATCCTGCTTAGACACTGAAGCTGTACTGTAAGTTAATATTGTCTTTCTCCTCTCCTTATATCTTTTGAGCAGTTTACTTTAATGCAATGTCCTTTTCTATAGATACAGGAAGACAATTAATTAATATTATGCTTTATAACTTAGGATTTGATTGGCTTTGAATATTATTCACTCCTGGGCATCTGCCTTCTCAACTTAAGCCTCCGTTGCCCTCACTTCCTAGCAACCCAAGGGCAGTGTCCCGACGTGGTACTGAATGGAACCAGGGCAAGCCGGTAAGTTATGTGCTATCTTGGCATCGCGATGGGCCAGGCCAAGGTGCCACGATTCTTAACTATAAGTTAAGAGGTTGATCATAGGCAAATGATGTCATGATCCAAAAGTAACGACGAGACTAGGGCCCTGCTGCTAGGAATAGGAAAGATATCTGGCCTGAGCACTGCAGTCTGAGATCAAGATGGCCCTAAGAGAGCAATTCTATAAGCTCAAAGTATTTCTTACTGTGTCCATACAAAATGATTAATATTATGTATGCTTATATGTTGGTTGGACAAGGAGAGGAGAAACACGTAATAGAAGCAGTTTTCCTGTGTGTCCTGACTAGCTTGGATGAGACTGCTTTCTCCCCTTCAAACTGCCTTCAGTAAATGATTTCAGTATATTGAGGCAGTTTCTCTTATCTCACAGGAACCTAGCTGGCCTTAGGTATACAGATCCCAGGTGTTAAGCCAGGCCTGATCTTTGGGATGTAGATGCCTGGCTCCAGGTTGGCTGATTTTGGAGATGTAGATTCCAAGCTCTAGCAGACTGGTCTTTGTTGTGCTAATCTAAGTGCTTGTAGCTTGTAAAAAGGTGAGGCCAGGATTACTGGCCTGCGGATGTAAAGAAACAATGTATGTTTTGCCTCAGTGTTCTTTCTGTAACTCCTTTTGATGACATCACTATATTGCGCCCTTTAGAGGTACTATGATCTATATAAGGGAGATTTCTGGGCTCTCTGGGGGGACACGTGCATCAGAGAACCTGGGAAGATGGGGCTGAGGACAGAAGCTGAGAGAACAAAGGTGCACGTGCTTGAAGATTCCTGAGGCCTCCATGACATACATCTCTTCCATGTAATAAATCGCAGCTAAGACCAACCAGCTTGGCCTCGTTTCCTTCCTTCGCCTGACCATCGCCATCAACCTCCGTGGAGTGGTGAAGCGGCCTGACCGCCGGCCATTTTATTTTTTGTGTGTTTACACAGTTGGGAACGACATATCCATCCTGTGGAATTTGGTATGTCAGCAAGTGGACATGGCTATTGAAGAGATTTGAGTAGAAGTCATGGATAATCTTCTCCATTGCCATTCTGGAGGATGTGATGGATCCATCAGGACGTTGGAGGGCAGTCATCTTGGTCTTGTAGTTGGCGAAGGACAGGCGGGCGTAACGAATACTTTTCCTGGCTTCTGCCGCATCTACCAGTACTTCTGCTCTTCTCTCTTTGAGGTCTTCCTTGATCGCATCTCTGCACTGCTTTGCGATCTTGGACGTTAGCGTGCGGTTGCCTGAGGCATGCGCCAAACCACGTTGGCGAATTAGCTCAAGAGTTTTCGAAGACAGGCGTTTTTTTTGTGGCTATCTCTCTCTTGGCGTTCCTCGCACATTCATGGAAGTGCTGAACCAGTCGATTGTATTCCTTGTCAATGTTGTCAACAATGGCATCTTCCCATGTTGCCACAATAGTGCCAAAGAGTTCTGGGAGTTCTTTTTGAACTTTGCAGCCCTTTCTCCCCGTTCTGTGAAGTAGAATTTTGCACGAAGGAGACAGTGGTCAGATCCCGTTCGAAATTTTGGGACAACAGCGACATCGGTCAGGCAAAACCGTTGATTGAATATGATGTGGTCTATTTTGTTGTGGAATCGTCCACCGGGAGACTCCCATGTCCAACGTTTAGATTCTGCCTTCTGGAACTGTGAGTTACCATGGATGGTCCTGGTCGACATGATGAACTCAGACAGTCTCTCACCCTGTTCATTCCATTCTAGTCCATGGGTCCCGATGTGAAGTTCTTCAGCTGATCTTCTCGGTCCTATCTTGGCATTAAAATCACCCACAATGATCTTGTAGAAGGTGTGGTCTTCTTTATAGAACTTCTCCAGCTCCATGTAGAACTTCTCGATTTCTCTTTCATCATAATGAGATGTTGGTGCATAGACAACGAAGATAGAAACTGCCAGCAGTGAGCCACATCTATTGAAATGTAAACGTCTGATTCGGGTTGTTAGGCATTCAAATGAATCAATGCTCATGGCCAAGTTTGTGTTGACAAGGACACCAACGCCTCCGACACCTCTTTTATCGCATGTTCCGAGGAACAATTCTTCTCCAGTGTCGAAAACGGCATGGTGATATTCGTGCCTTCTTGTCTCGGTCAGACCAATGATGTCGTACTTGATCATTCGCGCTTGTACCATCAGGTCCTCGATGGATGCATCTGATGCTAGCATACGTGCATTGAAAGTACAGACGATCAGTTTTTTCTTCCTTCGTTGTGGCAGCCTAGTTCGGCCTTGAGATTTTGTCGGCCTCTCCTTTCTCATCCTTCTCAGTGCTGCCATGACGGTGAAGCCTTCAGGGTCAGGTGAATGAGACCAGTTGCAGTTACTGGTTTTGGCATATCGAATACACAACGGATAGCTTGCCAGGCTCTTCCGTGTGGGCGGAATACTTTCGGTAGCTTGCCAGTCTTTCCGAGAGGGATAGAGGCTTTTGGGGCGACCTCTAATCACCCTTGGAGGTGTTATTATATTTGAACCCTATCAAATATGGTATGACAATTCCGGAAGATGGGTATTTAGTGTCTTATGATGGGTCCGGAAAGCATCCTGGAGTGTGGCGACGGCTGGGTAGTGGAGGTAGTGTCGATAGTGGAAGTCTGCCACTGGGGTATTTATCTGGGTAGGGTGGGTTTTCTGTGCGCGATCTGATCCCTGGGTGGTTGATGGAAGCAGAAGGGCAGGGTAGGGTGGGGCTCCTGATTAAAATCCCTTTGTCACCTGTGGTTGGTGGGAGCAAGCAGAGAAACTCTGTTCCTGGGTCCGCCGAGCTGGAGTCCAAGGTCTCAGAGAGTTCCGTTTCTCTTCAACATTCCCGAATCGGTCACTGTGAAGCGGTGGTGGTGCAAGGCGGGCGGGCGGGTGGGTGTGAAGATGGAAAACAAGCATGTGAGTGAGAAAAAGCAAGCAAGCACGCAAAAGCAAGCAAACAAGCAAGCAAGGAGGCAAAAGAGCACACCCTGAGCATGGACAGAACAAAATAGAAAAGCAGGGTCTGGATGTTGGTGGTGGAAAATTGGTACTGGTGGAAGGATGGGTACTCATGAGTCATGCTATAACAGACACGTGAGCACGAAAGTTTGTCAGTCTGTCCCTGTACCTCACGGTGATTCATTAAAAGAATATTTTAAAAATTACGAAAAAAATAGTAAAGCAAGCAAGCAAGCAGGCAGACAAGCAAGCGGGCAAGCAAAATCAAGCAAGCAAGCCATCCATCCATCCATCCATCCATCCATCCATCCATCCATCCAGCTAGCCAGCCAGCCAGTCAGCAAGCCAAAGAGTTCACCCTGAGCACCAACAGAGCAAAAGAGAAAAGCGGGGCCTGGATATTGGTGGTGGAGAATGGGTAAAAACTGCACCGGATGCTCAATTCCATCGAGAGATTTTTCAGGGTGGGGGACAGCACAGATGGCAGAAAAAAAATAGAACGGGAGTTAAGTAAGGCACCTGTGCCACACGTGAACTATGGGCAGCTTGCACCCCGTGATCCTGGTTGGAATCCCTTGAGATGGACGGAGGGACAAAGGGATGGCGGGAAGACGGAGGGATGGGGAGGGACGAAAGTTTGTCAGTTTGTCCCTGTACCTCACGGTGATTCATTAAAAACATTTATAAAAAAAGAATATATATATATATAGAAAAGCAAGCAAACAAAAGCAAGCAAGCAAGCAAAAGCAAGGAAGGAAGCAAGCATGCAAGCGAGTGAGCGAGCAAGCAAAAGGGTACAAGTCTGGCCAAGAACTTGAAAATGAGCTATAAGAGATATAAACGTACAATTTGGTTCTTCCTGAGGACATCTCACTATATATTCCGCCGTCCTCAGGCCAGGTTAGTCTTTCTAGCCACAGCAGGGTCCTAGTCTCATCCTTACTTATTTTGGATCATGACAGCATTTGTCCATGATCATGCCCTCAACTTATAGTTGAGTATCGTGGTGCTTTGGCCTAGCCCATGTTGATGCCTTGGTAGCTCACAGCTTGTCCTCGGTCCATTCAGTCCCTCGTTGGGACCCTGCTTTTGGGATGCTAGGAACTAAGGGCAACTGAGTTAAGAAAGCAGATGCCCAGGAGTAAATATTCAGAGTCTATCAACTCCCAAGTTATAAAGTATAGTATTAACTGTCTTCCTGTGTCCATACAGAAAGAACGTTGCTTTAAGGTAAACTATGCAAAAGACATAATTTACAAGTTCAGTGTCCTTAAAAGGATCTGATCTTATAAACTAACAGAATTTGATTAGGGAGAAAAGGTGATTAACTGGTTGGGGAGGAGAGCACAGAGAAGAGTTTACAGATAAACAGAGGAATGGGAGTGACTCAGGAGCACTGTGACGGGTGTAACCGATAAACCTAAGTTCCTTGTGGCAACGTTATCCTACACCGAAGGTTGTGTGTTCATGGGTTCTCTAAATGGTTCTACCTCACGGCCCACGTTCAGTGCTCTTGAGCCGCTGTGAGTGCCCTCGATCGGATTGGCCAACGGCAGATGAAGGAAGAGACAAGAGACAGACTGTTTGGTCTTAGTTGCAGTTTATTCCAATCCTCTCTTCATTCACTCATGTATCCCCTCTCCCTCTCTCTCCAACACCTCTCCAGGCTGACACTGCACCCAGTCAGGTAGCCAAATCGACGTAAGAGAGCCCTTCCTGAGGGCCCACCAAATTCAAAAGGAACAACACCTAGGATATTCCAAAGCCCTTCCTGACTGCCCCAGGCAAAATACCTCTTAAGTTGTTTTTCTCCTTTCCTCAGTCCAATAATTCTATCAACATCTTAATACTACTTATTTTTGTATGCGCACAGTAAGAGATAACATTGAGGCTTATAGAGCAGCTCTCCTGGGAATATCTTGCCACAGATTCAGACTACAGCACTCAGGCCAGATTAATCATTCCTAACCCTAGCAGGGTCCAAATCTAGTTAATAATTTTTGGATCATGACAGCATTTTCCCATGACCAAGTTCTTAACTTATAGTTAAGCATTATGGTGCTTTGGCCAGGTCCATCTCGATGCCAGGGTAGCACATAGTTCACCACTTTCACTGGTTCCATCCAGTCCCTCATCAGGACCCTGCTTTGGAGGCAGTAGGAAAAAAGTGCAGCTGAGACTTAGGTGAGAGAACAGATGTCCAGGAAGGAAATATCACTGAGAGTCACATTACGAAGGCATGTCATCTTGTGTCCATACAAAAAGGACACTGCTCTGAATAAATTACACAAAGGACTTAGGGAGAAGAGGAAAACAACATTTACAAGTCAACAGAGCACAAAGAAAGAAGTTACAAATAAACACAGAGGAATGGGAAGACTGTGATGGGAGCAACCCAATAACCTAAACTACTTGATGCTATGCAGGAAGGACAAAATACTGTTATCCTACAGTGCTGGACGTTAGGAATTCAACATAGGAAGCATTGGAAGGGGAGAAGGGCAGATAATTCAGCCCGGGCAATATTATTACATAGCCTCTTTGCAATCACATATTTTAATGAAAGGCTAGTATGGTGGTTTCCTCTCACATTTTTAAAAATGAAAAGCTAGTATGGTGGTTGCCTGGCATATGGTGGGCCTTGGTTCAAATCCCCATCACTGCATATGGTGCTCTGAGCACCTTCAGGAGCAACTCCTGAGCACTTCTCTAAATCCACAGCCCCTCCCTAAATCCACAGAAGTAATGCTGTACTTAGTAAAACGTGGGATTTTATTCTGTACATGGGAAAAAGATGACAATTAATTTGAGAAAAGTCTTTTAAATCAGGCGTGGAAGGATCGTACAGCAGATAAGCACTTGCCTTGCATGCAGTCAACCTGGGTTTGATCCTTGGCATCCCATGATCTCCCAAGGATCTCCAGGAGTGATTCCTGAATGCAGAGCCAGGAGGAACCCCTGAGCCCCTCTAGATATTACCCAAAAAGCTAAAAAAAGGTAGGGGCCAGCTCTATCTCTCCAGCTCCAGGAAAAGGAAATTTTTTCTAGAGAAAAATCTCTGCCTCTTCCTCCAACCAGGAACAAAACAGGAGGTACTTACTGAGTCTGAATCTGGTGAAGTTGACAGGACCCTCTGCCAGGCTGCAGGTGAATGCCTGTGTGTTAATCCAGGGCTATCAAAACACACAGTGACTTGGTCCCCAGAGATCCTGTCACTTTGAGCTCAGGAAACTTTCTGCTGTGCCCATGGACCCACAAATTACTGACTGAGTTGCAAATGGATCAATTCACTTGATCACTTGATCACTTGACTTCCTGTTAATCATCGATTTGCTTGAGCGGGCGCCAGTAAGTCTCCATTTGTCCCTGTCATGTGCTAGTGTAGCCCAATGGCGTCTGTTGGCTCTAGGAACACGAAGAACCTCAAACCGATCGTTCATGATCTTGATAAAAAAAAAAAGTCTGGCCATCGGGTAGGTGGGCAGCCATGTGGTCTTTTGATATCCCGTGGAATCCAGTCGGTAACGGCTCTAGTCTAGCAGTCATCTCTAAATCTCATTACGTGACCAGCCCATCTGATTTTTGACACCTTGGCAAACAAGACAGCGTCCCTGATTCTTGATCGTCAACGGATGTCGGAACTCCGGATTCTTTCTCTCATTTGAGTGAAACGTGATATTTCAAGCATAGCTCTTTCAATTCCTCTTTGGGAGCCCCGAATAGCGTTCTCATCCTGTCTGCGTAGGGCCCAGATCTCTGAGGCATATGTTAATGCAGGAAGAACAGTGGAATTGAAGAGATGTGCCCAGAGCAGGAGGTTCTTCGTCCTCTTAGCTATTTCTTCGATGCTCTTGAGGGCATTCCAAGCCACTCTCTTCCTCCTGCGCAGCTCGGGTGCCAGGTCATTTGTCATGTTGACTTCTCGACCTAGGTACACATAGCTATTGCATTCGGATATGGTCGTTTCATTGAGAGTGAATGGAGCATCAGAAATGAGGCTGTTTCTCGTAAACATTGTCTTTGTAAGATTCAGCTGTAGTCCGACCTTTCCACACTCACGGTCGAAGTCGGCCAGCATTTGTGCAGCTTGGCAAATGTTTGGTGTTATTAGAACGATGTCATCAGCAAAGCGGAGGTGGTGTAGTTGCCGACATCTATCTTCACTCCCATTCCTTCCCATTCCAGTCATCGCATGATGTTCTCAAGGGTGGCACTGAAGAGTTTTGGTGAAATGGTATCACCCTGCTGAACCCCTCTCTAGACATCAATGATTACTTCTTTGTTGAATGGTGAGATCCTGGTAGTGAGTCTGTAATACAGCTCATGGAGGATCCTGATGTACTGAGTTTGAATGCCTTGATTAGCTAGGGCTTCAATGACTGCTTCCGTCTCAACAGAATCAAAGGCATCATTATTGTGTAACAGGAAAGTGGGTTGGGGACAGTGAGTAGGCTTGGTGATCCTCTCCATCGCATCTAACACTGTCCCTGACCCTGACCCTAACACTAACCCTAACCCTAACCCCGACCCCAACCCCGACCCTAACCGCGACCCTAACCCTAAACCTAACCCTAACCCTAACCCTAAACCCTAACCCTGACCCCTAACCCTAACCCTAACCCTGACCCTGACCCTAACCCTAACCCTAACCCTGACCCTGACCCTAACCCTAACCCCGACCCCAACCCCGACCCTAACCGCGACCCTAACCCTAAACCTAACCCTAACCCTAAACCCTAACCCTGACCCCTAACCCTAACCCTAACCCTGACCCTGACCCTAACCCTAACCCTAACCCTAACCCCGACCCTAACCCTAACTCTGACCCCAACCCCAACCCCAACCCCAACCCTAAGCCTAACCCTAACCCTAACCCCAACCCTAACCCTAACCCTAACCCCAACCCCAACCCCGACCCTAAGCCTAACCCTAACCCTAATCCCAACCCTAACCCTAACCCTAATCCCAACCCTAACCCTAACCCTAACCCTAACCCCAACCCTAACCCCAACCCCAACCCCAACCCCAACCCTAACCCTAACCCTAACCCTAATCCTAACCCTAACCCACTAACCCTAGCCCGCTAACCCTAACCCTAACTCGCTAACCCTAACCCTAACCCCTAGCCCTACCCCAAACCCGAACCCAAACCCGAACCCGAACCCAAATAATTGGAATCTCCACTACAGAATGTTCCATTCATTCACTGCGAATGTGGAATACATCTTAATCTCCACTCCAGGAAGGCTTTCGTTACACCACTGGTAAATGTCCAACGAACCCAATTCTGGTCTTCAGTGCCCTGTTCACACTCGCAACCATGCTGTTCAACTGGCATTCTACTCCACCCTGGTCAGCTCTTCATTTTCCTATCCACTTGACCAAAACTTCAGAAATCATTGGAATCTCCACTACAGAATATTCCATTCATTCACTGCAAATCTGAAATTTATCTGATTCTGCACTCCATGCAGGCTTTCTTTACACGACTGGTGAATGTCCAAGTAACACAATGCTGGTTTCAGCTGCCTTTTCACACTTGCAGCCATGCTGTTCTATTGGCTATCCACTCAACCCTGGTCAGCTCACTCCTGGGAATATATCCCGGAGAGGCAAAAATGTATAGTCAAAATGATATCTGCACTTGTATGTTCATTGCAGCACTGTTTACAATAGCCAAAATCTGGAAAAAACCCACGGGCCCAAGAACCAGTGACTGGCTAAAGAAACTCTGGTGTATTGGGGGCTGGAGAAATAGCACAGTGGGTAGGGTGTTTGGCTTGCATGCAGCTGACCCAGATTTGATTCCCAGCATTCCATATGGTCCCCTGAGCACTGCAGGAGTAATTCCTGAGCGCATGAGCCAGGAGTAATCCCTGTGCGTCTCCGGGTGTGACCAAAAAAAAAAAACCCAAACACCATATCTACACAATGGAATACTATGCAGCTGTTAGAAAAGATGAAGTCATGAAATTTGCATATAGGTGGATCAACGTGGAAAGTATCATGTTGAGTGAAATGAGTCAGAAAGAGAGGAACCGACATAGAAAACTTGCACTCATTTGTGGAATATAAAGTAATAGAATGGCAGACTAACACCTAAGATTATTAAAGATAAGTACTGGGTGGATTACTCCACAGCTTAGAAGCTGGACTCACATACTGGGGGGAAAGGCAGCTCAGTTAGAGAAGGGATTACCAAGCAAATGGTGCTGTGAGGATCCGCTTGGGACGGGAGACGCACCCTGAAAGCAGAATATAGACTGATAATGATGGGCACTTAATACCTCTATTGCAAACCACAACACCCCAAAGGAGAGAGAGAGAGCAAAAGGGAATGCCCTGCCACAGAGGTGGGGTGAGGGGAGTGGGGACGAGGTGGGGATGGTGGGAGGGATGCTGGGACAATTGGTGGTGGAAAATGGGCACTGGTGGAGGGCTGGAACTTGACTATTGTATGACTGAAATGCAAGCACGGCAGTTTGTAAGTCTGTAATTGTACTTTATGGTGAGTCACTAAAAAAAAGTATGTTTTAGCATTTTCTCAGCAATAGTGTTGTTGTTATTGCTCTTCTAGAGACCTAAGTGACTACATTGATGTGTCGTCCATTGTTTCAGCTGTTCTTGTGTTTTAGCATTGCTTGTTTTGGGGTTTTTCCTTCATTGCTTTATTTCTTAATGCATATGATTTACATCACATGCCTGAAACACTTGGGAGGGGGAGTTTTACACTTTAACATCTGGCAAATAATTTTAGCTGACATTAAAATAAATAAAAGAGAAGAGTGAGTTATTGTGAGTTCATATGAAATCAGTTTTCTTGTGGCAGTATACTGACACAACATATGAAATAGACTAAACAAATGCATTCCTGTACTTAAAAATTAGCAACAAGTCTGTATTATTCACTGGATAGTTATCGAGGACTTATTCTTGGCCAGATCCACATTGAAAAGTACTCACAAGACATGACAAGATGTCTTGAGACTACTGTGAAGAAGCCAGCAATAACCTCTATTACACTTCTTAAAATTTCGGGAGGGTTCTGGGGAGGTAGATCAAAGAGCTACATGTTTTGCTCTTTGCATGCAGAATGATCCGAAGTTTGATCCCCAGCAACACTTAGAACCCCGAGAACCATTAGGAACAACCCTGAATTCCAGGCTGGGAGTAACCCTTGAGCACTACGAGGTGTGGCCCCGAAGCCAAAAACAAAGCAAAACAAAGCAAAGACTAGAAAAGAAAAGAAAGTTCATGTATGATCTTTGGTCCAAATAGGTTCAAAATAGAGTATTCATTCACTTCACAAATAAATTCTTGGAAACGGACTTGAAGTGAAACAAAGTATCATGAAACCAATCTTAGCATAGGCTATTTCCTATAAATAAGAGTTAAGGTCCAAAACCATTTTTCTGGTCATAAAAATATCATTCAACAGCAAAATAAAGAGCCCAAATATTAGTCTAACAGTAGACAAGCATCTGTGTTCTTTAAAGCATGCTGACATGTTCAGTTCTGCGTTGTTGGTGACTGGGGTTATCCCACGGCTCTGGACAAGACACCCTTCTGGCAGGCGGTGGCCACAGCCACCATGACTCACTTCAACCTGCACATAGAGACAAGACACATGTTTGGGATTGTGATGGAGTGGGTGGGGGAATCAGATTACCTGGAGGAAACCCTTGCAGCCTCACCATGACTCTGGTCCCAGTAATTTTTTTCCTTTCACATCAATGTTGTTCATTGATTTGCTTGAGTGTGCACAACAAATTGTGAGACTTTTTACTGTTTTTGGCATATCGAATATGTCATGGGGAGCTTGCCAGGCTTTGCTGTGTGGGCGAGATACTCTCGGTAGCTAGCCGGGCTCTCCGAGAGGGGCTGGAGTGATAGCATAGCAGGTATGGCATTTGCCTTGCATGCAGCCGAAGGGGCCAACCAGGTTTGATTCCCCCGCCCCTCTTGGAGAGCACACCAAGCTACTGAGAGTATCGCACCCTCACGGTAAAGCCTGGCAAGCTTCCCATGACGTATTCAATATGCCAAACACAGTAACAAGTGTCACAATGGAGACGTTACTGGGCCCGCTGAGCAAATTGATAAACAATGGGAGGACAGTGACAGTGACATCAATGTTACATTGAAGTGTTTAATGAAATGACTGGAGAACTTTCTGGATTCCTACCCAACCCAGAAACCAGAAAGGGAAACATCACTCCAGGCCTTCTATTTTGACTCTTTTGCACTTTCTAGTATCTTCAGTTCATATTTCATGTTAAGTGTACCTGTGTTCTTTTTAACTTTGAAAAATCCTGTATTTGACATAAGGTTTTACTTTCAGACCTTCTCAGAGCCACTTCTTGCATCTTATGGAGAATTTTCACTCAATCCTAAACAGGCCCATCTTCTAGAACTATAATCCCTAAATGGCAGCTGGAGTCCCACTTCCCTGCAGAGGAGTTTAGGTGAGGTCCGTGGCTTTTAAGTTAGAGTTCTTTAGTTCAGTCCATGTGCCCTCCTGGTCTGATGCAGATAATCCTTATGATTCTATCTCTAGATATCCCTCAACTTGCATGTTATATTGTAGTTGTATGGAATTTCTTGAGCGGTTCCTGAAATTTTATTTCCCATCTAGTGTTTCTGCTGCTACATGCTCCCCTCTCATATTTCATCCTCTCATCCTTGATTCACGCCCCCCCCCACCTAGCTACCTCCTTTTACCCTCAAGGCAAATTACAGAGTTTCCATTCCGAAGAAGCTCTAGTCTACTTTAGGTGTTTTTCCTCTGTAACAACTCCTTTACATACATGTGTCTCATAACTCCCAGATTTTGAAAGATGCCACTATGTCTTAGGTTTTCTCCCCTCTTCTTTACTCATAATGGGCACTCAGTTAATAGTGGCTGAATAAATTAGTTAATAGAAACACAAGTACATTTTCTGCTCACCACAACAATTCAAAGTCTTTTTGGGAGACTCATGTAGTATGAGTTATAAATTATAAAACATAAAGCAAACAGCAAAAACAGCAAGAAGAGCAGTAATACTGTAGTCCAATGTGGGAGACTAGACGAAGAGAGTTCATCAATAGAAAAGTCCTACATATTTTCCCCCTATATCCTAGCAGGAATCAAATTTAAAGAGCTAATGGCAAAATTGAAACATTGCCAAATGTTACCAAAATCAATGGTCAATTCGGACAAATATAGGATTCATCAATGAGCTAGCAACTACTGAATAGCAATTCTATGCAAATCACAGATTTATCTATAAGAATGTTATTAGAACCATCAAAGTCCAGTTCTGCTCCTACTCTAGGGACTGATCAATCCAGAGACAGTGATCGACTGAGAAAGAGCTTCATTGGCAACAAGCGAACAGCTTGTAAGATGGAGACTCAGATCCTCAAAGCAACTAACTTGGCCACATGGTCTCAAGAAATGGTTGTAATAAAAGAGGAGACACATTTTTTGTAGAAGGCAGTTTGCAAGCTGGCTGGTGACAGAATGGACAATAACTCCCCTGCTGGGCTGGTCCCACTGCTATATCTACACATTTAAACGAAGATTTTTGATTCAACATGTCCTTATCTTCCTTAGGCTTCCAGGTAAGACAAAGTAAAAACAACTCTTTCCTGTCAAGAAGAGGTTGCTGTTTCTTAATTCTGCATTCCACTTCTACTTTTGGGGGGCTGTATCATCAATATTTGGTGAGAGGTCACATAGAAAAATAATCCTGCAGGTCAGGGCATGTGGCTCAGTGGTAGTACGCTTGCTTTGCAGGTGGAGGCTCTTGGATGGATTCCCAGAACCTGCATGTTCTCTGGAGCACTGCCTGAAGCAATCCCCAAAGACTGAACAGCACAAGAAGATGTGACCCCATAACAAGTAAACAAAACTCACAAAAAACAATGATCCGAAGGCAGGCAGAGTATGACAAACATATTTGAGGTACAATGTTTAAAGAAATTCTGATGCGGAATCAAAGAGGAATTTTGATTAGAATAATTAAGTCAACAACTGATAGGAAAATTATGAGCGACCAGCCAATTACTGTTGGACAGAATAAACAGTGAATTGAGTAATAGCTGTTACTTGTCAGCAGGTTGTTTTGAGCTGAAAGGGCCTTAGAGAAAAGGAAGTGAGATAATCAAGGAGGAAGTGTGGCAGGACCAAGAGAAGGGATTTATTCTTGTAAGGGAAGGAATTTGTTCTTGCGAAAGATGGAAGAGAAGGGGAACCACAGGAGGAGAGAGAGGAAGTGGGATTTTATTGAGTCTCTTCAGTTCTAGAATAGGAAAAGAAAGGGAAAAGAGAGCCAGCTATGGGTCCAAAGGAAGGCTCAGCATCAAAATATAAAGAAAACATAGGAACAAAGCAGAAAAAGTTTGTTCAAGGCAGTTTGCAAGACTAAAGAAGCCACAAGGCTTTCTCACACCAAAAATTGTGAATAAAGGAGGATGATAGCATAGCACAGTAGGCAGAACATATGCTTTGGATGTGGGGGCCCTGGGTCGCATCTCTGGCCCACATAGTCCCCAAGTATGGCTGCTAGGAGTTATCCCTGAGTACTGCTGGGTTTAGTAGCCCTTGAGCACCACCACCACCACCACCACCAACAACAACAACAACAACAAAAACCACTTTTTTTTTTTTTTTCGGAAACATGTAACGTGAATGAGAAGTACTTTTCAGTCATTGCAATTTTGAGTGTGAGCATATGCTAAGCTATCTGTACTAATACAATTGTCCAGACATAAAAAGATTACTAAGAGGGGTGATGGAAGGGAAACTGGGGGCACTGATGGAGGAATGGGTGTTGGAATGCTGTATAACTGAAACCTAGTCATGAATAGCTTTGAAAGCGTCTATCTCACAGTCATTCAAAAAACATACAGATAAAGAGAAGATTACTAACATTTATGCAAAAAAAATTGTGAGATAAGTTAAAGAAGAACTACAGTAACAGCTAGAGGACAATTGAGGAATTATGAAAGAACTGATTCCCCTTTCCACCCTGACTTTTTGTTGTGTTTTGTTTTTAGGGGGCGCACCCCAGCTTTGTACTCTGAGCGCAACTGGCAGTGCTCTGGGGAACTTGTATCAGGGATTCAAACTGGGCCATGCACTCAGCCATGGAGGGATCTCTCTGAACCTGTCCGCTTTTTTACCTTGATTTATCTATATGTATTTCTTTTTGTAATATTGTCCTCTAGGTCTAGCATTCACTTTCATGGCTTCAACTGTTGCTTTAGTTGAAAGACTTAAAGCTATATATCTTGCTTTTACAATCATATTCTCATTTCTAATTACATACATACTTATTTTTTATGATTTTATCTTAAAAATCATTTTGTACAAGTGATTAAAATTACATATATGTATACATAAATTTGATTTATACAACCAATGCATTAACTGTATTGTTTTATTTCATTTGTTTATTTTTGTTGTTTTTGTTTTTAGGGATACACTGACAGTGCTCGGAACTTACTTCTGACCTTGCATTGTGGAATAGTTCCTGGTGTGTTTGGGGAACTGGGTTGGGGGGGTGGACTGAGGAGCTGGCTACATGAAGGAAAGCCCTCTCCTTGCTGTGCTTTCTCTCTAGCCCTGTATTTAAGCATTTTAACAAGTTTACTGTAGTTTAAGTAACATGGCTACAATAATGTTAAAGCTTATGGTTTTGATGGCGAAGCTTCTGCACCTTTGCCACCACTTGAGTTTCCAAGTCCCACCGCTATTGTCACTGTGTCACTGCTAGTCTGACTTCATCACACTTCCTGGGAGTGCGTGTCTTGGACGATTTCCAATAGAACTATTCAGACAGACTAATGTCTAAAAAGGAAGCTATGAAACTCCCCAGCAGACTAACTTTCCCTTACCTTCCTCTAAAACACACTTCTACCAGTGGTGGCAAGCTTAGGTTGCTTCCTTGTCTCTTTTCACAGTTCTCCTTCAAAATACTTTCATATTTATCACTTCCTTTCACTCATGCCTTAGCTACCCTAGTCCAGATTTCCTTAATTATGTATGAACCACGGTCAGGACCATCATTTCCCTTCAGCATATTCTTCCATGGAACCATCTTACCCGCTGCTCCCTTTCAGGGCTCCCTGGAGCCCGCAGACCCTGGGCCTCACTCAATGTGTGTCCAGCTCTTTCTCAGTGCTGCTGTACTTCCTGTGACCACACCCACCCCAGGACACCCTCTTCCCTCCATCAGGGTCCCAAGATCCAGCCCTTCCTGTTCAGCCCTGGATCCCCCAACATGGTAAGCTTGGTCCTATGGACTAACTCTCTTCTTGCGCTGTTGCTTTTGGTCATTTGTTCCTCTCTTACTGGGTGACTTTATGCACCACACATGAGAGATATCAGTCTGTATCTATCCCTTTCTTTATGCCTCATTACATGCTGCATGATATTTTCCTGTTCCATCTATGTATATGTAGCAGCAACTTGTGAGATTTTGTCCTATTATAAGCTGCATAGTATTCCTATACAGATATCTATCTATCTATCTATCTATCTATCTAAAAACACACATATCAAAACTTCTTAACCCATTCATCTATATTTGAGCACTTGAGTTGCTTTTGTATTTTGGCTATTGTACTAAGTGCTAGAATGAACATATATGTGCATATGTCCTTTTTAATTAATGTTTTTGTGCTTTGGGGGTAGATGCCAAGAAATAGATTGCTGAATTATATGAAATTTATGTTCTTACTTTTTGGAGGAATCTCCAGATTGATTTTTGTAGAGGTTGAATCAGATGACATGCCCACCAACAATTAATGAGGGTTCCTTTCTCACTCCATCTCCACAAACACTGCCACTTCCAGACTTTTTGATACATTCTATTCTCTCTGGTATGAGATGATATCTCATTGTTGTTTTGATTTACATTTACCTAATATTAATGAACACTTTTTTATACACTTGTTAGCCATCTGTATGTCTGTTTACCTCTTTCTTTTATTTTTTGGAATAGGGTTGTTGGAATTTTCATTATTGAACTTAGTGAGTGCTTTATAGATAATTGATGTTAGCCATTTATCTGATATATTTTGAACAAATCTTTTCTCCCTTTCTTAAATCTTTCTTAAATTTTAGCTTAAGTTTCTTTTGCTATTCAGAAACTTTATAACTTGATGTGGTCACATTTGTTCATTTTTTACACCCTCTAGGGCCCATTTCCCAAAGAGTTTGCATTGTCTTTACTTCAATGTATTTTATGGATTCTGGTCTAATCTCAAGGTTTTTAATCCACTTTGAATTTACTTTGGGGAATGGTGTGAAATGTCATTCCAATTTTATTTATTTTTTTTACATGTGGCTATCCAGTTTTCCCAACACATTTGTTGAAGAGATTTTCTTTGCTTCACTCTATTCACTTAGCATTTTTGTCATAGATTAACTGCCCATAAATCTGGGCATTTTATTCAGTACTTTAATTCTGTTCCATTGGTCTGCAGATCTATCTGTATTCCAGTACCATATGATTTGGTTGTTATAGCTTTGTGGTACAAGTCAAAATTTGGAAACTCAATAAATCCCATCTTTTTTTGTTTCTAGAATTGCCTTGTCAATTTAGAAAGTTTTATGTTTTCATACAAATTAGCGATAGCACAGCGGTAGGGCGTTTGCCTTGCACGCAGCCAACATGGCCGACCGGAGTTCGATTCCTCCGCCCCTCTCAGAGAGCCCAGCAAGCTACCAAGAGTATCTCACCCTCATGGCAGAGGCTGGCAAGCTCCCCGTGACATATTCGATATGCCAAACACAGTAACAACAAAGTCTCCAATGGAGACGTTACTGGGCCCACTCGAGCAAATCGATGATCAACGGGAGGGCCTTTTACAAATTGGTAGTTTGTTCCAAGTCCTGAAAAAGCATTATTAGAATTTCAATGGGTATTGCATTAATTCTATATACTGTTTTGAGTAGGAAGGTAAATTTTGACAATGTTTGCTTTCCTAATCTGTGAATGTAAATATATTTCTATTTTCTGGTATCTTTTTCTATTTCTTTCAGCCATGATTTATATAGATTTTTTTTACATTATAAACCTTTTACTTCCATTGTTAATTGATTCCTCTGTATTTATTTTTATCACGGAATACTATTCCATTATTTATCTGTTCACCTACTAGGGATGTCTTCATTTCTTCTAAGATTTGGTAATTATCAATAAAATTGGTATGAATATCTGTGTAGTGGTTTTTGTGTTTTTTATTCATACAGATAACACTAAGGAATGCAATTGCAGGATTATATGGTAGAAATATTTTTAGTTTTGTAGGAAAAAATTTTTTGAGTCACAGGTGACTGTGATCAGGGCTTACTCCTAGCTCTATGATCAGGGATTATTCCTGATAGGGCTTGGGGGATCATATATGGTGCCAGAGAGCAAACCCAGGTTAGGAACATGCAAGGCAAGAGTCCTCAACCCCTGTATTATCTTTTCTGGCTCCTGTGCAAAACCTCATTTTATTTTTAATAGTGTATATAATATTTAAATCTATTTTTTTTTGCTTTTTAGGTCACACCGGGCGATGCTCAGGGATTACTCCTGGCTCATGCACTCAGTAATTGCTCCTGGCGATGCTCAGGAGACCATATGGGGTTCTGGGAATCGAACCTGTGTCGGTCATGTTGGCTGCGTGCAAGGCAAACGCCCTACCCGCTGTGCTATCACTCCAGCCCCTAAATCTAATTTTTAATCATTATTTTTAAATTTTGTTTTCCCCTTACACTTTAAATAAACACTGCTTTACAAAGTTGTTCATGATGATTTGTTATATTCAATATACCAACACCAATCTCACCACCATTATCTCCAATTTTCCCAACCACCCTTTAAGCCTGCCCTCAATAACTTAATTGTGTGTTATAATTTGTTAGAAAAATGATCAAAAATGTTTCCTCAAAAGAAAGATAATGAAATTTGTTGTATCTCACCATGGAGTCATTAAACCCTTGTATAAGAGATTACTAAAATATTACAGGTTAAGCCTTCAATGTTGATATTTTGTTAATCGAGATTGGATTAACAAAATGCCTACTATATTATACCCATCTAATCTGGCGTGCTACTCATGGTTGTCCTGTATACAAGTTTAAAGGGATGAATTACTTTGCAGTCCCACCTATAATGAGTGAAAGAAAAACAGTTCCACATCTTTGCTGATATTTGGTGTTGTCAGTGTTAGAGTTTTGCCATGTCTAGTTAAAAAATGGTATCCTAGAGCCTGAAACAAAACAAAAGCAAAAGCAAAAAAAAAGTGGTGTCCTCTTGCTTTAATCTGAATTTCCCAAATAACATAAGGTGTTGAGCATTTTTTCATATTCTTACTTGTCTTTTGCATATTTTATTTGCTGAGATATTATTCGCTGTATCTGACAACAAAATAAACACATACCAATGATTTTAAGCATTATAAAGTTTAAAAAGTGAAAAGTTAAAATGTCCTTTTCCTTAATCTCATTATCTAAATGTAATCACTGTTCAGATTTCCCAGTCATTCTTTAGGACATCTTTAAAGCACCAACAAGCCTGTATATGTACATATTTTTAAACAATCCCACAGCTTTCAAGAGTGATTTGCAAGTTACTCTAAGAATTTTTATACAATAGCTAAGATATGGAATCAACCTAAGTGTTCAATGACAGGTGAATGGATTATAAAGATGTGATGCTATACACCTGCAAGTAATGATGAAATCATGCAATTTGCTATAACCCAGTTGGAACTGGAAGATCTCATGTTGAGTGAAGTAAGCCAAAAGAAGAAAGACAAACACAGGGTACCACTTATCTGTGGTATATAGAATACTGGATGAGGAAATGTACTGTAGTAAAAGGGGAATTCCTAGGTCACCCTGGACCCCAGTGTTTAGAGAGAAGGACAGAGAAGGAAAGAAATCAAGGGGGAAGAAGAGAACTGGAAGTAATGGGTGAACAAGCATGAGGGCTTCAGTTATACTTGTGATATGGGTGAGGGGGATAGCCATAAATACAAAGCACAGACTCAACTAAAATGAAAACATAAGATCTAAGCTGGACCACTGGAACCACAATGTGTCTGTCAAGTTGGCGTGCGGGGATGTGGTGGGGTGGGGAGGGAATATGGGGACTCAGTGGAGGGAAGTTGACACTCATGGTGGGATGGTGTTGAAACATTATGTGTCTAAAACTCAACCATCAGGGGCTGGAGCGAAAGCACAGCGGGTATGGAGTTTGCCTTGCACACGGCCAACCTGGATTCGATTCCTACCATCCCATATGGTCCCCCGAGCACCACCAAAAGTAATTCCCGAGTGCGTGAGCCAGGAATTACCCCTGTGCAATGCTGGGTGTGACCCAAAAAGCAAAAAACAAACAAACAAACAAAACACTCAACCATCAATAGCTTTGTAAACAACAATTCTTCAATTAAAAAATGAAAAATATATTTGTTAAAGGGCCAGAAAGGTTAGGTAAGTGCTTGCCTTTAATTTAGCAAAACCAGGTTCAATCCCTGCACCCCCAAAAGTAGCAAGCCCCACCAGACTGAATCACGAGCACAGAACCAGGAGTAAAGCCTGAGAACTTCTGGTCATGGCCCGAAAACTGGAAAAAAAAAACACGAAAAAACACAACTGAAAACCAAAAATAATTTTGTTTTGTTTTCATGTTTGGACTATGTCCAATGGTATTCAGGGTTTATTCCTAGCTTGCCACTAGGAATCATTCCTAGCAGTGATTGGAAGACCATATGGAATGCCAGGAATTGAACCCAGGTTGACTGCATGCAAGACCAGCACCATCTCTGCTATCCAATCTCACAGGTCACCCCCTCTCATTTTTTAAGGTTACATTACTCTAATATAACTTGAAAATCTTTTAGCAGTTAATAATGGGGGCACAGAGCCTCCCGCAGGTCAACCTGTACCCGCGGGGCAAGTGTATCCCTGATGGTGTCTTCACGCTTCCTGACACCCCAAAATTGCCACTGTGCCTCTGGCTGGACTTCAACAACTTGGGATCAAGTTTCCTGAGAAATTAAGCGGCCAAAAGTTAGGTATGTGGGAGCCATGCCCAGGAACCATCTCTGGTTCAGCTATATGAGCTCATTTATTGGCTTTGCTTCAGAGACCCATAAATAAATCTTGAAAAAGATCAAAAGTCACAGTTAATTTTGGACCAAGGCAAGGCTGAACAGACCAGGGTAAAGTGGAGGGGGTGGGTCAGCCTGGTACCCCCCAAGCAGAGTCCCTGACAGCTGCTTGCTTCCACAATCCAAAATTGTTGCCATACCTCCAGCTGGACTCCACCATCTCAGGATAGACCTCATTGAGATATGATCAGCTGAAAATTCATTTTGGGTATGTGGATTTTGTGGCTGGTATCTCCAGGTTTTCTTGGGGTTGGGATGGGCTACCTCCCTACCTCTGTATTTCCAGAAGCCTCAGCAGTCACATCCATACCCCAAAGCTGCCACCCAGTTAAAAAGCTACTCCAGCTTTTTTTTTTTGCTTTTTGGGGTCACACCCGGTAGTGCTCAGGGGTTACTCCTGGCTTTGCACTCAGGAATTACTCCTGGCGGTGCTAGGGGACAATATGGGATGCTCGGATTCGAACCCGGGTTAGACGCGTGCAAGGCAAACGCCCTACCCTCTGTGCTATCACTCCAGCCCCAAGCTACTCCAGCTTTATCATCCTGATAAAAATACTGAACATAGGACCTCTTGGCGCCTGTATTGCAAACCATATTGCACAAAAGGAAAAGGAGAGAGAGAGAGAGAAAGAAGAAAAGTGCCTGCCACAGAGGCAAGCTGGGGGTGGGGGTTGGGGATGGTGGGAGGGAAACAGGGGACATTGCTGGTGGAAAATGTACACGTGTGGAGGGATAGGTGCTGAATCATTGAATGACTGAAACTCAATTTTGAACAGCTTTGTAATGACCTATCTCACAGGCATTCAATTAAAATTAAAAAAAAGTAATGTGGAATTCATTACTTTTTTGGACTGGAGCGATAGCACAATGGGTAGGGCATTTGCGTTGCATGCTGCTGACTAGGCCAATCTGGGTTCGATTCCTCCACCCCTCTCGGAGAGCCTGACAAATTACCGAGAGTATCTCGCCCGCACGGCAAAGCTTGGCAAGCTACCCATGGCATATGCGATATGCCCAACACAGTAACAAGTCTCACAAAAAGACATTACTGGACCCGCTCGAGCAAATCGATGAAGAATGGGAGGACAGAGCTAGTGCTATAGTGGAACTCATGCTCGCTTCAGTCAGCTGAATAAATAGCAGTTCTCCTACATTAAAAAAGAAAATAAAATAATGAGTACAGAATATACTATAGGAAATATCTTCTATAAAGTAATTAGTTTCTTAAAAGTAAAGTAAAGGCCCTCCCGTTGATCATCGATTTGCTTGCGCGGGCCCAGTAATGTCTCCATTGGAGACTTTGTTGTTACTGTGTTTGGCATATCGAATACGTCACGGGGAGCTTGCCAGGCTCTGCCATGCGAGCGAGATACTCTCGGTAGCTTGCCGGGCTCTCCGAGAGAGAGGCGGAGGAATCGAACCCGGGTTGCCCCAGTCGGCTGTGTGCAAGGCAAATGCCCTACCTGCTGTGCTATCGCTCCAGCCCATTTTAAAAAATTAATTACCTTGTATAAAACATAGCTTAAAGTTTTGTATAAAAATACTAATTTTCTTAAAGATAATCTCTTAGAAAGAAGTTGCAGAGTCAAAAATGATATAATTTATATATGTTGTAGATTTCCCTCAAAGTGCCAAATTGTATACAAAAAAAGGTGACTGCTCCAATTTATATTATCATCTGCTCAATGTCTAGATAAACCTTTGCAGTCCCAAATAGCTAATCTTAGGGATCATGGAAAAAAAGGATGAGAAAGGGACTTTTACACTTTTGTCCCTTTCCCTCTTCAATGAGAGAAATTCAGCTATGATTAATCACTGAACAAAGTATAAGGCACCTCTTGAGGGGTTTTAAACACCTAAAGATAATTAAAATTAGGATTTACCTCTTTTGGTCAACAAACATTAATCCTCAATCGTTTAATAATTCATTCACTGCAATCAACAGAAACCCCAGTGACAGTAGGCTGAACTCATGTGGGTCATTTTTCTAGCATAGCAAAAATCTAGAGAAGAGAGAGTCATTGCTATTTCCTTACGGGTACAAAGTGAGGATAAATGTTGCCAGCTCATGACTATCCACATGAGTCAGCACCACCGTAGCTCATGTATCTAGTCAAGGCAGGAAGAAGAAGGCAGAGCTTGGACACAGTACTCTGCTTTTTTGAAAAATGCTAAAGTTCCTAGAAGCTCTTTACTTCTTCCCTGCAACATTGCTTATATCCCATAGTCTCCCTAAACTCTAAGGGAACTTGAGAAGAGATTTTTGTTCTTTTAGTCTTTATAGAAAAGGCAGGAGAAAGAAAGATCAACCATTGGTCAGTAGATTATTAGGGCCACCAGCTGCCAGATTCTGACCCCAAATGCTCATGAGATGAAAAACTAAAGAGTACTGACATGCAGTGACAAAGATAGCTCTGGCCAGAAAGGTATTAGCTGTTGAAGACAGGGAAATTAACAGCCATATTGCAAAAGTAGATACAACAAGATGTCTTAAGTCCCAATATAAAAATGTGTAGAAGAGTTACTGGAGGCTCACAGGAGAGCTGGACACTTAATTCGAGTGTGGGGAAGGGACAGTTCAGCAGTCTTGAATGAGGCAGATGGCCTGTGAGCACCCAGAATGTAAATGCATCTGGGTAAGAAGGGGCGCAGGGACCAAAGCATGGTGTGCGTTCCAGGAACGCACATGCCTGAGAGGAGGTGAGGGAGTAAGAGAGGCAGAGCCGAGGACAAGAGGGGGCTGGAGGTCGCTGCTGGGCCAAGTCCCCGAGGGACTCTGCATTCCATAGCAAAGATTCCAGAAATCCTCGTGATCTAGTGTCACTGAGATTGCATCATCTGGGTGGGTTAGTGAAACCACAAGCTAGAAAGCCTGTGAGAAAAGACCCAAACACAAACCACCTCCATGGAGTTGCTATTTAATTTACATGAAGGCACACCTTAATTTCTGATTGATCTGCAGACCCACTAGTCCCATTAGCCCCACTGCTAGCCCCACACAGCAGAATGAAAACTTGTCCATTCCTATATTCCTAACTGCAGTGTGATGGGATTTTGTTACTTAATCTAAGAAATCATAATTATTTTTATTAAAAAAACTGTTTGCTGATAACATGATCTCTGAGCACCAACAATGACTAGGAATTTTGAGTTGGAAAGACCTGACTTTGAATCTTGGCTCTCCACAAACTAGCTGAGTCTCTCTATGTGATAGTGTCTTGAACTTTGGTTTTCTCATTTATAAGATAAGAAAGATGCGCCATTTAGAGCTAGAGAATATCCAGTGTTTGGTAGGCAATGGTGTTTTTAGATGTTCTTTGAAATCAGTTAAAAGTGTTGGTGCTGTGCCTTGTGGTGCTCAGGCGCGGCCCCTGGCTGCTCTCAGGGCATGGTGCTGAGCCAGAGACTAGAACTGAGGCCTCCTGCATGCAGAGCGTGGCTCGGCCTGCTGAGGGTCTCTGGCCCTTTGTTCTTTTTCAAAATTTCCTCCTTCTGTACAAGAGAGCTGGAATAGGTTTAAAGTTACCCTAAAGATGAAGATCTAGAGGCTAAGAGATATTTGGTGGATTTTCAAAAACAGCAGCCAGTGAGGTAGCTGGGCCCAGAACCAGATCTTTAGGGTCCTAACTCTAAAGTTTGCTCTCTTTTCACTTAAATCGTGCTACTTCTCTCCTCCCAATGGAAGAAAGGATTTGGATATTGGGATGCTGTCAAGTGGATGGGTCATGAATACATATGATTTCCGCACAACCTCCTCAGATCTGCACTCCAGGCATAAAGGCCCAAGTTACTTTGTATTTTTTAATAACTATAAGGTGTGCAATTTAGATGTTCTAGCCCTTGATCTTGCTTTGGTGTGGCAGGAACTTCCCCAGCAGGCTCTCAGGTATTCTGTGACAGGGGTGGAGTCCAAGGGGAAAGGGAAGGGTGAGGCTTTCCTTGTTACAAGTTACGCTTTTCAGCTTTCTGGGAAACTGGCAATAATGCAATGTTTAGGGAAAATGCTGCCTGATTTTTTTTTATTTGCTATAATAATGATTTATTTCAATTATACCCATTTGTATTAATAATGTGCATAAAATACAATGAGAGAAATGATACACAGAATTAAGTTGATGGGGGAGCATTGAAAAGGAGGAGTATTAGAATCCTTGGGGGAAGGAAATGGATAACCAGTGATGAGTGCAGTGTTTAAGTTATAAGCATGAAAAAAACATTATTAGCAGCATTATAAACCACAGAATCTCAATCAATAAAAAGTTAAATTTAAAATGTGTATAAAACAGAAATAATTATACTGTTAAAGTAATTAGTAAATTATTAAAATAATCATTAAAATCGTTATTAGAATAACAAGAGTTGATCTGACTATGTTTGTTTGGGGGTCCTGTACAAGCACTGCTCAAAGCTTACATCTGGATTTGCACTCAGGGGTCACTCCTGGTGATTCTCTGGAGACCACAGTGGCACCTGAGACTGAATCTGGTTCAGCAGTATGCTAGACACAAGCCTTAAACCATGTACTTTCTCTCCTGTCCCAATCTATATTTTAAGGGATAATTTCACACTTCTTTTTTTTTAAGTTTTATTAGTGAAACACCATGAGGTACAGTTGTAGACTTACAAATTTTTGTGCTTGGGTTTCAATTATACAATGATCAAATACCCATCCCTCCACTAGTGCCCATTTTCCACCACCACTGATCCCAGTATCCCTCCCACCCCCATCACCCCCAGCCCACCCTGCCTCTGTGGCAGGGCATTCCATTTTGTTCTCTCTCTCCTTTTGGGTGCTGTAGTTTGCATTGAGTGCTGCCTGATTTTTAAAAAATTAATGGAAAGAGATGATTTTTATTAAGAGGAAGTAGAAAGAAAAATAAAAAAGAAGAAATGCCTAGGGCCAAGGAAGACAAAAGAAAATTTGGTACATCAGGATTGGTTTTGTGAAAGCTGCTATTATTTAAATAGACAGTGGGCAAATGAAATATTTTTAGACAGGTACTTTAGAAAGGTCAGCATGAAATGAATTATTAAAGAAATATTCTGATACTAGAATTAGAGTGTGTCATAGCAAGTGCTATTTTCCCATTTTGCCTTATTAAGTACTGAACTACCATAATTAACCCTGTGATTTCCCCTATGTTAACTACCGGGTTGTGAAATAAATGATTAAGTACCTAATTTCAAAGAATGAAAACAGAAGAGATGTACAGGGGAAGTGCATTGTTTTTGTGGGGGGAGGGCCATGGTGAGTGAGGGAAGAAGAAAGTGTAATAGCCAGGATGCCAGAATACAGAAGCAAATCAAGTATCTAACCACAGATGAGTTGATAAAGAAGATATGGCATCTTTACCAAGGGGAATATTATGCAGCTGTAAAAATGACAAAATCTTGCAGTTTGCTGCAACCTGGATAGACTTGGAAGGCATCATGTTAAGTGAAATAAGACAAAGGGAAAAGACAAATACCAGATGATCTCACTCAGCTATGAAATATTGAGGACCACAACAAGGGAATATAGAATATTGAACAATGACAAATGCTTGGCCTTTGATAGCAGAATTGTTATTACCAAGAGATGGGGGATTGGGGAGGGTAGGAAAAGGAAGTAGTGGGCTAGATATGACATAATGACAGTGCTGGAAGGTCTTGGGCACATTTGTGATGGTGAAGCTGCAGTGGCTTCGTGCATCAAAACCAAAACTATGAGGCTGGAGAAATAGGACAGTATCTAGGGCACTTGCCTCATATGAAGCTGGCACTGGTTAGACCCTGGCCCTTTCCTGGATACAGCCCTGCAGGACCCCAGGTCTTCCCCGATGTTCCCCAGCACTGCTGGGTGTGGCCTGGCAGAACCACTGACACAGTTGGCTGGGAAAGTGGCATAGGAAGAGGCCATCAATGCCTCCTGAGCCCCACTTGGAACAACAAATACCCCATGAACTTTACCGCCATTGTAATCATGTTATCTACACCTCTTCCCCCAAAGAGTGAAAAACAAAATCATAAAGGGACTGGTCCAAGTAATATTTATGACAACAATTATAAACACTTATGAGCACTTAACATCTATTAGTTTGTTAAACTAGTTATAACAATGTCAGTACTATTTTATTATTTTATTAAAACAAACACAAACACTGTCCTCCCGTTGTTCATCGATTTGCTCGAGCGGGCCCAGTAGTGTCTCCATTTTGAGACTTGTTGATACTGTGTACATCACGGGTAGCTTGCTGGGCTATCCGAGAGGGGTGGAGGAATCAAATCCGGCTCGGCCAAGCTGGCTGTGGGCAATGCAAATGCCCTACAGCTGTGCTTTCGCTCCAGTCCTGCTATCGCTCCAGCCCATTGTTTTATTATATAGGTATAAATACTGAAACACAGTGGAATGAATAACTTACTCAAGATTATAGGTAAGTAGTGGATTGAAGCTTTCCCAAGAAGGTTGCTTAAGAAGAAAATGAGAGGGGCCGGAGTGGTAGGGTAAGATGTTTGCCTTGCATGTGACAGACCTGGTTTCAATCCCCAGCATCCCATATGGTCCCCCCACAAAACTGCCAGGATTAATTCCTGAGTACAAAGCCAGGAATAATGCCTGAGCATCACTGGGTGTGACACCCCCCCAAAAAAAGAAAATGATTTGTATTTTGTGCAAAAATGTTGGTAGGAAAATCATTAGGTTAGTAGAAGCAGATTTCAACAAGAATTTTAGTTACTTAACACTATGTGAGTGTTCAGTGCTTTTGGGAATTAGAAAAAATTTAATTGCTCTTAAGAGCCAAAAATGGAACAACACATTTCAATAAACTGATAAATGAATAAACAGAATATTTAGTCACAGAAAGCGATGTTATTTGGTTACAAAAGGAATGAAGTGATCTTACATACTTTGGCAAGGATGGACCATGAAAACATCATGCTAAGTGAAAAAAGTAAGTTACAAAACCATAAACTACATAATAACATTTTAATGTCGTATCTAGAATAGTCATTCATTGCATGGGCTGGAGCGATAGCATGGCAGGTCGGGCATTTGCCTTGTAAGCGGCCTACATGGATGGCCCGGGTTCGATTCCTCCACCCCTCTCCGAGAGCCCAGCAAGCTACGGAGAGTATTTCGCCCACACGGCAAAGCCTGGCAAGCTACCCGTGACGTATTCGATATGCCAAACACAGTAACATTTGTCACAATGGAGACGTTACTGGGCCCGCTCAAGCAAATCAAGCAAATCTAGAATAGTCAAATTGCTAAAGATCAAAAGTAGATTTATGGTTGCTTAAGCAAGACTGGATGGTGGAGGTGGGGGAAATGGTATAGTGGAAGGTGATAACTGTGGTTTTTTTTTAATATAATAAAGGTTCTAAAACAGTGGTGATAGTTACATAAATATGATTATACAAAATTTTATTAATTTTTACTTTAAATGGGTGAATTGCATGGTATGTGAATTACATTTCAATAAAATAACATTAAAAATCACTGAACTATACAGTTTCTGACACTTGTATTTAATACAGTATACTTTAATAAAGATTTTTTTTAAGCAAAGCACGAAGTAGTTGCTGTTTTATACATCCATATATATGTTTGCGTATACATATGTAGTAAAATAGCAAAGACTGGCAGTGACTGGGAGCAGTAGAGTTCTTTCTTCTCTTCCTCCTCCTCCTCCTCCACTCCCTCCTCCCCCTCCTCTCCCTCTTCTTCCTCCTCCTTCTTCTATTAAATTACTGTGAGATAGAGTTGCAAAATTGTTCATGATTGAGTTTCAGTCATGCAATGTTCCAACACCCATCGCTTCACCTGTACACATTTCCCACTACCAATGTCCCCAGTTATCCTGCCAAAGGCCTGGTTTTACATCTCATCCTTTTACTTCTAATTATGTGATCTTGTGGAGATCATGGGAACCCTTTGAGTTTTAGCTCTTTAAATTGTTCATTAGGGGATATTAGCTCAAACTTCACAATGTTATTTTGAGGCATATGAATTTAGTGAATTTAGTTGATTCATTTTGTTGTCCTTTTGGATGCTTAAGCATTGGGTTAAGAAAAGTTGGCAATAAAAAGTGATAACAACGTGAAAGAATTTGAAAGACAATTTTTTTCAAAAGAATAGATAGTACAGGGGTTAATACACTTGTTCTGCGTGTAGAGGCCCTCAGTTAGATCCCCAAAACTGCAGTGGCTCCCAAGCACTACCAAAAGAGACCCCTCAGCACAGAGCCAATTATAAACCCTGAGCACAGAGACATGAATTCTACAGCACAGAGTCAATTGTAAACCCTGAGCACAGAGACATGTATTCTAACTCTCAACTCCTATCCCCCAACCAAAAAAAAAAAAAAAAAAGAATAAGTCTAGATTCCAAAAAGGGGTGGGCTAGAGAGTAGATAGAATAAAGGTCTAAGATTCTAGCATGTGCACCACCAGGAGCGGTTCCTCCAGCCCCCAAGAAGTCTGAATCTTGATTCTATCTTATGATCTAGGTAATAGCATCAGCATAGCTTGAGCCTCAAAACAAAAAAGCTCTCTCTCTCTCTGCTTACATGCTTAGAAAAATGCTTTTATTACTAGTGGTAATAAAATTTTTAAAAGCTTTTATGTTCTGAAAATGTGCATTCATTATAAAGGTAATTGGGGGCAACATAAGAAGTCCAGGTGTGTTCATGTCAAGTTACTGTGACAACATGCTCTACACTCTGTCCTCCTATCCTGGGACTGGCCCCAGGAGACAGGGATCCAGTGAAGATACTAAGCCCATTCTTTATGAAAGTGTTTTCTCCATACGCAGACAGGGAGGTGGACGTTCATGCTTCTCGCCATAAATACTTGGAGGGAGAAGCCCTCTGGATTTTATAAAATAATTTCCTTTCCTCTCTTCAGAACCAGAATCAAGAGCCAATTCCTTCACAACCCTGGCATGGATAAGCATTTGATACTGGTTGTGTAATGAACCTACTTTGGACAAACTGGCTGGCTACTGAATGTAACCTGCCCACACGGCAGAGTCTGGCAAACTCCCCGTGGCGTACCCAATATGCCAAATACCAGTAACAATGAAGGGTCTCATTCTCCTAACTCTGAAAGAGCCTTGAATATGGCATTTTTTTAAAAAAAAATCTCAGGGCTAGGACAAAGAGACGTTACTGGGGCCTGCACGAGGCAATCGACAAATAACAGGATGGTCGTGATCATGATCGTGAAATGAAAAAATGAGCAGAATTTATCTGGACCAAGGTTGGACTAGAATGCTGTCATTTATGCTAAGAAGAGACAAATTGTGCCCCATAAATTTCAAAGAGCTCTGAATTTTCCACATAATTTGGTGTCTGTTCCAAGCCACGTGGCATTTCCACATCTGGATCTGCCCCATTTATTAAACTGCTTTAGCCTGAAGTAAGTTTTCCTCCAATACTATGATTATTATTTTAAGAGGCCATTGTGTTACCTCACCAGTGGCATTCAGTCTACTATACTAGACACATTTTCAAATGCTGTGCAGAAACATGTGAAATGCTTGGTTAATGGATATCCTATCTCCACCCAGCAAAGTTGGAGCCTTACCTCCACAGTGAAGGGAACTCGATCAAGTCTGCATCTGGGTAAATAATTCCGTCCTCAGAGTGAGCCCAGACAAACATCTCTAGCTCCAGGAGGACTGTTTTTAAAATCATTCTTGTGGGATTGGAAAGCCTTCTTCAGTTCTAGGTGCCAGGCTTGGAAAGGGGCACAGAATGCAGAACAAGGTTTGCTATCCCCTCCCTCTTCACCCCCCTGGCCTCCTGTTTCTGATTCTCTCCTCGGGAAGACATTGCCTCTCCATGCTTCCTTAGTCATGGTGTGAAATGCCTTGACTTAAGAGTGAGGACCAAAGAGGGCTTGTTGTCATCAGACTGTGGAGAACTTCCTGTAACCAACACAGCCATTATAGCATCTACCAACTGCAGAGCCAAGGTACTTGGCAAAAATTCTTTCAGTTGATCTTACATTTACAGCAACTCTGGAAGGCAATAGTTTTGACTCATTTTACCAGTGAGGAAGTCAAGGATTAGAGAGTTCTTATAATTAATCAGAGGCTGAGCCATTATAAACTGAGGTCTGAGAATACAGTGGTTGCAGCTAAAATAGCTCAAAGTAGAGGCAGAAGTAAATGTGTGCCAATACCATGATGCACCAGAGATTTGGGGAAAAACAAAGAGAAAAAAGTCTGGCCCTAAGAGTACCCTCATAACACTGGCTAGCACTAAGTTATACCTGAATGTTGGCAGTACTGTACTGTGGTAGGTGGCTGCAGGAAAAGACAAGGCAGGACACAGCAGGACAGATGCAGCTTGTTAGGAAGATTTACAGATACCAGAGGTGGCTGTTGCTCCAGTGTTTGCTCCTTCTGCCTGCTTCCACTCCTCTATATTCAATCTCTGGACAAGTTTCTAAGCACCCACATGATCACGATCACGATCATCCTGTTGTTTGTTGATTGCCTCGAGCAGGCACCAGTAATGTCTCCTTCATCCTAGCCCTGAGATTTTAAAAAGTGCCATATTCAAGGCTCTTTCAGGGTTAGGAGAATGAGACCCATCATTGTTACTGGTATTTGGCATATTGGGTACGCCACAGGGAGTTTGCCAGACTCTGCCGTGTGGGCAGGTAACATTCGGTAATCTGCCAGGTTGTCCAAAGTAAGAATGAGATAATAAGATGTTGCGTGGCCGCATTTGCGGCCACGCGCTTCCAGGAGCTGGGTTTTATAGTCTCTGGGTCTTGGCCGTTGATGGGATTACATGGTGCTGGGGGTCAGATGGTGGGTGTGACCCTGCCTACTGGAAGGTGGAGGATCTGGGTGGAGGATGCTCAGCCCGCATCTGAGCAGGCTTGGAGATCTCAGCCCCAGGACCCACCTGCCTTTGTTCCTCTGCCGGTACCTTCATGTCTGTGGAGAGTGGTCTCAGCATGGTGGTGGGTGGTTCTGGAGGTCTTTGGAGGCCAGAGCTCTGTTCGGGGTGGGGAGGGAAACTCAACCACATGATCGTCAGCGTTAATCCTTCTCTCTAAGCTCCCTTCCTACTTCGTTGCATCTTAGTTATGTTTTCCTTTATCATGTTTCATTTCAGTGTTTTTATTTCTTATTCTTCCCTACTTGGCTAGAGTCCCATGAGGTCAGCCCCTTTGTCTCTGTCATCTTTGTAGCCAGCAACTTGTTTGTTCCTGGTAAATACAGTCATGGTCAGTGTTATTGCTCAGTCAATCATCATCTTCTCCCTATCTTAATTTTCAGAATTTTAACTAAGATCCTTGTTTTGCCAACACCTTGTCCTGGGTGGTCAATTTGAATATCTTATGAAGGCTAAATTGGCCCTGGATTATTCTTATCACCCAGCACCTGTGTCCTTTCCTGTGTGCAGGTGAGCTGCCATCACATGAGGTTGATTGAAGGCAGAGTATAGATCCTAATGGAACGTGAACAAAAGGCTTGACAGCCTCCTTCCTCGCCCCCTGGCAGCTGGGAGGAAGCACTGACCTAAGATTGTCCCACTTAATACTTCTTCCCCAATCCTTGAATCTGAAGTAAACTATCCAAGAAACAGGAGTAGTTTAGAATTATACTGATGACAACACCCGGGGTGACCAGATCAATGTGCTAGAAGTATCTTCTGATGTGGTCTTTTTCTTCCTATCATGGTCTCCTCATGTTCAGGTTCAAGTTTTGATTATATAGTCTTCCTATCAATTTTGCCAACTTCCCTGGCATTTCTAAAATAATCTCTTTTTTCTTGTTAAAATCAGAGTTGACTCCTGTTCTTTGCAATTAAGATGCTTGAGTGATAGAGCAGGTAGGTAGACAGTTGGTAGTCCTGGGCCCTGTGAAGCTCAAGGCCAACAAGTAAGTTCTTACTGGGTCAAATCCAAGGAAGAAACACAGAATTTCCTTTCCATCTTCTACATTGAAGCTTTCTCCATCCATCCATCCATCCATCCATCCATCCATCCATCCATCCATCCATCCATCCACCCATCCACCCATCCATCCATCCACCCATCCATCCGTACTCCTTGTCTTCACGACAACTCCTCCTGTGGGCAGATGAGGTAATATGTTTAAGATGGGAAAAGTGACTTACAATAAATTTTTACCTGAGACCCTTCAAACTACTCCTAGATGAGAACCCACATTTCTCGATTTCCAGTAAAAGGCTTTTTAACTCAAATAACTCTGAATGAAGAACTGATGTTGCATTTTTAAACATTTATTCATAAATATTCATAATCTACTACATGCTACTGATTGATCAGGACAATAGACTAGGCATTACTTAATAATCTTATACTTAAGATTATTTAAGTATGTTATTATAAGATTATAGGATTATTTTAGTATGTTATTTAAGTATGGCTTTGTCCCTCTGCCAGTACCTTCATGTGTGCGGAGAGTGGTCTCAGCATGGTGGTGGCTGGTCCTGGAGGTCTTCAGCTGCCGGAGCCCTGGTCAGGGCGGGGAGGAAAGCTCAACCCGCTCCCCTCCAAGGGGCTCCGGGAAGGAACATCCAGGCGCGGGGGCAGAAGACTGCACTGTTCTCGTCCGGGATCTGGATTTTATAGTCTCTGAGTCTTGGCCGCTGATGGGATTACACGGCGCCAGGGGGCCAGGTGGTGGGTGTGACCCCCGCCTACTGGAATTTGGAGGATCTGGGTGGAAGATGCTCGACTCCAATTTGAGTAGGCTTGGAGGTCTCGGCCCTGGAACCCGCGTGGCTTTATACTTTATTTAAGTATAAGAGCACTTTCTGAAAAGTGCTCTTGTTATGTTAATCGCACTTTCATTTGGGAAGCAGTATAATCTTAGTGCTAAAACCTAAGGTAGGTTTCTTAGGGCCAAACTTACCATTTGTCCATAGGGCACTCTGCAATCTGACCATCATTTCTTCCCCTGCTTACTGAGGACACTGATTCACCCTCTGTTGTGGGTGCTTACTTTCCAGGCATGGGAGCTCTGGGAATACCAGAATTCAGGTACCAGAGCTCCTGTCCTCAGAAATGGTCCTCTGACAATGATAGAGGTTGGTGAAAAAGGTACCAGCATCCTTATTCTTCATGGGAGTAACTCAGAGGAGTGCTCCTGCCTTCTAAAATTTCCCAGTGAGATGAAGCTCCAGTTACCCTTACAACGTGCTGGATCATACATGACATTCTCACTTCTTTCCACTCATTCACCTACTCCTTAGCAGCATGTCCTGGGATCAACCCCCTAATAAGCATCTTGCATTTTAATAATTTTCTTAAGTTCTGCTTTGAAGGAAATCCAAGCTAAAACACCCTCTGACTGGAGACATTTACTCTAACAGTAACTTGTAAAATGCGGATAAGATATTAACTCCATAGAGTAAATTCTTGAAAGAGTGGAGCCTGATTCCTGGCACATAACTAGTACTTAGGAAGTGTTATCCACCATTCCATGGGTATAATTTTTGAATTTCAGAGAGTTTACCGCTACCTTAATTCGCTTTTTTCTCTTAACCAGAACTGAGCTTTCCTCTGCAGCTTCCTCTGGATCTACCCTCTTCATGCTGGGTGGCCTTCTTCACTTTGGCCCCGCTCTCCCAAGGCACGCTACTGAAATGGCCAGTGGCTTCCATAACTGTGATCCAGCACCCACTTCCCTTGTCCATGCTTATCTCCAAGTAATGCTACTGTCACTCCGGATTCCATTCAGGCTTGTCCTCTTTTTAAAGCCTTCTCTATGCCCTGCCTTCCTTTTCTATCATGTCTACCAAACACACACACACACACACACACACACACACACACACACACACACACACACGTGTGCACTCGCTACCACATGCCTGCCCCCCTGGAGACATGCAACAAAAAAACAAACAAAAGTAAGCAAACAAACAAACCAAAAAAAATAATAACCTAAGAGCATGTGCCTCTCTCACCATATATCATCTAGAAACATAACCATTTGCTTTTCCACAAGCCTCCACTAGAGTGCAAACATTGCCCCAATAGGGGCGTGTGTGTGTGTGTGTGTGTGTGTGTGTGTGTGTGTGTGTGTGTTTGCCCATTGTATTTCTGGTGCCTAGACTAGTGCCCATCTCAAACAAAAGATGAAGTTATTTTTTAAAAAATAAATGAATGAGAGCGAACCTTTGAAGTTAAAATATCATCTCTATTATTTTCCAGTTGAGGAAGCAGAGGCTCAAGTTTAAGGACTCCACTCTTTGTATACAGTGAAGAAATAGCAGAGGAGGGACTCAAAACTTATCATTTGATTTCTAACTTGAGCATTTCTTATACAATCTCAGAGCTCTGAGGATGTTTGTGCTAGAAATTTGCTTCATATCTGTTTCGCCCTCACATCCTCTCATTAGAAAATCAGCCCCACCCACCACATTGGCAAGAAAAAGTCTCCAGTGAAAATGACCCAGTGCTCAGCCTGGCTCAGTGACAGACGTCTGATGGGAGGGGAGCCAGCTGGACATCTCCCCTGCGACAATCAGAGAGCCTGATTTGAGGGCTGTAGAACTGGACCTAGTATGTGGTCATAATAAGGGCAACTGAGGTCGACATTTAAGAGCTTCTCTTGGAATCATGTAATTCTGGTGAACAACTCTATTAGTTAAAGTGCAATCAAGTGAGATAAGAGTAATTCACCCATTACTCTTTGAATATAAAAATTTTATATTTTAAAAATTAACTTCACATCAAATTTTAGATTAAAACTACCTAAAATGCAAATGAAAGATTTAATGGTATTAGGATTTAAATCATTTGATGCTTTGTGCACAACTTATCATTATTTCATCAGCTTACTCTGGGTTTTTCTCCATACTTCCGTTAATCCATGAACACCACATAGAGCTGTATTTGAGTGTGTTAAAGGGTGAGGCAGAGCTGCTGTGTCTTTGACCAATGAGGCCCATGTGATCGTTCTATCTGTTGGATGACCCCTCTCAGCTCCCATTACTCCTGCCTTGCATCATCAGCCTCCGAATGGCTTCCTAATGCCAGCACACTTCTGTTCAGGCTATCTTAGTTCTATTTGGATCACAAGTTAGATGACATAAGACAAAAAGAAATTTATTGTCTTACAGTTCTGGTGCCCAGAAATCAAGAAATCAAAATCCAGGACTTGGCAGGGGTAGGATCCCTCTGAATCCAAAGGAGAATCTTCCCTTCCTCTTCTCTGATGATGAACAGTGCTCCTTGGCTTTTCTTGGTGTGAAGCTGCCTGACTCGAGTCTGCTCGTGCCACCCATGGTGTTCTTCCTCTCTGTCCATGACTTTGTCCTTTTAAAGGACATCCGTCACACAAACTGGGTTTGGGCCCACCCCACCTGACCTCATCTTATGTTATAGGACAGGTGTTTGCAGGGGCCATGCAGTACTAGGGCCTGTCAACTTGATTGTGTTTGCAAAGACCTTATTTCCTGCTCATCAGTACCAGGATTGGGATTTCACTACCTCTTTTGGAAATACAATGCAACCCCCAACAATGATCTTGGTAGTGGCCTCTCCTGTCTGGAATGTTTTCCCCCCAGATAACTACTTTTTTTAAACTATTTATGCTTTTTTACTCAAATGTCATACACTCAGACAAATCTTTGGTAACATCCATTATCAACATTTATTAGTCCCCTCTCCTGCTTACTTTTTCTCTTTCGCCCTTGTCACAAGTACATTATATGTTATATTTAATTTGTTGATTATTTGCATTGGTAGAATATAAATTCTGGAAAGGCAGACATTTTGTTGGTATTTATCCATTGATGAATTGCCAGCAAAATAGAACAGTGTCAAGCACCAAGGAAACATCACATTTGGACAGGAAAGCAAGAGTCTGCACATCCAAGTACTTCATGGGACATGTTTAGAGGTCTAATATTACTGTAAGGACACTGGGGTCAGAACCCAACAGACCTGATTCTACAGCTTCAGTTTTTACTTATCTATTTGTTTTTAATAATTTTTTTTGGTGAGGGGGACACAACCAGGATACTTAGGTTCAGTACTTAGGGGTTTAGTATTTAAGGGTCTCTTCTGGTGGTGCCTGGGGACAATGAGGTGTCAGACCTGTAAGCAAAGCCTCTTGAGCTACCTCTCTGGCCCCAACGGCCACATGCTTAAGTATCTCAATTCTCCAAAGAAAGAAATTAGGAGGGAACCAATTAGAATTCCCAAAAAATTTCTAAAGGAAGAGCAAGGCTGTCTTCCTGTCTGCTCATTAATTTTTTTAATTATATACCATATTTACCAAGTTGTTCATAATACAGTAGCTTCAGCATTCACCAACTTCACCATCTCTACCAATGTCCCACTTCTCACCGACCACCCCAGCCCTCCCCCCTGCAGGCACAAACAAAGTTACTTTATATTGTTGTTACCACACAAAGGCAAATTGAATGATCAAAACTTAGATCAATAAAAATCTGTGATCATTGTTATGTCTCCCAATGGTATTGCTTCAGTCCTTGTCTGAAGATTTGCTGGGCTGGTTAGTGCTGGTTGAATCTTCTGTGTTACTGTTTTTGCTCATTGAGCTTGGTGGACTTCTATGTAATTTTTCCATCAGATTTGCTATGACCCTACTCGGCTGTCAGTACTATGAAATTTGAAAGTGTGGGGCCTGTGCATTCCAGGAACTGTGGTGCTGGAATGATTTGGTGGCTTGGCAGTGTGATGACGTTCAGCTGTGGAGCTGGGCCACGTCTATGTGGCAGGTGTTACGTGTGTTCGGAATCTACCTCCCTCCCCCTCCCCCTTCCCAGAGTTGTCAGCCTGTACCTGTCTCCCTGGGAGAATTCCAGGGCATCGCTCTTCTTTTGATGTTAGCTGTGGAACTGGGCCATTTCTCTCCTGGCAAGATAGTGGGTTTTCTCATTTCTTTCTGTTCTTTGCAGGTTTTAGGTTTACCTAAATAATATCCTCTTTGTATCTTTTCTGCCTATCTGACAGTTTTTCCGTCTTTGCCAGGCTTCCTTCTTTCTCTCTTAATGCCAAGCTGTGATTTCACAAGTGCTTTATATCCTGTGGTTCCCCCAGGAACCAACACCCAAAAACTACTGCAAAATTCTGATATTATTAAGGTTATAAAATTTAGAGTACTATGATAGCTCCCTTTAGGTTTCAACTTGGCTAGGCCGTAGTGCCTAGATATGAAGTGAAAGTTAATGTGGATGTTTCTGTGAGAATGTTTCTGGATAAATTAACATTTTGGTCAGCTGCCTGGAATAGAGCAGGTTGGTCTCCATAATACAGGTAGCCTGGTTGGAACAGTTCAGAGACCTGAAGAGTAAGACTGATGTTTTCAAGCAAGAGGGAATTCTATCAGCCTTGGCTTTTGGTTTTGAACTGCAACAATGTCGCATTCCTGTACCTCCAGCTCCCCTTCCTATAGATTTTGGGTTTGCTAGTCTCCAGGATTATGTGAAACATTTATTTAAATAGATAAGTTATTTTCTATCTGTCATCATCATCATTATGTATCCATCCCTCGATACCTCCATCTTTTTTTTAAATTTTTATTTATTTATTTTTTTACAGTTGTAGATTTACAATTTTTTTTGTGCTTGGGTTTCAATTATACAATGATCAGATACCCATCCCTCCACCAGTGCCCGTTTTTCACCACCATGGATAATATCCCTCCCACCCCCATCCCCCCATCCCCCCCTGCCTCTGTGGCAGGACAATCCCCTGTGTTCTCTCTCTCCGTTTGGGTGTTGTGGTCTGCAAAAGAGGCATTGAGTGGCAAACATGTTCAGTCCATAGTCTACTTTCGACATGCATCTCCCCTCCTGGGAGGATCCTCCAAACATCCTTTATTTGGTGCTCCCTTCTCTATCTGAACTGCCCTTTCCTCTAATATACCTCCATCTTTTTTGACTTTTTATTGATGTGCTGTGATTTACAATACTGTTAATAATAATGGTTTCATGCATCTGACACCCATATTTGTCTCCAAAGTACTTTCCCCTCACAAAGTTCCCAAATTCTGATCCCTTTCAACACCCCTACCAACTCAGTCCTAGTTGTTCCCTTATTTTGCATCTTCAAATCCCACATCTAAGAGAACACCCTATTTCTTGCTCACCTCCTAACACAATAGGTCCAATTGTGAGATATATGTATCTCCTGGGCTGGAGCGATAGCACAGAGGTAGGGCGTTTGCCTTGCACGCAGCCAACATGGCTGACCCGAGTTCCATTCCTCTGCCCCTCTCGGAGAGCCCGGCAAGCTACCAAGCGTATCTCGCCCGCACAGCAGAGCCTGGCAAGCTACCCGTGATGTATTCGATATGCCAAACACAGTAACAACAAAGTCTCCAATGGAGATGTTACTGGGCCCGCTTGAGCAAATCGATGAATAATGGGAGGACAGTGACAGTGACATGTATCTCCTAACTTCTTGATCTGTTCATGTGGATGTGGGCACTCAAGTTGTTTCCATATCCTGGCTTTTACTGCAATGAACATAGGTGCGCATATATCCTTTCAAATTAATGTTTTTGTGTTCTGAGGTAGAAACCAAGAAGTGGTATCACCGAATCATGTGGAGCTTTTATTCTTACTTTTTTGGAGACATTTCTATATTGCTTTTCATCAAGGTTGAGCCAGAGACATAATAAACAAGGGTCTCTTTCTTACCATAACTCCGCCAATTCTGACTGTTACCAAACTTTTTTGCCATTCTCACAGGCATGAGATGATATCTCATTGCTTTGATTTGCATTTCTCTAACCAAGAGTGATTATAAGCATTTAAAAAAATAAACTATTGGTCATCATTTGTCTTTTTTGGGGACATGTATTTTCCCATCTTCATTCTGTTTCTCTGGTGAATCCTAACTAATACAGATTTATTAAAGAATGAACATTTTAGATAACAGTGAAGCAGAACTTAATGCTATTTTCTGAAAGAGTATTAACATGTGTTTTCTTTTGAAAAAGTAAAACTCAGCCAGCTTTTCTTGAACCGAGAGCATCTATGGAAAGGGTGGTTTATAAATAACAAAGATGAGTTCTAGAAAATAAGAGAACTTTAGTTAGTTACCAATAGACAAGGTTAATTTTGGGAATATATAGGGTAGGAAAATGCTCACTTTTTAAAAAAATAACTAAGAAGCCAAGAAATAGATTCATTGACTCAGTACAAAAACAGAAGGAGAGTAATATTTTCCTTGACCTCTTGGATAATTTCTGATCAGAATCTTAACTGAAAAGTCCAACTTATCAAGCCATGAGGTGAACTGGCCATAGGACATTCAGTGAGATGCTGCCTTTTTTCTGGGACTTCATTTTCTCACTGTTCAAAGGAGGCCGTTAAAAGCCAGGGATGAAGTTCAATGGTGAGCGTTTTCCTTGCGTATATGAGGTCCTGAGTTCAATGCTTGGCTTTGCTACTAAAAAAAAATGAGGCCATTAAATTAGATGGGTTTTGTGTTATTTTTCAATCACCCCCATCTTTGTCACTTTAAATTTGAACCTCCATGAAGACAGCTATCTCTTGTTTATTTCTAGGTACCTGATATAGCGAGCTGGAGTGATAGCACAGCGGGTAGGGCATTTGCCTTGCATGAGGCCAACCCGAGTTTGATTTCTCCGCCCTCTCGGAGAGCCCAGCAAGCTACTGAGAGTATCCTGTCCACACGGCAAAGCCTGGCAAGCTATCCGTGATGTATTTGATATGCCAAAAACAGTAACAACAAGTCTCATAATGGAGATGTTACTTGCGCCTGCTCAAGCAAATTGATGAACAATGGGAGAACAATGCTACAGTGCTACCTAATATAGCATGTGAGCAGTGTAGCAGCAGTGAGAAAAGAGTAGATACCGGATAAATATTAGCATTGAAAATAAACAATGAGGGACTGGAGCGGTAGCACAGCGGGTAGAGTGTTTGCCTTGCACGTGGCCGACCCGGGTTTTATTCCCAGCATCCCATATGCCCCCCTGAGCACTGCCAGGGGTAATTCCTGAGTGCAGAGCCAGGAGTAACCCCTGTGCTTCGCCAGGTGTGACCCAAAAAGAAAAAAAAAGAAAATTAACAATGAATTTTAAAAAGTCAACCTACGTAAAGATGAGTTAGGAACTAGAAAGATGAAAACATTTGTTTTTAATTGAATCACCGTGATATGCAGCATTACAAGTTGTTTCTGATCAGGTTTCAGTCTTCAGATGCTCCAATACCAATCCTTTTAGCAGTGTACATTTCCCACCATCAATGTTTCCAGTTTATGTAGAAAGATTTTGAAAAAACAACAACTTGAAATCTTATTCTCATAAAATATAATTTCTTGAGGTTTTTTGAGGTCAGAGAACTATATGATGGGATACAAAATTATTTAAACCAGTCATGTGCTCCATGAGTCTCTTTCTTCTATTGGGGCAACAGGAAATGCATTAGCAAGCACTAAATGACTGCAGAGAAAATCCCTTACAGAGCTTGCGCTGGTGGTACTTGTATTCTTTTTTTAAAAAAATTTTATTCGGGCTGGAGTGTAGTGGGTAGTGTGTTTGCCTTGCACATGGCCGACTTAGCCAACCCAAGTTCAATTCCTCTGCCCCGCAAGCTACCGAGAGTATCTTGCCTGCACGGCAAAGCCTGGCATGCTACCTATGACGTATTCGATATGCCAAACACAGTAACAACAAAGTCTCACAATGAAGATGTTACTGGGCCCGCTTGACCAAATTGATGAACAATGGGAGGACAGTGCTACAGTTCTAATTTTATTGAATCACTGTGAGATAGTTACAAGCTTTCATATTTGGATTACAATCATACAATTATCAAACACGCATCCCTCCACCAATGCACATTACCCACCATCAATATCCCCAGTATACCCCCTGTTTCCCATCATCCCCCTGCCTCCATAGCAGACAATATTCCTCATACTCTCTACTTTTGGGCATTATGATTTGCAATACAGACACTGAGAGGTCATCATATTTGGTCCTTTATCTACTTTCAGCACATATCTCCCATCCTGACTGATTCCTCCAGCCATCATCTTCTCAGTTATCCCTTCTTTATTCCAGCTGCCTTCTCCCCTTCGCTCATTAGGCAGACTTCCAGCTATGGACAGTCTTCCTGGCCCTTGTATCTACTGTCCTTGGATGTCGGCCTCATATTATGTTATTTTATACTCCACAAATGAGTGCAGTCCTTCTATGTCTGTCCCTCTCTTTCTGACTCATTTCACTTAGCATGATACTCTCCATGTCTATCCATTTATAAGAAAATTTCATGACTTCATCTCTTCCAACAGCTGCATAGTATTCCACTGTGTAGATGTACCAAAGTGTCTTTAACCAGTCATGTGTTCTAGGACACTTGAGTTGTTTCCAGATTTTGGCTCTTGTGAACAGTGCAACAATAAACATATAGGTACAGATGTCATTTTTTAAAAGAATAAATTTATTTATTGAATCAACATGAGAGCAGTTACAAAGCTTTCAGGTTTAAGTCTTGGTCATACAATAATGAAACACCCATCCCTTCACCAGTGCACATTTTCCACCACCAAAAACACCAGTATACCCCCCATCCCACACCCACCCCACATGTGTGGCAAATTATTTCCACATTACTCTCTCTATACTTTGATTATATTCAATATTTCGAGACCAGAAGCCACCATTATTATTTGGGATTTTACCCCAACACTCACATCTGCTGTAAAGGCAACACTGGACAATTTGTTTTCTATTGCTGACTATGAATAGCACATGATGTTTTTGTATTCTGAAATCTTAATAATTAAATCTTGAGGGATTTCTGCCTTTAAAGCTACTGGGTTCTGAGATTTGTTTCTGAATCTCTGGGACCATGGCTTAAGCTGCTTGTTGAGTAGCCAGAGGGCCCATTCCTGGGCGGCGACCTGGGGTCTCATTGGGGGTGGGGGAGGAAAGGGCCAGCTCCACCCCATCCCATGAGGCCCTATGTGTCTCATCACTGCGGGCCCCTACCTGGCTGTCCGTTTGCCTCTGGAAGATGGCGGAACTCGAGCTGCCAGGCACCTTTTCCCACCTGGGGTGGCCTTGGCTGATAACCTAATGCAGAGTCCGGACGCATTTATGTCAAAAGCCGCTGGGTTCTGAGATTTGTTTCTGAGTCTCTGGGATCATGACTTAAGCAGTAGCCAGAGGGCCCGTTCGTGGGCCTACAGATGTCATTTCTACTGTGCTTTTTTTGCATTCTCAGGATATATTCCCAGAAGTGGTATTGCGGGGTCATATGGAAGTTCAATTTCTAGTTTTTGAAGGACTGTTCCTCAGTATAGTCAAAGCTATCTACCACAAGCCCACAGTAAGTATCATTTTCCATGGGGAAAATTAAAATCCTTCCAAGATCACGCACAAGACAAGATTGCCCGTTTTCGCTACTTGTATTCAGTATAGTACTGGAAGTCTTGGCCATAGCAGTTAGGAAAGAAAAAAGATATCAAGGGCATACAGGTAGGAAAGGAAGAGGTCAAGCTATCACTATTTGCAGATGATATGATATTATACTTAGAAAACCCTAAAAACTCTACAGAAAAGCTCCTAGAAACAATAGATCAGCATAGTAAAGTGGCAGACTACAAAATCAACACCCAAAAGTCCACAGTTTTCTTATATACAAATAACAGAAGAGAAGAAAGAGACATTAAAAAAACAATCCCGTTCACACTAGTATCTCAGAAAATCAAGCACCTTGGAATCAGCTTAACCAAAGAGGTAAAAGACCTATACAAGGAAAATTACAAAACACTACTTTAAAAAATAAAAGAGGACACTCAGAAATGGAGAAACATCCCCTGCTCATGGATAGGGAGGATTAACATTATCCAAAATAGCAATACTGCCCAAAGCACTATACAAATTTAATGTTATTCCTATCAGGATATCATGACATTTTTCAAGGAAATAGACAAAACACTCCTGAAATTCATATGGAACAATAACCCCCCATGAATAGCTAAAGCAATTCTTGGGAAAAAGAAGATGGGTGGCATCACCCTCTCCAACTTCAAACTTTACTACAAAGCAATAGTAATTAAAACAGCATGGTACTGGTCTAGAAACAGAGCTGCAGATCAATGGAAGAGAGTTGAATATTCTGTCACAGACCACAAATATATAACCACTTAATCTTTGACACAGGAGCAAGAAATGTGAAGTGGAACAAGGAAAGCCTCTTCAACAAATGGTGGTGGGAAAACTGGATAGCTACCTGCAAAAAAAAAGTGAACTCTGACCTCTGTCTATTGCCAGGCACAAAAGCCAGATCAAAGTGGATTAAAGACCTTAATATCAGACATGAATCCATAAGATACATGGAGGAAAATGTAGACAGAACTCTACATGACATTGAAGCTAAAAGCATCTTTAAGGATGAAACAGCACTGACCATGCAAGTGGAAGCAAACATAAACAAATGGGACTACATCAAACTAAGAAGTTTCTGCACTTCAGAGGAAACAGTGATCAAAATACAATAAGAGCCTACAGAATGGGAAAGAATATTTACCCAATACCCATTTGTTAAGGGATTAATATCCAGGACATACAAGACACTAGAAGAATTGTACAAGAAAAAAAACCTCCAAACCCATCAAAAAATGGGGAGAAGAAATAAACAGAAGTTTTCTCAAAAAAGAAATACAAATGGCCAAAAGGCACATGAAAAAATGCTCCACATCGCTAGTCATCAGAGAGATGCAAATCAAAAACAACAATGAGATATCATCTCACGCCACAGAGACTAGCACACATTCAAAAGAACAAAAGCAAGCAGTGCTGGTGTGGACGTGGGGAAAAAGGGATGTTTTTTTACTGTTGGTGGGAATGCCGACTGGTCCAGTCTTTTGGGTACTTGTATTCTAAGGTCTCAATGGTTCTAAGTTCAGGGATAAGTCTGAGAGGGAGAGGACCAGCCAAGCCACTATTGTGGCCCTAACTTTTTCATTCTGTGTTTCTGACGCATTCTTTTTTCTTTGTCTTTACACCACACCCAGCAGTGCTCCAAGCTTAGTCCTGGTTCTGTGCTCAGGGATCACTTTGAGCAGGCTCCAGGTGGAGCACATGCAGTGCGGGGATTTGAACTAAGGTCTGCAGCGTGCTGGGTAAGAGCCTCCTTCCTGTGCTTTCTTCAGCAGAAGCCTTTCTCTTTCCATCTGAAGCCACCCTCAGTGCAGTGGCGGGCACCCATCCCCTGTCAGAGCTGCAGGAAGATGAGAATGAGCTAGGAGCACCCTCTGTTTCTTCCTGTCCCAGATTCTTCAGCCAAATCGGAGTCTAGTTTCATTCAAGCTGAGAATTGCTCTGTACCAGTCAGCTTCCTTCTGGTGTATAGATTAATGGTTTTCTATCTTCATCTTAAAGCAGCCCCGAAAGATCATGAATTAGGGAACCCTCCTCTGCGCCATGACTCTACATGCACTCTTTTTCGAGTTGATGATGGTCTTATTCTTGAGTGAAGAATTTGGTCCTGGACAGACAGGCCTGCCTTCCAGTTCCAACTGCGCACCCCAGGGACAGAGAGTGTTGGGGTGCACTTCTCTCCAGTCATGAGGAGTGGTAACAATAGCACCGGTGCATGTGTGTTTGCCCACCAGGCCATGGCACTCACACACCTCACACATTTGCATGTTCCCACCCCACTGCCACAGGGGTTGCTCTGAACACTATGTGAATTCACTTGTGTGACAGTATCTGCACCATGGAAATGTAAGTCCTCATTATTATCACATTTTGACTTTGATGAGTCATTTCAGACTTCAATTCTTGATACATATGCTTCACTTTGCCCCACCATCATTTTCTTTCTTTTTCCCCATTTTTAATTGAATCACCATGAGATACAGTTACAAGCTTCCATGTTTGAGTTTCAGTCATATAATGATCGAACACCTATTCCTCCACCACTGCACATCTTCCACCATCAATATCTCCAGTATCCCGTCGCCCCATCCCACCCCTCCCCCTGCCTCTATGGCAGACAATTTTCCTCTTTCTCTCTCCTTTTCACCACCATTTTAAAAAAATTTCCTACAGCAATTAGCAAACTGGTCCTATGCCCACACCTGCTGGAGTCTACTCCTAAGCCTTGCCAACATCTTTTTGGGTCCATCTTTCTTTTCCTGAGGGCCTACCAGTGCCTGCCCTCTCATTATGAGAGGAGTCATTCTGGAAGCTTTCTCCCAGCCTATTTTATCACAACGCTCAGCTGCAAACCCAGCATGCCATAGTTAATGTTTAATCTTCCTATTGTCTCTGCAGAAACCTAACTAACGATGGATGACATATAGTCTCTTGCGTTTCAGAATTAGTTTGTCTTATCATCCTCCAGGGAGCTTTGGCCCATTCCACGCAACAAATGTCTATTCAGCTCAGAAGAAAGGGGATTATTCCCACTGTAGGCCCTCCTGTTGATCATCGATTTGCTCGAGCGGGCTCAGTAACGTCTCCATTGGAGACTTTGTTGTTACTGTGTCTGGCATATCAAATACGTCACGGGGAGCTTGCCAGGCTCTGCCGTGCGGGCAAGATACTCTCAGTAGCTTGCCGGGCTCTCCGAGAGGGGCGGAGGAATCGAACTCGGGTCGGCCATGTTGGCTGCGTGAAAGGCAAACGCCCTACCACTGTGCTATCGCTCCAGCCCTGTAAAGAAACTCAAAATTTTGTAAGTCACACAAAGTAGTAACCCTACAACTGTGAGTAATGTGCTACTTGATACACATATAAACAAAAACAAAAATGAGTACGTAGAGGAAGGGACAATTAAATCGGGCTTTGAAGGTGAAAGACAGTAAGAGACAGGAGTTTTGAAGGATACCTAACATTTTTTAAGATAATAAGAATTCCAGGCAGGAGGAAGAAGATTAAGACATGAGCAAAATAGCCTTATGAAAAAAATGGAGGAATTTGTGGCGATCAGAGCCCAGAAGGCTTGGTGGAGAAAGCTTGACATCAAGCGTAGAAGTTGTGGGCTGCTAAAGTGCTGGTCTGTCAGGTGTAGACATTGGGGTTTTATTTACTCCAGCCCTTCTCAGATAGGGTTCTACTAAACAACAGCCCAAATTCTCTTTATTTAAGAGACCCCATTGTATAAATCTCCTCATTGGACATGAATTATGCTACTTATGCACCATACTGAAGAGAACTGAGAAACTCAGCCTCAGCTTTCACAGGGATTGATTCTCACACAGAAGCCAGCTGAGAAGGTCTGCGAGGCAAAGACAAGTCTTGCCACAAGTGGTGAGGGGGTGGGCAGTTGGGGTAGAGAAGGGACCACTATGAGAGTGATAGTGATAGTTGGAAATGATCACTCTGTATAAGACTGAGTGCTAAAAGTAGGCAAAGGGACAAACATGATAACCTTTCAGTACCTGTATTACAAATCATAATGTTCCAAGGAAAGAGAGAGAAAGAAGAAAAGTGTCTGCTATAGAGGCAGGCTAGGGGTGGGGGTGGGACTTGCTGGCAGGAGGGATACTGGGGACATTGGTGGGAAATATACACTGGTGAAGGGATGAGTGTCGGAATGCTGCATGACTGAAACCCAATCATGAAAAACTTTGTAACCGTGGTAGCTGTCTATCTCAAGGTGATTCAGTAAAAAATATTTCAATAAAAGAATCATTAAAATTTATCTTAAAATTTTATTTAAAAACTTAAACTTCATTAAAAACTTTTTTATTTTAGTAACTGTTCTACAGAATACTGTTATTGTTAGGGTTCCATGCTCACGGTGCTCCTAGTAGCCACACCCTCTCCCTGAGTCCCTGCCTCCCTCTGTCGTTCTCTGAGGTAGCTGGCAGATGCCAAGGTAGATGCCAAGCAGTGGAATTATTGGGGAATATGGAAGCTTGATTCTTTTGTTTGTTTGTTTGTTTTCAGGTTTTGTTTTTTGGTTCACCCACTTAGTGGGGGGTTTACTCTGGGCTCTGAAATCAGGAATTACTCCTGGAGGTGCTGAGGGGACCAGATGGGATGCCAGGGATAGTAGCTTGATCAATAGTTTATTCATGTGTTTGTTTTTCTAAGGGTTCCTATTGTCTTCCCAAATGTCTGGACCATGCAACATTTCTACTGCCTTGGGTGAGGGTCCCGTTCCTCCGCACCTATGTGAACACTGTTTTTTTCTTTCCTTTTTTTTTTTTCATTTTTTTTCTCTTTGATGTGGGCCAATCTCAGTGGTAAGAGATGGTAGCTCAATGTTTAAGTTCTTTTTTGTTTGTTCTTGGGTCATGCCAGTTGGTGCTCCTGGCTTTGTCCTTAGAGGTCACACCTGGCAGTGCTCAGGGAACCATAGTTGTACCTGGGATCAAGCCTGGGTGCACCCCGGGTCGTGCAGACTGCACTACTCTCTGACCCAGAAGCTACAGTATCTCACTCAGGAGGTGATGGCAGAGCTGGAGTCGGTCAAAGAAATGAAAGGAACATCCCAGAATCCCTTGAGGCAAAGTGGAGGGACCCTTTAGTGCAGGGGCAGATGGATACTCCCCTGGCCTCCCTGCTGGACTCTTGCTCCCTCCACTGCAGGCCAGTTGGCCTTCGGGTGTGGGGCAGCTGCTTCTAATCTTACTTTACTGTGTCTCAGCTGAACTCTGCACTTTTATAGTCTGAGTTAGGACTTTTCTTCCCCCCCATTTCCTTCCTGGGTGCTGTCCTTTCAAATGACCTTCAGCCTGGCCTCCCCTCCCCTACAGTTCCCTGCTGGAACAGAAACTCCAGGCCCCAGCCCTATCTCCCAGGCCCTGCCACAGCCCACATAACCCTACAGCAGGCTTGTGTCACCAGCTCCCAGCATCCTTTAATTCCAGCTTCCTTACCACGCCAGCACCCCTGCTGCAGGGGCCACACATCCTTCACACATCACACGAGTTCAGATGTCACCAAACCCTGTGTGGGGCACATTCTGCATCTGTATCAAGAGGGGCTTCCACTGTACTGCCTCAGGCCAGCGTGGCCAATGCTCACATCATGTGTCTGTACAAAGAGCCCGCACTGGCACAGAACAACCAAAGCTGGGCCACAAATGAGTCAGACTCAGCAGAGATGCCGGAGATTAGAAGAAAGCGTCACCAGGCAGAGGGCAGCCGGTAGATTAGCCAGCCCAGACAGCCTCAGGGACCAGATGCCTGGGTCCACACCCAGAGTCTGAGTCACACTCGTGTTCAAGGGATTAACGACATCATCCTGAACCCTTTGCCAAAGGACAGCATCCACTAATCACCAAAACCTAGCGAGTATGGTGATGGGGACTCTCCCTTTCCTCCTGGTTTGCTGCTGGTGATTTTCCCACGCTATCTCCTCATTAGTACTTTGTGCATATCCTTAAAATAACCATCCGGTGAGTAAACCCTTAGATTCTGAGAGATTTATTTTCAACATGAAATGAAAACATTTATTTTCATTATTGAAAACATTTATTTTCATGATGAAAACATTCATAAGTGAAAACATTTATTTTCAACATTCCTCCCAGGTGTTTCTCCCGGTTTGTGCTCCTCAGCTACTTACTTAACCCGGGATTCTGACAGAACTGAGAGTGACATCGTTACTCTCCAGAGCTTAGAAGACACCTGGCAAAGCTGTCGGCCCTGTTGAAAGTACCTGGTAGGGACAAGGTTCTCGGTAAAAAATTCTTTCTCTTGCTACCCCTGCTGCCTTGCTTTTATGGAAGTCTCTTTGGCCTGAGGATTATTTCTCCTGGGCTTGGATTTTTCCTCTTGGGCTGACACTTGTACAGTTCTTGCTAGTTTGTACAAGTTCCTGCTCCAACTCCAGACCTGAGCATGCTGACTCAACACTAGCACTTCCTGAAAAGGGGGCTTTAAAAAAAATCTTTTTAATTTCCCCTTTTCTGGTTAGGCCTGAGCAATCAGACCAAAAAAATCTTGGTCAGAAAATGAGATCATATTTGAAGGTTCTCAGAATTTGATTGTCTCAGTCCCAGGGCTTGTAATTTTATTTATTTAGTTGTGCTTTGGCCACCCCCATCAATGCTGAGGGTAGTTGCTTGGGGGGACTGTATGTGGTGTCAGGGATCGAATCCACTTATGTGTTATAACATCTCTCTGACCCAGCCTATAGTTATATCAAAAATTTAATAAATTAGTTTAGGGGTCACATCTGTTGATGCTTAAGCCTTACTCCTGACTCAATGCTCTGGGGTCACTCTTGGCAATGCTGGGGTAACCTCTGTGATGTTGGGGACCAAACCTCGTTGGCTGTGTGCAAGGTGAGCACCTCACCTGCTGTAACACCTCCGGCCCTCCACTGGAGATCTCAGGGTCAGTGCTGTGTTTGAGCTGGAGGATGGGCATGAGAGCCTGAGAGGCAGTGCAGGAGGGGAGGGAGGGCAGTGGCCTGACCAACTCCACAGACCAAGGAGAGACCAGAGTTGCACATTAATGCAAGATTCTAAATCCATGTCCATAGTTGTGTTCATGACCCAATGTGGAAACACAGTGAGTGTTAAAATTCATCTCACTGGGGATATCCGGTAAAAAGGAGAACATTTGCTAATTCTCCAAATTTTTGGTGAGTTTCTGAAGATATGAAAGAACCACTTCCTGCAAGGTTTGGCCTGGAGTCCAGGCCTCACAGTTGTTGCTCTTCCTGGCCAAGTGTTGCTGCACAAACAGCAAGTGCTAGAAGACCCCAGGATATTGCAGTAGTGTGAGGCCACCAGGGCCACAGCCAGTGATGCTGGAAGCTGGGGAACAGGGTGGGGCAGTGGCACACCGGGTCTCGCATGCAAAGCCCAGGCTCAGTTCCTCCAGCTATCTTGCGGCCCCCAAGGCTACTTTCTCAATGGTGATTTCTTTCATTGAGGGTGCAAGGAAGTGACTTCTTGGTTGAACAGCCTAGTACCTCAAATTTGAGCCCCAACACTGTCCCACATACCAAGGTCCTATGGGATCCTGAATACTGCCATTGGGATTCCTGGCACTGTGTGAGCATGACCCCCGAGACCTCACAGCAAAGACAACAATGAGAAGTAATAAAGAAAGAAAAACCAAGAGATGAACAAAGAAGCAGTGGTTGGGGTCCATAGTCAGCGACATGATGGGTGGGGTTGGGAAGGGCAGAGGTTCAACCTCTCAAGATCCTTGACTCCTGCCCAGGGCTCCAGGCTTCACTCAGGGCCAGTATATGATGGTCATAGCATGGGGCAGGCCAAAGCTGCTAACAGTTCCTAACAGTTACTGATGGTCATGAAATTATGGCCCAGTGGCAAACCAAGGATATCTGGTTGCCCAGCAGACTGTCATAGAAAGAGTTGGTATGACATGGAGAGAAATGTGCTAGTCACTTAGAGGGTTTCAGTTAAAAGCAAAAATCCTTAAAGATTAAACCTTCTAGTGTCTGCACTTCATCTGGACAATTAAAAATTCCGTTATAAGAGGTAAGGCCCTTTCCCACTAGCTAAGGAAGTTACATATTTTATTTATTTTTATTTGAAGGGAGGGCTGGAGCAATAGCACAGTGGGTAGGGCGTTTGCCTTGCACACGGCCGACCTGAGTTTGATTCCTCTGCCCCTCTTGGAGAGTCTGGCAAGTTACCAAGAGTATCTCACCCACATGGCAAAGACTGGCAAGCTGCCTGTAACTTATATTTGATATGCCAAACACAGTAACAAGTCTTACAATACAGATGTTACTGGGCTCGCTCAAGCAAATCGATAAACAACGGGAGGACAGTGCTACAGTGCTATTTGAGGGGAGAAATTCTGGCAACACCTGGCTGTGCTCAGGGGACCGTGTGGTGCCAGGGATCAGCCTGTAGTGCTGCGGCACAGAGCAAGGGTCTGGGCCCTATGCTAGCCCCCTGGCCCTGGAAGAAAAGGACTTTAAAGTTAATAACGGTCTTTGGAGCCAGGGGTCCCTCAAATACTAGTTGAGACCAAACTAGCATTTATCATATAACCTTGAGCAGGCTTTTAAATCTCTTGACGTTTTTGCAGCAATGAAATGGGGACAATCTTCTTGCCACAGCGGTAGGGCGTTCGCCTTACAAGCGGTCAACATGGCCGACCCGAGTTCGATTCCTCCGCCCCTCTCGGAGAGCCTGGCAAGCTACCGAGAGTATTCAATATGCCAAACACAGTAACAACAAAGTCTCAAATGGAGACGTTACTGGGACCGCTCGAGCACATCGACGATCAACAGGAGGGACTTTACCTTTACCTTTACCTTCCATTGAAGCTTTTTATTTTTATTTTGTATATCTATATTGCATCCTTACAAGAGACTCACAGAAGGATACCACCCATGCTTTCTCGTCTTCTTAATTTTATACAGGTGCATTCTCTGCCTGTGTCCCTTCGCCCTCACTGCTGTTGCTGAGAGTGAGGATGCAGAGACCCGGGGTTCACACACTCCTCAATGCGGTGTTTGCACTTTTAGTTCTCCCAGTCCCACGCCCAGCCTTGGCACTCACTGTGGTGTGTGGGCTCTTGACTGAGTCACACAGTTACAGTGGCTGTACTTGCCAGGGGACTCTGGGTCTCTATGATCATGCTCAAAGGAGTGGAAATTCCTGGTGTTCACAGATCTTTTTTCAGTTGTGGTTGCCAGGGCTCACAGCCTTTTCCGCCTTTTGTGGCACTTACATATCTCTGGCTGCAGCCAGAAATTGCTTCTGGTGCCAGGCAGCAGAGACAGCAGAGTGGCCAGGTACAGTGAGTGCAAGAAGGACACTGGGGGATTGGAACTTGTGACCATAGGCTTCCCAGGCAGGTGCCGTAAGTCCCTTGCCATTTCCTGCTTGTTTCTTTAATACTAGCTGATGTTATCTGTAAAACAAAGGCAAACTGATGACACATGAACAGGTTATTCTGTTGTTTTCCCCCTGAATCTTGGAGTTCTACACTACATCTCACATCATCTGTGATTTCAGATTCATCATTGTAACCAGGCTTTTCATCAGCATTAGAAACTGTGTGATCATGTAGCAAGGACTGCTCTGAACTCTGCGTTTGGTCCTTTTCTTGGCATGATTCATGCTCTTGAGAACGTTCATCAGGACAAACACCACATGGTGACCAGAAGGTGGCAGAAAGAGTGAGGCTTGTTACCTTAACGGTACATGAAAGTTCATAGTTAGTGCTCATCACAAAGTTAGTGATTGCCAAAGCAAGTTGTTAACTACCATTAACTGTTACTAATTTTAATATATATATAAATTATTTTAGTTTTTATGGTATATAAAATAAGATAGTGTTACTAGGAGCGAAAAAATTGTGTTACATACATTTAAAAGCCCCCTGTTTAGATACTGTTTTTTTTTCTTTTTGGTCACACCCGGTGATGCACAGGGGTTACTCCTGGCTCTTCACTCAGGAGTTACTCCTGGGGGACCATATGGGATGCTGGGAATCGAACCCTTGTTGGCCGCATGCAAGGCGAATGCCCTACCCGCTGCGCTATTGCTCCAGCCCCATAGATACTGTGCTTTAACTGAATTTTTTTCATGAATGTATTTTGGGGCAACTATACATGGAATTCACCATATATAATTTTTATAAATGTGCAATAATACTTTTTGCACTTTCCAAAATTTTGTGTTAAAAATAAAATAATATTTTTTTAAAATGTATTCAAAAGTTATTTTGCAGGGGCCAGAGAACTAGAATAGGGGTTAAGGTGCTTGAGTTGCAAGTGGTTGACAATGGTTCAACCCCCAGCACCACTTAAGGTATGCTGAGTACTCTCAGAAGTGAGCACAAAGGCAGGAGTAATCCCTGGGAACTGCTGGGTGTGGGTCCCGTCCAAACAAACACCTCCTGAAATGACTTTGCGGGGGGGGGGGGGGGGGGAGGGGCGGTGCCCCGCCAGCGGGTTAACCTATACCTGTGGGGCGAGTGCAGCAGCAGCAGCCTGATGGTGCCTTCAGATTTCCTGATACCCCAAATTGCTGCTGTGCCTTTGGCCAGACCCCAACAACTTGGGGCCAAGTTTACCAAGAAATGAAACGGCCAAAAGTTAGGTATGTGGGAGCCACACCCACAAACCACCTCCAGCACAGCTATACAAAATTATTTATTGGCCTATTTCAGAGACCCAAAAATCTCAAAAGACATCAAAAGCTGCAGTTAGGGCCAGTGGTGCATATGCAGGGCATATGCCAATTGTTTATTTCTCTAGAAAAGATGGAAACAAGGTCCATGATCCAGAGACACATTGAAAAGTCTCCGAATTGAGCAGCTCGCTATAGAGATGCTTCTGGACATTGAGCCAGGCAGACTTCACGGGGGTGCCTCAGATGGGGGCAGGAATTGTCCCTTTACCTGCCTGCTAAAAACTCCGGCAGAACCCAATGAGAAGTGCAGGTATGCAGATTCAGTGACGGCAAACTCCAGGCCTCAAGGGATAGGGGATGGGCCAGTCCCTCTCATTCTCCTGTCCCCATGGGACCCTGGAGGTAATGCCGACAAACTGCCTCTGGATGCCACTTAAGCTTCTTAATGGCCACGATCCAGAGACACACAAAGAATCTCCAAACCGAGCAGCTCTAATTATATAAAGTTTTAGAATTCCAGTAGCATGCGACTGTGAGAGCAGACATCTTATATTATTCACAACAAGCAATACAAAAGAGAACATGGGAGCTTGTCTGACATAGAGACAGGGGAAGGGTGGGATGGGGGGTGAATACTGGGGACCTTCGTGGTGGAGAATGGGCACTGGTGGAGGGTTGTGTGTTTGATCATTGTATGACTGAACTCAAACAAGAAAGCTATGTAACTGTATCTCACAGTGATTAAAAAAAGTAATAATAAAGTAAAATTTACATTCTAAATTAAAAAAAAGTATTGTGGAGTTCATGTCCAATTCAGTCAGTTTAATCAATGGCTGAATAAATAGCAGTACTCCTACATTAAAAAAATAACTTTGCTGTTGATTACTGAGTGATTAGAAATAATCATTAAATCTTTTTAGGTTTGTTTGCTTCCTTGTAGGATAAGTCAACCTAGACGACATGGCTTCTAAAAATCCTGCCAATTCTAAAATAAATACATGAATTTATTTTTATCCACTAATTATATGTCACTTGCATATCTATCACAATAAGTCAAACCCCGTTTGTTTCTAGAGAAGCTCTAGAACCATTCACATTTATTAAAACCATCCATATTTATTGCCCAAAATCTAACTATCATCCGATACTATCATGTTAATTCATTTCTTTAAGAGTTTGATAGTATATCACTGACCTGGAACATCTGGAAGGAAATTCACAGCTGAGATAAGAAAACTGGAACCAGAATTTAAATCATCTTGTGGAAGCTGGCAAAGAAATTACTTTCTGAGAGCACTTTCTGTTTGTTTGTTTTGAGGTCACACCTGGCAATGCCCAGGGGTTACTCCTGGCTTCACTCGGAAATCATTCCTGGCAGTGTTCAGGAGATCACATGGGGTGCGGGGAATTGAACCTGGGTTGGCTGTGTGCAAGGTGAACAGCCCCATGCACTGTACTATTGCTCTGACCCCTCTGAAGACAGTTCTTAATCACAAGTTTATTAGTTGGACAAATTACTGAATAGGTTAGTAAAAATAATCTTTCCTAACCCTTCAGTTCTAATTCCATTCAGCTAAGCTGCCCAGACTCCCAGCCCCTGACTTCACTCATTCTTGTATAAACTGGCCTGTTTGGGCTACTTTCTTAAAATCTGTGTGTATTTTCTCATGTGCCTTTTTGCCATTTGGATTTCTTTGAGAAAGTTTCTGTTCATTTCGTTGCCCCATCTTTTGATGGTGTTGGATGTTTTCTTCTTGTGGAGTTCAACCAGTACTTTGCATATCCTTGATATCAACCCCTTGTCGGATAGGTATTGGGAAAATTTCCTTTCCCATTCTGTAGACTGTCTTTATATTATTTTTATTTTTTATGCTATTTATTTTCTTTGTATTTTGGTCACTGTTTCTTTTGAGGTGCAGAAGCTTCTTAGTTTAAGATAGTCCCATTTGTCTATCTCTGTTTTCACTTGCTTGGCCAGTGGCGTGACATCTTTGAATATACCATTAGCTTCAATGTCATGGAGGGTTTTGCCAACTTTGTCTTCAATGTACCTATGGATTCCGGTCTGGTGTTGAGGTCTTTAATCTATTTTGCTCTTACTTTTGTACATGGTGTTAGGCTGAGACCTGAGTCCATTTCTTTTTCTCATGTAGCCATCCAGTCTTGCCAACACAATTTATTAAAGAGGCTTTCCTTGCTCCACTTCACTTTTGTTGCTCCCTTTTCAAATATTAGATGATAATATGTTTGGGGGGGGAGGGAGATGTCAGTATATTCAGCCCTGTTCTATTGGTCTGTGGCTCTGCCTTTGTTCCAGTGCCATACTGTTTTAATTATCACTGCTTTGTAGTAGAGTTTGAAGTTGGGGAGGTTGACTCCTCCATTTTCTTTTTCCCAAATTGCTTTAGCTATTCGTGGGGGCTTATTGTTGCATATGAATTTCAGGAGTGTTTGCTCCATTTCTTTGAAGAATGTCATGGGTATTGTTACAGGGATCGCATTAAATTTGTACAATGCTTTGGAAAGTATTGCCATTTTGACAATGTTAATTCTCCTAATCCATGAGCAGGGAATATCTTTCCATTTTCTCGTGTCCTCTTTTATTTCCTGAAGTAGCGTTTTGTAGTTTTTTTTTGTACAGGTCCTTTACTTCCTTAGTTAAGCTGATTCCTAGGTACTTGATTTCCTGGGGCACAGTTGTGAACGGGATTGTTTTTTTATGTCACTTTCTTCTCTATCACTATTTGCGTATAGGAAAGCCATGGACTTTTGGATATTGATTTTATAGCCCACAACTTTACTATACAAGTCTAGTCTTTCTAGAAGTTGTTTTTTTTTTTGGGGGGGTCACACCTGGCTATGCATAGGGGTTACTCCTGGCTCTGCACTCAGGAATTACCCCTGGCGGTGCTCAGGGGACCATATGGGATGCTGGGAATCGAACACGGGTCAGCCACGTGCAAGGCAAATGCCCTACCCCCTGTGCTATTGCTCCAGCCCCATGTTTCTAGGAGTTTCTTGGTAGAGGTTTTAGCGTTCTCTAAGTATAGTATCATGTCATCTGCGAATAGTGAGAGCTTGATTTCTTCCTTTCCTATCTGAATGCCCTTGATATCTTTTTCTTGCCTCACTGCTCATCAGGGAGATGCAGATCAAAACAACGAGATATCATCTCACACCACAGAGACTGGCCCACATCCAAAAGAACAAAAGCAACCGGTGTTGGTGCATATGTGGTGAGAAAGGGACCCTCCTTCACTGCTGGTGGGAATGCCGACTGGTTCAGCTCTTTCGGAAAACAGTATGGACAATTCTCAAAAAATTAGAAATTGAGCACCCATTTTACCCAGCAATACCACTCCTGGGAATATGTCCCAGAGAGGCAAAAAAGTATAGTCGAAGTGACATCTGCACTTGTTTGTTTATTGCAGCACTCTTTCCAGAATCTGGAAAAAAAACCTGAGTGCCCGAGAACAGATGACTGGTTAAAGAAACTTTGGTACATGTACACAGTGGAGTACTACGTAGCTGTTAGAAACGATGAAGTCATGAAATTTACATACAAGTGGTACAATATGGAAAGTATTATGCTAAGCGAAGTGAGTCAGAAAGAGAGGGATAGACATAGAAAGATTGCATTCATCTGGGGTACATAAAGTAACAAAATAGGAGACTAACACCCAAGACTAGCTGAAATAAATACCTGGAGGTATTTTAGAAAAGTAATTCTGTTTGCTCCATGGCTTGGAGGCCAGCTGCACATGCTATGGGAAAAGGCAGCTCAGAGAGAGAAGGGAGCACCAAATAAAGGGTGTTGGGAGGATCCTCCCAGGATGAGAGATGCATGCTGAAAGTTGACTATAGACTGAACATGATTGCCACTCAATGCCTCTTTTGCAAACCACAGCACCCAAAAGGAGAGAGAGAGAACAAAAGGGAATGCCCTGCCACAGACGCAGGGTGGGATGGGGGGGATGGTTGGGAGGGATACTGGGATCAGTGGTGGTGGAAAATGGGCACTGGTGAAGTGATGAGTATTCTATCATTGTATAATTGAAACCCAAGCACAAAAATTTGTAAGTCTACAACTGTACCTCATGGTGTTTCACTAATAAAAATTAAAAAATAAAATAAAATAAAATAAAAAAATCTGTATTTATACTGCTCATGTTTTATGTTTACTTGCTAAAACTGCTTTCTCTCTCTCTGAATTTCATTTCCATGCCCATGGCAACATTTGTATGCCCAAATTCTCTCCATCTTTTATGGTTTATTGTAAATGTCATGTCTCCACATAATGTGACCAATCTTCCTGCTGGGGTGCGGTGATTCTCTTCTGAACTGGACTCCCAGAGTGTTCTGGGATGCCTTTCTTAGTGAGTGGAGCTGCAGAACAGCATGTAGGAGGCACACAGGTTCCACAGTCTGAGCTCATGTCCCTGTTGAGTCCATAGTTGTAATCTCTACATATCCCAGGTTCATAATCTATAAAGTGGAGATAATGGTACCATTGACTTAAGGTTTCTGCTAGGGTGAAATGGATTAGTAAGCATAACATGTTTAAAATACTGCCTTGTCCCTAGAGATAAATGTTAGTTTGATAAATGTTAGTTATCAATCTTACTCCTCTTCTACTTTATTTAACACATATAATATCTATGTCTTAGACTTCATTCTTAATCCTACATTTCACAAGAGTACAAAGATTTGCCCCTGTTGCTTTTTTTGTGGGCGGATAGGATGGACAGATGTTGGACCATTCCTGGCAGTGCTCAGATCTTACTCTTGGTTCTAAGTTTAAGGAACATTCATGGTGGCGCTCAGGAGAATATATACAAACAGAGACAAGGCTTGTACCAGGGTTGGTTGGCTGCATGCAAGGAAAGTGCTTTAATCCTTTGACTATAGGTCTAACTCAACTGTTTTCTTTCTTTCTTTCTTTCTTTCTTTCTTTCTTTCTTTCTTTCTTTCTTTCTTTCTTTCTTTCTGGCCCCTTGTAGTACCTAGAACTATACAAAGCTAGTTATCTGACAGATTCGGAATCTTTGGACAAAGTCATTTCTTCCTTTTCATCCCCAATATTTATGAGCTGATTCTAACCAAGACATAAATTATTTCATGAATTAAAAAATACCTATTATAATCAATTGTCAAATAGACACTATACTGTCTATTTGACAGTATAATCAATTGTCAAATAGGCATTATATTATAGTTAGTTGCATACTATTGCATGTGGCCCAGGAGGTTCTTGTTTGATTTTTGCTTTTGGGCCATACTCGGTGGTGCTCAGTGGTTACTCTTGGTTCTTCACACAGTAATTACTCCTGGCAGTGTTCAGGGGGTTGCATAGGATGCCGGGGACTGAACCTGGGTCGGCCACATGCAAGGCAAGCATCTTACTTGCTGTACTACTGCTCCAGCCCAGGATATTTTTTTAATGAACTATACAGGTGGGGAGAAATGATGATTTGACTCAAACCCAGTTCTCCACACACCTCAATTTTGTCCTACTTTACTGCTCTGAGTCAGGTTCCATCACCTTTACTTCCCATAACCGATTCTCAGCTTGCCTCTAATTAGCCCTGCATGATGATAGTTTAGGCCATTTTCTAATGGGTACACTCTGCATGGAGTAGCAACATGTATGATCCAAGAACAAATGGTCAACAACAGGCACTAAAGGAAACCACTTGTTCGCCCTTTCAGGACAGGGTAATGTTGAAGCCAAGACTTTGGTCAAGGAGCCACAGGTTCAAGTGCCTCCATCAAGTGTGAGGGTCAGCTGGAGCCCAGGGATGCCTCCGTTTCCAGGCTGCACTGCTGCTTGGGGCCTTGGTCCCACAATAGAGTTTGTAATCTGTGGAACACAGAAGCCGAGAGGTGGCATATGCACAGTGTGAAATGTGCAGAGGAGGGGTGTACGGTGCTGCCCAGCAGGTCAGCCTGTACCAGCGGGGCAAGTGCATCAACAGCCTGATGGTGCCTTCAGGCTTTCTGATACCTCAAAACTGCTGCTGTGCCTCTGACTGGACCCCAACAACTTGGGACCAAGTTTCCTGAGAAATTAAACAGCCAAAAGTTAGACATGTGGAACATACAAGCCTCCTCTGGCTCAGCTATATAAGCACATTTGTTGGCCCTACTTCAGAGACCCATAAATATATCTTGAAAGAGATTAAAATCAAGGCCATTTAAGTGCATTAATGGCCATGATTCAGAGACTCACAGATGAATTTTAAAAGAGAGCAGCACACCACAGAGATGCCTCTGACCCCAAATATTTAAAAAATTTTAGAATTCCAGGAGCACTTGGCTGCTTTCATGGCCACACAACATCTCATTCTATCCATAACAAGCAATACAAAATAAATTATTTTGCATCTGCCTGTGGGGCAGGCTTGGGTGATGGTGGGAAAATTCTAAATAATGGTGGGTAGGTGTAATGGTGGTGGGATTGGTGTTGAAATGTTGAATGTAAACAATTATTGTGAACCTTATGAAAATAAAATTTGAAAATTAAAAAAAGTAATGTGGAGTTCATGCCTGTCTGCTTCAGTCAGCTTAATCAGTGACTAAATAAATAGCAGGACCCCTACAGAATCTCCTGCCCCCATGCATGGCTGTCCTCACCAGGGCCCCTTGGAGGGGGGCGGGTTGAGTTTTCCTCCCCTCCCCAAGCAGAGCCCTGGCAGCTGAAGACCTCCAGAACCCAGCCAAAGCCATGCTTAAGACCACTCTCCACATGCTCTGACGAGCCTCAAGCATGAAGGAACTGGCAGGGGAACCCAGGTATGTGGGACGTGGGGCTGAGATTTCCAAGCCTGCTCATATCGGGACTGGGCCTCCTCCACCCAGATCCCCCATCTTCCAGTAGCTAGGCAGTTACACCCATCAACTGCCCCCAGCACCATGTAATCCCATTAGTGGCCAAGATCCAGAGACTATAAAACCGAGCTCCCAGTTTTATAGTTCTTGCTCTTCAGAGAACCCCGGCAGGCTACCCTGCACGTCAGAGTCTGGCAAGCTCCCTGTGGCATATTAAATATACCAAAGCCTAATAACAATGATGGGTCTCATTCCCCTGACCCTGTAGGAGCCTCCAACATGGCACTTGCTAAAATATCAGGGTTAGGACGAATGGAATCGTTACTGGTGTCTGCTCGAGGAAATCAATGAACGACAGGATGACAGTGATGCAGTGAGTGATACTCCTACATTTAAAAAAAAGGAAGAAATCTGCAGAGGAATATTGCCAGGACCGTGGCCCCTGGAGAAAGCCATGACCAAGCTCCTGTGGTTTCCAGGTCGCTGCAAAACCAGGACGAAAGGGAACAGCTTTAGGTCAAATTAGGATCTGCTGCTGAAATATTTTCCACAGATATTTCTCACATCTTTGCTCAGACACTTTTGTTTTCATGGATTTGTGCCAAACAGCAGTTTACTCAACACTGCAACTCATTTATTTGTTTTCTAGACACTGTTTAACTTTTCACATATCTGGCTTTGGCTGAGGACTCTCAACATATGGTTCATGCAGCTCTTCAGTTAGACTTTTTACTAATTTTAGATCTTAATGGAAAAGACCAGCCTCTTTCAGACCAAAGCCCGAGATTTTCTAATAATAACACAGGGACTAGTTATTTTCTTTTTAGTGATTATTAATGCCAATTTGGTCCTTCCATTCTTTAATATTTCACAGCATTGATGTTAAAACACAATTCAGGTCAAGTATAATATCAGCTCCTGGCTTATCACTAATAGTTCTTAGATCATGTGTAAGAGCTCAAGCAAAGTAGCACAAAGTACCTGTGGAAACTTCCAGAGAAGGCTCAAAGGAATGAAGACACTGGATGCTGCCTTTCCCTTGCTCTAAATAGTAACATTTCTTTCCTCTTGACTAACCTTAGATGCTCGTCATGTCCTTAAGCATAGAGCATTAGTTCTGGACACTTTTACATCTGTGGACCAGCCCAATCTCTGGATCACTGGCACAGAGGGCAAAAGTTATTCTTTCTTTTGATACTTGCTATTCTGCACTTTATTATTTGGAGGAGCAGCACTCCCTCGCAGTGTTCAGAGACCCAGGGTCCAATGTTGGTGATAGTTGCCTGGCCATGTAGGCTTGATGGCCCCTTGCTTTATGAGGAAGTGCTTCTCAGGCCCAGTAGGGCCAGCAACACCAGGGCCATACCCAGGATGCCTGAGGATGGTGTGTGATCTGCCGTGCACACGGGTATGGAACTGAAGGGTCTCTGATCGGCAAGACTTACTCTAGCTGTTTGAACTATTGTCCTGACTCTCTATCCTACCTTTAGAGAGTCATTGCATTTCAACAGTCTTTAGTGGCTCATTCTTTAGTGGACCATTCATTTATCAAATGTGTACTCATGTATGCTGGGGATAGAAACACAAGTAGCACACAGGTTTATGGGGTATATGGTTAAAAGTTGTGACTGATGCTTGTCATGACCATCCTTTACCTATTGGGATGCCAGAGAGGTAGGATGTGACTCACGAGAAGGAGCTGTCACAGAAAGCAACTAGAGAAAGGGTAAGGAAGTGATGCACATTACAGAGGACCAGTCAGGTGAGGAGAGAAATGTTGAATGTGGAAAGTCTGGTGACCTAATGCTTAAGGTTGCTTACTAGTCAGGAAAGAAGTAGTAGGATGAGGAATTTCCTGACTTGATAGAGTAAAACCATTAGAAAGCTGAGCAAAATTTGATCCATGAGCTAAGGCCTGCTAGGGAAATAAGTGAAGAAGGGCCAAGAGTGGCACTTGGGCCATTGCTGCAAGGAGCTGATGTGGATGCCGGCTGGAGGAACAGTGTAGAGCAAAAAGCACATATTCTCATTTGGCACCAAGGTCAAAAATGCTAAGCAAACTTCACCCTGGGGGGAAAAGTATGCACCAACTTAGTCTTTTTGGGGGGGTGGGTGGGTGACGGGATCACACTGGCAATGCTCAGGGAGTACTCCTGGCTTTGTACTCAGGAATTATTCCTGGTGGTGCTTGGGGGACCATATGGGATGCTGGGGATTGATCTAGGTTCTGTCCCATCCCCTGTCTTAAATAGAGTGAAGAGTTGCACTGCGCAACTGAAATAGGCAGAGTATGTTTTTGGCTTTAGGAGTAGGGATGCTGAATTCTGGAGTTTTGGCTATTTCTACCACTGCCCTAGATCATCTACAGAAAAGGAAACAGGCCCAAAGTGGAGACTTTTTTGCTAACTCCATCAAAACTTATTACTTATCTGTGGTTTCAGGCCCTTGTGATTTCAACTTTCTCCCAGCAATGTAGTCCTAATTGATCATATGGGACTTTTTGAGGTCATCTTCTCCACTTTCCAAAGGAACATAAGACATTCAGTCACAAGATTTTCATTCATCTTCTACGGGTAATTTATTTAAGTCTGAAAGACTTTCCTCTTCTTTTCTCTTGCCCATTTTCTGCTTATAAAGACATTTCATTTTTACTCTGGCATGTTTTTAGAAAGAGGGGGGACAGATTGCCCCCACACTGCACCACCCTCAATTCTGGAAAGCCCAGCACCCCTTGCCCTCAACTGCCATCTTTCCAGTAGAGAAATGGCCCAGTTCCATGACTAATCTGGAAGAGAACATGATGCTGCCGAATCTTCCAGGGAGAGAGGTCTGGGCTGACAGCTCTGGGGCCTTCTCTTTCTGCCGATTGCCACACCCTCCAGCATAGAAACCGCCCAGCTCCACAACTGAACTTCATCAAGCTGCTAAGACATCAAATCATTCCGGCTCCATAGCTCCCTGATCAGACTTCCATATACACGGCCATGTGGCACCTCCAAATTTCATCATACTGCCAGCTTAGTTGGATCACAGCAACTCTGATGGGAACGTTGCATAGAAGACCACCAAGCTCAATGAGGAAAGACAACAAAGATGGGTCAGCTAGCACCAGCCACCCAGTAAATCCTAAGATAATGACTTCAGTAACAGCATTGTGAGATATAGCATTGTGAGATATAACATTGTGAGATATGTGTGTCATAAATTGAATTTTAATGATCTAAGATGGGGCTGGAGCGATAGCACAGTGGTAGGGCGTTTGCCTTGCACGCAGCCAACATGGCTGACCCAAGTTCGATTCCTCCGCCCCTCTCGGAGAGCCCGGCAAGCTACCGAGAGTATCTCGCCCGCACGGCAGAGCCTGGCAAGCTCCCCGTGACATATTCGATATGCCAAACACAGTAACAACAAAGTCGCCAATGGAGACGTTACTGGGCCCGCTCGAGCAAATCGATGATCAATGGGAGGGCCTTTACCTTTACCTTAAGTTTTGATAATTCCATTTCCCTTTGTGTTGAAACAGACAATATGAAGTAAATCTGTGCCTGCTAAGCAGGCAGGCTAAGGTGATGGGTGAGAAGCTGGGAACATTGGTGGAGAGAAGGTCACACTGGAGATGGGATTGATGTTGGAACATCTGACACTTGAACAACTTGGTAAATCACAGTGTTATAAAATATTTTTTAATTTAATTTTTGTTTTTACAGCGTTCTTATACTGGAACATTTGCTCATTTCATATTTTCCACGCTCCTCATTTCCATTATTGTTGCTAGCTGTGAGGACTGGGAATCACACACATCCCACGACAGGGTGTTTGCACATTGTTTCTTGAGCTCCCTGGGGTAACTGTGGTGCTCACACTCACATTCTTCAGGGTTTGCTACTTCTCTGTGTTGCTCACGCATTCTTCACTGGTGCTCTTTGGGGGCAGTGCCTTTTTGGTTGTGATGCCCGTGCGCGCGCGCGCACGCGCACACACACACACACACACACACACACACAGAATTACACTCTGAGCATGTGGGAACACTGTGAGTTGAACTCACAGACACTGTGTTATATTCCAGAACTCCACGACTTGTTTAATGAAGTCAATTTAATCTTAAAATCTAGCCCAGTTGAATTTTTATTATTTAACATTACAATTATACATTATTCTTTCTACTTAAGTAACTTTATTCCCTTTTCTTTGTCAGCCATTGGAAAAGAATAAAAACAAGTCTTGGTTCAAGTGTCCATTCGCTCCTTTCCGGTGGCTGCCCTGAGTATGTCTGCTCCACGTGTTTGTAGCCACAGTCACTTTCTTCTCCTTGGATTGACACTCATCACGTGCTTTGTCTCTGTTTATGTAATTTTTTTTTTCCACCGTAGGACTGTGGAATCTCTGAAGCGAGATCATCTTCCATATTTACATCCTCAGGACTTAGCCACCATAGAATATACACTTATTAATACATTTTTGTGAGCACATAGATAGTCTGTGGTTCTGCTGGCCAGTTTGGTTTAATTAATGGATAAGCAATTGGCCTTGATGATTAATAATTCATTTTTTTATTAATACAGACTTTAGTTAGTGGATATACAGAAAAATATGAAATGTATTTTAGTGCAATGCCAACCTATGGATAAGAATCAGATGCTCCCAATTCAAACATAACTGCAATTTTGTGTGCCTTCTTTTCCTGTTCATATGAGTACTATAATTTTAGGTTAAGGTTTGCATAGTTGAGATCTTAAGGGTGAGGAAGAAGGAACAATCTGATTGGAAAAACTCACACCAGGAACCAGGAATTCAGCTTTTCAGGATTCCTGATTCTGTGACTCGAATGAGTTTCTATCTCCATTTTCTTCTAGCTTTTCCACCACTCTTTTGTCTTTGCACTCTAGCATTCACCCAACTGTCTGTCTTGAAAATAAATTCATCATCTTGTTTTTTGCTTTAAAACAAGATTGTCTCCAGAGCAACATCTCAACTCCTAAGCAGGCAAGCAAAGCTCTTTAGGGTCTCTCACATCCAGTGGGCCTTAATTATGCCCTTTGATTATGTCACCTCACGGTTCACATTCCACTCATCATGCTCCTTTCTACATACTGTCTCCCATATTAGCAACGACCTTCCACACTCATTTCACTGGATGAAATTTTGTTAGTTCACCTTTTTGTTGTTGGTGTGGTAGTCACACCCAGTGGTGCTTAGGGACTTACTCCTGGCTCTGTGCACAGGGATCCTTTCTGGTAGTGCCTCAGGGGGACCCAGGGAGTGCCAGTGCCAAGGATCAAATGGGTTAGTTGCAAGCAAAGCCAGTATATAACCCCTATGCTATCTCTCGCACCCCATTTGTTCATTTAAAAACACCCAGCCAGCAGAACCCGAGGCTTACTTTCAGAAAGATCTTGCGAAACTCCTCTTCTAACTCCAATGATGTGAGCACTTCCTATGCTGCCCCCACAGCACTTATGTGGATTTATCCCAACACTTCTGATATAAATGATTTGCTTATTCATCCATTTTAGTCGTAAAGCCAAGATCCCCTAGGTCAGGGGCCCTGAATGTTGCAGCTCTGATTGTTTGACTATTTCTGCACGTGTACTAGACCAGTAAGTTATATCCTAGCCTTCCCTATGTTGCTATATCTTAGAGGTTCTTATTATACTCTGGTTAAAAATCAAATGAGAGAGAAGAGTGGGGGAGAGAACTAAGGAGAGAGAATGTGTTACATGGTTTCAGTCCTAGACCTCACCCAGTAAAACTGAATCCTAAGTGGGTTCTGTTGAATTGTACATGTGCAGTTTCCTTACGTGTACACCCTTTAAAATTGTATATCAGTTAAGCTTCCTTAACTGATTATAATTCGTTTCTCCTCCATCTTTTAATCAAATCTTATCATACACACTGGTTTATTGAATCCTGACCAGGTATCAGGTACTATTCTAGATCCATTACACACAATTGCTCTATTTAATTCTTATCTATATTCTGAAAAGCAAGAATTTACTATGACTATACTATTTTAGATAAAAACCAAAGCCCAAGAGGTTAAGTATATTTCCCAAGTAACAGAAGGTGGTGGAGATACAATTTATTGATTTATTTACCATAAATTAGGGGTTAGCCAGCCTAGTGGTGCTCAAGGCATACTCCCAGATTATTGCTAGCAATTTTGCATTGAGTGGAGCTTCCAGGGCCACAAGAACACTGGTCTCCCTCAAGCAAGGCCATCTCTCCAGTCCTTGATCTAAGACTTAAATCCAAGTCTTCCAAACTTCAAAACACATGACCTTTCTCTGTGATTTTACTTACTCCTAAATGACCTTTGAGAATCTTCCTCAAAGGTTATCATCTGGTTGTTTAATTGCTGGGACCTGCATTGAGTAGGACCTACAAGAGTGAGAGTCTCACCAGTGTGGTCTTGGCACCTGGCCATCTCCACAGCCTGTTCACAGACTCCAGAGAATCAAATCCATGCGCTTCCACATAGGCCCTCTCTCTCTGTCTCTCTCTCTCTCTATATATATATATATATACATATATATTAATTTTCATAAAAGTAGTTCACAATAGTTCATTACAGATAATATTCAAACACCAGTCCCACCACTGAGTACCCTCCCACCACCATAAGAGATAAGTGTGTGAGGGGTTGTTGTATTTCATTCTGGAGCCATTTAAGGCTGAATGTAAGAGAATAAAGCAAGTATGTTAGAAACAAAACAAATGTGTGATACTTTTGATGAGTAAGTGAGGTAGAGTATAAGAGGTTGCACGGCTGCATTCACCCTGCAATTTCTGCAACCCTCTCTTCCAGGAGCTTTGTTTTAGTCTCTGGGCCTTGGCCGTTGATGAGATTACATGGTGCTGGAAGCGGTTTGTGGGTGTGACTGCCAAGCTACTGAAAAACTGGGGAGCTGGGAGGAGGAGGCCCAGTTCCGATCCAAGAGGGCTTGGAGATCTCAGTCATGGGTTCCTGCATACCTGAGTTTTCCTGCCGGTTCTCTCTCCAGTGAAGTTCATCCCATCTTGAGTGAGGCTTGTCCCCTCCTGGGTGAGGTTGTCCGAGCATGTGGAGAGGGTAGGCCCTCTCTTTGTGCTACATCTCTTACCACAAGATCCCTGAACTCTGTCTACCAGGAGGAAATGGCATGCTCAGTAAGGAAGTGCGTCTCAGCTCCTGGGCTTGTCCCTCAGAGCCAGCCATCCCAGAAACTGTTCTTTGACTCCCTGAAGAAACAGGAATTATTGGCTTTCTGGGATGATTGTCTGGTCACCAAGTCCTCAGGGTGAAGGTGTCTTGTCTGGAGGAAGCAAACTGACCCTGTTTACCACCCAACAAGGCGTTCACTGTCCCCACCCTTCTGTGAAGGCCCACCAACAGCTGGGCTGTCTTCTTGAAGCAGCTGTGGGCTGTGGAAGCGGGGAGGGCTTCTGTCCAGATGCAAGGTGGACAGAAAGCAGAAATCCCACTGTAGACTGCCCGGAGTCCGCGGACATTTCCCTTTCCTGCTCTACTTCTCAGGGATTCTGCTAACCCTTCAACTTGGGGTAGGGGGGAATGAAGGATCACAAAAGAATATGAGTCCCTGGCAAAGGTCCTGAAGGCACATACCACAGAGTCAGTAGGGGAGAAAGGATTTGCACGCAGTTTTTACATCCCTGTTATGTGTAATCCTTTTTCTACATATTATTTTATGGAGCGATAGCACAGTGGGTAGGGCGTTCGCCTTACAAGCGGCCAACATGGCCGACCCGAGTTCGATTCCTCCGCCCCTCTCGGAGAGCCCGGCAAGCTACCGAGAGTATTCGATATGCCAGACACAGTAACAACAAAGTCTCCAATGGAGGCGTTACTGGGCCAGCTCGAGCAAATCGACGATCAACGGGAGGGCCTTTACCTTTACCTTTACCTATCACTACTACTAATTTTCCCCATTTTAAATATATACAAACAAGAAATGCACAAAGGCAAATTTTCTTACATTAATAAAAAGGATAGTAATTAACCTTTGAGGTGGGACAAAGCCACACAGGAAAAAGCTTGGCTAGTCTCATCAGCTCCTTGTTTTGAGAGAGATTTTGCTCTGTGTGCCCTACCTTAGTAGAAACAAGGGCCATGAGGATTGATTTATGGTTGGAAGCCTCAAAGGCTGGGACAGAAGGCAGTTAGGATAGAGAAGGAACCATTATGGCAATGATGGTTGGAGGGAGTGCTCTGGAAGGGAGATGTGTGGTGAAAGTGAGTAAAAACGTTGGTCTCTTAGTATCTGGACTGCAAGCCACAATGCCTAAAAGGGGGATAGAGAGAGACAGAGACAGAGAGAGACAGAGAAAGAAGAAGGAGGAGGAGGAGGAAGAGGAAGAAGAAAAAGAAAGAGGAGAAGGAGAAGGAGGAGGAGGAAGGAGAAAGAAGAAGAAGAAGAAGAAGAAGAAGAAGAAGAAGAAGAAGAAGAAGAAGAAGAAGAAGAAGAAGAGGAAGAGGAAGAGGAAGAGGAAGAAGAAGAAGAAGAAGAAGAAGAAGAAGAAGAAGAAGAAGAAGAAGAAGAAGAAGAAGAAGAAGAAGAAGCAGCAGCTTACACTGACGGAGGGATGGGTGTTGGAACATTGTATGACTGAAACTCAATCATGAAAGGTTTTTAACTGTATCTCATGGTGATTCAATTAAAAAAAGAAGAGGCAGTCAGAGTTTTAACAAAAAATTTCTGAATGGGGAGTTTCAGCACTTTTGCTTATGTTCCAGCTCTGTTACTTAATATATGAGATTTTGCCTTGATTTTTCTCATCTGTAAAGTGGGAAGAAAGAAACTGACTTCCGGTTTTTTGTTTTGTTGGGTTGTGTTTGCTTGTTGTTTGGACTCCTAGGCAGTGCTGGAGCAGGGGGCAGTGTACTGTGGGCCCCCCTCCCCCGATGTTCAGCCAGCTGGACCATGGTTGGGTGTCAGGGTCTGAGGATGTAAGTGCCAGTTGCTGCTTGGGCCCTGCAGGGCTGAGGGACACCAGGACCACCAAGGGGCCACCACAGCTACATGTTGAAATTCTTTTTCTTTAATTTTATTTTTATAAAGTTATTCACAATATTTGATTACATTTAATATTTAAACATACATCCCACCACCATTGCACCTTCGGCCTCGTGCAACGAGGTTCGGCCTCGTGCAACGCAAATGCCCTACCCACTGTGCTATCGCTCCTACAGTGCTATTATGAATAATCTTCTAAAAATGATCCAAAAAAGTTTTCTTAGAGGAAAGTTTATGAAGATTATTCTATTTCACCCAGGAGTCATTAAACTCTTCTGTAAGAAATTAGTAACATGTTGTTAAAAGTTGAGCCTTGTGTGCTATGTGTGTATATATATGTATATGTATATGTATACATACATATATATATATCTGTATAGATATATTTCCCCCTAAGATTGATTGCCTTCCACTTTAAACCCCATCAAATGTGGAATGCTACTCTTGGAACATCAGTGGGGTAAAGTATGAGATGTCAGGAATAGGTTCCCTCCTGGGTGTGGCTTGTCTGAGCCTGTGGAGAACAGCTGAGACTGGTAGTGCTGGAGTTCTGGAGGTTTTCGGTCATAGGGGCTGGCTCTGTTGGGGTGGGAGAAGCCTCACCTGCCCCCTCCGGGTTGCTCCAGATGAAATAGCTTGGCGGGGGCGGGTGGTGGTCTGGAAGCATTGTTGTGGCATCTCCTACATGGTGAAATTTTTGGGAGGGCATGGAGTGCAGGAAATCGAGGCCGAGGTGAGGCTGTATCAGATAAGCCCCCAGCAGCTGTACTATCTTCCAGTCCTATGTCCTGAGGATTGATTCAGAAACTAAACATGGGATAGAGAGAAGTCCCGGAAAGAGCTGGCCTGTGTCCAAATGAATAGAGTTCTTGTCCTCTACTCCTTCCGTCTAGCTCTGTCTATGAAAAGCATGCCATTGTCCACATCAATTTATCTCCTACCTTCTCACTTGCCTCCCAACAAAATGAAGAGTCATTTGCTGTAAAGGGAAAAGAATGAACTAGGAATTGAATGCTCTGTATTCACAGCCTGGTTTTATTAATTTCTAGCTGTGGGATGTTTAAGTGCCTCAGTGTGCCATAGTTTCCTCATCTATGGAGTGGGGTGACAACGAGGCTTACCTTCTAGAGTTATCATGAACATTACATGAGAGAGGGATGTAGTCAAGCTTAAATTCTTTTGTGAGTAGAGAAAAAAACCCTGTTTTCCAGAATTTTGAGTTGATGTTGCAAGTTGTGCTAATTAAACCACATTCAAGTGTGAGCTACCATTCTCACAATTATGTTAAAAAATAATTATTTGATGTTTCATATTTAACTGGGGTTGGAGTGATAGCACAGCAGGACATTTACCTTGCCTGCGGCCAACCTGGGTTTGATTCCTCCATCCCTCTCAGAGAGCCCGGCAAGCTACCAAGAGTATCCTGCCCACATGGCAGAGCCTGGCAAGATCCCTGTGCATATTTGATATGCCAAAAACAGTAACAACAAGTCTCACAATGGAGACATTACTGGTTCTGCATGAGCAAATAGATGAACAATGGGAAGACAGTGCTACAGACAGTGCAGTGCTTCATATTTAACAAAACAGAACCTAGTGTTGGGACTAATTGCCACTGAGGTGAGCTTGGAATGCATGGTCCTAGAAGTCAGGTGATGTTTCTAAAAATTGTTTCCTTTTCTTTTTTTTCTTGGTTTTGGGCTACACCTAACTCTGCTCAGAGCTTACACCAGACTCTGCTCTTGGGGATCACTCCAAGCAGTGCTGAAGATGAAACTGGGTCAGCCTTCTATAAGGCTAGTCTTTTCTCTTCCCTCCCCTCTCTTCTCCTTCCCCTCTTCCCTCCCCCCTCTCTCTCTTCCTTTCCTTTTCTCTTCCTTTTTTCTGGCCTATTCTCTTTTCCCTTTTTGATTCTTTTTGTCATTCTATTCACAATAGTTTAGTTGGACACTTGGCACAATCTGGCTCAGCTCCGGAGGTTATGTGTACTGGAAAGAGCGAAGCTCTCTTCATTCTGTCTACAAACCCAAGATTTTCATCCAACAAAGAGTTCTAACCATTCTCTAAGGCCAACCATAGGCTGGAGATGAGTGTGCAGAGATTGAAAGTCATGATCTCAGATGATGCAGACAGGCTGTCAGGTAACTGCAGCAGTTTCTGAAGTGCCACAACCGGATAGAGTAGACTACTTAAAGCACAGAGGAGGGCACTGTATTAGTGAGTCATTGCTGGGGGAAACTTGGTAGCTTAAAATAGCAAGTGTTTATGATCTCATCTATATTCAGAGTCAGGGATCTGGGAACGGCTTAGCAGGGCAGTTCTGGCTCAGGGCCTTTTGTGGGGTCAAGCTGTTGGCCAGGATTGATCTGAAAACTGCTCTGGAACTGGAGAGCCCATTTCCTAGTCACGCACGAGCCTGTGACTTCAGACTCTAGCTCTGAGGTCAGAGGGAGGTAGGACATTGTAAGAGTGCCCCCATGCTTCTCACTCAGCTCTCCAGTGCCACACCCTTGCTTCTGCGTTTTCTAGACCCGGCAAAGAAAGAAGTACACAGCACAGCAGGTAATAATGCTGGGTGCCTGTTTCAAAGGCATGTGCTTGCCCCAGGAGGGAGTGGAGCCAGAGACATTTCTGAAGCATCAATACAGCTGCATTTTGGAGGGTCTCAAAAGCAGAACCGGGGGCTACCAGCGTGCTTCGGGGTCAGGGACTGAACTCAGGGCCTCTGTGTGACTCCAGTCTTAAGACTCTAATCCTCTCCCCAAATTCTACAAATGCTCCTCAACGCACATGCATTCTCACTCCTTGTGGTTTCTGCTAGAGGCAGGTCTAGTAAGATAGAACTTGCTTTACTCTTCAGATTGGTATGCTTTTTCGTGCAAATTTATTTTAGATAATAAGAGGACTCTTAATGCTGCCAAAAAGTGGAAGCATTTCACCGCTGTGTCTCCAGGAAAGCTGCACCCTCATGAAGCCTGGCTTTGTAGGCTCTGCTGGAGCCTGTCCTGAGCTGGACACCAGGGACAACTGCTCACCCCAGTGAATAGCACACTTCACCTCACACCACACAGTATCTGACATTCCTCCTGGCACTGCTGAGTGGGCAGGAAAGTGATCTCGTTGGCCAGCATCCAGCCTGGTGCTTGGCACTTTGTTAACTGCTAAACGATTCATGGAAGCGGAATGAATCCAGGGTGCATTAACATTGACATTATTGATGCTATATCTATATGAGAAAATAAGTGTCACAACTAAAGAATTGTCACTTAATCTTTCTGAATGTTAGGACCTACATGTCTTTCACATGTGATTTTAATTAATAGTTGTAACAATCTTATGGTGGTATTAGCTTCATCTTGCAAATTAAGAAACTAATTCTCATAGCAGGAATATGCAGTCAGAACTAGAATCCCAAATCATATTCTTTTCAGTGCAACAAATTATATCCTTTTGTGCAGCAGTTCTTTCACCAGCAGGAGATTGCAGGTAGGAAAGACTTTCAGTGATTAACAACCCACGTAAAAGAAAATTAAATGGACTTAAGAAACAGTTTAACCAACATTTAACATTCAAAAGATGTCTCCTCTCTCTCCTGTTCCTCTCTCTCTCTCTCTCTCTCTCTCTCTCTCTCTCTCTCTCTCTCTCTCTCTCACACACACACACACACACACACACACACACATTAATTTTCCCAGATAAGGCTGACCTCTTCCAGGAAGCCTTTGACTAGCTGGCAAACTTGCCCCTGGGACACTTGTGATAGCGCTATTCTGCCAATACTTGCCATATGTAATCCTGATCTGCAGTTTATCCATTTTACAGGTCTGGTCTGTGGCTTTCTTATCAACCACTGAGAGAGCTGAGCTATTCAAGGTCCTTTCCTGGCTTGCCCATTTTAGGAGGTGTTTCTTCACTACCCACTTCACAATCGCCTCCTGGCAGGGAGGGGCTGTAGTGGTGTGTGGCAGGAGCTCAATGATAGCAGAGCTTGTGTCTCACTACCCTGTAAGTGACTGGGATCTCCTGGCACCTCGCAGAAGGCTTGACTGAGTTCTCTGCAAATGTCCAGGTACTTACACCAGTGAGAGAATGTGTGGCCTGGCAGTGATGACTTAACCCTCAGCTGTAACCTCTGCTCTCATTGGCATTAGTAAATTGGGAGGAGTTACTTCTGTCACTCTGTTGGTGGTCAGCCCAGATGTCATTTCCTTCTCATTCAGGGCTTCCTGTGTGGAGCCACTTGGTTTGCTAGTAGACAGAGCTCTAGACAGAGGGAAACACTTGGCTCTGCTCTCAGCACTGCCCCTCTATACTCTGCTTCCCCTTCTAGCTCATTACCAGGCCGTCTTTTGCCAGATGCTTCCTAACTTGGGCAAAACTCTACTGATAGTTTGATTTGCTCTGCTTATTGGGTGCCCCTCTGCTCTGGACACCATCACCCATCTCAGGCAGCAGGGGAGTCTTTCTCAGCTGTCAAATCTCCCCTCAGTGTCGGTGACATTGGGGACCCCAAGAAGCAGGGGCTCATCTCCTCTCCACCAACGTCTCCCTGCTAAACCTCATTTCAGCCTTCTGCTTAGGAGGACATGGAGTGGAGGCTAGGAAACATCCTCTATGTTTAGTGATGGAGTTTTTGAAATTAATTTTTTTAAAAATTAAATCACTGTGAGATAACAGTCATAAAGTTGCTTATGATTGGGTTTCAGTCATACTATGTTCTAACACCTGTCCCTTCACCAGTGTATGTGTCCTGCCAATAGTATCCCCAGTTTCTCCCCCACCCAGCCTGCCTCTATAGCAGATACTTTTCTTCTCTCTCTTTTTCTTTTTCTCTCTGTGTCTCTCTCCCTCTCTCTCCCTTGCTCTCTTTTTCCTTTCAGGCACTGTGTTTTGCAATACTGTTACTGAAAGGCTATCATGTATAACAGCTACCTCCTTTCTGCACTCAGTTTTTGCCCAGAATGAACATTTCCGATTATTATCATGAGAGGTAGATTTTACCCCTTGCCCCGCCCCTTATTAGTCATGTCTCAAGCAGCTTACTTCATTTTCAGAGTTTAACCTCATTTGGAATAAGAATTCTGACTACTTCATAAAGTTGTTGTGAGAATTGAGTTAATATTGCCCAGAATAAAGTCTGCAAATCAGGATTAGCTCTCATAACAAGTTACTATTCACTGTGGTTATTGGTCACACACTGGTTGACAAGGGAGTTTCATCATCCCCATCTACATTTTGCTAGAAGATATCTGATTTCTTGAATGCTAGACTGAGTGTTACTTCCCTGAATTTGGTAATAATTAGAAAGACTCACACTTACAGGTGAAATGCAAGGGCTTCAAGTGCCCAGCTGGTTCTTCCTTAGAGTTTCTTTCCTATTGCCCACAGTGCACTGGGCCCCGCGAGCTCCTCTCTTACCCTTTCTCGGTGTCACATATGTGCATTTGCCTGGACATCCTTTCTCACGCTTGGATCTAGAGCTGCAGTGGCCATTTAGCTCTTCCCCTCCTCCAGCTCCTTCTCTGCCCCCACAATGTGTTGTCAGTACTGCTCCAACTTCTCCTTCCCTCTAGCTCAGTTTTGTCTATTCCTGCCAAACTTCTCCCTGTTTCTCCGCCTTGTCACTCTTCTCCCTTCAGTTTTCATTTCCCCCAATCCAGGACTGTCCATGTTGGCCTTAGGAGTATGGTTGTCCATCGCCCAGGCCAGACTGGCTCTGTTGCACGTGCAGAGAGGGATGGATGGTGGGAAAGGGGATTGTAGAGGGCGTGGAAAGTCAGCTGGTGGGGGAAGCAAGGTCTCAAAGTAGAGAGGGTCTGAAGGAGAGTCAGGGAGGGCAAAGGACGAGCCCAGGGCTGCTGTGACAACTTCAGGTGAATTGGGGCAGGGCACAAAAGCCTTAGCTTCTGGGTTTCGGGAAGGCAGGCAGGGTTTGAGGTTTTCAGTTGATTTCAGCAAAAGCGAGCATCACCAACAGGCTCCCGGCAGTGGGATTGGGGATTTATAGACTCTGAAAGACAGACACTTGACCTCACTGTCCATAATCTGGAATATTTGGAAGAGTGACAAATTGCTATTATTTCACTCTATTTTTCTGCTTTCTTGCAACAAATAATTTTACTTTCCATGTTATCTCCTTCCTTCAACTTTAAACAGTTTAACCAGATAGCAAACCACTATAAATAAATGAAAGTATAATTTAAAAGGGAAACATTTTTATTAATCATTTCTTAAACATTATTCTTGTAGCACTAGCACTGTCCTCCCATTGTTCATCGATTAGCTCGAGCGGGCATCAGTAACTTCTCCATTGTGAGACTTGTTGTTACTGTTTTCAGCATATCAAATACACCATAGGGAGCTTGCCAGGCTCTGCTGGGTGGGCAGGATACTCTTGGTAGCTTGTCGGACTCTCTGAGAGGGACGGAGGAATTGAACCCAGGTTGGCCACATGCAAGGCAAATGCCCTACCCACTGTGCTGTTGCTCCAGCCCGTGTTTTCATTAAAAATTTTAAATGCATGTTTAAAATATAGTCCACGCAAAGACCCTGGGGAGCCCTGTGGGGAGGAGAATGGGCATACTCCTTTCTCTTTTCCCAGTTCTCTTCTACAACAGTGGGGTCTTTCTCTGGATGCTCCAAGACAGGAAGTAACCACAACTGGTGCCTTTAGGAAGCGCTTCACATGTCAACAACTGAAATTTTCACTTAACTTTCATTTTAATTAATATAGAAACTTGTGCCTTGTGGCTTCCATGAGATCACAGAGCTCTAGAGAGAGGAAAAGCCTACACCACACCAAAGGCCAGGAGGCACAGAGTACAAGGCTTCTCTTGAACCTGATCAAAGGGATAGAGACAAAATGATTTGTAGCATCTTGTATTTTCTCTTTTTGCAGGGTGAGCCATTCCTGGCAGTGCTTCGGATCTATTCCTCACTCTGTGCTGAGGGGTGACTTCTGTCAGGGCTGGGGACCCCATATACAGTGCCAGGAATTTGAACTGGGGTTGGCAGGATGCAATGCCAACACTTTAACTGCTGCGCTAGATCTCTGGCTACATTCTTATTTATTTATTTTTCTTTTTGATTCAAACCTGGCAATGCTCAGCGGGACCCCACTCCGTAGTACTCTAGGCTTACTTCTGGTTCTGTGCCCAGGAATCACTCATGGTGGTGCTTGGGGAATCATATGCTTTGCCAGGAATGTAACCCAGGATGGCCGTGTGCAAGGCAGGCATCCTACCCACTATATAAGCTCTTCAGGTCTACAAGATAGACATTTTAATAAACAAGTAATCCTTACACAGCCCCTCTCAACCCTACTTCTTTCTGTAAATTATCCTTCTGCTTGCCAAGTATGTAGATAAGCTTTAACTATAGTTTTTCTATGAATTTGGAGAGTTTGTAGTGCTTCCATTATTTCCAAATGACACCATTGAAAGCAACCTTTTGTCAAATTTTCTTAATTAGTGTACATATATATGACATATAATATTCACTCATTGATTATTTAGCCTATGTATTTGCATGTACAAACTAAGATTTTTTCCATAATTTTATTTATTTTTTTTCTTCTTATATTTATTTATAGAATCACTGTGGGAAAAGTTACAAAGCTTTCATGTTTAAGTCTCGGTCATAAAATGATCAAACAACTTTCCCTTCACCAGTACTCATTTTTCACCACCAAGAATCCCCAATATATCCCCCCTCCCACTCCTCCCAATGCCTGTGAGGCAGATAATTTCTACTTAACTTTTCTCTACATTGATTACATTCATTATTTTGACAAAAGATGCACCATTATTGTTTAGAATTTCCCCCAACAATCAGAATTGCTGAAAAGTCATTGTGAAATACTTTGTTTTCTATAGCTGGTTATGAGAATCATGTAATGATTTTGGATTTCTGCAAAGAGCCAGATAATTACGGGATTGTTTTCTGTGCATCTGGTATTATGGCTAAGCTGTAGAGCCACTCGTGGGGGGCAACTCGTGACCTCCGTAGGGTGTGAAGGGCGAGCCAGTACCACCCTCCTTCCCATGAGACTGCAGTTGCCCTGTCACCACTGGCTCATACCTGGCTGTCCTATAAGCTCTGAGGTGGCGGCCACCTTGTATGTGGTCCAGATGCATTTCTGCCCAAAGCCGCTGGGTTTCGAGATTTGTTTCTTTTTCTTTTTTCTTTTTTTCTTTTTGGGTCACACCCGGTGATGCACAGGGATTACTCCTGGCTCATGCACTCAGGAATTACTCCTGGCGGTGCTCGGGAACCATATGGGATGCTGGGAATCGAACCCGGGTCAACTACGTGCAAAGCAAACGCCCTACCCACTGTGCTATCAACTCCAGCCCCTCGAGATTTGTTTCTGAGTCTCTGGGATCATGGCTGTTAATCAGCTTGATCAGGAGCCAGAGAGCCATTTGTAGGTGGCAACTCGGGGTCTCGTTGGGATGGGGAGGAAAGGGCTGGTTCCACCCCCATCTGGTGAGGCCCCACGTGTCTCGTCACTGCAGGCCCAAACCTGACTGTCCAGTGGCCTCTGGAGGATGGCATTCACTGGGCCGCCAGGGGGAACAGACCAAGGCACAAACCTATTCCCATCTGGAGTGGCCCAGTGCCAGTAACCTACTGCAGGAACAGGACGCATTTCTGCCAAAAGCTTTTGGGTTCTGAGATTCGTTTCTGAATCTCTGGGATCATGACCGTTAAGCAGTTCGATCAGGAACCAGAGAGGCCATGCTTCCAATTATATAGCTGAGCCGGAGGTGGTTTGTGTGTGTCTTCCACATACCTAACTTTTGGCTATTTACTTTCTTTGTAAACTTTGCCCCAAGTTTTTGGGGTGTGGCCAAAGGCACAACAGCAATTTTGGGGTATCTGAAAGTTTGATGGTGCCATCAGGCTGCTGATGCACTCACCTCACATGTACAGATTCACCTGCTGGTGGCACCATACCCCCAAACTAAGAATTTTTAAAACAATTCTACTAAGTAGAAGCTAACACACTATCATTCTGACTTTACTCCTAAGAGTACAAAGGGGTCTTCACACTAAAAGTAAGTCTCATCCATCACTGATAAATGGCAGAGCTGAGTTTGAATCACAGGATCTGACAGACGTAACTGTTGATTCCAATGAGCTGTGTGAATTTGTTGCACTTTTGAGTAGACTTTTCAACAGGTTAGGGAGCTGGAAATGGACATTATTGATTTGTGCTTCAAAACTGTTCTAAAATTGGTTGTACCATTAACACTGCCACAAGCAGATATTGAGATTGCCATTTCCTCCTGAAAGTTCGCAGAGCTGGGTTCTTTTTGAACTTGAGAAAGTAGATACAGCTTACAGCCATACCACCCTGAAGACGCCCAATCTCATCTGATCTCAGAAGCTAAGCAGGGTCAGGCCTGCTTAGTACTTGGATGAGAGAAATTTACTCAGGCAAGGCTGGGTTCTAATCAAGTTTGATCTTGATGACAACCCAAGAAACAAATAGAAGCTGCCTTTGTTTTGCTCTCTTGCTTTAAGGTTAGTTTGATCAGCCTGGTTAACATAACACAAGCTCAGATTCTTACTTCCCCACCCCACCCCCACTCCCTTCCTTTTGTTGTTTCAATGAGAGGGGTTTTACACCCTTGGTTGTGGTGATTGCACATTTTAGTTGTGCTTTCTACGGGTGTCAGACATAGTTGTAGTCCACATGGCAGTGCCATTAGGACTGTGCTCATATGTAAGCTGGTTCTGGAGGTTGAACTCAGGGCTTAAGCCTGCCAGGCAAGCACTGCATTTGCAGGGTTCTCAAAATTGTTTTTTACCCAGATTTTGAAGTTTTTGCTATGCAGCATTCAGAAGTCTGAAAGCCAATATCATTTTGTTCTTCACAGGTAACACACATCTCTTGTCTCTTGTCTGGGTAGCTTATGTGAAGCGGGAAGGAGAGAGAGGGTCACTTTCTCGAAATCCACCTCTGCCATCTGGGACCCAGGGTTACTGGGCTCTTGTTTTACCTCACAGAAAAGAATTTCAGGAGTAGAAAAGCAGTGAAGTAAAACAGATTTTATTTGGAGATTTTGAAGGTGAGGAGGAAGAGAAAAGGGAGAGAGAGAGAAAAAAGAGAGAGAGAGAGAGAAAGAGAGAGAAAGAGGCTCAAGAGAGAGCCCACATGGGCTTTTCCAAGGGAGGAACGAACCCCTACACACATCCCAGCATTAGATAGGAAACTACATATCTCAAGAGGGGAGATGTGGGCAACACATGTGCTAGGCCATGTGGGCGCAAGCTGCACATGGGCTCAGGGAGAATATGCACCCTTCCTTTATTCAAGGTGGCTTTTATAGGATTTTTCCAACCTGCCCCCATGGGGGGCTTCTACCTAGGTAAAAGTCTGTTGCTAAGGGGATTGCCAAGGCAGATAGAGTTGGGAGTGGTGACGGTCTTCTCTGAGATGCCTTTCCTGGCCTTTTGTTTCTGCTGGAGCTTCTGTTGGAGGGACATTCAGCCTTCTCTGGGTCTGTTGCTGCGGCCAGGTAAGGGTCTTATGAGGTCTTAGTTTGTGTTTTCTGTAAGGTTGGCTTTCACAACTTCAGGCCCAGGACCCAGGAAATTTACTGTCATTGCCTTGGGAGGGGACCTTCCCTATCTGCCTGCCGGCCTACATTTCTTTTTTTTTTCTTAATTTTTTTCTCTCAACTTTTCCATTCTCAACTTTTCTCATCATACTTAGCTTCCAGGTCATATCCCAAGTTTTGACTTACCCATTTTATAGTTCACTTCATCTATTTAGTTTCACTACCTTAATTTTTAATTTTCCTCTGGTTTGTTTTCCCTGTCTGTTCAGCAGCCATTTCTTTCTTCTTCACAGCAGCTCATCACAGTATCCTGGTGCTCCTTCCTAGGGAACACCAGTTGGAATTGTTTCAGTGTTCCTGTTTATTCTTTGATCTGTTTCTCCTCTGGCGTCAGCATTTATTATGTTCATTTTTTGATGTACTTTTCTTTCGGGTTGTCACATGTGTTTGCTCGGTAGGTTAGTTCCTAATATCTGGAAGTACTCACTTCCTTTTAGAGCTCCCCCTTGACCCTGCCCCACCCTCCCACCACCCTTCTCTAAATGGGAAGTGAGTCAAAGTCTGTAAGTAGGAGATTTGGTTGCAGACTTTCCCTTGAGTGGCTCCAGGCAGGCAGAAATCAGGGTGGGGCCAACCTCCTCCCCACTCCGTCTTTGCTCATAGTCAGATGCTCAGGTCAGGAGGCCTTTGCTCAGGAGGCCACTCTGAGAGGCTGCAGGGACAGTTTCCTCTGCCTCTCTTTGTGCTGTGGCGAGTAACTGAGGTGATTTTCAGCTTCTTGAGTTAATTTGCCAGCTTCTCCACACAGAGTATTTCTTTTCTCAGAGGGAAGCTCTGTGTTTCATTTGGGGTCATCCAGCCCACCTCCTCCTGAAGTGGAGGGAAAGAACACCTGTTGCTCAGAGTGCAGGTTAAAGATTCATAACCCCTTCCAGAGGGATAGTATAGTGGATAGGGCACTTGCCTTGCATGTGACTGACTTAAGTTTGATCCACAGCACCCCATATGGTACTCCAGCACTGCCAGAAGTAATCTCTGAGTGTAGAGTTAGAATGACCTCTGAGCATTACCAGGTGTAACCCAAAACCAAAACCAAACAGAAGTGTTTTTGTTTTGTTTTTTAAATTAAATCATCATGAGATACACAGCTAAAAACTTGATCATGACTGGGTTTCGGTCATACACTGTTCCAACACCCGTCCCTTCACCAGTGTTCATTTACCACCACCAATGTCCCCAGTTTCTCTCCTTTCACCCCACTCCACCCCCAGTCTGCTTCTATGGTAGGCACTTGCAATACAGGCACTGAAAGATTATCATGTATATTCTTCATCTCCTTTCAGTACTCAGTTCTTGTCCAGAGTGATCATTTTCAACTATCATTGTCACAGTGGTCCCTTCTTTATCTTAACTGTCCTTTCCCCCACACTTGTGCAAGATTCTGGTCATGAGCCAGTCCTCCTGGCCCATGTTTCTACTATTCTTGAGCAATAGTCTCATGTTTTTCATATCTCACAAATGAATGTAATCATTCGATGTCTGTCTCTCTTCATCTGACTCATTTAACTCAGCATGATATTCAATATCCATTTAAAAGCAAATTTCATGACTTCATTTTTTTTTTCTGGTGACTGTCTACTATTTCGTTGTATAGATATACCATAGTTTCTTTAACCAGTTGTCTTTTCTCAGGCACTTGGATTGTTTTCAGATTCTGGCTATTGTGAATAATGCTGCAATGAGCATAGAAGTGCAGATGGAGTTTCTGCTGCTGTGCCATGGTATAGACCCAGAACTGGTATTGCTGGGTCAAATGGGAGCTTAATTTCTAGTTTTTGAGGAATGCCCATATTGTTTTCTATAAAGGCTGGACCAGTTGGCATTCCCACCAACAATGAATCCCATTCTCCCCACATCGGCGCCAGCCATGGCTGTTCTTGTTCTTTTGGATGTGTGCCAGTCTCTGTGGTGTGAGATGAGATGGAGTTTCTGCTGCTGTGTTTGGATATGCATCTCCCTGATGATTAATGATGTAGAGCATTTTCTCATGTTCCTTCCAAACAGAAGATTAATAACCACCTCACAGTCTTCAGTCCCTAGGAGCATTTTGTTGGCTTCCTCTATACTTGCAGTTTTTCTGTTCCTACCTTCAAAGAATTCTTTTTTTTCTTGAGAGAATTTTGGAGTATGTTAAACATATTCTCTGGGCTCTCTATCAGTCGAATCCCAACTGCTTTCTATCTAGACTTTTATCTTTATTACTTTCTTCTCTATCCTTTGCTTGTGCTCACAGGGACTCCCTGGTTTTTTAGACCTCTCTATTTCATCCTTCCACGGGTTTGCAATAGAAAGGCAAATGTATGTTTGTGCTTAGTTCTTCATCTTGTTTGCTTCCTCCTCTTCCATATTCTTCTCTTGGTAAAGAGATTTCTAATAACAAATGTTCAGCAGGGACATAGCTCTTCATTAATTAGGAATAATTTCATTTGATAAAAAGTGCCAGACACTTGTATTATTACTTTGAAACCTCACCACAATTCTATGATGTAGGCATCAAGATCTACCTTTGGTTGAGGAGGAGATAGAAGCTCCAGAAAGTTAGTTAAACTAGTGGTGATTATGCTGCTAATAAATAGATTTAAAGTCTCACTTCAAACACGATTTTTATAGTAGTATGCTGTTTAAATGTTTGTTTTGTTTCCTCATGTAGCTTTCTATATGCTTATCTTTAATTCCCCTGTTAATATAGAAGTTCTTAAAGAAAAGCAGGTTTCTGACAAAGTTTTACCAGCAGCTGCTTACATTTTTTTTGTAAACCAATTAGGTATAAACAGTTAATCGTGTTGCATATAGTTGCACATTAAGGTGGTAAAATATGTTATTTGAGGTCTTCAAATGTTTTGTTAAGATCTCAGAATTAAAGATCAGAACCAAAACTGGAGAAAAGGTCAAGGTTCATCTACTGACTAATTTTACTACAGTAACTCTCAGAGCAAGAAGTTCACATAAACAGAAGGGAGGACAAGAAGACTTACTGCTGAACTCTAATATTAGCTCTAGAGAATTGTTTTCTATTTCTGCCCTACTGTTGAGATGATTATTATTGTGATTCTTTCATGGTCCATTTTATTCACTATCACATTGTTTTTCTTTGCTTTGCTTTGGTTTTTGAGTCACACCTAGCAATGCTCTGGGGTTATTCCTAGTTCTACACTCAGGAATTATTCCTAGTGGTAATCTAAGGACCATATGGGATGCTGGGGATCAAACCCAAGTTGATGGCAAGTAAGACGAATGCCTTAGGCCGTGTACTATCATGTCTGCACCACACTGTTTTTCAGAATCTTGCCCCTGAAAGAATCACCTTTCAGATTTTGCTTTTGCATTTGTTCTGAGGTCACACCCTTCAATTCTCAGGGGCCTATTCCCAGCTCACTGCTTACTCCTGGTAATGCTTGTGGGACCATGGTACCAGGATTGGGACACAGGGATCCTGCATAAAATGCATGTGCTCTAGTCCTTTGAGCATCTCCCGAACCCCAGAGACAGCTCTCTGAAGGAGACAGAATCATATTTGATATTTGTAGGAGTGAGGTAATCTGATCCCATTGAGTTTGTTCATTTTTTAAATTATTCATCAAATATTTACTGACCACCTATGGAGTTAACTACATAGTAAAAACTAGACAGAAAATTTTCTAAAGAATACTTTTTAAGAATCTATGAATCAAACCCATTCCAATATGTGAGGCATCATTCTATTTGCTGAGCCATATCTCTGACCCCAAGGGGCCACCCAGATGGTGCTCAGGATATCTGGGGATGCACCCAGCAATTCTGTACCCTGTTAGCATAGCCAGCTCAAGGACCTGAGGATGCCATGAGGCTCAGCCCCTGCAGTGTTGAGGATCCCTAAGCCACCCCTGTTGTGCTGGGGTCCTCAGGGACCACCCCCATCAATGCTCCAGAGTCACATGGTACTGGGAATCAAATCCAGGTCGGGCCACATAGCATGCACCCTTACTACTTATCTCTTTTCCAGACTCACTGCAAGTATTTTTAATCTTGTCAAGAAATTATGATGTATATGAAGACATAATATGAATATTATGATGTATATATTCGACTCCACCATTCTTCCTGCACTAACATACACCTCAGAGACCTGGGCCCCATGAAAACAGGATGAGAACGCTATTTGGTCTCCCAAAGAGGAACTGAAAGAGCTATACTTGGAGTATCACGCTTCACTCAAGTGAGAGAAGGAATCCAGAGTTCTGACCTCTGTTGATGATCAAGAATCAGGAATGCTGCCTCGTTTGCCAATGTCGAAAATCAGATGGGCTGGACATGTAATGTGATTTAGAGATGACTGCTGGACTACAGCCCTTACTGACTGGATTCCAAGGGACATCAAAAGAATGCATAGCCACCCACCTATGAGATGGTCGAACTTCTTCGTCAAAACCCTGAACAAATGGTTTGAGGCTCTCATGTTCCTGGAGAGAGCAGAGGCTATTGTGCTACACTAGCACATGACATGAACAAATGGAGATGTTACTGGTGCCCGCTTGTGCAAATCGATGGTCAACAGGATGACAAGTGATACAAGTGATGAAGACTGAGCCATGATGGTAGCAAACTGTTTTAAAAACTAGAGCTACAAATAAAAATGGTCATTGCTAAGTTGTATACTTCCTCTCAGGCATGATTCCAAGTGTCTTATATGCTTGGACACATTTGATCTTCTCAAAACTCTTACTCCCATGATGAGATGAGGAAACCAAAGCAGAGAGAGAATGTGGTCCTAGAGTCTGTGTTCAGTGCAGTGCGCCTCTGTGGGCAGAGGTGGGCAGGAATGCCTGATGCAGGAGGCAGCACCTCAAGGAGCAGAGGAAGGCAACCAATTAGGCAAAGTGATGTGTAGGGAGAGAAGCCGCTCCCACTCCTTTCCTGGCTCCTTCAGACCACCTATGCCCCCGGCTTCCCAGGAGCTCCCACACCAAAGACACTGACACGTTTATTCTTAACATGCCCAACATTTCACCCTGGAAGACTGAAGTCATGCACTATTACTCATGCAATTCTCCTCCTGACAATAGGTTCTTCTGTCTTCAAACATAAAGCTCTACTCTGTTTCCCCCCACCCCCACCCCCATTTAAAAAAAAAGCCTTTGTTGTCGGAACAATTCACAAACGTGTCAAACACGAGTTGGTTTTTCTCCCCACTCGCTGCATCCTCACCTGACTGAGATGCTGCTGGCTGCCCCGGACTCTGTGCCACCCGCTGACATGTCCCTGCTCGGGGCTAACCATTCCGTCTCATGCAAAGCTCCAAGTTTAAGTTTCAGGTTAATCCCAGGGAATATTCCCCTCCCCCCCCCCTTCTGCCTGCATTCAGGGCTGGGAACACACACACACTTGGTGAAGGAAGGGGGAGATACGCTCGTCCTGCTGGTTAACTGTGAGAAGAAAGGAAGTTCTCTCCAGACACCAAACAAAAAGAAGAACAGTCTAAAAGGCTGCCTTTGTACCCGCCAGCCACATCATTCAAACCAGCTGAGTCTGGGACTAAAGGCAGAAAACAATTCTTTCCGCAGGCCGCAGAGGCAGGAACTTGGTCAGGAACTACATGAGCATTTGCTGGGCCAGAGTCTTCGAACGTGCCAAGCTTGCTGCCCTTCCAGCGTGTCTGAGGCCCACCAGGCTTGCAAGGCTGCGTTTTCCTGGTGCAGTGTGAGCCTTTGTGAGTCCCGTCAGGGCCTATTTAGTCAGGAAGTGGAGGAATGCAGGGTTGTTAGGGAGTGAGGCCAAGTTGTCTCTGAGTCTAGGAACTGCCACCTCAGGGGACCCAAATCAGGGGTCACTTCCACTTGCGAAAAAAGATGGTGTGGAAGGTAGAGAAAGAAGTGTTACCCTGCCCTGCCCATGCCCTGAGCGATGCTGCAGGCTGAGCAGAGTCTGTGTGTCTGGGAGACCTGACCCCTGGGGTATCAGTAGGGATGCCAGCAGGGGCGGTGTTGCCGCAGAGCTTGGATTTGGCCACAGTCCAGAAGTGAAAGATTCTCACAGGAGGGGAGGCGCTCGGGACACTTGGCTGGAACCTCAAGATAAAGATGCTGCATGACTTAGATGCTAGTCAGCCTAGAGGAATGAGGGAAAACCTGAGGTGGCCTCAAGGGCTGAGGACGTCGAATTCTGAGAGCTGTCAGGGCCACTTGGAGGCTTCCAGGCTGCCTCTGCAGTTGCTGCTCTTTACTGTGGCTGGCCCCTATTCCCAGAGTCCTGAACTGCCAAACCAGGAAGCTGGGGACTGGGATTTCAGAGCAGGCATGAGTCCCAGTCTCTCCCTCCAGTCACATTTTGAATCTGAGCAGACAGGAAAAAATTCCTTCATAATAGCCCATGCTATCCCAGGCGATATCCTTCTCTTCTCTTCTGGCCATGTAGTATCTCCAGGACACACTCAACAAATCTTAGTGCTTTCACATCCTTGCTGCTCAAAGTTGTCCAAACAATGTGGTGTGTGGATTTCTTCTGGGAGCTCCACTCCAGGAGTTCTGCATCAAGACTGCCTCTATACCAGACCCTCAACAGTCTGAGGATATCCAAGAGTTTGAGTAATATTAAGACAAAGCTCTCCACAATGTTCTTCACCTTCTCTTCCAGCCTCAGTTCTGAGCAGTTATCTTTTACCCACCTTCTTCTTGTTCCTGACGGCCAAGTGGTTCTTTGTGAACCATAGTGAAAGGGTGCAGTTCCAGGGGAGCACCCCAGCTCACGAAATCAAGGGCAGGCACTGGTCATTGTGTCTAGGAGTGTGACTCCCTGTGAGCACAGAATCCCCTGGAGAGTGCCACCCAACTGCATGTGAGCAATACGAGGAGAGGAGTGTGACTGGCCATGGCCGTTTCTGAGCACTAGGACCTAAGGAGCAAAGGCCAGAATGAGCAGCAGCTCAGTCAGGCATGATTCCGATCACGGTAACAATGACCCCACAAAGGGCGGGCACAGGGGAAGCAGGGCTTCCCCTTAGGGCTGAGAGAGTGCAGTGGTTGGGCACATGCTTGGTGTGTGTAGACAGACCCTGGTCAGATGTCAATGACACAGATGCAGCAGGCCATGTTGACAGAGCCCTGGAGTCCCCAGCACCACAGACCTTGGAGCACCATCCTGGAGTCTCATGTTCCATGACCGGGAGTGGGAGGGCAGCTGCCACCAGAGAGCTTGCGAGAGCTCTGATGTGCCTAGTGACTGTGAAGCCAAGACGAGAAAAAAGTATGGTTAAAAGCATCTTCTGAGTTCACATTGCCATTATTATTATTTTGGTTTTCCTGGTCACACCTGGGAGTACACAGGGCTTACTTCTGGCTCTGCACTCAGGGGTCATTGTTGGTGGGGTAAGGGACTCCTAGGAGGTGCCAGGGATTGAGCCCAAGTCAGCCACATGCAAGGCAAGTTCCCTACTTGCTGTCCTACTGCCTCTCTGGCTCTCGCACCGTCCACTTTATAAAGTTGCAATCAACCTAAAGCATCACTTGGAGTGGCCCCAGGACCCCAAACACTACTTGGGAGGGCTAAAAACAACATGATTTTGAAAAATGTTTGCCATGTTAATGTTTTCTGCCTTTTATTAAGGAGTAAAGTCATGAGAGCAGTGTGGATGTGTGTGGATGTACATGTTCGCTATGAAATAGGGACGAGAGGAGTTTTGTCAAAAACAGCCTCTGATCTCACATAGATATTATTATTATTTTTGGGGTTTTTGACCATAGCTGGTTCTGCTCAGGGCTTACTCTCTCTCTCTCTCTCTCTCGATCTCTGTCTGCCTGTCTCTGTGTGTGTGTGTGTGTGTGTGAGAGAGAGAGAGAGAGAGAGAGAGAGAGAGAGAGAGAGAGAGAGTGAAAGAGAGCTATACTTCAAAAGGGAATCCAGTGGAATTTTTTTTAAAAAAATAAAATGTAGCCAATTTGAAAGAATTTTTATAGCTCTGATGTCATGTTGATGCAGAAATATAAACATCTACAGTTTATATTGGATTTCTGGTAAAATCCTAACCTTTAGTTCCATTTAGGAATCTTACATCTTAAAAAGTACAGTGAGAAATCCTGAGACCAAAAGTATTTTGCTCCCCACCCCCAAATTTCTGGAAAATAAGAATATCTTTTAAAAAAAATCTTCAACATATTTTTTCTTTTTCTTTTATTTTATTTTAGACTTTTATTAGTGAAACACCATGAGGTACAGTTGTAGACTTACAAATTTTTGTGCTTGGGTTTCAGTTAAACAATGATCGAGTACCCATCCCTCCACCAATGCCCACTCTCCACCACCACTGATCCCAGCATCCCCCCTCCCCCCCTACCCCCAGCCCCTCTATCCTATCCTGCCTCTGTGGCAGGGCACTCCCCTTTGTTCTCTTTCTCCTTTTGGGTGCTGTGGTTTGCAAAAGAGGCATTGAGTGGCAATCATGTTCGGTCTAAAGTCTACTCTCAGCACGCATCTCCCATTTTGGGAGGATCTTCCCAACACCCTTTATTTGGTCCTCCCTTCTCTATCTGAGATGCCTTTTCCCCTAGCAGTCAACATCTTTTTTAAATTTTCTTCACCATCATTATTCATTTCTTTGCTCCCTTTTTCTAACTATTCATAGTTAAATTTCCTTACTTCACTCGGAGAGCCCGGCAAGCTACCGGGAGTATCTCGCCCGCGCGGCAGAGCCTGGCAAGCTCCCCGTGAAGTATTCGATGTGCCAAACACAGTAACAACAAAGTCTCCAATGGAGATGTTACTGGGCCTGCTCGAGCAAATCGATGATCAACGGGAGGGCCTTTACTTTTTTTACTTTACACTTCACTTATTTATTTGTTGTTGTTTTTTTTTTACTTTACTTAGTTTTTAAAATCAGTTTTTTTTTAAAAAAAAAAATGTTATTCCCAGGGACTGGAGCAATAGCACAGTGGGTAGGGCATTTGCCTTGCACGTGGCCAACCTGGATTCGATTCCCAGCATCCCACATGGTACCCCGAGCACTGCCAGGAGTAATTCCTGAGTGCATGAGCCAAGAGTAACCCTTGTGCATCTCCGGGTTTGACCCAAAAAGAAAAAAAATGTTATTCCCTATAAGAAAAATTGGGAAATAAACATGCAAATTAAAATATAGCAGCCAATTCCACTAATATAGAAATCATTGTTAGCTTTTCACATAAAGATATCTCAAGGCCTCACGGGAGCCTTGTGGAGAGCAGGTCTGAGCCGGGGGCGGGGGGCAGTGGGGGCCTCATGGGAAGGGGGGCGTTCTGGGCCGTCCTTCACGCCCGACCGAGGTCACCGGCTGCCCCCCACGAGCGGCTCTCCGGCACGGCCACGACTCCAGAGCACAGAAACCAATCTCTTAACTATCTAACTTTTAATAGAAATACTTTCAGGGTTAATAAGTGAAACAGCAGAAATCCTAAACCGCGCGGCCGCTACTGCGGCCGCGCGACATCATTTTATTCTTAAACCAAGCTGTAGAAAGCAAATCATTTCACAACACTATTTCAGCATATCTGATTGGGGGGGGGTCATAAACTCTAAACAATAGTTGTGTATCTTCTATCGAAACAATGTATCTAGTCAAAGTAGATAGAGTATTAACTAGAACTCATCTGCCTCACAGGAATTGGGAGGGGTGGGAGGTGGGGTTCTATTGGGGTTCACGATTAAAAATAAGTATTGGTAAAGGGAAATGTGTTTGATACTTACATGACTGAGACCTAAACCCGAAAGCTCTGTAACTTTTCCCACAGTGATTTAATAAAGAAATAAACTATAAAAAAAAAAAAGATATCTCAAAATCCTTTTTGTAAGAATGCTGAAATAGTACCAGTGATAGGGTACTTTTCTTGTATGGAGTCGACCCAGATTTGACCCCAGAACATACCATTATCTTTTGGACCCCAACAAAAGCTATCCTGGAGCACAGAGTTAGGAGTAAGCTCTAAACACAGTCAACTGTGGCCCCCAAACACCAAAAATGAATGAACAAACAAAACAGCCCAAAAGTCAAAAACTTTTTAGTGCATATACTTGTTAACCAAAAGATGGGATAATTCAGAAACAATAGCATATACTTCCCTTTAAATGAAATTTAAGTCATAACTTTTTACGTCATTGTCACTGTCCCGTTGTTCATCGATTTGCTTGAGAGGGCCCAGTAACATCTCCATTGTGAGCCTTGTTACTGTGTTTGGCATATCCACTACTTCACGGGTAGCTTGCCAGGCTTTGCCGTGCAGAGGAGATACTCCCGGTAGCTTGCTGGGCTCTCCGAGAGGGGCGGAGGAATCAAACTCAGGTAGGCCATGTTGGCTGCGTGCAAGGCAAACGCCCTACCGCTATGCTATCGCTCCAGCCCGTATGTGAACATAAATATGTTCACTCATCTTTATCAATTAGTTGAAACTCTGTGTATAAAAAACATTAGTGCACACAGATTATCAGTGAAATGCAATCAAAATAACAATATCACTTTATGTCGTCTCACACCAGTGAGAAAGACCTATATAAAAAAGGCTGAAAGCAACCTATATTGGTGGAGGTGTGGTGAAAAGGAAACCACTATTGCTGGGATTGTTAACTGGTTCAGCTTCGACTGGAAAAAAAAGTATGGAGACTTTCCGAAACATTAAAAATAGAGAAACATGTGATTCAGAAATTCTACTCCTTGGCATTTATTCCCCGAATGCAAAAACAAATCCAAAAGAATATATGCACAGGGCTGGAGCAGTAGTACAGCAGGTAGGGCGTTTGCCTTGCATGCGGCAAACCCAGGTTCGATCCCTGGCGTCCCATGTGGTCCCCCAAGCACCACCAAAAGTAATTCCTGAGTGCAGAGCCAGGAGTAACCCCTGAGAATTGCCAGGTGTGACCCAAAAAGAAAAAAAAAAGAATATATGCACTCCTATGTCCATTGCAGTGCTAGGCACAATGCCAAAAATTGGAAACAAATCAAGCACTCAATAACAGATGAGTGGATAAAGAAGTGGAATAGATTCACAAGGAATACAATTCAGTTAGAATAAAATATGAAATCTTACTGTTTTGCTGTAAGTTGGCTGAAACTAATTTTAGTAGATCTCCTTTTAAAATTTTCTTTTGTTGGGGCCGGAGCAATAGCACAGCAGGTAGGGCGTTACACACTCTCCCTTCTGGGAGGTGCCTTTACAGTTTTCTTTTGTCTTTGTTTTTGGGCCACACCCAACTGTGCTCAGGGCTTACTCCTTGTTCTATGCTCAGCGATCACTCCTGGAGGTACTCGGGGGACCATATGGGAGGCCACAGGTGTCATGTTAGGCAGAACAAATCAGAAGGTGAAAGACAAATCATCATGTAAAGAGTGTCCATAAAAACACAACATGAGAGAATATACAAAGTCCACTGAAAACAAATTCTTGAACTCTGACAATAGAACTGAGGCTAGGGAGAAGGGTGGGCAAACACAAAGGCTCTGTGGACATTACTGCAGGCACTTTGGGGGTGTGTGTAGGACAGGAACACAGCACCCCATAACATAAACATTTCCTTATAATCCATGTGACCTCACTAAAAACCCAAAATAGCACTGTAGCACTGTCCTTTGTTGTTCATTCATTTTCTCGAGTGGGCACCAGTAACATCTCCATCGTGGAACTTGTTACTGTTTTTGGCATATCAAATACATCTTGGCTGGCTGGCCAGGCTTTGCCATGCGGGCAGAATACTCTCGGTAACTTGCCAGGCTCTCCAAGAGGGGTGGAGGAATTCAACCCAGGTTGGCCACATGCAAGGCAAACGCCCTACCCGTTATGCTATCACTCTGCCCCCCCACCCCAAAAATAATCAAAATAAGATGGAAAAATGGTTAAATATAGTATGGAGAAAGTGATAAATGCAAATTTACTTCTTCATATGGTAATATTAAAGCAATCAAAATATGTTAAAAAGTGAATTAATATTTTAAGAAAAACAGTAATGTGCATTCTTAATTATTTTCCTACTTTAAAAATATTTAATGAGGCAGAATTTCCCACCCCCGAGCCAGGCTGCCTTTACTGGTGTTCCTAGGAGGGGAGCGGGTTGAATTTCCCTCCCCGTCCCAAGCCGAACCCCGGAAGTCGAAAACCTCCAGAACCCAGCCACAGCCATGCTTAAGGCCACTCCACATGCTCAGACAAGCCTCATCCATGAAGGAACCAACAGAGGAACCCAGGTATGTGGGACCCATGGCTGAGATCTCCAAGCCTGCTTGGATAGGGACTAGGCCTCCTCCACCCAGATCCCCAGATTTTTAGTAGCTTGGCAGTCACATCCACAAGCTGCCCCTGGTGCCATATAATCTCATCAAAGGCCAAGATCCAGAGACTATAAAACAAAACTCCCAGAAGAGAGCGAGCAGTATTTGCAGCAAATGCTTCACGTGACATTTTATACTCTAGTCCACTGATGTAACTAAAGTAGCATGCATTTGTTTGGTTTTAACATACTTGCTTCTATTCTCTTATATATGAGTTTAATTTGCTCCTAAATGAAATACAACAACTTTCATACACTTCCCTCTTATTGTGGTGGGAAGATGCTTGCTGGTAGAGTGGGTGTTTGAATATTATCTGTGATGAACTGTTGTGAACTACTTTATGAAAATAAAATGTATAAAAATTGCAAAAAAATATTTAATGACTACATGAATGCATTTACTCTTGGAAAAATATTTCAAAACAGGTAATAGTAAGTCTTGTTACCTTTGTTTCCAGCCCTGGCTGATATCCCTGATGAACACTATGCGAAGATTCTCAACAAAATGCTAGCAAATAGAATTCAACAACTCTTCAAAAAGATCATACACCACGACCAAGTGGGATTCATCCTGGGGATGCAAGGATTGTTTAACATTCGAAAGTCAATCAACATAATCCATCATACCAACAAAAGAAAAGATAAAAACCATGTGATCATATCAATAGATGCAGAGAAAGCATTTGACAAGATCTAACACCTGTTTATGATGAAAACTCTTGCCAAAATGGGTGCAGAAGGGACTTTCCTCAATACAGTAAAAGCCATCTACCACAAGCCTATGGCAAGCATTATCCTCAATGGGGAAAAACTAAGAACCTTCCCTCTAAGATTAGGGACAAGACAAGGATGCCTGCTCTCTCCACTTCTGTTCAATATACTACTGGAAGTACTTGAAATAGTGGTTAGTCAAGAAAAAAATATATTAAGGGCATTCATATAGGAAAGGAAGAAATCAAGCTCTCACTATTTGCAGATGATATGATACTATACTTAGAGAACCCTAAAGCCTCTACCAAGAAGTTCCTAGAAGCAATACACTTGTATAGAAAGCCGCAGGCCATAAAATCAATACCCCAAAGTTCATGGATTTCCATATGTGAATAATGAAAGAGAAGAAAGTGACATGCAAAAAGCAATCTCGTTCACAATCTTGCCTCAGAAAATCAAGTACCTCAGAATAACCTTAACTAAGGATGTAAAGGACTTGTACAAAGAAAGCTACAAAATGCTACTTCAGGAAATAAAAGAGGACACAAGGAAATGGAAAGATATCCTTTGTTCATGGATTAGGAGAAATAACATTGTCAAAATGGCAATACTCCCCAAAGCATTGCACAAATGCACTTATATTTTAGTTTTGCTTATAATAAACTGTTAATTTTAGCTACTGTACAGTGTTCTGTATTATAAAAATATATGGTTTGTTTAGCATATGTCATATTAATGGATCTGTAAGCTAGTTCTACTCTGGGGAAGAGGTTGGGGGCACATCCAGCAGTGCTCAGAGACTATGCCCAGCTCTGTGCTCGAATCACTCCTGGCAGGTGTGGGGGGAACCTCTTATAGGATGCTGGATTGAACCCTGGCCTTCTGCATGCAATACTTAGCCCATTGAGCTATCTCCACTCTTTCTATTTTTTTGCATTACAAAGAACATGTTTTTTAGGAGCTTCTTTGTGTATGTGTGTCTCCAGGATAGAGAATATTGCTTGGGGCTGGGGCTACAGCTGGTAGGGTGTTTGCCTTGCATGCGGCCACCTGGATTTGATTCCTAGCAACCCATATGGTCCCCCGAGCACCGCCAGGAGTAATTCCTGAGTGCAAAGCCAGGAGTAACCCCTGTGCATTGCCAGATATGACCCAAAAAGAAAAAAAAGAAATCTTAGAGATCATGATTTTTTTCTATGTGTGAACAAGAGGTAAAACCCTTTGAAGAGTCTGCAGGAAAAAAAGAGTTTACTATTTTTTTTAATTGAAATACTGTGTTCATGATTGGGTTTCAGTCATACAATGTTCTAACACTCACCCTTCACCAGTGTACATTTAAAACTTTACCTCTTAAAAAAATAAAGAGAAAAGTTTACTTACATGCCTGAAAAATGATTTCTACCCTAGCTTTATCTTTGATTTTCTTGGGCAAAGTTATCTTGAAATTCGTACTTTAGGGGAGCTGGGAGCATTGAACAAGGGAAGGGATAATAGTAGGTTTAGGGGAAAAGATGCTGCAGTTTTGGTTAAATGTAAGATCTTTCTCTGTCAGAGCCTGCATAGGAGTCCTCCTTCCCTTTCACTCTTTCCAGCTCTCCTTCTCTTGTCTCAACTCAATGGGTTCAACTGCAGCCCAACATTTTAAGGGTGCACATAGAATGAATAGCACAAAAGTAGGAACCATGATGATGTCAGTAGGTCACATGGTCTTGCCTTAATGAGGGAGAACAGACATCCATTCATGGGAGAGGCAAGAATGCTTAGAAGCCATGCCCAGCTCTACGGAGTATACCGTGGTGCCAGGCAAACAGTGCAGCCACCGTGCTGAGTCCATAGCGGGTCCTCCTCGCCTTTCACCTGGATTCCTGTCAGGCTTATTCTCCTCACTTGCAATCTCACACTTTAACCCATCTTGTGATTGCTGTGAAATAATCTAAAAACAACACCTTGTGGTATATGTGATTTGGGGGCCTCAGGGCTGGAGGGTGGTGGTAGGGAGTAAACCCAGGCCTCACATACAAGGCAAGTGCTCCACCATGGAACAACATCCCTGGTTCAGCAGCTGTGAGTTTGCCATCCCCTAGCCCCTTCGTCTGCTGGCTAAGTCTCCCATAGTCTTTCAAACCCAGATCAGTGTGTCCAGGTGATACCTTAGTGTCTGAGTTCCCTCAGACTGCACATTGCACCCACCACTTGCCACCTAGTATACCAGCTGCACCTGGAGGCTCTTCTGTCTGGGAATTCTAACTCTGCAAAGCCAGAGTTAGGTTTGCACAAGCATCACAGCAAAAGTATACAGCCTCTGGCGAGCACTGAGCTAAGGATGCACAAGCTCTGGGTCCAGGAATGTGCCCCTGACAAATACCTATGTAAGGACCACAGTGACCCCAGGGAAAAAAACACCATAGCCCAAATGTGTGTGAGAACAAAAGTGTGTGACCCCCCCAAGCCCCTTGCAAAAGCACCTTAACTGAGTGTGCGATAATCACACAACCAGAGATTTGTGTGCCACAACCAAACATATGTGTAACCCCAGTCTTTACAACAATGGTAGAGGGAAGGCAGGTGGAGGGTATGGTGCTTGCATGTGCTATGCATGAAGTCCTAGCATTCATAGTATTAAAAATCATGGTGCCTAAACTAAATTTTTAAAAACTCAGGTAAATAGTGCTATGGTGGTAATGGTTTGCAATATAGGTATAGCAAATTAATGCATTGTACATTTTAAATCTATGTCATGTACCCAATTACATCAATAAAGCTGAAGGGGAAAGTTTCGGCTTAAACTTTTGTTCACTCACTGTGTATTATCCAACATGCTTTGAACTGATGTGGCAATCACTCTTCTGAAAACTTCCTCAGACTCTGGCCTTTGAGAGTTACCTCCTCCCTGCTTTATCTCTTGTAACAGGTTCTACATTACTGAGATTTCTTTTATTTTTTACTTTTTGGCTTTTTGAGACATGCTCAGCAGTGCTCAAGGGTTACTCCTGGCTTTGCTTCTGAATTTGTGCTCAGAGAACCATATGGGATGCGAGGGATTGAACCCATGTCAGCCATGTGCAAGGCAAATGCCCTGTACTATTGCTCCAGCCCCTGGGATTTATTTAGTTTTCTGGCCTATCTCTACTCCAAACTGTGAGCTCCTAAAGTACAGGGTTATGTCGCCAGCCCATTATGATGGCCAAGATGGTTGACGCTTAATTAATACTTGCTACACACACACACACACACACACACACACACACCACGTAAATAAACTTCTCAGAAATTGATACACTGTTTTCATTATGTTGTGTGGACATAGAGGTGAGTTCTTATTTATAGAAGCAATTATGTAAAAAACATAGTTTTTTGAGTGACTTTTAAAGTAAGGGAGATACTACAAGTAAGGGAGATATTTGCTCTGTTCTGGATCTTCTTTTATATTTCCAGCTCATAGCCTATATCTCTCAGTAGTGTAAGGGATACTAAAAAATTGCTTTTGAAAAGAAAGGTAGGATTTCTCTTTTGAAAGAACCCAAATTTACCTTGCTAGGACCTGGATGAATTTTGCGTTTGTCGTTGGTAGGATGCACACCTGTCAGAGCTGCTGGAAACCTGTTAGTGCTGTGGTATTCCCAGTGTGGTTCTCGGGTGGGGGCGCATCTGAGGCTGCTGGGTGACCATACAGTCCCAGGGCAGCACTTCAGGCCTTTGAGCCAACCTTCAGGCCAAAGAGTTTTTGCTTTGTTTTGTTTTGTTTGCAACACCTGTCTGAGCTTGGAGCTGCCCTGGCTCTTGCTCCTCAAGTGTATTTAGTATTCTGCCAGTGAAGCTCCTTCCATCTGGAACTGGGCCCTAGTCCACACTCATACCTTCAAACTCATGTCTCCTGGCTGATAGCTGCTCAGCTTCCAGGGCTCAGCTTAACTGTGTCTGCCCAGTGGTTTCCCTGGGAGACCCACACAGGAGACTAGATCCTCTTATGCACACTCACACAACATGTTATAAACATAGCGTGTTTACACAACACCCTTTAAAACATAGCACTGCAGTCGGTAAAGGGACAAGCATGATAACCTTTCAGTACCTGTATTGCAAATCATAATGCCCAAGGAGTGGGGAGAAGGGGAGAGAAAGAGTGAGAGAAAGAGAGAGATAGAGAGAGAGAGAAAGAGGGAGAGAGAGAAAGAGAGAGAGAGAGAGAGAGAGAGTTAAAAGTGCCTGCCATAGAAACAGGCTAGGGTCAGAAGGGAGGGAGAGGGAAACGGGACATTCCCTGTGGGAAATGTACACTGGTGAAGGGATGGGTATTGGAACATTGTATGACTGAAACCCAATCACTAACAACTTTGTAACTGTGTATCTCACAGTGATTCAATTAAAACAACAACAATAACAAAAGTCACAAACCATAGCACTGGAGTCAGAGAGATAGTACAGCGGGTGAAACGCTTGCCTTGTATACAGCTGGTCTGGGTTCAATTTTACAGTACCATGGTAGCTCCTGAGGTCCACCAGAAGTGACTCCTGAGCACAGTGGGGTGTGACCCAAAGGAGTTTAGTGCCCCCTAACTAGAAATAATCCCTCTAACATTTTATTATTGTGGCTTGGTTTTTAGCTGTATAATTAGTGAATATTTCCTTTTCATTACTCACCTCTAACTCCAGTCTATTGGGTGTCTGAGAGCAGGGCTGGTCTGCTTTCTCCTTTATCAAAGGCCCTAAAACCTGCATTATTTTACTTAGTTCTACAGCACTGTGGGGAGAGATCTTCATTCCTTATTTGGAAGAAAAGGAAACAGAAGGCACATACATGCACATATATGCATGAGCACACAGACACATACACACCTACACACACATTCTCACATTCTCAGACACACTCACACTCATACATACACCACACACACACTCACCTCCCACGTTGCACATATGTGCACAGACACTCAGACACACTCATGCATACACATTCACACACATACTCATGGTACACATACACACACATGCATAACACACACAGATGTTCAATTAAGATTGGAGCACAGCTACAGCTGGATTATATTTCCTCTGTAATAATGATATCACTACTAGCTTTGCCTACTTCCTAATTTTCCTTAAAGGATGAAACAAAATGAAATATGTGGCTCATGATATCATGATTTGCTCTACAGATACAAGTGAAACAAATGGCACTGGTCATCATGTTCAGTCTAATGGTTGTTGCTTCTCTGGTCTGCGCACTCTGCACCCATTTCTTTTTTTAAAATTTAATTATTTATTTTTTATTAGTGAAACACCATGAGGTACAGTTGTACATTTACAATTTTTTGTGCTTGGGTTTCAATTATACAATGATCAAATACCCATCCCTCCACCAGTGCCCATTTTCCACCACCATGGATAACATCTGCTCCCATCCCCCCCCCCATCCCACCCTGCCTCTGTGGCAGGGCATTCCCTTTTGTTCTCTCTCTCCTATTGGGTGTTGTGGTCTGCAAAAGAGGCATTGAGTGGCAAACATGTTCAGTCCATAGTCTACTTTCAACATGCATCTCCCCTCCTGGGAGCATCCTCCAAACACCCTTTATTTGGTGCTCCCTTCTCTATCTGAACTGCCCTTTCCCCTAGAATACCCGGCTGGCCTCTAAGCTATGGAGTAATCCTCTTGGTGTTGATCTCAGCTATTCTTGGGTATTAATATCATATTTTGTTACTTTATATCCCCCAGATGAATGCAATCTTTCTATGTCTATCCCTCTCTTTCTGACTCACTTCGCTTAGCATAATACTTTCCATATTGTACCACTTGTATGTAAATTTCATGACTTCATCTCTTCTAAGAGCTACATAGTACTCCATTGTGTAGATGTACCAAAGTTTCTTTAACCAGTCATCTGTTCTTGGGCACTCAGGTTTCTTCCAGTTTCTGGCTATTGTAAAGAGTGCTGCAATGAACAAACAAGTGCAGATGGCACTTCGACTACACATTTTTGCCTCTCTGGGATATATTCCCAGGAGTGGTATTGCTGGGTCAAATGGGAGCTCAATTTCTAAGTTTTTGAGAAACGTCCATACTGTTTTCCAAAAGGGCTGAACTAGTCGGCATTCCCACCAACAGTGAAGGAGTGTCCCTTTCTCGCCACATCCGCACCAGCAATGGTTGCTTTTGTTCTTTTGAATGTGGGCCAGTCTCTGAGGTGTGAGATGGTATCTCATTGTGGTTTTGATCTGCATCTCCCTGATGATTAATGATGTAGAGCATTTTCTCATGTGCTTTTTTGCCATTCGGATTTCTTCTTTGAGAAAGTTTCTGTTCATTTCATTGCCCCATTTTTTGATGGGGTTGGACGTTTTCTTCTTGTGGAGTTCAACCAGTACTTTGTATAACCTTGATATCAACCCCTTGTCAGATGTGTATTCGGTGAATATCCTTTCCCATTCTGTAGACTGTCTTTGTATTTTGGTCACTGTTTCTTTGGAGGTGCAGAAGCTTCTTAGTTTAAGATAGTCCCATTTATCTATCTCTGTTTTCACTTGCTCGGCCAATGGCATGGCGTCTTTGAAAATACCATTAGCCTCAATGTCATGGAGGGTTTTGCCAACTTTATCTTCAATGTACCTTATGGTTTCTGGTCTGATGTTGAGGTCTTTAATCCATTTTGATCTTACTTTTGTACATGGTGTTAGGCAGAGTTCTGAGCCCATTTTTTTGCATGTAGCCGTCCAGTGATGCCAGCACAATTTGTTAAAAAGGCTTTCCTTACTCTCCACTTCACATTTCTTGCACCTTTATCAAAGATTAGATGATTATATGATTGAGGGAGATGTCAGTGTATTCAACCCTGTTCCATTGGTCTGCAGTTCTGCCTTTGTTCCAGACCATGCTGTTTTAATTATTACTGCTTTGTAGTAGAGTTTGAAGTTAGGGAGGTTGATTCCTCCCATTTTCTTTTTCCCAAGAATTGACTTAGCTATTCACGGGGGCTTATTGTTCCATATAAATTTCAGGAGTGTTTGCTCCATTTCTTTGAAGAATGTCATGGGTATCCTTATAGGGATTGCATTGAATTTATACAATGCTTTTGGTAGTATTGCCATTTTGACAATGTTAAGTCTCCCGACCCATGAGCAGGGGATATCTTTCCATTTCCTCATGTCCTCTTTTATTTCCTGAAGTAGCATTTTGTAGTTTTCTTTGTACAGGTCCTTTACTTCCTTAGTTAAGCTGATTCCTAGGTACTTGATTTTCTGGGGCACAATTGTGAACTGGATTGTTTTTTTCATGTAGCTTTCCTCTCTCTCACTGTTTGCGTATAGGAAAGCCTCTGCATCCATTTCTTGAATCGAGTTGCCACTTTCGAGACTCTGTGATCGAGCTGTCCTGGCTATTAGCTAGAGTTTGTTAGCCTGAACTTAGAGTGACAAGAAGATTAAATTTAGAACGATGGCATTCATCTTACAAAATGAGAAAATACACTTCACTTTTACATAAATGTAAGGACAATGAATAATAAGCAAGCAGTATGTTTTTAACTTTTAACCTCTGGTCCTTGCTCACCAAGGAACACATGAAGTGCTTAGGTAAGTATAGTTAATGATTACCATTAATAGTTAAAGCTTAGACTTTAGAGTCAGAGAGACTTAGGTCTAATTTTCTCACCAAGAAGGACACCCTGGGCAAATTGCTTAACCTCTCTCAGATTCATTTTGGCATATTTCAAATGAGTCTATCCCTCCAGTTATTGTAAAGATTAAAATAATTTTTATTGAATCACTGTGAGATACACATAGTCACAAGGTAGTTTATGACTGAGTTTCAGTCATACAATTTTCCACCACCCATCTCTCATCCCTTTACCAATGTCCCCAGTTTCTCTCCTATCCCCCCACTTTCCAGGCTGTCTCTATGGATTTCTCTCTCTCTCTCTCTCTCTCTCTCTCTCTCTCTCTCTCTCTCTCATTTTCCTTTTAGACTCTGTTATTTTCAGTACTGTTACTGAAAGGGTATCATGCACATCATTTTACCTCCTTTCAGTACCCAGTACTTGTCCAGAGTGATCATTTCCAACTGTCATTCTCATAGCGGTCCCTTCTCTGTCCAACCTGCAGTCCATCCCCCTTGGAGGCAAAAAATTCTATTAAATAAATTATGTGAGTAAATATCTGGGTCATAGGAAATACTCCATCCATATGAAAAATTATTCCATCCGCCTCTGCTTATGTACTTTCTCTCCTGCCTTTCTGATCTGACATACTTTTTTGGCTTTTCTGTTCTGTTTTTGGCTTTTTGGATCACACGCAGAGATGCTCAGGAGTAACCTGGTTTCTTGACTCTGCAGTGAGGAATTATTCCTGGAGGTGCTCGAAGAATCACATGGGATGCTGGGGATTGAACCCTGGTTGGCTGTGTGCAAGGCAAGAGCCCTACCTGCTGTTCGATAGCTCCAGCCTGCTTATTTGTGCCATGTTCCTTAGACTTCAATTAGAATAACAATTTTCAGTTGCCAGAGCCTTAAGTTCTAATGCTAAGGACTCTCTTGGTCTTCAGCTCCTCCAGAGGAAGCTAACCTCATAAGAAGGTTGTGTCACCTATTCTACTCTCTGCATCATGGGGCCATCATTTTTTTTTTTTTGGTCTGGACACTTCCTGATTTGTGTCACTCAGTGGGCTCTGCTCTCCATATGTGAGCAACTGTCCTCTCAGTTGCACTAAGTTTAGAGAAACTTATTTCTCTCTGGTTTTTGATAGAAAGAAGAGACACAGCTGGGAGTCATAGTAGAAAGGGGGTTTTACTCTTTGGTCAGCCCATGACTATCACATAAGCTTTGGAAGGTGATTTGAAACCTTATTCATCTTAAAAAGAGAGCTTTCCTGTAATTTTGTAGTTTGAGTCAGAAATTCCAGCCTTAGCATTATATTTCGGGTTGTTTTCATGTGAGAAAAACTCATTTGTTGAGAGTCTTATATTCTCTGAGAAGAATACAAAGATGAATAAATCATTCAGTGACTCACAGGAACTTAAATTCTAAGGAGGAGGCAGACAAGGACACAGGAGTGGGTCAGGAAAGGCAGGAGAGGGAGGAAGGCCCTTCTAGTCTTGTTTTGAAGTAGATAACATAGAAGTTAATAGAATGATGGGTGAGGCAACAAACTGGACAAGGATTCAGGTCCAGATTGTTGCCTTCTTAGTTAAATCATTATTTCTTAGTTAAAATTCCCTTGAGTAAGCGACTTGCTTTCTCTGAACAAGTTTTCTCAAGTGAAAAAAGCATGCTTACCTCAAAAGATTGTGGTGAGGATTACCTAAGATAAAGTAGAAAATATGCCATACTATAAAGGATTAAGTCTAGATAACAAACATTTGCCATGATTCATTCATGAAGATATAGACAATATTTCAAAATCTTGTCAGCATATAGGACCAGCAGTGGAGTCAGTGACAGATCTTACTCAATTCTCGTCTGAGCAGCAAAATAGATGTGGCCATCTTTCCAGGCAGCTAGTGAGAAGTTCTTCCCTCAGCATATACTCATCTTTTGACACAGATGATGACATTCTGTGGTCACCTCAACCACCAGTGAGATATTAGGTGCTGGTTTCTTGCACACCCCACCCAAGATGGTAGATTATGTGACAGTAAGAGAGAAACAGGAAGGTCAGTGGTTCTGACAGAGAGAAGAAACTGTGTGCTTTACAGTAAATAGCTCTTTCATTTCTATCAGCGCCTGCACCAAACACTGAGAGAACTGTGATGTGAAGTGATAACGAAGCCAAGACACAACTTCTGGAAAAGCTGAAAACCTCCTTGATGTTAAAAGTAAAAACCCTGATGTCCTGCCTTAGGGGATCATAGGGCACCGTCACAAAGGTGGTGATTGAAAACAACTTTATGGGCAGGATGCTCTGTTTCAGAAAGGAGAAAGGAGTCCATCGCGACATCTATTGGTACAACTGTACCTTCACAGTGAAGCTCTGCTTTGCATTAGTTTCTCACCATTTAAACTTTGCAGTGACCAACAGTCACTGCACGGGCAGCAACTTCAATTCATTTCTTATAAAGCACCCTGGTTTACAAGAAACATAGGGTTTCTCAGAAGAAAAAACAATATGAGATGGTGGTGATTATTCAGAACAAATGTTAATGTTGATAGCTGGAGAGAGAACTCAGAGGCTTGAACTCATGCTTTTTGTGCAGGAGGCCCATTTTTTCAGACCAGAGGAGCTGGAAGAGCCCCAGCATCATTGGTTGTGGCCTCAAAATAAAACCAAAGCAAAAGAAATGAAACTGGGAACTTTCTTGTCTCTATTGGTCACTAAAATGATTGAATCTCTATTCATCACGATAAGAATTAAACAGTAGATTCCAATGCTGAGGTCTCAGCATAGGGCCTGGAGATCCAAGCACTTCAGTTCAAACTGTTTGACCTGGGAAAGTGGCTCATGATCACTGTGTCTTATGTAGGTTGTGTCTCCATAGGATTGAGTCTGTTTCTGTCTTCTTAGGATCCCCCACATAGAGCCCTCCACCGACCCAGCAAATGAGATGGAGTTTCAATCCCATTTCAAGTACTTTAGAAAGTACTTGATTCAACTCTTATTTTCTCTTCATAACCCCCAAGTTCAGCAATGTTAGTTTTTCTTTGTGAGTAATAACGTTGACAACTTGTTTCAAAGTTCTTTGGGAGTTATGTGGAAAATAAGGGTTGCAGGAGCTAGTGAAGTTTGCTCTTATGGTCATATGATCTCTGGACAAAACATGGATGAAACAGGGAGAATAGTATTGTTTTTTGTTTGTTTGTTTGTTTGTTTCTGTGGGAGGAGCACACCTGGCAGTGTGCTTACACCCGACTTTGGACTCAGAAATCACACCTTTACTCTTGGCACTGCATGAGGAACTCCATGGGGTGCCAGAGATCAAACCTGGGTTGGCCCAGTGCAAAGAAAACACCCTACCCACGGTTCTATCTCTCCAACCCCAGGGAGAATAATTTTGTTTACGTGAAGATTCTCTTCTTGTGCTTTCAGAGAGTGGGAGAGAGACATCTGAGTGGTCAAACTTATTTATGGGGAAAGGTGGATCCTCAAGGAAATGTTTAGTATGGATAAGAAAATGCCTAAGGAAGGACTATCTAACTACCACACAGCCCGGGGCTAAGTAAGAGACTGTCTTTCCTGTGTAGGAGGAACACAGTGCAAGTTTTAGAGAAACTCACACAGAAGAACTTTCTTTCTTTCTTTCTTTCTTTCTTTCTTTCTTTCTTTCTTTCTTTCTTTCTTCCTTCCTTCCTTCCTTTCTTTCTTTCTTTCTTTCTTTCTCTTTCTCTCTCTCTCTCTTTCTTTCTTTCTTTCTTTCTTTCTTTCTTTCTTTCTTTCTTTCCTTGGGAAGGGGTGGGCTTGTTCCTTGGTTCTGTGTTCAGAGAACATTCCTGCAGTGTTTAAGGTACCATATACAGTTTCAGGGATAGGACCCAGGCCAGCTACATGCAAGGACAGTGCCATAACACTGCATTATATTTCTGATCCCTGGCAGAACTTTCTAAATTCTTCTATTACTTGAAAATAGAATACATCATCTTGGGGCTAGCAAATGCCCTGTTGATGGATGCGTTCAAGAAGGGACCATGTGCTCACTGAAATATTACAATAGACATTTACAATGTTGCTTAGGGCAAAAGGGCATTGGGATAAAGTAAGATATCATTTATCACTCCTTGAATATAAGATTTGAAAATATTGTACATTAATTTGGTAAAGATTAACTCTAGTCACAAATATATTTTAATGAAAACTAATAGTTTAGGTCAGTTTTTATTCACATATAAGGCTTCCTGGCTAGGATTACTGTCCATGAGACAGAACATTATGTGCCCAGGCCCGTCTTTGTGCCTGATTGTGAGTGTGTCTCTATTAATTTCTAATAAATAAGTAAGTTGGAATTCTGATTACACTCAGGTACTGATTATGCTTTGAGAATCTCCATCCCACTAAGTTACAGCATGGGATAGAGAAAAAAACCAAGATATCATCTTTCCTGTACTATAAACAGGAAACAATTTCCACTTATATAATTTAATTGTTGGACTTCCACAGAGACTTTGCCTTTCTTTGCTGGGGAGCTCCCAAGCCAAACTTGGGGGGCCTAAGTTCCCCTACAAATAACTCAACCTGTGGGGCTAGCAGTTCAGTGTAAGGGCCTAGAAAGTGATGTTGGGGGCCCCTGCCGTACCATTCAGATAGCACCCCTATACTATCTCTCCATTTCTTTTTTGTGAGGGGGAGGCCATGACTGGCAGTGCTTAGGGGTTATTCCAAGCTTGTTTCTCAGGGTCTGTCTGGGCCATGCATGCTGAAGACTGAGGGCAGGCCTTTGTCAAGGCGAGGGTTCTAGCCTGTTGAGCGATCTTTCTGGCCTTGACTTCCGTTCCACACAGTCTTCTCTGGAGAAAAGTTGTGACTTTGACATATGTATTTTCTGTTGGCTTCACTTGCTCAGAAGCTACTTGTGAACAGGTCATGCAGAAGCACCTGGATGAAGTGTGGCAGAGAAAAGCTCTTGGTGCCCCAGAGAGTTCCAAGCCATCCCCACCATCAGCAGCAACAGCAAACCATCTGCAGCAGAGACCAAGGAGAAGCTCTAGTTGGGGACCAGGGTTGTCTCACACTGTGTCTGGCTCTCAGATGTCATTTCTGTGGGGAACAAGTGAACTTGAGGAGCAGTGCTCACTTGCTCTGGGGTTCACGGATGAACGGGGAGCTCCCCAGAGGACCTTCTATTTCTTTATCCTGGAGCTCTCCTCTGGAGCAACCTGGCATCCAAGCATTATCCTCTTTGGGAATATTTTATAGATGCAGGCAAGCTTGGCTGTCCTGCCTCGAGTAACCGGGGGTGGGGGCAGGGAGAGGGAAGTGGTGCCTTCAAGGGTGCTCTGTTCCCTTTCAAAGGACCAGAGTAAGTATCACAGGGGCTGAGATGGATGTGGGATGTGAGAACGGGAAGTGGCCCAGGGCAGCCCTGGGAGTGTGTCTCAGCTGCTGGCTGGAGGCAGCGAGGTGTGTAAAGACAGGAAAGAGCGAGCAGGAGTGCTTTGGAGGCAAACTTGGACCACATCATGCTCCCACGGAGGCACACACACTCAGAAAGGACCTGCAGCACTGCCCCTATCTTCTCAATCCAGAGTAATCCCATCACCTGAGAGATAGGCAGAGTAGCAGCTAAAAATGTGTTTGAGAATCTTGATTACTCTGGCTGGGACTGGAAAGCTTCAGAAGTTGGCATAACTCAGGTTTAAATTCCTACAGCTATAAATTCTCTCATTCTAAGGCAGACTTGGAATGCAAATAACGAGATCTGGGACCCACAAACCTGAAGTTATGAAGACAAAGAAGAGAACTAGGGGAAGCTTTAAGATTAGAAGCTGCTTTCCGGCCAGAGCTCTACTCCAGTTAATGCAACTGCCCACACACTCCCTGGTTTCTAAAGACCAACTGCAGGCTTGACTCCTATGGCCTGTATTGGTACCTCCAGACCTTGGTTTTGAATAAACGATGCTAAAAAGATTAAAGAAAAAAAATAGGAGATCCCTGAGGACTGGGGATGTTTGGAGCATGCAGCAAGTGACAGACGGAGGGAGTAGCAGGACTCAATCACAGGGAACAGAAGGAACAAACTCCCTGTGAGCACCCAGTCTCCCCGGGGCTCAGCTGCATTTGAAGTTTTATAGGCCCAGTGCAGTAAGTGGATCCTAATGAAACCAAATTGGAGTGTAAAGAATAACTGACATTCACAGACTCTTCTGAATAGTGTAAAAAGGCCTTATGGAGCAAAAAGGAAACCCCAAGAGTCAAAAATGGGGAGAATAAATGTGAGGGTATGAAAAGTCTGCTGCTACTTTAAAAAGATAAGAGCATACTTGCTTGTCTCTAATTACAAAAGTAATATATATTCACAGTAGAAAGTTTAAGAAATACAGAAAAATTAAATAAGAGAAGATTACACTATAATTCCACTGGCCATTCCTGCTCATAGATAAATCTTTACTGAAGACTGACTAGCTCAGAAACACAGCTTTTTGTTTGTTTTTTGGACCACATGTGGCAGTGCTCAGGGGTTACCTCTGGCTTGTGGTGCTCAAGGTCTATATAGGATGCAGGGGATCAAATCCAGGTGGGCCACATGCAAGGAAGTACCCTGCCCGCTGGACAGTCCTTCCAGTCTCATCAGGCACACAGCATTGAGGCCAACAACATCCTTGAGATTTAAGGTTTTTAAATTCCCATTTACTCAGTGAAGATAACTAAGGCTCAGACAGGTTTAAATTGCCCTGAAGGCATATGGTTTGCAAGTGTGGAGTCTGATTCGTACCTGGTCTTGTGAATACCTGTTTTCTCCTGATAATTTCTCATTACCCATAGATAATATGGAAATGATACCATTTCATTAAATAATCTTTGTTTGCAGATGGGAGATATGCCAAAACCAAAACAAGAACCTACCATGTGAAGATGTTTCAGTAATGTGTTTTCTTTCGATCTTGTCATTCAGTTCCTGCAATTTTGTAAACTCATCTATTGCAAAAGTGGTATTTTGATTCTTTGCCTTTTTTGAAAAACAAGCAACTTTCTCTCATATGGCCTGAGGCTTCCTTCTCCTTCTGCCCCAGGCTGTGGTTAGAGTCTCTGCTTAACCTCTTCCTCCTACAGGTCTCTGAAGTAGAACATTTTGTTTAGCCCATATTGACACTATGGACATTCTGTGACCCTCATTATCTAGTTAGTTACCTTTTTTTTTCCTTTTTAATAAACAACTATTTTGTGAAGCAACCTTCCTCCTTTCTAAACTTAACATCTCAGATCATATCTATAATCCTCATATGTCACCCTGGCTTTATGATAAGTTTCTTTTCAACAAACGATTAAATGCTGAAAATGTAGTTCTTTATTTTTTGTAAAAATGAAGTGGAATATCAAAGTATCACTAGCATCAAAATAGCCTCAACAGAGCATTGTGTCCCTGTCCCCAGTCCTGACACCTCCCTTGTCCGCAGCTGATTCCCGCTGCTCCCTTCAGACACTGTCCCTGCACCCTCTGTTATCCACTCTTCTAAGGGACTCTTGACCGTTTGAAATCTAGGACTGTCATTTCAAGGAAGAACTCAATTCCAATCCCATTTATCATTCCTTATGTGACATGTTTAGCAAGTTAGTTGCTCATTGTATGTCAGTAAGCGTATAAGGAAAACAAAGAAATTATGTTAGTTTCCTTGTTTGTTGGACTGGAGCGATAGCACTGCAGTAGGGCATTTGCCTTGCGCGCAGCTTGCCTGGCAGAGCTGGGTTGATTCCTCCGCCCCTCTTGGAGAGCCCAGCAAGCTACTGAGAGTATCTTGCCCGCACAGCAAAGCCTGGCAAGCTACCCGTGATGTATTTAGTATGCCAAACACAGTAACAATAAGTCTCACAATGGAGACGTTACTGGACCTGCTCGAGCAAATCGATGAACAACAGGAGGACCGTGACCATGACCTTGTTTGTAAACTGGAGGAAATAACAATCTATTTTATTAAGACTGTTGTCAGATCCAATACTTTTATTTATTTATTTATTTTGCTTTTTAAGTATCTCGCCCGCACGGCAGAGCCTGGCAAGCTCCCCGTGACGTATTCGACATGCCAAACACAGTAACAACAAAGTCTCCAATGGAGACGTTACTGGGCCCGCTCGAGCAAATCAATGATCAACGGGAGGGCCTTTACCTTACCTTTACCTTGCTTTTTAAGCAAAATAAATAAATAAATAATGATTACTGGGCCCGCTCCAGCAAATCGATGAACAACGAGAGGGCCTTTTACTTTACTTTATTTTGCTTTTTGAGTCACACCCAGAGATGCTTAGGGTTACTTCTGTCTCTGCACTCAGAAATTACTCCTGGCGGTGTTGGGGGGGATCATATGGGATACCAGGAATTGAACTTGGGTCGGCTGCGTGCATGATAAATTCCCTACCTGCTGTACTATAGCTCCAGCCCACAAATACTTTTAATGTTAATCCTTGTAGCAATCTTAGGAAAAGGCCTGTCATAAAGGCCAAGTCTCATTAAAGAAAAGTGAAACATTGCAAAAGCTCTAAAGCATAACTTGGAGATATGAATAGAACCAATATTCATACAGTGTTTCTTGCAAAAAGTATGTTACAGGCTGCATAGTAAATATTGTAGGTTATGTGGGCCATAGAGCCTCTTTTTTAAATTTTATAAAGTTGTTCACAATAATTTATTATATTCAATATTCTAAGACCAAACCTACTACCATTACACTTGACACAACCATTATTTCAAATTTTCTCACTACCATCCAAGCCTGCCCCAAAGGTAGATTCTAAATAATTTATTTTGCATCACTGGGTAAAAGTAATCCACCAAAAATGATCAAAAAAAGGTTTTCGTAGAGGAAACTGTATGAAGATTGTTGTATATCACCTTGGAACTATTAAGCCCTTGTATAAAAGATCATTAACATGTTGTAACAGGTTGAGCCTTGTGTGCTAATATCTATATATATATATATAGATATAGATATATATATATATATATATTCGTCGATTGCCTCGAGCAGGCCCCAGTAACGTCTCTTTCATCCTAGCCCTGAGATTATATTCAAGGCTCTTTAGGAGAATGAGACTCATCATTGTTACTGGTATTTGGCATATTTGGTACGCCACGGGGAGTTTGCCAGACTCTGCCCTGTGGGCAGGCTACATTCTGTAGCCTGCAAGTTTGTCAAAGTAGGAATGAGATGTCATAATAAGATGTCGCGCGGCCGCGCAGTTCCGGGAGCTGGATTTTATAGTCTCTGAGTCTTGGCCGCTGATGGGATTACACGGCGCCAGGGGGCCAGGTGGTGGGTGTGACCCCCGCCTACTGGAATTTGGAAGATCTGGGTGGAGGATGCTCAACTCCAATCCGAGTAGGCTTGGAGATCTTGGCCCCGGAACCCGCGTGGCTTTGTCCCTCTGCCAGTACCTTCATGTGTGCAGAGAGTGGTCTCAGCATGGTGGTGGCTGGTCCTGGAGGTCTTCCTCCATATATATATATATGGTTGGTCCTCCCGTCATTCATCAATTTGCTCGAGCGGGCCCAGTAACGTCTCCATCATGAGACTTGTTGTTACTGTGTTTGGCATATTGAATACGTCACGGGTAGCTTGCCAGGCTTTGCCATGTGGGCAAGTTACTCTCGGTAGCTTGCCGGGCTCTCCGAGAGGGGCGGAGGAATCGAACTCGAGTCGGCCATGTTGGCCGCTTGTAAGGCAAATGCCTTACCACTGTGCTATCGCTGCCTTCTACTTTATACCTCATCAAATGTGGTATGCTACTCTTGGTACATCAGTGGTACATTGTGGCTGAGCACTCCAAAAATTCTAAAATTTTAAATAGGAAGATACAGCTGGAGTTAACTGCATCTCTGCTGCTTGTTGCTCTCTTCTGAGATTTATTTGTGAATCTCTGGATCACTGTTTATGAGCTTATATGGCACCCAGAGGCAGTAAGTGGGCATGACCAGCAGGCTCCCAGAAGAACAGGGAGATTGGGTGAGGTTGCCCAATCCCAGCATAGAGCCTCTTTTGAACTACTAATATCCACTCTTATACCATTAAAACAGCCATAAGCAAAATAGAAATATAAAAGTGGTTGCATTCTATTAGATTTTATTTATTGTCATTGAAATTTAATATTAGATTTACATGGCATTGAATTATGGGGGCAGGGGGAGGAGACCCATACAGCAGTGCTCAAGGGCTGTTTCTGGCTATGCCCAGGAGCAGAATCTTTGGCTCTGGGCTCAGGGTCACTCCTGCTGGTGCTAGGTTGGGATGGAATTGGTGTTGGCAAATATCTTACCTGCTGTACTGTCTTTCCAGCCCCTCTTGATTATTCATAAATATTAATAAATGTAAGGAATATTCTTCACTTATACATTTACAAGAAGAGGAGGTGGCTGAATTGAACTTACAGGCATTCGTTTGCTAACCCTTGTCCTATATGAACAAACTTTCTAAATGAGTTTTCTCCATCAATGCAGTTTAATTGTTGTTGAGCAGAATATTTTCCCAAGAGTATGGAGTGAGGGGACAGCGAAGCCTTACCCATAGCACCCTGGAAAGGCAGACTTAAAGAAGTGGGGCCAGTCACAAAGAATAGAGAAATTGGAGCCGGAGGGAGAGAGAGCGCAGTGGAGAGGGTGCTTGCCTTCCATGCAGCCAACCTGAGTTGCATCCCCAGCACCCCATGTGGTCCCTCAAGGCCACCAGGAGTGATCCCTGAGAACAGAGACAAGAGTAAGTCCTGAGCACTGCTGAATGTGGCCCAAAGACCAAAAAAGGGAAAAACAAAAAAGAATAAAGAAGTTAGGATGAGAAAACTGAAAGTACCTAGGCTGTCCCCACCCACTAGGCCTCCACTTAAACTCTGATTGTTCCCCTAATCTCAGGCCAAGTGAATTTACATTTTTACATCACAGTGACTGTTTCTATTTTAGTTTAAAAACATTTTTGATGGGAGGGAGAGACAAAAGAATCTCCCAATAGAGCAGTTCCCTGCAGAGATGCCTCTGACTGCAATAGGCCACTTTCTCTGGGCTACTCCGGATGGGAGCAGGCACCATCACTCTGCCTACCCCCTAGGAATTACAGGGGTTGCCATCTTCCAGAACTCAATGAAAAGCCCAGGTATGCAGGAGCAGTAATGGCAAATTCCAGGCCTTACGGAATAGGGAAGAAACTAGTCCCTCTCGTGCCCCTGCCCCGATGGGACCCTGAGATGATGCCCACAAACTGCCCTGGCTACTTATGAAGCTCCCTAATGGTCATGACCCAGAGACACACAAAAGAATCTAGGAACCGATTAGGTTTCTGCAGAGATCTCTTCAGACCCTAATTATTAAAATTTTAGAATTCCATGATCTAATAATAATAATAAACTAACGGGACACCATATGCTCTTCATAACAAGTAATACAAAACAAATTGTCTAGCATTGCCTTTTCAGCAGTTTGAGTGGTTGCGGAAAAATTTCAAACAATAAAGGTGGGACTGGTGTCGAAATATTGAATGTAATCAAAGTAGAGAGAGAGTATTGTGGAAATTGCCTACCACATAGGCAGGAGAAAAATTGGGATGGGGGGGGGGGGATGCTGGGGATTTTTTTTTGGTGGTGGAAAATGTGCATGGGTGAAGGGATGGGCATTTGATCATTGTATGACCGAAACTCAAACATGAAAGCTTTGTAACTGTATCTCAGGGTGATTTAATAAAAAATAAATAAAATAAAAATTAAAACATTTTGATGGGAGGAATGTTGCCAACCTCACAGTACTTAGGGCCTATGATGACCTTCCTCCATTTTCCTGTGCTTCTGGTAGCCTGGCAGTCACACTCACAAACTGGCTCTGGTTCCATTAGCGGCCACGATCCAGAGAATCACAAATAAACATCTCAGAAGAGAGCAGCACAGAGCGGCATGCTGCATAGATGCCTCCAGACCCCAACATCACTATCCAGTTAATTTTTTTTTTAATTAACCTCAGTTGTATCATCATATCTAAAATTTTAGAATTTGGACTGTGTGGCCACAATTCCACACCACTAATGTACCAAGAGTAGTATACCACATTTGAAGGGGTGTGAAGTAGAAGACAACTAATCTTGGGGAGATATATATATATACATATATATGCATATATATATGTGTGTATATATATATATATATATATATATATATATAAGCAGACAAGGCTCAATCTTTTGGCTCCAGGGTGTAATACAACAATTCTTTCCTCTAAGGAAACTTTTTGGGATCATTTTAATTTTTATTATTTATTTTATTTTTTATAATTTTATTTTATTTTTATAAAGTAGTTCACAATATTTGATTACATTTAATATTTGAACACCAATCCCACCACCATTACACCACCATATTTTGGATTTTCCATCTCTAACCCCAACCCCTGACCCTAAGCAGAACTGAAGTAATTTATTTTGTACTGTTTGTTATGAATAAATGGCTGAAAATGTTCCAAAAACCTTTCCTTAGAGGAGAGTTTGTGAAGATTATTGTATTTCACCCAGAGGCCATTAAGCCCTTCTATAGGAGATTATTAATATGTTGTTAAGGGTTGAGCCTTGTCTGTGTGTGTGTGTATATATAATATATATGTATACATATGTATATATATCTGTAAAAATATATTTCCTTCTAAGATTGATTGCCTTCTACTTTAAACCCCATCAAATGTGGTGTACTACTCTTAGACTAAGGATGGTGTGAGGTATGAGATGTCACGTGGCCGTGTGGTCCAGGGATAGGTTCACTCATGGATGAGGCCTGTCTGAGTGTTTGGAGAGTGGCCATGAGTTCTGAAGGTTTCGGCTGCGGGGGCTGGGTCCCTTGGGGTGGGGAGGGGTCTCACCCCCTCCTTCCAGGGTTCCCCATATAATACAACCTGGTGCAGGATCCGGTGGCATCGCTATGGTGAGTCAGTCATTTTATGCTCTCTTCTGAGAGAGGACAGTGGGTCTCTGGATCCTGGCCATGGATGAGATTCTCAGGGGCCAATCAGAGGTTGCTTGTGTGCTAACTGCCAAGTTGCTGAAAGCAGAGGGGCATGAGGTGAGGTCACCCATTCCCAGTTCCGTTGAACCCAGAATTTTCAGTCACAAGTCCCGCATACCTGGGTTTTCTGCAGATTCACTCATGGGTGAGGCTCAGCCGGAGTGTGTGGAGAGTGACTGTGAGTGTGGCAGCAGTTGAGTTCTGGAGGTTTTTTGGCTGCCAGGGCTGGGTCCCTTGGGAGGGGAGGGGCTTCACCTGCCCCTTCACTGGGGTGCCCCAAATGAAACAGCCTGGCATAGGGTCCAGCAGAATGGCTATGGTGAGTTGTTTCATGCTCTTTTCCAAGAGAGAAGGACAATGCGTCCCTGGATAGTGGCTGCTAATGAGATTATTCGGCGTCAGAAGAGGTGGCTTGTGGGCGTGACTACGAAGTTGCCAGAAACAGGGGGACATTGGGGGGGATCATTTGGGATCATTTTTAGCGAATTATTCATGAAAAGCAATTTAAAAATAAATTATTTAGGTCCTGCTTTGGGAGCAGGGTTTGGGGGTTGGGGTGGAAACATTTGAAATATGGTGGTGGGAACGTGTATTGGTGGTGGGATTGATGTTGAAATATTAAATGTAATTATTGCAAACAACTTTATAAAAATTAAATTAAATTAAAAATAAAGAAGAAATGTAAGACAAAAACAAAACCAAACCCAAATCGTTCACTGTGCAGATACTTCAGTATGGAAATATACACCGCTAGGTCATGCTGGTTTTTTTTTTTTTTTAAGTTCTTTGCTCAGAATAATGGCTTTCAGAAAGTGAACTAAGTCAGGTCCCAAAATGTCAGGATCTTAGGAAGATTTTTCTTGACTTTCTTTCCTTTTCTGCTTTGATAAAAAAAAAAAAAAAAAAAAAAAAACTGTGTACATCCATTGATGAGTAGGTAAAATTCAATTTTCTGCTCTGAGCAAAGTGAGCTTGTTTTTAAGGAGCTGCTGTATGTGGAAGTGGGTACAGGGCTATGTCAGCAAATAATCAGTAGATGAAGCAAGCAAGCAAGCAGGGGGATTAGAGGAACCAGTTTCTCTCCCTCCTCCACTCTCTACTGTGTAAATTTAAGTAGCAGCTACGGGAATCTAGGTCCAGGGCCTACCTATGGCAAGACTGTTTTCTACAAAGATTGGACTTAGGATTTTCTGGCTCCACGTTGTGTCCAACAGAAGGACGTAGGCCTCTAACAACAGGCAAATGGAAACCCCAATTAGCAGCTTGTATGGACAAACTAATTTACAAAAGAATGCAGAGGGCTGGAGAGATAGCCAGAGTTAAGGAATTGAACTTGCATGCCACTGACCCAGGTTCAGTTCCCAGCACCTCATAGCTGAGTATTCACAGGCATTTCATAAAATCAAACAAGAATCTAGAGCATATTTGTTTCTCATAACTATAGGTATTTAAAAGATTTCCTAAAAACCAGACATGTCCCAAATAAATATCTTACATTAACTTTAATTATCCCTGAAATGGAACAATGTCCCTTGGGTCATTTGATATATCCCAAGCTTTATTGTACTCCATGCATTTATTCTAACTATTCTCTCTAGTTGGAAGAATTTTTACTACGAAATTCCTTTATCCTAATGAGCACAACCAAACCAAATCCTGCCAATGTTCAAATCCTATTCCAAATACTAACTTCATTATGAAGACTTCATTTTATGGGCTATTGTTATATTTATAAAAATGACGTTATTTCCCAAACCCACCTGGTAAGAAATGTATATTCCTTAAGGTCTCAAATTAGTCTTTGTATTTCCTCCTTTTAAAAGGATAATCTAGGGCTTTGGATGTAGCAAATCTTACAAGAGTAAAACCATATAGTCTCTGAATGTGTGTGTAAGAGAAACACGTACCCTAGAAAGATATTTTCCCTCTATCCTTAGATTTGTATCAGATGCTAACAGCTAAGTTTCTTTTCCTGACAAGAAAGCAAAGGATTTGAAAAATAAAGAAAAAATACTTATTTATTTATTTATTTTCTTTTTTGGATCACACCCTGTGATGCTCAGGGATTACTCCTGGTTCTGCACTCAGCAATTAGTCCTGGTAGTGCATGGGGGACCATAGGGAATGCTGGGGATCAAACTCAGATCAGATGCCCTACCTGCTGTGCTATTGCTATGGCCCAATACCCCTTATTGAAATTCACCTTTTCCACTGCATCAAATGATACCATGGCATAGAGTGTATGTTGGTAAAAGGCTGGTGGAAAAAAGTCAGACTAGAGTGGGGTTCACATTGGAAGAGTTTGTTCTTTGGGTCTGAGCTGTTGATCTCACTCTCACCAAAAGGCCTGTCATTATCTCAAAAGACCAAAAACTTGCTTGTGAGGAAGCCCTCTTTCCTTGTCATGGCTGCTGGCATCTGTGGACTCCTATTGGACCAGTTTGTGAGCTAGTTTATAAGGAACAATGCTTTGCTTACAAGTGAGGTGATTTCCTGAAATCCTCATTGGTTAGAATAACAGGATGTCACTCATGTTATCCTGGAAGTTAGCATATTGGACCACAACTGAGAAAAGCTAGAAGGGTATCAGCGATATTTCCTGAAATGTTTCCTTAGAGAGGAGGAGGAGGAGGAGGTGGAGGAGAAGGAAGAGGAGGAGGAGGGGGAAGAGGAGGAGAAGGAGGCCTGCCATAGAGACAGGTAGTGGGGGGAGGGCGGGGGAGAAATTGGGGACCTTGGTGGTACTGGTGGTGGAAAGTGTACACTAGTGAAGGAATGGGTGTTGGAACATTATATAACTGAAACTGGATCACGAATGACTTTGTAACTGTATATCTCACTGTGATCCAATTAAAATTTTTTTGAAAATATTTCCTTGGACTCTTAGCTGGGTAAGTTGCTTTGTGACTAAAATTCCAAGGTGAAATAAGTTGGGTCAAATAAGTTTCTGCATCTTTTTTCTTACAGAGTCATAAAATACAAGAATATATTAAAGTGATCTCGTCTGACTCCTCTTCTTCCCTGTATTCTTTTTCTTTAAAATAATCTATGTAAAATAATTTTTGAATTTGATTAATTATGCCAAGCCTTATGATCTGGTGAAAGTGCATTTCCAACCACATACGGAAGTAAATATATTGTTGTTTTTTGACCCAACAGTGTTCAGGTGATCATGAGGCACACCTGGCAGTACTTAGCGCCAGGGTCTTGACCACATGCCAGCACCTCAGCCTTGTGATATCTCTCCAGTGCCAGTGCATGTATCTCCATCAGTGTTTAAAGGCTCCTCCTGAGACAAAGCAGTCAGTGGCAACATACCTGCCTTGCAGGCCTGATGTTGTGTGTTTGGTTCCTGGTGTCACCACATGCATCGAGTACAGTCCCTGCAGCTCTACTGCCTGGTGCTCTGGGACCCACAGCAAGTGAGAGTCCCCTAGCATGTGTAGCTTCAGTTGAGTGGGCCCAGCCCTGCAGAGCCCACATGTGAGCGATTCAGGGCTGCTGGGAGCCTACGACCAGGGTACAGGGGAGCCCTGGGGAGTATGGGTGCAAGAGCCACCACTTGGAGAATGTGTGTATCCCCTGGTCACTGAAACAAAAATGGAAGCAAATGGGGGGAGGCGTAAAATAAAGACAGTCCCAAATCTTATCTTAGTCTGAAATAAAATTCACAAGCAATGCTTATTGCTATATCTAGTCCTGTTAAATTATGAAACATTTGACTTTAGGGGCTGGAGAGATGGACAGTGATCAAGGCACCGGCCTTGCGTGTGACCAGCACCTGGCCCTGGAGCATCCAGGAGAGATTTCTGATGGCAGAGCATTGAGGGAACTCTGAGCACAGATGAGTGTGCCTCTGCCCTGCCCCTGCCAGAGTGTATCACTCTGCAGAACATGTTTCTCGGCGTCTTCCAAGTGTGGCTCCTCTCTATTTCTTCCCTGTGGCCTTCTCCATGCTCTCCATTGGCCCCTAGTCTTTTTTTTTTTAATTTTAATGTAGGAGTATTACTATTTATTCAGCCATTGATTAGGCTGATTGAATTGGGCACAAACACCTTACTTTTCCCCTCGCTTTATTTTTTTTTTTATAAATGTATTTGTTTAATCATCGTGAGAGCAGTTACAAAGCTTTCGGGTTTAAGTCTCGGTCATACAATGATGAAACACCCATCCCTTCACTAGTGTCCGTTTTCCACCAGCCAAAACCCCAGTATACCCTCCCATCTCAAACCCTCCCCCTACCTGTGGGGCAGATGATTTTCACATTACTCTCTTTCTACTTTGATTACATTCAATATTTCGACACCAAATCCACCATTTTATTTGGGATATTACCCCAACACTCAGATCTGCTGAAAAGGCAACTGTAGACAATTTGTTTTCTATTGCTGATTATGAATACCATATGATGTCACGTGGTCGTGCAATTTTGAAATTCCAAGATTTTAACAATTAAATCTGGAGGGATTTCTGTCCAAACTTGCTGGGTTCCGAGATTTGTTCCTGAGTCTCTGAGATCATGGCCGTTAAGCAGCTTGATCAGGAGCCAGAGAGGCCATTTGTGGGCGTCCACTTGGGGTCTCATTGGGGCAGGGAGGAAAGGGCTGGCTCCACCCCGATCCTGTGAAACCCTGCATGTCTCCTCACTACTGGCCCAAACCTGACTGTCCAATGGTCTCTGGAGGATGGTGGCCACCGAGCCACTAGGGGGAACAGGCCAAGGCATGAAACCTATTCCCACCTGGGGTGTCCCGGCTCCGGCAACCTACTTCAGGGACTGGACACATTTCTGCCAAAAGCCACTGGGTTCTGAGACTTATTTCTGAGTCTCTTGGATCATGGCCATTAAGCATCTTAATCAGGAGCCAGAGAGGCCGTTCGTGGGTGGTGACTCGGGCTTTCATTGGGGCAGGAAGGAAAGGGCAGGCTCCACCCCCATCCCGTGAGGCCCCGCGTGTCTTGTCACTGTGTGGCCCCTAGTCTTTTGCCATGGCTCCCATTTATGTGATTTTTATCGCTTTCCTGGGGGCTCACAATGGACCATAAAATGAGAGAAATGTCAAATATTCCTTATTTAATATTACATACAAGTCACATGAAAAGAACTTTCATTTTAAGTGAAAGACAATATTTTATACACAATTTTAATTAAATTGTCAAAGCAAATCTAAAAATGTAAACTGGACTTTTCTAGCTTGTTTTCAGCCTTTACTCTTTCTGGCTAATAGATCAACTTGACATTCAAGTGAATGAGTTCTGTTCTATGAGACAGTGAAGGGATTTCTTCAATACTTAAATACATGAATATAATCAGCTAAATACATCAAAATACAAAATCAATATCCTACAGGTTTAGAGATGGCATCCACTAGCTCTGTGAAAGTTAAACATTGCTAATCAAGTCCAATGAAGTTTGGGGGCTGTGTGCCAGAATATTTGTAGCACTGTAGCACTGTCCTCCCGTTGTTCATTCATTTGCTTGTGCTGGTCCAGTAACATCTCCATCATGAGACTTGTTGTAACTGTGTTTGGCATATCGAATACATCACGGCTAGCTTGCCAAGCTTTGCCTTGAGGACAAGATACTCTCGGTAGCTTGCCAGGCTCTTCGAGAGGGACAGAGGAATCAAACTTGGGTCGGCCGCATGGGCTATGTGCAAGGCAAACACCCTACCCACTTTGCTATTGCTCCAGCCCACCAGAATATCTTATATACAAAATATGCTCTCTACCATGAGGTTATATGCTTGCTTTTATAAAAATAGATATTAAAAATTGGGTCACATACAACAGTCCTCTGGGCTACTCCTGTGCTCAGATGTTGCTCCCAGCAGTGCTTGAGGGACTATCTGTGGTGTCAGAGATAGAACCAAGGTCATTCACATTCAAGGCAAGTGCCTTGACCCCTGTGCTATCTCAAGTGGGAAAAAAGTGACTGGACTTGCTAAACTGGAATTACTTTCAACACTCAAAAAGATTATCATATACATTTACCATGTGCCATATCTTTTTTTAAAAATCAGGATTGTCCAACAAAAATAATATTTTATCTGCAATTCTGAATTTGAGTTCTGGAGCAAATCACTTTAAATATGGTACACACAAAAGAAGTCACAAGACACTTAGGTTCTGTAATAAAGAAGGCAGTGCCGGCATTACTCCCTGGCGGCTATTCTGAGTGAGCTATCACTCTGCCCTTCCTGACTTCTTGTTGCTGTTGGCAGACTTGGGAGCTTCACACTGTGGTGTCAGGAAGGGCACTGGGGGCTGCCAGGAACCACACAGGCCAGGGATGCACCTAGTCTGAGTCACAGCACCTTCCTTCTTCTGAATGCCAGCAAAGATTACTCTGGGACCAGGAATCTCCAAATTCTCCACCAACATCTCCTCTCCCAGGCATTTCCCTGGGTCTTGTTGACAGCCACGTGACAGAATACAATCAGCTTTACTGGGCCCAAACAGACCAGACAGTGGGCCCAGTCTTGTCTCCCTTTTCCACAGAATGAAACTTTGAGACAAAAAATTTCTTTGCTCTTCTTCTTTCATTGAACACAACACAAAGGTTCTTTCTGTCTTTTTTAAACCGGGAGTGCCTCAGGATCTTAGTGTCTCTTCACATCCAACCAGGGTGGACTGTGCAGTTCCATGACTTTATTCATCTATTTATCCCCTTCCTTTCCCTTCCTTTGCTCTTGCTGTTCCTTCAGTGACTGGGGTGGTGGAAAGGTGGTAGTGTTACACGCCTTAGTGGTCTCTCTTTCTCTCTCTCTCTCTCTCTCTCTCTCTCTCTCTCTCTCTCTCTCTCTCTCTGATCTGCTCGATTTGCTTGGGCTTGGGGTCATACCTGGCAGTGCTTGTGGACTGCTCAGCCTTGGTACTCCTGGTGGTGGTGTTTGGGACTATTATGAGGTGCCAGCTTTCAAATCCAGGCTCCCCGCATGTAAAGCATGTGCTTAGCCTGTCGAGTCATCTTTCTGGTGCAGTGGCAATTCTCTAAGGGGTTATATACTCTGCTGTGGCTCCAGGGATCCCAAACAGCAGAGCCACTGGGCAGGGGAGGTGGTGCCAAGATTCAAACTCACAGTCTCTCACAGTCTATCCCCAGTTTCTCAGCTTTATTGCTATTATTATTGTTGTTGTTGTTATTATTATGTTTTTTGAACCACATCTACTTGTGCTCAGGACTCATGGTTTTGTATTCAAGGATCAATTCTGGCAGTGCTCAGAGGAATAAATGCTGTACTAGGAATTGAACTGAGGCTGAGCACATGCAAAGCAAGTACCTTAACCATTGTACTAGTACTTTTTTCCCCCACTTAATTTTTTTCTTTTTCTTTTTTGTTATATTTATTTATTGAATCACTGTGGGAAAAGTTACAAAGCTTTCAAGATTAAGTCTCAGTCATACAATGATCAAACACCTTTCCCTTCACCAGTACTTATTTTTCACCACCAAGAACCCCAATATACCCCCCTCCCACCCCTCCCAATATCTGTGAGGCAGATGATTTCTACTTAACTCCCTCTCTACTTTGATCACATTCATTATTTTGACAAAGGATGCACCACTATTGTTTAGAATTTTCCCCCAACAATTAGAACTGCTGAGAAGGCATTGTGAAATAATTTGTTTTCTATAGCTGGTTGTGAGAACTATATGATGTCTATATGAGATTTTGTATTTCTGATATTTTACTAGTTAAGTCTGGAGGGATTTCTGCCAAGAGTCAGATAATTAGGAGATTGATTTCTGTGTCTGGTATTATGGCCGTGCCGGAGAGCTGCTCGTGGGGGGGGGCAACTCGTGACCTCGGTAGGGCGTGAAGGACGAGCCAATACCACCCCCCCCTTCCCATGAGGTTGCCGTTGCCCCATCACCGCTGGCTCATACCTGGCTTTCCAATAAGCTCTGAGGTGGTGGCCACCTTGCTGCTGGGGGGGGAGGGAGGGGGGAAAGGCCGAAAGGAGCAACACCCTTTCCCTCCAGGGGAGGCATGTCCCCCACTTTCTTTAAACATCGAGGTTTACAAAGTTGTTCACGATGCATTTTTTACAGTCATTCAGTGTTCCAATACCAATCCCACCACCACTGTCACCTTCTCTCCACCATTGTCCTCTTTTCCTCAACCACTCCTCAAGCCTGCCCCCGTAGCAGGCCTAAAATAATGTATTTTATATTGCTTGTTAACACTAAGTGGCTAGTGGAATTATCAGAAAATACTTTTATCAGTAAAAGAAAATTGGTGAAAATTGTTTTATCTCACCGTGGGGACATTAAGTCCTTGTCTTAGGTTTACTAAACTGTTGTTGCTAGTTGAGTCTTCTGTGTTAATGTTTTTGTTAATCAACATTAGTTGACTTCTACATTATATTCCCATCCAACCTGGTGTGTTCCTGCTGGGATGTTTGTATTGTAAAGTTTGGAAATGTCAAGTGGTTGCAAGTGTGGTCACATGCTCCAGAAAATCCAGACTTTTTAGCTGGGCAGTGAGCTTATATGGCAGTGGTGATGGAATGTGGGTGTGGCTGCCAGGGCTTCTGGAAGCATGGAGGGTTGGGAAGGTTGTCCACTCAAACCCAGGAAGGAGCAGATTTTCCTGCTGTGTGCCTGAAATCTTCGGCAGTCTGGCCACTCTGTAGAGCTCAGCTGTGAGGCAGTGGAGCCCAGCCATGGGCATGGCGGCAGCTGTTGGAGTGTGAGTATGGCTTTGACAAGGTGGGAATTTGGCCTGCCCCTCTCTAGAGGTCACCCCAGAGGTGTCAGGCAGGGATTGGTGTATCTAAGAAAGTTTTGCAGCTGGTCGTTCTCCTTGAGGATTTAATTATGACTCTTTGGAGCAGGGTTGGTAGACGAGCTTCTGTGGCACACCAGTGGAAATGGTTGTGGCTGCCAGGGCTTCCAGAAGGAAGCGGGGGAGGTCAACCACCACAACTAGAAGTACTAGCTTTCTGACCCCCAAATCCCTCAACTTTAAATGCCTTTTATGCTAATTATTTCTCAATTTTTGTCTGGAACCTTTCTTCTATACTCAAAAACTCACATGTAGAAACAGTCTATCTACTCGACAGCAACTTCTGTTATATACTAGGTATTCTGAATAGATAAAAGTCTCTCAACCTCCCTCATTCCTTGAAGCCCCCAATCCAGAATCATGCAGGTCCCTACTTCATTCAGGTCCCTACTTCCCGCATCATCCCATTAGGAACCCAGTTGTCTTTGCTCCTCAGATATATACTGATACCATCCACTCATCATCTCCAACTACCCTGTCATCACCTCTCAGAATATCACTGGAAGAGTCTTCTGACTGTTTTTACTGACCATCTTGGCTTCTCATTTCCATTCTCTACTCAATAGCCAAAGAGACTTTTTTTTAAATTTCTGGGTTTCCCAAATAGTGCTCAGGGGACTAGTGGCAATACTCAGCCAACAGGGTCAAGATGGTTCCATGCTAGGCTCCCAAAGATGTGGAGCTGCTTAAGTGCCCCCATGTGCCCTCAACCACTGAGCTACCTCCCTGGCCCCCAACAGACTTTTTTCTTCCTTCATATTGTAAGTTAGATTATGTCAAGGTTTAATGACTTTCAAAGGGCTATTAAGTGCCCCCAAATAAAACATAATTCCTCATGGTGGCCTCTCAGATTGTACCAAACCACAGGAATTAACTTCCCAGTGTGTCAGCTCACACCTCCTGTCTCTTTTCTCCTCTTGCAACATGAAAAATCCTGTCCTGCTATAGCTTGTCTGCCGCGTCTTCCACTTTCAGTCCCTCCCTATAACATTACCCCTGAAGATCTTTTTACCCTTTTCCACACCTGAAATATCATTTGCTTACCCACTTTATTTTGTTAATCCTTACTTACCTTGGCAGTGAATTCCAGGAGGGAAGTGCAGGTTCATCTGCCTTTTCACTCTTCACGATCTTTTTCTCAGTACCGCACAGTGTCTGGCATGTAAGAGATGCTTAAAATTTTTTTTTGCTTGATTTGAGAAATTATACAGTGGAGAAAATGTGATAATTTAACCCAACATTCAACAAAATTGTTGGGCCACAGAAACTTACCTGTCCTTGCACGGAGTGTTCATAATTCCCAGGAATTTTTTTCTAAAGTACATGGCTTATCATCCGTTTTGGGTAGAACTAATTTTTGAGGCTCTTGAGAAAGTATCTTAAGCATCAAAACTTGAAAATCTTTTGAAAACAAACCCTGTAAGTTCTTTCAGGGCCTAACATGATCTTATTAGGATAATAATAGTTATAAAAGTAAGTTATTGGTTTTATTTTAACTTGAATTATGTTTTAAGAAAATCGGGGTAGAAGCTCCAGATTACAGAGTACTGGAATAGATGAGTTATTGGCTATGGGTGAAAAGACATCCATCCAGACAGGATTTAACAAAATCAAGGGATGTGGTTGGCTAAGGATAAATGTGCTTGGGGCTCAGTCAAATTTTCCTACTTCTGGAAGAATTTTTAAAAACAGAAACCTGCAGTTGGAAACTTGGCTATTTTTATACTGTGTATGTTTTCTGTAATTATTTCTTTTCTGTTTTTCCTCATGTTTAGTAAAGCTCTTGAAAATACCAGCCTGGCTCAGTCATGCCAAGGAAAACATTTTTATCAACACTGCAAATTTTAAGGGGGAACTACACAAACTTGGGTAAGGCTTTGACAGGTGATGTATGTGATGATATACAGAATCTAGAAAACCAAGCCCCACAATAAGAATAAAAGTCAAGTCGAAGAGTCACAGGGAGCAGTTAATGCATTCAGAGAGATAACTGTATCAAGTGTCTGACTTCGTTCAGCTCTGACCTCTTTAAATTTTGGAGGTTTTTGTGCTGAGTGCTAAACGAACAAGGTTAATCATTTACAGACACACATCTACATTATTAAGTAATAAAAAAATTGATAAGACTTTTAGGGATAGTTGCTGGAATACTGTATGACTGAAATTCTATCATGAATGGCTTTGTAATGCTCTAAAAATAATAATTTTTTAAAAGATAATTTTAGGATGGGTTAGAACTGGAAATTGTAGAGCTGCATGAGAAGTCATAGATGAAATTACATAAAGAGCATTTGAGAAAGCACTCGATCAGTTGACATGCACATGGGTATGTGAGAACTTTCATGCATATAGCAAAGTATTCTTAGTTTGGACCTCACGAGTTCCCAGAACATGGCTGCACTAAGATTGGCAGCTGGATTTTATCTTTGGGATCAGGCTCTGGGAGAGACTTAAATATGGAGGAAACATTTAAGTCACAAAGACGACTGAAACTCAGAGGATTCAGGGAGTTTGGTAATGTATTTAGAAGGAAAAAGGGCTGCCACTCTGGTAGAGAGGTTGCAACGTCGAGTTTATTTGTGTTTTTTTCTCTAATAGGTCGAACTTTGTCCTAAGGAGTGTTAGGGTTCTTCAGAGAAACGTGTGTGTGTGTGTGTGTGTGTGTGTGTGCGCGCTCGTGCACGCGCGCATGTACATCTTTAGTGTCTGCCTCCGAGTGTGTGTGTTTGTGTGTGTGTATTCTTTAATGTCCTTCTCCCAGTGTGCGTGTGTGTGTGTGTACATTCTTCATTGTCCATCTTCCAGTGCGTGTGTATGTGTACATTCTTCAGTGTCTGTCTCCCAGTGTGTGTGTGTACATTCTTCAGTGTCTGTCTCTCAGTGTGTGTGTCTGTGTGTACATTCTTCAGTGTTCGCGTCCCAATGTGTGTGTTTGTGTGTGTACAAACATCAGTGTCTATCTCCCAGTGTGTGTGTACATTCTTCACTGTCCATCTCCCAGTGTGTGTTTGTACATTCTTCAGTGTCTGCCTCCCAGAGTGTGTGTATGTGTGTGTGTGTACATTCTCCAGTGTCCGTTTCCCAGTGTGTTTGTGTGTGTACATTCTTCACTGTCTGCCTACCAGTGTGTGTATACATTCGTCAGTACCCGTCTCCCAGTGGGTGTTTGTGTGCATACATTCTTCAGTGTCTATTTTCCAGTGTGTGTGTGTGTACATTCTTCAGTGTCCATCTCCCAGTTTGTGTGTGTGTGTGTACAATCTTCAGTGTCTGTCTCCCAGTGTGTGTGTGTGTGTGTGTACATTTTTCAGCGTCCATCCTCTAATGTGTATGTTTGCTTGTATGTGTTTGTTTGTGTGTGTATGCATAAATTCTTCAGTGTCTGTCTCTCTGTTTCCTAGGTCAAAACTTACTGCTAGAAATTACTATAGGATCTGGAGGAGTGGATGTCCCTGTTTTAAGACTGTCAGGCAGGTAGGAAAACTCATATTTCAGTCTGAGGGTTATTAGGCAGGAGAATTCTTTCCTACTCCAGAAAATATTAGCCCAGCTCACCTATATTATGAAGAGCAATCTGCTTTACATAATTGATAGTTTAGAACTTTAATCACACACACACACACACACACACACACACACTCATAGCAACATTCAGAATAATGCTTGACCAATTATCTGGACTCAGGTGGGAGAGATAGCTCAACGGGCTGGAGTGCATGCAAGCAGGAGACCCAGGTTTGATATGTGGCATTGCATGACTCTCCTGACCTCCTGAGCAGAGTCAGGAGTATCTCTGAATACCATCAGGTATGGCAAAACAAACAAGATAATCTTCACAAGTTGTGAGAGGTGTGTGTGATAAAATTTTCATTCTAGCACTAAAATTTAGTAGTAGGTTAGACTTGAAGGAAGTTAGTCCCATGTATTAGGCAGATTCTAAGACTTCCATAGTAGTAATTCAGTTTCAGTTTTTCTGTACTATACTTTCTATGTGTCATCTTCCACTCTTTGTTTTACAAATTGCAGTTGTCAGAGTCTTAATAGCTAGTACTTTAAATATTACCTTATTTGGAGATATTTTATAGAGGAAAGTGGGTTATTAAAATGAGAGCATGAGGGGGCAGGAGAGGATGAAAGGCTGGAGCTCCTGGCTTTACAAACAGGATGTCCAGGCTCAATCCCTGGCACTACACAGTCTCTTGGCCATTGTTGGGAGAAATCCCAATGCACATAAAACTCTGAATACCACCTGGTGTGACCCCCAAACAAACAAAATATCCACCCAATAAGTAAAATGAAATCATTAGAATTGATCCACTTTAGTTTGACTGGTGTCTTTTTTAAGAGGGGATACAAAGGCATGCATCAGAGAAGACAGTGATAAAAGACACAGGAAGAATACAGCCATCAACAGGTCAAGGAGACAGGCCAGAAACAGATCCTTCTCTCAGAGACTTCAGAGGAACAATCCCGAAAAACACTTTAATTTTAAATTTATAGCTTCAGGAATTGTGAGACAGTAAGTTTTTTGTTTTTAAGCCACTTCATTAATGGTACTTTGTTAGGACGGTCCTGGGAACTGAATATATTTAGCAAAGCCCAGTACCCAAAGTGTCTGCTGGAGCTCAAAAGGCCATCCTCGTTTGGCCATAGCCGATTCTGGTTTGACCCTCAGTGCCCCCATAGAGTCCCCCTAGCTTTGCCAGAAAAGAGCCCTCAGCACAGCTAGAGTAAGTCCTGAGCGCAACTAGATTTGCTCCTCTGCACTGCCACCCACTCCCAAACTCCCGCCCCCCAACTAACCTTGGAAGAATGAAGGAACCTCTGAAGGATGATGTTGGGGGGGGGTGGTTGCGGAGCAGTACTTGGGTGGGATGAGAGTGCAGGAGGTGGCCAGAGGAATTGGGAAAGGAATTTAGACCAGTGAGCAGTGGTTCTAGAAGAGATGTAAACAAGTCATTGAAGATGAGTTATCTATATTCCCAAAACACTATCAGTAGAGGCAGACGTTGTTGTGCTTACTAACAATCTTACCACAAAGTCTGCTAAGTACCTCTTGAACAAGCTACTAACACAACTAGCAAATAGTGATCATTCCTGTGTTTAATCAACTGAGAAACATTAATGGGGTTAATATTAACTTTTACAATGTTAAACATTAAAAGATCTGTATTAACATCGGCAGTGTTGGAAAGTAGAGGGTATATATTAACTTTGACAGTGTTAAAAATTAAAGCAATAATCTCAGTACATCTGCATCAGTAATTGAGGCACAAACATCTTGATAGAGGGTATATGGGAGTTGCAGTAACTACAGCATACTTGGCAATGCTTGATTATCTACCCATTTTATTAAAAAAAAGTTGTTCAGTACCACCTGGAAACCTATTCTTCCAGAATTCTGCCAGCACTATTTCTAGCCAGACATCCATTAGTAAACACTGTAGTCTTAAAATATTGGTTGGCTTCTAACTGGCTCTTCTGCATAATGAAAACTATCACTATCACTATCATCCTGTTGCTCATCAACCTGCTCAAGCAGGCACCAGCAACGTCTCAATTTGTCCCTGTCACGTGATAGTGTATTCCAATGGCATATTGGGGGCTGTTTAAGGGTCAGGGGAATGGGGACCATCATTGTTACTGTTTTTGGCATATCGAGTACGCCACGGGTAGCTTGTCAGGCTTTGCCATGCTGGTAGGAAACTCTCAGTAGCTTTCCAGGCTCTCTGAGAGGGATGGAGGCTTTTGGGGTAGCCTCTAATCACCTTTACAGGTGTTCCCAATCAGGCATATATGTGGGCAGGATATTCTAGGTAGCCTGTCCGTCTCTCTGAGAGTGAGAACTATACAATAAGAGGTCGCTTCTGAGAGCTTGGTTTTATAGTATCTGGATCTTAGCCATTGATGGGGTTACACAGCAGTTGGTGGGTGGAACTGTCTAGTTACTAGGTCCAGATTTTTATAGTATCAACATGGATACACATAGTACTGTCTTAAAGAGATGTAGTTAGAATTTGGAGCAGCTAGAAAAGAATTTTGATACAGTTCTGTTTAATTTTGTTTGTTTGATATGCGGGCTTTTTAATTAACAAGATAAAGTATTTTTTTGTGATCAAGAAATTGTAGTATTTTCACAGTCTTCAACTATTTATTTATTTATTTATTCACTGATTGAATTACTGTGAGCTACATTTACAAAACTTTCATGTTTGAGTTTCAGTCATACAAAAATGATCAAACACCCATCCCTTAACCAGTATACATTTTCCACCACCAATATCCCCAGTATCCCTCCCCCAAATCCCATCACTCTCCCTACCTCTATGGCAGACATAGCCCTTTTATTCTCTCTCTCTACGTATAGGTATTATGGTTTGCAATACAGATAAAAGATAATGAGAGGCCATCATGTTTGGTCCTTTATCTACTTTCAGCACACATCTCCCATCCTGAGTGACCCCTCCAACCATCACTGTTTTAGTGATCCCTTCTCTATCCCAGCTTCCTTCTCCCCCAGCTCACAGGGCAGGCTTCCAACCATGGAGCAATCTTCCTTGCCATTAATATTTTTATTTTTTAGACATGACACTGCTTTTAAAAGGTCTGTGATAGTATTTTGCTAGTATTCCTTGTCAAAAAAGGAGAAACTGCTAGTTATGTGGAGGATTCAAAACTCTGTCTTGCACACAAGCCTCTTGATGTCACCTTTTACTCTGGACTGCCTGACATTCCAGAGGCTTGCAGTGATAGCTTCTGCCTCTTGAACTTGTGCAGAATGAGAGGCATTTAACTTTATTTATTCATATTTTTATTAACCATTTTGTTGAGGTACCAAGATTACAATACAGCTAATTATACACTTCAAGCTCAATAATTCCCATATCACACCCATCACCAGAGAGCCTACTTCTTTCCACCATGTCCCAAGGGCTCCTCTCAGACACCGTTCCCATGTAAGCTCAGTTCTGTAGACAAGATCTATAGTTATGATGGTTTTGACCATTTGTAATTCCCTTGCTATGTTTTTTATTCCACATATGGAATAATACATATATATATTTATATATTTTGTGGAGGTGGTGACACCTGCACACATAAAGATGAATAGAGCTAATCTGTGATTTCACAAAATTGTAAATCAATGATAATTAGGTAAATTTTTAAAAAACATTATATCTTTTAGTTTCTAGAGATATAAATTAAAAAATTAATATTTATGAATAATTCAGTTTTGACACAGAAAATTTATATGAAATAGGCAAGTCCTACAAATGTAAGACTTAGTAAAAGTGAAGAGAATTTAAAAAAACTTTAAGTAGGGCCTCTGCTTGCTGTCATCCCATCCCAGGTGAGGCCTGGCTCCAGCTGACATTACTGAACCTATACCAGAATGAAGGCACAACCCCTCCCTACTGGGTGGGTCCCAGCAGGCACCACACCTGACTGTCGCCATGTCAAGGGCCCACTTTACAGCTCTCGTCACCTCCTGCTTGCCACTTTACCACCCCAGGATTGGCAAAAGAGTAAAGAGAGCAACATCCAGCCTAAACCCTCAAGGAAGGTTGACTACAAAGACTCATCCTCAGCACAGAATGAACACTAGAAAACCAATGTGTAGAACACACAGAAGTCCTCCTAGCTCAATGAACAAAAACAATATCACTGACCAGCACAGTAAATCCTCACAAACCAGCTCAGTAAATGCTCAATGTCTTTAGTGTCACCATGATGTAGATTATCAATGAGCTCAAAGAAATGATAGAAATGATGGCACAGGCAGTCACCAAAGCACAATAAAGTATAAGAGTTGGGATGAAAACAACTGCTACAGTCAAAAATAACAGAAATAAAGAGCATAACAAGTAATATAAAAAAATTGAATTTCTGAATAGCAAAACAACATAAGCTGAGCAAAAGATCAAGGAGCTCCAAAATGAGAAGGAGGAAATTATTAGGAAATAGCAGAAGGTAGAAAAGTCTGAAAAGAAATGAACAGTACACCGGAGAACTATGGATGAGATCAAGCAAAACAATAGAAGGATCATTGGAGTTCCTTTGGAACAAGAAGGCAAATGTGATGAAGAAACAATAGATAAATAAATCATCAATAAGAATTTCCCAGAGTTGAGGAATTTAGGCACTAAGATCCTAGATGCCTGAAGGTCTTAATGAAAGCAGACCCAAATAGAAAAACTACAAAACACGTTATACTCAAAATGACAAAATCCAAAGATAGGAACAGAATATTGAAAGCAGCAAGATCAATAAAGGAATTTACTCAAAGAAAATCCCATAAGATGTACAACAGATCAATCAAGTGAGACTATATAAGCCAAAAGAGTATGGAAGGATATAGTACAAAAACTAACAGAAATGAACAACTCACCAAGAACACTCTATCTAGCCAGATTATTGTTAAGATTTGAAGAAACAATATAGAACTTTCTGGACAGGAAATAGCCTTGAGAATTCATAGCCTTGAAACCAGTTTTGCAGGAAGTGTTTAAAGCTCCTTTAAAGAACAGGAGAAACTTCCCAACATGTGACACTGAGTGTGGCACTCAGCTGTTAGATAACATTGGGTTGTCCTTGCTCATTTCGCAGGGAGCTTAGGTTTATTGAGTTACTCCCCAAACAGTGCCCCTGAGGCGCACCTAATTCCATCAATCACTAATAATCCTATATTGCTTTTCTCTTTCACTTATGTCATTTCTATGGCTTATTTAGCAATGTCCTTTTTGTATAGACACAGGAAGACAGTTGATGCTATGCTTTTGTAACATGGCAGTTAATTTACTCCAAATAATATTTACTCCTGGGATCCATCATATTTACCTGACTTAAACATCAGCTGCCCTTACTTCCTAACACCCCCAAAAGAGGGTTCAAATAAAGGGACTGGATGAACCCAGGGCAAGCTGTAAACTACCCTGGCATCAACAGGGGACAAGCTAAGCACCATAAGTATAACTTAAGAGCACAGTCATGGAACAAACTGTCATGACCCAAAAGAAATAACTGAATAAGAACCCTGCTGGGGTTAGGAAAGACTAACCTGACCTGAGGACTGTGGTCTGGAATATATAGCTAGGTGAACTCAGGAAGAGCCAAACTTTAAGCTTACTGTGTTGATACTAAATGACTAGAAATATTAGTAAGAAGTAAATTTACTATGATTGTTTGAATGAATTACTAGATGAGTAAAGGAGAAAGCAATACACCCTAAATGGAATCCCACCCTTGAGCCCATCTCCTAGTAATCTAAAGTGCTGAATCCTCAGATGAGTTCTTGTCCTTGAGTTAATCTCCTAGAATTTCCCCTGAAGGAGTGGCTTTACATGTTTGTTGCTATGACAATGTTCAACTCCACCTATGTGTAACCTCCACTCTTCACGATTTCTATATAACTATGCTATAAGGGAAAAGAAGGGATGTTGAGACTATGATGAGACAAGGAAGAAGATATAACAAAGTAGAGGACTTTGAGGTCTGCGAGGAGACTGGGATAATGGAACTATGATGACTGGGACTATGACCAAAACTACGACTACGATTGTGCTCTAAGGGGAAAGATCAAAATATGCTGGTAAGGAGAGAGAAATAAACTGATTAACAACTAGCCTAGGCTTCTATTTCTCCATTTCCCTGGTCATTCACCCATATATCACTGTCATCTGCAGTGGGGAGGTGGCTCTCGGTCATTGAACACTTGAGTCCTCTTGTGCCCATGCCTTTTCTTTGAAACTCACACTCAGCAATGGTGCATATGATTGCCTTTTACTAGATTCAGAAAGGCTTAAAACATAACAAACAATCATCACAAATTGACTGTTATTGATTTATTTTCTGATAATTGTATTTGCCATTTCTTTAAGTTTTACTGGGGCAAGTAATATGAAATAAATTTGTAATACTGTCATAGAGGCAAGGAAACTGGGGATATGGAGATATTGGTGGCAGGAAATGTACATTGTTGAAGGGATAAGGGATGGATGTTGGAAAATGTATGACTGGAACTTAATCATGAACAAATTTGTAACTGTGTATCTCATGGCGATTAAATAAAAGAAAAAGATTTACTTTCTTTTACAAGTAGAAAGAAATCAAAAAAAATCTTGGAGCAGTAGAGATAGTACAGAGACTAAGGTGCTTGTATAGGCTGACCCGGGTTTGATTCTCTCACCATATATGGCCCTCCAAGTTTGAGCACAGATGTCACAGAGTGGCGCCTGAGCACAAACCAGGAATGAGCTCCTAGCATCAACGAATGTGGCCCAAAATGAAAAACTTAAAAAAAAAAAAAAAAAGAAATCAGAATCTTATCAGAAAGTCAATGAAATAAGAAGTTGAGGCTATTTTATAAACTGGTAGACTTGACATGGTCACAAAAATAATCCATAACATGCTCTCAATGAGAAACAAAAGGAAGGTTGGTTGCGGATGAGATGTGCTGACACACTTCAGAGGCATCTGTAGAGGAAGTTACTGAACTTCCTGATGCTGCTTCCTTGGAAGGCCCCTGTGAGCTTCCACATGTTTGTTTTACAGCAGCCCCAGTGAGAATTGCCTAAAGAGGAATTTCATGACATTATGCCTATGAAAAAGCTGAGAGTTCAGAGAGCAATGGACTGATCAAAAGTTACAGTTAGTCATCAGGAGAGACTAACTCCAGGGATAATTTACCTCAGCGATTTGAGATTTACAGGAACTCTCTAGAGTCAAAGGAACCCAGAGTTCCTTTGAGTTAATCAAATGAAAACCTCTGGAGAATGAAAACATTTACGGCATGTTCATCAAATCTGGAGGTGATGCGGACTGGGTACTCTAAGTGTGGATATGTACTCCACCAATCAACTTTTTTATCATGTTGCTTCACTTTATTTTTAATTTTTAATTGTTATTATTATTATTATTTTGCTTTTTGGGTCACACCCGGTGATGCACAGGGGTTACTCCTGGCTCATGCACTCAGGAATTACTCCTGGTGATTCTCGGGGTACCATATGGGATGCTGGGGATCGAACCTGGGTCAGCCTCATGCAAGGCAAACGCCCTACCCTCTGCTATCCCTCCAGCCCCATGCTTCACTTTATATGTGAAGTGCAAACAATAGGAGATTGTGATGTTATATGGTGACGTTACTATATCTTCAACCTTCAATATCTTTCCATGGGAACATGGCTTTGCTCTCAGAATGGTAGAAAATAACAAAGTAAGTTGAAGATACCTAAAAGAAGAGGAGGTACCTAATAGACTTGTGTTTCATCTTCCTTGAGAGTCAGAAATCATGTCAGTAGAAAGGGTGTGAATATAGGGTCTGAATATGGGAAATAATTAAATTGATGAAGTATCATTGTTAGTTTCAAAAAGTAGAAATCTGCCCATTATTATTTGAACTATTATTCTCATTTTTGTGATGTAGAAAGGTTAAGTAATTTGCTCAAATTTACATTAATTAGCTAGTGACAGAACCAGAACCCTGAATGAAAATTTTTTAATTGCTCAGTACTGCATCTTGCATGCAGAAGAAATTTACCCCTCACACAACTCCATCCCTCTTCATCTCTGCAGTGCTGAGTTAAATCTAGCTCTTCACTGTTGTTATTGTTATTATTATTATTAATTTCTTCCACCACTCAAAAACCATCCATCTTCATAAAAGTCAGAAGTAAAAGTGTTTATTAGTCATTGATATGTCATGTCCATCATCCCCCACCCACTCCACACACACATATACACCCTCCCAACCTACCCTGCCCCTGCCGGAATCTCCACCCCAATCCCCACCCCCCATTTGTTTGTCTTCTAGAGTGTGTTGTTTAGGGAAACTCTTCCCTTGGAAGTAACTAATTACTCTCCGTCAAAAAGATTTTTGGTTCATGCTTATCCTCCACATCAATTTCATATTTTACCCAACTCTTTCTGTGGGACTCAATTCCTGGTTCTTCTGGTGACAATGAAGCAGCCTTTGCTGGTGACTTTGCTGAGCTGCCTCACCCTCTGGACCCTTGGCCCTCCCCAGACCCCAACACAGTAGCTTTCTTATTAGTCCCTGGACGCTGCAGGGGGATGCTGGGAAAGCAAGTGAGGCGGGAGGGGTGTGAGCACAAAGTTTTGAGACCTGCTTCTGCTTCAGCAGCAAACCTTGGACCCTGTTCTTCTCGGACATTTCTCTGAGGCACCCCCTCCCTGGGTAGCTGAGATACTTCTTGTCTAGCTCAGCATGCTTCCCTCAGAATGTTGTGCCTGTTCTTCAGGTTGGAGGCAAGAATCATGTATTGCCTGTAACAATAGTGCATTGTGATTGGTGAGAAACGTATCAGTTTGAGTATTAGAAAAAAGTTGTTGCTCCACTTTTTTACATTGCTACGTGGTTTGGGAAAATCATTTACTCTCTGGACTTCAGCTTGTTAATTTGTAAAATGGAGATACAATATCCACCTCAGTTGTTGTTATAAGGTATTGTTATAGACAATACCTGGCACATAGTCAGCATCAACTAGTGAGAGTTCTTATGTTCCAACACCCTAATTCTAAGCCTCTAGCTACAAGCAACCACTTCCTTACAATCTTGTATTCTATTTGGGATGTGTAGGCAACTTTCTTTACCTTTGATTGTTCCATCTTTACTGTATTACAAACAAGCCTAAAGAATTTTTATATTTTGGTTTCAACAATTCCACACAGCTCACAATTGCTGAAATAAAAAAAGAATTCAGATTTTACTTATCATATCCAAAGGAAAATTAAGTTGGCTTTTCAATGTTCACATTGATGTAAACCTCATTGTAAACATAGAGATGTTTACATAGAGATGAAATGCATAAAGAAACCAATCTGATAAGCTTTATATATATATACATATATATATATATAGCACTGTAGCACTGTCCTCCTGTTGTTCATCAGTTTGCTCGAGCGGGCCTAGTAACATTGTGAGACTTGTTGTTACTGTGTTTGGCATATAGAATACATCACGTGTAGCTTGCCAGGCTTTGCCATGAAGCCGAGATACTCTCGGTAGCTTGCTGGGCTCTCCAAGAGGGACGGAGTAATAGAACTCTGGTCGGCCAGTTTAGCTGTGTGCGAGGCAAACGCCCTACCCACTTCAATATATTTAAATATATGTACATATATACATAAATGTGGTAAGATATATGGTCTCTCACTAGAAATAAATTTTGAAAACTATAGTAAAATAAAGTAGTAAATTACAAAGACGTTGTTACACTAAATAACTTGCTATAAAAATAATTTATAAGTCAAACAATTTTGAGAATTTGAAATTATGCTAGGTTGTAGCACTGTAGCACTGTTCTGCAGCACTGTCCTCCTGTTCATCGATTTGCTCGAGCGGGCACCAGCAATGTCTCACTCGCTCTTCCTGTTTTTGGCATATCAAATACGTCACAGGGAGCTTGCCAGGCTTTGGCGTGTGGGCGAGATACTCTCAGTAGCTTGCCGGGCAGTCCAAAGGGGGTGGAGGAATCAAATCTGGGTCAGCCATGTGCAAGGCAAATGCCTTACCCACTGAAATGAAAAACAGTCATTGACTAAGGAGTACAGCTGAAGCCTGCATTGTATCAGTAAAAACTATCTTATGAAAAAACCATCAAAAAGTTTTCCAAGTTTCTAACTCAGGAAATGTAAAGGAACAATAGTAATTAATCCAATTTTATGTATAGAGATAGATGTAGATATATAGAAAATAATAATGGTAGTTCAAAAATAAATACTATAAACATTTTGAAAAAGCCTTAAAACTTAAAAGCCCCAGTTTTGGGGCTGGAGTGATAGTACAGAGGATAAAAGTACCACTAGGGGAATTCCTAAGCAGAGCAAGGAGGAACCCTTGAGCATCACCCGGTGCGGCCCCCAAACAACAGCAACACAGCAAACACCACAACCAAAAAGGCGAGTTCTTGAAAAACCAATAAAGTGTTGACAATTTTCATTTGAATCAGTTCTCAATTTGAACTATTCCACATGCATGAGTATTGACAACAGAATCTTAATAAGTACAGAAACAAAACCCAAGCAAAACTGATTTAATTAAAACACTCTTTTGAATTAATCTATATGCTCATCCTCAGCCCAAAAGAAATTCTCTCAGGTAGATGGAATCTACTCATTCATTGAAATGAAAGACAGAACATCAATGAAACAAATCCTCATTTTCCCAGTGTGTCAGGAACACAAAAAGAGAAGTAAAAATATCAATGAAGAAAATTAATTTGAGAAAATAATGACAACAAACAAAATAAAGCAAAGTGACTAGAACGATGACTAAAGGGCCTATTTTGTTTATCTATTATTCACCTTAATTAAAACATCAAAGTAATTGATCCTCATTATTGTTTTTTTAAATGCCCAAAATAGGTTAATGAATAGGAAAAGGAGAGAGAGAGAGAGAGAGAGAGAGAGAGAGAGAGGGAGAGAGGAATATTTGTCTGAGGAACAGATAATTAAACCGAACCTAAAATATGAGAATAAGGAGACAGCTTAAGCTCCTAAAGAGCCTTGAATATAATCTCAGGGCTAGGATAAAAGAGACGTTACTGGGGCCTGCTCGAGGCAATCGACGAATAACAGGATGATGAATGAATGAATGAATGAAGGAGACAGCTTTAAGAAGGCCTGGAGATATATAACAGGAAGAAGGACTAGCAGTTCAAAGGTGTTGCGTGCATAGGATTTTGGTGTTCAGGTTTATGAGACAGAAGCAAAGGTCCCTGTGGTTGGGATGAATTGAACATAGTAGTGAGGGGTAGGCAGTGGAATTACAGCAGTAGGCAAAAGATACAACACACAGCACCTCAGAGTATAAAGCAAGACTGGGGACTACATGTTAGTTACAGAGGGAGGTCAGGAGCAGAGTTATATTAATAAAGGAAGACAGAAATAAGTCTATATCTTTTCCTTTCTTTGAGTCATCAGGCCTGTACTGAGTATCTCAGAGAGTGACACGGTGACCTCTGAGTCATGTGTGATCCTGTCTTCTAGCTAGAAGTAGAGACTGTAGTATTGTAGAGCTATAGTGAAAGTGATTAGGAGGCTATTTTAGTAATCCCTATAATTGATGAGGTGACTTTGACTTGATAATAACAGCATAATAGAAAAATTCAGGATTTGTTTTGAAAGAGCTTCAAAATTTCCAGAATTTGTTAATTACTGAATTTGTGGAATGAGATAAAGCAGAGATTAGAATAAATTCTAGGTTTGGACTTGAACTCCTGGGGGGTGTGTGTGTGTGTGTGTGTGTGTGTGTGTGTGTGTGTGTTGTGAGGGGAACATAAAATTTGACAATTACAGAAGACGAAAGATTGGAGATAGAACATATTTGGGACATTTGACTTTCTTTTGGTTATGTTAAACATGATAGAGCTAAGAGATAGTCATACAGAGATCCTGGAAAGGCAGCTAGTTTGTCTATCTAGTACGCCTTCATTATCCCCCTACATGCAGAGAACCAGCCAGCTGGCCAGGTTAGAGAGATCTAAGGAAAGGGAACAGGTAACCACAGTAAGTTCCAGACGCTTATGCAACTAATTAGCAAGGTTTTCTTTTGCTTCAGGGGACTAATGGATCACAGGAACCTACATAATGCATTCTAAATGTACCTGGATAACAACAGTTGGTAGAGAAAATAATTAGCCAGACTGAATTGTATTTAACCCAAAACTATTTCCAACTATATTTTCCACATATCATGTTATTAGTATGTCAGAGCATGAAAAAATATTACAAACTAGTTGGAAAACGACTCCAGACATACTAAAGAAAAAAGTTTTGTTTTTTCTTTCCCTTTAAACTTTGGGAGATCTTAAGTTGGAAAGCATTTCAAAGGACAATGGATTTATTCCCTGGCCTCAGGTGTGCAAGGCAGTTAACACCTAGCAAACCATCCCAGTTTTCTGCTTGTGAGGACTGTACCTTTTCTTCAGCATTTTTACTCTATGCATTTAAGTCTTCAAAACTAATTTCAGCAGCTAAAAGAATTAAATGTGAATCACATAAATTTTATAATTATTTACTTTTTGTGGTTTTTTGCCCCACATTAGGTGGTACTCAGGGCTTACTCCTGGCTCAGGGGTCACACCTAGAAGGGTTCAGAGAACATCTCTGGTGTCTGGAAATGAACAGTTGCATGCAAGTCATGCACCTTACCAATGGACTATCACTCTGGCCCTTGAATTATATGTTTTATAGAGATAGTAAAAATTTCAAAAGTTTGATTATAGCTGAATATTCGAATTTATATAAACATAACCAGCATATTTATATGCCAAAGCATGACCAAAGAGTAGGACTTTAAAAAAGTATGTCCGTGATGGTGGCTGTTAAGCATCTGTTTAAAATATTATTAAAAACCTTAAACTCATAAAGCTTCAAATATGAGACCTTTATTAGGGAATATTTTGTCCATTCAGGCAACTACCCTACAGGAAAAGATGAAAATAGCTTTTCCTTTTAATCTCAGAAGAAAAAATAATTAAATTTGTTTGCAAAATATTTTGTTTTATTTGAAATTTTAATGTTATTATTGTTAGTTTTTAGATACTGGGGTCAAACCCAGGGCTCATCTCTGCAAGCCATGTACTTTACCACTGGTCACATCACCAGTTCTCAGAAATTTTTCTTTAAGAAACACATCCATGGGCTGGAGAGATAGTACAGTGGGTAGGGCGCTTGCCTTGCATGCTGCCAACCTGGGTTCAATCCCTGGCATCCCATATGGTCCCCAAGCTCCAATAGCAGTGATTGCTGAGCACAGAGTAACTACTGAGCACCACTTGGTAGAGCCAAACAACAACAACAGAAACAAAACAAACACATACATTAGTGGAAGAGATAATACAGGAGGAAAGATGTTTCCTTATCTGTAGCTGCTCAGGTCCACAGTGGTCCCCTAAGCACAGAGTCAGGGGTAGCCTCTGAGCACCACTGGCTCAGATCCACCTTCCACCCAAAGATAGATACATATCAACTCACACTTGCATGACTTTAAAATTAAGTATACAAGCAGTTATTTTCCGCAACGTGAATTTCTAAAATATGCACATTTCCATTTTTTTCTTGATTTCAAGAATTGGGCTGAAAGTGGTAATGGGTAAAGAGGTGAAGAGATTTAAAAATCCCAGAGTAATGAGGCAAGAGTGATAGCACAGAGGGTCAGGTGTGTGCCTTGCACGCTCCTTTCTGGGTTCAGTCTTTAGCACACCATATGGTCCCCCCCAGACCCATCAGGAGTGATCCATGAGAGCAGAGCCAGGAATAAGCCCTGAGCATGTCAGGTGTGGAACTCCCCAAAAATTTTTCAGAAGAAGACAAGAATGAGGGAAAAGAATGATAATGGAAGAGAAAAAGATATAGGAAAATGGGAAAAGACAAATACATGCAAAGAAATGGGGGAAAAAAACACTGAAAGGAGAAACAAAGTGGAGGGAGGCAAAAATCCAAGAGAGATGCACTGCAGGGATCAGATCAGTGACTCACCTCATACCTTATAATCTGAAGCTTCATTTCCCTCACAATTGTCCCTCCATGTTCCTAGAGATAGTTTTACAAGTGCCTATAGCCCTTGACTTCTCTGAACAATCTGCCTTCCTTCCAAGGCACATGGACATCAAATCAAGTCATCTAGAAAATAGTTTTTTGTCAACTGTGGTGGTTATAAAATATTTTGGAGGGTAACCCCCCAAGAAATAAAGGGTCAGACATAGCCCACCAACCACCCATAACATGAATCACTAACAAGTATTGGAGCATCTTGGTGCTTTAGGACCTAGACGACTTAAACCACACAGAAAGAGGAGTCAGAGAGATAGTACAGGGTGAGACCCTTGCCCTTGTGTGAGGTGACCCTGTTTTGATCTCTAGCTTTGTATATAGTCCTTCTTGCATATGCCTGGGAGTGATCCCTGAGCACAGAACCAGGAGTAATCTCTGAGTATCACTGGGTGTAGCCCCAAACAAAAATGTAAACAAATAAGCTTCTCCCTGAGGAGAAGTAAAAGGAAGTAAAGGCCCTCCCATTGATCATCGATTTGCTCGAGCGGGCCCAGTAACGTCTCCATTGGAGACTTTGTTGTTACTGTGTTTGGCATGTTGAATACGTCATGGGGAGCTAGCTTGCCAGGCTCTGCCATGCGGGCGAGATACTCTCGGTAGCTTGCCAGGGCTCTCCGAGAGGAGCAGAAGAATCGAACTCGGGTCGGCCATGTTGACTGCGTGCAAGGCAAACGCCCTACCGCTGTGCTATTGCTTGTTTCTCCAACACGAAGTTCTAACATTAATTTCTGGTCATAGAAGGATTGGAATTAATATGGTTTCAACATTTCTTTATAGCCAGTTCCATTCAGTCTTTTATTTTAATGATCTTCATTAAAATGGTCATATATCAATTCATTTCTACAAATGTCCTCATACTAGTTGAACCATTAGGTATGTTCCCTTTTTGAAAGCACCCATGAGCTAAGTTTATAACTGTGATCACTCCTAAATTAATAACACCCAACATATGCTAGTCTAAATCCAAGACCACCACCCCTAACTTTAGAGCTATTATCTCTATATAATTATGTATGCATTGTTATAGCAGAATTATTATGACAAATTGGGACAGAGAAATAAAGGGAGCAAAAAAAATTAAGTCAAGGAAGAAGACACATTCTCAGATAAACTAAAAAGTAGTTACTGTTCCAATCAAACCAATATCCCAAGTTAAAGTTGAGAAGAGTCTGTTAATTTCAATAACAATATGCTGTTTCAGCACCAAAAGCTTTTGTTTTCTGGACTTAACTGTTTGGTTATTATTGTTGTGGATTCAGGGGGTAGCACACATTGTGTCAGGGATGGCTCTTTATGCTGTGGAACAGTGCCAGAGACTGAACTCAGGGCAGGTATATACAAGGCACTCTAACACTAGCTAGTTCTCAGAGGTTTTCCAGCTATGGGAGAGCTTTATTTCTGCCCCCAAACGCCCTCTATCTGACTTACTTTCTCTGACAAAGTTAGCTCAGCCAAGTTAATTATTTCTTCCATTTTTACATGAGGCAATCTGATTTTTATAAGCAGACTTACTATTACAGACTTTGGAGACTCCTTTCTCATCATTGATGTAGAACAAGACTGGGACCCAAATTGTGCTTTACTTTTATCTTAGGTTCTTTATCAATAGTCTTAAGAGTTGCACCCACCAGAAAAGAATATCATTATATTGTTATTTAATCACTTCAGGGATGATGAGATAGTATAGTGGTTTAGCACTTGCCTTGTACATGGCTGATTTCTGGTTCGAACCCCAGCACAGCATATGGTTCTCCAAGCATCTCCAAGAGTGATCCTGGAGTGCAGGACCATGGGGAAGCATCACCAGGTGTCACCCAAAATGAAAAACAGAGAAAATAATTATGGTCTATTTACATTCACCTGTTCCTCTGTATCCTCAACCAAAGGGGTTCTATAATTCCTAGCAAAGTAACCTAATTCAACACTAATATAGAAATCAAATATAATATTCTTCCTATGTCATGACCATCAATTTCCCCTTAATCCTCCCACAGAAACTTCTAAAATTCTTTTAAAGAACTTTACATTTTGAGGCTGGAGCAATAGCACAGCAGGTAGGGAGTTTGCCTTGCACGCGGCCAACATGGGTTTGATTTCCAGCATCCCATATGGTCCCCCGAGAACCACCAGGAGAAATATCTGAATACAGAGCCAGGAGTAACCCCTGTGAATCAACAAAAAAAAAAAGAATTTTACATTTCACTGAAGAATTGTGTGGAGAGTGGTTTCAGCATGGCTGTGGCTGGGTCCCTGGAGGTCTTCAGTTGCCGGGGCTCTGCTCAGGGCAGAGAGGGAAACTCAACCCGCACCCCTCCAAGGGGCCCCGGTGAAGACAGCCAGGCACAGGGGCAGGAGACTGCCACTAGGATGGGCCTCACGCATGAAGGAACTGGCAGAGGAACCCAGGTGTGCGGGACCTGGGGCTGAGATCTCCAAGTCTGCTCAGTTCGGGACTGGGCCTCCTCCACCCAGATCCCCCATCTTCCAGTAGCTAGACAGTTACACCCACCAATTGCTGTGTAACCCCATCAACGGCCAAGATCCTGAGACTATAAAACCAAGCTCCAGGCAATTGCTGCTGTGTGACCCCTATTGTCTAGTTCTCACTCTCAGAAAACCCAGCAGGCTACCAAGAGTCTCCTGCCCGCATATATGCCTGACTGGGAACACCTGTAAAAGTGATTAGAGGCTACCCCAAATGCCTCCATCCCTCTTGAAGAGCCCCGCAAGCTACGGAGAGCATATCGCCCACACGGCAGAGCCTGGCAAGCTACCTGTGGCATACTCAATATGCCAAAAACAGTAATAGTGATGATCCTCATTCCCCTGACCCTGAAAGAGCCCCCAATATGCCATTGGGCTACACAAGCACGTGACAGGGATGAATGAAGCCGTTACTGGTCCCCCCTCGAGCAAATCGATGAACAACGGGATGATAGTGATAGTGATAGACTGAAGAATTGTAAAGTTATCTTATTATATAGATTCAAAATCTCTTGAAAAGTTTGTATACTTCCTGAAATTCAGCCTCCTTATCATTAGTTTTTCTTTTTCTAAGAAGTGAAATTTGGCAGTTTTATGCAGGCTGACTTTTTAAGTTTTTATCTAGTTTTCAACTTTTATAGTGATCTAGTTATTGAACCCTTCAGAGTTTCGTTCCTGGAAATGGTAACTACTACTTTATAGAATGCTGTAAAGATCAAAAGAGTTGTGGAAAATCTTGAGTCCAATGTCTGATGGATTGATTATACAAGTAAAGTAAAGTTTGTGTGTTTCAAGTTCCTATGGGGTCTGAAAGTTGGATGCTACCTTAAAGAAACCACTATTTCCAAAATCTCCCTGGAAATCATGATTTTGGTTAAAAATAATTTTCCTGTTTCATTAGGTTGGGAGCTAACCAAGTATATATTTTGGTGGTGCTCAGGGATCCATGTGGTGCTAGGAATTGGATTTAGGCTTCCTGACTGCACAGCACTTGCAACACACCAACATACATGTTTCTCTTTTGGGGAATGGGATCAGGTGGGGGAGGCTCCTAAGCAGTGCTCAGCAGGTCTGGGGGTTATACTCAGCCAAGCAGAAGGGATAGTTCAGTTCTTGGCCCAGCAATGTAGTGGCCAGTGGTGCTGGCAGGTCCATGTGTTGTCAGGATGAAGCTTGTTCTAGTGCATGCTAAGCACATGCCCCTGGCTGCTGAGCTATTTATCTGGCTCCAGAAGGTCTATTTAAACAAATATTCTATTTGATGTATATCATCAGAAAAATTATGGAAACATTGATGTAGACTAGCAGTTAGATCCTGTGATTATAAGATCCAAATCCAAAATAAATTTGATTCATTTTAATAAAGGTAAAGGTAAAGGCCCTCCCGTTGATCGTCGATTTGCTCGAGCGGGCCCAGTAACGTCTCCATTGGAGACTTTGTTGTTACTGTGTCTGGCATATCGAATACTCTTGGTAGCTTGCCGGGCTCTCTGCTTGATTCATTTTAATAATTTGATTAAATTGTTTTCCATGGGGACTACACCCAGTGGTGTCTAGCTGTTGTTGGACTCACTCCCATTCACAATCGAACAGCAGTGAGGCCTGGCTGCTCAGTGGTTGGGGTCCGGCAGTGCTGGCCAGCATCAGAGTCACACCAGGTTATGCTGGAATTGGCACTTGAGATCAAACTGAGGCTTTGTACCATAAGGTAGAGGTTTTACCCTTGATTCTTAAATATAAGGACTTTTGTTCTACTCATTTAAATTAGGCGGTTCACTACCAGGCTGACCCAAGTTCAATTCTTCCACCCCTTTTGGAGAGCTTGGCAAGCTACCTAGAGTATCTCGCCTGCACAGCAAAGCCTGGCAAGCTATCCGTGATGTATTCGATATGCCAAACACAGTAACAACAAGTCTCACGATGTTACTGGGCCCACTCGAGCAAATCGATGAACAATGGGAGGAGAGTGACAGTGACAGTTACTTAAAGTTTCAGTCCATCTGTCGTTTTTCCTCTTCAGATGCCATAAATTGTCAAATTTCATTTGTGTAGGTGAATAAAAAACCATAATTCTTTTAACTTTAACTGATGTAGTATCAACAAATTAAGAGCTAAGAATATTTTAAGTCACGCTGATAATCTATAACACTACATAAGTTTATTATAGTAATAATTAACTCGTATAATAATGGATCCACAACTATAAAATCTCACTAGTAATTACTAGCTAGCTGCATTTTCACATTATTTTTAGCAAACTTAAGTTTCACAGAGATAAAGTTTAAAATATTATGCATAAACCATCACAAAGTTTCCTTCTTGCTTGAATTCAAATTGATTTTTTATTCATTTTTTAAAAAAAATATTGTCCTCAACCTAAGTTCAGAATTTTGGTTATGTTTTTCAATGTCTTTAGGCATCTTTGTTATAAACACAAAGGTCTTTGGCATCCAGATAGACAATTAATAAGAAATCATTCAAAGATAATAAGGTGGATGATGGTTATTCTCTCTGACATGGCAGAGACCTCGAGGAGTGAGATGACAGGAGGAAAGGGTGACAGAAGAGTTGGAGCAACCAGTGTGATAGCACATCTTCAGGAATCAGTGACCATCCATTCAACCAGAACAACTGCTAAACTCCTTCGAGGAACCTCTAGCTTTCTAATTGCTAACTACCTTGTTGGTTCAGTACCAGTTTTACTACTGAGACCTGTGACCAGCTAGCAGATGGCAATTGCCAGGGATCAGCAGATACATTTTTTGTTGTTGTTGCTGTTGTTGTTAAAGTCAGGTTCTTCTTGGTTGCCTTGAGTCAAGTTAGTACACAGAGGATGGTGCTCTATTTTAGAACTTCCTCTATGTCTTCTATTTTATGTTTATACGTATTTCATATCAATGGAACATATAAAAGTTGATATTTGAGATTGAAGATATAGTAGATCAGAAAGGGTGCTTGCCTTGCACATGACATCCTACATAGTTCTCCAAGATTGCCAGGAGTGATCCCTGAACAAAGCCAGGAGTAAGACATGAATATCACTGGGTGTGGCCCCCAAACAAACAAAAAACAACAAAAATGGTGATGTTTATCTTGTACTCATCCCTTGCAGTTTTTGAGATGCTCTTTCTATTTTGTTTTTTGTTCATATGGGTTTGGGTTTTTTAGACTCCCAGTATCCCTTGTGGTCCCCTGAGCACTGCCAGGGGTAATTCCTGTGTGCAAAGCCAGGAGTAACCCCTGCGCACTGCCAAGTGTGACCCAAAAAGGAAAAAAAATTATGTAGCATTTGGGGGAAAGTTTAAGGCTTTGTTCAGTAGATGTGATTATTTTACTTCATTGCAGATAAAATATCACAGTATAGTTTAGAAAAACACAACTGATCAGAGTTAATCACAAAAGATTCATAATAGACTCATTACATACAAGTAATGAAGTGATATTTTCTAAGTGTGACCATAAGTTTTTGTCTGGCTTCTGTTTTGTTTTCCATCCTCAATAAAGACATAGATCTTTGAAATATTTTATATTTTTCCAGTATTTTATATTCTAAGTGAAAATAATAATCTCGTGAATACAGCTAACTAAAATCTCTTTTTATTGTGTAAAATTTGTTGAAAGTAAGCCTGTCGCCATGAAACTTGCCATGACTTTGTTGCCGATTACATCTAAACTTGGAACGAGGAACCTGGGGAGAGAGATCAATAGATTGGATCAATGGGGAGAGAGATCACTGACCTGGCATGGACAGTCCCCATGTTCTATCCTTGGAACCCCTGGGTGTAACTCTGCTGACCACTATGCCCAACGCAGTTCAGTATCTCTGGGCCCAAGTATTGAACTATTTGGCCCACATGGCTGAGTCGGCTGGGTGGAATATTGCTGGTAGAGACTCTGGGTCTCCAAAATATGCCTTAGAGGCTGCCTCTCAGAAAGAAAAAAAAAAATACACTGGAGAAATGCCATGGTATGGTTCTTTGTTTTCAGGAGAGGGGATTATGTCTTTATTATTCATGATTTCCTCCATAGTCTAAAAATATCTTATTTGTAAAAATAAGATCTTTCCACTTAAGAATGAAAATTTCTGGGGCCAGAGCAATAATACAGAAGGTAGGGCGCTTGCCTTGCACATGGCCAACCTGGGTTTAATTTCCCACATCCTATATGGTTCTCTGAGCACTGTCAGGAGTTATTCCTTAGTATAGAACCAGGAATAAGCCCTGACCTGTGGAATAACCCACAGGGTTGGTTGTGGTCCTAAAAATAAAACAAATAAAAGAATGAAACTTATTACTTGTAGGTACCTGTTCACCTCCAAATATCTATACTTTATGTTAATGTATCTTTGTTCAATTTGGTTATAGATTCCCTGCTGCTGAAGTCTCAAGTCTTAATTTGAAGGGGGTTAGAGGTGGTTACTGACACTGGCTTAAGAAATTAGACAGAGGAGCATAAAGATAATATAGCCAGTAAGGCACTGGCCTTGCACGCAGCCGTGTCAGCTATGACTGACCCTAGTTTGATCCCCATCACTGCATGTGAATCCCTAAGCACCCCCAGGAGAGGTCCCTGAGTACAGAGTCAGGAGAGGGTAAATCCTGAGCACTACCAGGTGTGTTCCCCCAAACAAACAAACAAACAAATGGGCAAAACTTGAATCCTAGAAATTTCTGCAAAAAATCTAACTTTATTCACTGATTTATTTGTCTGCCTCCTCCACTAGTTGGACAGAGATCATATTTAATTTGCCTTTCTATCCCAGCCATCTGGTACCCAGTTAATATGCAGCTAATGTTGATTTCAATGATGCTTAAGTGGATTCCTAACCTTGGGCAACTTGTAGTCCTTTTGGATTTCAGATTTATCATCTGGAAAATAAACTGTTTTTATGCATTATTTCCAGGTCTGAAATTCTGTGAGTTTATGATGTGAATATTTTGATGCTAGTTCATTGGCATTGAGAAATGGCATCTCATTGCTTGCATTGTTATAAGTAGCTTCTTCATCCCTGAGTCATTCTTACTGAAAACAGTTTGTAAGAGCATCCAGTATTGCTTGTATATTTAGTAGAGAACAGCTTGGAGGATTGCCCATTCAATACTATCCACTTTCATAGTTTCGGGAAGAGTTTTCAGCTCCTTAAGGATTGCTGAGATATTTCATGTTGTTATTCTTAATGACACTGTCCATCTCAAGGATTTTGGTACTTATCTGCTTAGAGTCACTTGGCTACATTTCAACAGATTCATTGTCAGCTAACAGGAATTCAGAATGACTCAGATGATGGAGTGATAGAGTATTTAGAGTCAATAAGAGGACCAGCACATATATCTACTCAAAGCACTCTAGCTTTTCTTTATCCACTTATAGTAGGAGAGAGTTTTGCCTACAGAATCACAGAGACATAACAGTTGGGATCATGACATCGCATTTTAGATAGTCAGAGTAGAAAGGGTCTGAGGCCTGCTGGGAAGGGTCTCAGGAGGTTGCCACAATTAGGGGATCTATATGATTGCTCTGGTCTCTCGTCCATTCTACATGCTAGTATACCAAATAAGTTTATTAAGGTGTCTTTCCTACTACTAGATAAATTTTTGTTTTTTGGGGGGGCCAGCTCTGACTCTGGGCTTAGAGACTGCTCCCAGTGGGGGACTATATGGTCCCAGGAATAGAACCTGGGTTCTCACACATGAAGCATGCACTTTAGCAATTGAGATATCTCCCCAGCCCTTATATAAAATGTTTATCTATCGATACAGTCCAACTTACCAATAGAGTCTGAAGAGAGTTGTAATATGTGCTTGAGAGATGTCAGTGAGAAATCTCCTAAACTGGCTTCTAATTTTCAAGAGATTTTTCAGGAAAAGAAATATTACAAGTATGTCTAAAGGTATAAGTAAAAAAAAATTTAAGCAACAAAATGCTTAGCTTTGGGGACGGAGTGCTTCCAAACAGTGCTCAAGAGGCCTGAGGCCCTTTCTGGTGATTCCTGACTGACCAGGCTGATGGTACAATGCAAGGGCTCTAGGATGTGGTTCTTAGGGCCCTCCAGGCTGCACCTGGGAATGTTCTGGAGATCATGTAGTAAAAGGAACCAAATTCAGATTAGATGCCAGCTGACCAGGTATGCACCCACTGTACTATCTCTCAAAATGCTTAACTTTTATCATTTAAAAACTACTGACACATACATATAATCTTATTTTCAGGACCACTATCAGGCAAGCAATGCATATTTTATTAATCCTAACTTACAAATGAGGACACTGACACTGGGCAAGGTCAAGTGGCACACAGGTTAAAGCTAACTTTGGGTGTCTTGAATTGTCATGCCACATTGCAGATTACAGAAAGAGAAGTGACAAATTACTGTTTCAGTGAATCATAGAGACAGAAGTCAGTCTGTAGTGAGTAGAAGACACACATATTCTGGTGCCTGAGGATATGGTTTGGTGAGTATGTTCACTTCCTCCAAGTCATTGTATGCGGCCATTGCTCACAGCCTGAATCATGCACATTGTTTCCACTGGGGGATATTTAAGCATATTTTATATGTTATTATAGAAAGATCAACTGGCTAGTTATGAAGACAAAACTATCTCATTAGACCATAAGGTGACTTTTGCTTTTATCATCTTTTGTTCTGCTCACTAAAAAGTCTTTGAGTATTCCTTGTAAGAATTCAATTGGCCAAAATGTTTAATGTGCACCAAATTCTCTTCTGTATTTAGAATTCAGGTGTTTCATTTTATTTTCTCATGTCTCCTCCTATTCTTATCTACTTTGTTAGTAATTGTTCATAATTGAAAATGTAAAATATCTTTCCAAGGATAAAAGCAAAACTTGGAAAGAATTGATAACCTTTTGACAAAAGACTCAATGCATAATAACAGCTTAAAGTAGTTTAGATATTAGATTGTAATAATGAGGTTTTAAGAGGTTAAAGAGATAGTTTAACAGGCTGACTGCAAACTTTGAATGCAGTAGGTACAGGTTCAAGCCCCAGCATCACATATGGTACCCCAACTATCAACAGGAGTAACTCCTGAGCACAAAGTGAGGAAGTAGCCACTATGTATTGATGGTATACAGAAATAAATAGGAAAGAAAGGAAGGAGGGAGAAAAAAGAAGGAAGGAAGGAAGGAAGGAAGGAAGGAAGGAAGGAAGGAAGGAAGGAAGGAAGGAAGGGAAAGAAAGAAAGAAGAAAGAAAGAAGAAAGAAAGAAAAAGAAAGAAAGAAAGAAAGAAAGAAAGAAAGAAAGAAAGAAAGAAAGAAAGAAAGTTTTCTTGGAGAAAAGCTGTGGCTTACTTCAAAGTACTGTGTAAACCAACTTGAGTTTGAGACTAAAAATTATCCCATTCACAATTGTGATTCAAAAAAGGTCAAGGTCTTGGGATTTAGCTTAATAAAGTCCTGTACAAGCAGGATTTATACAAGAAAAACTGTAAATCACTACAAAAAAAATAGAAGACATAAGGAAATGAAAACACATCTCCCTTCTCATGAATGAGAAGGATTAATATTGTCAAAATGACCATCCTCCCCAAAGCATTTTGATTCCTGGCATGACCTATAGTTCCACAAGTATTGCCAGGAATGATTTCTGAGTAGAACCAAGAGTAACTCTTGAGCACAGTTGGGTGTGTCCAGAAAACAACAAAAAAAAATACCCATGCCATTTTTATTAAGAGATAAACACAAAATGCTGTTAAAAATCTAATGAAATAATAATAATACCTCCTCTCCACCCCCTCATCAATACCAAAGCAATCTCAGGAAAAAAGAAGATGAGAAGTTTTTCTTTCTTTTCTTTAAATTTTATTATTATAACATTGTTCACAATAATTTGTTGAATTTAATATTTCAACACCAATCCCACCATCATTACACCTACCACCATATTTCAAATGTTTCCACGCCAACCCTCATACCCTGTCTGCAAAGCAGAACCTAAATAATTTATTTTGTATTGCTTGTTATAAACAATGCACCAAAAATGATCCCAAGAAATTTCCCTAGAGGAAAGTGTGTGGAGATTATTGTTTTTCACCCTGGAGCCATTAAGCCCTTGTATTAGAGATTATTAACATGTTAAAGGTTGAACCCACACACACACACACACACACATATATGTATATATATATATATATATATTTGCATGGTAGATCCTGGCAAGCTACCCATGGCATATTTGATATGCCAAAAACAGTAACAAAAAGTCTCACAATGGAGACATTACTGGTGCCCACTCTAGCAAATCGATGAACAATGGAAGGACAGTGCAGTGCTCTCTCTCTCTCTCTCTCTCTCTCTCTCTCTCTATATATATATATATATATATATTTATATATATATGCTTTCTCCCTGGATGGATTTTCTACTTTATACCCCATCAAATGTGGTGTGCTACTCTTGGAACATCAGTGATATAGGGTATGAGATATTGTGGCGAAGTTCTCCAGGAATTCTAAAATTTTAAATACTGTTATATAGTTGAAGTTAATTTAATGTTTTTAACTGGATGGTGACTTTGGGGTCTGAAGGCATCTCTGCAGTGTGTTGCTCTGAGTTACTCTCTTCCAAGAGATTTATTTGTGAGTCTCTTTATCATGGCCATTAATGAGCTTATATGGTGCCAGATGCAGTTCTTGGGATGACTATAGGCTACCAGAAACAGAGAGATGGGGGGGGGGGAGTTGTCCCTCATTCCCAACTTCATGCGAACCTGAAGATTTCAGTCACAAGGGCTACATATCTGAGGTGTTTTTTTTTTTTTTTTTTAGCAGATTCACTCATGGGTTAGGTTCATCCAAGCCTGTGGAGATTGGCCAGAAACATGGCAGCAATTGGGTTCCGGAGGTTTTCGGCTACTGGGGCCCTGTTGGGGCAGGGAGGGGAATTCACCCTCCCTCCCCTCTGAGTTGCCCCTGATGAGACAGCCTGAACTGGGATCCGGAGGTATCTCTATGGCATATCCAGGAAGTTTTTCTTTATCCAACTTTAAACTATACTATAAAAGTTATTTAAGACAGTATAGTACTGGAATAAAGACAGACTCTTAGACCAAGGGACTACGATTAAGAATTCAAAGGCAGACCCTCATGACCCTCATGATCATCTAATCTTTAAAAAGGAGAGAAGAATATAAAGTGGAGCAAGAAAACCCTTTTCACGGGGGTATGGTGCTGCCAGCAGGTCAATCTGTACCTGTGAGGCGAGTGCATCAGCAGCCTCATGGCGCCTTCAGACTTCCAGATACCCCAAAATTGCTGCTGTGCCTTTGGCCAGACCCCAAAAACTTGGGGCAAAGTTTACCAAGAAAGTAAACGGCCAAAAGTTAGGTACGTGGGAAACACACCCACAAACAACCTCCGGCTCAGCTATATAATTGGAGGCAAGGCCTCTTTGGTTCCTGATTGAACTGCTTAATGGACATGATCCCAGAGACTCAGAAACGAATCTCAGAACCCAGTGGCTTTAGGTAGAAATGCGTCTGGTCTCTGCAGTAGGCTACTGGTGCTGGGCCAACCCAGGTGGGAATAGGTTTCGTGCCTTGGTCTATTCCCCCTGGCGACCCAGTGGCCGCCATCCGTCTGAGGCCACTGGATAGTCACATTTGGGCCCCCAGTGACGAGACACACAGGGCCTCATGGGATGAGGGTGGAACCGGGCTTGTCCTCCCCACCCCAACGAGACCCCAAGTCATCGCCCATGAATGGCCTCTCTGGCTCCTGATCAAGCTGCTTAACGGCCATGATCCCAGAGACTCAGAAACAAATCTCAAAACCCAGCGGCTTTTGTCAGAAATGTGTCCGGACCCCACAGTAGGCTACTGTCACTGGGCCACCCCAGGGGGGAATGGGTGCTGTCCCTCCGCCTGCTCCCTCTTGGCGACTTGGTGGCTGTCATCCTCCAGAGGCCATTGAACAGTCAGGCTTGGGCCCGCAGTGACGAAACTTGTTGGGTCTCACGGGATGGGGGGGGGGGGGGGAGGTGGAGCTGGGCCTGTCTTCCCCACCCCAATGAGACCCCAAGTCATCGCCCACGAATAGCCTCTTTGGCTCCTCATCAAGCTGCTCAACGGCCATGATCCCAGAGACTCAGGAGCAGATCTCTAAACCCAGTGGCTTTTGGCAGAAATCCCTCCAGATTTAAGTGTTAAAATTTCAGAATTTCAAAACCACATGGCCCTACTGCAGCCACACGACATCATATGTTATTCATAACCAGCAATAGAACACAAATTGTCTATTGTTGCCTTTTCAGCAGATCTGAGTGTTGGGGTAAAATCTTAAATAATGGTGGGTCTGATGTCGAAATAGTGAATGTGATCAAAGTAGAGAGAGAGTAAGGTAGAAATCATCTGCCCCACAGGCAGGGGGAGGGTGTGGGGTGGGGGTATACTGGGATTTTTGGTGGTGGAGAATGGGTACTGGTGAAGGTATGGGTGTTTCATTGTATGACTGAGACTTAGACCCAAAAGCTTTGTAACTGCTCTCACGGTGATTCAATAAATTTCATTCATTCATTCAAAAAAAAAAAAAAAGAAAACCCTTTTCAAATGGTATTGGAAAAACTAATCAACTACATATGAAAAAATGAACGCAGACCCCTATCTCACACTATTAACAAAAGTTGATGCAAAATGAATTAAGAACCTTAATATCTATATAATTCTGTAACTATAGTAAGTAGGGATGGGAGATATAGTACAGTGGGAAGGGTACTTGGTAATCTCTGTAATCCCCAGCACCACCAAGAATGATCCTTAAGCTCAAAGCCAGGAATAAGCCCTAAGTACCACCACATGAGACTAACCCCCCAAATAATATAGTTACCCCAAATAATAAAATAAAATACACTGAGTAAAGCACATAAAGAACCTCTATGACATTGAATCTAAAGGCACTTTTCAATGACTCAATACATTGGCCAAGCAAACTGAAGCAAATATAAATAAATGGGATTACATAAAATTAAGAAGCTCTGAGAAGGAATGATGAATAAAGACATCCCACAGACCGGGAGAAAATTTTTGCAAACCAATCATCTGACAAAGAACTATTAACCAAGACTTTTTTTAATTGTGAGAGTTCTGCTATTTATTCGGCCACTAATTAAGCTGACTGAAGTGGGTATTAATTCCACATTACTTTTATTTTTTTAATTGAATATCCATAAGTTAGACCATTACAAAGTTGTTCATGATTGGGTTTCAGTCATATAATGATTCAACACCCATCCCTCCACCAGTGTACATTTCCCACCACCAATATCCCTTGTTTCCTTCCCACCATCTCTAACAACTCCCTCCCCCCCCAGCCTCCCTACCGACCTTACCTCTATGGCAGGCGCTTTTCTTCTCTCTCTCTCTTTCTGTCTCTCTGTCTCTCTCTCTCTCTCTCTCTCTCTCTCTCTCTCTCTCTCTCTCTCTTCTCTGTCTCTCTCTCTCCTTTTCCTTTTGTGCATTATGATTTGCAATACAGGTGCTAAGAGGTCATTGTGTTTATTCAGAGCACTCAGTATTTTTATTGGGAAGGTAAGGTTGGAGAAGTTTTTTAACTGAGTTGCAACTTTGGGGTGTGAATGTGATTGCCAAGGCTTCCAGAAGTACAGGGAAGTGGGGGGAGATAGCCCAATCCAATCCCTGAGAAAGACTGGAGATTCAGTCACAAAACCCGCATACCCAAATTTTCAACAGATTATATCCTGGTGAGGTCCAAGATTTTAAAAATACTTATTAAACTTAGCAACAAAAAATAAACAACATTAAAAATGTGACAGACACTTTCTTAAGGAACACACAGATGGCCAAATGATAAATGAAAAAATGCTCCACATCCCTCATCAGTGAAATCTAAATCAAAATAATAATGAGATACCTACTTTCCATCAATGAGACTGACACACAGAAGAATAAAACAGCCAGTGTTGTCATGGGTATTGGGTAACATTGCTTTGTCCTTCCACAAGAAGCTTAGATTTATCTGGTTACACCCATTAATCTGGTTACACCCATTAATCTGGTTACACCCATCACAGTGCTCCAGAGGCACTTCCACTTCCATTGTGTTTACATGTAAACATGTAAACAGTCTTCCCTATGCTCTCCTTCCCACCCAGTTAATCAGCTTTCCCCTTAATCAGACTTTGTTAATTTGTAAGATCAGTTTCCCAAAAATCTATGATTTTATATCACGATCACGATCACGACCACCCTGTTGTTCGTCGATTGCCTCGAGCAGGTGCCAGTAACGTCTTCTTCGTCCTAGCCCTGAGATTTTTTTTAAAAGTGCCATATTCAAGGCTTTTTCAGGGTTAGGAGAATGAGACTCATCATTGTTACTGGTATTTGGCATATTGGGTATACCACGGGGAGTTTGCCAGACTCTGCCATGTGGGCATGTTATATTTGGTAGCCTGCCAGTTTGACCAAATTAGGAATGAGATGATAAGATGTCGCTTCCGGGAGCTGAGTGTGATGATCTCTGGATCCTGGCCGTTGTTGGAGTTACACGGCAGTTGGTGGGTGTAACTGTCTAGTTACTGGCAGGTCCAGTCCCAAACTGTGCAGGCTTGGAGATCTCAGCCCCGGGTCCCACACACCTGGGTTCCTCTGTCAGTTCTTTTATGCGTGAGGCTCATCCAAGTGTGTGGAGAGTGGTCCCAGCATGGCCTTGGCTGGGCCTCGGTGGTCTTCAGCTGTTGGGCCCTGGTGGAGACAGTCAGGCATAGGGTAGGAGACTCTGCCTTGTTCTCTCCCAGGAGCTGAGTGTGATGATCTCTGGATCCTGGCCGTTGTTGGAGTTACACGGCAGTTGGTGGGTGTCAGGCATAGGGTAGGAGATTTTATATGTATGAGTGAAATATTGCCTTTCTCCTCTCCTTATGCCTTATGAACAGTTTACTTTAAAGTAATATCCTTTTTGTATAGATACAGGAAGACCATTAACATTATGCTTTGTAACTTAGGATTTGATTGGCCTTGAATATTATTCACTCCCAGGCATCTGCTTTCTCGACTTAAGCCTCAGTTGCCCTTAGTTCCTAACACCCCAAAAGCAGGGTCCCGACGAGGGACTGAATGGACCCAGGGCAAGCAGTGAGCTACCCTGGCAGTGAAATGGGCCAGGCCAAGGTGCCACGATTCTTAACTATAAGTTAAGAGTTTGATCATAGACAAATGTTGTCATGATCCAAAGGTAACGACAAGACTAGGATCCTGCTAGGGGTGGGAAAGACTATCTGGCCTGAGCACCGTAGTCTGAGGTCAAGATGGCCCTAGGAGAGCAATTCTATAAGTTTAAGATATTTCTTACTGTATCCATACAAAATGATTTATATTATATTCTTATATGCTTGTCGGACAAGGAGAGGAGAGGCACGCCCATGGGATTATGCTCTAGGGTGGGTCCTCCTGCTGAGGAAGGATCTGTCCTAGGAGCGGCCTTCCCTGAGGCTAAGATTAGATTGGGGGGGGGGGGAGGGGGCAGAGACAGAAGGAGAAGAGACGAGGAGAGACAGAGAGAGACAGGAGCAGAGACAGATGAGGAGAGAATCAGAATAAACTACGACTAATACCTACCAGCCTGGCCCTCATTCCTTCCTCCGCCTGACCATCACCATCGACCTCTCCGGGGTGGGAGAAGGGTGAGACTACCGAACACGGGCGGCGGGAGAGATAGAGCCACCGCCGCCGTGTGAGTGCCGCGTGCCCCTCGTTTGTGTGAGTTTACACAATGGGTATGGGGGAAAAGTAACCCTATTATTGGTGGGAATATGAACTGGTTCAACCTCTTTGGAAAATAATATGGACACTTCCAAAAAACTGAGATATTGAGGTTTCATCTGATCCAGCAATTCCACTACTTGCATACACCCCAAGGGCCCAAACACACTATTTAGAAAATATACTTGTATTCCTATGTTCATTGCAGCACTATTCACAATATTCAAGATCTGAAAACAGCTTATGGGCCCAAGAATAGATGATTGGATAATGAAATTGTGGTATATATACGCACAAAGAAACTATTCAGCTATAAGAAAAGATGAAATCATGCAATTTGCCACTGTGTCAATGAAACTAGAGAGTATCATGTTGAGTGAAGTCAGTCAGAAGAGGGACAGACACAGAATGATCTCTCTTTTTAAAAATTTTTAAAATTTATTTTAATGTTTTTGTTTTATTGAATCACCGTGAGCTACAGTTAAAAGGATTCATGTTTGAGTTATAATCATAAAGGTAAAAAGGTAAAGGCCCTCCCGTTGATCGTCGATTTGCTCGAGCGGGCCCAGTAACGTCTCCATTGGAGACTTTGTTGTTACTGTGTCTGGCATATCGAATACTCTTGGTAGCTTGCCGGGCTCTCCGAGAGGGGCGGAGGAATCGAACTTGGGTCGGCCATGTTGGCCGCTTGTAAGGCGAACGCCCTACCCACTGTGCTATCGCTCCAGCCCTAAGTTATAATCATACAATGATCAAACACCCATCCATCCACCAGTGCACATTCCCTACGACCAATTTCCCCAGTATACCCCGCTTCTCCCACCCTCCCCCTGCCTCCATGGTAGACATTTTCCCCTCATATTCTCTCTCTACTTTTGAACATTCTGGTTTGCAAACCAGAATGATCTCTCTTAATGTACTATATAAACATGGTAAGGGAATAAACATAGTGTTGGAATAAAAATGGCCAAAGGCAACAGAATTTAAGAGTTAATTTACATCATTGAGCTTATCTTGGTGGGAAGAGATTGGTGGCTAGGATGGTCCTTAAAACGTGGATGGAGGCATGCAGGCTCTCTGGTGATGCAGATGTGGTGCTGGAATAATGTATTCATGTTTGATCACGGCGTTCAGTATTTTTATTGGAAAGGTAATGCTGGAGTAGTTTTTTAACTGGGTGGCAGCTTTGAGGTGTGGACGTGACGGCCAAGGCTTCAAGTACAGGAAGGTGGGGGAAGGTAACCCATCCTGATCCCCAAGAAAGCCTGGAGATTACAGTCACAAAACCCGCACACCCGAATTTGGCCCTTAAGCATAAAATTAATGAACCATGTAAAAAGTACCGGGAAATAATTTTAACTGGTTTCATAGAACAGAATCCAGAATACATAATTAGGTCATTTCAGGAAAATATGAGCATAGGAATTTCTACTATAATCAAAAACAAAAATTAAGTAATAAGTTTGCTTTCTTTTGCAAGATCGTTTTTATTGAACAAAATTTACGTAGAAAGATGTGAGGGGGAGAAAGAGAGGAAATGGGTATTTCAGAGAGAACATGGGCTTCTCTGGAGTGGAAAAATCCACAAGCAAAGAGCAGTAGGGAAAAGCGAGAGAGAGATGTGCTCTATGGAGGGCACTGGCTCGAAGAATCCAAGTTCCCACTTTTTTTTTACATTCATTTATCACTACTTTATTCTGTAATTATATTTAATGTTTTATCTAATATAAATCATTGCTACAAAAATTAAGATACTCATCATGGAATGTGACAATTATTTCGTGATATAAAGGAAATGTATACTTTAGGTTTTTTTTTTAATTAGTGAAACACCATGAGGTACAGTTGTAGACTTAGAAATTTTTGTGCTTAGGTTTCAGTTATACAATGATCAAGTACCCATCCCTCCACCAGTGCCCATTCTCCACCACCAATGATCCCAGTATCCCTCCCACCACCACCCCATTCTCCCCCCCATCCCATCCTGCCTCTGTGGCAGGGCATTTCCTTTTGTTCTCTCTCTCCTTTTGGGTGCTGTGGTTTGCAAAAGAGGTATTGAGTGGTAATCATGTTTGGTCTATAGTCTGCTTTCAGCATGCATCTCCCATTCTGGGCGGATCCTACCAACACCCTTTACTTGGTGTTCCCTTCTCTATTTGAGCTGCCTTTCCCCCAGCATGTATGATTGGCCTCCAAGCCATGGAGCAAAACTCCTGGTACTTATCTCTACTATTCTTGGGAGTTAGTCTCCTTTTTTGTTACTTTATATTCCCCAGATGAATGCAATCTTTCTATGTCTGTCCCTCTCTTTCTGACTCATTTCGCTTAGCATGATACTTTCTATGTAGTACCACTTGCATATAAATTTCATGACTTCATCTTTTCTAACAGCTATATAGTATTCCATTGTGTAGATGAACCAAAGTTTCTTTAACCAATCATCTGTTCTTGGGCACTCGGGCTTTTTTCAGATTTTGGCTATTGTGAACAATGCAGCAATGAACATAGAAGTGCAGATGTCATTTCGACTATACTTTTTTGCCTCTCCAGGATATGTTCCTGGGAGTGGTATTGCTGGGTCAAATGGGAGCTCAAGTTCCCACTTTTTTTTTTTTTGCTTTTTTGGGTCCCACCCGGTGATGCTCAGGGGTTACTCCTGGCTCATGCACTCAGGAATTACTCCTGGCGGTGCTTGGGGGACAATATGGGATGCTGGGAATCGAACCAGGGTTGGCCATGTTGGCTGCGTGCAAGGCAAACGCCCAGACCCTCAAGTTCCCACTTTTTAAAGAAGACATTTAGTTCTCTTTGGCTTCTTTTGAGTCAGTTGGAAATAGGATAATATTCAGGGTGAGGAGTAGAAAGAGAAGTTCATGAAAATAAAGTGAGATTTTTTCCTTTGATAGCAATAGATGAGGACTTTAATGGGTCCTTTTGACTCGGATTTCAGTACAGAAAAGGAAGTGGGAAAGGCACAAATAAGTGGTCTCAAAAAGTATGAATTCATTCATTTTTTCTTATGTAAATGAAATCTGGAAGTAAACTCCAGGGTTAGTGATGCAGATCTACCATCATCCAATATGCAGACTCTTTGCTCTGTTGATATGCACCCTTATTTTGGGGCTCCTACTTAATGTGCAGAGTCTGTGCTGAGATTTTAGGCCTCAAGTTTAACTTTTAGCCTAAATAAAAGATAGGAATACAGAATGCTGCATGCCCTTTTGAATTGCCTCCTTATTATTTTCATGAACCCTTCTGCTAGGTTATCATCGATTAGACTTAGTCACATGGATACACTTTTTTTTTAATGCCGTGGCATTAAGTCTAACTAAAATCAAAATTTTATCATAAAGCAGGGATGGGAGAGTAGATATTTGGAATTATGTCTGAGTCTCTCTCTCTTTTTTCTACCACTATTTGGTTAGCAGTTGTCAAACCCCTTGAATTTATAATTATGAATTTGTTTGAAATCCTCGTCCCATTTCCCAAGTCTGAACTCCAACCGAAATAAGTAATTGCTGATTCTGGTCTAGGAGTAGAGAGGTCAAGATGAAAGAATTAATCTCATCCCACCCCTCAAAAACGTTGCTAGAAATGCTTTTCAAGATGGTATTAGTACAAGATGCAGGTGGAGCTTGTGGCGCTCCATATGGCATAATCACTATATCACCAGATCTACAAACCTAAATTAAGTATTACTTGATGGTAGATGGACCAAATATTCTAAAGCTGGAATAAAGCTGTATGCAAAATTTTCTGAGGTAAAAATCGCCCCAGACAATTCAAATCTAAGCAGGAAAACCATCTCCAAACATTCTATAATTTGTTTTCTAGCAAGAAACATGGGAATACTAGTGGAATTTAGAAAGAATCTGAATAAGTCCTGTTTTTATTTTAAACATTTCACGAGAGACAAGGTCTATATGTTATGGTTTAAAATGTCTGTGCAAGAACTAAGTGTATTCATTGAATGAACTTAAAAAATTATTTAATCACATAAAAATTATTTTTATAAAATTATTTTATCAGATAAGGTTAAATTATTTAATCATATAAATGGTTTTTATATGATTATATAAAGAGAGTATCCCGCCCGCACAGCAGAGCCTGGCAAGTTTCCCGTGGCATATTTGATATGCCAAAAACAGTAACAACAAGTCTCACAATGAAGATGTTACTGGTGCCCACTCGAGCAAATCGATGGACAACGGGAAAACAGTGCTACAGTCTATATAATTCATTACATGAAATAGAGGGAGTGTTATAGATGTCTCAGGGCATCTACTTTTGGCAATTAATTCACAAAATAGTAAAAGTAAAGTAAAGTAAAGGCCCTCCCGTTGATTGTCGATTTGCTCGAGCGGGCCCAGTAACGTCTCCATTGGAGACTTTGTTGTTACTGTGTTTGGCATATCGAATACTCTCGGTAGCTTGCCGGGCTCTCCGAGAGGGGCAGAGGAATCGAACTCCGGTTGGCCATGTTGGCCGCGTGTAAGGCGAACGCCCTACCACTGTGCTATCGCTCCAGCCCAAAATACTGTTTATTAATTTCTCTAGTTTGTCAGCTCCAGAAGACTCATTGTTGGTTTAACACAGACATTTATTGAATGTCTGCTGTGTTCCATTGTGCTAAGAGATGAAGAAAATAATCTTTGCCCTCGAGAAGCTCCACGTTTGGTGATGACAAATCACATCTAATTTTCATCTTTACAAATATCAGTTCGATTGTACTCTGTGATTGCGTACTAGAAACTAGAAATTAAGAGTTGCAACTGGTCTACCAAGAACAAGGTGGGAGGAGCACAGGCTTGGAAGTTAGAAAACACATATTTAAAGTTAACCAGTCACTCCCTTGGCCCTTGAGCAGATTACTCAGCTGGTCTTACATTCCGTTTTCTCTTCTGAAAGTAATACCTGTCAGGGTTGTTTTGAGGATCAAGAGTTAATGCTGTGCATGGCATGTACATGGCCCTCAGAAAACTGGATGCAATTATAACAATTAGCCAACATGGACGAACCAAGTTTGATTCCTCCGCCCCTCTCGGAGAGCCCTCGCCCACACGGCAAAGCCTGGCAAGCTACCTGTGACGTATTCGATATGCCAAACACAGTAACAACAAAGTCTCATGATGGAGACGTTACTGGGCCCGCTTGAGAAAATCGATGAACAACGGGAGGACAGTGATAGTGATTGTGATTACCAATTATTCTGTTATTTATTTTTCTGCATAGGTGGAAGGGATGTTTGGGTGAGCCCTATCCCATCTGTCTGGCTTCTGTTATTCATCCACTTCTAAATCAAAACAAGTACTGCTACTAAGACCATTTTATATGCTCAGGTGGTTGTATAGTGCTGGTGATCTGGCTCAGATCCTCCTACATAGTAGGAACATACTGTGCCACTTGAACTGTCTTCTACACCCCAATTGTTTCTAAGAGTAAATTGGTACTTTGGAATATCCATAAAGAATTATATAAGGATAATCTTGTAATCTACATTCTTCTGAGCACTTCAATAAGAGGTGGCTTTTAGGGACTGGAGGGATAGTATAGTGCGTAGGGAGCATGCCTCGAACCTGGGCTAACACAGGTTCCATCCTTGGCAACACAAATGGTCCCCTGAGTACCACTAGGAGTGATTTCTGAGTTCACAGCCAGGAGTAACCCCTGAGCATTGCCAGGAGTAACCCAAAACGAAAGAAGAAAGAGAAGGAGGAGGAGGAGGAGGGAGAAAGAAGAAAGAAGAAGAAAGAAGAAGAAGAAGAAGAAGAAGAAGAAGAAGAAGAAGAAGAAGAAGAAGAAGAAGAAGAAGAAGAAGGAAGAGGAGGAGGAGGAGGAGGAGGAGGAGGAGGAGGAGGAGGTGGAAGAGGAAGAGGAGGAGGAAGAGGAGGAGGAGGTGGAAGAGGAGGAGGAGGAGGAAGAGGAGGACGAGCAGGTGGAAGAGGAGGAGGATGAAGAGGTGGAGGAGGAAGAGGAGGAGGAGGAGGAGGAGGAGGAGGAGACAGGTGTTTTTAAGCATTGCAACCATCATCCAAGAGCATAATTATTATTCCCATTTTACAGATAAGGAAACTGAGATACAAAAAGACTGGCAAAGTTATACAAATAAGAAAAAAAGTTGGGATGTGATCCAAAGTATGATGTTACTATCTGTGCTATCACTACAAATAACTTACTTCTTCTATCTATGAGTCATATATAGGACTAGAGAGAACTTTTGATTTACAGAGTGATTTTTGACATTGTATGTAGTACAACTAACCCTGGTACATAGAAAAGGTTGCCCGAGTTTTAGAAGGTCTCACATATTTCAATCACAAATATGCGTATTTAGGGGCTGGAGCAATAGCACAGCGGGTAGGGTGTTTGCCTTGCATGCAGCCAACCCGGCTTTGATTCCCAGAATTCCATATGGTTCCCTGAGCACTGCCAGAGGTAATTTCTGAATGCTGAGCCAGGAGTAACTCCTGTGCATGGCCGGGTGTGACCCCAAAAGCAAAACAAAACAAAACAAAAACCAAGTATGCGTATTTAGTAACACAGGAGCATTTACTTCAGATCTATGCTCAGCATTGGCACCGTGTGTTCTTAAATAAACACTGGGTCCTTGAGCTTCTATTTTTTTCCCATACCCTGACATTCTCTTTGAGGTGTTGCTGCAATGACACAGGGCTGCACACTTAGTTGTGCAACTCATACAGTTAGCTGTTGGTGCTCACTAGGGACTGCATATTTACCAGTGGTACTAACACATGTTTGTGTATTGTGTGCTCATGATACTTTGGCTACAGTGCTCATACCTATATTGGTAGCTATACTCACACATACTTTGGTGCCAGTGCTTGCCAGAGACCACTCACTGGGTCTCAGTGTGAGGGAGGAGATCACACACTTTTTTGTGGCACCAGGAATCACAAACTGTAGTGCTGCTGGGCATGCCTAGAAGAAACTCATGGCTTCTGCCTGTCAACAGATGCTCTACTAGGATCCCGAGCCCCCAAATCCACTTTAATGCTTAACAGTGTTCAGACCCCATAGAATTGCTGCCTCTTTTAAAAAAAATGTTTTAGCAGGAGAGGGGATTTGGGACCACACCTGGCAGTCATGGCAGTTACATCCAGCTCTGCTGGAGGTCACTCCTGGCAGTGCTAAGGGGACTATGCACTGCTCTGAACTGAACCCAGGTCACTATGCTCTGAGTTCTCTCTCCATTTCTCTCTCCATTTCTCTCTCCATTCTCTCTCTCTCTCTCTCTCTCTCTCTCTCTCTCTCTCTCTCTCTCTCTCTCTCTCTCTCCTTCTCTTTTTCTCACTCTCCTTTTCACTGCCGGGAATCAAATCCTGGTCAGCTGCTTGAAAGACAAGTGCACTGCCCACTAAACTAATCTCTCCATTCCCACTATTCATAATGTTTGAGAAGTCTCCAGAGATAAGAGCTTTTAAAACCTACTCTTTAGCCAAGGATGTAGTTCTGTGATAGCGCAATTTCCTTGCAGTTATGTGGATCTGAGTTCAATCCCTGGTACTGCAAGGGGGAGGGGTGGCAGGGTGGGGAGATCTACTCTCTTTGAAATGTTTAAATATCGAATTCAGAATGATTAACTATAGTTACCAAACTGTACACTTCATACTCAGAATTTGTCCTGTCATTAGAAGATTATACCTTTTGACTACCTTTACCCAAAACTAATTGTAATTTTTAAGGTTTTTAAACATATTTTACTCTTTTGATGGGAAATCTATCCAAATAGATCCCCCAACACATATAAACACTCTGAATATGTCAGAAAGATTTTAAAATAAATTTTTAATATTTTTGGGCCTTAATAATGAATTGCTGCCAAGATAGAAATAGAAAATGTAGGGCTGGGGATATAGCTTGGTGGTAGAACAGTTGCCTTGCATGAAAGGCAGGTTCAAACCCTGGTATAGGAAGAAAGGAAGAAAAGAAGGAAGAAAGGGAAGGAGGAAGGAAGGAAGGAAGGAAGGAAGGAAGGAAGGAAGGAAGGAAGAAAAGAGAGTGAAATAATAAAGAGAAATCCAGAAAAGAAAAAGGAAATTTGTCAAGGAAGAAGTATAGAGTATCATACTTTTTTATTTAGTATGCCACAAAGCCAAACATTTATTATCTAAGCTAGAACATGAGTTATACCTGAAAGCAAAATTCTTTGAAAATTAACTCACTTATCACCAAGACTAACTTAGGGGGGAAAAGGAAGCTCATTCAGAACTTGAAATTAGAATCAGTCATCTCGCCAGCCTAGATGAGAGGAACTTCCCAAACAATCCATAGACCCATGAGTTAAAGTACTATATCATGTCACCAAATTCTCTGGGTAGTGTATTAAGCAGCAAAAACTGATCCAGAAGTAATCACAGCTGTCAGTACTTTCTGCTCTAAAAGAAAAGGAAGATTGTGCAGGGTATCTGCTCACACCTGTCTATGTAGAGCTTGGGCAAAAGAGAAAGGAGGAACAGAAGACCCTGCTCACTGCTAATCACTAGCAGGACATACATCTTACTCCCTAAAAGTTTGATAACTTCTTGAGATATAACTTAAAATTTTAAAACTTTATTTATAGAGATACAATACTGTTATTGATGGTTTTATGTGAGTCTAACTCCAACCTATCTTTCACCAGATAAACCCCCTCCCTCCCCCAAGGTCCCCAATGTCTCCAAGGCATTAGTATAAAATATTTCTTCTAAATTCAATTTTAATTGAGGAATAATATAGTTTAATGCACAGTTAAAGTCATGGTTTTACATCTGTAGAGCTACTATGTCAATCCCTCTACCAGTGAAAGACATTTTATTATTCTGAAAATAACTTTTAAAATCTATTACAGTTAAGGCAATGTGTTTACAATGGTGTTGACATTTTTGTGGTCTTGGTATGAGGTGAGGTAACACATTTCTTGAAAATCATTAATCCTAATTTTTATCATTTCATTAGTTATTAATTCATTTTACCTTTTTCTCTGTTGAAGTCAGTCTATCATGATGGCTGGGGATGACACACACAAGTGATTGTGGCGTGCCCCAGGGTGGCACATCAGATTTCGGTGCTCACACACTTGGCCTCAGTGCTCACTGGGAGTGGTCTTATCCCTTAAGAACAAGTTTTCATGTGGCTCACTGTGGTGCACACTACTTCCTTGTAGTTTCCATGCATGTTCTTATTGGAATACGCTGCTTACTAAGGGTCACACATACTTACTAAGGGTCACATGCCTGGCCACTGTACTTGCATGCTTTCAGCTGTTTTTAGTGCTCACTGGGTGTTGATCATCACACCTAGCTGAGGTGTGCCTGGAAAGTTCTGCAGCACTAGGGGTCTCAGACAGCAGAGTTGCCAGGATTGTGCTGAGCACATGCAACTGTCCTAAGATCAAACTGTGACCTCATATTTGCCAGGTGGGGGCTTTAGCCAATATGTCATCTCCCAATCACATAGCCATGATTTCAAATAAACTAGAATATATGAATTTTTAAGTATTCTGGCATGTGAAAGTCACTAAAACTTTGAAAGTCCAATAAAGTTTACAGTCTGCAAGCCAGAAAAATCTATGAAGAAATGTATGTATCACTTCTGGAAACAAATTTAATTCCTGGATCAATTCTCCTCATCTGTGAATAAAGGAGTTGAAGTAGATGAAACTCTTCATAAGTCTTTATATGATGTGTATAAATAATCAGTTGTTTTCTAATCTCAAAGTTAAAACAATGGCATTTTCAACTGAGTTATAGAAAAATTTTAAATATGTATATACATTAATATGTTGTAATAATAGTTTAACTCAAGGTTTCAAATGGTTTTTAGTAAAGAATTTCTCGTTTGTTCTCTTGAAAGCACAGATTTCCCTTTAGTAAATCAATTTACTGAATTTTCCTCGCCATATTTAACAACATTTTGGGGGTTCACATATTTTTTTCTCGTGCTAAGCATGGCATTTTTTCATTTCCCACAAAATCATGACAAACTGTACATCCCTACTGTGTCCAGGCACAGCGGTAGGGCATTTGCCTTACAAGCGGCCAGCATGGCCGACCTGAGTTCGATTCCTCCGCCCCTCTCGGAGAGCCCGGCAAGCTACCGAGAGTATCTCGCCCGCATGGCAGAGCCTGGCAAGCTCCCCGTGACGTATTCAATATGCCAAACACAGTAACAACAAGTCTCATGATGGAGACGTTACTGGGCTCGCTCGAGCAAATCGATGAACAACGGGAGGACCAGACCGTTAACTGATATAGAGAAAACAGCAGCCCTATTTTTATCTGAATTAAAATTCCCACAGTAATTCTCCTCTAAACTACACTTATGTCAGTATAAAGTGATTTAATTAAAACACAAAGTTGACAGATATGTAGATACTCTTGCCTTAATTTACTGTAGCACTGTAGTACTGTCCTCCTGTTGTTCATCCATTTGCTCCAGTGGGCACCAGTAATGTCTCCATTGTGAGACTTGTTGTTTCTATTTTTGTCATATCGAATATGCCACGAGGAGCTTGCCAGGCTCTGCTGTGAGGGCGGGATACCTTTGGTAGCTTGCTGGGCTCTCCAAGAGGGATGGAGGAATTGAACCCAGGTCAGCCGTTAATTTACTGTAATATTCATAAATGCTGCTTGTATCCTGGAATCTCTCAACATCTAAAAATTTTAATCCACATTTGGAGGTCTAGGATTTGGCGCTTACGCTGGACTGCCAATTTGACTATCTTTGTCTTAATTAACATGTTTAAAACAGAGATTTGTAGAACAACCTATAGAATCTTATTTAAAAAGTAGTTGGAAATATTTATTATACTTTTAAAAAGTCCCCATGTCAAAAATTGCCCAAGGATGAGCAGATTATGTAATATAATTGCTTTAGTTAATTGGGATGTGGGAGGTGTGGGTGTAAGAGGATAAAAGGTAATGAACTTTGATAAACTTACATGAGCAACAGCAAGGTAACAGGGACACCTTTAGTTTATCAGAGAACATCCTTTGGAATACCTTTCATATTCCTTTAAAATTGCATGCTGCTTCTTTAACGTTGGAATTACCTGAACTATGTCTTACTCCTACATTAACTTTACATATTCCACAATTTCACTAACTTCATGTACAATTATCGTTTGGATTTATAGTTCCAGCTTACTGAAAGTCACATTCACTAAATTTTGGTGTCTTTCAAATTCCTCAAATCAACATCTTCTGTTTTCTGGTGTATGGTTCCCATATTAATGAGCTTAGAAATTTATAATAAGTATAAAAGTAGATTAAACTGAAAAATCAGCTCTTCTTTGATCTATCAGGGAAGTGAGATCAGGGCAAAGCTTCTAGCCTAAGACTGGAGAGGCAGGCACGCTGAAAATCATAACACACTGGGGTAAAAACTACATGTGAAAACCGCCAAAAGAAGGACTATCAGGGTAAGAATTCTAAATTGTGATGATTGATAAATTGCTGGAGCCACTGTATGAACAACTAGGAGAGTAAAAACTTTGGGTCCTCAGTTATAGGGTGGGTAGGTGGGTAGGTGAAAAGAGGAAGACATGCATCATTTTGAAATTTATCTCCTGAATCTCTATCAGGACCTCCCAATGAATGTCAATCCCTTTCCAATCCCAGTGTTTCCAGAACGGGGAGGAAGAAAGCAACCATTTAAAATTATGCATGCACAAAAATCAGATCAAAATGGATTGAGATCTCAACATCAGGCCCAAATCCATAAGGTGCATTGAAGACAAGGTCGGCAAAACCCTCCATGATATTGAGGCTAATGGTATTTTCAAAGATGACACTCCACTGACCAACCAAGTGGAAACAGAGATAAACAAATGGGACTATCTTAAATTAAGAAGCTTCTGCATGTCAAAAGATACAGTGACCAGAATACAAAGACAATCTAAAGAATGGGAAAGGATGTTTACCCAATACCCATCTGAGAAGGGGTTGATATCAAGGATATACAAAGCACTGGTTGAACTCTACAAGAAGAAAACATCTAACCCCATCAAAAAATGGGGTGATGAAATGAACAGAAACTTTTCCAAAGAAGAAATCCGAATGGCTAAAAGGCACATGAGAAAATGCCCTACATAACTAATCATCAGGGAGATGCAGATCAAAACAACAATGAGATATCATCTCATACCACAGAGACAGGCCCACATCCAAAAGAACAAAAGCAACTGGTGTTGGCGTGGATGTGGCGAGAAAGGGACCCTTCTTCACTGCTGGTGGGAATGCTGACTGGTTCAGCCCTTTTGGAAAACAGTATGGACGATTCTCAAAAAATTAGAAATTCAGCTCCCATCTGACCCAGCAATGCCACTCCTGGGAATATATACCAGAGAGGCAAAAAAGTACAGTCAAAATGACATTTGCACTTCTGTGTTCATTGCTGCACTATTCACAATAGCCAAAATCTGGAAAAAATCCAAGTGACCGAGAACAGATAACTGGTTGAAGAAACTTTGGTACATCTACACAATGGAGTACTATGCAGCTGTTAGAAAAGATGAAGTCATGAAATTTACATGAAAGTGGTACTACATGGAAAGTATCATGCTAAGTGAAATGAGTCAGAAAGAGAGGGACAGACATAGAAAGATTGCATTCATCTGGGGAATATAAAGTAACAAAATAGGAGACTAACTCCTAAGAATAGCCGAGATAAGTACCAGAAGGTTCACTCCATGGCTTGGAGGCCAGCTGCACATGCTAGGGTAAAAGGCAGCTCAGATAGAGAAGGGAGCTCCAAATAAAGGGTGTTGGGAGGATCCTCCCAGGATGAGAGATGCATGCTGAAAGTAGACTATAGACTGAACATGATTGCCACTCAATACCTCTTTTGAAAACCACAGCACTCAAAAGGACAGAGAAAACAAAAGGGAATGAAGTGCCACAGGGGTGGGTTGGGATGGGGGGGGGATGGAGGGGTGGGAGGAATAATTCAGGGCATTGGAGGTGGACAATGGGCACCGGTGGAGGGATGGGTACTCAATCATTGTATAAAGCACAAAAATTTGTACATTTACAACTGTACCTCTTGGTGTTTCACTAATAAATATTAAAAAAATAAATAAAATTATGCTAAAAGACAAAATAAAATAAAAACAAAATAAAATTATGTTAGAGGGGCTGGAGAGAGTGTAGGGTGTTTGCACAGTAGGTAGGGTGTTTGCGTTGCACATGGTTGATCCTGGTTCAATCCCCAGCATCCCATATGGTCCTCTGAGCACTGCCAGGAGTAATTCCTGGGTGAAGGAATAACCTCTGGGCTTAGCCAGCTATGGACCACCTCAAGCCCCCTTCCATCAAAAAAGAAAGAAAAAAAAGAAAATCCAAAAATATTTTTTCAAATGAATAAAATAAAATTATGCCAGAGAATTTTCTTCTTAGTAAGATTTTAGGAGACTCTCGCTGTCTTGACAGAGGCTAATCTGCCACGGTTTGAATGAGCCTAACCTACTTGAAGGAATGAAATACAAATTTCAGCCTTAATTGGCTATTTTGTCCCTTTCAAGGGTGTGTGTGTGTGTGTGTGTGTGTGTGTGTGTGTGTGTGTGTGCGTGTGTGTGTGTGTGTGTGTATGTGGTTCAAAAGAATGGCAAATTTCACAATCCACCGGCACAGGCTCATCAAAGGACAGATAATTAGTCACCAAACTATAAGACTTCCCAACACTTCACTAAAAGCCAGCCCATTTATTAGAGTTTCTTCTATCTAAAGAGTCACATTGGGATTTCATTAAAATATTTCAAAGGATACTAAAAGCAAACATGATTTGAAGAGACTAAGCTAGCATCAGGTCAAAATCAGTTATGACAGGAGTGGCAAGAATGCTGGAATTATCAGAATGGCAATTTAAGACAACTATGATTAATGTGTTAAGTGGTCTAATGGAAGAAGTGGGCAACTTGCAAAAACAATACTATATTGTTTATACTGTAAACAATACTATAAAAATAATATAAAGAGAAAGCAGAAAATTCTAAATAAGAATCAAGAAGAGTGCTGGGGATTCTGAACACTGACAGAAATAAAGACTGTTTTTAATGGAATCATTTGTAGATTTTAAACTCTGGGCTTAAGATATAACCAGAAACATCTAAAGCTGGAAATAAAGAAGAAAAGATTAGGATCAAAACATTGACAGAGATACCGTTTGTTGGTAGAGCATAAACCTTACTTGTGTGAGTTTTATTTCTGACACTGCTCCATGTTATCATATGTGATCTCTAGCACAATAAGGAGTGTGCAATCATCCCAGCATCACAATACAACAAATAATACAAAAAAGAACAAACAGACTATATAAGGACAACAAGGAATAAAGATATAGAAGTAACTATGACTAAGAATTCCCCTCAGATTAATGTCAGATGCCAAACCACTAAATGACATATCCAAAAAGCTCAAAGACCATAAAACAGCATATATACCCCCCCAAAGTAGAAAGGTATGTTTAGCATTTTATATTCAAACTTCAAAAGAAAATCAAGAATTGATTTTAAATTAATCCTTGATTGATTTAAAAGAGGCAGATGGAAGGTAACAGGGGCAAGGAAATAAAATATTTCTTGGTATGCACCCCAACACAAAAAATCCACGCAAAATGACATATGCACATTATTATTTATTGCAGCACATAGTACTATAGCTCATATATGTAATCAAATTAGGTGTTCAACAACAGATGAGTGGATAATGAAGTTGTGGTATATATACATGATGAAATACCATGCAACTACAAAGAAGAATAAAATTTTTCAATTTTCTGCAACTTGGATGGAACTGGAAGATATCACGTTGAATGTAATAAGTCAAAAGAAAAAAGACAATTGTTGAACACTTTTATCTGTGGTATATAGAATAACAATACAAGGAAAATCAGTATATCAATATGGGGAGACCTAGATTACACTAGAACTTGTACTACTGAGGATAGGAACTGAGGATCAGGAAATAGGAAGCTAAAGGAGGAAGTAAGAAAAGGCAGATGGAAGGTAACAGGGGCAAGGAGCAAGTGGTTTCAGATGCACTGTTGATGAAAGGGTGTTATTTAATGTTATATCTCAATTAGAAAACCAACAAATTAAAAATCATGAGATTCAAATTACAATAACCAAACTTTAATATGTGACTGTCAGGGAGGAAGGCTAGAGGGTCGAAGGAAAACTAAGGACAAAGGTGGAGGGAAGTTGAAACTGGTAATGAAGTCTGAAAAATTGTATGCCTAAAACCAAGTATGCTTAAATTAAAAACTAATTAAAAAATCATGAAAGATGCTACAGATGAAAACATTATCCATAGAAGAGCAAAGATAAAACTACATTTGACTATACAAGTGAGAGGAAAGAGGAGCAAAATATTTGCAAAGGAAAAAAATTCATTAAGATAGCTAACAAAATAAGTTCAAGAAAAGAAAATAAAAGATAAACAACAGACTGGGAAAAAAGAAAAAAAACCTCTTTTTTATTCACAAAAGTTGATGATGAAAAATCTGAAAGAATCAACCAAGGAAACCTCCTGGCACCAATAAATGATTACAGTAAGTCTGTTAGAAATAAGATCAATATACAAAGTTTGTATATTCCAGCAACAAACAAGTAAAATTTGAAAAGAAAACCATGTCAACATTACAATAGCATTCGAAAAGTGAAATACTTGGATATAAATCTAACAAAATAAATCTTGGGTATAACAATAACTTGGGTATAAATCTAACAAAATAGCATCCAGGAAGTGAAATATTTAGGCATAAATCTAACAAAATTATGCATAAAGTATACAAGAAAACCATAAAATTATTGTGAAAAGCTATCAAAATTTAAATATATGAAAATACAGTCCATGTTTATGAATAGAAAGACTCAAAACTGTCTTCAGTTCTTTCTAACTTGGTTAATAGATTTAATGCAGTATCAATCAAAATTTCATCAAAATATTTTGTGGATATCATCAAACTCATTCTAAAGTTTTTGTAGAGATGCAAAAGACTCATAGTGTTATTTCAATGTCAAATAACAAAAACATTGGAGGGCTGCTTAAAAAGCTGTATGACAGAATGGTATTGAAGAAAGAATACACAGAAAGAACAGTGAAGCAGGGTGAAGAGATCCCAACTAGTCACGTGAATATAATAAATGATCTTTGATAAAGGAGCAAAGACTACAATGGAGCAAACATAGTCTTCTATAAAAAGAGTGGTGGAATATAAGACATCCACATGTACAAAATAAGTAACTCTAGATTCAGCTCTTATACTCCTCTCAAACAATTTACATAAAATAGTTCTTGTATAGCCCAGGTGCTCAAGGGCTATTCTTGGCTCTGTGTTCAGCAATGCTCAGGGACCCATGTGATGCCGTAGATTTGGACCAGGGTCCTAGTAACCACAGCCAGAAAAGCCTTATCACCTGTGCGTTCTCTCTGGTGTCTGGAGATGACATTTTGATACGCATCAAAGGTATAATCCATGGAAGAAATATTAATGGTGAACTTAATTACAACAAAGGACTTCTATACTGTAAAAGGCAATGTAGAGAGAAACAGAAGACAAACAGAAGACAAACCTGTTCAAATAGATTAGGACAAAATATCTGAAAAGGTATATCTGACAAAGGACCACCCAAAGCATACAAAAAAACTCTCAAAACTTAAAAGGCAAAAACATATAACTCAAGTTAAAAATGAACAAGACTTGGGTGGGGATGGAGTACAGCAGGTAGAGTGTTTGCCTTGCATGCGGCTAACCTGGGTTTGATCCCTGGTATCTCATATGGTCCCCAGAGCTTCCTGAGTTCAGAGCCAGGAGTAACCTCTGAGCATCACTGGGCATGACCCAAAAGAAAGAAAAAAAATGAACAAGACCTAATGTTGTTAGGTAATTGCAAATTAATACAAGGGTTTGCCTTCATGGTAGTAAAATAAATTTCAAGCAATAAGAACACAAATGTTGGTGAGAATTTTCATTCACTGCTGGTGGGGATGCAATAATGGTGCAGTTACTTTAGAAGGCAGTTTGGCACTTTATTATTTTTTCTTTTTTCCCCCTACTTTGTTGAACACTGTGGTTTACAAATTTGTTCATGATGCATTTGAATAGACATTCAATAACTAACCCTCCAATCCTACCACCGTTGTGACCTTCCCTCCACCATTGTCCCCATTTTCCCAATATTTGCAATTATCAGGTCCCAAAAATTTATTTTATATTGTTTGTGATCACTAAATGGTTAATAGAATTATAAAAAAAACACTTCGGTAAGAGAAAATTTGTGAAAACTGTTGTACCTCACGATTAAGCCCTTGCCTTAGGATTTTTATTAAACTGCTGTTGCTAATTGAACCTTCTGTGTTAATATTTTTGTCAATTGAGCTTACCTTGCTTCTACATTACATTCCCATCCAATTATGTGTGCCCCTACTGAGATGTTAGTACTGTAGTTTGGAAATGTCAAGTGGCCACAAATATGGCCACATGCTCCAGAAAATCCAGAATATATAACTGTACTGAGTTTACATGGTGGCAGTGATGGAATGTGAGTGTAGCTGCCAGGGCTTTGAGAAGTACAGGGGAAGACCTGGAGTTATCAGCCAAAACAAAATACCTGAAATTTTCAGCAGTTTGGTGTACCTGTAGAACTCAGAGATGGCAGTCAGAAGGCAGCAGAGTCCAGCTATACACTGGGCAGCAGCGTCAGGATCTGAGTGTGGTTTCCAGGGCAATGGTAGATCAGGGACTTGACTCACCCCCATCATGAGGTTGCCCCAGTGGTTTCAGCTAGAGACCCATGTATCAGTGAAACTTCTGCAGCTAGTTGATCTCTTTCAAGATTTAATCATTAGTCTCTGAACCTGGGCCGACAGATTCATTTGGCAATTTCTTACTAAATATACTCTTAACAAACAATAATCATGCTCCTTGGTATTTACCCAAATGAACTGAAAAGTTATGCATACACAAAACCTGACTATAGATGATAGCTTTATTCACAATTGACAAAACTTAGAAGCAATAGGTGTCTTTGGTAGGTGAATTGATAAAACACACTGGTACATAGACAATGAGATATTATTCAGTGCTGAAAATAGACTAGCTCTTAAGTCATTAAAAAAGGAGAAGGCTTAAGTGTCTGTTACTAAGTAAAAAAAGTCAATACAGAAAGATCACACACAGTGTGATTGCAATAATATGACATTCTGGAAAAAGTGAAACTATTGATACACTAAAAGGACTAGCAGTTCTAAGGTAGGGGTGTGTGTGTGTGTTTATGTGTATATGTTTGTGTGTGTGTGTGTGTGTGTGTGTGTATAGCATTGCGGTCTGAGAAAGCACTTTGTACAATTTTCTATATTTCTAAATTTATATATGTTTTAGCTTTGCCTTGAGATTTGAGATTTTGTCGGCCTCTCCTTTCTCATCCTTCTCAGTGCTGCCATGTCGGTGAAGCCTTCAGGGTCAGGTGAATGAGACCAGTTGTAGTTACTGGTTTTGGCATATCGAATACACAGCGGATAGCTTGCCAGGCTCTTCCGTGCGGGCGGAATACTCTCAGTAGCTTGCCAGTCTTTCCGAGAGGGATAGAGGCTTTGGGGGCGACCTCTAATCACCCTTGTAGGTGTTACCATATTTGAACCCTATCAAATATGGTACGACATTTCCGGAAGAAGGGTATTTAGTGTCTTATGATATGTCTTCCCAGCCGCGCAGGTCCGGAAAGCGTCCTGAACTGTGACGACGGCTGGGTAGTGGAAGTAGTGTCGAGAGTGGAAGTCTGCCAGTGGGGTATTTATCTGGGTAGGGTGGGTCTCCTGTACGCAATTCGATCCCTGGGTGGTTGATGGAAGCAGACAGGGCAGGGTAGGGTGGGGCTCCTGATTGGAATCCCTTTGTCACCTGTGGTGGTGGGAGCAAGCAGAGAAGCTCTGTCCCTGGGTCCGCCGAGCCTGGAGTCCAAGGTCTCAGAGAGTCCCGCTTATCTTGTTCTGTGGGTCTTCAGTCGTGCGTGGGTCTCGGCCGGAGCTGCCGCGCGGGTCCGGAAAGCGTCCTGGAGTGTGGCGACGGCTGGGTAGTGGAAGTAGTGTCCACAAAATCTCAAGGCCGACGTAGGCTGCCACAACGAAGGAAAACAAAAATGATCGTCTGTACTTTCAATGCACGTACGCTAGCATCAGATGCATCCATCGAGGACCTGATGGTACAAGCGCGAATGATCAAGTACGACATCATTGGTCTGACTGAGACAAGAAGGCACGAATCTCACCATGCCGTTTTCGACACTGGAGAAGAATTGTTCCTTGGAACATGCGATAAAAGAGGTGTTGGAGGCGTCCGTGTCCTTGTCAACACAAACTTGGCCAAGAGCATTGATTCATTCGAATGCCTAACAACCCGAATCGGACGTTTACATTTGAATAGATGTGACTCACTGCCTGCAGTTTCTATCTTCGTTGTCTACGCACCAACATCTCATTATGATGAAAGAGAAATCGAGAAGTTCTACATGGAGCTAGAGAAGTTCTATAAAGAAGACCACACCTTCTACAAGATCATTGTGGGTGATTTTAATGCCAAGATAGGACTGAGAAGATCAGCTGAAGAACTTCACATCGGGACCCATGGCCTAGAATGGAACGAGCAGGGTGAGAGACTGTCTGAGTTCATCATGTCGACCAAGACCATTCATGGTAACTCACAGTTCCAGAAGGCAGAATCTAAACGATGGACATAGGAGTCTCCCAGTGGACGATTCCACAACGAAATAGACCACATCATATTCAATCGACGGTTTTGCCTGACTGATGTTGCTGTTGTCCCAAAATTTCGAACAGGATCGGACCACCGTCTCCTTCGTGCAAAATTCTACTTCACAGAGCGGGGAGAAAGGGCTGCAAAGTTCAAAAAGAGAACTCCCAGAATGACCACCAACTGGGAACTCTTTGGTACTATTGCGGCAACATGGGAAGATGCCATTGTTGACAACATTGACGAGGAATACGATCGACTGGTTCAGCACCTCCATGAATGTGCGAGGAACGCCAAGAGAGAGATAGCCACAAAAAATCACCTATCTTCGAAAACTCTTGAGCTAATTCGCCAGCGTGGTTTGGCGCATGCCTCAGGCAACCGCAAGCTAACGTCCGAGCTCGCAAAGCAGTGCAGAGATGCGATCAAGGAAGACCTCAAAGAGAGAAGAGCAGAAGTACTGGTAGATGCAGCAGAAGCTGGGAAAAGTATTCGTAACGCCCACCTGTCCTTCGCCAACTATAAGACCAAGATGCCTGCCCTCCGACGTCCTGATGGATCCATCACATCCTCCAGAACGGCAATGGAGAAGATTATCCATGACTTCTACTCAAATCTCTTCGATAGCCATGTCCACTTACCGACATACCAAATTCCACAGGATGGATATGTCGTTCCCAACGTTCTCCCTTCCGAAATCCGACACGCCATTTCGTTGGTAAAGAAACAAACAGCACCAGGCCCAGACAAGGTCAGACCTGAACACCTGAAGAACCTGCCGTCAGTACTCATCAATACACTGGCTCGGCTCTTCACTCGCTACCTGTCTGAATGCAAGGTTCCGTCCCAATGGAAAACCAGCAGGACCGTACTACTGTTCAAGAAGGGAGACATGCATGACATTGGCAACTATTGCCCGATCTGCCTATTGTCTGTCATCTACAAGTTGTTCACTCGAGTCATCCTAAATAGGATTGGCAGAACACTAGATGAAGGACAACCATGCGAGCAAGCTGGGTTCCGCAAAGGATTCAGCACCATCGACCATATCCACAGGATAACCAAGCTCATTGAGGTTTCTCGGGAGTTCAAGATGCCGCTCTGTTTAACGTTCATTGATTTAAAGAAGGCCTTTGATTCTGTTTCTCGGGAGTTCAAGATGCCGCTCTGTTTAACGTTCATTGATTTAAAGAAGGCCTTTGATTCTGTTGAGACGGAAGCAGCCATTGAAGCCCTAGCCAATCAGGGCATTCAAGCCCAATACATCAGGATCCTCCGTGAGCTGTATTGCGGATTCACTACCAGGATCTCACCATTCTACAAAGAAGTGATCGTTGATGTCAAGAGAGGGGTGCGGCAGGGTGATTCCATTTCACCAAAACTCTTCAGTGCCACCCTCGAGAACATCATGCGATGACTGGAATGGGAAGGAATGGGAGTGAAGATAGATGGTCGGCAACTACACCACCTCCGCTTTGCTGATGACATTGTTTTAATAACACCAAACATCAGCCAAGCGGCACAAATGCTGGCCGACTTTGACCGTGAGTGTGGAAAGGTAGGACTACAGCTGAATCTTACGAAGACAATGTTTATGAGAAACAGCCTCGTTCCTGATGCCCCATTTGCTCTCAATGGAACGACCATCTCCGAATGCAACAGCTATGTGTACCTAGGTCGAGAGGTCAACATGACAAATGACCTGGCACCCGAGCTGCACAGGAGGAAGAGAGCGGCTTGGAACGCCTTCAAGAACGTTGAAGAAATAGCTAAGAGCTCGAAGAACCTCCGGCTCCGGGCACATCTCTTTGATTCCACTGTTCTTCCTGCATTAACATATGCCTCAGAGACCTGGGCCCTACGCAAACAAGATGAGAACCCTATTCAGGTCTCCCAAAGAAGAATAGAAAGAGATATGCTTGGAATATCACGTTTCACTCAAATGAGAGAGAGAATCCGGAGTTCTGACATCCGTCGACGATTAAGAATCAGGGACGCTGTCTCATTTGCCAAGGTGTCGAAAATCAGATGGGCTGGTCACGTAATGAGATTTAAAGACGACCGTTGGACTAGAGCTGTTACTGATTGGATTCCACGGGATGTCAAAAGACAGCGTGGCCGCCCACCTTCCAGATGGTCACACTTCTTCGTCAAGATCATGAACGATCGGTTTGAGGCCCTTCATGTTCCTGGAGCGAACAGATGCCATTGGGCTACACTAGCACGTGACAGGGACAAATGGAGACGTTACTGGCGCCCGCTCGAGCAAATCGACGACTAACGGGAAGTTAAGTGATTAAGTGATTAGCTTTGCCTTAGTATTGTGATCTAACCTGAAGAATGTTTCATGTACAATAGTGAAGAATGTATATTCTTTCTATTGGGGATAGAGCTCTCTGTATATATCCAACAAGCCTATTTCTCTTTAAATTAAGTAATTAATTTAGCTTTTAGGGTCACACCCAGAGATGCTTAGAGGTTACTCCTGGCTTTGTACTTAAGAATCACTGCTGGCAGTGCTCAGGGGATTACATGGAATGTGGGAGATTGAACCCAGGTCAGACAAACGCCCTCCTTGCTGTCCTATCACTCCAGCCCAAGCTCAGTTCTTTTAGCTTCTTGTTTCTGGCTCTTGTTTCTTTATTGATATTCTATTTGATCTGTCTAGTGGCAAAGTAGAGCATTTAAGTCTCCTACTACTATTGTGTTTCCATCAATATGTCTCTTTCGATTTGCGAGCAGTTTTATAAACTTTGGCTGACCCTTCATTTGGTGCATATATGTTGATCACAGTATCTCTTGATCTATTCTTTTCTCTTAAACAGTAAACAGTGTTTATCACTGTCTCTAATTATTTTATGTTGAATGCTATTTGGTCTGATATAAGTATGGCTGTCCCAGGTTATTTTTGTCTGTATATTTGCTTGTATAATTGTTTTCCATTGTGTCACTCTGAATCTGTACTTACCCTGTGCACTTAGGTGTGTTTCCTGTCCACAGCAAATGGTCATATTTTCTTTGCTGATCCATTGAACTACTCTAAGGATTTGTTTGTTTTGGGGTCAAACCCAGCAATACACAGGACTTACTCTTGACTTTGCACTCAGGAATTACTTTGAACTCAGAAGCATGATTTTTGTTTGGTAGGAGTATGTTTAATAAGAAATTGCTAAATTCATTCGTGGAAGCACTTTCCACATGGCAGTGCTTGATGGACTATATGGGATGCTGAATTTTAAACCCAGGCCAGCCACAAGCAAGGCAAGCACCCTGCTTGCTGTTCTATCACTATGCCTTTTAATAAGGGAGTTTAGTTCATTGACATTGAGATTATTTATATAAAAATCTGTATTGTCATTGTTGTATGTGTGTGTAGAATCAAGCTATTTTTGCAAGAATCAATTTGCTTTTTATAGGTAGTCTTTCACTAATTCTTAAAAAATTGGTCCAGTTGTCACAAATGTTGCCATTTCTAAGTCTAAAGAGGTTCCTATCCCTCAAATCTGAATGATAGCTTTGCAGGGTAATGACTCTAGGTTGGAATTTTTTTCATTCAGTACATTGAATATGTCATTCCATTCTTTCCTGGCTTGTATGATGTCATACAAATCTGTTGCAATTTTTATATTGTTTCCCTTGTATTTGAGGATTTTCATTAGTCTTGATGTTCTAAGTAGTCTGAGTTTTTCTTTTAATTTTACCATTTTGATTACTATGTGTTTTAGTGTCCTGTTTGCAACTACTCTCTTTGGTACTCTTCGAGCCTTTTGAATCAGTGCAAAATTCTCTCTTCAGAGACAATGGAAGTTCTCAATTATTATTATTATTATATTTTTAATTTAAATTTTTAAAATTGAGTCACTAAGAAAATTGAGTCACTAAGAGATAACAAATTTGTTCATGATCAGGTTTCAGTCGTACAATGATCCAACACCCATCCCTCCACCAGTGTTCATTTCCCACCACCAATGACCATTTCCTTCCCACCACCCCACCACCCCAATTATTTCTTTTATTCAATTATTCAATTGAATAATAATTGTTCAATTATTATTTCTTCTACCAGTTGTTTGTTCCCTTTCTCTTATTCCTCTCTTTTGGTCTTCCTGTAATTTGGAAATTATTCCTCTTGCTATTATTTATCAAGAACCTTACCTTCTTTCCCATTCATTTACTTCTTTTGCTGTTTCACTATTGTTGATGGCTAGTTTTCAATATAGCTGATGGGTTTTCCATATGCTAAATTCTGTTGTTGTGTATTGTATTTTTTCACTCCTTCAATTTCCTTTTTATTTAAGAGAATTGACACCTTGAATCTCTGATACCCTGGTTCATCCTTGAGCTGACCACCTGTATCTTCCAGTGATTATTTCCATTACCATTACATGGAGTGTTGATTTGAGGTTGAGTGAGGCTTTGATAAGGTTGAGTGAGGCTTTATTTGAACTTGATTTGCTGGGACTTTTGTCCCTGTATACCAGAGCAGATGATTTTGTTTTCCTTATTCTTCTTAAAGCTGTGGGTGCTGAAATTTGAGCTTCAGATTTCTAAGCATCTGAGATCTGATCTGATTCATTATTCTTCAGTAAGGAGTTACTATTAATAGTCTGTTAATCTAACAATTTCTATGCCTTTAACATGCTTTTTCAGTGGTCAGAGGGGGCTTCTTCCACAAGACCTGGGAAGAATTCATGGCAACCAGTGGGCTGAGCCAGGCAGAGGTTTGGACTCCTTCTCTTACCTAAATGGAAGAGACAAGTGAAAATATTTCAACTCCTAGGTCATTAAGACGCAAGAAGAATCCATGATCCTAAGGAGACTGTGGGGGGTGGGATGGGGTGGAGGTTTGGAGTTCCTGGATAAACTAAATGATGAAGGAGGTGTCAGTATCTCAGGCATTAAGGGCAAGGTCTGTGTTTAAGAGCCCTGATTAGTTTTTTACAACATTCCTGCATTTAGAGTTTTCAGTGTGTTCTGATTGTCCTTAGGAAAAATTAACATAAAATTTGTATCTCAGATGCTTTATCATGGAGCACAGGCTTCATGACGTGCTCTTTATGAGTTTGCCACTATCTTCTTCCAACGTCATCTGGCCCTACGCAGCAGTCACCAAGCTGTTCAGGCCAAAGTCCTTTGTTTCTTTTCCCTCAAGTCGCTACCCCAGATTCAAATCCTCACCATTGTGATCCATTAGTCAAGTCTCTTGTACATTTAAAATACATATAAATCTCTTTTCATTCCCATAACTTGTTCTGCTCTCATCTAAGTCACTGTCACCATCTGCTCTTTTGGTCTACAGTTAATTCCTTCCTAACTGGCTGTCCTGCTTCAGTTCTGAATTCTACTCTCTACATGGCAGCAACTTCAGAAAAAGTTATTCCTCTTTTCAAAATATATGACATCTCATACAGGAAAAAAAATCTAAATTCCTGGCAAATTTGTGGTGTTTTAATTGCTGCTCTATACAGAATTGGTGGATTGAAACTAAAGAAATTGGGGCTGGAGAGATAGCACAGGAATCAAGGTGCTTGGCTTGTATGTTAGAGCCTCGTTCAACCCTAGTTCCACAGCACTGCACATGCTCCCTCAAACACAGCTAGGAGCAATCATTGAGCAAGAGCCAGTAGTGAGTCCTGGGTACAAGCCTGGTGTGGTCCCAAATAAAAAACAAAAGAACAACAATAAAAAAAAACAGAATTTAATTTTGTTGTTATATGTAGACCATAAAATGGTCTGACCCACTCATGTGGATTTAAACTCAAGATCTCAATGAGGCTGATTCCTTACAGAGGCTCCAGAAGCAATATTCCTGTTTGTGACCACATCCCTTCAACCTCTATTTCTGTTATCACAGATCCATCCCCCCCTGACCTTTCTAAGGACCTTGCAATGGAATCATGTCCCAGATAATCCAGAATAATTTCTACACCTTTGATCAATGCCATAGTATCCTTTATGTAAGGTAAAGGTAAAGGTAAAGGCCCTCCCGTTGATCGTCGATTTGCTCGAGCGGGCCCAGTAACGTCTCCATTGGAGACTTTGTTGTTACTGTGTCTGGCATATTGAATACTCTCGGTAGCTTGCCGGGCTCTCCGAAAGGGGCGGAGGAATCGAACTCAGGTCGGTCATGTTGGCCGCTTGTAAGGCGAACGCCCTACCCGCTGTGCTATCGCTCCAGCCCATCCTTAGCAAATGCACAGGTTCTGGGGATTAGGACATAGGCATCTTTGAACTAGTGGGGAACAGAATTCAGTTTCCCATACTCCATAAAGAGATGATAAGTAAACCTATTAATCATTAAAGTCTGCATTTCTTGGGCTGGAGAGACGGTGCAGTGTATGGTATTTGCCTTGTATGTGGCTGACCCAGATTTAAATCCTGGCATGCCATATGGTCCTCTGAGTACCAGAGTGATCCCTGAGCACAGAAACAGGGGTAAGACCTGAGCACAGTGGGGTATATGACCCCAGAACAAACAAACAAAAAACAGGTCTTTAAAGTCTATATTTCTTAAAGTACTGACAAGGGTAAGCATCATATAATAGTCTCAAAAGCAAACAGGAAAAGATACAAGCGTTGGGAGAGTGTTAATTATATGGCATCTTTGTGGTAGACAGTGTAGTCTAGGGAGATGTTAGTTCAGACTTATAAAGTATGTGAATTGACAGATGTATGCAGGACAATGCAGGGTTAAAGTTAAACTGGTATGTTTCTGATATTACAATATATGGATCTAAACAAACTAGATTAAATACAATTTTAAATCATTCACATTACATATAAACAGTACAGCTGACCACCTAAACCAGTGCTTCTCAGCCCTTATCTGGTATTGCCCTTTTCCAACCTAGTTTCCTTCCTGTGGACCCCTGTCCTATCGATTGCCCCCCTAGTCTTGTGTGATGGCCCTCAATTTATATGATTTTTACCTGTGCCTTGAAATATCATGTTGAGAAATTGTGGTTCAAACTGAACTACTTAATTTCATTATCTACATTGTAGGATTCCCCCCTCCCTTGTTTCTCAATCTCCCTTCTTCTGGTCAATCTTTAGTCCAAGATGGAAGAACGAATGTTATTTTTCTGGGGACCTATCAATCCAGATAGCCACTGCTTTTCACAGTAATTATACTGACCTCTCTCAATATCAGAATTTCTTGTTGTTTTTATTAGATTACCATTTATAATTCATTTAGTTTAGCAGAGACTTTACAAATAGTTTTTAAGATTTAGAAAATAATTTATCTATTAGCTGCAATGCACAAAGAATGCCTTGACAATTTACAAGGCATTGAAAACTTATTTTGACATTTGGAACTTTGAACACCAACATGTATGGGGTCTGTTTAACTTATCAGTATATCAATAAGTTAGTCTTACATTTAATTGTCAAGGACATAGGTCTTGGGAAGATCATAAATAAAAGACAAGGCATCCATAGGCAAGAGAATGAATCTCAATCTAGAAGAGGGGGAAGAAAATAGTCAAGAGCAGGATCAGAGAGATAGTAGTGGGAGTACGGAGGGCTCTTGCCTTGCACGTGGCTGATCCAGGTTTGATTTCCCTTGTACCATATATGGTCCTTTGAACACTGCCAGAAGTGATCTTTGAGCAGAGTCAGGAGTAAGCCCTGAGCACTGCTAGGTGCGGCCCTCAAACAAACAAAAATACAGCTAAGAGGGTAAAGCTTCATATAAATATGTTAGTTAAAGAATATGGGGCTGTCTATTCTGAGGGGCTATCTCTGGATAAATCTGGCCATGTTTAAGATTATTTCTTAAATCTTGTTATTTTCTTCAAACTTTCTCTGGCCACTCTAGTTTTGCATACCTGAGAATCATTGTATTTATATTTCTTTTATGCAAAATAAATTATTCATAATATTTGCATTGCTGATCCCACAATCCATGCAAGTCAAATGCCATCTTAATTTTTTTAAATTGAATCACCATGTATTAAAAAGTTAAAAAGTTATTCATTATTGAGTTTCAGGAGTATAATTTCCCTCCACCAAGTCCCTCGTTTCCCTCCTACCACCCAGCCTGTCTCTATGGCAGACACTTTTTGCTTTTTATCATTTTAGGCACCACTGTGGTTTACAATAGCATTACTGAAAGAGCATTATGCGTATCATTTTCCTCTTTACAGCTTCCAGTCCTCATCTAGAGTGAACATGTTCCACTATTAAATTGTAACCTCACATTTTCACTTGTCATCAAATTATATTCTCACTTGCCAAACTTGTCTTTCCTTGTCTTTTTTTCCTTAGATTATTCATGCCCTGCAAGTTTCATATGTTTTTTTTTTTCCTTTTTGGGTCACACACGGCGATGCAGAGAGGCTACTCCTGGCTCTGAGCTCAGGAATTACCCCTGGTGGTGCTAAGGGGAACATATGGGATGCTGGGAATCAAACCCAGGTTGGCCGTGTGCAAGACAAACGCCCTACCCACTGTGCTATTGCTCCAGCCCTTCATATATATTTTTAAAAATGCTCCTTTTGAACGTAGGCAGAAAATGCACTTCTCTGTTTTATTTATTGTTTTTGAGTCTTAAAATATTTCTCAGTATGTATGTGTACTGGATTAAATATCTTCTTGCTGACTGAATGAATAAAAAACAAAAAATTTCAGTTATACAAAATTATTTGCAAACCTCAAATGGCTCCTTTTGCATGAATAACTGCTCCTGTTTTCCTCAAAATTTCCAATTTTGATTCAAAACTAAGGTTTGGTAAAATTGCCCCTGAGAAAGATTTGATCCTTCCATACAGAATAAGATATCCTATTCCCCCCCACCCCCATTCTAAAAACACTTCATGTATAACTTTATCTTATTACTTAATACATTCTTTTGAACCTTTGGATTAATTTATATCATTATCCTGCGAATCCAGAAAAGTGCTTTGACCATAGTACATTCTGAGTATGTGTTTGTTGTCTGATTTTATTTAGTCTCAAACAGACAAACTTCCATTTATTTATTATTTTTGTTTTTGGGGACCATGCCTAGTGATGTTGAGAGTTTATCCTTGGCTCTGTGCCAAGGATCACTTCTGGAGATCCTCAGGAGACCATATGGAGTGCTGGGGATTAACCCAGGGTTAATTGCATGCAAGATAAGCCCTTGTCCACTGTACTATCTCTTCAGTTCCTATTTATTATTATTAATTTTTGGTGGTGCTAAGGGCTTTCTCCTGATTCCATGCTCAGGGATCTCTCTGGTGGGTCTCCAGGAGGCACTGACTGTGATGCCAGAGACTGAATCTAGGTCAGCTGCGTGCAAGGCAAGCATCCTATCTGTTTTACTATCTCTTCAGCCCTTTTCTGATTTTATTAACTGTATGAAAATTGGGCACTGAGCATCGTACTAGCTTTAAAATGTACACTATTTTATTTATTTATTTATTTATTGGCTTTTTGGGTCACACCTGACGATGCACAGGGGTTATTCCTGACTCTGCACTCAGGAATTACCCCGGGGGGTTCTCAGAGGACCATATGGGATGCTGGGAATCGAACCTGGGTCAGCCGTGTGCAAGGCAAACACCCTACCCGCTGTGCTATTGCTCCATCCCCAAAATGTACACTATTTTAATCCAACAAATAAATGTTTTTTATTTCAGGAAATTAGAATTATTTGCCCCAAATTTTGAACCTGAGTGCATGACTTCAAATTTGATAATTCTCCCATTGCTCAAATGAATTAACCATCTTCATTTTATTCTTATTGGTAAAAATTTAATATCCTGATTTTAACATTGACGTTAAAATTTTGATCTTTTACATTTAACATGCCAATTCAATACATTTATACTTGATTTGTATCTTAGGTATTAATTAAGCATTATTTAGCTACTTAATACTTGAGCACCTTAAGTATTAATTAAGCATGCTCTATTAATGGCTCAGGTATTCTATTTTTAAAAATTTTTTTTATTAGTGAAACACCATGAGGTACAGTTATAGACTTATAAATTTTTGTGCTTGGGTTTCAGTTATACAATGATCAAGTACCCATCCCTCCACCAGTGCCCATCCTCCACCACCACGGGTCCCAGCATCCCTCCCACGCCCCGTCCCCCCATCCCACCCTGCCTCTGTGGCAGGGCATTCCCTTTTGTTCTCTCTCTCTCCTTTTGGGTCCTATGGTTTTCAAGAGAGGCACTGAGTGGCAATCATGTTTGGTGGGTAGTCTACTTTCAGCATGCTTCTCCCATCCTGGGAGGATCCTCCCAACATCAGGTATTCTATTTTTATTCTGCGTAAATAGAGAGTTTTTAGTGATAATGCTAGGTAAGGATTTGGTTAATTTTCCTTTTGAGGTGAATTTCCCTGTAGGCAGTTTAAGAGCTTATCTATATCATCTTTCAACAGACATAACTGGTGTAATAGTATGTGAGCCATACTGGAACTGTAAAATATATCTAAAGAAAGGAAAGCATGACATACATTCTAATTTAGGTGGCCCCAATATCTAAGAAGAGTGGGGAATAGGGAACTGATATGCTCTTAGGGTTTGAGAGTGGTCTTAAGTGAGAAATATGTTATTTTCCCCTCATTTTATTTCCTTTTGAAGTCACAAACATTATTAATGATATTCAGCTGTAGCATTTCTTCCCCACACTTATTTTCTCCTATGTCACCACTTAAAATATGAGAACTTAGGGTCATATTTGGCTCACACATTTTTATAAATTAGCATCTAGTAATGTGTATCACAGAGAAGGCAGAAATAGAATAAGCGAATCGAATACAGAAATAAGAATAGAGCTCCAGATAATCATGAGATGGATATGCTACAAGAATGGAAAAAAATGGGTATATTTGTTGTAAATGGTGATTACAAATGGGTGTGAAGTGCTTTTATTCATTAATTTAGACAATACTGTGTATATATTAAGCATGAATCAATAGCAGGAGATCTCTATATACCTATGATATTAGTGCAATAAAACAATAACAAAAAAATGAAAAAGCAGGATATACCAGATTTTGCAAGAGAAATGCAAAAAAAAACAAATCAACGGCTGCTTGTTTGGGTATGAAACATAGCATATCCAGACACAGGTAGTAGCGTGCTACTCACTGAGTGCCTGTGGGGGACTGGTCTGCAGAAAGATTAGATTCAACAGGTAGTAGTCAGGTCTAAATCAGAAAGAGCTTTAGGTTGAGATCCTGAATGAGACCCTCTAGAGGAGTTATGGTTTGCTACTGAAGTTTAATTTAATGAAAAATAATCACATTTTATGTTAAGAAAGATTTGAATTGCAGGATGGGTCTATGAGTGATAGAGAAAACAGCTAAGAAATTAGCAGAATGGTTTAAGTGGGAAAAGATGACAAAAGTTGCTGTGATAGAGCAACAGAAGTGGTGTTCAATTTGTGGTTAGATCAGGGCAATGAGGCAAGGAAAATGTATAAATGAAATCCACTTGAAAAAGAAATAAAACTATCATTATTTATAGGTGACATTATTTATAGATAACAGAAAAGCCCAGAGAAACCATCAAAAGTCTACTAGAAATAATGAGTACAGTAAAGTGGCAGGACACAAAATTAAAACATAACATTTATGACATCTGTACATGAAAACAATGAATTACAGGAAAGAGAAATTAAGAGGAGCATGCCAGAGAAATATGTCATAGTGTAGAGCAAATGTTCTACAAGGCCCTTACTTTGATCCTGGTTATTGATTGTCTTCCACCCAGCACAATCAAGTGTAATCAAGTGTATTTCTGGTGGACCTGGCCTGAGCATCTCCAGGATTGGTACCCTTCAGCCTCCCAAAAGAACAACAAAAACTAATGCTGTTTATAATCATTTAATACAGGATAAAATATCTGGAAGTGTGCCTAACAAAGAAGTAAATGACCTGTACATTAAAAACTTAAGAAAGTGCTAGAAGAAACAGAAGAAACAGACATATAAAGGCATCTTGGTGTTTTGGATTGGAACAATACACAATGTTAAAATGATCATATTACCAAAAGCACTGTAAAAGGTAAAGGTAAAGGCCCTCCCGTTGATCGTCGATTTGCTCGAGCGGGCCCAGTAACGTCTCCATTGGAGACTTTGTTGTTACTGTGTCTGGCATATCGAATACTCTCGGTAGCTTGCCGGGCTCTCCGAGAGGGGCAGAGGAATCGAACTCGGGTCGGCCATGTTGGCTGCGTGCAAGGCAGACGCCCTACCTGCTGTGCTATCGCTCCAGCCCAAAAGCACTGTAGAGATTAAATTTAATTTCTATCAATAACACAATGAACACAATGGCATTTTTTCCCAAATGGAATAAATAATTCCAAAATTTATTTGGAATAAATAATTCCAAAGTTTATAAGGACACAAGCCATCAAAACAAGTGATACTGAGAGGAAAGAAGGAAAATAAGTGTGTGTGGGAGTATGGGGGGAGAATCACACTTCATGACTTCAAATTATACTACAAAGCAATAATAATCAAAACAGTGTGATATCAGAACAAAAACAGATATAAAAACCAATAGAATGGAGTGCACTGAAACAAACTTAAACGGACATGACAAAGGATACAAGACCATGCAAAGGAAAGTCTCTTCAAAAAATGGCTCTGGGAAGAGAGCACCAAATAAAGGGTGTTGTGAGGATCCTCCCAGGGTGGGAGAAGCATGCTGAAAGTAGACTATAGACCAAACATGATTGCCACTCAATGCCTCTCTTGCAAAACACAGTACCCAAAAGAAGAGAGAGAGAACAAGGGGGAAAGCCCTGCCGCAGAGGCAGGGTGGGGGGGGGTGGATGGAGGGTGGGAGGGATGATGCTGGGACCCGTGGTGGTGGAGGATGGGCACTGGTGGAGGGATGGGTACCTGATCATTGTATAACTGAAACCCAAGCACAAAAATTTATAAGTCTATAACTGTACCTCATGGTGTTTCACTAATAAAAAAATAAAAAAAAAATGGCTCTGGAAAACCTGGATGCAACACGCAAGAAAAAAAAAGGGAAAAATACACCATTAGTTACACTTCAAACAAAGCTCAATTCAAATTTAAAACACTTGGATGTAACACCTGAAGCCACAAAACACAAAGAAAACACAGATGAAAAACATTCCTGAACACTGACCTCAGGTATGTCCAAATTCAAAGGCAAGGGAATAGAAAGCCAAAATAAACAAATGGAATTACATCAAATTAAAAGTTTTTCCATAGAAGGAAAAAAATCAGCACATATAAATGACAAACTACTGATTAGGAGAATAAAACTCACAGAACAAGAACAAGAGCAAGCTGAGTTTTAGAAGAAAAAAAAAAGGCATGGGCCAGAAAGGGGTTAAGGAGCTTGCTTTACCTAAAGTCAATCCTGATTCCATCCTTGGAACCACATTTGGTCCCTTGGGCACTTCTGGATGTGACCCCTGAGTACAAAACCACGGTTAAGACCTGTACACAGTCAAGTGTCACCAAAACAACACACACACACACACACACACACACACACACACACACAACTAAAATGGGAAATAACGTGATCCCATAATATCACTCCTAGATATTCAAAGAATATGAGGGTACAGACAGAAGGGGTCACTTTGTCAGTATGGTAGCACTAGAATTTTGGAAATGAGTTGGTAAAGTAAAAACCGTGAAACTACTCAGGAAATTATATAGGCACCGTAAACTAGTGGTAAATCAACCCAATTTGGTTAATAAAACAGATGGGTTTGCTTAAGATATAAGTAAGGGTAGCCTAAATGAAAAAATACGGAAGAAGAGATGAGAATGAATCAGGTTTCTAAACTGTATTCTTGAAAGGTATTGTGGCAATGAATGGAAACAAGAAACAAAAAAAAAGGATATGAATTAAATATATTGAATGGACAAAGACAAGAGAAGTTTAGTTTAGCTCGTAAGTTAGTTTGAGGCATCTGTAGGATTCCGGAAAAGTTGTTTCTTAAGACAGTGGAAAACAGAACACAGAAAATGTAACCATGTAAGACTGAATAACTTAGTAGTTATTCTCTACCTAACAATTCCCCATCAACTTCTAAATTTCTTCTGTACCTTTCAGTCTACATCTGCACGTGAACTGTTTACATATTTAAAAAGTAAAATGTGCCTTTGGGGGAAAATAGTGCTATTTCTAACGGAAGCTAGTTGATTCATAAGAAAAATAAGTCCACAGTTATCTGAGCCAAGGTGGTTTGAAAGAACCTCTTTGATGAAAGCAACACTGAAACAGCCCCGGAAGCGTCCTGCTGAGCGCTAGGGGTAACTCCCATCTTCAATACCAGACGAAAGATCTAGTATTTATTGGTAGCTGAACGCTCACGTCGATCCCACTGGGAGTGGACCAGAGGCTCGGCTTAAGCTGTCACTTGCTCAGCGGTGCCCGGAGGAGTAGGGTCGCGCTGACTCACGTTTTCTCGGGAACCCGTGAACGCCACTGCCTGACAGGCACGCGGCAGCAAAGGGGCAGCGCCCGCAGACGCCCGCTGGCGGGCCGAGGGGCCAGCAGTCTGGGGACCGGCCTGGCCGGAACAAAGCCTGCTAGTCTAGAACTGTACTTCGCCGGCCAACAGTCCGTGCTGCAGTTCTCACCGGCCACAGTGGGGGAAAAGGAGAGACTGTTTCTGGAAATCGCTAAACTCAGGAGACGCAAGCGCCGAGCCCTTGGGGTCGCCTCTTTCGAGCAGTCGCCAGCTAATACGCGGCGCTTCCGGACGGGGCTGCAGAGGGGTGTGCAGACCAACCCACTTCTCCCGAAGCCGGCCGTAGCCCTGCCCGGGTGAGCGGGGGTCCCGCTGCTCCAAGGGTCCGCCGACGCTTCCTCACTCACAGGACCCCAGGAGCCCGGGCGCCCCCCTCCCCCGCCGGCGTCCCCGCCCGAGGCCGCGTTCCCCGAGCACGCCGGGCGGGGGCGGCGGGCCGAGGGGCCACCCTCTGCTCCCAGCCTTCTACGGTCGGCTACTTGCGGCCGGCGGTCAGCCGGGTAGGGTCAGGCCGGCGGGCACGCCCTCCGTCCCCTTTCGGATTCCAGAGCAGCTATGCGCTTCCTGTCCCCGGCCGCCGGCGGGAGCGCGGCCGCCAGCCTCTAAATTTAGCCGGGCCGCCGCGCGCCGGCGCCTCCGCGGCCGGGCAGAAACAGGTGACAGCCCGGGCGCCGGTCGGGGCGGGTCCCGCGGGGTCGCGTCGCCCCGCCCCCTCTCTGTTACCGCGCCCCTCCCCCGGCCGGGCGCGGCGCGCAGCTCCCCGCGACTCCCAGCCGGCTGTGTCGCGCCCGCGGGCGCCGCCCCGCGCTCCCTCAGGCGCGAGCGCGGGCGGCCGCCGGGGAGCGGAGGAAGGGAAGGGGCGGCGCCCGCATCACGTGACCGGGGCCGCCCGGAAAGCGCCGAGGAGGAGCCTGGCGCCGCCATTTTCCTGCGGCTGCCGGTCCCTCTGCCCCTGCCCGGCTCCAGCTGACCAGGGAAGGGGTGGGCCGCGCCGAGGCGGGGGCCGGGAGAGCCCGACTCCGCGCCGGACCCCGCGGGGAACCCCGGCCGGCGCTCTCCGGGCCGGGAGGCCGCGCGCGGCCCTGCGCCCCGCCCAGCCCGCCGGCCGCCGAGGAGCCGGTGGGGGTGGGGGGTGCTGGGGGGTGGGGGTCCTCCGGCGCTCGGGGGTCCCGCGCCCCGCCGGCCGCCGCGATGTCGGGCCAGAGCCTGACGGATCGCATCACCGCCGCGCAGCACAGTGTCACCGGCTCGGCCGTGTCCAAGACAGTATGCAAGGCCACGACCCACGAGATCATGGGGCCCAAGAAGAAGCACCTGGACTGTGAGTGCCGCGGCCCCGCGCGGCCATTGTCTCCGGGCGGAAGGGGGGGCGAGCCGGCGGGGGCGGCCCGGGCTGTCAGGCCGGCCCGGGGGTCGGGGGCCGCCGCGGGCCGGCTGCGGGGCTGGGTCCGGGCGGTTGGCTCCGGGCCGTTGGCGCTCACTGAGACGCAGCGCGGACCCCGCGTCTCGCGAGCCCCCGAGTCGCCCGAAGCGGGCCGGGAGAGCAGCACGCTCGGTGGCCGAGTTTTCACTTGGGCTCCGTGTGGGGGACGGCTTCTTCAGCGCCACAGCAACTCCCCGGCGGCCCGTCCGCCCCGCCGGCCCTGCCCGGTACCCGCCCCGCCGGCCCGTCTGCCCCGGGAGGGCTGGGGAGGTGGTCTCGGGGCGGCCCCGCTCGGCGCCCCGCGCCCCCGGCTACGCGCTGGATACGGTCCAGGCGAGCCGGGGACGGCGCTGACAGCCCTGCTTTGATTTCTCTCTGGACTTTGGCCGGAGTGTTTGCCGGGGGCGGGGGATGGAAGGGACACCTGTGAATTCCTCCCGGATCTTGAAGTACTTTCGGGACAAGTCGTTGAGCGTGCGCGCGCTCACACACACCACACCGCACCACGCCGCACCACACCACACCACACCACACCACACCACACCACACACGCGCGCGCATGATATTGACAAGCACGCGCGCACAAACACAAGCATTATATCGACACGCACACACGCAGTATATCCAGTTGCTCCTCCGCAGACTTACACACACGCGCGCATGCACACTCACACAAACGCATTATATCGACTTGCTCCTCCGCGGTGAACACGTTAAGAAAATACGACTTGGTTCTTACTCTGATGTGTTCATGCAGGATGCGTTGGTTCCCCCCACCCCCTTTTCAATTTTTAAGCTATCACTTCTTTTAGAAAGTAACATACTTAGAGGGTGACACTTAGAAACTTAAGAAACAGTACACTAGAAAGCCTTAGGTGTTATTTTGGTTATCTAGCTGGCACTGGTATTTGTGTAGTTTATGTCCATTCAAATGACTGCTTTACTTGATCTGTCAGTCCTATGGTTTATTTAAGTTTCTGTTGGTTGCTTATTTCCTCCTTTCTAGTTGATGATGGGTGCTCTTAGATAAAGAAACTACTGCTATGCTTTCCTCACTCAAAATGATAATAACAAGAACAGCTTTTAAAGTCCTACGTTTATAAGGTCTTCTTTCAAATGTAGCGGTTTTTAAACTATTGCCCAAAGATGCAAAAAAAAAAAAAGTATTCGTTAAGTTTTAGGAGGTGATACTTACTTGCAGTTTTATCTGTCTGAGCCTTTTTTTTTTCCCTAGTAAAACTACTGCCGGTGTTGGGTTTGGAGGATAGTCTCACATTTGTAGTTCCTTTTTTTTACCATTGTGTGAATAAGTTTCCATGTCTTTAGAATTTGAATATTCCTGACAGTACTTGGTTTTGAACAAACTTATAAAATAATTTTAATGAGGTTTTAGAATATATACAATTTTTCTTACTTTGTTAAAAATGTACTTGTAACCAGTTCTCACGAAAGTCTTCTCATAAATATCTTCCACACACCCTTTTTTGTTTCCAGAAAATTGAAAACTTTCATAAGACAGATTCTGCATCTTGACTCAGGTCTTTCAAATTTTTACCTCTTTTAGGAAGGTTTGTTTCTTTTTCTGTTGAAGACTTGTTTGTACCCTTTAATGTCTGGAAACCTAATTAATTCTAATTGAGTCTAATGAAAAGTATTTTGTTTTTCAAATGTTAGTATTTAACAAAAATATGCTTACGATTTTTGCATTTCCTGTTGGCTTTTAAAGTGTGGAGATGGTTTCTATACTTTGCCAAGCAGGGGCTTTCTTTATTAAGCAGTGATTGTTTTAATTCACGAATTATGGCTTAATTCATATTGCATTGAGTACTTGTTTAATGAAGGTCTTTTGCTTTGCGCGTTGGTAGAAAGCAGTGTTAGTATCCCCGGTGTCAAAGGTTTATAAATGTTTTATAAACTTAGCACAGTGGGTAGGCTGTTTGCCTTGCACGAGGCCCACCTGGGTTCACATCCCCTCTTGGAGAGCCCGGCAAGCTACCAAGAGTTATCTTGCCTGCACAGGCAAAGCCTGGCAAGCTACCCGTGGTGTATTAATATGCCAAAAACAGTAACACACAACGTTACTGGTGCCCGCTTGAGCAAATCGATGAACAACGGAAGGACAGTGACAGTGAAAACATTTATAACCCCACCCCCCAACACTTACTCTTGATTCAGGCCTCTAATGTGCATTATCAAGATAGAAGAGTTGCAGCCCTTAAAATTGAAGTACTTCAGTTTGCTAGGCTCGTATTGACCTTTTTCTTCTTAGTTTTTCAAAACTGAGGAGATGTAAACCACAAATGTTTGTTAGTAGTTTCTAGCTTCATTTAAAAAGGGTATAAATAAATGCTTAAAATGTAGTGATTTATAAACAGACATTAAAGTTATATTTTATTTTAAAGATTCTAATTAATTTTATAAGCTTTGGTCTTGTTTTTTGATAAAAGTACTCTTCCGTCCCCCAATACTTGTTTAATTTACTAGCCTTGGCGTTTACATTGTGAAGATTTCCTCCCAAATTTTTTTTTGTTTAGAAATAAAATAATTTGGGTTTTCCAAATGGTTGTTGTTTTATGAGGCAGTTATTTTGTACTTAATATTTAGATATAAGGTTATTTATATGAGTGGATCACATAATTCATATTTCCTCTTTATTTGATTTACTCTCTCCCTTAATATCTCTGAATTATAGAAAATGGTAATAGTATAATCAAACTAGTAATTGTAAGATTTGACTACATATGCCAAATGTACAAGGTTTGTAGTAGAGCTTTGTAAATGAGTTTTTTAAAAGATATCCTTGGTGTAGGTTTCTATATTTTTCGATAGGGAGTAATTTTAGAAGAATTCTGCCATGACCATTTTGGTAGCTGCCTGATAGATAATTTGTAAATCCTAAAATATCCGTGTAATTAGACTACACTAGTGGACATATTTTTAAAAATAATATTAAAAGTTGGGCTGGAGCGATAGCAGAGCGGGTACACAGCGATTGCACAGCCGACTGGAGTTTGATTCTTCTGCCCCTCTCGGAGAGCTCAGCATGCTACTCTCGGAGAGTATCGCCCTCACGGTAAAGCCTGGCAAGCTATCCATGACATATTTGATATGCCAAACACAGTAACAAGTCTCACAATGTTACTGGGCCCGCTCAGGCAAATCAATGAACAAAGACAGTGTGATCGTGAATATTAAGAGTTAACGATCTGTTTAATTTTTAGCATTTTTATATCTACTATAATTAACATTAATAATTTCTATTGGTGTCTTTTAAGTTTAATTTGGAGTGACTGATAAGTGAAACTTCATATACAATGATTTAGTTTATCTCTCTTGTGAAGCACTTGAATAAAATATTAAGATGCTTTAAATATGCATTTATTGTTAAAATAATGTATTTTAAATTACTAGACTTGTCTTGGTTTAAATACAACTGTTTATTTTGGCTGATTGTTATTTAGAATATACAAAAGTTAACCATAAGGCATGGAAAGGTATTCCTGTTGTATTATCTGCAGGTCCAAAATGCTTCACTTTCATGGTTTCTCCCTTAAAAATAAAGAAGCAAGAAAAATAAACTTTAAAGTCCTCTTGGCAAGAGTTGGAAGCCCTCTCCAGAAGTGTAGGGGTTAGATTTTCAAAGTAAAGGCTTAGTATTTGCTTTTCCTGTTTGTTTGGTGGATGAAGTGGCATTTCCGTTACTTTGTGTTCTGTCTCAGTGTGTTCCCAGCTAAACTGCTTTATACATTTCTCCAGAGAATTGAAATTTAGATTTGACCTTTTAGAATTTTGTATGTTCATTGTGTATATGGTCCTTTTTATGGAGTTAGTTCTAGGCAGTTAGATTTCAATATTGGTATTTCTTTAAGGGTATTTGGTAAGTTTAAGTTACAGTCCTATTCTCGCTTTTAAATTAAAAGAGTGTATTAAAAATCACATTTGCTAAGTTATTAGGATATTAAGATTTTTCTAGTTAGAATTTAGGGCAATATTCTTGTACTTAAGCTTTATATATATTTAGCACTGTAGCACTGTCCCCCTGTTGTTCATTGATTTGCTCGAGCGGGCACCAGTAACGTCTCACAACAAATTGTGAGACTTGTTACTGTTTTGGCATGTTGAATACATCACAAGTAGCTTGCCAGGCTTTGCTGTGCGGGTGAAATAGTCTTGGTAGCTTGCCAGGCTCTCCAAGAGGGGCTGAGGAATGAAACTCGGGTCGTCGTGTGCAAGGCAAATGCCCTACCTGCTGTGCTATCGCTCTAGCCCATATATATTTAACAAGTAGATATTTGTAAATATTTTGTGTTGGGCATTTATAGCAGAATTTACATTTATTAGCTTGTTCTTTGCATATTGAGTCAGTCCTGGTGGTCATCAGGGGTCCCATATGGTGCTGGGCATTGAATTCATGTCTGCTGTAAGCAGGGCAAATGCCTTAACTATTGTACTGTCGGCCCTTATTTTAACTGCTTGTGAAAGCAGTTTTATTATACCCATTTTACTGGAAAGGAAACTGAGGCACATTGGGAGTTGAGCAGTTTGCCCAAGGTTGAATAGTTAGAAGGAGATAACGTAGTATTTGAACCCAGGAGTCTAGAATCAGGTCTGTGCTTTTTTTTTTTTTTGGGTCTTTTAAAATAATGCTTTTCTATTTATGGAGTAGATAAACCATACACACTTATTTATGGCTGCGTTTTTTTCTTTTTCCTTTTTGAGATAGTTTACATTGTATGAGTGTTCATGTTTTAAGACTTTTTAAACCTCTTTAAAATCACACCACAACCACCACCAAAGTACCAGTATCCCTCCAGAATTTTCCCTTTCTCTTTTAGTCTCATTCCTTCTCTGGACTGCTGCTACCATGCTCCTGAGAGTCCCCAAAATCTTTTCATCATGTGTTTGTGGTTCAGAAGCATATTGATGTACTAAGACTGTATTTGCTTTTTTCATTTTCTTTCACGTGTAGAATGCAATTTCCAGAAGCTATGTGGTCTTACAGCAACAGATTGAATGTAGTAGCAGATATAACAAATCCAGTTCCTGTCTGCCGAGTAGATGGTACACAAGAGTGAAGTTTTGAAGTTTTGCAGACTTTCCCGTTCTAATTTTGGCCTTAAAAGTGCTTTTAATGAAAAATGTTAAATTGTTCTATGATTTTAAAATCAGTACATTTATGACAGATTTATTTATATATTCATTGCTTTTTGGGTCACACCCAGTGATGATCAGGGTTACTCCTGGCTCTGCAATCAGGAATCACTCCTGGCGGTGCTTGGGGGACCATATGGGATGCTGGAAATTGAACCCGCGTCAGCCCCACCCACTGTGCTATTGCTTCAGCCCCTATGACAGATTTATTTTAAAATTAATAAATAACTTCAAGTCTTAATTTCTGGCAGTAAATATTGGTAAAAAATGCATGAATTAATGCCTTTCAGGATCCTCAATTTTTGTTATTTTGTGTGTCAGTTTTGTATGGGGCCACATCCAGCAGTGCTCAAGGGGTACTTATGACAATGTTGGGGACCATCTGGTGCCAGCGATCAAATGCAGGTCTCAGGCATGCATGTAAAGCTTGGGCTTCAGCCTTTGAGTTATCTCCCTAGCCCCAGAGGGTTTTAAGATTGTAAAAGTTTTTGAGACTAAAACACAATTCTAAGGAACAGTGTGTATTAAGAGGGGGAAAATACTCAGGAAAAGATTTGAGAGATACTTAAACTCAGTAATTTTGTATTTGACTTGATGAATAACAGCACCCTAACTGCTGAAGGATTTTTGAATGAGGTTTATGATAGAATCCTTGAGTATGTTACACCTTTAACTAGATTGGAAAGTGTGAGATTTGCGACTTGGAGATTGATGAGGTAAAAAGTTTAATGGTTGATAATTTTTTTCTCAAATGGTCTTAGTCCATTATTGGTTATAACTTAGTTTCCTCTTAAGATTAAAAAAAGGTTCATGTCCAAGCTATTCCTTTTCAACCAAGGTTGTTAGGTTCTATTTGTGCCTGAATACATCTTGGCCCCAAGACTCTTGTCCTTTGCACATTACCATTACTGGGCCATTCCTTGTCTCTAAGGAGACCCTCCTTTCAAACCGCTGAACTAAATTGCATTTGTTAATAATATTTAGAGATTGTATTTTTGTAAAGACATTACTGAAAACTCTGACTTGATCGTGTTTTTTAAGTTTATATAATCTTGTTAAATTGTAGTGTCATGCTTTTCTGTATATTTGAATTCATGGTTTTTTTTTTCCCTGTAAAATAGAAATTTTTTTTTTTCTTAAGAGTAGTTCCTAGTCAGTGACCCTGGGGCTATTAAATAAGTAGTGAATGAATGTACATTATCATCTTTAGCACATCGGACTAGTACATGATCAGCTTACACTGGCATGTGGTTGTATTCCACTAATCATTTTATATTTATATCGTGATCTTGGTGATAATGAGTGGTAATTACCTGGTTGCAAAACTATGAGTCAATCAGTAGCATTGATGAAAACGTGTTAATTAGTTTCTGTTTCATGGAGCCCATGAGACATTAAGAGATTTGGTTTTGCTTCGATATTAGTTTTCTAAAATCATTAACAGCAGAAAGGTTTTTTTTTGGTAATGATTCAGTTTGAAAACTGTTAAAATGTTTACCTTTATATCATATTCCTGGAACAATATTAACAGTCTTGTAAATAACTGTACTCCCCCCAAAAAACAAAACAAAACGAAGAGCATACAGATTTTAAACTTAAAAAAAAATGTCTTAACAACTTAGAAGTCTCCTTCCAAAAGATCTCATACTCTTGCAATACATAATGGGACTGTGTTCGCTCATGTGGGCTACATTGGTTTTGGAACTCATGGTCTCATTCTTGAAGTCAGATACTTTGCCATGGAGTTATTCTTTGACCCCTGAGGCACACCCATTTCAGGAAGATAGAATACACTTAACAGATGTTTTGAGGTTTGAAGCAGGGGTTAGAGTAGTAATATTGATGAATTGTCATAATAGGGTAACTAAATATCTCTCCATGATTTCTAGGAGCTAGAAGGAATTGCTGAAAGGTTACTAGAACACTTAGAATTCCAGCAGTGATATCTGAAATGGTGCTGGCTTTTATAGTCATGAAATGAACACTTAGAAACATTTGAAGGGCTCACATTTTACTCAGAGGACATACCCTTTATGCAGTAGTGAGGAGCCCTGCTTTTCGGATTCTTCCTTCACCAAATGTGACTTTCAAAGACTGCTCAAGTGCTGTATTTCAGTGTAATTGATTAAAGGTCTTCACATCTGGCATAAGCTCTGAGAACAGGAGGGTGTGTATAAGTTTGCGATTTCATGTGTTGGTGATAGAGTTAATTTTCTTATAAATGCTTAATAGAAATGTGAAGGGCGGAGCACAGTGGGTAGGGAGTTTGCTTTGATTGCTGCCAACCCAGCTTTGATCCCAGGCATCCATATGGTACTCGGAAACCACCAGGATTAAGCCCTGAGTACCACCACGTGTGAACCCCAAACCAAAAAAAAAAAAAAAAAGAAAGAAACAGAAATGTGGCATGTTATATTTCAATGCATCCAGTGTGTGTGACCATCTTACTGTAGCTTACCGTGTTTATCAAAAGTAAATACTAAAATGGCATTTTCTCTGGAAAGGATTTTTCATGTACTTGAAACAGTTTGTAGAAATTTGATTCGTGCATGTTTTTGAGTAATCTGAAATAATATCTATCAGCTAACCAATCCAAAGCTACTGTGAAAAGGGGGATTGTGAGGCAAGGTGACCTAAAAAATATTTTTTTCCACAATTTTTAAATTGGGATGTAATTCATTAATTATAAGATTCACCATTTTGAAGTGTGCGATTCAGTGACTTTGAGAATAGTCAAGGTGCTCAGTATAGGCATCACTGCTATCTAATTTCAGAAAATTTTCCACCTTCTCCCCAAAAGAAACAATGTAACTGTTAATAATCACTCTCAGTCTCTGCTCCACCATTGCTTGGCAACCTATGGATCTTCCTATTTTGGAATTTTTTTTTTCTTTTTGCTTTTTCAGTCACACCCAGCGATGCTCAGGGGTTATTCCTGGCTCTGCACTCAGAGCTGGGGGACCATATGGAATGCCGGGGATTGAACCCAGGTCGGCCACTTGCAAGGCAAACGCCCTACCTGCTGTGCTATTGCTCAGTCCCCCTGTTTTGGAAATTTCATATGAGAAGAATCATACAATTTCAAGATTCATCCATGTTTAGCAGTATCTCTCTTTTTTAATAACTGGATAAATTTTGTTGTGTGGATATATACATACACATTTATTTTGTTCCTTTATTGCTTGTGGAACATTTAGGTTGTATACCCTTTTTGGCTGTGAACATCATTTTAGAACTTTTTCTGTGAACTTAAAGTTTTCAGTTCACTTGGCTATATACCTAGGAGTGGAATTGCTGAGTCTTATAAATAGTAATTATAATATTTAACTATCAAAGTAGCTGTTCTATTTTATATTCCTAACAGTGATGCTTGCAGGTTACACTTTCTCCACAGAATTGTCAGTAGTTGTAATTTTCATGTTAATTTTTTGATTTTTTTTTTGGCTGTACCTGGTGGTGTTCAAGGGTTACTCCCACTTTTGTTTTGGGACCATTTGTGCCTGGGGACTGTGCTGTTCCTGGGGTCAAACCTGGACCTGCTTAATGCAAAGCCTGCACTTGGATCTGTTGAATATTTTCTCTTGCTGTGTATTTGTTTTTAATGGTAGCATCTAAATAGAAATGCGGTGTCTTAATGGTTTTGATTTATATTTCCTGAATATATAAATATGTTGGTATCTGCTAGGTGACTTTTTTCTTTTTAATAAGTTTTTGCTTTCTTTAAAATTTTAATTATTTGTTATGTGATTATTGACCATCTGTAGCACTGTAGCGCTGTCCTCCGTTGTTCATCGATTTGCTCAAGCGGGCCCAGTAACGTCTCCATTGTGAGACTTGTTACTGTGTTTGGCATATTGAATACGTCACGGGTAGCTTTCCAAGCTTTGTCGTACTGGAGCGATACTCTCGGCAGCTTGCTGGACTCTCTGAGAGGGGCGGAGGAATTGAACCCGGGTCGGCTGGGCCGGTCGCATGCAAGGCAAACACCCTACCACTGTACTATCGCTCCAGCCCATCTGAAAAAAAAATTTTACTCATTTTAAAGTTTATTGTTTTTCTTTTTTCTTTATGCTTTTGGTATAAGAAACTGTTGACTACTTTAGCATTAAGGATATTTGAGTCCCCTTTTGAATTTGATGTAGAGTACAATTCTACCTTTGAATTAGGTGGACAGAGAAATAAGTGAAGGAGACAGGACCCCCCTCCCCCCATGCAGTTGGTTGTAGTTCATTGATAAATGAAAATCTTTGAGGCAAATATTCATTTAGCTAGCTGGATCATGTGACCTAATTTGACATATTTTGTTTTGTTGTTGTTCTTTATGTAGTCTATTTGTTTGGGATTTGAACCCTGGGCTTTACACATGCGAAGCATGTACTCTACCTCAGAGCTATATCCTTAGCCTCAAAATAGTCATTTTGTTGATTCATTTTTGGGGGTCAAATCTAGCAGTGTACAGAGCTTACTTTTAGCTCTTTGCTCAGTGCTCATTCCTGGCAGTGCTCCGGGTATCCCATGTGTCAGGTATGGCTCCCAGCTTGGCTGCGTGCAAACAAATGCTGTACCTGCTATACTATCTCCAGCCTCTCAAAATAGTCTTTTTTGTTTTTGGGCTACACCCAGTCATGCTGGGGTGTGGGGGGGGAGGTGGTTACTCCTGACTCTGTGCTCAACAGTCACTCCTGGTGGTGCTCAGGGGATCATATGTGATGTCAGAGATTAAATGCACGACTGCCTCGTGCTAGGAAAACACCCTGTTTTACTATCTCTCTGGCCCTCTAAATAGTCTTTCAATGGGCAGATAGTGAACATAGTTGTATGAGTGTATCAGTGAGTATCAGAGAACTATACATGAATAAAATCTGTGAGCTTTAAATGAGCATGATTGCCTGAGTGTCAATATAGGATACACAATTCACTCACAGACTTGTGATTGTAATTTTTCATAATTTATACTTTCCCGTAGTGATATTATCAATGCTTTATAACTTTCATTTATGTGTATTGATTTTTCCTTTCTCTTCCATCCCACCTTCTTGACTAGGGCCCACACTCATGTCTGCTCCATGTGGTGTTTGCATGTTGTGAAGGTTGCAGTTTAGTTGTACTCTGAGTATGTACTTGCCCAAAGGCCATGCTCCTGGTTTCGGTGCTAGCAGATACTTGTGGTTGATGATTTGCTCAGGAGGTTGTACACTTTAGTTGTGGTGCTCACATTTGTGCTTGCCAGGGCTTTTACCTCCTGACTCTGGCAATCACACATCTTTTAGTTGCAGTGCTTAGGGCTGGAGCGATAGCACAGTGGGTAGGGCGTTTGCCTTGCATACAGCCGACTCAGGTTCGATTCCTCTGTCCTTCTCAGAGAGCCTGGCAAGCTACCGAAAGTATCCTGCCCGCACTGCAGAGCCTGGCAAGCTCGCTGAAGGGTATTCAATATGCCAAAAACAGTTATAAGTCTCACAATGGAGACGTTACTGTTGCCCATTTGAGCAAATCGATGAACAACTGGACGACAGTGCTACAGTGACAGTGCTACAGTGCTTAGGGGTGTTGCACTTAAGCACCCTTCAATTGTGGTGCTTGCAAACACCTTGCTGTGGTCTGACTGGAAATTACTTGCCCTCTAGGGATAATACACCAGGGGGCCATCAAACTTGTGACTGCAGAGCTGCCAGGATCTTACTCAGCACATATGGTGGCATTGGTGATTGAACTTTTTTTTTTTTTTTTTGCTTTTTGGGTCACACCCAGTGATGCACAGGTGTTACTCCTCGCTCTGCACTCAGGAGTGACTCCTGGCGGTGCTCAGGGAACCATATGGGATGCTGGGAATCGAACCCAGGTCAGCCGTGTGCAAGGCAAACTCTCTACCTGCTGTGCTATTGCTCCAGCCCTTCTTCAAATGTTCTTAAGGCTAATTTTGGAATCTGCAATTTTTATTGGTTATGCTATTGAAAGTGGATTCCAGATAGACCTTGACTTCAGACTTTGTATTATCTGCAGTAGTCCACATACTTTATTTTATTAAATGTCATGATTTGCAGTAGTATTAATATTTATGTTTTAGGCATATACCACACCCCACCACTGGACTGCCAATATTCCTCCATCACTATGCCCTCCACCCTCAATTGTTCACACTTTGTAACAGTAGAATGCATGGCAAAATATTTGCTAAGTGCTTGGATCATTTGAATAGAATCCTGGGCAAAACACGTCAAGTGAAAATACAGTCAAATGAAATCTGTATTCTTAATAGGCTATATTGAATGAGTCATGTATTCATTGACCTTGAATAGCTTCTTTCTACTTTCTATTTTAGTTTTTCCTTTCCTGATCTCAGAACTTTGGTTGAATTGCCTATAAAAATTGAAATAAATTTTTGTTTGAAAGTGAACTGTAGGAAAATCTTAATTTATTTGTATGCCTAAAGACCCAAGAGTATTCCATTTTGTTGGACTTTATTCTTGGAGAAGGCTTAATGGAAAAAAGAATTAAAAGATTATTTCTTTTGTGTTATATCTGTAAAAGTAAGAGACTATGAAAAAAACTTTGCTTGATGAGCATGTGGCAGAATTTCTGAGATCATCTTTGTCTTATCTGGAGCAGTACTGATAAAACCTGGTCAGAAAGTAAGTAGAATGCTCATAAAAACAAGTGATCAAGGTCTAGAGAAGAGTGTAAAGAGTTGCATAGACATATTTCATCTGTTAAGTAAAGGCATTATTTTTACATAAGGTATCAGAGTGAGGTAGAATAATTTTGAAGAGGTTTAGTGAGTTGTCACTAAACGTAATTTTTAGTGAATTCACTAAACATAAGTGGAGGTGACATGAATTTTGAAGATTAATAGTGATTTGCTGGATAAATGGATTCCTTCAAAACAGACTAGTGTATACTTAGAGACAGAAAAGAGCACTGTGATACATGCTTGTGGGCAATGTCAATTAATTTTGTATGGTGGGATATAAAGTGTGATGGGAGTAAGGAGAGGAGATGAGTTTCAAGAAGGGGGTGGGAGTGGATGGTGTCTTTAAATGGTTTTGTAGAAGCAGAGATTATATAGTGACTCTTGTCACTATGTTCTCTTCCACTCTTCTCCTCAAATCATCAGAATCTGCTTTCCTCCAAATTTTTAGCCATTTTCCTGCCATTGGTGCCCTAACATTGCTGTGCCACAGGCAAGGGTTTCTTTCCCCAAATGCTTTGAGGTAGGTTATGAACAGTGATGAGGGAAGGAAACCACACACAGTGCATTTTGTGTTGGGGACTAGATGAATTTACATACCTTAAATTAGATCTTTGGTTATTGTTATTTCTGTAATTTAGGTAGCTAAGTAAATTAAAACCCAGGTGCATTGCTCTAAAGGTCTTTGTAGACTTCAGAAAATTGAATATTTTTTTCTTGTTTTTTTCAGTGTTTGAAATGAATATACTCGATTACCTTAATGACAGTTGGATAATTAGAAAGAGAATGAAGTCTTATGGTTGCGGATGGGCCCTCCCTACCTGACTTTGCTCAGGGCATTTTTTATTTTTTTTTTTTAATTTTTATTAGTGAAACACCGTGAGGTACTGTTGTAGATTTACAATTTTTTGTGCTTGGGTTTCGATTATACAATGATCAAATACCCATCCCTCCACCAGTGCCCATTTTCCACCACCATGGATAATATCCCTCCCACCCCCATCCCCCCATCCCACAGTTTCTACGAAGCAGATATCACACTGATACCAAAAGCAGACAGAGATACCACAAAGAAAGAGAATTCCAGGCCGATATCCCTGATGAACACAGATGCAAAGATCCTTAACAAACTACTAGCAAATAGAATCCAACTACTCATCAAAAAGATCATACACCATGACCAAGTAGGATTCATCCCAGGGATGCAAGGATGGTTTAATGTTCGGAAATCAATCAACATAATCCATCATATCAACTAAAGAAAAGATAAAAAGCATATGATCATATCAATAGATGCAGAGAAAGCATTTGACAAGATCTAGCACCCCTTTATGATGAAAACCCTAGCCAAAATGGGTATAGAGGGGACTTTCCTCAACATAGTTAAAGCCATCTACCACAAGCCTACAGCAAGCATCATCCTCAATGGGGAAAAACTGACAGCCTTCCTCTAAGATCAGGGATGAGACAAGGATGCCCACTCTCTCCACTGCTGTTCAGTATAGTACTGGAAGTACTTGCAATAGCGAGTAGGATTAGGCAAGAAAAAGATATTAAGGGCATTCAGGTAGGAAAGGAAGAAATCAAGCTCTCACTATTCGCAGGTGATATGATACTATACTTAGAGAACCCAATAACCTCCACCAAAAAACTCCTAGAAACAATAGACTTGTATAGTAAAGTTGCAGGCTATAAAATCAATACCCAAAAGTCCATGGCTTTCCTATACGCAAACAGTGAGAGAGAAGAAAGCTACATGGAAAAAACAATCCCGTTCACAATTGTGCCCCAGAAAATCAAGTACCTAGGAATCAGCTTAACTAAGGAAGTAAAGGACCTGTACAAAGAAAACTACAAAACGCTACTTCAGGAAATAAAAGAGGACATGAGGAAATGGAAAGATAACCCCTGCTCATGGGTCGGGAGACTTAACATTGTCAAAATGGCAATACTACCGAAAGCATTGTATAAATTCAATGCAATCCCTATAAGGATACCCATGACATTCTTCAAAGAAATGGAGCAAACACTCCTGAAATTTATATGGAACAATAAGCCCCCACGAATAGCTAAAGCAATTCTTGGGAAAAAGAAAATGGGAGGAATCAACCTCCCTAACTTCAAACTCTACTACAAGGCAGTAATAATTAAAACAGCATTTTACTGGAACAAAGGCAGAACTGCAGACCAGTGGAACAGGGTTGAATACACTGACATCTCCCCTCAATCATATGATCATCTAATCTTTGATAAAGGCATTTTTATTCCTTGCTCTGCACTCAGGTGTCGCTTACTCCTGATGATTCCTAGGGGACCATATGCGGTATCAGAGATGGAACTAGGGTTAGCTGCCTGCAAGGCTAGTACCTTGACTCCTGTACTTTTTCTCCACCCCAGTGCTCTTTTTTTCAGTGTTCTTTTCTGTTTAGAGGAAATCATCCTGCTAATGACTGTTTTTTTATCTCTTTAATTTTATAGAACTTTAGGAATCTAGGCATTATTATTTTAATGGTTCCTTATTTGCTTATAGAAGAGACATGTTTTTAAGTTATATGTATATTATATGCAATACGTGCAAGGGTTCAGTACATCTGCTTAATGCTCGGAACACTGTGATAGATGAGCGTTGCTCTTCTGACTCTAGCTGCAACTTTCTGTCTCCACACCAGCCCCTTTTTGGCCACATCCAGCGGTGCTCAGGGCTAGGTTGGTTGCTTGCAAACCCAATGCTTTACCTGTTATACTTTCTCTCAGACCCCTAACGTTTTGTATTACAGGAGAAGAGAAAATTTTTCATTTAATACTTGTCAGTATATCTAATTTTGAAATAATGCAGTGGGAATTATTTTTCTCTTGGCCAACTTTTAATCTTTAGTGGTTTGAAGTTCAGTCTCAGATAACCTCCTGCTGTAGTATAGAAATCTTTAGTTGTATTCAATTTGCAATTTTATCTAGAAAATGTGTTTTGATAGTTTTGGTACCTGTAATTCAGAGGGTGAATAAAATATTCACTCATATTGCATATAATATGCATATAATTTAAGAATCATGTCTTTTCCATAAACAAATAAATAAAGGACCTTTAAAATAAAAATGCTTAGATTCTTATGGTTCTATAAAACTTAGTTGTCTTACTGCTTTCTTTTCAGAAAAAAATTGGTGCTGCCAGATCTGGCTCTTTTTTTAAGTGAATGAAGAAAGTCCCCTCAAATTGCAACCCGTTTTGCTGTTGCTTTCCTGCAGTTGATGGTTGATGCAGACCTCTCCTTCGTTTCTGTACCACTCTAGTGGTATAGGCGCATTCTGGGGAAAAAACTCTTTGAATCACCATGAGATAAAGTTAAAAAGCTTTCATGTTTGTGTTTCAGTCATACAGTGATCGAACATCCATCCCTCCACTAGTGCACATTTTCCACTGCCAATGTCCCCAGTATCCCTCCCACCCCCATCTCAACCCTACCCCTGCATCTATGGTAGACAACTTCCTCCATACTCTCTCTACATTTGGGCATTATGGGAAAAAACTTTTAACTGCAAGTTAGTCTTTCAGATAGAATCTTTGGAAAAGAAAAGTTGTAGCAAATATTTGTCTTAGGTGAATGGGTCTTGATTTATTAGGCCAGTACTAAAATTTTTCCCCCTTTATATCAGAATTTGGGCTGGAGTGATAGCACAGTGGTAGGGCATTTGCCTTGCACGCAGGCATCCCAGCTGAGCCGGGTTCGATTCTTCCACCCCTCTCAGAGAGCCCGGCAAGCTACCGAGCGTATCTCGCCCGCACAGCAAAGCCTGGCAAGCTGTCTGTGTTCAATATGCCAAACAGTAACAACGAGTCTCAAAATGGAGACGTTACTGGGCCCGCTCGAGTAAATCGATGAAGAACGGGAGGGCAGTGTATATCAGAATTTACTGGTGAACACAGAGGCCAGGGATGTGCTCAGTGGTTGGGCAGCTGCCTTGCGTGTGTTGAGACTTTGGCTTTGATCCTGGCAGTACAAAAACAACCAACCAACACCCACAAAAATAAGTTTATTGCTCTGCAATAAATTTTAAAAAATTAAAAGGTTTATAGGATTGGTTTCACTTTATTCCTATTATATTGTTTGGTCTTCTCAGATTTGAAAGATCACCACATCCAATTCCTTTTAAAGTAAAAACTGTTTAGTAATGAGTTTAGTTTGGCAAGCAGTTTTTCCTTTTTTTTTCTTTCTTAAATATCAGTGTTTTAAACTTTTCTTCACATAACTATGTAATTTTCGATTTCTGCATGCTCACCTGCCCCCTCGCCTTTTTCTTTTTCCAAAAATAGGGGCCACTCCTAATGATGCTTATGGACCATTAGGGCCATATGGGCTGGTGCAGTGAATTGAGCTATTACAAGCCAGGCATGTGCTGTGCTTCTTGAGCCACACCCTCACTTCCAAGAATTGTGTAATTCTGTGTTATCATCTTTGTCATTTGTGTTAAATATTAACCGATTTTAAGACTTTTCATATAGTGTTCCATCCCCCCACCCCCACACACATTTCTTTTTTTAAAAAAGAATAACACTTTATAATCTTGCAAAATGTTTTGATTTGGTGACCTAGACTGTAACTTTCTGTAGTATATTTCAGAAACTCTATAATGCATGCGAACAGAGTAGTTTTAAAAGAATAACCAGAGTATCAGAAAGTGGGAACAGGACTTAAAGTACTTGCTTTGCATGTGGCTGACCCAGTTTGGATTCCTGGTACTTGACATGATGCCCTATGAACTGCCAGGGATTTCTTCTGAGCACAGAGTCAGGAGTAATCATAATTGTCCAAACACAGCTGGGTGTGGACCTCCAAACAAAAAAGAATAACTATAGATACTGTGTTAATTACATCTGGAAGCTGAGTCAGAAAACTATTTACAGAGCCCTTTAGTAGAGTTAGTAGAGCCCTTAAGCACATTTCAGAAGGTTATGCCAGGAGAGATCTCTTCCTGTTAGGAGGCTGGAGACCTTTTAGGACAGATACTGAAGTGCTTCCTCTCTTTGGGTTTGTAAACTTAACCTGAAGTATTTCTTCCTTGACTTTTCTTCCTAATTTAGCTCGTGAATCTCCAGGAATATGTTGGTGTTTTAGGGCTTTTATTATTATTAGTTTTTGAAGTAAAAATAGTTTCATTTAGAGAAATGTAGAGTCAGAAAGAGAAAGTGCACATCACTAGTTGTGATGCAGGTGACAGAGTGTGCTAGGTAGTTCAGCTTTGAAATTTTGGATCACACCTGGCAGTGTTTTGGGGTACTCTGCCCAGAGAACACTTCAGCAGTGCTGAGGGACCATGTGGTGGTGGGGGTGAACTTTTTGTGTGCAGAGAATTTGTTCAGCCTGTGGAGTTATCTCTCTGGCCCCCTTTAAACATATTTTTATGTTTTATATCTAACACTATTACTTAAAATTGGGATTGATTAGTTCTCTGATCAGATGACTAGAAGAAGACTTTGTATGTTTCTCTCATGTAAAATGTAAGCTGTGGTCACCTAAAATCTGGTGAGTTGACTTCAAAAGAAAGTTTTGGGCATTTTAAAGTGTATAAGCGTTGACATTTCTGAGGCACTTGTAGATGGACATGCTGAAACCTCTTGAAATCTGTTCCTTACAAACTTGAAATATGACTGCTCTATATCATGGCAGGTAAAATATACTGAAGTAAAATAGTTTCACTTAGAGAAATGTAAAAAGAGAAAGAGAAAGTGCATATCACAAGTCGTTCTTTGTAGTCGGAATGCAGATGGTGATACAAATTTTCAAGAATATACTATACCACACAAGAAGTGATCACTGTTCTAGAAATTGGATTTCCGAGAGCTAAGAATATTTGAACTTTATGATAAAGAAGACTCGAATTACTTGGAAAGAGAAAGTGAAAAACTTTTCCATTCATCTTTCTAGTGCAGAGCTGGGAATTTTTTTTTTTTTTGCCTAGAACCATTTCGATATTTGTCTGTTTGTTTTTGGACCACACCTGGTGATGCTCAGAGGTTACTCCTGGCTCAGTGCTCAGGAATTCTGTCAGTGCCTGGGTGACCATCTGTGATGCCGGGATTTAAGGATCTAGATTGTTGACTTGTAAGGCAAGTGCCTCACTCACTGTCCCATCACTCTGGCCCCCATTTGGATATTTGTAATGTCATTTATAGATTATATGAGAGGAGTATGGGCTGTGAGCAGCCATTAAAAAACATTCATGTCTGTCCTTTCTTGCCAGGGTGATACCACATGACTTCATGTGCCTTTTATCACCTGTGAAGAAGCCAGAGAGAAGGTTCCTACTATTTCTTTAGTGGAATTACTATTTAAAAGAATCTAATTCTAGCATAGTCACTGGTATGTGCTACTTTGGGAAGGCATACTGTTGGGGTTTTTGTGTTTTAGGGGAAGTCTGGTATTTAAATCTTAGGGATAACAGACTTTTGTTTCTGTCACAAATCCATTGTAATAGAGGACAAGGTATGAAAGAACTTTGTAAATTATGAAGAATTTGCATACATAAGATTTTGCCATTCTTAAGACTACAAGTCACTTTTATATAAGTTAACTTACATACTTAGAACTGCCAAGTTATTTTAAAAGTAGTCATACTGACTAACACCCAAGAACAGTAGAAACAAGGGCCAGGAGGTTTGGTCCACGTTTGGAAGCCTGCCACCCAGGTGCTGGGGAGAAGGCAGTTGGGATAGGGAAGGGACCATTATGACAATGATGGTTGGAAGGGATTGCTCTGGATGGGTGATGTGTGCTGAAAGTGGATAAAGAACCAAATATGATGGCCTCTTAGTATCTGAATTGCAGACCATAATGTGGGGAGGGAGTGAGGGAGGGAGGAAAAGTGCCTGCAAACTGATTCATCAAAGCTTTTAAACTATCTCATAGTGATTCAGTTAAAACAAACAAACATGGATGGCTTTCAGTCATAACAACTTTATTTCTGTGTATCTCACTGTGATTCAATTAAAAAAATAAAAGATTTAAAAAAGGTACTCATACTTTCCAGTTGAAGAAATTGAATTTTTTATTAACCTCATAAGGAATATTTTGTGAAGTCATTGAGTTTGAGGTGGTTTCATAATACTGTATTGGAATGTGATGAAGCGAGTAGTAGTTCACTAAAATAGGGGAAAACTCATTAAAGTAAGTTTCTAAGTAAAACTATTTGTAATGGTGTTTTCAGGAATAATTAGTAGTACGCATAAATATATTGGTGTTTTCTGTTTCTGGCTGTCATTTCTTTTGTTTGTTTTGTTTTGGAGCCACACCCATCAGTGCGCAGGGCTTATTCCTGGCTCTGTGCTCAGGGGTCACTCCTGGGGACCATATGGAATGCTGGGCAGATCAAACCTGGATGAGCTGTGAACAAGGCAAGTGCTCCGCTTGCTGTAGCATTGCTCTGGCCGCAAATGGCTGTGATTTCTGTTTACAGCAGTTTGAAAAATGTTTTTTCAAAAATGATTTTCATGTACTACTCAGTGACTTAGGGCTTTAGGTGCCTGCTTGTCACAGGTGTAGTGCTTAACTGTACTAAATAGTGAAATTTTAACTTACTTGAGCAAATTGCTTTGATTTAATTGTAAAGTGTGTGAAAAGTGCAAGTGAGATTCTTACTTATCTCCATAAAGTTTAGTGGCTTTGAAGAGTTAACACAAGATTCTGTTCAGTATGGTTTTGGCCTGGCAAGGGTGAAGCATATTGTGAAATGTAGAATAAAGAGAAGGACAATATTTCTCCACTATGTAGACTATGAGAGTTGTAGTTTCCTTAGACTGTCTCCTGGCCTCCTGGTGACAATACCATTGTAACTATATATATATATATATATATACACACACACACACATATATATATATATATACACATTTTTTTTTGCAGGCAGGGGCAGGATTTCTGATTATTATATGGTTTCTTTGTCTTCCAAGTGCCCCATTCTTCTTAAGTGATAAGAAATATTTGACACCATCTGATATATAACTGCCCTCCCTACTTACTATCTCTTCTCTACTACTGTATATGTACTGTATTAAATGTCCTGATGTCAGCAACTTTGTCAACTATTGCATGTATTCAACCTCCTAACATACAATCAGCCTGTTATAGTATGAAATGAATATTGGAGAATAAGTGGAATTTGTCTTTGCGATCTCACGGAGGTCTACAAAGCTATGAGAGGAGGGAATATCATTTGGGGCATGAAATTTATATTCTGGGTAAGGAAACCAGCAGAGAGCCAATTGCAGTTTATTATCTTCTCTGACTAGGCAGGATTAAACTTGGAGAAGACATGAGTATTTCTTTTGGATTTCTACCTATGTAGTAGAAGTGGGTTTGGCAGTTACAGAATAAACATTAAGCAAGCTATGATAAGGGCTTTTTACTATTTTCATTCTCTCTTCTATTTCTTTTAAATAAGAAATTGGACATTGTTTATTTTGGGTTTACACCCAGTGGTGCTTAGGGCTTACTCTTGGATCTGTGCTATGGGTTTGGGTTGCAGTGATAGTACAGGCAGGTAGGGTGTTTACCTGGCATGCGGCTGACCCAGGGTCTATCCCCAGCATCCCACATAGTCCCCCAAGCATTGCCAGGAGTAACTCCTGAGTGCAGAGCCAGGAATATCCTCTGAGCATTGCTAGGTGTGACCCAAAAAGAAAAAAAAGAAAAGAAAAAACAACAAAAGTCAAATATCTTGTACTGTCTCCTCAGACTTTGTTTTACTGAGAAATGTACAAATACTTAGATGAATTAGGGGCCATAAACTGTGGCAATTATAAGAAAAGATACCTAAATTTAACAAAGTAAAATTTGAATCTGGAATATGGATTACTTAAAATAAAAGTGGTCAGTTGGGAGAGAGAGAGAGAGAGAGAGAGAGAGAGAGAGAGAGAGAGAGAGAGAGAGAAGAGGGGAGGGAAGGGGAGGTGGGGAAGGGAGATTAGATTGATTTGAACTTTCACAAGTTCACATCTTGGGGGTTGGGTGACAATGAAGTAGAGTGGAAACCAGTTAATGTTTTAGAAAGGCTAGAGGAAACCCAGAATATAACACTCACATTGTGCTATAATCTGTACTGAAAGAAAAATACAAAAATACCAGGAGTGCATGATAGTAGTGTATTATTTCTTTAACTGCATATAGACTTTTACTAGATTGCTTATAACTAGTGTGACATATAATTTGTATTTTAAGCCTTCTAATCACTTTGAAAGTGTGAAAGGGTATCCTCTCTGAGCGTGCACTAGCACTGTTCAGTAAAACTTAACTACTTTTCCCTCTAGATTTAACTGTATTTCCTGGATCTCTCCAGTTATTCCAGATCCCCCAATTGAAACTTACAGCATTGGATTCTTTTTATCTTGTTGGAATAAAAAGTTCCTATCATTTTCACTGACCTTCCTCCACTTGTCATTTCTGGCATTTGTGGAGGTAAGTACCATACTCACAGTGTGTTTTACATGATCTTTATTTTGCTTAGAAAATCAAGTTTTGTGTGTTTTTAACATTTAGATTGTAATTGAGAATCTGGCTCTATCTCTTTAACTGGACTGATAACGGTTGATAGTAAGATCTTAAAAAGAAAAAATTTTAATTTTGACAGTTACTCTTAAATTACTTGATTCCTAATATGTTTTCTTTTGTACAGGCGGAATTATAATTCTGAAACTTCAAATCTTCAAAAACAGGAAGGAGAACATTTTATTGTTTATACAATGGACAGACTTTAAAAAAAAAGTTGGAACACAGTAATGCTTTAATTTCGTTTTCTTAAAGTAAAATTGTTATTTTTTAATAAAGTGATGCATTTCTTTTCTAGTTTACAATTTTAAAAATCATTTTATATTTTTTGTACAGTAGAAATCAGCAGAATAGAATTAACAGCTGAGGTTGTTGCTAACATATCGCTCTTCTCACCTCTGAGATTTTTATTTTGGAGTCTGGGATGAATTATGAAAACCCCAGGTTTAGAAACCAACACTTGCAAACTTGAAATAATAGTATGGACTTGCAAATGGTTTCCTTATGGACTAACTGCGTCTCTGTTCTTGCCTCTCCTGTGACTTCTCTGTACACGCTGTCATCTAGTGGTAGGAATCCAGAATACATCAGCATCTCAATACTGATGGGATTTCAGTGACTACTTAGACAAACATTTTGATAGTGAGGGAAAGAGCAGTCCTTTCACTTGAAAAATATAAGTCAGTGGTAGCAAATCTAGAGAGTACTTCCAAGTTATTTGTTTTTCTGTAGAACATTTTTTGATTTAAACTTTGTTTCATTCTAAGATATATATTTGACAGACTTGTGGATGAAGAGGCAAATATATAAAAAATGATATGTAGTTGGACATATCATTATGTCCAGTAAGTTGGACTAATTTGTAAAAGATGCTTTGTGTTGATTAAAGTTTTAGAGTATTACATAATGATTTAATTAAGTCAATTGTATTTTCAAGATTAAAAGTATGGTATTCTACAAACTTGACTTGTATTTAGTTTTGGCCACACCTGGTGGTGCTCAAGAGCAACTATTGGCTCTCCACTTAGGAATTACTCCTGGAGGGGCTCTGGGGGCCATATGGGATGTCTGGGATCAAACCCTGGCTGGCTGCCTACAAGACAAACACCCTACACCCTGAACTATCTCCAGCCTCAGTTTTTGTCTAGCTTTGATTTATGAGACTAATTTCTAGTCAGATATTAGCATAGAGCACCATAGGATTAGCTTTGTTGTAACTCCAACTGAAACTACATTTAAACTAAAGTCAGTTCTTTATTGTTTAATACTAAAGCAGGCCGGAGCAATAGCATACCTGGATTCAGTTCTTCCACTCCTCTCGGAGAGGCTGGCAAGCTACCGAGAGTATCTCGCCCGCACGGCAAAGCCTGGCAAGCTACCCGTGACGTATTCAGTATGCCAAACACAGTAACAAGTCTCACAATGGAGACGTTATTGGGTCTGCTTGAGCAAATCGATGAACAATGGGAGGACAGTGTTACAGTGCTACAATACTAAAGCAGAATAGTTTTTTGGGTTTTTTTTCCTTCTTTTGGGCTATATCCGGTGATTCTCGGGGTATTTCTGGCTCTCCATAAAGGAATTAAGTCTGCCTGTGAACCCTATGTGATGCTGGTGATTGAGCTGGGTCTGCTGCATACAAGGCAAGTGCCCTACCTGCTGTACTATCCTCTTATCCTCAAAATAGTCTTTTTTCAACGAAATTTATTTAGGAAGATGTGAGGAGCGAGAAAGACAGGAATACTTGTTCATTTGATACCATGAGCTTCTCCAGGGTGGAAAAAGCAGATATAGAGAGTTGTGTTTAAGGGAGAACATTGGCTTAAAAAAGCAGCCCCCCTTTTTTGTTTCTTTTTAAAAGTGTTTTGGAAATATTCAACACTCCCATCCTCTCCTTTCCTCCTTAGTTGTGTGGTGGTGGCATGTTTTTAGTTGTGCTGGTTGTTTCCTACTTGGCAATGCTGCTCACTTGGCAGGGCTTGCCCGATGTAGTCGTGTAGCCGTGATGCTCAAGAGAATCTGGTTGTTGAGCATCAGGGGTTGTACTCCTAACCCCAGTGCTCCAGGCACCTCTTTAGTTGTGCATCTGAGCATTTTGATCATGAAACCAGCTTTTCATGGATATCAAGGGAGTGCTTTAGTTACACTTTGGGGGAATCAGAATACCGCTGCACTGTTCACAGTCAGCCCTATTGACCTTCATTTGTAACGGGCTACTATCTAGCTGCCTTCAGAGCAGCTTTTGTGCTTGTTCTCTTTGTCACATTGTTGAGAAAATAAATATGCCATAGCTCCATTTCTGAAGTTGATCACGAATTGTCTTAATGAGTATGGAGTTAATTACCAGACAGGATTGATGTTTATTGTATGAGCTGAGAGAGATTTTTAACTGAGATTTGTAAAATTATGAAAGCAGTAGTGATCTAGTTCTTTAGATGTTGGTGTGATTATGTATTCATGTATCTTGGTAGTTAGGTAACTTTCAAAAGTGGGTAGTTGTAGCATTACAAACCACAGTGCCTAAAAGGAATAAGGGGAGAAGGGTTAGAGGGAGGGAGAAAGGGAGGGAGGGAGAGGAGGGGAAGGGAGGGGAGGGAGAGGGAGAGGGAGAGGAAAGTGTCTGCCTTAGAGGCAGGCTAGTGAGGTGGGGGTGGGGGGAAGGCGGGTGGGAGGGAAACTGGGGACAAGGATGGCAGGAAATGTACACTGCTGAAGAATGGGTGTTGGAATATTCTGACAGAAACTTCCTTTTGAAAATCACATTAACCCTTTATCAGATGAATGATGGGCAAAGAGGTTTTCCTGTCATTTCTTTCTCTTTTTCCTAATAACTTTATTAAGACATTAGTTTAGTTAGACATTCAATATTCCAACACCAGTCTCACCACCATTATTTCCAATTTTCCCAACCACTCTTGAGCCTCCATAGCAGGCCCTCAATAATTGTTTTATATTGCCCATTATAAAAATTTGCTGAAATGATGATAAAAAATAATTCCTTAGAAGAAAGTTAGGGAAGATTGTTGTATCTCACCATGGAGCCCTTAAGCCTATGTATGAGATTACTAAAATGTTGTTATAGGTTGAGCCTTCTGTGTGATATTTTGTTAATTGATTGAGATTGGCTGCCTTTTACATTATATACTATACAATCTGGTGTGCTACTCCTGGTTTATCAGTGTTGTAGATTTTGTGATGTTGCTCCAGGAAATCCAAAAATTTAAATGGGATGATATAGCTGGAGTTAAATTCTTTACTAAGAGGCAGCTTTGGGTGTGTGTGTGACTGCCAGGTTTCTGGAAGTACAGGAACATGATGGGAGATAGCCCATCCCTGACCCCCTGGAAGCCGAAGATTTCAGTCACAGAACCTGCATACCTGAGTTTTTTAATAAATGAATTTCTGGATGAGGCTCATCCAAGCAGTGAAGTTGCATGACAGTGATTGTGGTGTGTGGAGGTTTTCGGCTGCCAGGACTCTGGATGGGCACACCAGCTTGCTTCAGTTGTCTCCAGACGATGGGATCAAGGAGAAATTTTGCCACTTGTTGATCTCTTTTGAAACTGATTTCTGAGTCTCTGGATCATAATCTGTGAAAGTGCAAACATGGCTTGGAGGCGGTTTGTTTCCTTCCATTTCTTTTGAGAGCAAAAGCTTTTTAATTTACTACAGTCCCATTTGTTGTTGCTTCCTCTTGCTTGATCAGTCGTGTTTCATCCTTAAGGTACCTCCAATTTCACTGTCATAGAGAGTTCTGCCAATATACTTCTCTCTGGATTCTGGACTATATCAAGGTCTTTAATCATTTTCATTTGATTTTTGTGCATGGCATCAGAGTTCATTTCAGAATTAATTTTTTTGCCAACAGTTTTCCAAGCACTACTTGTTGAAGAGGTTCTCCTTGTTCCACTTATTTTTGCTTGTTTATTGAAGATTATTGAACGTTAACTGTATATATCTGCAAGCCAGTCTCTGAATTTTCTGTCCTATTCCATTGATCTGAGGGTCTCTTTATTCAGTACCTTGATGTTTTAATTACTACTGTTTTGTAGTATAGTTTGAAGTTGGGGAAAGTGATGCCTCCCATTCTTCTTTTTGCCAAGGATTACTTTGGCTATCCGGAGGTGGGAATGAGACCCATTGTATTTACTGGTTTTGACATATCATATACACCACGGATAGCTTGCCAGGCTCTGCAAGGCTTTTGGGGAGGTCTCTAATTGCCCTTGTAGGTGTTCCCATGGTTCAAACCATATTTGAACCCTATCAAATGCGGTGCGGCAATCTTGGAAGACGGGTATTAAGTGTCTTATGATGTGTCCCGAAAGTGTCCTGGAGCATGGCGGCAACTGGGTAGTGTAGGTAGTATAGGTAGTGGAGGTCTGCTGGTGAGGTATTTATCTGGTACCCATAGGGGTAGGGTGGGTCTTCTGTGTGCAATCGAATCCCTGGGTCTCTGGCAGTTGGTGGAAGCAGACAGGGATGGGTAGGGTGGGGCTCCTGATTTTAATCCCTTAGTCACCCGTGGTTGGTGGGAGCAAGCAGAGGATCTCTGTCCCCGGGTCCATTGAGCCTGGAGTCCAAGGTCTCAGAGTTCCGCTTATCTTGTTCTGTGGGGCTTCGCTTGTGCGTGAATCTTGGCCCGAGCATCTGGAAAGCGTCCTGGACAATGGTGGCAGCTGGGTAGTAGAGGTTGTGGAGGTAGTCATTCAACATGACGAATGACCCGGCACCTGAGTTGTGCAGGAGGAAGAGAGCGGCTTGGAATGCCTTCAAGTGCATCGAAGAAATAGCTCAGAGGACAACGAAGAACCTCCAGCTCCGTGCACATCTCTTTGATTCCACTAAGAAGGATTTGGAGGTGGGGGTGGGGTGGTAGTGGTGGTGGTTTATTGTTTCATGTGAATTTCAAGACTATTTCATCATTTATTTGAAAAATGTCATGGGTATCCTTACAGAATTGAATCTGTACAATGACTACATTGAATCTGTGTAATACTCTGCGGAATAGTGCCAGTTTGACAATGTAAATTCTCCTATTCAGTGAGCAGGGTATGTGTTTCCATTTCCTGTGTCATATTTCTTTAAGATGTGTTTCGTAGTACTCTTAGTATAGGTCTTTCACCTCTTTGGTTAAGTTGATTCCTAGGTATTTGGTTTTTCTCAGGCACAATTGTGAGTGGGATATATTTTTTTTACTTTTATTTGCATATAGGAAAACATGAACTTTTGTATGTTTTTTGTTTGTTTTGTTTTGGGGCCACACCTGGCAATGCTCAAGGCTCTGCACTCAGGAATTACTCCTGGAGGGACTTGGTGCACCATATGGGGTAGTGAGGATTGAACCCAGGTGGTTTGCAGATGCCCTACCCACTGTACTGTCTCTCTGGCCCCTCTGTGTTAATTTTTTGGTAGCCTGATAATTTACTATAAAAATCTCTCATTTCTAGGAGCTTTTGGGGGGAAGTTTTTAGGGGTTTCTAAGTATAGTATCATGTCATTCACAAATGGTGAAAGCTTAACTTCTTTACTATCTAGATTCCTTTGATAGCTATTTCTTGCCTAATTGCTGTGGCAAGTACTTTCCATGTTATATTTGCATGAAGTGGTGAGAGTGGGCCAACTTGTCTTGTGTCTGACTTAGAGTTTTTGTTTTATTGAATACAGTGTTTATTTTCGGCTTATAGTGAATAGTGAAAAACATATTTTTTGGTTAATTCTACTGGAAATTATGTAAAAATATAACTTTCTCTCAGAGAGCCTGGCAAGCTACTGAGAGTATCTTGCCCACACGACAAAGCCTGGCAAGCTACCTGCGACGTATTCAATATGCCAAACACAGTAACAAGTCTCATGATGGAGACGTTTCTGGGCCCACTCGAGCAAATCGATGAACAATGGGAGGGCAGTGCTATCATGTCACAGTGCTATAACTTTCTCACTGATATACCCTGTCACCCCTTTCCCCCAATCTCAAAACTGTAGCGTTTTTATTAAACTCTATGCTTATTCTCTCTCTCTCTCTCCCTCTCTCTCTCCCCCCATCCCCCGATCAAGTAGAATGAGGCAGAAATTGTTCACAGTTATTTGTTTTACAGGCATTTGATTGTTTTTGTTTAAGTTTGAATTGTGTGTTCCTTTAGTCTATTTCAAAGCACAGTTTTACAAAAAGTCTGTTGTCACTTAGTACTAAGCGTCTATGACCTATGGATCAACACTTTACCTATGGTAATACAATTAGCCTGTGGTGTAACCGCATCGGATGTTATGGTGTTTTTATGTTTGTTTTTTGGGGGAAAGAGTGGTGACGCACCTGACATCGGTCAGGACTTACTCCTGGCTCTGTGCTCAGTGATTACTCCTGGTGGGCTCTGGGGGCCATATGGAATTCTGGGGATCAACTGCCCTACCCACTGTACTATATCTCTTTGGCCGTGTCACCCAGAATAGTTTTGGAAGAACTTATTAAAATAGTTAAGTGGGGGCTGGAGAGAAAATATAGTGGGCAGGGTACTTGCGGTGTATGTGGTGACCTGGATTCAATTCCTATTGTTCCATATGATCTCGGAGTTCCCCCAGGAATACTCCTGTGCATAGAACTAGAATAAGCCTTGAGCTTCTCTGGGTGTGGCCTCCAACCAAATACTAGTAATAGTAATAATAAAATAGTAAAGTGAGAGCATTTTGTTCGCATAGTAGGGACTGGTTCCTTGTACTGTCTCTGGAAAAAAAAAACCTTTATTTCTAGGATTCTTCCATTAAATACTAGAAATATTCAGGAATTGTAATCTGTACCTAAAGCACATATGTTCTACAAGTAATTATTTTTCTCTGAAGTTTAGGAATTGTTAATATTCTAATACTCGAGAAGGTTTTTCAGGTTTTATGTCAGAGCAAATAATTGAAATATGTGTTTCTTTTATGGAACCTTTTGATAAAGTTATCAAATTTTTCTCATACCTGGATTGAGAGTAGTTCAAGCATTAGCTATTGACAGTCTCATTATGCTGTTGAGTTTTGTTTGGAAGAATTTGCTTTTGTTTAATTAGAGGTGGTGAAGACATTTGTTGGAGCTCAGCCTTTGAATCATATTCTCTAGTGCAGAAAAAAATGGCTGCAAGGGGAAAATAACTGTTTGAAATTAAATTATATGCAAAAGTATATTCTATAGTTTGTGTAACTCTTCTATATTTTCTTCTCCAGTAATATTTAACTTTGTTTTTGCATCTGATATACTCTGAATTTATGATTTTTTAATTTTTTTCTCTTACATATTTTAACTTAGAGTTAACTCATCAGTGTTCAATGTTTGGTTATTCTTCTGCATATATAACTTACTGTAATTTTATAAGCATTACAATAAAACTTGTTTGATCATTTTTAATTTAAAATTTGAATATCTTTACATTAGGGACTTAAGGCCTATTTTTCAACTCTGGAAATAGCGGGTTGTGCAAATAGTTGTAGAGTCTTTGAATCCATTTGAGGATATTAAGGTTTTCTCATTTTTAAGGATAAACGTGTGTGTGTGTGTGTGTGTGTGTGTGTGTGTGTGTATTTACGTACTTGGATTGAATTGTACTCAGGACTTAACTCTTCGTTCTGTTTTTAGATATGACTACTGGAGGCTCCAGGGGCACCGTATGTGATGCAGGGGATTGAGCTGGGGTCAGCCTCAGACAAGGCAGTCAAGCTCCTTTACTCTCTGTACTTGTACTCTCGCCAGTCTCTACTTTGGATTTTTTTGTTTTTTTGTTATTGGGCTGGAGCGATAGCACAGCAGTAGGGCGTTTGCCTTGTGCACAGCCAGCCCAAGCCCAGCTAAGCCGAGCCGGGTTCAATTCCTCCGCCCCTCTTGGAGAGCCCGGCAAGCTACCGAGAGTATCTCGCCTGTACCGCAAAGCCTGACAAGCTACCTGTGACGTATTCAATATGCCAAACACAGTAACAAGAAGTCTCAAAATGGAGACTTTTTTACTGGGCCTGCTCGAGCAAGTAGAAGGACTGTGTTTTTGGTAAAGTATGTGAGGATTATTTATATAGGTGCCAAACCAAATATATTTATTCCTAAAGTAAGAGTGACCACCAGTACTTTAGGAATAGTAGTTTGTAGGACACTATTCCAGTATGCCTTTGAGGATACAGGTGAGAAAAAAACAGAGGCCTGCCTGCCTACCTGCAACTTCTGTTTTAATTGGAAAGAAAGACAAACACGTCAGATGAAAGTGCTTTGGAGAGACACAAAGTAGAGATAAAGGGAGAGACACAAAGTAGAGATAAAGGGGGTCAGACTTTGACTTAGAGGAGTGTCTAAAAATTTATTTTGTAAAAATATTCAGTACAGTTCATTTGCTAAACTGACATTTGTATAGAGATCTATAGAAATAAAAGTGGGGAACAAGAAGTATAGTTCTCTGGGAGAAGAGAATTGCTAATGTTTAGCACCCTGGATTAGGAGTATCTGGCTTGTGAGAGACATTGCAGAGGACAGTGTGAACTGAAGTGAAACTATGCAGAAGCGAGAGCCATTCATAAAGCAAAAAGTGGAGGTAGAGGATCTGGATTCTAATATGTGTTATTTTTATTACTGAACCTGAACCAGCACCTTTACAGTCAGACTCAGAGTAGTACCAGCAGTTTGCTTAGCTTCTGAGATGAATACAGGACTTTTAGAAATACTGTGTCTAGGTCCAGACCATCACAGTATTGCTGTAAAGTGAAAGGCATACCTTTCCCCTCAGGTCATACAAATGTCACATTTACACTGTACTGTAGTCTGGTGAGTAGAAACTTTCTTTTAAAGTATAGAAGTTAATTTAAAAATACTTTATAGCTAGAAGCTCCTATCTGCATCTGCAGCTTGTGTTTATCTTTTTTTTGTTAGTGGGGCATCTTACTTTGATGTTAGTGATTACTGACCAGAATGATTGCTGAAAGCTTGAGGTGGCTTTGACAATTTTGTTTTTTGCTTTTGCGGCACACCCAGTGGTGTTAAGGGCTTAATCCTGGATCTGTGCTCAGGGATCACTGCTGGAAGTGCTTTGAACAATCCTCTGCAGTGCCAGGGATTGAACCTGGGATGCTGCATGTAAGGCAAGAGCTCTGTCCTATCTCCAACCCAAACTATGGCAGTTTTTTAGCAATAGTGACCCTTTCTACACTGATTGACTTTTCCTTTCTAGAAAGATTTCTCTAGCAAGGGATGCTGTTTGGTGGCATTCTTATAAAACTACTTTCACGATTGGAGCCAATCATTAAACTCTTCTGCTTCCCCCATCAACTAAGTTTATGTAATATTTTTTGGTTATCAATTCAGCAGTGCTCATAGCCTCTTCCCCAGGAGTAGATTCATCTTGAGGAAGCTCTTTATTTGCTCATTCATGAAAATCGCACATGTTAAAGTTTTATCATGACATTCAGCATTTCAGTCACATCTTTAGGCTCCACTCTAATAGTAGTCTCTTGTTTTTTCCACCATACCTGCAATTTCATCCTCCATAAAATCTTGAGCCTATCCAGGTCATCTGATACTTGTTATCCGCTTCTTCCAAGCTTACAATATTGTTGACATTTCGTTGTCCTCACATGAATCAAAAAACCTTGAATGTCAGAACTAGTACTTGAACAGTAGACTGCAGAATGAATGTTGTGTTAGCAGTCATGAAAACAACACTCATTTTAAAGAAATATCTGAGCAGTAGGTCTCAACAGTGGGCTTCACCTATTCTGTAAACAATGTTCTAAACAGATGTTCTGTGATTCAGGCTTTGAATTTTAATAGAAATTTTAAGGAGGCCCAAGAATTTGGGAGATCGTGAAGAACACTTAGGATTAAAGTTGCATACAGCCTTACTTCCAGTTTGAAAGACAACCTTCTTTGAGCATTGAAGCCTGGCAGTGGTTAACTTTTCTCTAGTTTTGAAAGCATTTAGATGACAACCGTTTCCATCAGAGTGCTACTTTTTTTTTTCTTCTACATTAAAAATGAGTTGTTTAGTTTTTTTTAATCTTTTTTATAATTTTATTTATTGAATCACCGTGAGAAAAGTTACGAAGCTTTCAGGTTTAAGTCTCAGTAATACAATGAAACACCCATACCTTCACCAGTGCCATTTTCCACCACCAAAAACCCCAGTATACCCCCCCCATCCCACACCCTCCCCCTACCTGTGGGGCAGACGATTTCCACATTACTCTCTACTGTGATTATATTCAATATTTTGACACCAGACCCACCATTATTATTTGAGATTTTACTCCAACACTCAGATCTGCCAAAAAGGCAACAGTAACAATTTGTTTTTTATTTCTGGTTATGAATAACATATGATGTCTCCTGGCCACAGTAGTGACTGCGCAGTTTTGGAATTCTGAAATTTTAAAAATTAAGTCTGGAGGGATTTCTGCCCAAACCTGCTGGGTTCTGAGATTTGTTCCTGAGTCTGTTGAATCCGCCCCTCTTGGAGAGCCCGGCAAGCTACCGAGAGTATTTGATATGCCAGACACAGTAACAACAAAGTCTCCAATGGAGACGTTACTGGGCCCGCTCGAGCAAATCGACGATCAATGGGAGGGCCTGTTGGATCATGGCTGTTAAGCAGCTTGATCAGGAGCCAGAGAGGCCATTCGTGGGTGATAACTTGGGGGTCTTGTTGGGGTGGGGAGAAAGGGCCGACTCCACCCCCATCCCGTGAGGCCCCACGTGTCTCGTCACTGCAGGCCCAAACCTGACTGTCCAATGGCCTCTGAAGGATGGTAGCCACTGAGCTGCCAGGGGGGAGCAGGAGAAGGGACAAAACCCTTTCCCCCAGGATGCTCCGGCGCCGGTAACGCATTGCAGGGACAGAACGCATCTTTGCCAAAAGCCTCTGGGTTCTGAGATTTGTCTCTGAGTCTCTGTTATCGTGGCCATTAAGCAGTTCCATCAGGAACCAGAGAGGCCTTGCCTCCAATTATATAGCTGAGCCAGAAGTGGTTTGTGGGTGTTTCTCCCACATACCTAACTGTTGGCCGTTTACTTTCTTGGTAAACTTTTCCCCAAGTTGTTCGGGTGTGGCCAAAGGCACAGCAGCAATTTTGTAGTATCTGAAAGTCTGAAGGTGCCATCAGGCTGCGGGTGCACTCGCCTCACAGGTACAGATTTACCTGCTGGTGGCACCATACCCCTGCCCCCCAAAATGGGTTCTTTAGTATTTCACCCCTTATCAGTGTTTGATTGATGTTGGTAACTTGCTACAGAATCTACTCCAGTATGTGTTGCTTCACTGTGCTTTAATGTTTTGGAGATGACTTTATGATGCAACATCTATTTGCTTCACATATTTCTTCTGTGGCTTCCTTCTCCCTCTAATCCTTCATAGAATTGAGAGGGACTTCAGCTTGAATCGAACAAAAATCTTCAGTTGAATTTCACTTAATCTAAAGGAGGAAAGGGGTTTTGGATTACATGTAAGGGGATGTTGTGGCTTGTTTGTTCTGTCTAGATCACTAAGACTTTTACATATCAGCATAAAGACAACCAGTTGTCTCCTCAATAGGGTAACCTTTAATTTCATCTTTAAGGACTTCTTTGCTATTGCAAGAATAGTAAACAACCGTTTATTATAAGGTGTAAAGGCCTAGCTTTCAGCCTGTCTTGGCCTTTGACAAGCTTTCCTCATTTGAGAGTAATCACTTCTAGCTCCTGATTGAAAACCTGTAACTCTTTCAGACAGTTAAATGGTTAGTGGAAGCATGCATTTATTTGTTAAATTTGTAATTTTATGTAGGTAACATTTATTTTGCTTCAGATTGCAATGGGAACATAAAAGGTCATTATGATAGGTAAAATAATGATGAAAAAATTTGAAATATCAAATTACCAATGGTCATATATAGGGTTGCCAAAGGTTGTACATTCTGGCCCCAGCGTTTGCACTTATTTTGTGTTGGCACTGCTCTCTTGGGGGTGGCACGCCTTTTTGTCGTGTTTATTACTGGATTGTAACTTGGATAGCTCTTGTAGCACAGGTTTGGGGACAGCAGAGCTGCTGGAATTGTGCTCGGAGCATGTGTGGGCTCTGGGGATTTGAACTCCTGACCATACGTGCTTCCAAGCCTCTCCAGTACTCCTAGGCTTAGAATATGACTGACACTCAAGTTCAGAACTTGATCACCATGCTTGAAGTGCATTTGTGTTCAAAATGAGTGAGACTTGATAAATTGTGACCTCAGTCAATTATATTTTGAGAGAGCGTGCGTCATGTGCAAGAGAGCAAGCGCTTAGCTTTGGAAATAAGGCAAGTGCAGTATATTTAGTGCCATAGAATAGGTATAAAGTTGTAATCAAGGAAATTTAGAGAGGGCAGATATCAAATTGCTGTTTTTTTAAAAACTTGATCAGCTGAGCCACACATACCAGGTTAAATGTACTATTTAGTTTTTGTTGCAAGAGGTCTCGAATGTGAAAGCTTTGTGTCTTTTCCTGTTCTGTTGGTGTTCTATTTGACTGCGCTTTTGTTCTTTGGTATTGTTGGCCAGTGAAACTGCTTATTCATAATGCATTTGCTTTTCAAATGTCACTTTGTATAATATTTCTATTTGAACATTTTTGACAGGTAGTAAGAAAAACTATTATAGTTGCATCAATGTAGCTAGCAGTTAAGGTGAGGTTAGGTCACTTGGATTTATATTTAATGATTATGCATTGCAGATTAAAAGTAGGAAAATTGCTTATGAATCATGAATAACTTAAAGTTTTCCTCTTGATAGTTCTAGAGCTGAGATACTTTCAGTTTGATTTATACATGTTATTTTTTAAAGCAGGTAGTTTTTTGGGAATGAAACTTGCTTAGAAGTGAAAGGAAAGAGGGAAAGTCTGTTCAGAGTTTTTTGAATGAAACTTGCTTAGAAAGATATGAGAGGGGTTATGTTTTTGAGATAGAGCAGAGGCTTCTCTAGAGTGGAACTAAGCAAGCAAAGAAACAGACAAGTGAGATATGTTTCCAAGGGAGAACACTGGCTTGAAAGCAAGCTAGTAATTATTTGTTCTTTGGGCCACACCTGACTGTATACAGGGATCATTCCTGGTGGTGCTCAGGGTGACATATGTGATGACAGCGACCGAACCCAGGTCACCAGTATGAGAATCAAGAGCCTTATCTGCTGTACTCTCTTTGGCTCTGTATACTTTGAAACAACTTCTTTCTTGGTCATCTTCTCAGTTCTGTATTGGATCATACTTTGTTTTTTTCTTCATAGTACTTTCTGGTTTGAAATACAAAATAGAAGCATATTATGCTTCCCAAATTCTTATTTATTCTTTTCATACATTTCAAGTATTTCTTGATGACATACTTGACCTGCGATTCTTTGCCATAGTTCCCAACCACAACATAACTGTGACCAGTCAGTTGAGGGGCTTTCCTTCCTTGTGAGTTTTACAGAGGCTGACCCGTTCCCCTTGTTTCTTGTCATCAGCTTTAACTAGGTTGATTTAGTGTTCAACTCAAAGAACCTTCTCCAACTTGACATACATCACAGTTGGATGCAAGCACACAAAGATGACTGTTAGCGGCCTGGCAGATTCCACATACGAGGCCATCATGAGTGAGGGTGGTCCTCTGCACTTCTTGTAAGGTGTAATTCACAAAGTCCACTGCATCTCCGACACACTGCCTTCCTGAGCCTCCAGGCTTGGGGGAGGGTTACAAGTGGAGCTGAATCTTGAACGCATTGGAGCCTCCATGCAATTCCAAGGTGGCAGGGAAAGAGCTGGACTTATTTTTAGGAGTAATATTGCGTAAAGCTCCTGGATATTTATTTGGACTTAAGTTCATTTTCAGTTTTGTCACTGTTGTCTAGTTGATCCTGGTATCTGAGCTCAAGCAGTAGAACTGAGGTGAGAGAATGAGAAAAACTATTTTAACCGTTTCTACCATCAGATCACATCTTTATTGTTTTTCTAAGTGCACATAGTAGTCTAAGGCAGATGGTAATAAAGGAAGTTTGAACTTAAGCTTGTTCATTCCTTCAATTTATGCTTTCTCTGTGTTTTATTTTCACTGTCATGGATGAAAAAGTTTATAATACTTAAATTTTGAAGGTTTATGAGTTTTAAGAAATTGAGTTTCTCAAGGCTTCGAGGCAGTTCCTTTTTAATTAAAATAGCTTGAGCTGATCATTAATGCTGTCATACGCAGTACCCTATTTTCTCTTCAGGTAGACTAGTGATCTCACTTATTTTCCTCACAGACATTTGACAACTTGGACAGACTACAACTGCACCTATTCTATTTGATCTTTTGCATATTAGTATGTAGATCTGGCATTAACCATAAATTAAAGCCAGAGCATAACTTAATTTTTTTTGTTGTTGCAGATTTAATTCAGTGCACAAATGAGATGAATGTGAATATCCCACAGTTGGCAGACAGTTTATTTGAAAGAACTACTAACAGTAGTTGGGTGGTGGTCTTCAAATCTCTCATCACAACTCATCATTTGATGGTATATGGAAATGAGGTAAGCAGAGTGTTTGGTTGACAAACATACTTGTACATTGAGCATTCAACTTTTTTATCACACTGAAATTTCAGAGAATGGTTTTTGTAACTGAATGATACAATAAACATGTAAGATACTTAGATTGAAATGAATTATGTGAAGAGGACCTTTAATCCAAAATAACAGAACATGAGTTAGAACGGGCTGGAGCAATAGCACAGCCGTAGGGCGTCTGCCTTGCACGCAGCCAACATGGCCAACCCGAGTTCGATTCCTCCGCCCCTCTCAGAGTGCCCGGCAAGCTACCAAGAGTATCTTGCCTGCATGGCAAAGCCTGGCAAGCGCCCTGTGACGTATTCGATATGCCAAACACAGTAACAAGAAGGAGACGTTACTGGGCCCACTCGAGCAAATCGATGAACAACGGGAGGACCATGGACCGTGGAGTTAGAACACTTCAAAAACAGGAGTAGGAACCAAATATTAGTATCTGGCAGTGTGTTCTATAAGTGGCATTATGCTTTCCAGACCTTGCATGTAGATTATATTATTGTATGCATTTGCTTTTTGATATTTTTTGACATATACTTTGACAGTATAACACATATTTGTCTCATCTTATAGTTGTTTGTGGAAACCCATTGCTTAATTCAAAGCAATAGGGATTATGGAAGCATTTTGCTAACAGGACTGATTGAAGAATATCTTCTTTAGCGGTGAGATATCTCAAGTCTCCTGTGACCGAAGGGTAGAACATATATGCATTGGGTTTTCATATCAGTGTTTCACAGAAGTCATTTTGCTTTCTGTGATAGTACTGCAGTAATTTTTTTAAGTGAGCATAAGTGGTTTTCTCATTTCATATACTTAATTTATAAAATTGAATCCAAAAGAATAAAGTTGTGTTAAACAACATTTGAATAGAACTAATTACATATATATTATGTGCCTTAGAGAAATACAGCTAACTGGTGACTGTGAGATGCCTATGCTAAGTAGGAATAATTTTAGTTCATTGATGTTAGATTGCTGAGCATAATACCTTTGATATTGCTCATTACTTGACACCCTTTAGTTATGAGAAAGTTATGACAGATAATGGCTTTGACAGATACTGGTTGAGCACAAATGTTCAGAATTAAAAATAGAAGTAAAAAGATCAATGTTCAGAATTAGAGATAATGTTCAGAGTTACATTCATTGACATATACTGCATCATTACAGTGGAGTTCAGTATTTGGAGATTTTCATGTTCTCTTTACGCCCTTGACCAAAAGTGTTTTTAATACTTGTAATTAAAACTTCGTTAAGATACTATGTTATGCTTTTAAATACATGATCACACACAATCGTAATTTATATCATCTTTGGCAGACAACTAGTTGATTACATATTCCATAATGTTAACAGTTTCCCCCTTGCTGGAAGTTTAGTTTTCTTAATATGCACTTTTACACAAAAGAAATCTTGTGTGTGTTGGAGGAAGGGGTGTTGGACTCATCACCTGGCGGTGTCAGTGCTTAACTCTTGGATCTGCTCAGAGATCACTCCTGACAGGCCTGGGGTGGGGAAGCAAATTCAGTGTCAGGAATCAAACTTGAATTGACTCTGTGCAAGGCAGGTACTTCATTCTCTGTGCTGTCTCTTCAGCCCACAAATGATTCTGTCTATAGTTTTAAGATTTACTTCCAGAAGTGTTAGTCAGAATATTATTGCTCAGTTAATAGACAACTATATTTGTTTTGTTTTGCTGGTTTTTGGGTCATACCAGGGATGCTCAGGCGTTACTCCTAACTCTGCACTCAGCAATTACTCCTGGCAGTGCTTGGGGGACCGTATGGAATATTGGGGATTGAATTTGGGTTGGCTTTGTGCAAGGCAAACACACTGTCTGCTATACTTATTGCTCTGGCCTCAACTGTTTTTTTGTTTGCCTCAAAAAACTTTTGTAATCCGTGTACAGAGTATCTATCAAATGTTTGGATATATTAGTTTCAGTATACTTTGAAGGGGCTGGAGCGATAGCACAGCGGTAGGGTGTTCGCCTTACAAGTGGCCAACATGGCCGACCCGAGTTCGATTCCTCCGCCCCTCTCGGAGAGCCCGGCAAGCTACCGAGAGTATTTGATATGCCAGACACAGTAACAACAAAGTCTCCAATGGAGACGTTACTGGGCCCGCTCGAGCAAATCGATGATCAACGGGAGGGCCTTTACTTTACTTTACTTATACTTTGAAACATTTTAAACTTAAATGTGATAGTTTATTTTTTATCAGTCATACGCTATTTGGGCTGGAGCTATAGCACAGTGGGTAGGGTGTTTGCCTTGCACGTGGCCGACCCGAATTCGATTCCTCCGCCCCTCTCGGAGAGCCCGGCAAGCTACCGAGAGTATTTGATATGCCAGACACAGTAACAACAAAGTCTCCAATGGAGACGTTACTGGGCCCGCTCGAGCAAATCGATGATCAACGGGAGGGCCTTTACTTTACTTTACTTATACTTTGAAACATTTTAAACTTAAATGTGATAGTTTATTTTTTATCAGTCATACGCTATTTGGGCTGGAGCTATAGCACAGTGGGTAGGGTGTTTGCCTTGCACGTGGCTGACCTGGGTTCAATTCTTCCGCCCCTTTCAGAGAGCCTGGCAAGCTACCAAGAGTATCCCACCCGCACGGCAGAGCCTGCAATTTCCCTGTGGCATATTCAGTATGCTAAAAACATTAACAACAAGTCTCACAATGGAGATGTTACTGGTGCCTGCCCAGGCAAATCAATGAAAAACAGGAGGACAGTACTACAGTGCAGTATGCTATTTAAAATTATGTTCATTCTGAAAAAAAAATTCATGCTTTTTAAAAAAATGTTTGTTTTTAAAAAGCAAAAAGTTACATGGGCTAGGGTTGTAGTTCAGTGATCAAGAGTGCATATCTTGTGTGTATGAGGACCTGGGTTTGGTCCCTGACACTCTGCACTCCCCCACCTCCTCCAGGCAAATATAATCAATTCTTATTTCAGTTAAAGAGGTGACCTACTAGTGTTTACTTTCAGAATTGTAAATGAGGTGATAATAGGAGAAGCTCAGTTATTTTTTCGGGTGCTGATTTGTAGGACCCTCAGGTTTCCACTTTGACAGATGTTGGTAGTTTCTGAGACTTCTGTTTCATTTTGCTGTGGTGATAGGTTACTGTTTTCTCAAATAGGACGGGGAAGAAGTGAATTTCTCTTTCCCCACAAGGACATGTGTCATAACTGGAGGGGATGCTACTGGCAGCTGGTAGTAGATAGAGACCAGGGATGCTTCTAAACATTTACCTCCCAATACATGTAACAGTTCTCCACAATAGTGGAGACTGTAATCACTGTTTTTGAGTATCATAAAGCTTAGCATTATCTTCAAGTATATACCCACAATAGTTTAACACTGTTTTAGAAGGAAAGATGTGTCAAGATAAATAATAAAACATGACTTTTCATGTTACAGAATGTTTCCCAATTTAGTTTGGGGTGATGTCAGTTGAGCAAAAGAGAGTATTGTTGTATATCCTAATTGATAATAGCCCTATGCATGTATAAGGGAGAAATAAAACCTATGAAGCAGTGAAGTTGAAGAGTTTCTTATTTAGAGCATTTTGATAAGTAGAATTTTTATGACCTAGCAGTTCAGTCATACACACACACACACACACACTGAATATATAAACTCTTACATATTATCATATGGAAACTAAATATAAAGATGTTAATAAAAATATTGTTAAAAGTAGTGAATTTAGAAAGGACTTAAAAAATTCATAAGGAGATTGCTGGAGAGAGACTACAGTGGGGAAGCTGCTTGTCTTGCACACAGCTGACTCACTGACCAGATTTGACCCCGCCACTACTGCTGGTTAGAAGTGACCCTTGAGAGCAGAGCCAAGAATAAGCCTGAGCACCGTGGGTTATGGCTCAAAACAAAACAAAATTTACAAAGAAATGGTTGTATAATAATAAATTAGTTAATTGAAATGCTACAATGTAATTTAAAACGAATGAGCTTGATTTACATGAATTAAATGGATAATTCTTGGGAAATTTCTAAGAGCATTGGAGAAGTACAATTATACCATAATATTCTGTAAATTTTAAACCAAATATAAAATTATGTATGCTTTTATAGGTAGTAAAATTGTAAAAACATGTACGAATGGCTAAGTATTTCAGAAATGTTGCCATGGTGGAATAAGAAGAATGGATGAAGGTGTTTGTCTTCAGTAGATTCTATAAATTTAATCCACTGAGAAGAGTCTAAAGTGAAGGTGGCAGTGTATTTTTTTCTGGATAGTGGGTACAAAGATGTTTGTCACATTTTTGTATGATTACAAGGATTTTACTTTTAAAAATGTCATAGAGATTTGACTCACCAAGTAGCTGTAGAAAGATGCCACTTATTTAGGTGAACTCTCATAGGTTTCAGTAAATCCAAAATGATTTGGCTTAAAGGTGCGTATTTCTTTATTTTTGTCTATAATACCATAGCTATGAGTAATGGGGTTTAAAAAATTCCTTCATGCTAGTGGAAAACATGTATTATGTTCTTAGGTTTGTAACTGGTAATAGGTGGAATAAAAATAAGAAATTTAAACTAGATAAGCTTTATGGAATGTGTTAACTACAACTTTCCCCCTTTAATTCTTAAATTATAATGTTAGGTGGCTGTGCTTTAATGTGGCAAAACTATTTGTGTTTTTATCCTAGCGTTTTATTCAGTATTTGGCTTCAAGAAATACGTTGTTTAACTTAAGCAATTTTTTGGATAAAAGTGGATTACAAGGTAAGGACAACTTTTTTTTTTCCCCAAAGCAAATCAAGAATGATCTATTAGTAGTAGTACTACAGAGTTGAACTCTTTTAGAATATTTGATGTGGATTCGTGAACCATCATATTTTAGTGACGGTATGGAAAAAAAAAACTTTCCTTTAATGTAAGATTAAAGTAAACTCTATTACTTTTGATGCCCCAAATTTTGTAGGGAACAGAATTTTTTGAGAGTTTGAGTACAGGAATTGCATTGCTTACATAAGTACTGGGTGGAAGTTCCGAGCCTAGTGAGTTGGTTTGTTTGATAACTACACTCTGTACCTGGAGTAAGAATAAAGTGGGATTATTATAAATAAGTCAAGGAAAGTTTCAGAGATTGAGCCTGAGGGGTTTAATGGAAAGTATTCTCTTACCAGGTGGAGATTGAGTGGATTATACGGTGCAGATTCTTGCTTAATAACTGAATTGGTAATGGGATTAAACTCAGTTGCTTAAAGAAGTTGTGAAAAATGATGAGCTAAAATTAAATAGATCTCCTTTTCAGTAGGAAGAAAACTTTATAGGTAGTAACTAAAATACAAGATTTTTGGTATGGAACAATTTTAGAATGATTTAGGTATTTATAGTTTTTACTGACAGCATTCATTTGTTTTTGTAATACCTTAAACTTTATAATGTCATTTCTTTTATTGTACTAGTCAGTAATTTTCTGTATTTTTATATGGTTGGTTATGACATTATTTATGTGCTATAAATAAAAGTAAATATGTAGAATATTTTTAATTAATGATTTTGAGGAGAGGGTTTGTGGTTTTCCACAAGATGTTAAATTTGAGTTGTGACTTTGTTAAGTAATCTGAATCAAATGCCTGATAAAAAGCCTGTTGATTCAAAGTAAAATAGGTTCATTTAGTGGATTTAATGACAGTGATTCTCTGCTCTGCTGTTGACGATCTGCTGAAATTTCTTGCTGAACTGAGAAAAAGTTAATGCCCATAACAAATATGAATGGGTAAAAACAAATATGAATGGGTAAAACTTTTCATTTTATAATATAAGATTTATAAACTAAGGCATGGAATAAGTGTTTTTTATTTCTGTTTTAGAGATCTTCCCCCTTTTACCAGTTTGTGGGTATAAAAAAGGTTGAGAGTCATTATTTTAAGGTGACAGATTATGTTGGGAGCGGGTCCTCCCTACCTTTATGTTTAGGAGCTTTAAGACCCGTTTAGGGTGATACTCAGCCAAAGCAGTACAGGTCTGAATGTATTATGGTTGTGCCTGGCCATACTGGGAGTCAGCTGGGCCAAAGCCACCCCAGGGGTGCATGGGCTCAGTAGTACTACACCCAGGACTCAGTTATGCAATTCCAAGAATATGCTCTATTCTTTGGAGATACTTCATTGGCTCCATGAGATTCTTTTAAACTGTATGTGACATAATGATTTTTCAGTAAGTGGAATCTTTTTTAATGTCATTATGTACTTCAGAGTTTAATACAGTATTCATTACTTAATTTATCACTAAATTTATACGGTATATAAGAACATGATCGTTGGTTGCTATGAATTGTCCTAAACAAAGTGAGCTTTTAATTTGTTATGGAAACTTTCTTTTTTTCTTATAGGATATGACATGTCTACATTTATTAGGCGATATAGTAGATACCTAAATGAAAAAGCAGTTTCATACAGACAAGTTGCGTTTGATTTTACAAAAGTGAAAAGAGGGTAAGTTAAGCTTTTCGATTTTTTTCTTATTGTAAAAATTCTCATGGAATTAAGTATTTCAAAAAGGACTTAGATTTTGTAAATTATGTATTCCATAATTCCTACATAAATCAGACCAGTTTTTTAAAATTTCATTTTTTATAAATTGTTTAAAATAATTGATTACATTTAATATCCAAACACCAATCCCACCACCATTACACTTTCCCACCATATTTCAGATGTTTCCATCCCAAACCTCAAACCCTACCCACAAAGCAGAACCAAGTAATTTATTTTGTATTTCTTACGAATAATCTGCTAAAAATGATCCAAAAAATATTTCTTTGAAGAAAGTGAATGAAAATTGTTGTATTTCACTCAGAAGCCATTAAGCCCTTGTATATAAGATTAGTAACACATTAAAGGTTGAGTCTTGTGTGCATATATACATATGTGTATGTATGTGTGTGTGTGTGTGTATATATATATATCTGTATCTTTATACGCACACACACACATATTGTTTACCCCTAAGATTGGTTGCCTGCTACTTTAAGCTGGTCAAATGTGGTGTGCTACCCTTGATGTATGAGTGATGTAAAATATGAGATGTTGTGGCTGCTTGATCCAGGAATAGATTGACTAATGGGTGAGACTCGTGCGGGTGTGTGTAGAGTGGCCTTGAGCATAGTGGAGGTTGAGTTCTGGAGGTTTTTGGCTGCTTGGGCTGGGTCCCTTGGGGCGGCAGGGGCACTCATCTGACCCCTCTGGGTTGCCCCTGGTAAAACAGCCTGGTGCGGGGTCTGGCGGTATGACTAATGCCTCTATCCAATCAGGCCAAAGATGACTTTAACTCCCTCTGCCTCCTGCCCATACCCCTCCTCTCCCAGCCTCCCCTCCCCGACCCCAGCTTATCCCTCCCTCCCATTTTTATTCTTGGGATTGAATCCAGGGTCTTATACATGTAAGGTTAAATGCTATGTGCTTGGCTGTTGAACTTAACTTACTTTGAAATAGTACCATTAGACTTCTTTGTTGTTATTAATTTATTTGAGGTACAGGAGTCTCAATGTTTTGTTCTGAGAATCATGTCTCCACACCATACCCACCACCAAAGTGTCTGTAGACTCCTACTTCCATACATAACACCCTCCTTTACACAACCATGACCCTCCTCCCAATGATAGCCTCAGTTTAGTTTCAGTCTAAAAGCTTCTGAAAGGCATCTGGTATTCCTGTCTCACCGGTGAAGTCATCTGTTTCTATTTTTGTCCTCCTAACTTAACTTCACATTTAGCGTCCTGACTCTTCTAGTTCCATCTATGTCATAGCAAGACACAAAATTTCATCTATTTCATATGCTGAGTAGCATTCCAGTTTTATGTATGCCTCGTTCCATTTATATGTATAAACTTTAAACTTTGCTCTTCTAGATTTTGACTATTGTAAATTGATTATTGGACACAGATTTGCCTGTAACTCTTGAAATTAATTTTTCAGCTATATATCTAGTAACGGAATTGGTGGATAATAATATATTTAAATTTTAGTACTTTTTTGGGAAAATCTTCATACTGCTTTTCTTAGAAGCTAAACCAATTTGCATTTACACCAACAGTAAAGTGGTAACTAATTATCATTTTTATTTGCATTTCCGTGATTAATAAGCATTTTTTTGAAAATATGTCTAATCACCTCATCTTTTTTCTAAATGGAGTTTTTTTGTTGAGATTTCTAAGTGCTTTAGAATATTTTAGATATTAACCATTAAAATAGGATGACTTCTTATGTTAGTGATTGTTTCTTTCGCAGTGTAGAAACTTTTTAAAAAAGGTTTTTGTGTATTTTTAATTTTTTTAAAAAATTTTTCATTTAAACTTTTTTACTTGATGATACTCCATTTGTTTGTTCCTGTTTTCCTTGCCAGCGGTGTTGAATCACTGAACATGGCAGTATCATGAAGTATTTTGCATGTTTTCTTCAATGTGTTTTATAGACTTGGATCTGACATCTAATTCTTCAGTTTGATTTAACTTTCATTCATGATATCAGGTGGCGGTTCAATTTTATTGTTTTGTGTGTGACTTAGCACTTGTTCTGTCGCCATTCATTGAAGTGGTTTACCTTTCTTCATTGGTGGGGATGGAGTGTGATTGCACGCCACAGTGGCTGCTCTGAAGGCTTACATCTGACTTGGTGCTCAGAGATCACTTCTGGCAGTGTTTGAGGAGCCATACACAGTGCCAGGCATAAAACAGGGTGAACAGGGTGAGCCACTTGCGAGGCAAACACCTTACCCCTCTACTGTTTCCTGGCTCAGTCTTGCATCATTTTATGTTCTTGACGTAAAGAAGTTATAAATTATAAATTTGTAAGTTATAAACTAATTGTCCATTCTTCTGAAACTTTATCCCTAAGCTCTAGTTCTTCTATTCCATTGATCCAAGACTCTGCTTTTATTACAATACCTTTACCTTATTACAATACCACATTGTATAATTTAATATAGCTTTATTTTAATGTAAATTATGTTAATGTAACTACATTGTAATTTAAATAGCTTATAATAGGGGAATGTACTGTATCCTTTTTTTTTCCCAGAGTTTCATTGGCTATTTGGGGTTTGTGATTCCATACTAACCTTAGTAGTTTTTCTGTATCCTTGAAAAATGTCATTAGAATCTTTATGTGTAACTCATTGATTCTGTATTGGATAGGGATGGCCATTGTAGCAATGTAAATACATCAGTACATGAACATAAAATATAAAAATAAATTAAAAATACTTCAACTTCCTTGTGTTCTCTTACATTTCTATTGTTATATGGAGGTAGAGTTGCACCACACCCACTTGCAAGTCGTGTGCTTTATATACCCTTTACTATTTCTCCACTCTGTCTTTTGTTTCTGTAAAGAGTGACTTGGGGTTGTCAGTGTTTTTAATTTTATTTTGTTTTGGACTACCACCTGTGGTGCTTGGGAGTTACTCCTGGCTCTGCACTCAGGAATTAATCCTGGTAGGCTTGGGGGACCATATGGAGGCCAAAGATTGAGCCTAGGTCAGCTGCATGTAAGGCAGACAATTTACCACTGTAATTGGCCTGCAGTGTTTTTTTCTTTAACCTCCTTAAGCTTCTTAGTTGGATCATAGATATTTGATATTTTATGAAATATCAGTGGGATTTTATGATTACTTTCTCTGGAGTTTGTAGTTTGAATATAAAAAGGTAGAAGTTGCTTACAGCAATAGTATACCACTTTATACTGTTGGTTTATTGTTTACGATATATGGCTGGTCAAGTCTGTAGGGATTTCTATTATAAATAGGTCATAAACTGATAGTCATGCCCCTCCCCACTCGTACACACACATACACACACTTAAACACTTTAAAATCCCTTTTATTTCTTGGCAAATTTTTGTTTCTGGAGCTTAAAATTTTTTTGTTTGGTTTTTCTTAAAGTTGTTCATAATACATCATTATATTCAGTATTCCAACACCAATTCCACCACCATTACTACTTTTCCATCATCATTATTTCAAATTTTCTCAACTACCACCCAAGCCTGCCCCAATAGCAAGCCTAAATGATTTATTTTGTATTACTAGTTACAAATAATTTGCTAAAAATGATCAAAAAATTTCTTTAGAGGAAAGTGTGTGCCTGGAGCTACTGAGCTCTTGTATAAGAGATTACTGACATATTGTGACAGGTTGAGCCTTGTGTGCTAATATTTTTTAATTGAAATTGTTGCATTCTACTTTATAGCCCATCCAATGTGGTGTGCTACTCCTGGTACATCAGTGGTATAGAGTATGAGATGTTGCTCCAGAAATTCTAAAATTTTAAATAAAGTGATATAGCTGAAATTAAAACTTTAAGTGGATGGTGACTTTGGGGTCTGGAGGCATCTCTGTAGCTTGTTGAACTCTTCCAAGATTTATTTGTGAGTCTCTAGATCATGACCAGTTAATCAGCGTCAATGGTGCCAGAGGCAGTTTGTGGCTGCCAGGCTCTTGGAAGAACAGGGGGATGGGGAAGATTGCCTATCCCTTACTCCCATAAGATCCTGGAAATTTCAGTCACAAAACCTGCATACCTGAGTTTTTCAGATTCATTCAGGGATGAGACTCATCAAAGCCTGTGGAGATTGGCAGTGAGCACGGCATCATTTGGGTTCTGGAGGTTTTCAAGCTGCCAAGACTTTGTTTGGGAGGGTGGGGGGAGTTACCCGCTCCTCTCCAGGGTGCCCTGGATATGAGACTCACTCTTGTGCGGGGTCTGAAGCCATCTTTGCAGCTTGTTGCTCCCTTCTGAGGTTTGTATGTGAGTCTCTATTGTTATTTTGAGTAAGACATCCTTGTTTTTTTGTAAAGTTATGGGGAAAATTTTCAGTTCTACTATGTGAGTGTGGGCTTTGATATGTGTGGCCTTTGCTATGTTGTTTAAGTTCTTTCCAGCTCCCTTATTTGGAGTTTCATAAATTTTTTCCTCAAGTATTTTTGTATCCCTTCCTCCAACCCCCCCTCCCCCCAAATGTTTATTGAGACATAGCGATTTGTTTCAGGCATACAACATTCCAACAAAAATCCTACCACCAGTGTCCCTTTCTCTCCACCAATATCCCCAGCTTCCCTCCCACCCCCCCTCCACCCCCAGTCTTGGCAGGCATATAATGAATTTATTTCAAAATATTTGGTTTCAGTAAAACTTAAAGGAATGACAGATAGAATTAACAGCAAAAAAAATCAAAAGTAAATTGGTAATGATGAGTTGCTACATGTTTTAACCTTTCTTAATTTATTAGAAGACAATCCTAATGTACCATTAGTGGGTGCCATACTCATTGTCACATGATGGGAAGTTTCTCCTGTTAAAAGAGCTCTTTTAATGCTTTTTGCAAAACTGGTTTCAAGGCTATAAATTTCCTAAACTGTTGCCTGTCCACGAAGCTCTATATAATTCCTTCACATATGAATGATAATCTAGCTGGATAGACTATTCTTGATAGGGGTTTTTTTTTTTTTTTTGGTACCATTTCTATATTCTGACTCAGAGTCTCATTTGATCTGCTGTACATCTAATGGGCTTTACTTTGTATATAAGTTCCTTTTTTGATCTTGCTACATTCAATGTTCTGTCTCTTTGGATTTTGTCATTTTGAGTATAATGTGTTTGGAGTTTTCCTAATTGGGTCTGTTTTCACAGGGACCCTTTTCACCTCTTGAATCTTGGTACCTGTAATCCTCAACTCGGGGAAATTCTTATCAATGATTTTTTTTAACTCTTGTTTTTTCACATTTGCCCTCCTGTTCTTCAGGGACTCCAGTGATTCTTCTGTTTTTCCTCTTGAACTCATGTGTCCCATATTCTCTGGTGTGCTGCTCGTTTCTTGTCAGGATATTTTCTATCCTCTCTTGTTAAATAGTAGTTTCTTCCTCATCTTGGAGCTCCAGTGATCCTTTTAAAAAACTATTTATTATTTAATTGAATCACTGTGAGATACAGTTACAAGGTTGTTCAAGACTGGGTTTCAGTCATACAATGTTCCAGTACTCAGCCATTTACCAGTGTATATTTCCCATCATCAATGCATCCCCAGTTTCCCTCCCACCACCCTCCCCATTTGTCCCTCTACCCCTCTACCCCCGGCTCCCAGCCTGCCTCTGTGACAGGCACTTTTCCTCCTTCCCTCCTCTCTTACTCCCTTCCCACCCCCTCAGTCCCTCTCCCCACCCCACCCCCTCTCCTTTTGGGCATTATGGTTTGCACTAGGCTGAAGTGATAGCACAGCAGGGAAGGTGTTTGCCTTGCATGTGGCCGACCCAGGTTCGATTCTCCCGCCCCTCTTGGAGAGTCTGGCAAGCTACTGAGAGTATCCTGTCCGCACGGCAGAGCCTGGCAAGCTCCCCATGGCGTATTTAATATGCCAAACATAGCAACAAGTCTCACAGTGGAGACGTTACTGGTGCCCACTCGAGCAAATCGATGAATAACGGGAGAACAGTGCTACAGTGCTACTGTAGGTACTCAGAGGTTATCATGTATATCCCTTTACGTCTTTTCAGCACTTAGTTCTTGTCTAAGTGATCATTTCCAACTATCATTGTCTTAGTCCCTTCTCTATCCTAACTGCCCTTCCCCTGCTCTTCCAGTTGTGATAAGTGACTATCCATGAACCATTCCTCCTCATCCTTGTTTTTACTGTCTGTGGGTATTAGTCTCTCAAACTGTGGCTCACTGCCAGAAGTTTCTATTCTTCGTTTTCTGTGCACCAACATCCAATTATGGTGAAAGAGAAATTGAGAAGTTTTACATGGAGCTGGAGAAGTTCTATGAAGAAGACCACACCGTCTAGAAGATCATTGTTGCTGATTTTAATGCCAAGATAGAACCGAGAAGATCAGCTGAAAAACTCCGCATCGGGACCCATGGCCTAGAATGGAAGGAACAAGGTGACAGACTGTCTGAGTTCATCATGTCGACCAAGACCATCCATGGTAACTCACAGCTCCAGAAGACCAAATCTAAACGTTGGACATGGGAGTCTCCCGGTGGACGGTTCCACAACGAAATTGACAACATCATATTCAATCAGCGGTTTTTCCTTACTGATGTTGTTATCCCAAAATTCCAAATGGGATCGGACCACCGTCTCCTTCTTGCAAAATTCTACTTCACAGAGCAGGGAGAAAGGAATGCAAAGTTTAAGAAGAGAACTCCCAGAACAGCCACCAACTGGGAGCTCTTTGGCTCTGTTGCAGCAACATAGGAAGAAGCCGTCATTGACAACATTGACGAGGAATACGATTGACTGGTTCAACACCTCCATGATTATACGAGGAACACCAAGAAAGAGATAACCACAAAAAAAGCCTGTCTTCGAACACTCGAGCTTATTCGCCAATGTGGCTTGGCACATGCCTCAGGCAACCGCAAGCGAACGTCCAAGCTCGCAAAACAGTGCAGAGAAGCAATCAAAGAAGACCTCAAAGACAGAAGAACAGCAGTGCTGGTAGATCTGGCAGAAGCCGGGAAAAGCATTCGTAATGCCCGGCATTCGTAATGCCTGCCTGTCCTTTACCAACTACAAGACCAAGATGACCACCCTCCGACATCCTGATGGATCTATTACATCTTCCAGAAGGGCAATGGAGAAGATTATTCATGACTTCTACTCATTTTTCTTTAATAGCCACGTCCACTTGCCCACATACCATATTCTGCAGGGTGGCTGTGTCATTCCCAACATTCTCCCTTCCAAAATCTGACATGCCATCTCGTCAGTAAAGAAACAAAGAACACCTGGCCCCCCAGACAAGGTCAGACCTGAACACCTGAAGAACCTACTGCCAGTACTCATCAATACACTGGCTCGGCTCTTCACACGCTGTCTGAATGCAAGGTTCCATCCCAATGGAAAACCAGCAGGACTGTACTACTGTACAAGAAGGGAGACATCCACGACATTGGCAACTATCACCCAATCTGCCTATTGTCTGTCATCTATAAGCTGTTCACTCGAGTCATTCTGAATAGGATTGGCAGAATACTAGATGAAGAACAACTATGCGAGCAAGCTGGGTTCTGAAAAGGATTCAGCACAATCAACCATATCCACACGTTAACCAAGCTCATTGAGGTTTCTCGGGAGTTCAAGATGTCGCTCTGTCTAACTTTCATTGATTTGAAGAAGGCCTTTGATACTATTGAGATGGAAGCGGTCATCAAAGCCCTAGCCTATCAGGGCGTTCAAACTCAATACATCAGGATCCTCCATGAACTGTATTACGGATTCACTACCAGGATCTCACCATTCTACAAAGAAGTGATTATCCATGTCGAGAGGGGTTCGGCAGGGTGATACTATTTCACCAAAACTCTTCAGTGCCACCCTCGAGAACGTCATGCGATGACTAGAATGGGAAGGAATGGGAGTGAAGATAGATGGTCGGCAACTATCCTCCGCTTTGCTGATGACATTGTTCTAATAACACCAAACATCAGCCAAGCGGCACAAATGCTGACCGACTTCGACCTTGAGTGTGGAAAGGTCGGATTACAGCTGAATCTCACGAAGACAATGTTCATGAGAAACAGTCTTGTTCCTGATGTTCCATTTGTTATCAACGGAACAACCATCTTCGAATGCAACAGGTCGAGAAGTCAACATGATGAATGACCTGGCACCTGAGTTGTGCAGGAAGAAGTGAGCGGCTTTGAACGCCTCCAAGAGCGTCAAAGAAATAACTAAGAGGACGAAAAACCTCTGGCTCCGGGCACATCTCTTCAATTCCACTGTTCTTCCTGCATTAACATACGCCTCAGAGACCTGGACCCTACGAAAACAGGATGAGAAACGCTATTGGGGTCTCAAAGAGGAATTGAAAGAGCTATGCTTGGAGTATCATGCTTCACTCAAATGAGAGATAGAATCCGGAGTTCTGACCTCCGTCAACACTCAAGAATCAGAGATGCTGTCTTGTTTGCCAAGGCATCGAAAATTAGATGTGCTGGACACATAGATTCAAACACGACCGCTGAACTAGAGCCATTACCGACTGGATTCCACAGGACGTCAAAAGATCACGTGGATGCCCACCTACGAGATGGTCAGACTTCTTTGTCAAGACCCTGGACGATCGGTTTGAGGCTCTTCACGTTCCTAGAACGAGCAGATGCCATTGGCTACGTTAGCACACAACAGGGATGAATGGAGATGTTACTGGTGCCTGCTCGAGCAAATCGATGAGTAACGGGAAATCCAGTGATCAAGGGTATTAGTCTTATATTATGCTTTTTTATTTCCCACAGTTGAATTGCGGTCATTTTGTGTCTTTTTCTTGGGCGTGGGGGGGTCACCTAGCAATGCAACATGCATTACTCCTGGCTTTGCACTCAGGAATTACTCCTGGCGGTTCTCGGGACCATATGGGATGCTGAATCAAACCCGGGTCAGCTGCGTTAAGGCAGACATCCTACCCTCTGTACTATCGCTCCAGCCCCTGTCATTCTCTCTCTTCATTTTGCTCAGCTTTTGTTACTCTGCTGTTGAGCTTCTATTGACTGATATCACCTACCATGCTCTTCATTTCTGTCATTTCTGATTGTAGTAGTTTTTTGTTTGACTGCCATACTTTCTTGTGCTTTGTTGACTACCTGTGCTGTCATGTTTTTGAATTCATTGTACGTCTTTATCATAGTATCACTAAAGGCAATGGCTGAGGATTTACTGGTGTTTATGTCTTCATTATATTTTCGCTTTTTGAGGTTAGTGAGCTTCTGCATGTTTTCTTCATTGATTTTCTAGTGTTCTTGTGCTAGGTGTGAGTCTTTGTAGTTCCCCCCCAGAAGATACTGAAGGATTAATATAGAGATTATTCTGCTTTCTCTCTGTCCTCCCAGAATGACAGGAAGGATAACTGTGAGCAGCATGTAATTTGTTGAATAGGTATATCACATGCCTGCTTGGCCACGCGCTTCGGAACTCTGGTGTGGACCCTTAATACCGGGCTGGTCAGGTGTGGAGGCTGCTGGGACCTGCCGTATGGGGAGGGTCTCTGCCTACTTTTGGAGTAGGCCCAGTGATATCACCAGAGGTGAGCCTCACCTGGGATGGTGGAGCAGCAAGCAGAAGGTGCAGAAGGTCCAAGGTATCTTTTTAAAAGCCTTTTCTGCATCTTACTAATATGGTCATGTATATTTTATCCTTTTGTTGGTTGTAGTATATCCCGTTAACTGATTTGTGTGTGTTGAACCATCATTGCATATGGGAGTAAATGCCATTTGATGATGATGTATAATTTTCTTAATATATTCCTGAATTTAGTATATTCCAAGATTCTGTTGGAGATATTTGCATTTATGTTCATCTGGGATATTGGTTTGTGATTTTATTTTTAGTGATGTCTGTGTTTTTGGAATCAAAATATTGTTGACTTTATTGAAATTGGTTGAAAAAATTTCCCCATTATTTGGGAAGATTTTGAAAAGGGTAGGTAGTAGGTTGTCTTTGAGGGTTTTGTAGAACTTACATGATAAGCCCATCTGACATGGGCTTTTGTTTGTTAAGAGACTTGATTACTCTCTTCTTGCTTGTAATTGTCCTGTTCAGGTTTTCTCTTGAAGATTTAGTCTTGGTGTGTGTGGTGGTAGAGTTGAAAAACGAATTCATTTCTACTGAATTCTCCAGTTCAATAGCATAAAATTGTTCATGCTTATTTGTATTTCTCTATTACTTGCTCTAAATTCCCACCTTTAATTCCTGATCTTTGTTATTAGGGTTTTCTCTTTTTTGAGTCTAGCTACGATTTTGTTGATCTTGTTTATTCTTCCCAAAGAACTCTCTCTTGGTTTCATTGTCTTTTTGATTTCTAGTTTGCTTATTTCTCTAACTTTTATTTCCTTCTCCTACTGACTTAGGATTGTGTAGCCCTGTAGCACTGTCCTCCCATTGTTCATCGATTTGCTCCAGCGGGCAACAGTAACATCTCCACTGTGAGACTTGTTACTGTTTTGGGCATATCAAATACGGGGAGCTTGCCAGGCTTTGCCGTGTGGGCAAAATGTTTTCAGTAGCTTGCCGGGCTCTCTGAGAGGGGCGGAGGAATCGAACTCAGGTCAGCCTTGTGCAAGTGTATATTCTTTTAATAGTTCTTTTAAGATATGAGGCAAGGTTATTTGAACTTTTTATTTTCCTTAAATATACCTGCATTGCTCTATACTTCCCTTTGCCACTGCTTTTGTTGTGTCCCCTATGCTTCATTTATTTCTTCATTTTTTTCTGACTGTGCTATGTTACATATGCTTCATGCCAGCTCTTCAGTAGCATGTTGTTTCTGGACATAGGACTTTTCCCCAGCTTTCTTTTTATGGTTAGTTTCTATGTTTATAGATAGGATTATAATGTGAATTTTGATTCAGCATGTGTTCTGTCCTGGTGAATGTCACATGTGCACTGGAGAAGTGTGTATTTGACTTTTTGGATGTGAAGAGCTATGTTAATGTCTATAAAGCTCAACTTTTCTGACCTTTCATTTAAGACTATTGTTTCTTTATTGATTTTTTTGTGTGGGGTGGAGAACTGTGGTTCATCTAGCCCATGGTGAGAATGGATTGTTAAAGTCTCCTAGTATATTGCTATTACCTTTCTTCAAACCTGATAGTTTGTTTTATTTATTTTGATACCACTTAATTTGGAGTGTAGATGTTAATGAGTGCATGTCTGTCAGATCCTCTTGATGAATTGATCTCTTAATTTATAATCTAAGGTCCATTTGAAATATATCTGATGTAAGTATGACTGTTCCTGTTTCTTTAAGACTACCGTTTTCCTGTATGATTGTTTTTCAACCATTTGCTTTCAGTCTTTATCATTAAGGCTCAAGTGATTTTCCTTGTAAGTATCAAAATGTTATCTTCCCCCGCACACACAGCCTCCACCACTTCCCCATCCATATTACCACTCTGTGCCTTTTTACTGGTGAGTTCAGGCTTTTGACTTTATAAATGAAAATGAAGTAAAGGAATTTACTGCCATTTTATTATATGGATTTCGTGTGCTTGTGAAATTTGTTTTTCTGTTGGATTTTTCTCCCCAAATAGTTTATCTGCCTGTTGTGTGTGTGTGTGTGTGTGTGAGAGAGAGAGAGAGAGAGAGAGAGAGAGAGAGAGAGAGAGAGAGAGAGAGAGAAGAAGAGAAGAGAAGAGAAGAAGAGAAGAGAAGAGAAGAGAAGAGAAGAGGAGGGGAGAGGAGAAAGGGGAAAGTGGTTGCCACAAACCATTTGTGGCAAAGGTTCAGGGCCCTGAAGGTGGACTTGTGGAATCGGCGGAAGGACATGAACACTCTCTCAGATGTTGAAGGAGATCTGGAGGTCTCTCTGCCTTAAAAATTTTTGCGTCCATATGTATATGTTTCCTTGATATGCATCTAACTTATGACTTCATCACAGCAGATATTTAGGCAAGAAGCTTTCTATCTCACTTAATCATCCTCCCGAACTTGGCCCTGACAGTTGCTGTCGTACAGTATTTTAAAAATACAAACTGCACAAGTACAATATGCAAGGTGCACATACAACTCTTGAACTGTGTTAGAGTAGTACAGTCCTCATATCTGATTAATCATTTAATCACTTAACTTCCGTTAGTCGTCGATTTTCTCGAGCAGGCGCCAGTAACACCTCCATTTGTCCCTGTCGCGTGCTAGTGTAGCCCAATGGCATCTGTTCGCTCTGGGAACTTGAAGAGCCTCAAACGGATCGTTCATGATCTTGACGAAGAAGTCTGACCATCTGGTAGGTTTTGACATTCCGTGGAATCCAGTCGGTAACAGCTCTAGTCCAGCGGTCGTCTTTAAATCTCATTACGTGACCAGCCCATCTGATTTTTGACACCTTGGCAAATGAGACAGCGTCCCTGATTCTTGATCGCCGACGGATGTCGGAACTCTGGATTCTTTCTCTCATTTGAGTGAAACGTGATATTCCAAACATAGCTCTTTCTATTCTTCTTTGGGAGACCTGAATAGCGTTCTCATCTTGTTTGCGCAGGGCCCAGGTCTCTGAGGCATATGTTAATGCAGTAAGAACAGTGGAATCAAAGAGATGTGCCCGGAGCCGGAGGTTCTTCGTCCTCTTAGCTATTTCTTTGACGTTCTTGAAGGCGTTCCAAGCTGCTCTCTTCCTCCTGCGCAGCTCGGGTGCCAGGTCATTTGTCATGTTGACTTCTGGACCTAGGTACACATAGCTGTTGCATTCGGAGATGGTCGTTCCGTTGAGAGCTAATGGAGCATCAGGAACGAAGCTGTTTCTCATGAACATTGTCTTCGTAAAATTCAGCTGTAGTCCTACCTTTCCACATTCACGGTCAAAGTCGGCCAGCATTTGTGCCGCTTGGCTGATGTTTGGTGTTATTAAAACAATGTCATCAGCAAAGCGGAGGTGGTGTAGTTGCCGACCATCTATCTTCACTCCCATTCCTTCCCATTCCAGTCGTCGCATGATGTTCTCGAGGGTGGCACTGAAGAGTTTCATTGAAATGGTATCACCCTGCCGAACCCCTGTCTTGACATCAATGATTACTTCTTTGTAGAATGGTGAGATCCTGGTAGTGAATCCGCAATACAGCTCACGGAGGATCCTGATGTATTGGGTTTGAATGCCCTGATTGGCTAGGGCTTCAATGACTGCTTCCATCTCAACAGAATCAAAGGCCTTCTTTAAATCAATGAACGTTAAACAGAGCGGCATCTTGAACTCCCGAGAAACCTCAATGAGCTTGGTTATCCTGTGGATATGGTCGATGGTGCTGAATCCTTTGCGGAACCCTGCTTGCTCGCATGGTTGTCCTTCATCTAGTGTTCTGCCAATCCTATTTAGGATGACTCAAGTGAACAACTTGTAGATGACAGACAATAGGCAGATCGGGCGATAGTTGCCAATGTCATGCATGTCTCCCTTCTTGAACAGTAGTACGGTCCTGCTGGTTTTCCATTGGGACGGAAATCTACACTCCTTGCATTCAGACAGGTAGCAAGTGAAGAGCCGAGCCAGTGTATTGATGAGTACTGACGGCAGGTTCTTCAGGTGTTCAGGTCTGACCTTGTCTGGGCCGGGTGCTGTTTGTTTCTTTACCAACGAAATGGCGTGTCGGATTTCGGAAGGGAGAGCGTTGGGAACGACATATCCATCCTGTGGAATTTGGTATGTCGGCAAGTGGACATGGCTATCGAAGAGATTTGAGTAGAAGTCATGGATAATCTTCTCCATTGCCGTTCTGGAGGATGTGATGGATCCATCAGGACGTCGGAGGGCAGGCATCTTGGTCTTGTAGTTGGCGAAGGACAGGCGGGCGTTACAAATACTTTTCCCAGCTTCTGCCACATCTACCAGCACTTCTGCACCCACGTGGCAGCTCCGGCCGAGACTCACGCACGACTGAAGACCCACAGAACAAGATAAGCAGAACTCTCTGAGACCTTGGACTCCAGGTTCGGCGGATCCAGGGACAGAGTTTCTCTGCTTGCTCCCACCAACCACTGGTGACAAAGGGATTCTAATCAGGAGCCCCACCCTACCCTGCCCTGTCTGCTTCCATTAACCACCCAGGGATTGGATTGCGCACAGAAGACCCACCCTACCCAGATAAATACCCCACTGGCAGACTTCCACTATCGACACTACCTCCACTACCCAGCCGCCACCACACTCCAGGACGCTTTCTGGACCCGCGTGGCAGCTCCCGCCGAGACTCACACACATCATAAGACACTAAGTACCCATCTTCCGGAATTGTCGTACCATATTTGATAGGGTTCAAATATGGTAACACCTACAAGGGTGATTAGAGGTCGCCCCAAAAGCCTCTATCCCTCTCGTAAAAACTGGCAAGCTACCGAGAGTATTCCGCCCGCATGGAAGAGCCTGGCAAGCTATCCGTTGTGTATTCGATATGCCAAAACCAGTAACTACAACTGGTCTTATTCATATCTGATTATGGCTTCATAACCCTTTCCATTCCAAATCCTAGAGACTTTTATTAGGCAGTTAGGACTATCAGGATATCCGATCCCTTCATTCTTTCTCCTTAAACTGTGACCAGCTCTTTCCCCACCAAGGATTAAGGTTCTAATCTGCTTTATAAGATTAGCACTGTAGCACTGTCCTCCTGTTGTTCATTGATTTGCTTGAGTGGGTACCAATAATGTCTCCATTGTGAGACTTGTTGTTACTGTTTTTGGCATATCAAATACTCCACAGGGAGCTTTCCAGGCTCTGCCCTGCGGGCAGGATACTCTCAGTAGCTTGCGGGTCTCTGAGAGGAATGGGAGAATTGAACCAGGGTTGGCTGCATGCAAGGCAAATGCCCTATTTGCTCAAGAAATTCCTTGGGCCAGAGAGATGGTATCAAGGTTAAGGTACTTGAACTGCATGCAGCTGGGTCCCAGGCATCACATATGGTCGGTCCCTCAAACACTACTAGGAGTGATCCCAGAGCACAGAGCCAGGAATAAATCCAGAATTTAGTTGAGTGTGGCCAATACCCACCCACCCAGCACACCAAACAAAAAATCCTTCATGGAAGATTTTCTGAAACTTACTTCAGTGTGTGTGCAGATAAAGATTTTCTAAGGCTTCTGCACTCTTACTATGTAGGACAAGGGATCCATTCTAAACTTTTTCTACCATTTCTTCCAGGACAAGGACTTTTGATTTCTAATACTGAATTATGGGGCCAGAGAAAGTATAGCTAGTAAGGTGCTTGTCTTACCTCTCAAATTCAATCCCTAACATCACACATGGTCTCCCAAGAACTGCTGGGAATGATCCCTGAGCACAGAGCCAGGAATAAGCTCAGAACAGTGCAAGGTATAGCCCAAAACCCAAAAAGAACAAAATGCACTAAATTCAGATATGTTTTTGTTTGTTTTGGGACCATACTTTGAGTGCGCAGGGATCACTCCTGGCAGTGTTTGGAAGACCATGTGTAATGTTAGACACTAAAGTAGAATGTAGTTATCTTCGTTTTTGTTTGTTTGGTTTTTAGTCATACCCAGTGTTGCTTAGGAGTTATCCTGGCTCTCCACTAAGGAACCATTCCTGGCGGTGCTTTGGTGTCCATATGGAATGCTGGGGATTAAACCCAGGTTGGCCACATGCAAGACAAGTCCCTTACCTGCTGTACTCTCTCTCTAACCCTTGACCCCCATAGTTTATTTTTGAAGGGATGTTTTTCTCACCAGATCAGTTTGTTCTCTTCCACCCTTCTGCCCATTTAGCAGGAAATGGATCTGAGTTGCCACTCCTTTTCTAAAATAAAAGAAACAGCATAAAAGAGAAATGTCTCATAGAAAACTGCTTCCCCTTATTTTAGAATCCCTAGGAACAGGGATATAGGGTTAGTTCTGCAGGCATCAATCTCTTCCAAATTCCCACACCTCCCTTGATGAACAAGAAGCACTTAGATTTGACTTGATGCCCAACTTTATAGAAATGGAAGGAAGAGCTGACAATAGGGATTTAAACTGGCCCAAAAAGATTAAGATGTGAATTCAGGGCCAGAGGAAAAAAGTACAGAGGCTAAAGGCACTTGCTTGTTTGATCCTATCCTCATATATTATAAGATTATTTACATTTATTTATATTTAACAAAAGCCACAATGGCCTACTGCGCCTTATTCTTTGCCAAAGGTTCAATGTATCATATTTTATATGCTTTCTATTTATTTCAACAGACCTATTTCCCCGGGCCATATGCCCTGGTTGAGACTCGTCAGGGGCTGTTCGTGGTTCTCCTCTGCATGGGTACCATATTTTGTTAGTAATCATGTAAACAGGGTGATTTCTAGTCAACCGCGGTGGGTACAGCTCCTCTCCTAACTCGGGACCATGTAGGGCTTTTCCTGTCTCTACTTTGTCTTTTGTATTTAGATAGCTTAATATATTTGGGGGTTTCTGTGTATCTATTAGTTCACATTACTGTAAGCCATTTATAAATTTTCTTACTGACCCAACTGGTTATCTCCTGCTGTGTGTTTTACATGGGCTGAATCTCCAGTCATTATTCTCCTAGAACTTCTGAAACTAAATTTACATATTAACCACAATGCAAACATTATGAGTATACTGATTTCGAGAATGGGGGGCGGGGGGAGATGTTATTGTCTAATTCCAGGAAGAAGCATTCCTTGAATGTCCTTCTGCCATGAGTGGACCTTGTCATACTGCAGGGCTGGTAGACTTAGCAAGTGGTGAGCAAGGTGTTTTCCTTGCACACGGCTTACCCAGGTTTGTTCCCAGGCACCCTGTCTATTGCCCTGAGTACTGTTAGGAGTGATCACTGAGCACAGAGCCAGGATAGCTCTAAGCACTATTTGGTATGCCTCAAAAAATTGCTGATTGGCATGAAAACTTACATTTAGCTTTTTGAAGAGTCATCGAACTAGTTGGTTAAGCAATTTTACTTATTTGTGGGGGTCAGGGAGACTGGAATAGGTGGCCCATACCCAGATTTGTTCAGGGATCACTCCTCACTCTGCTCAAGGGTCATTTATGCTGATGCTTGGGAGACCATATGCTTTGGCTTTGTGTTCAAGGATCACTTTTTTTTTTTGTTTTTGGTTTTGTATTTTTTGCCTTTTGGGGTCACACCCAGTGATGCTCAGGGATTACTCCTGGCTCTGCACTCAGAAATTACTCCTGGCGGTGCTTGGGGGACCATATGGGATGTTGAGGATTGGACTCCGGTCAGTCGCGTGCAAAGCAAATGCCCTACCCGCTGTACTACCGCTCCGGCCCAAGGATCACTTCTTGCAGTTCTCGGGGGGCCATATGTGGTACTGGCAATCAAATCAGAGTTGACTACATGCAAAGACAAGTGCCTAAACACCAACGATTTTTCTGGCCCAACAGTTGACCCATCTTGCTGGTGGGCCACCAATGCTGATGATCACCAGCAGTGCATGTGGATTTCACGTTATTCAGGTTTTTTGTCAGCTCTGCTTATTATTATTATTATTATTATTATTATTATTATTATTATTATTATAGCTGCCTTAGTGGGTGTGAAATAGTGGTGTGTATTTTTGGTTATGTTTTCCTTGATGATTAATGATGTTGAGTGTGTTTTTTTCATGGCTATTTTTATTGGCTGTTGTGTATCTTTGTGAAATAAAAATCTTTTGCTAGTTATTTATCTATTTATTGGCTTTTTGGATCACACCCACTGATGCTCAGGAGTAGTTACTCCTGGCTCTGCACTCAGAAATTACTCCTGATGGTGCTCAGGGAACCTTATGGGATGTCAGGGATCGAACCCAGGTTCGTTTGATGTTATTGTTCCAGGTCCCTTTGCTAGTATTTAAATGAGGTTATTTGTCTTTTCTATGAGTCATAGGAAGTCTTGAATATACATATTGTGAACACCAGAGCATCAGGGTATGTTTTTTTTTTCCTCCTGGTGCTTACTTTTGGAAATAAATCTAGGAAAATATTGCTTGGTTTAGTTTCATAAAGATTTACTTCAAGCTCTTTGGTTTTATTTAAATCTATTTTGAATTTTCTATACAGAGTGAAGTATTAGGAAAAAATTACTCTTTCATATATGGATATCATAAGGCTTTTGATTTCTCTTGAGATCTTGCTGGAATTAAGTGAGCATACATGTAAAAGCTATCTTTGATATTCAGTTCTATGCAGTTAATGTCTACTCTTATGCCAGTCTTTGTTTTGGGGGACATATCCTATGTTGCTCAGGATCTGTTTTTGGTTCTGAGCTCAGGAGTGACACTTGGCAGTGCTTAGGGACCACATGTAGTGCCCAGGTTTTGGCTGCTGTTGCCACATGCAATGCCTTGCCTCTTATACAATCTCTGGCCCATTTTGCCACTCATTGTTATTTTGCTGTATTTTTTTTTAATTTAGGAGTACTGCTATTTATTCATCCATTGATTAAGCTGATTGAATTGGGCATGTGCTCCACATTACTTTTTTTTAAAATTCAGAATGTTAATTTTATTACTATTTTTATTATTATTTTTTAAATCACTGTGAGACACAGTTACAAAGCTTTCCTGTCTGAGTTTCAGTCCTACAATGATCACTTACCCACCCCTCCACGAGTGCACATCTTCCACCACCAAAAACCCCAGTATCTCCCCCATCTCACCCCTCCCCCTGCCTCTGTGGCAGACAATCTCCCACATACTCTCTTTTGTATTGCTTGTTATGAATAGCATAAGATGTCTTGGGGCACTCTCTTGGAATTCTAAATTTTAGATAATTAGGGTCTGGAGAAATCTCTGCAGCAAGCTGCTCGGTTCAAAGATTCCTTTGTGTGTCTCTGGATCATGTCCATCAAGGAGCTTAAGTGGCAGCCAGAGGCAGTTTGTGGGTGTGATCTCCAGGGTTCCACAGGGAGTGGGGAATGAGAGGGACTGGCCCATCCCCTCCCTGTGAGGCCTAGAGTTTGCCATCACTGAACCCACACACCTGCACTTCTCATTGGTTCTGGAAGTTGGCTGCCGCCAGGGTTTTTTAGGGGGGAGGTGGAGGGACAACTCCTGTCCTGTCTGAGGCACCCCACTTTGCTGTAATTTTTGAGAGGTATGTTAATACTCTTAATTTTCAAAATTGTTTTGGTCATTTTAGCTTCATTAATTTCAATTTTAGGATCAGGTCATCAATTTTTTTGCAGAAAAGACAGCTAGACTTTGTTAGTAATTGCATTGAATTTGGGGTGTAGTGCATTGTAACACATTGTTTCTAATCCATCAACATACCATTGTTTCTGTAAGGAATGGTTTAGGTACATATGCATCCCAGTTGGCAAACACCTCTGCACTACCTGGCCTGTCGAATTCTTAAATCAGGTTAATTACAGAATCTATGCTAAGAGTTGACATTTTAGTAGAAAACAAATTACCTTTTATAAAGTTGTTTCAAATTACTGACTGGAGTACAATTACAATAACTGTTATTTCATCCTCATTCTCACTGGCAGGGTATCTCTCTAGGTGCTCTTTTTCTTTCACAGATAAGCAGTGTTTCTGTGTCTGTCTGTCTCTAACCCTACAGTGCTGGTGCTCTGTTGCTGAGCCTCCTTGGTCTGGCATTTGATTTTACAAAAGATTCCATTTGATCTTTATTGATTGCCTTTTAATTTTTTATTTCCGGTTGGGGCTGGGGCAGTTCTTTAAGGACTCTTAATTCTTTCTCTCTTCTCTCTCTCTGTCTCTCTCTCTGTCTCTCTCTCTCTCTCTCTCTCTCTCTCTCTCTCTCTCTCTTTTAGGACTCTTAGTTCTCTTTGGGGGCTCAGTCACTCTGTCAGTGCTCAGGGTACCAGGGCTCCTGACTGCATTTGATTCAGTCCCCATGCCTTTTATTAAGCATTAGTTCATAAATTGTTTAAAGGTAAATCTAAATTGAATTTACCTTCAACCAACCAGCTGTTTTTTTGTTTTGCTTTTTGTGGTGGTGGTGGGGAAACTCCAGTGGTGCTTAGGGCTTATTCCTGGTCTGCACTCAGGGTTCACTCCTGGGGATTCAGGGGACTACCTGGGGTGCTGGGGTGCTGGGGTGGGGGCGTCAAATCCGGTTTGGCCATGTGCGCAAGCTTCCTACCCTCTCTTCTGTCTCTCTAGCCCCTCAAATGTCTTTATCTTTTACTGCATGTCATAAAAAGTGGTATTATTTGTATAGGACAGTGGGTTAGAAGGAGGATACTAAAGCTGAAGGGTTAAGCCTTGATATCTTGGTACACTTACAACCTTTTTATACCCATAGTATCCTGTTCCAGTGTAATTGGAAAACCTTGAGTAAAGACACTAATTATTTCATGAGTAATATACAAGATAGTAGTACTAGTAGCACTTATCTAGCTCTTTGGATTATTGTAAAGATTGAATACTGTATAGTACTGTATTCAACAATACACATTTTTGTATTTGGACAACTCTTAAGGCAAGTATCTTTCTGTGTTAGAACTGTCATTGCGCTGATCATGGAGTCTTGAGTAAAATGTCTTACAAAATACTCAACATGACATTTATTTGCTGTTTTGTCCTGTCTTTAGTGAGTTGAAGCAAGTTGTCTTTTGTTCTGTTTTGGTTTTGTTTTCAGGCTGTACTCAGATGGTGCTTGAGACTTATTCATGGCTCTGCACTTAAGGGATCACTCCTGCCAGTGCTTGGGGGACCATAGGTAGCTCTGGGCATCTAACTAGGGTTGGCCTTCATTCAAAGCAAACTCTTTTTTTTATTATTATTATTAGTGAAACACCATGAGGTACAGTTGTAGATTTACAAATTTTTGTGCTTGGGTTTCGTTTATACAATGATCAAATACCCATCCCTCCACCAGTGCCCATTTTCCGCCACCATGGATAATATCCCTCCCCCCCCCCCCCAGCCCCCCCATCCCACCCTGCCACTGTGGCAGCGCATTCCCCCCTGTTCTCTCTCTCCTTTTGGGTGTTGTGGTCAGCAAAAGAGGCATTGAGTGGCAAACATGTTCAGTCCATAGTCTACTTTCAGCCTGCATCTCCTCTCCTGGGAGGATCCTCCAAACACCCTTTATTTGGTGCTCCCTTCTCTATCTGAACTGCGCTTTCCCCTAGAATACCTGGCTGGCCTCTAAGCTATGGAGTAATCCGCCTGGTGTTGATCTCAGCTGTTCTTGGGTATTAATCTCATATTTTGTTACTTTATATCCCCCAGATGAATGTAATCTTTCTATGTCTGTCCCTCTCTTTCTGACTCATTTCGCTTAGCATGATACTTTCCATATTGTACCACTTGTATGTAAATTTCATGACTTCATCTTTTATAAGAGCTACATAGTACTCCATTGTGTAGATGTACCAAAGTTTCTTTAACCAGTCATCTGTTCTTGGGCACTCAGGTTTCTTCCAGTTTCTGGCTATTGTAAAGAGTGCTGCAATGAACAAACAAGTGCAGATGGCACTTCGACTACACATTTTTGCCTCTCTGGGATATATTCCCAGGAGTGGTATTGCTGGGTCAAATGGGAGCTCAATTTCTAAGTTTTTGAGAAACGTCCATATTGTTTTCCAAAAGCGCTGAACCAGTCGGCATTCCTACCAGCAGTGAAGGAGTGTCCCTTTCTCGCCACATCCGCACCAGCAATGGTTGCTTTTGTTCTTTTGAATGTGGGCCAGTCTCTGAGGTGTGAGATGGTATCTCATTGTGGTTTTGATCTGCATCTCCCTGATGATTAATGATGTGGAGCATTTTCTCATGTGCTTTTTTGCCATTCAGATTTCTTCTTTGAGAAAGTTTCTGTTCATTTCATTGCCCCATTTTTTGATGGGGTTGGACGTTTTCTTCTTGTGGAGTTCAACCAGTACTTTGTATATCCTTGATATCAACCCCTTGTCAGATGTGTATTCGGTGAATATCCTTTCCCATTCTGTAGACTGTCTTTGTATTTTGGTCACTGTTTCTTTGGAGGTGCAGAAGCTTCTTAGTTTAAGATAGTCCCATTTATCTATCTCTGTTTTCACTTGCTCGGCCAATGACGTGGCGTCTTTGAAAATACCATTAGCCTCAATGTCATGGAGGGTTTTGCCAACTTTGTCTTCAATGTACCTTATGGTTTCTGGTCTGATGTTGAGGTCTTTAATCCATTTTGATCTTACTTTTGTACATGGTGTTAGGCAGAGTTCTGAGCCCATTTTTTTGCATGTAGCCATCCAGTGATGCCAGCACAATTTGTTAAGAGTCTTTCCTTACTCCACTTCACATTTCTTGCACCTTTATCAAAGATTAGATGATCATATGATTGAGGGGAGATGTCGGTGTATTCAACCCTGTTCATTGGTCTGCAGTTCCAAAGCAAACTCTTTATCCTTCACTTTCTCTCTCTCTCTGGCGTTACGACCCGAGTTCGATTCCTCTGCCCCCCTCAGAGAGCCCAGCAAGCTACCGAGAGTATCTAGCCCACATGGCAGAGCCTGGCAAGCTACACGTGACGTATTTGATATGCCAAACACAGTAACAATAAGTCTCATGATGGAGACGTTACTGGACCCGCTCGAGCAAATCAATGAACAACGGGAGGACCGTGACCATATATATATACACATACATACATATATATAAAGCTATAAAGCAGCTCGTTTACATGCTTGAGTAGTGTGAGGATCAAGTGATTTCCTCATGTGAAAAATACATTTTAAACCTTATTTTTTGAAAAGCAGTCATATAAAATTGCTGGGTTTTTTTTCACATTATTTATTTTTATTAGTGAGACATCATGAGGTACAGTTGTAGACTTACAAATTTTTGTGCTTAGGTTTCAATTATACAATGATCAAATACCCATCCCTCCACCAGTGCCCATTTCCCACCACCACGGATCCCAGTATCCCTCCCCCCACTCCTCCACCCTGCCTCTGTGGCAGGGCATTCCCTTTTGTTCTCTCTCTCTTAATTGGGTGTTGTGGTTTGCAAAACAGGCAGTGGGTGACAGTCATGTTTGGTCTATAGTCTACTTTCATCATGCTTCTCCCATCCTGGGAGGATCCTCCCAACACCCTTTATTTGGTGCTCCTTTCTCTATCTGAGCTCCCTTTTCCCCTAGCATGTGTGGCTGGCCTCCAAGTTACAGTCAATATATTTTTGTTGTTGTTATTTTTATTGTTGAGTGGGCATATGTATATTGGACATGCAATGTTTCCTATTTTTGTTTCAAATGATTTTTGCTTTAGGTTTCTGGTTCATTTGCAACTTAAATATGTGAAATTTTATATCACCTGTATATCCTCTGTTTAAATAGAGAACCAGGTGGAAATTAGGATTAGATTTAAATAAATATTTGTTTCTTTTTCTTAAAAACAGGGCTGATGGAGTTATGAGAACTATGAACACAGAAAAGCTCCTAAAAACTGTACCCATTATTCAAAATCAAATGGACGCCCTTCTTGACTTTAATGTAAGTTGATTTCACAGATGCTTTTATAAGAACTAAAAAGAAAATTGGATATCGGTCAGTTTTTATAAAATTAGTTTTTTCATGTATGTACCTATTTGGCTAGGGAATTGTGGTCCGGAATAAAATTACTTTTCATTTTTATAGTTGATTTAGACTTACTCTAATTTCTTGAGTGGTGCTTACATAGCTTAAGAATTAGAATGATAATGTAGAGTGATGGAAAAATGAAAAGATGTGTCTGAAAACCTTTTTTATAATGAATTTTAAATTTTAAAATGTATAGGTATACTTTGGAGATAATTGAAGGGTTGGTTCTGAACATCATAATAAAGCAACCAACACAATAGGGGCTGGAGTGATAGCACAGCGGGTAAGGCGTTTGCCTTGCACACGGCCGACCCGGGTTTGATTCCCAGTAGTAATTCCTGAGTGCAGAGCCAGGAGTAACCCCTGTGCATTGTTGGGTGTGACCCAAAAAGCGGGGGGGGGGGGGGGGGGGAAAGCAACTATCACAATAAAGAGGTCAGATCTAGTTTTTATTTTAGCATTCTTATTACAGTCTCTTTCTCCAATATGGCTACATACAAAGAATTGCACACAAAGGCCACAGTGCCAGCTTCATGAAAACAAAAGAAATAACTCAGATGCATAAGGGAAAAAAATCTGTAGGGCCAAAACTAAACCTACATTTTTAAGAAAGTGATAAGTTGCCAGAGGGCAAAACATAAAGATTCAGAATTGGAAGCAATAAAGAATTGAGAAGAGCCATCATAATAGAACTTAACGAACTTAAGGAACAGAGAAGCAAACTTCAGATATCAAAAGAGAATTACATGAACACAAGGGATTCTTTTTTTCCACCTCCCGTCACTTCTCACCCCCCATTCTGCCTCTATGGCAGGTGCTCTCTCTCTCTCTCTCTCTCTCTCTCTCTCTCTCTCTCTTTCATAGTCACAGTATCTCAGAAAAGATAGGATTTGCCTACCAAGAGTGCATATTTTTGTTTTGAGAGAGGGGCCTGCCACGTGATGCTCAGGAGTCTTGGGGACCTCTTTTGGCAGTTCTTAGTTCAGTGCAAGAACCTTCATATCCAGTGCTGCGAGCATCCTGCAGTGCTGGGATCACCAGGGCCACCCCAATAGTGCTTATGGGACACTTTGGGCAACATTGATTTTTAATATGAAAATTAGAGTCATTCGATAGAAATAAAATATTGTAAAGTAAAAAATTAACTTTGGTGATGAAGAGAAAAAAACAAGTACTGTTATTTTTTATATCTGGTATAAATACTTCAAATTAAACAAGTTAACAAGAGGCAAAGATGGACACTGTATTAAATAAAGCAATAATCAGTAAAACAGGAATATAGAGCAGTCATCAGTATATATGACCCAACATGTTATCACCCAGTTACACAAAATATTTTTATTTTATTACTCATTTCTTAGTGGTGCCAGGAATTGAACCCTGAGCTTCAATTGTGATGCAGGGTGCAGTACCTGGAGAGCCACATCTAGCCGTATAAAACAAATAATCATTGACCTCAAAGAATACATTGACAGCAACAGAATTATTGCAGGTGTTTTCAACATACCTCTTAAAAGGTTATTTAGACAAATATTAAGGAAATAATTGCATTAAATGGTATGATAAAAGATGAACTATATATAAGCATTAACTTCCATTCCCAAGGAAAAAATATTATGTGTATATCTCAAGTATACATGGGAAGATAGCCTGAACTAAAGGATGGGAAGAATAAATGTTATTAAAATTTACCCCTAAAGCAATGTACACATTGAATTCAATCCCAATCAGAATACCAAGGACTTTTTCCAAGGGATCTAGAACAAACAATTCTGGAATTTTTATGAAACCACAAAAGACTTTGAATAATCAAAGCAGTTTGAGAGTAAAGAAAACGGAAGTATCATGCCCCATATAGAGATTTTGCTTGTGGATAGCTGACTTAATTTTTCACTTTTGTTTGCATTCTAGGATTCTGAGCATGGCATTATTGAGAGGGGGGGAGGGGACTAGAGATGTAGAACAGTGGGTGAGAACATGTGTTTTCATGCAGGGAGCTCAGGTTCAGTCTCTGACTCTCTTGGCCCTCTGCACAACGCTTGCCAGATGCAACCCATGGGCTACTGAGTTGGGAGTAGCACCTGAGCACTGGCCAGGTCAGGCCCCAAAACAACAAAAACAATAAATAAAAGGAAGGGGCAAGTTCAAATATACTTATAAAACAGCCTGTTTTGTAGCTTAGTGCCCAAGGCCATTGTGGTGTATTTGTTTTAATAACTATTACTGGCAGCAAGTTGCCAGCTTTGTCATTTGTTGGTAGTACATTATGTATTAGCATTTTCAGCAATTTTCTTGTGGGTGGGGGGTTCCCTCTCAATGTCTTGAATTTCTTGAGTACAAATGAGTAAATGAAACTGTAAACAATTGCAAGCAGGAATTGATTATTTTTGGCTGTACTTGGTAGTCTTTTAGTTCTTTCAGGGCAAGGACCAGATCTATTATATTCCCTATAACCCGTATGTCCCCATTGTCAGTAGAATATGACACATCATGTTCAGTGAACATTTAATACACAAATCCTGGAGTGGTTCCTAGACTTAAATGGGATTTGTCAAATCATTACCTCTTTTATATGGTTTGTGAGCTAAAAATGATTTTCACTCTTTAAATGTTTGTCATTAAAGGATTGTATTGACAGGTGAGAACTGAATCTAACTTTATTATTTTTTGTTTTGGGGGCTACTCCTTGCTCTTTGCTCAGGATTTGTTTCCTGGCAGAACTCAGGGAACCATGCAGTGGTTCCAGGGATCAACACCAGGCCCCTCTCGTAGATTTTGTACACTGGAGTCCTGAATTCTCTCCTCAGCTCTTAAAAATGAGGAGTGGCAGCTCAGGTTTGGGTCTGCCCCCAGCACCACATAGCCCAGTACCTTCTTCAGTATCATCAGAGCCCTGAGCTCCAAGCCACCATGCCCTTGTTCCATTGATCACTGTTCTGGAGGTTCCTGCTGCCATTATCCATGCCCTGTCCCCTTGTCCATCCCCTGTCCCCCAGAAGACGAGTATATTAGGACTACAATCCCTAATTTAGACCTTTTTTTTTTAACTTTACAATGGCATTTAAGTGATAATGTAATACATAGCTTTACTACTTTGAGTTTTGAATTCTGATCTTTTCTGTAGTTACTGATAGGCAGTATGATGTCCTTTGTGATTCACCATGAGGGAATCACATGACATACGCTGAAGAGATTCTCAGATTTATTTGGTCTGCTGGCCTTATTTTTAGGAAAAAAGAAGCCACTAGCATTTCTACCACTGGAAATCTATCCAATACTACTATAGCCCCCACCTAGATCATTACAGGACCCCTTGCTCCCTACCTTATTGTCCACTTTGGGGAACACTGAAGTCTATAGTACACTGTGGCTGGATATAGCATTTTATGCTTTCTCATTCCTTCATGTCTGCAAAATACCTGTGTGTCTGATACTCCATCATTCTACTCTATTATAAAATAAAAATTGTGTTAATTAATTTTGCTTAGCCGTAGGCTAATGTGTTTGGGCACATTTAAGGTGGTAGGGTAGGATTAAACAGTGATATGTTCACTTTCCACACTTTCGGACGAGCCTCACGCATGAAGGAACCAGCAGAAGAACCCAGGTGTGCGGGACCCAGAGCGTAGATCTCCAAGCCTGCTCGGATCGGGACTGGGCCTCCTCCACCCATATCCCCCATCTTCCAGTAGCTAGACATTACACCCACCAACTGCTCCCAGCACCATGTTATCCCATCAATGGCCAAGGCTCAGGAACTATAAAACCTAGCTCCCACGGCTGCTCAACCTCTTATTGTCTAGATCTCACTCTTGTAGAACCTGACAGGCTACCAAATGTATCCTGCCCGCACGGCAGAGTCTGGCAAGCTCCTCTGGCATATTCAATATGCCAAAACTCAGTAACAATGATGGGTCTCATTCCCTGACCCTGAAGGAGCCTCCACTGTGGCACTTGCTACAATCTCAGGGCTAGGACGAATGGAGATGTTACTGGTGCCTGCTTGAGGAAATCGATGAACAACAGTATGACAGTGATACAGTGATATTCAGTATACTAGTTTTTATTTTTTATTTAAAATGTTTTCAACTCAAAATGGGTTTATTGTGGGGTTGGAGTGATAGTACAGCTGGCAGGGCACTTGCCTTGCAAGCTGCCAACTCAGGTTTGATCCCTGTTCCTGTCACTTTATATGGACCCCTGACCCCTACCAGGAGTGGTCCCTGAGCACAGAGCCAGGAGTAAGCCCTGAGCACAGCCAGGTGTGGCCCACGATCTTCCCCCCAGTAGATGTAACTTCCTAGTAATTGTATAGGAAGAGGTTTCTTTGAAGGAAAAATATATAACACATGTTCTGCCTACTCAGTGCCTTGGTAAATGCATTTAATAAATACTTAAAAATGCATTTAATAAATCTTCATTTAAATATTCTGAGTCTGCCCTTTGTGATTCAGAATTAACTTTTACTTAGGAATTGGCTCTATTTTGCAATAAAGACTAATGTTGAAATATACTTAATAAGTAATCAATTTGAGAAAGCGAGGGATTTTAAGTTATTAATACTTTTCTCATAAATGGCTTGTGAAATACAGTGAATGTTGTGAGTTATTTGTGATTTTTATATAAGCCTGACTGCTTTTGGATTCTCTTATTTGGCCACAACCCTTTAAGAATTAAGTGTCCTTTTATCTAAACCATGTAAACATTTCAGTTTATTGCATTTTAGTTTTAAGGAAGTCATTGCCATTTGGGCCTGCAAAACTGTGTTTGCCATTGAGGTAGGATGTGGTGTTAAGGACACTGGGGGAGTGATACTTGCACTCTGCTGGTGGGTATGGTATGGGAATCTTGCATGCCTGAAACACTCCTATTTACACTGTTCTAAATTGTGGTACCCAAATAAAAATGAAAAGAAATCTTTAAAAAAAAATCACCAAAAAGTATAACGATTAATTTTTTTTGACAATTTTCCCGCAGGTTAATAGCAATGAACTTACAAATGGGGTAATAAATGCTGCCTTCATGCTCCTGTTCAAAGATGCCATTAGACTGTTTGCAGCATACAATGAAGGAATTATTAACCTGTTGGGTAAATACTGCTATTTTAATATTTTATAATTTAGTATCATGGATGCATACTTTTTGTCTGTATTATTAGTTTTTACTTAAAATTGCCTGGAATATATCACTGAGATATATTCATTCGTTTTAACAATTGGGAATAACTATTTTGTCTTGATGGTAAGTGATTAATTTTTTTTTTTTTTATGTTGGGGCTACACAGAACAAATCGTTCAGACTAATCTCAGCTCTATGAGTTGGGGAGCTTGTGTTCCTGCCCATTGTGGTCTCGAGCCCCTGAATCCAGTTAGGGGTGCCAAGGTTATGGGGACCATGCCCAGTGCTACTCAGAGGCTATTCCTTGTTCTGTGCTCAGGAGAAGCAGGATTGTTCGGATGCCAGCCTGGCACCTGAACTGCTGTACTGTCTCTGTAGTCTCCCTAAATGCCTATTTATTAGGTAGAATTAATTTTCTAAGTTTTAGGTAATATATTTAATTCTATTATCTTTAAGACTGTATCATTTCTGTAAAAATTAAGTTGGAGAGGCTAGGAATATGCCTGTTGAGGTAGAGCACATTGCTTACAAATGAGGGGTCCTGGGTTGGCAACAGCAACAGGTAGACGTTTTCTCTTTCAGAAAACTGCTTTTCCTAAGTTTCTGCATGATCAACTTAGAAAGTTGATCTTTTTGAAAGCTGTTTTAAAATTGATAATTATTTTCAACACAATAAACTTTCTGGGCAGAGGAGGTTTTTTCGGGCTACTCCTAGTTTACATTCAGGGATCATTCCTGGCAGAGCCTGAGGGACCTTATGGGGTGTCAGAGATTCATCACAGGCCAGCAGTGTGTAAAGCATGCACCCCACCAACTGTACTATTTCTAACCCATTTAATTTTTTTTTAAATTTTCATTAAAAAAAATTTATTAGTGAATCACCGTGGGGTACAGTTACAGACTCACAAACTTCCGTGCTTGCGTTTTAGTCATACAATGATTGACTACCCATTCTTCTACCACTGCCCATTTTCCACCACCAGTGATCCCAGTATCCCTCCCACCACTCTCACCCATTTATTTTTAAGAATACTTTTTTAAGTCACTTTAGGAGCATTTGGTGCCAATTTTATAGTCAGTATGTAGATGGAATGTAGTTAATTTTGTTCACGTACACTTTTCCGGATAGAATTTGAGTGATCTATCCAAGTAACTGGAAAGTCTGCTAGAATTTAAAGCGCATGGTTTGTAAAGTGTGATGTTTTTATTCCAGTGTCCTAGTTTCTCCTTTTCCATTTTTTTCTTTTTTTAAACTGAATCACCGTGAATTACAAAGTTACAGGGTATTTTTGATTGAGTATCAGGTGTATATTGTTCCAACATGAATCTCTTCACCAGTACCTACAACCCTTTACCACCGTCCCCAATTTCCCTCCTGTCCTCAGCCTGCCTCTGATAGACGCTTCCCCTCCCCTGTTGTCATAGTGTTCCCTTCTCTAACTTATCCCCCACCCTTGCACCCCCAGTGGTGAGCCTTTTCTTACTGAAGGAAGACCAGTTTTCCTGCCCTTTGATTTCATTTGGTATTCCCCTGTGATGTTTCTTTATATCCCACAAATGAGAGAGATCATTCTTATTCTGTTCTCTTCCTCTGATTGATTTCACTCAACATGATACTCTACAGATCCACAATACAGCAGCTTGCATACTTTATCTTTTCTTATGGCTGAGTAATAATTCTATTATGTATATGTAGCAAAGTTTCTTTATCTGGTTATTTGAGAGTGTTTTGTCTGTTTCCACATTTTGGCTATTATATGTAGTGCCGCAGTGAACATAGGAATGCAGATGTCTTTTCTGCATTATGCTTTTGAAAGGCCCTTGTATATTCCTTGGAATGGAATTGCTGGGTCATATGGAAGTTCAATTTCTACATTTTTGCAGAATGTGCTTATTGTCTTTCAAAAAGGGCTGAATCAGTCAACATTTCCATCAGCTGTGAATGAAGATTCCCCCCACCATATTTAACAACTTCAGTTTATTTTTCATAGGCTCAGTTATGCAAAGTATTCAAAGTAATGTTCAAGTATTCATTGATACTTAATACTTTAATCTTCATACACAGGGAAAACAGCTTATTGTTTTCCACAACTGAAAAAGAGTGTACAGTGTGTTGGAAGCCATAGTCTTGACCCAGTGATTCATGTAAATTATCATTTATGCATTATGTATTATATTTAAATGAGTTTTCTGTGTGACATTTGGATATGGTATGGTTGCCATAATCATTAATGTATCATTAGCAAGGATATTTTGAAATAGTATTATAAATCGAGGCGACTTGTATTAATGTGCAAATAGATATATTTAAGGAATTCTGAGAATAAATGTTGTAAAATAATAATGTTTTTAAGTACTTTATCAATGGCTGTATTTCAGAGATATTAATCTTTTCTGGGCCATAGAGATAGTGATAAAGGGTTAAGGTGCTTGCCTTGCACATGTGGACCCTGGTTCAATCTCTGATAGTGCTTATGATCTTCCAGGCACTACTAGCAGTGACCCTTGAGCACAGAGCCAGGAATAAACCCTGAGCACTGCTGGGTGTGGCACCCCACACCCTCCCAAAAAGTCTGTTTCGTGTGTTTTTTGTTGGTGGGGTTTGAGGACTGTGGTGCTGGGGATTGAATCTGGTTTGTGTGGGAGGAAAGCACCTTAACTAAGCCCTGTACTAATCTCTCTAGCCCTTGAATATTATATTTTGATGCAAATAAAATATTTTCATACTCACTTTGGCAGAGAAATACTTTGATATGAAAAAGAACCAGTGCAAAGAAGGTCTTGACATCTATAAGAAGTTCTTGACTAGGATGACAAGAATTTCAGAGTTTCTCAAAGTTGCAGAGGTAAGCTGTCTTTCAGTGAGTTTATTTACTAACCTGCTTTTTTTTTCCTTTTAAGTGTGAATTTTAAATTGTCATTATCCTAAAGAAAGAACATCCCAAATAAGTATATCTTCAGTCATTTAATTCCTTTCTTGTTTTATTGGACTATATGCTGTCATATGAATGTGCTGTTATAGTGATTTAAATATATTTCCTGAATATTTTAACTTAATCTTTTTTTAAGTCAATGGCATGCAGTGGTGGTGTGAGTTTTTTTTTTTATTTGAAATTAGCCACACTAATTTTTTTAAAGTGGTAGAAATATTCAGTGTTAGTGAAAGTGTCATTCCTCTTATAAGGCTTGCAACTGGAACCATCTGAATTGAAATGTTTCTGTACTCCCTGTAGGAGTGATTGTAGTGTATTATTATTGATTGTGGAAACCATGACTGTTGGTTATGGGATAGTTTCACAAATTTTATTAAATTTGCTTTCTGAGTATGCCATCCAGGACAGCTGTGGCAATGTCTTTAGGCATTATCTTTCTTGCACAGAGGAAGCTCTTAAAGTGTGTGGGGTTTTTTTGTTTTTTTTTTTTTTGTTTTGTTTTGTTTTGTTTTTTTGGATCTACCCTTTACCTCTTACTACCAAAGATGTCTTATTGGTTGACTCTGTCATTATGAAAGTTAACTACATCAAAGCTAGTCTGGAACTAGCAATTTCGTCATTTAGGGTCTATTACTAGTGTGGTGTTTAATTATATGGAATAGTATAGAACTGCATAATGAGAACTTTGCTGAAAATAACTGTTTTCTGAAAGCAGATGTTTTGAGGATGTGTGGATGAGTGTTAGTGGATGTGATTGTGTGCCAGTGATCAAATCCAGGATTCACACATTTAAGACTACATTCTGTAGTCCTATATCGCAAGTCAATAGTACACTTAATTTAATTTTATTCTAACTACCCTCTGAAGCTTATTATATGTCTCCTTTCCTTCAAGATGCGGTATCATATACTTTTATGATCTGTTTCTGGCTTTCTGTGACAACTTGATGTTATATTTATTGATGAAATTCTGCATTTGTTATTTCATGCATACAGCTCGCTGCTTTTGAATTTTAAGCTACCTAAAACTATTTTTGAAGATTACTTTTTTTTACTCCAGAGCTCATCTAAAATTATTCTTTATAATTCTAGTCATAAATGTCATTGTCCACGTTTATTTCTAAGACTTCTTTATTGTGATTTCATGTAGTAATCTCAATGTTGGTTCCTCTTACAGCAAGTTGGAATTGACAGGGGTGACATACCAGACCTTTCACAGGTAATTATAATTGTTATTATCAGTAGACTCGACTGTGTACTGCTGAAGTGAGATGTTCTAAGTAACAGTGCAGGCCATGTTACTAAGGACATTGGTGTAATTTTTTTGACAGATTTTTAACATTTTAGTGTATTGCTAATGCTTGTTGTAATGTATACCACATAAAATGATGTACATAGGCTCATGATACACGTGTCTAATTGAATTATTTCCTCCCCATACTTTATTCTTGTTATTGCTTATGTGATGCCCAGAGCTTACATATGCCATCTAGTGGTGCTCACATTTCATATTTTTGTTTCTTTTGGGTGGGGGTGGTCACACCTGGCGGTGCTCAGGATTTACTCCTGGCTCTCCTCAGGGATCACTCCTGGTGAGACTCCAGGGACCATATGTGGTACCATGAAACTAACTTGGGTCAGAAGCATATAAAGCAAGCACTTTGCCTGCTGTGCTGTCTCTCCAGAGTATATTTTTTTTTGGCTATGGTGTTTGCTGGGGATCTTAACCTCAGGTTAAACTGCTTACACACTGAGCCCCAGTGCTCACCAAGATTTGTACTTAGTTGTGGAGGCATATACAGTGTGCTCACACCCTTAGTTGAAGCATGCAACTAAAGGTGCTTACCTGGTGGTTTTGTACTGCATACATATATTTACCAGAAGTTTCACTTTCTGGCCTTGGAGCTCACACATGCTGTTGGACAGTAAAGTGGTCCTGGTTGTCGGGATCGTGCTTGAGATTATGTGCGTGCGTGTGAGCACGTATGCGTGAGCGCTGGCGATTCAGGGTTTGTGGGATGGACATCTTCAACTTCGGTCTCAGGGCTCATTCTCATGTGTCTATTAGTTGTGATTTTCTGATAATTTTCTGATAGGGTAGAGTTGTGCTGGAGCAATAGCACAGCGGTAGAGCATTCACCTTGCACGCGGCCGACCCAGGTTCGATTCCTCCACCCCTCTCGGAGAGCCTGGCAAGCTCCCTGTGATATATTCCATATGCCAAAAACTGTAGCAAGTCTCACAATGGAGACATTACTGGGCCCGCTCGAGCAAATCGATGAACAACGGGAGGATAGTGACAGTGACAAAGTTGTGCAGATTCTCTTCTCCATCATCATTGATTTCTGAGTGATCCAGAAAATTTTCAAAAGTGAAATAAAGACTGTTTGCACTTTAGGGAAGAGATGATTTTGTACAACTCTGGAGATTTGAGACTCCGTCTTTTTTAAGATGTGTGTCATACTTTACTCTTTGAATGGTGAACCTGAACTCTAACAGATAACCAGATTAGGGTGAAGAATTAGTTCAATGTACTAAACACACGTTTTGCATGTAGGAGCCCTGGTTTGATCCCCAGTTCTGCTTGGTTCTCTGAACATAATCAGGATCAAATTCCAGTGTGCTAGAAATAGCCTCGGAGCACCCTCCAGTGTAGCATATGCTTTACCAATTGGTAGAGGACCCAGGTCCCCATGCCATCATTCTTTTAAGTTGGTAAAACTCTGTTAGTCATAGCTGTACACAAAGGTTAATGCCCAGAAGGGACATGGGGAGAGGAGAGAGAGAAGAAGAGAAGGGAGAGGAGGAAGAGAGGAGAAGAGATCTGGGGTGAGGCAAACTGGGGACATTGGTGATGGAAAATATACACTGGTAAAGGGATGGGTGTTGAAACATTGTATGACCAAAACCTGATCATGAACTGTTTTGTAACAGTGTATCTCACGGTGATTCAATAAAATCTTTTTTTAAAAAATTAACAATAAAACTGTTAGTCATTAGGCCATGATCAATATGCTTCTTTTGTTGTTCCTCTTATGTTAGATGGTAATCGAGATAGTTTTATTATCTTGATTATCTTAGGTCTTAATCAAGATAATCATATCCTGATTACTATGAGTCTTTAACAAATCTTGAATTTCAGGCTCCTAGCAGTCTTCTTGATGCTTTGGAACAGCATTTAGCTTCCTTGGAAGGAAAGAAAATCAAAGATTCTACAGCTGCCAGCAGGTACATTACTTTTTGTAGGAAAAAAACAGGAGTGATATTTCTGAGAGAATAGCTGAATCTAGCTCAAGTTTCTCATTATTTATGTAACTACTTTATATTATAAAATGGGGTTATTAATGTTGTACCCTCATAGAATTGATGTCAGAAATTAAATGGGTTAATGCATTATAAATTTATAGAATAGTTCCCAATCTCCAACAAATTTCAATATCTATATAGATGATCACAATGAGTGCTTGGCTTAGAATTGTGCTTATAGTCAGTATTTCTCAATCTTAGTGCATTGATTCATATGATATTTTGTAATTGTAAGGTACATATTTATAAATCTGATTAGCATTCACAGTAGCTCTGTATGCTGTAGTAGTTCTGGCGTTTAAATTTAAGATATTTAACATCAGTTTCACAATTTTTTTTCTATGCTAATTTGTGTGGCTGATTTTAATAAGAGTATTAGACTTGAGCTGATTTTCAAGACTAAGAATTGTTCAGCATAACAAATTGAAAATAGCACAGTTCATCTGAAAGCAACCTTATTTTCTGATTTTGTGTTGCGTAGTGTCTTAAAGAATAATTCTCAAGTTTTTTGGAGTTGGGTGGTAGTGGGCGTACCTGACAATGCTCAGCATTTATTCCTGGCTCTGTCCTGGGTCTCTCCTGGCCGTGCTTACTGAGCTGAGGGGAACATATATGGTGCCAAGGATGTAACTTGGTTTAGCCATGTACACTGCAAGTGCCTTAATCTGTGTTCTGTTTTTTTGTCCCCTCATGTTTTCTTGGGCCGGAGCGATAGTGTAGTGGGTAGGATGTTTGCCTTGCACACAGCCAACCCAAGTTCAATTCCTCTGCCCCTCTCGGAGAGCCGAGCAGGCAACCGAGATAGCTACCCGTGACGTATTTGATATGCCAAAAACAGTAACAAGTCTCACTGTGGAGACGTTACTTGTGCTCACTCGAGCAAATCGATGAACAAGGGGAGGACAGTGCTACAGTGCATGTTTTCTTAGTATGAAGAAAAACTTATAAAACACAGCACTTTTTTTATTTGTTTTTTTTGTATGGGGCCCATATCTACCAGTGCTCAGGGTTTTCTCCTGGCTCTGAACTCCTGACAGTGCTTGGGGCAACCATGTGGAATACTGGGAATTAAACCTGGGCCTGCCCTGTTCAAGGCAAGTGCTCTACCCTCCATACTGTTGCTCTAGCCCCACAGTGAGAACTTTCAGACATGTTTCAGAACCTTTTTTTAAGCCACAAAATGTAATTGCTAAAGCAAGATGTTATTGATATTTAATACTTTGAAGTTCCAGTTTTTCACTTTGTATATTTTAATGTTTAGAAATTTACGTCAAAATTAAAGAATTAGTTGAGAAAGTAATGAAAAATGGAGTCAAGTAGTTTAGGTACAACCCAAATAATTGTCATAAATTTTACTAGATTTTATTGTCTATCATAACTATATTACTTTGCTTTTGTCTTCTGAGTTGTATCATTACATTGATTCATTTATAAAATTGATTTTCCATAAAATTTAAGTTGTAGAGATTTTTTTAAATGGTATTTGGTGTTAAAAGAGAAAAATGAGTAAAAGTCAATGAGAAGTAGTACTTCGGGTTAGATAAATTTTTTACCATATGTTTACATTTTGCTTGAAATTTTATGTTGGCGTTTGTAATATGAATAAAGTTTTGCTAAGGAAAAGGAGGTCTCAATCTGCCAATGAGAGATAATGCATTGGGATTTTTAAATTTGTTTTTTGATTTTTGTTTGGAGGTCATTAGCAGTGCTCAAGACTTACTCCTTGTTTTATATGCTCAGGGCTTACTCTTGGAGAGGCCTGGGAGATCCAGTGGGTGCCAGGGATTGAACCCGGGTTGGTCATGTGAAGCAAGCACCCTGTCTGCTATGCTATCTCTCCAACCCTGGTACATTGATAATTATGTATAAAATGTTTAAAAAGAAAATTCTAGTTTGATCGAAAAGTATGACAGATAGAAATGAGGTGCTGGATAGATTAATGACTGTAATTAATTTGATCTTTCCTTGAAGGAAGCTGTGGTCCTCTTAGAACATCAACCAAGATGTGTTATTTATTACTGGTACTAATGTTGTAGTGTATCTGTAGTGGTAGTATTAACAAAATCTAGACTAAATTAGCAGAGAATCCTTTCCTGTGAGAAACATGGTGTGTTTGCTTTTGGGGAGTTGTAGGTACTTTCCCTAATTGCATTTGTTCTGTTCTTAGAGCATAGGCGAAGCAGTATACATCACCTGTATTGCAAACTCTTTACAAAGTCTGAGAACATTTACAAAGTAACATTTTTTCCCCAATATTGTAAATGAGTATGTGAATTGGTTGCTAATAATGTTTTAGGTCACTGAATAGTGTTTCATCTAAAGCACTGGTTTGGCTCCTTATGTTAAGATCATAATTATAGTGTCTGTCCACATCAAGGAATACCAGACCATTTCATAACTGGTTTTAATATGAAATGCTTGACTAAAAGCCAAGTTAACCCTTGCCACTCCAATTTTCCTAGGGCGACAACACTTTCCAATGCAGTCTCTTCCCTGGCAAGCACTGGCCTGTCTCTAACCAAAGTGGATGAAAGGGAAAAGCAAGCAGCATTAGAGGAAGAACAGGCTCGTTTAAAAGCTTTAAAGGTAAGTGTCTGTGTTCTTTTCACTTGAAAAATGGTTTGTAAGTTGGCAATTCAATATTTTATCCTATTATAGAATATTGGCAAAACAAAATATACTCTGCTGTCAACATGCCAGACAAATCTGCTTTCTGGATGTCTTATGCTTGTATTCTCCACAGGAGCAACGTCTGAAAGAACTTGCAAAGAAACCTCTTACCTCGTTAACAACTGCAGCCTCTCCTGTGTCCAACTCAGCAGGAGGCATAGTGACTGCACCAGCCATTGACATATTTTCTACTCCTAGTTCTAACAGGTAGGTGGAGAGATTAAGGCTCACTTCTAAATACGTAGATTTGAAGATTTTCTAGTAGAAAATTTGCAGAACATTTTGAGTTTTGTTTGATTTAGGATTTGGTAATCATAAATCCTATCAAAAGAAGTGATGAAAAATTAATGGTAGTAATGTAACTATGGACCAGAGTGATAGCATAGTGGGTAGGGTATTTGCCTTGCGCGCGGCCAACCTGGGTTCGATTCCTCCGCCCCACTTGGAGAGCCTGGCAAGCTACCCAGAGTATCCCACCCGCACAGCAAAGCCTGGCAAGCGGGGCTGGAATGATAGTACAGCGGGTAGGGTGTTTACCTTGCAAGAAGCCAACCCGGTTTCCATTCCCAGCATCCCATATGGTCCCCTGAGCACCGCCAGGAGTAACCCCTGTGCACCGCCGGGTTTGACCCAAAAACCAAAAAAAAAAAAAGCCTCGCAAGCTACCTGTGACGTATTTGATATGCCAAAACGGGAGGACAGTGCTACAGTGTTAATGAAACTATCACTTAATCACTTAATCCCCGTTATTCATCGATTTATTCGAGCGGGTGCCAATAACGTCTCCATTCATCCCGGTTGCGTGCTAGCGTAGCCCAATGGTATCTGTTCGTTTTAGGAACATGTAGAACCTCAAACCGATCATATAGGGTCTTGACGAAGAAGTCTGACCATCTTATAGGTGGGCGTCCACGTGATCTTTTGATGTCTCGTGGAATCCAATCAGTAATGGCTCTAGTCCAGCGGTTGTCTGTAAACCTCATTACATGTCCAGCCCATCTGATTTTTGATGTCTTGGCAAATGAGACAGCGTCCCTGATTCTTGAGCGTTGACGAAGATCAGAACTCCGGATTCTATCTCTCATTTGAGTGAATCGTGATATTCCAAGCATAGTTCTTTCGATTCCTCTTTGAGAAACCTGAATAGTGTTCTCATCCTGTTTTCGTAGGGTCCAGGTCTCTGAGGCATATGTTAATGCAGGAAGAATAGTGGAATCAAAGAGATGTGCTCGTAGCTGGAGGTTCTTTGTCCTTTTAGTTATTTCTTCAATGCTCTTGAAGGCATTCCAAGCCGCTCTCTTCCTCCTGCGTAACTCAGGTGCCAGGTCATTCATCATGTTGATTTCTCGACCTAAGTATATATAACTGTTGCATTCGGAGATGGTGGTTCCGTTGAGAGCGAATGGAGCGTCAGGAACAAGGCTGTTTCTCATAAACATTGTCTTCGTAAGATTCAGCTGTAGTCCGACCTTTCCACGCTCACGGTCAAAGTCCGCAAGCATTTGTGCCGCTTGGCTGATGTTTGGTGTTATTAGAACGATGTCATCAGCAAAGCGGAGGTGGTGTAGTTGCCGACCATCTATCTTCACTCCCATGTTTTCCCATTCTAGTCGTGCATGATGTTCCCGAGGGTGGCACTGAAGAGTTTTGGTGAAATGGTATCACCCTGCCGAACCCCTCTCTTGATATGGATGATTACTTCTTTGTAGAATGGTGAGATCTTGGTAGTGAATCCGCAATAGAGCTCACGAAGGATCCTGATGTATTGAGTTTGTACGCCCTGATTGGCTAGGGCTTCCATGACCGCTTCCGTCTCAACAGAATCAAAGGCCTTCTTTAAATCAATGAACGTTAGAGCGGCATCTTGAACTCCCGAGATACCTCAATGAGCTTGGTTATTGTGTGGATATGGTCAATGGTACTGAATCCTTTTCGGAATCCAGCTTGTTCACATGGTTGTCCTTCATCTAGTGTTCTGCTAATCCTATTCAGGATGACTCGAGTGAATAGTTTGTAGATGACAGACAATAGGCAGATTGGGCGATAGTTGCCAATGTCGTGGATGTCTCCTTTCTTGTATAGTAGTACAGTCTTGCTGGTTTTCCATTGGGATGGAACCTTGCATTCAGACAGGTAGCGTGTGAAGAAATGAAACTATAATGTGATTGTATTTATAAAATTATTATAAATTTTATGGAATTATATTTTGCAAAGGTGGAAGATGGAAAAGAGCTAAATTACAAATATATACTAAAGAAAATGATATGTTTATGCAAACATTTCATTGTATATAAATTAATTCACATTTGTGAGAGGTCTAATGGTTTATGATTCCTTCTGTATATTCATGCATATTTCAAAATATCCTTTTGCTGGTCTGTCTTGTATATTCTCTGGTGTTCGGTTAACTAATATAAAATACAGTGTAGTTACTAGATTTCTGTGCTATTGTAATCTACCAGACCAACTTCAGTGATCTTTCAGTCTTAATTTAAGCTCCTTTGCAATGGAAATGTATAATTTTCAGGAAAATGATAATAATTGACTTTATCTATCTCTCTTTTAATTCAATGTGGTATTTTAAAGTAATTTTCAAATGGGATATTGAATAGGGCATTGGTTTTTTAGTCTCCGACAAGCATCAGAATTACCAGGAGGGTTTATTAAGCTAGATTTCTGAGCTCCACTCCGGAGTTTTTGATTGAGAAAGTGTGTGATGAGCCCAAGAACTTTTATTACCAACTCCCAAGCAACTAGCACAGAATTTAGCACATAGTAAATGTATCATGGAGTGGCTAATGTTAAAAAACTAACATCATCTTTTAAACATGTATCTTTTTAGCACATCAAAGCTACCAAATGATCTGCTTGATTTGCAGCAGCCAACTTTTCACCCATCTCTACATACTATGTCAAGTGCTTCTCAGGTAGCCAGTACGTGGGGAGGTAAGCATTAAATAATTCCGTTGCAGATATTTTTGACACTCCCTCATTTTATGGTGTTTTATTTAAGTGCATTTGATTACTTTTGATACATGAAACTTGTAAAATAGCAGTGAAGTTGCTTTTCACCCTTTGAATAGGTATTTGTGTAGAAGTGAGGTTTATTGACGAGGAAGAGAAAGGACCAAATGTATATTTAATTATTGTATTAAATGTATATTTATTTAAATGTATAGTTAATTCAATAACCATTGTTGGGCTTCTCTTCCATAATCGGAAATTCATTATTGTTCTTCAACCTTTGGTATTGAAAAAGTTTGTGTGGTTGTTGTGTGGGTGCAGGTATGGGAACTTTTATCTTTTATAGGTTTGTGATGCACTAATGAGCTCTGTTGTGACTTTGAATGTCATGATAGAATTGATGCTCTTTGTATTTAAAACATTGCTGTAATTCAGATCTGTAAGATTTTCGGTATTCAAAGAATTTTGCCTTAGTACAAACAGATGTGTTTGCTGCATTTGAGTAGTTCTTTGCTTTTAATTAAAATAAATATATAACCATGATCTGGCATTTTTGAAGGAAGTCTAGTTCATTTTAGGTGTAAGCAGTTTTGTTTAGATAATAAATTTATTTCCTTTAGTTGATTTTGATGCTTTCACTTCAGGTTAGTATTTATAAACACTAAAAAATTCTTTGAAAGGGAAAGGAGATCTGAAAAAGAAGCAGTGATTTTCAATTGCCAGTCTGCAGGTCTGAAAGATTAAGTACTGAACCGGGAATAAACCCTCAACTCTGGCTGCCACGTGTGGCTCTATACCCCCTCCTGACATTTGTAATCCTATTTTTTGTACCTATATATCCAGGATTGCATGAACAGTGCCTGAGGAAAAATGAGTTGAGAGTGGGAAGTTTAAATAGCTCCTCTATAGAAAATTATACGGAATTATCAGCCTCCTTAAAATTTATGTTGACTTATAAAATATGAATTGATTGGCTTACCAATCGATAGTACAGTTTTTCTGATACATAAATTTGACTTTTTCATCTTTAACAGTTGAGAATATTTTGTTTTAATTTTTTTCTAGATATTTCTTATTACTGTTTTGTGTACTGCAGTATAATATCTGAAGACAGAATTGTTACATATATTGTTTAACACTTTATATATATTTCCAGTGCCTATGGTAGTACTCTTTTATGTAAAGTGTCTTGCAAATGTTTATTGAATATGTGGACATTGTCTTTTTTTCCGGACAAGATATTCCTGGCTCAGGATTGGGCAGGAAACAAAAACAGTGAAACACTCAAACTAGATATGTAGGTGAATTTCATTAGCCAATAACTTAATTATAAAAACTAGTTGACTCTGATAATGAGTTTGATTTAATGGCACTTTAGGATCTGGGTTTAAGTTTTTATACTGAAAGTTGTTTAAAGTCAATAACTATTTTAGGATTTTTTAAATCAGCATATTGTGGCTAAAGTTAAGTTATTTTAAAAATATTTGTATGATTATATCCTATTTATAGAATTTTCAACCTGCTAAAACATACATGTTTACTTTCTGCTTTTTATGAACAGCTTTTTTGCAGAAAAGATTAATAGAATTATCTTGACTAAATAATTTAGCTTCTCTTTGTAAAGAAAAATGTATTTCTAAAAATTAAGGTCAAAATATTTCTAGGGAATTTTTTTTTTAATTAGTGAAACACCATGAGGTACAGTTGTAGACTTACAAATTTTTGTGCTTGGGTTTCAGTTATACAATGATCAAGTACCCATCCCTCCACCAGTGCCCATCCTCCACCACCATGGGTCCCAGTATCCCTCCCATCCCCCATCCCCCCATCCCACCCTGCCTCTGTGGCAGGGCATTCTCTAGGGAAAATTTTTATAAAATAATTAGTGAGAACTAACTTTATATTCTTTTTCAAAGAAAATTACTTATGAAATTGTTTTATCTGACTGTCTTGTTATAACAGTGAACTGTTTAAAGCTTTGCTTAAAATTGTTTAATTTATTATGAAGCTAGATTACTATTTTATGATGGAAAATAATTTTAATTTCAGCCGGTAAAACTTACACTATGTTCTTTTAGAAAAAAGTTACTCCAAGACAATATAATATGTAGTATACATTCACTTAATATTTATGGTCTTTGATATAAGTCCTTCAGTTTAAGAATTATATTTGACTTACAGTTGGTGATAATTTCATAATTTTAACTTATGTATAATTGGATAGCTAGAGTATTTTAAGCCAAAATTTTTGGTTCTGTCAAATCAATTTAGATTGAGTTTTTAGTTTTAAAATTAGACTAAGATTAATAACATCATTTAAATGTTTATTATAGCAATAAATTCTTAAAGGCAACTTTTGGGCATAAATATATCTGAGCTTTTGGAATAAGTAATTTAAAATGTCTTTTACTTGTTAATGATATGTGTAAATTAGGTGACCTTGACACTGGTCTGTAACTGTGTATGTTCAGAGTGTAGCATCACAGGTATTGAATTGTAAGGTGTCACCATACTCAACAACATAGTCCTTAGGCCTTCACCACGATGCATTGGGAGCCCCTATACTGCGTCTCCTGCCCCTCTCACCCTCTCAGTTTTATGTTAAAGTTACAAAGCTTTTTGGTTTGGCTTTGTCTATTCTTCTGTTTCTTTTTATTTCATATATGGGGTGGTCATTGTTGTTTATCTTTCTCCTCCTGGCTTATGAAATATGCTGTATTTCCATCATGCCACTTTCATAATGTGACAAAACAAAGGTATGATTTTTTATTCTAAAATTTATTCTTAGGCTTCTCTTTTATTTGCTAAAAATTGGGTATTAGTGACACCTGTTGTGTTAATTTAGTTCTTGTCACAAGTACTGCAGAGGACATGTATAGTACCAGGTAATTTCCTGTAACAAACATAATATATTACACTTTTATTTCATGAAAGGCATCTTAAGTTTCACCTAAAAATACAGAGAGAGTGTAGCTTTTTTCTTTCTGATATTCATAGTTCCCAAATCTGTTAGGCTTAATCAGTCCCCCTCTTTTAAGAAAAAAAAGACATTCAGCAGCATCCAGTTGCACCCAAGGCTACTAACTCCCTTTGGATTTTTCAGTTAAAGATCTGGAAACTAAAAATGCATTTGCTGGTGAATACTAGTATCTGAGAATCTTGAAAATTTTGAGTTACAACAGACCTAACAAGGCTGAAGAGGTAATCCAGTAGGAAAGACACTGGCAGCCAACTTAGGTTTAATCCCAGCACCACACAGGATCCCCTGCACCTAGAGCCAGAAATACTATGAAGACAGCTGGGTGATGACCAGACCAAGAGCCAGTCCTAATAGTGTACAGTATAATCACCTTTAGTTCATATGTTTATCCTAAGTAGGATTTTAGAATTCAGGCAAGAAGTATCCAGTCTGAAGTTAAATTTGGTTTATTCTCAGCTAACATGAAACATGGTATGTATTGAGTATTTAAGCTCTCAACATAATAGGATTGGCAGGCTATTTTAATTGTTTGGATATTCTTGTGTTACTAGTAGCACTGTAGCTGCCATTGTTCATCAATTTGCTCGAGTAGGCACCATTAACGTCTCTATTTTGAGACTTCTTGTTACTGTTTTTTGGCATATTGAATACGGACGGCATGGGTAGCTTCCCAGGCTCTGCCATACGTGTGGGATACTCTGGGTAGCTTGCCGGGCTCTCCGAGAGGGGAGGAAGAATCAAACCAGGGTCGGCCTGGGTTGGCCGTGTGCAGGGCAAACGCCCGACCTGCTGTGCTTTTGCTCCAGCCTGTGTTACTAGTATAATATAAAATTTAATTCGAATTATGGTAAAAATAATGGAGGGTCAGGAATATAATTCAAATTGTAGATCAGCTGTCTAGCATGTGCAGCCCTTAAGTTCAAATCCTTATATCTTTTGACTGTACCTCCCTGATACCAGAATTGCTTGGGTAGACCTAGTGCCCCCCTTTCCCCCCCCCCCCCCCACACACACACACACGCACACTGAATCATCGGGGTCTGCACTTGCAAGGCCAGACCTGCAGGAGTGTCTAACTTTGTAGTGCCCTTTAGCACTGCTAAGTATGAAAAATAATTTTAATAATTATAAGCATAACTGGACTGGAGTGTTAGCACAGCGGGTAGGGCATCTGCCTTGCACAGGGCCGACCCAGGTTCGATTCCTCTGCCCCTCTCGGAAAGCCTGGCGAGCTCCTGAGAGAATCCCGCCCATATGACAGAGTCTGGCAAGCTACCCATTGCGTATTTGAAATGCCAAAACCAGTACCAAGTTTCCCAATGGAGACGTTACTGGTGCCCACTCGAGGAAATTGATAAACAACAGGACGACAGTGCTATAAGCATAACTGATAGAGTTATCAGTCATATCTATTAAGTTAGAATAGATGGGACATCATTGTTTTTATGTCTCACTGAGTTTATTTTTATCATTTATGGTATATTGTCCACAAATAGATTAAAATCGTGCATATTAACAGTGTTTTGCCAAGTAACTTGAGAGTCATTTTCCTGTCTGAGTAGCCTCATATATAAGTAATTGCACACAGTTTTGAATATTCTTTGGGCTATTTCATGCACTTGATGTTACTCCTTTAGGTAAGAATAATGATCAACAGAACAGCAATTAGTATCCTTTTCTGAACATTCCTCTGGTGGTGTCTTTTGCCTAGAAAACTAAGTGTTTCTTGTTACTTGTTCAACAAAGTTTAATGTACTTGAAAATTCCATATCACGATTGGATATTAGTAATAGCACTTTCAACTTAAGTTGGGGACTGTAAACTTAATACCCTTCTTATGCAGGAAGGAGTTAGAATTGTCATCATCCAGAAAACTAACATGTCATTTTTTGTTCCAATTTTGATTGAGGATGAGGGGCTCATATAAGCAGTGCTCAGGGATAACTCCTGACCCTGTGCTGGAGTAGTCCCTGTTGATGCTAAGGGAACCATATGCATTGCAGGTGATTAAACCAGGAATCAGCCATGTGCAAAGCAAGCACAATCAACTCCTGTGCTTTCTCAGGCCCTTAATTTTGAACGGCTTTTTCTCATCATTTATACCACTTTTTTAAATTGAGCAGTGGAATGGTATGAAAGATCCTAAAGCAAGACTGAGTACTTGAATTTGAATTGCACATCAATGAATTTGATGTTTATAGAATTTTGGAGTAGAGTTTAATATTCCATAGTAATCATTGATTGCTAGAAAGGGTCATAATATGATACCAAAAAAAATTGGGAGGGGAGTTGGGATTTGGGGGCCACATCTGGCTCTGCTCAGGGCTTACTCTTTGCTCTTTGTTCAGGGATCAGTCCTGTCAGGGCTAAGACCATATGTGCTGCCTGGAGTCAGAACCGGTGTGGCCACTTGCAAGGCAAGCACTTTACCCACATGGACTATCTATAGCCCACAAAATACAGGGATAAAAAGATTTATTTAAACCAGTAACCCCGGGTTCATTTGGTTTTTTTATTTCTGTTTTATTTTTTAAATATTTGTAAAGTTTATGAATTTTTTTGAGTTAAATAACTTTAGTAAAATTGTGTCTATTTTGTAATGAATGAGCTGGTCCTTAGGTTATTAATTGTTGCCTTCTTATTCTTCTATCATGTAGTGCTTATTATATGAAATTAACAGTATTCTTCAGTGACAGTCACAGAACAAGAGCAGGCCGTTTGAGGGAAGTTCAGGAGTGACTCCATAGTTGAGTTATATGAGATACAAATATGACATTTTTGTCCATCTTTTTTCCCCTTCTCCATATTTTAAAAAATATTTTAATTTTATTTTCATAAAGTTTTCACAATAATTGATTACACTCAGTATTTCAGTACCAGTTTCACCACCGTTACACCTTCCCATCGTCATTATTTTGAAGTTTTCCACCACCACTCAAGCCTGCCCCATAGGCAGATGCTAGATAGATGCTAGATAATTTATTTGATATTGCTTGTTACAAATAGTAATGAGATGTCTGTAAGGGTCTATCTCACAGTGATTCAACAAAAAAAGCAAAAAATATAGAAAAATAGTATGAGATGCTCCTGGGATTCTTACATTTTAAATAATTGGGGTCTGGAACTACCTCGGTAGTGAGTTGCTCTGTTCCGAGATTCCTTTGTGAGTCTCTGGATCGTGGCCATTAATGTGCTTAAATGGTACCAAGAGGCATGACAGCCAGAGCCCCCAGAAGGGCAGAGAAATGGGAAGGGACAGCCCAGTCCCAACCCTTTGAGGCCTGGCGTTTTCAGTCACTGGTACCGCATATCTGGTACCAGTATCAGCAGATTTATTCTTTTGTATGGGGGGCCCAGGTTGAGCATGTGAAGATCAGCCGTGAGATGGCGGAGATTGGGTTCTGGAGGTTTGGGGCTGCTGTGGTTCATCTGGCGCAGGCAGAGAGAAGACGCCTGCCCCCATCTGTAGCACTCCAGTGAAATCAACCTGGTGCATGGTCTGGCGTCATCTCTGCCCCCTTCTCTATATTTAAAAAAATGATTCTCTTTCTATTACAGAGAGAGTAGATGTAGGATTCCAAAATAATTTTAGTGCTAGGATTTAATAATAGTGCATATTTATTACTATTTTAGTAATACTTTTGTTATTCTTTAAGTAAATCCTTGAAAGTCTAAGTGATTAGGCTTTTAAAATCTTAGCTTGTTTTTCAGAGATGTTCTTACCTTGTTTAAATAGCCAATCTATCGTCTCTGTTCATTTCCTAATATCCCTTTTTCTATGTCTACTTGGGCTGGAGCGATAGCACAGCGGGAAGGGCGTTTGCCTTGCACACAGCCAATATGGCCGAGTTTGATTCCTCCGCCCTTTTCAGAGCCCGGCAAGCTATCGAGAGTATCTCGCCCGCACGGCAAAGCCTGGCAAACTACCTATGACGTATTCCATATGCCAAACACAGTAACAAGAAGTCTCACGAAAGGGACGTTACTAGGCCCGCTCGAGCAAATCGACAAACAACGGGAGGACCGTGACTATCTCTACTTGGTCTTCTCAAAAAAAATTTACTGCGTCTGAAACTGTAGACTTTAGACTACCTGACAACTAACCCTCTGATGTTGGAGAGATCTGTCCTTGTTGTACATAGACAGTGGCATGTCAATTCCCCACCTCCGTATTTTAAACTATGTAAAATGCAGTTCTTCATCTTGGTGATTAGGTATTTTTGCATTTAAGATTAATAATAATATAGCTACTACTTTTCACTTTGCATCTTTACTAATTATAATACTAATTAATTTACTTCCTTTCTTCATTTTGCTGTAATGCACTTGGACTGCACAGACCCTTTCTCTGCTACTGTAGATGCTGTTGATGATGCCATTCCAAGCTTAAATCCTTTCCTCACAAAAAGTAGTGGTGATGTTCACCTTCCCATTTCTTCAGATGTATCCACTTTCACTACTAGGACACCTACTCATGAAATGTTTGTTGGTAAAGTACCATTTAACCTTTCTTTCCAATTAATGTTTATACTGACTTAAGTCTTTATTTTTTACATATCGATTCATTAGTTTTATAGCAGTAATTATTGGATTTTTCAAATTAGGTATCAGTAATGAGGTGAGAAAAATTTTAAATGGCGTAGTATTCTTAATTTTACTTAATGCAACTTTTTAAAGGAGAAACTCCTTTGAAGTTGGATTATTTCAATATATTCTTATGTTGTACTATAACGTTTAAGATGCTTGACATCATATGTTGCATCCTATTAGTGCAGTGTTGTTAAAAAGCTTGAAGTATAGCATCTCATAAACTGTTTATGTGTTCTGATATTTTTCCCTTTGTGCTTGGAAGGAATGGGTGGTTTTCACTCTTATTAGCAATCGTAAATCTCTTAAGGTTAAGTTATTAAATCTTACTTTTGATTACAAATCATATATAGTCTCTCTTCCATTCTTTTATTGCGGATGGATCAAACCATTATTGTAGAGGCCTCATATATATATATATATATATATATATATATATATATACACATATCCACACAGTGCTGGAGCGATTACACAGCAGGTAGGGCATTTGCCTTGCACGCGGCTGACCCGGCCGATCCGGGTTCGATTCCTCCACCCCTCTCGGAGATCCTGGCAAGCTACCGAGACAGTCTCGCCCGCAAGGCAAAGCCTGGCAAGCTACCCGTGACATAGTCAATATGCCAAACACAGTAACAAGAAGTCTCAAAATGGAGACATTACTGGGCCCACTCAAGCAAATCGATGAACAACGGGAGGACAGTGCTACAGTGCTACTATACATGCAGTATATTACGTTTCCAACTCCTGGGAATTCTCTTTTTTATTCTTCAGTATTTTACTTCGGTATTATCTCAGAGATAAATTAAAAATAGGACATTAGCGGCCAGATTGATAGTACAGTGGGTAGGGCATTTGCTTTGCATGCAGCTAGCCCACGTTCAATCCCCAGCATCTCATATGATTTCCCACGCTCACCAGGAATAATTCCTGAGTGCAGAGCCTGGTCTTTAAACATCACCTGTTCACTGTAGTGACACACACAGATGACTAGACTAACCTTAACAGCTGAAGGTCAAGCTCTTTGACATTCAAAAAGGAGAAGCTCATAAGTTACAGATAAAGCAGCACAAACTATCCAATAGAACTTTCTAATCACATATATGTTCTATAAAGATCTTAACGATTATTTATTATTTAGTCTGTCGAAGGTAAGTCTCTTAAAATGCATTTTTTATCCTAACAAAAAAATATTTTCGTTGAAAAATTTCGTAAGAGAAATGGAATTTTTCTAATGTTGAGTTTCCAGGCTATGGTTGGGGGCTAGTGGAAAACCAGAAATTAAATTAACAAATTGATGGCTATATACTCCAGGGGCATTTGAAGATTAAAATCATAGATATAAAGAAGTGTATGTTTTCTACTCCCTTACTGGGAAGAGAGTATTAACGATTTATGGGTGTAGTTGTAGAAGTTATGCACACCAGAATAACCCTATTAGCGGGAATAAAGCCTGAAGCAGGAGGTTCGCACCTTTGATGTGCAGTGATCTTTCTAGACCAGCCTTGTTTCATTTACTTAGTAACCTCATGACATTGTTTCAATTTTAATTGAAATGAAATTTTTAAAAAAATTGCATTGCCCATATTTCAGTTTCTCCCCCCTTTTGTTTTTTGGAAATAGAAAAGAAATTCCCTTATATTGGGAAGACCTTAGCATAGGACTAAATTCATATTTCCATTTCATAATGGCTCAGTGACTTAACATTGAACAGGGCAAATTTATACAACAAATGAGAAACTTCTGTTGGATAGTCCTCTAGAATAGTGGTCAGCAAACTTCATGCGGTCACAGGTAGAATATTTTAGAATTTATAGATATGTGAAATCTGTTATATTTTCTTTAAAAAAAAATCAAACAACCCTTTAAAATGTAAGGCATTTTTATTTCTCTTTGCCATAGTAGGTAGCATACTATGTAATTTGCCAATCCTTGCTCTGTAGGATTAAGAATGACCTTGAAAAGTCAGTACAGATATCCTCCAATTTATCTAGAGGTCCTAGAGGTCAGTAATCCGATAGTATCCATGCTCTGTGTACTAGATGCTTGTCCTCTTTAAAGTTATGAGAACCGAATTGTAAGACCAGAAGAATAAAGTTGGTTGTAGCCCTGTGACTCTGGCCTCATAGAGGCCTGCTTTCTCGTCCCTGGAAGACTTGAGGAGACAGGTTAGTGCTGGCTCCGGATGTGTTAGTCAGAGGAGACACATTGTTAGTTAACTTTGAAAGTTTGGTTGCACACTAATACATGTATTTTAAAATGCAATATTTATAATGTAATCTCAGATGCTTTTTTTAGTAGCAGTAATTTGAAATTTTCAAGTGCTTAAACTCTCCTTTCTTTATATTTGCTCTTAATTACCCCATTGCACTTTTGTTTCCCCTCAATTTTTTTCTGTCCTCCCACCCCATTCTACTTGAATACTGTGTCAGATCGTCTTTGTGACCTTCAAGCATATCCTCATCCAACTGTTTTAGGCCTGTGAACCAGCTATTACAGCTTAGTGTAAGGTAGCAGTGTCTCTTAAAAATCCTTTAGATATGCAGAAGGAATTTCTATTATTGGTTTCCTTAAAATACATATATTTTATATAAAATATATACCTTAAAATATATATGCACAACATATATGTATATAATATACACACTTTTAAAATTTGGTTATATATTATATATAGACACATTTTTTTAATTTGGTAAGGAAAAAACACTTTAATTTGGTAAGAAAAAAATGAATAGATTCTTTTTATATTTTGGGGGGGTTGCATAATTTGGTTTTTCTTGACTATACATGATTTGGGGTTAAGGTGCTTGTCTCACATGTGACTAACCCTGGTTTTATCCTGCCACTCACTGCATATTTACCACCTCATCCTGTTCCCATAACTACTAGGAGTAAAGCACGAAGCACTGCAAGTGAAGCCCAGAACCTTTGTGGGTGGGGGAAGGTGATTGTTTGGTTAATGGATTTTTGTCATTTTCCTTACATTAGTCTATACTCAGAGCCTTCAATCTTTTGAATTTGTAACATTTTGATATATATTTGGGGAATTTTAAAACACTTTATAGATATTGGTCACAGAATACTAGATAATTTTTTAACAGGTGTGAAGTGTTTCTCTGGCACTACACAAAGACCATAGATAAAGAAATTAAATTCTAGGGAGTCATTTTCAATTTGGTAGTTACTTGTAGAACACTTAACCAGTACAATTGCAGTAGAATCTTAGAGTTCAGTTGGTTTTGTTTTGCATGTTGGAGTTGGTTACCTTAGTGTTAAGAAAATAGGCTTCACACAGCTAAAAACTTCAGGTTCTTGATTGGCAATAAGAATTAGATATGGTCAAGCACTTACAAATAGGATTTATGAAAGCATTTGATGGAAGAAATACGCTGGAATCCATTGAACTGGTGTTTGATTTCCAGTTCTACTCCCATAATTGTTGCAAACAAAATGCATAATCTTTCTAAAACTGAAAATTAATGTAATGTTTTGCATGATTACTATGAAGTTGACATAACTGATACATTCATTATTTTACAAGGACTATTTCTGGCTTATAAAACTATTTTGCCGATTGCCATTAAAAGCCACCTGTGTATACCACTTATTCCATACATGAAGCATACTTCTTGCTAAATTGCTTTGTAATCACTAAATATAGTCTTGAACATGGATTGTTTCTGCATTACTTTTGATTTTAAAATTGCTAAGACAGTTATTTGTGTTGCACATGGCTGACCTGGGTTTCATCCTCAATCACTTTGTATGCTCCCTGGACCTTGGCCAGGATTTATCCCTGGGTACAAAGCTGGGAGTAAGCCCTGAGTACAGCTCTGTGTCCCAAAGTCCGAAACTATATGTATATATTTATATATATAGTATAGTTAAAACTTTTTGCCTAAGATTGTTGACTTGTTTGAATCAAGAAGTTCTTAAAACTTAAAAATCCTGATGAATGTAATTGGTTGTTACTGTTATAATAGTAAAAAAATTATAAATAATAAACGACATTTTTCCAGCTAGTAGTTGATAAAAGAGGAAGTACTTAGGATAAATTGAAAACCTTTAATAGTGTAGTAAGACAGATTGTTTTAATAGTGACATAAACAGGTTTAAGTCTTGATTCAGCTATTTACTACATCTTGGAATTCGGATAAGTTTAAATTCTTAGTTTCCTCATTTATAAGATGAGGGTAGTAATAACTGTCTTGTATGGTTGCTTTAAACTTTAAATTATAACCTTGTTTTAAGTACTTTAGGGTAGTGTTGATAGAATTTAAGAAATTATAGCAGTAACTTTTTTCCAGCAACTTATCAAAAATGTAGGAGTCCAAATTTATTATAGAACTGCTATCTAAATCCATAAACCCAGCTAATTTTCTTAAAAGTATTTATAATGCTTTCCTTTCCCTAAAGCTTTTATTTTCTTCTTGAGATCAGCTCTGCAGTTCAGTGGTTTCTGGACGTTAATCTGTGTACTTGTGCTAGTCCTTAGTAAAATGGAAGAGTGTAGTTCTAGGATAATGCAGTGATTGCTTCACAAATTTAATCTTTATTTGAAAAATTCCATTTTATTTTGCCTCTAAATTTATTTTTGAATTGGTGATCCTAGTTTTGTATCTTTGTTTTTAAAACTATCGATTGGCAATTCTCACAGCCTACTTAAAATGTGATCCACAGGATAAAGATCATTAAGCTGATATGTATGTTAGAAAAAAATTTTGCACACTTAAATTGTAATGTAAAAATCTCATTTTGTGTTACATAAATTAAAAATTGATTTTAAAATAAAAAGCAGTTTATTTTTAAAAAGTTACTTGGAAAATAGACTGCTTGCTTTCCTAGTAATCAGCCATCTGATTTAATTAAAATTTACTTTTCCCCTTTGTCCACAAAATTCCTTCTTAAATCTGAGATGCTTGGTCTGGATAGATTTAATATTACGTTTTTAAGGTGATAGTATTTTAGAGCTATCATAGTCAATATATTATTTCTAGACAATACTTCTTACACTATTATGGTAGTATGGACAAATTAATTAAGATATAATTAATTAAAGTTTTCTCTTAAGATACTTTGTTTCTTTCAGGAAGAAATTAGAAGAACTGATACATAGTGACTATTATTAAAATATTTAGTCTAGTGTAAAATGCTGTTCAGGATTAAAGCTTGTGCCTAGCTTGCGCCTGACCTGAATTTGATCTGTGGTACTGGGCACAGCATCACTGGGCACTGGGTGCATTACGGAGGTTCCCCCTTTCCTGCAGCATCTCTGGCTGTGATCTGAAGACCCTGAGCACACTGGGGTGTCCCAAGAATCCCTGAGCAGCCCCTACTTCCCTAGGCTTTTGCGTTGGGACTGAGTCTCTGGTGGGGTCCCCAAGGCTTCAAAGCATCATTTGGAAGGCGGTCCCTTCCCCACCGCCCCACCTACACACATGCAAAATAAAGAAATAAAACACTGTTAAGTTGGAATTCTGTAGAACTTTAGAAGCTTGTTGATCAGAATACTAAATTTACTAAATACTAAATTTTTGTTTTGATAATGTTTTGTCTTATTGTATCTTTGCCAGTATCTTTGAATTAGTAGTAATTTAAGGGTAAAGTAATTGTGGAACAAGAGCATGCTTGTTCATTTTTTTCCCCAGTGCTGTCAAGAAATTAACAATAGACATCGATCTGAATTTTTTAAACAGCACCATCTATCTTTAATAATATTATACACGAGGTTTGATATTTGCTAGGGTTAGGGGATTTTATTATCTGACGGGAATTACTTGAATTACGTACTTAGTGATTCTTAAAAAATTCATACAAAGTACTCATACTATGATAGAAAATGTTACAGTAATATTTTTAAAGGTATCTGTGTTATTGTTAATAAATTGTTGCTTTCTGCTTCCTTTCTTTGAAAACCTTCTTGAACTTCCCAAATCTTCATACCTTTTATATAGCTTTATGTGTTTTTTGTTGTTGTTGTTGTTGTTGTTGTTGTTGTTTTGGTACCACATCATTATACTACTTTATATTTTGGTGATGACGAAAGGAAGAGAGAGCCAATCCTTAAAAGACTCTAAAAATTTAACTTCTCTGTAATGGTAGTTTTTAATCTTTAATGTGACTTTAATTAGCTTTCTGTCCTTAACAGAATTCAGAGATGGAATTCAGAGGGGTCACAAAGTGAAAATTACTCTTTTGTGATCGTTTTTAGAGTTTTTCAACCTCAATATATATACTTAATGACTAACCCCTTCCCCCAATTTATGTAATAACACAGTATTTTCAGATGAAGCTATTATCAGTCCCTAGAAATTTAGGCTTTGACATCACAAACACTTTTTTTTCTTTCTTTTTTATTGAATCACTGTGAGATACACAGTTTAAGAATGGGTATTGTCTACCCAAAAGGGGAGGGGGGAAAAAGGAGAGGATGGGAAGAGGGGAGAGGGAAGAAAAGCGCCTGCCTTTTAGAGAGGCAGGCAAGGGGTTGGGGGATGATGCGGGGGAACCTGGGGATACTGGTGCTGGGAAATGTACACTGGTGAAGGGATGGGTGTTGGAATACTGTATGATTGAAATTCAATCATGAATGCCTTTGTGTGATGCTCAAAAAAAATTTTTTTTAAGAATGGGTATTAATACCACTGGCATCAGTGTAACAGACAAAAAGGAATGATTTATGTTTCTGGTGTCGGATATTATAGTCTTGAATTAGTTAAATTAGTGTATCTGATGGGGCTGGAGAGGTAGGAGTGCAGGTAAAATGCTTGTCTTGCACTCAGTCCACCTAGGTTCAATCTCCAACATCCCGTATAGTCCCCAGAGCATCACTAGAAATGATTCTTGAGTGCAGTCAGTCGTAACCCCTAAGCACTGTCGGGTGTGGTACCCCGTTTTTGCCCCCCCCCCCCATTAGTATGTTTATTTAATACTTTAGAAGTAAGCTAAACTAGGGTGGTTGGGTATTGGATAGTGGTCTTTGTTTTCCCCTGTTATCATAAAAGCACCTATACACAAATGTATTCTAGCTTTAAGAATTCTGTTATTTCTTGAAAGAACCTAAATCATACAGATAGTTACTAGTCGGTGGAGGAAGGAGAAATGTGAAATGTAACATTATTCATAGATTCATATGTTTTGTTTTGTTTTTGCTTTTTGGATCACACCGGGCGATACTCAGGGGTTACCCCTGGCTTTGCACCCAGGAATCACTCCTGGCAGTGCTCACAGGAACCATAGGGGATGCTGGAAATTGAACCCCGATCGACTGCATGCAAGGCAAATGCCCTACCCACTGTGCTACCTACCGCCCCAGCCCCCCAGACTCATGTTTTTAATATTCAAGAACAGTACTTTACATTTTGTAAGAAGTAGATGTTACTTAGTTTTTTAAAGATGATGAGCATATAAAACTAAGTCAAGTGGGAACTGGAGCAATAGTACAGTAGGTAGAGCCAGGAGTAACCCCTGAGCATCACCAGGTATGGCCTAAAATCAAATAAGTTAAGCAAGGGCTTCTAGTGAATTAAACTAGTAGTTTCAATTTTAGTTCTTTGTTAGTAAAATGGTTTTGTTCTGGAAAATATAATCACAAAAAAATGTAGTCTAGGAAACATTTTGCTTGATTTTTTTTCATTGCTTTTACCCATTTTTTTTGTCATTATTGAAGTACTATAAATGTAGAGTTATTAAAGAATTAAGGTCTTTTTCCCCTACTGGTTTGTTTTAGGGTTTAACCCTTCTCCAGTTGCACAGCCACATCCTTCAGCAGGCCTTAACGTGGACTTTGAATCTGTGTTTGGAAATAAATCTACCAACGTTGTTGTAGATTCTGGAGGTAAGAAAAATACTCTATTCACATTATTATAAAGTGCTAGTCTATTTATTTATTTATTTATTTATTTGTTTGTTTATTTATTGGTTTGGGGGCCACACCTGGTGTTGCTCAGGGCTTACTCCTGCCTCTGAACTCAGGAATCAGTTCTGACGGGCTTAGAGGACCCTCTGGGATGCCAGAGACTGAACCCGGGTCAGCCGTGTGCAAGGCAAGCACCTGATCTGCTGTACTCTATCTCTGGCCCCACTAGTTTAAATAATAGATAAGATGGAGGTCATGTGCTTTTAACTCACGTAAATAGATTAAATTCGGGTACCCAGAGAAGTTATTCCTCCTCTTCCCTTACCAGGGCCTGAGAACCTCAAGGCACAGATCTCCACCCATTTTTGGTGGTAGTTTTGATACTAGTATGATTTTATTTCTCAGAACTATAGAAGTCTTTTTCAGATTAGACTCAGTTGCTAGAAACTGTAGGCTGAGTGTTATGCTGTTTACACATTAGTTTTTCATTTTACAAAATGCTTACCTTTTCTGAAATGAAACTGGCTCTTTTTAAAACAAGGAAAACAGAATCTATCGTTTATTCAGTGAAATAGTAGACATATAAATATTTAAAATGTTCTAAATATGAGCGCTGTAAATTCAGGAACTTTTTTTAATTATTATTGCTTTAAAACTGATTCTTGCAGTATACTTGTCTTAAAAGAACTTTATACTGGTTTCTAGTCTTGAGGATGAAGAGATGGCTCAAAGTGCTGAGCACATGCTTTGCAGTGTGGAGCCCTAGGTTTGATCCCTGACATCACATACTCCTCCAGAGCAGGGAGCTGGCAGTAGCGTTTCCATTTAATATAGGGTTAATTGAAGTTTGTAATGGTTACAGCTTCCTGTAAAATTGATAGTTTCTCTGAAGGATATTGGAAGACTATATTGAGACGTTCTCCACCTTTTTTCTAAAAATCGAGAATGTCATCTTTTCTGTGTTCTAGTAGTCCTTTTTTTTTTAATGCATTTGATGTTTTTCATTTCTCATTCTGGATAAACAAAAGTAAAGAGTATAAATCCCAACTTTTCATAATCTAGAAACTTACTATTGATACTTTTCAAATGAATTACATTTTTCATTTAGTGGATAGGTTTGATTAGATTTGCATTTTACTCTTTAGTAGGGAACTTTGAGGAATCTTATATTTTTACTTCTAAACAGTGCAATATAGCTTAGCTGTACTTAGCTAAGCATTTTCACTTGTTTCTAATTTATCTTACTCTGCCCCGAAGAGTATAAAAATGTCTATAAAATTATCTTTTTCGTTGTTTGGAGCCACATCTTGAATTCCTTGGGCTTATTTATGCCTCAGTGATCTTGGGACCATATGGTTCTGAGTTGCAGGGAATGGAATCCAGGCTTCCTGTATTCCAAAACATGAGCTCAGTCTTTTGAACTATCTCTCAGTTCCTAAAATGCTATTTCAATAATAAAAACCCACAAAATACAGATCCATATTTCTGATATATATTTTCATCGGTGTTTTTTCAGGAATAGTTTTGAAAAAACAAAGTTTTCTGGGTGGTGGAAGAGTTATGTTTTATTCCCCTTATTTCCCTCTTTGGAATCAGTACTTAAATGTTTCTCTCTGCATCCCTTTCACCTTAGTGTAATTTTGTCATGAAATAAGCATGATTTATGTTATGGCAATAGCTTTCTTCATATTTTGGTGGGGGGGTAGTGATTTTTTCTTCCTCCGTCTCAGAACATGTTAAGTGTTTATTTTTATAGTTTTTCTTGTAAGCGAACAAGGAGAAAAGGTAGAGACCTCCTTAGAAAGGTGTAGCACTGTAAAGTTCCTTAAAATCCTATTTCGTCTGTCTGTAACTTTAAGGCTTTGATGAACTAGGTGGACTTCTCAAGCCAACAGTGGCCTCTCAGAACCAGAGTCTTCCTGTTGCCAAACTCCCACCCGGCAAGTTGGTATCTGATGACTTGGATTCATCTTTAGCTAACCTTGTGGGCAGTAAGTATCCGGTTTTCAAATCTTCCTTAAAATAAATGATTTTATAAAAATGAGTCTAGTTTTCAAATGTTCTCTTTTTCTTCCGCCTTAGATCTTGGCATTGGAAATGGAACCACTAAGAAGTGAGTGTTGTATTTATAGTCTTTTCCCATGCACCATTTAGAGACTGATTTGGCTTCACCTAGAAATGATATGTAGTGATGTCAGATCTGATTCTTGAATTCTCTGTTTAATTAAATATATAGCAAAAAAAATAATTTCAGGCTTTAATATTATATACAATTATTTCTTTAAGTGATGTAAATTGGAGTCAGCCAGGTGAAAAGAAGCTTACTGGAGGATCTAACTGGCAACCAAAGGTTGCACCAACAACTGCATGGAATGCTGCAACAATGGTGAGTTGAAAAAGCTCCTGACAAGTTAGGAAATGGTTTATTTTAAGTGACAGGCATAAATGGGAAGGAAAATAGTTGTAGAAGTGTTAAGTAATTTTTTTTTTTAAGGAATCTGGGTGGCTTTGTTTTCCACACACATTTTAAAAGCTAATACACAAAAGTTACTTTTTTGCTGACATTGTTTTAAGAAGTATGTTGTATTTTATGTAAACTTCAAATTAAACTTTTGTGATACTTAGTATCCCCACTTTGTTGCTGAGTAAATGGAGATACACATTCAGTTAAAGTAATATGACTTGGATTACAGAGCTCTTAAGTGATATGGATGGGGGGTTTGTTAGGTTTTGGTTTTGTTTTTAGCCCAAGGAAGCATAACTACAGAGTATGTAGTTAAGCATAACTACAGAGATTGCTCATCTTACATTTATTTTCTATTTAGAATATGCAGTCTTTAATTCTTTGATATCACAAAGAAAATGTGCTTCCTTATTTAGTCCTAATCCAACTGACTCCAGAACCAGAGTTTTTTGAAGTTCTTTGTTCTGAGCCCCACCTACTCCATCCCTGATCATTTCCCCTCAGTTCCTCAGAGCTAAAAAAGGCAGTCATTAATATTTAATACCATAAGAATATTCTCAGTATAGGAGAAGTGACTTGATTTTTAGTGGATACAGAAAAACTTTATTTCCAGAACATTCAATTCAGGGAAGTGTTGAGGAAATAAAGAGAATAAATTGAGTTTGAGCTTATAGCTTTGGGAGACAGGTTCGAAGAACAGGTAAATTTGCTACAAGGCTCACCTCTCTATGAATGTCCCTGGATGACTTTGATAGATTGATTGAGGGGCTTTACGAATTAATAGGGAAATTGATAGTAATGAGGATTAATTATGTATGCTGGTTAGAACTTACTATTAAGGAAGTTCACAGTTGCTCTAAGTGTGGTTGCCCTAAAGGTACCTTGTGACCACCTCATCTTTATAGTCAGCTGCAGTTTTACCAATCCAGTAAATCTCCCCAGCTCAGGAAAAAAAAATTCATCATGTAGGAAATTTTGAAATATGCTTAATTATACAGGTTATATATGTTTTAGTTTTCCTACTGTTGTGAGAGCCCCTTGCCCTGATGATAGTTGATTCCTTGTTACTAAATCCCTTCTAGGTTATTGCCTTTTTTTTTTAACTTGGTTTAGTTAAAATTGCTAAGACCAAGCCAAAAAGATGTGTTGATAAAATTTTGTTGTGACAGGTTTTCGTTTTTATAAATGGAAGATAATATTGATACTTAGCCGCCTTTAAGGTATTATTACTTTTTCAGTGTTAGTGGTCACTACCGTCACTAATATGAAACATAGCATTTAAATAAGTTTAGTTTTTATACATACTTTCTTGAATCCATAATGTTTGAGCACAGTGTTTGAGTAGTAAGCAGATATGATTACTCTTCCCCACTTAGGAAGCAACTAGAAAGCATATTTAAATTGAAATCTGTATTCTTTTGAGGCTGAATCTACTGAATACTTTCACTTGAACACCTCCATTGACAGTTTGAAAAAATATTAAATTAGTGGATTTTATAGCCTACTGTGAATTATAATTGATTTATATGTGAGAAATGATACAAATTGAAGCATACAAAAATGCAACTAATGGGGCTGTAGTGGTGATAAATTTTTGCCTTGCGTGTGGGTGACCAGGTTTGATCCCAGCATCCTCTATGTTCCCTCAAACACTGCCAAGAGTAATTCCTGAGCTCAGAGTCAGGTGTAACCCCTGAGCATCTTCAGGTGTTTCCAGAAACAGCAAAAGAATATAACAAACATTTTGTATTAAATAAGTGTTGGTCTATGTTAATAATTCAACTTCTGTAGGTTGTACTTTAGATTGGACGTTGAATCGTAAAAGCACCTACCAATAGAACTTATATATAGATCAATATGATAGCAGCATTTATGATGCTTTGTGCTATATGGTAATGTGATCATCTCTAAATATGATAAAATGTGTCTTAGAGGTTCTTTAATGACTAATAATTAGAGGTGATGTGATTCAATACTTAGATCAACTGCTGCTTTTGACATTTCTTTTATTTATTTCTTTTTATTTCTAACCTTTTTATTTATCCTTAAACACTGTCAAGGTTTTTAAATACTTTTTAATTAAACACATTCATAGGTATTAAAGTATCATTTATGATGTTATACTATAAATTCTTTTCATTATTTTTAGCTTCTTATTCTGTAGCAGACATCACATAATGCAGATTTATTCATGGGAAGCACTGAATTTGGCATTGTTTATTCAATGGATACATTTTATATTTAATGACACTTGTATATCAGTACACTATTTTGTGTGTACAGGGATGATGTCGAAGACTAAATTTCCCTAGTCAACCTTGATAGTGTTTTTAGTGTAGATATTCTTTCCATTAGATACTGAAAACATGAGGAATTTTAGGTAGTGAATGTACATGTGAACTAAAATGCTCTCTGTGTATTTTGTTGTGTAAGTACTTGTTCTAATCCAGTGTTATTGCATTATGTAATTGTTCTTCCTGGGAAAAACAGAATGGCATGCATTTTCCACAATACGTAAGTGACCAAAAACTAGCCTTTTTTGCAATAAATTGGCATGCTATTAACCACTGCTGTAGCAGAATCTCATAACCTTCCAGCTATTACTTGTTTTCACATTCAGATTTTTGATGTGCCAAAAAAAAAAATTCTTTCTAGCATCTCCTGATTTGATGGGTGTGTTGCAGAATTGATTCTGATGGTGGCATGGGAAATACAATTTTATTTTTTTGCTTAATATTCTGCCATTGCTGCCAGATGGCTCTGTGTGTGTGTGTGCGCACGCGTGCGTGCGTGTGTGTGTGCGTGTGTGTGTGCGCGCGCGCTGCCCCCTATGCACTTGATGACTTATGAATGAAGTAAAGTGTTGATCGTGGTGATGTCAAAAATAACAATTGCATGAAATCTTACAGGCTTCTGCTATACTTGGCAGTTTGTCTACTCTTGCAACCTTTGGTTTTTAAGTAGGGAGAGACCAATAAATCCTACTTGCTCACCCAAATACTAAACTTTCAGCTATTCACTGACGCTTCATTTATTTTCTCTGTGTGTATGTCCAAATTGCCATAAGTTTTTTTCAGTTGTTTAGCAGTGTTATTGGTCTTTCACCTGTACTCAGTTTTAGTTTTCATTTTAAGGTAACAACCGGTAATGTTGTTAAGACAGCATATACATCTAAAATGATTTTATGCTCCGATTGTGTATTTGTAGAGGCTGAGTTAAGGAAAGGGGGATACTTAGACATCTTTGTGGAAGGTGGCTCTTTTAAGCATTAAACAAGTTTAATATTTATTGCTCCTCTTAAAATTGGTGCTTTTGCAGAAGATAGTTTAATTTGCTAAGTAAATCAGAAGGAATACAAATATACAAACTACCCTTTAGGGCTAGAGCAGTAGTACAGTGGGTAGGGTGCTGGCCTTGCACACGGCCAATCAGGATCAATGCCCAGCATCCTCTTCAGTCCCCTGAGTGTGTTAGGTGTGATTCGTGGGCAGCCAGGAGTAACCCCAGAGAAACACACCAGGTGTGGCCTTAAAACCCCTCCATTTCGATGCCTCCACCCAAAAAAACCCTTACACTTCATAGTAGTAGTTATACTTAGTATTTGAAATCCTTGGTTTATTGTTACTACTTTTTGGAAAGATAAAGTAAATTGATTTGGGGTCTTTAACTGTTTTCCTTGCTAAAAAATTAACTACTTAGGAAAACATTCATTAATAGTACTTTTTCTGGTCAGTTTTTTTGTGATAGTAGTAAACGTTTAGATTTTAGAACTTTGATTTTTTTTTTTAAATCCAGAGATGTTTTTAAGCTCTCAAAGCATGCTGAATTCTTAGATCATTGTTGTATCTAAGTTATCTTAGATCATCGTATCTAAGTTTAAATGGTACTTCTTTATAATTTGCTTCTCTGCTCAGTTCAGTGCACTTTTTAAATTGAGCAATAATTGAGAGAGTAATTAATGATCACAAGTATCACATTTAATTATAGCTGTCTTAGCAATTCTCTATAGTGGAACTGCAGCTATTTGTTCCTTGAAATCAGTTGAAATACATCAGTCTTACTTCCTTGTTTATTATTTTTTACATATCAGGCACCCCCTGTAATGGCCTATCCTGCTACTACACCGACGGGCATGATAGGATATGGAATCGTAAGTATTTTTACAGTTACGACATTTTGGAAATAGGATGATTCATAGTTAACATGCCTTTGTTTCAATTTAACTGTAATGTCTTAATATATAGCCTTCTATCATAGATTGTTTTCTTAATATTGACATTATACAACAGGATACCATTTGTTTGGTATTTGCAGCATTCTTGGTTTATTTTTCCCTTTACTAGCCATTTTATACTTCATTTAAGCCTTTGTTGCCTGTAATCTTACATCAATAGCAGTGAGGTCTTTAAACCTTTATGCTGTAGTAGAAGGGAGGCAAAACATTTCTTGAGTTGTGTAGGGTAAAAGCAGTTTAGTAAAGGCCAGAGAAAAGTTCAGTGATAATGACTGAACATTACAAAAACAGTCCTCTAATCTTTAAACTATTCACAATCCATATCCTAGACTTTCCTTATTCTTCCAGCTTTGTGTAAATTCAGATAACAAACAGAGGTAATAGAGTCAGTACACTGTAACATGTTTGAAGATCTATTACTAGGAGGAGGGTCCCACCGCCCCCTGGCTGTGGCTGCTGTGCTACTATATTTCCCTCTTTCAGACATAGCTCTTGTCCTGCATGTGAGGAAGTTTCACAGTCTTTAGTTTAGTTTTTATTATAAGAACGTCTGCATAAAAACTTAGGTCATAAAATTGAAGTGAAGTGGGGCTGGGGCAATAGCACAGCGGGTAGGGTGTTTGCCTTGCACGCGGCCGACCCGGGTTCGATTGCCAGCATCCCATATGGTCCCCTGAGCACCACCCGGGGTAATTCCTACGTGCAGAGCCAGGAGTTAACCCCTGTGCATTGCCAGGTGTGACCCAAAAAGCCAAAAAAAAAATTGAAGTGAAGTTCTTACTACAAATTGGAGTCTACATGAGATGTAAAGTGGAGATTCATCAAAAGATAATATTGTAGAGTATTACAGTTCAGTGGAAATATTGAACTGTTCTCGGTGTGCTGTTTTGTCTCATGTTGACTTTATACTGAAGAGTAATTTTTTAAAAATGAGTTAATAGTCTGTTTCCATTTACTCAAAAAATGAGCTCACTTCTTTGTGTACAATTTAGCCTTTTGGTTCTCCCTAGAAATACCTGAAATGAAATGAAAGAAATATAAAGACTAAAACTTCTTCCAGGAGGGACCTATCTTCATTTGTAATTGCATAAATAATGCAGTCTTGATTTGATACATGATTTGATGCAAATACTCGATTTATGCATGCAGTTAATTTATCTTAAAAGAAATAGCTATTATATAGTCTTAATACTCTCCATTTTTAAAACTGACATTTGGGAAATTTGCAAGATTTTGGGGTCTGAAATACTTTCTCATATTTTAGTAATATCTCATTGTCTTTTTTAAAAGCAAAATAAACTTTTAAATGTGAGTACATGAAGATTTTTGTACCCCAAAGGTAGCCTTAAAATTTTACAGCAATCAGCCTTGGTTGCATTTACAGAATTTTTCCAGTAAATCAAAACAGAGTATCGGTACTTTTCATTCAGCCCTTTAATCTTTACTTAAAAGAAGATGTGAGGCAACATTTTTTTCAAATGTGACATCTTTTTTTTTTTTTTAGCCTCCTCAAATGGGAAGTGTACCAGTAATGACACAGCCAACCTTAATATACAGCCAGCCTGTTATGAGACCACCAAACCCCTTTGGCCCTGTATCAGGAGCACAGGTATTATCACTGTGTAACTATTAATGTGCCTGATGTGGAAGGAATATAATAATTTAAAAGCTCCTTTTTTATTACTTGGAAAACGAATAGTGTTTTTTCCCCCTTCGTGGTAGATTTCATTTGCATTCATCACTTTTTTATATGAGAACTTCTAAGGGATGTTGATAATTTGGAAGAAGACAGATTATAAGTATTGAAAGATGGAAAACTCTTGATAAGTGAATTGTTGGTGGGTTCAGAGAATGGCTTTTCTCAGGTTAAAAAACCCTGCTTTGTGCTCAAGATTCTCTTATGCTTTCCCTTGTGAATCCTAGAAAGCTTTAAATTGAATCAAATACCTTAACTAATAGTGGTGCTGAAACAAGGTACGATCGAGATATTTATAAATTTGATAAGTTTTCCAAATGTTGGGAATGTTACTTTTCTTTTAGATAACTCTGCCAATGAGAATTGTGATTAAAAACAAACCAAAAAGAGGGTGAGGAAATGTTGGAATATCATGTTTGTCCAATTTCTTTAATGAATTTCCCCTTCAGATGTCTCTATCCTGCTTCCTAAAAGGAGTTTACCCCCCCAGACTGCAATTTGTTTATCTCATTGTTATTTTAAGGGGTTATTGTTGTTTAAAGCTTTTTATTAGGAGGTAGATGTTGCGATTTTTTTTCTAATTTTTTTCTAATTTCTAAAATTTTTCTAATTTCTAAAATTTTTCTAATTTCTAATTTAACTGGTTGCATACTACACCTTTGTGAATTTAAGAGATAGCTTATGAGGTTTTACATATATGGTTCTGCTTATATTTAATAGTTAAAATAAAATGCTCATGGGGCCAGAGAGATAACATGGTGGGTATGGTGCTTGCAATGCAGCCTATCCAGATTCAGCGCCTAGAACATCGCCAGGAGTGATCTCTGAAAACAGAGTTAGGATTAAGTCCTACGCCCAGCTGGGTGTAGCTCAGAAAAAAAATTTTACGTGCAGTTCCTAAAGCATTCCTGTTCTTTGCCCTCATTTTGAACTGATGGATTGTTGTGTCTAATGTGTGTTTGAAAACATCTGCATGAACACTTTTACTGGACCGACTTGTATCCTACATGTTGGTACATATATTGCTAAGGATTAGTTTGTATTATTCAGTTGAAGTTGCACTTGTGTATTTCATAGGCTAGCATAGGGGAGATTTTTCTTTTCTTTTTTTTTTTTGCCTCTTTGTCTTTTTGAGTATTGAACTTATAGATAACTGCACATAAATAGTGGTAGTGGATACCTCTGGTTAAGAGGTAAAATTCGTGTTTGGTGCAGTTAAAACATTTGCCCAGATGCTTCCTTTTAGGCATATCAACCGTTAATCTTTTCTTCAGTTAAGAATTTACAAATGAAGGTAACTTGGAGCTACGATAATTACTTTGTGGGGGGAGGGGTTGAACCATGCTCAGTGGTGCTCATGAACCACTTTTGGAGGGCCTCAAGGGACTTTACGTTGGGATACTGAGGTTCAGTCATGGTCTACTCTGCAAGACAGGCACCTTGCCCTCATATTATCTCTTTGGGCCCAGTCACTTTTTATGTACTTGTTAATAAAATGAATTTTGGCCATTTTTCTTTTTCTTGTATTCTCAATTTTAAAAACTGGCTTGCTAAGGAACCAACCAGAGTTTGATAATATTTTAAGAACTATGTTGATGATTTTCCTACTGATAGAGATATTTTTCTGGAGATTATCTGTCTTTATATCATTCTTTGATCTTTTCTTCATTACTGATACCTTTTTTTAGGGGACATGTGGGAGAAGGTAGTGCTTTGGGGGGTCTCCAGGGCCACACCCAGTGATGCTCAGGGGACCTTGTGGTGTTGGGGATCAAACCATTATTCAAGGCATGTGTTCTGTGCTTTCTTCCTGACTCCTCATACTTTCTAATTCAGATTAATTTACTTTTAATTCTTGGTTCTTTTGCTGTAAGAGACCAAATGATAAAATGTATTTTTAACCTAATGTTCACAATTACAAATTTACCATAAAACACTAATGACAGCAATTTTTCCCTTGTTATTTGACAAAACTTCTCAGTGTGGGTCTAGCCTTGTAAGCTTCTGTCTTAGAAACCTGGGAGTGTTCCATTAGCTTAGATAGTGCCTCTCAATTCCAAACACCCTCACTCTATTATCCCACCTCATTCTCAGAATAAATTTTAAGGTAGGTGTATCTAGTATCATGCTATCATCCCGTTCATAGATCATGTAAATGAGACCTGGAAAAAGTCTCTTAATATGTTCTTTCACATTTCTGGGCCACACCCAGTAGTGCTCAGGGTCTTCTTCTGACTCTTGAGTTTAGGGATCCTTCCACCCTAGTGGTGGGTCTCTGGGGGACCATGTGGGGTGCCAGGAATCGAAGCCAGCTATTTTTATCAGTTACTTAAAGAATCTTTCTAGGAACTGGGCAAGTAGTAAAGTGAGTAGATGCTTGCCTTGTATGCAGCTGACCAGGTCCTTTCCCAAAATGCCATGTGGTCCCCCAACACTGCCAGGAGTAATCCCTCAGCACTGCTTGGCAGAGCCAGAAAGAAAGAGAAAAAGAGGAGAGAGGGAGGGAGGGAGAAAGGGAGTAAAATTCTCACAGACTTGGAGGTAGCTCAGTGGTATAGTGGTTGCCTTGCATGTGTAAGACCCTGGGTTCAGTCTTGAGCCCTGCAAAACGAAAAGTTAATAAAGGAAGTAAGTTGATAGCTAGGGAAAGAGAAAAAGAAGAGTTAGTCAAGTAGCCTGCAGACTCTGGTCTCCTCTCAGTACTCTTAAGTCCTTTCTCACCTTTGTTCTCCATGTTTCTTTTGAGTCTTAGGGTTGATCTGCTGTAATTACATTCACCATTCTTGCATTCTAAAATATCTTTACCCAGATTAAACTTCTTTCCTTCATGCTTATTTTACAGTAGTCTCCTCATGTTCTTGCTTGACTAAATTAATCCATTATGCTGATACTAATCTTATATTGACAGTATTCATAATATCTTATTTCTGTTCTCAAAATCAAAGGTGAAGTTAAATCAAAAACTGTATAGATTCCCTGTTTGTAGAGACAATAATGGTTTACTTGACATTGAGGTTCCCGCCTCCCAGTCTTTTACCTTCCTCAAGAAACAGCCAGTGTTCTACTGCTGCTTGATTTTTTTTTAATAGAACTTCAAACTACCTGACCTTCTCCACATCTTTCTTCCATGTCACCTTTTTTTTTTAATCACTTTCTCTTACTTTGATCACTCTTAATTCTTCCCTCCTTTCTTCTACCATCCAGTCTAGTAGAAGACTCATACATTTTCCTACTTCACAGGTACATGTCTCTCTGTTCCACTGTCCTTTGTGTCCCCGGAGTCTGTAAGTCAGTGTCTGACTTATTGTTGAACATTATGTGTTAAATTAGTGAATAAGGTTGAAACCTTACTTTTCCATTGTCCAACCTACTCTAGTCACTGATCTCTCTTTTCACTTAAAAACAATGTTCAAGCAGTGCTCAAAAATCTGGTTAACTTTATTGACGATAATAGTTACTCTGGTCAGGAAAGTAGAGCAGCAGTTAGGATTCATGCCTAGTGTGTGCCCAAACTTAATTCCCATACCACATAGGTTCCCTAAGCATTACTGAGTGCAGCCCTGGAGACCCCAGCACCACTGAGTTGCCCAGGTAATTCCGGGCACTATCAGGCCCAAAGCAGCATTGCCCCCTCGTGCCCTTGCAGTGAACCAACATCTTTTGATGGAAAATTTGAGGGCCCACAGCCTCTTTAAAATAGGTGAGTTTTGCTTTTCCTGCTCTAGTTTTCATGGTCCTTAGCCACACTCTTGTGTTCATTCAGTACTAGCTGTAACTAACCAAAATAAGTTTTCTTAATGGATTTCCTAATAGCATTCTTTTTCTTTAAGCTGTGTTCAAAATTCCATGAAAACAGAGAACATCTTTGTACCCTGTAAATGCTTTCATTGTAAAAATACAGGATTTCATCAAAGTAGAATCTTTTCATCAGATCCTGATTCTATAGTTGTTCCCAGAATTTTCCCTGATCCCGGAAAAATGTTCTTTTGGCAGCTACTCACCTCAGGCATATTTAACACTGTTTTTAAGTGAAAGGAGAGATCAGTGAATAGAGTATGTTGGACAATGGAAAAATAAGGTTTCAACCTTATTCACTAATTTAACACATAATGTTCAACAATAATAGTAAGTCAGATATGAAGTCACTGTGTATTCTACCCAAATGTAGAATACACAGCACAGTGTTGTGTTTCCTACAATGTACATGGATGACTCCGAGGACTGCAGCACGTTATAACATCTTTCAGTATCATTAACTCTGTTAAGATTTTGTTCTCTGTAGGAAAATTGTCTTCATTATAGCTTTTATTTGATAAACTTGGTATATGCCTTTTTATATAACTGATTTTCTCCTCATTTATGTGCCCTCTCGTTCTGTGTTGGGGGTCAGATTGGGACGGCCCCACAGTTCTGTGCTTGGTGGTTAAGGGACTGTGTGGGACCATGTATGGAACCCAGACCCCTGTATGCAAAGCATGTGCTCAGCTCTTGGAGCCATCTCCTCGGCCATTTATTTTAAGTTTATTTTTATTTTAGGGGCAGTACCACAGTGGGTAGGGTGCTTGCCTGTACACAGCTTATCTGAGTTTAAAACCCAGCACCCTATATTGTTCCCCATGCCCCGCCAGCTGCTGCCCCAGAGAAACAAATTCGTTTCATTTTTATTTTTTTGACAGTGCTGGGAACCAAACCCAGTTTCTTACATATACAAGGCAAGTACTGTACCAGAGAGCCTCATTCCCAGTCATTCTATGTGTGTTTTCAGACAGTTCAATGAAAATGTTCATTAGTTGCTTAAAGATAGGCATTCCTATGGAGCAGAATGATTGATAGCCCAGCAGGAAAGGTGCTTGCCTTACATGTGGCCTGTGGAGTTTAACACCAGCACCCCAACATTGTCCCCTACCCACTCCAGCATGTTCCATATTAAAGAGCAAGGAATAAGCCTTCAACACAGCCAACCAGTTTGGCCCCAGAACAAACAAAACAAAACAGAAATGGATACTAGGTTTTGCCTCTTCATGAAAGTTGTTGCTTTTCTTTTCTTTTTTGTCTTTAAATGTTCCTGGGTGTTTGACTATATCCCTATGATTAATGATGGTATCTCTTCTATGCTGCTAGAGTTTGGCTTGTTTTAGCTCTCTTATAACTGCTTATTAGTTTAGGGAGAATGAGCATTCTTACACTTCTTGCCCTTACTTTATATAATTCTTTATGTGTTTGCTGGTCCATTGCCAACCAATAATTTGTAAAACTTGTTCAGCTATAATCAGTATACAACTGTTAATGTTAATAAACATGAAGGCTCTTAAGTTTCAGTTTCCTTTTAAAAGACACTAATATAAAGTAATAATACTTCATTAATTATTTTATTTTGGGGTTTGGGTCATACCCGGTTGTTCTCTGGTCTTATTCCTGGCTCTGCACTCAAGGATCTCTCCTGATGGTACTCAGGAGACCATACTGGGTGTCAGGGCTCAAACTCAGTATGGCTGCAGGACAGGCAAAAGTTCTATCAACTGTACTGTCTTTCCAGCCCACTATTGATGACTTTGTAAAGCATTTAAGGTATTGAAGATTATGGGAAAAGTTTTTGCCTTTGTCATGTTATTATTTTTTTAATATGAGGAACTCAAGCTTACTTTCTATGACTTTTTGCTCCTTAAAGCAATATGAGAACCATGGATTATTCATTCCATTTGAGCCTTTACTTAAAAATTAAACATTGAAAATTTAGTTGGTTTCTTGGTATTAAGGTGTTTTATTTTTGTTTTTTACTTTTTTATTGAATCACTGTGAAGATATACCCTTACAAAGCTGTTCATGATTAGATTTTAGTCATACAGTATTCCAACACCCATCCCAGCACCAGTGTCCCCAGGTTCTCTTCCATCACCTCCCTACCCCCAGCCTTCCTCTATAGCAGGCATCTCTCTCACACCTCTCTCTTCTTCACACTTCTCTCTTTCTCTCTCTCTCCTCTCCTCTCTCTGTGATACTGAAAGGTTATCATGAATATTGTTTTGTATACTTTTAACACTCAGATCTTGTCCAGAGATTATCATTTCTAGCTATTATTATCATACTGGTCTCCTCTATCGTACCTGCCCTCAGCCCCACACACACTTATGGTTGATTCCATGTTTTATTTTTTTAATGGGGGGATTTGGTTCTGTTGTGGACAATGTGGCTGAAGATACAAAATAACTGCTATTTTGTTTTTAATTCGACTAAGTCTGAATCAGATGTGTGAAAAGAAACTAGTGCTTTTTTACCCTTCTAAATGGACATACTGTTGACTTTAGATACTGGGATGGTTCAGATTTTACTAAAAATTTAAAATAAATAACTTTTGGGGCTGGAGTGATAGCACAGCAGGTAGGGCGTTTGCCTTGCACGTGGCCGATCCAGGTTCGATTCCCAGCATCCCATATGGTCCCCTGAGCACCGCCAGGAATAATTCCTGAGTGCAGAGCCAGGAGTTAACCCCTGTGCATCGTCGAGTGTGACCCAAAAAGCAAAATAAATAAATAAATAAATTAGATAACTTTTGTGTAAGAACTGAGGATGTTCTTCTTAATTTACTTTGGGTTTTGTTTGCTATTAGGGTGTATTTGGTGGGGTTTGGGAGGTTAATTTTGTTTATATAAAACTTGGTAAGTTAGCTGTGGGTGTTGGCTGTGGCTCTTTGTGTCACCTGCTCTGTCCAGCTGAAGGCCATTGCCTAGTCAGTAGAGTGTTCTGCTCTTTTCCTTTCCTGATGGAAGATACAATGAAGAATTGACTTTGGAAATGATTTGGAAATTGATTACCTCAAACTGTAGTTTCAGAGCACACCTAAGTAATTTGAACTTAAATTTGAGGGGTCCTACATATTGGCCATTGTTAATAATAAAGACTTATAATTGGTTTTTATTGTTGTTTTGGGAATTTTTTTTTGCTTTAGAACATTTCTTATAATGATGGAAATCTTAAAATCCAATATAACTGAAATGCTAAAACCTTAAAGAACATTGGATATAACTATATTAAAAGCACAGGGTGCATTAACTATGTTAACGTTCGTTAGATAAGCCTCATTTTAAAAATTGCTTTTTGGGGGGGCCAGAGTGCAGGGTGCAAGACTTTGCGCTTGCCGACCTGGACTCAGATCTTGGCAACCCATATGTCCCTTGAGCACCTCCAGGAATGATTCTTGAGTACAGAGCCATGAGTAAGTCTTAGCACCCTTAGTCAGACCCAAAATAAAATAAAAGTTTCTTTTTTGTTTGCATATTATTTTGTATTTAAGTATACCCATAATTTTTTGAGTTAAAATTAATTCAGTGTTGCAGATTTTAGAGAAATTGCTTTTAAGTTAACAGATATGCAATCAGATCTATGTGTTACAGCAGCTCTATGATACTAATAAACAGATTTGATGGCTTAAAGTAACAACTTTTTTCTTTCACAGCTTTTTCCTGTACTGCAGGCTCTATATCTGAAATACAGGTTCGGCAGGACACACTTTTTCTGAGTCCTCTGTATAAGGGTCCTTCCTTGCCTCTCCAGCTTTGCGTAGCACCACTAATTTTGGTTCGTAGCTGCACTACTTCATGTTCTGCCTCGGTCATGTCTCTGTCTTCTCATGATACTTACCTCCTATCAAATCATCTGTCATTGAAATAGGGCCCATTTAATTCAAGCACAGGGTACCAGGGATCAAGCTTTGGGCATTACACATGTCAGGCATGTGCTATGTCATTTTTGAACAGCTTCGATTACTTACTAAGTCATTGCCAGTTGCTAAGGATGAAACAGGAAAAAGATACTCTTAAATCTGTGCAGCCTATAGTTGATTGTAATATGGAAGCACAGGTTACTGGTTAATGATAGAATACTAATCCTTTTAAGAGAAACTGTTGAGAACACAGTTGAACAACAGATTCGGTGATATTTTTTGTTTCATTTTTTTGATGCCTCCTAGTCAGTTCTTAGCCAAGCTGGCCATCCATTTAATGCAAAGGCTTGCGGATGCCAGTATACCCAGGTGGTTATCTACCCCAAGAGTGTTTGAGGCCGCCAAGACTGCACCCAGGAATACCTTATGGTGCCAGAATTCCAAGCCGGCTCAGGTACAAGCTAGGCATGTCTCCTGACTGGCCCCATTTGATAGCAAGTCAGCATTTGATTATAGTTGGTAAGGGAGGTTCAACTAATACTGGACCTATTTTAATGTATTTTAGGCAAGGCCTTGGCTTCTTTATGTACATAGTTGGTACAAAACAAAGAGAAATCCTCAAAACTGAGGAATTGAGATATTGGGACTAGGTATACTCTTAAGTCCCATTCTATAAAGGAGCCAGGGATTAAATTCAATTTCATCTACAAAACTTTGCTGCCATTCAGGCAAAGGAATTATATTCATTTTTCTATTAAGACCTCATGGACTGGAAAGATAGAACCACACACAGGTAGGTCGCTTTCCTTCCACACTTTATCTTGGCTTTAGTCCCCAACATCCCATATAGTTCCCAAGATTAAACCCGGAACATTGCTGGATGTGTCATCCCGCCCTTCCCCCTCCAATAAAGGAAGAAATGAAGAAAGGAAGTTTATTTCTCAAAAACAAAAACAAAAAAAAACCCACAAAATTAAGTCTGTATAGTATTACTGTTGCCTATCCAGGCTTTGGGTAACTGAAAGGTTCAAATATAAAGACCGGGTAAAGTTGATTCTTTCCTTAGCACAGCTGAAATGATGTGAGACTTTTTTCCCTTAATACCCAACCTTCCATTCTCCAGCAAACTTAAATTTTACCAGCTGTACTTTCTGAGACTATTGCTGTTTCTGTTCTAATTTGACTTCTTTCTTTTTCTCTTTAAATTTTTCTTCTTTGGGGGTTCGGGGGGGGGGGTTGAGATTAGCACTTGCCTTGCAAGTGATAGACCCAGTTTCAATTCCTGGCACAACACATGATCACTCTGAGCACCACCAGGAGGTGGTCCATAAGCAGAGATTAGGAGTAAGCCCTGATCATCACCAGGCATGGCCCCCAAAAATATGAGAAAGGGGAATGGGCAGAGAGGTACTATTATTGGCAGGGCACTTGCTGGCCCTTGTTCCTTCTCTGGTATTGCTTATGATCTCCCAAGTAATGCCTGGAGTGATCCCTAAGCACAGAGTCAGAAGTAAGTCTCAGCACCCCCTAGGTATGGCCTCAAAATAAAAAAAATTATTTACTCTGGGTATGTTTTCTTTTTATTTTGTAATTTTTCCTATTCTACAACTAAGAAAATGCAGTCTACAACTAAGAAAGTCTTTGATCTAGAAATAAGTGAAATTTGCCTTTATTTAGATTATTTTTAATTCCTAATTTATTTGAATGTAACTCTTGAAATAATGAACCGTCCAGAGAAGCCAAGTTTTACCATTATGATGTAAATGTGACCAGTTCTTAAGTTGTTATTTTTAACTTTTTTTTTGGTGAAAGTTGAATAAAGTAGAGTAAGGAGATAAAGAAATTTTAATTTAAGAGCGGTCATCAGTTATGTATCAATTTTATTTTATGCTGATATGATGGTACTCCGTATTTCATTTACCTGTAAAATTAGAAATACTAGTCATTTTGTTAAAAAGCATATCTAATTGTGGAATAGTTTAACAACAGGGTACTTATTTTTAAGCTCTTACAATTTTGATTGCAGAGATTACCGAAATGAATGGTTACAAAACTGCTCTTTTTGTTCTTTGAGATGGCATGTTTGTAATAGGCTTTTACTAGAATGGTCAGTATAGTTTGTCATACTGGTTGGTAATAGTTGAGTTTTGAAATTAATGGTTATAATTGTTTTTTTTTTTCTCCTTTAAATTTTTATTTTTTAATACTTGCCCTTCAAATGTTGTAATTTGCTCATCACATAAGGGTCAGTCTTTGTTTCAATTGACTTTCTCTTCAGTTGACTTTCTCTCAGGTTCTTTAAGTCCTGGTGCTTCTTACCAACCAGCATTCTTTTCCCTGATTTGTGCTCTTTAAGTCATCATTTTTCCATGAGCAGCAGTAGTTGGGTCATTGGAGCATGTCTTTTCCTGCTCTTCCTTCCCAGCAATTCTAAGCACCAGTGCATGGTGTGTTTCTGTGTTTGTGCAGCCGCCAGTGCATGGTGTGTTTGTGCAGCCGCCAGAACTCAGTGGGACCAGACTCTAGTGTTTTCTCAGAAGTCCCTGGAGTCTGCCAGACCAGTCTGATCTAGTCCACTTGTGAATAGAACTGATGTTATGAAACTTACTGCCAGGAATATTATTTAATCTTCTTCCCTCCTACGTTAATGTAACTACGTATTTACCTGTATGTGTATTTCACCAAATTAAGACAAGTATTGTTTAGGAACAAACAGCGCTTAGTCTCCCTTTTCAATATTTGTTAACTTCAAAACTTCCCTTTGGCTGTATACTCACAAATTGAGACGACAGGTGTTCCTTTAATTGGGATTTTCAGGAATAGTTTCCTTTAGGATTTTCAGGTTTTCAGACTGCTAATTTTATGAAAATGTAATTTTAGGTTTTAGTGGGGAACTCTCGTAAAAGACCTGTAATTTTGTGTTGACTAGATCTGTAGTAAGTGGGTTATTTTTTTTTTAATTGTTTTAGCTTCAAGTGAAAGAGAAATCTGTTTTTGAAAGAAACAAGATAATCTTAGGGCCAGATGTGATAATAAGTCTCCCTCCAGCTCAAGTGATTGATGATCACTGTACTTAAAATCACTGCTTAAATGAATCATCCCTGGCTAAACTGAAGGGGAAGGAGATAGTGTTACATGTAGGTTGCACCTTATTCATATACGTAGAAGACATTTGAGTACCCAAACCCCAAGGAGGCGTGCTTCTCTATCCTCCCATCTTAAGCATTTGTTTAATTCCATCATCTTCCCTATTGTTTATTTCCATTGTTTTGGAACATTTATTTCTGAGACTGAGATATGGAATGGGAAAATGATTAAACCATAGTGAATAAGCCTATAAATTGATCTTGGTATTCAAAACAAGAAATTGCATGTACTTATGATTATATCGACTGAGATTCATTGCTTATTCAGTCTGTAGTGTTGGTTTTTTTTTTAAAGGTGGAAATAAGGTCACTTTAACCAAAAGGAGCAGACTTTGAAGCTTTGAAATTTTTAGAGGATTTGAATGCTTTAAGTATAAATTGATTTCTATAGTCAATTTATAGATTTATAGAACCATCCCTTAAAGGATAGCTCATTTCACAATACCTCTATACTTGTGTGCCTCTCTCTGTTAGCAAGTAGAAGAATAAAAATTTGCTACAAGCAAAAATGGCTTGTGTTTGATTAAAATACTCTTCAAGCAGGCTTAGGAGATAGGTATATAGACAAATTAATGTCTTGGTTCTTTAGGAGCTTTCTTTGATGGAATACTAAAAATGTTATTGAATTTAGCTACATTGCTTTGCCTAATATTATATGCAAATTAAATTATAGAAGTAAATCCTGGAAACAATAGGAAAATATCTTACTCCCCAGTTGAATAAAACCTTAAACAAGACAACCTCTCGATCACTTTCCCTTCTCACAGTATGTGCATCAGCTATGGCATATGCACATAAACGCACAGGCGTGAGATCCTGTGAGCACTGAGAAAGGACTTCCACCTCTGAGGAAGCCACGCATATTGCTGTGGAATGCATGTGTCTGCACTGAGGTTATTTCACACCTATTGACAGTTAGACACAGAAAATTTTTTCCTCCTTCCCCACATGAACAGTTAAAAGTCAACCAGAGTCAGCTTGTATCAGCCTTTTTTGGTTCTAAGACTGTTCACTTACTGCTTTGGAATTTCAGAAATAAGAATTTGTGTTCCAAAAAAACACATGCCATTAGATACCCTTAACTTGACACATGAATGAAACGTTTGTTTTAAATTTCCTTCTTTTTTTTAAAAAAAAAAGGCTGCCCTTGTATTTATTAAAAGTGACAAAACAAAAACCACTTCTCTTTTCATTACATTTCCTGCCTTCATGTTCTGTCATTCTGAGATCTTTTTTCTTTTCCTCTCTCTGTCTTCTTTCCCCCAGCTGTCGGCAGCCTCCAGTCCCTCCAGTCACAGTCCTCACAGAGCTTCAGGAAAGGACCCTTTTGCAGAGCTCTCTTTGGAGGATTTCTTATAAATCACTTTAGGTATTGCTGCTTGTTGGGGGAGATGGGGTCATATCTACTTTAAAAAATTCAAACATTGAACACAACTCATTCTTCTCTAACCTGACTCTAGTTCTTTCTTCCTCCTCTTCTTTAGATGAAAAATAGATGAATAATTAAAAATGGATCAAAATGGGTCAAAGGACACAATTTTTTAGAAAATAATACAATCAGCAGGTTTGAAATCCATGGATCATCATCATTTATTCCACTGATAACTCCCCTTAAAATCTGGGTGTTTCAGTGTGTTTTAAATCATTTATAGGGAATGGTATAATTTTATATATTGAATTAGAGCTCAATTAGGAGCTTCTCAGTTTTATCATGGTGTGTTAAGATTAGTTCTGAAGAATTTTACTTCAGCAGTTTCTTTTAAGGGGTTATACATCTTTCTGTATCTTTCATTTAAAAATAATAACTTTTGCCCCAAAAAGAATTATTTAAAAACTAAGGACTTAACACCATTTTTGATGGAAGATATTCTGCATCTGATCCACACTGCCTCTTTTTGCTGGAAGTCAATTGGAATTTGTTCCTCTTGGTGCTCTAGTCCTAAGTGTACATACACAGACTTTCTAGAACTTTGTGCGAGTTTGTACACTTGTGTTGTAACAGTGACTTAACATGTCTATTTCAGTAATGTCTTTGGATGAGCAGCGTAAGGGGTATCAGGAGTGCAGTATTTGAGTGAACAGTGACATCTTGAAAGTACTTGAAAAGAGTTCCTTTGTGGATACTTCAGATTTTATTTATAGAAACTAGGAAATTGTTTAGTGACTATAATAAGCCTTTAGTAAGCAAGATTTATTACTGTTTCTTATCTAATTTTATAACATTGGGAAATATTTCAAATTTTGCTTGACTTTTTGGAATATTTATGGAAAAACTATCTGAGCTTATCATGGAAAAACTTCATATTCTTTCTTCCCTGTCCATTATTGTTTAGTACTAGAATGGTATTTGCTAGGCCTTGTAATCATACTTCAGATTTTGAGTTATGACACATAAGTTGATAATGCTGACTTTGTTTTTATAATCAGGGTTGGTGATAAGCATGCTATGAACATTTCTGGTCCAGTTGAATGGTAAAAACCCCAAAATATTTTTATTTGTGAGAAGATATTCTGTACAATGCAATAATTAATTTACACTCTTTTTTTCCTTCCCCAGATACAGTTTATGTAACTAGATGGAAGAGAATGGATTATTCCGAAAAGACAAGTGCTCAAGCAGCAAATACTTACTTCCAGCAACATCCAAACTGCTCTTAAACTCTTCTTCCATTAGAATGCTACCGTAACCCAGTGAAGGCCCAGGAAGAAAATTGGGATTAGTATATAGGAGAATGTTTCAGTGCTGTTTATGAAGCCAAGAATTGCCATAATTTCAGACTAAGATCTTTTTGGTGACTAACCCTTCCATTCTTTCAATTCCTTTTAATATTCATAATCAGTAATACACCAAGAAAAGCCCTTATTTGGAAAGTGTGAAATTTGTATTTGGAAAAGCTGCCTGGATAGAAGCACTATGTCCTTTACTGTAATACATCACAACTCTTTTGGGATGATCAAAATCATAATCTTAACTATACCATATTTTCCTTTTCTCCATTCATCACACATAAAAAAAATGTAACTAAAATTAACTTTTCTTTTAAAAAATTATATATTCTGTTTGCAGTAGACATTCCTTAAGTATTTGTATTTATTTATGATTATCAATTTATGTAACATTAATATTGTATCAAACCTTATGAAAATGAGTATGGATGTACACTGTATGTTTGATTCTTATCCACAGAATGAATCTGTTTCAGAATGCTTTTCAGCTGACATACAGAGAACTAAATATTTTAAGGCAAGTCCATAGGTCTGAAACTGCTTAGGAATTACCAGTCTGTGGGATATAGGGACGCATTATAAATGCATTAATCCTGATAGTCAGTTCTGTGCCTAGGATTTTGCAAGGGAACAGTTCATTGACTACAAAAAGCACTACATTTTAAATTCAGCATTAGTGCATCAAGAAGGAAATTTCTGCTTTGTGCTTGGCTTGTGATTATTTTCCATTTGATATTAGGGCCTTTCCAAAATGAGTGTGAAGAATTGCTTTCACTTCAAGACTTTCCTTCTTTTCAGTAAAACTCTAGGAGATAATATGGGGGAGGGAAAGGGACAAAATCCTTGAACCTTTTATTTGGCTAATGCCATGTTATGATCATGTACCTTTTAAATAAGGGGAAATAGTATCTTTAAAGTTAATGTCTAGCCAAGAGTTTAGTTAACAAGAATTAAAACTGCACTGTTGATCGGTGCTTTCTGTAAATACATCTTAACATTTGGGTTAAGAGGGGCCTTAAGAAGGACAGTTTATTGTAGGAAAGCAATTCTTTACATGAGTTTAAGCATACTTGTTGCATTGTCTTTGCAGATTCTATTTTTGTTTACAATATTAAAATGTATGTTAGCAAAAATGGGTGGATTTTCAAATAAAATGCAGCTTCCACAAAACTTTTGTTATTGTATTCTGGTCTGAGATGCATTTTCTTTTCTTTTTTTAAAATTATTAGTATCTTTTTTTTTTTTTGCTAATAAAAGTATATTGCTGTGATTATATTTGCTGATATAATAAACTGTAAAAAATTTTGTTTTAACTTAATTTTTGGAAAAGAATTCTTCTACCATATATTACTATCTAGATTCTTTTTGGTAAACTGAACTGATTGCTAAAATTTTTTTTGGCTTGATCAGCCATCTTCAGTCAGGTAAGTTTAAAGGAGAAATGCTTCAATTCTGACATACGATATGATACGAGATAGATAGATAGATAGATAGATAGATAGATAGATAGATAGATCGATCCTGAAGAAACCTTCCTATGTCTTGTTTTATGTTGAATAGAAAGTAGGATTGAGTAAATGGTGATACTGGGATTAAAAGTTTTGCAACAATAAATTTTTTCATAGTATTTGAGATATAGTGGGAAGAAATAATCTTTAATATACTTTGTTAAAGTTTCACTATTATTAAACTATTTTCACATATAATCTGGGAAATAGTACCTTTGTATTTAAGTTTGTTAACACAGTTTTTATTGGTCTTCTGGTATTTGTATCTTGTATTTGAAGTCTTTCACTTCCTTATCTTTATAATAACTTTTGCAAAAAGTAATCTCCAAGATGTGAATATACTTCATAGACATTTCCATCTTGTTTAAGCAACTTTGGACTATTAGATGTCTTATTATATTTTATTTGTCTTAAAATTAATGTTAGGAACCAGAAAAGTAGCTTGTCCACATTGGTTGATAACTATAGAAGTGTGTTCTGTAGTCCCACTGTTCTCTCTCGTTATGTAAATCCACGGAAAATTGTTTGCCTGATGTCCGAATGGGGATAGTGAGCCGAGGCCCTGGAACCATTTCAGCAATGCACACGGTTCCAGGAAAACCAAGCCAGAATCTTGCGTATGTCTGGCCAGCTCTAGAATAGTGATTTTCAGCACCAGAGGTGCCTATCTGCAGATGTACAAAGGTTAAACTAATAATCTAAGACTGATGACCATTTTTTTATTCCTAGATGCTCTTCTCTTATGAAGCAATATTTCCTGCCACCTACACCCAACATATAGTTTAAATCTTTACCACAGGACAAACTGCAAAGCACAGAATACAAGCTTTAAAATACAACAAATGAGACAAATTAGTTTTTGAGTCTGTTAAGTACATTGGGCTATAAAATCAGACCTATATTATAACTTACCTGGCAAATTGTTGTAAGACAGTTATAACAGATATAGCTGTAGTCACAAAAAATCATTTTTAAATGATTTTAAAATTCTACTGTATTACCACTTTTTTCTTTCAAAAATACCCTTTTGACGAGTGATGTAGAGCCCAATTTTTTAATTTTTTTTCATTGAATCATTATGAGATTGCACAGTTGCAAAGGTGTTCTTGACTGAGTTTCAGTCACAAAATGTTCAAGCACTCACCCCTTCACCAGTGTCCATTTCCTCTACCAATTCCCCAGTTTCCTTTCCACCCCCAGCTTGCCTCTATGGCAGACATCACCCTACCTCTGCTTCTTTTAGGCTCTGGTATCATACATATCACTTTGTCTCCTTTCAGCACCCAGTTCTTGTAAATTTGAAGGGTACAGCTAAGCACCTTTTTTTTATGCGTAGGACTTACCACATAACACCACCAAACTCCATGCCATCCTACCACCAAAAAGAATGCTCTCGAACCACTCCCCACTTCCCTCTGTTAGCCAGCATAATTTTACACATATAGGAGTTCTGGGGATTTTGTTTGGTTTTTTGCCTGTTCATATGCTTAATTCATAGTCCAGTGAAATCACAAGTAATTCTTTTACTTTTTTACTTGTTTCACTAAGCTTAATCACCTGAGGACCCATCCATTTTGTTCTAATTGGCACAATTTCATCTTTTAAACAGCAGAGTAGCATTCAGTGTATATATATATACAAACTTTAACTAGTCATCCTTCAGTGGATTTTGGATTTGTTCCAAGTTTTGGCTAACAGGTTCTTTCGGGCTATTGTAAATAATGCTGCCTTGGACATAGGGATACAAATATATTTCTATTTTCACTTATGCATTGGAGGTATTGAATCATTTTTGTTTTGTAAAGGAATCCACTCCGTTTTGTATTGAGGCTGCATCAATCTCCATTATTGCCAGCAGGGTACTAGGGTTCTTTTTTCTCATACCCTAACCATCATTTCTGCTTTCTCATCTTTTTTTTTTTTAATAGAATATGCTCACATGTTCACAATAGTAGCTCATTGTGGTTTTTATTTGCATTTCTTATCATAAAGGTATCTTTTTTTGTTATTTGCCTCTTGACATCTGTATTTGGAGAAGGATCTCCAGAACTCTTGTTGGTTTTGGGTCACACCTGGCAATTGTCAGGGGTTACTTAATACAGCAGTGTGTACGCAGCTAAATGTTACCAAGCAAATGGTCTTGAGAATATATATTATGTTATAAAATTTTCATACGTATCATATAAAAGTTGTAGGGACATACCATAAATGCTATGTTATGTAGGTGTGGAGAATGGAAATCGGAAGTGTGTAGGATAAAACTGTTTAGATCTGGCCCAAAATAGGAAATAGGAGAAGAGGACTGCAAATGAAAGTGTGGGTCTAGATTTTCCACTTGAAGAATTATCTGAAACACTCTTCAAGTTATTTTTGCCTCATGGAGCACCTATTGTCAAAGATGCTGTTTTTCTTGTACAAAAATATTATAAGCAACCCTCAGAAAATAGGGAGAAGGTAAATACATCATATTTTCACAAATTAGGCTGCCACACAGTTTCCAAATTAGCTCTCATTAGGTTTCTACAAATAACTAGAGAGGTTTGGAAGTTGAGAGACAAGAACCCAGAATTAGATATAAACACAATACATTCTGTTGCATGTGACCCATTTTAACAGGTGTGCCACTGCATACACAAAATAATATTCCTGGGACTTTTTTTTTTCCCTTCACCTGTAGTTTTCTCGTCACTCCTGGTAGTATTGGGGGTTACTCCTCACTTTTCTCAGGGGTTGATCCTGGCAGTGCATGGGACCATATGCAGTACTTGAGACTTGAGGGAAAGTACCATAGCCTCTGTGCTAACTCTCTGGCCCACTGTTGGATTCTCTGATTCTGCCTTAGAGCTCTGTTCATGAATTATTTATAATGTCTATTTTGTTGTTGTTGTATTTGTTTTGTGTGGGCTACATCTGGCACGCTAAGGGATCACTCCTGGCTCTGCACTCCAGAATTAATCCTGGTCATGTTCAGGGAACCATGTGGGATGCTGGGATTGAACCTGGGTGGGCCACATGTAGGGCAGACACTATCCACTGTACTATTGTTCTGGCCACTGAAGGAGAAAAAGTCCTTTTTCCTTTAGCTACCATGACATGAATCCTGCAGCTGGAGAGCAGAATGTGTTCCGGGCCCTCTAAGAAACCAAATCTTACATTTCTCCAACTGAGATGGATATGCTTTATCTATCCATAATTGTCTCAAATGGAATTGAGACAATTGCATTTCATGTGTGGGCATCAGAAAACAATTCAGTGTTCCAGGAGGAGTAAATATAAATTAACATCTTTCATGAAGATATTACTAAAACAGATAATCTTTAAATCTTGACTCTATTGAATAAGACTTTCTGGTTCATGGGAGCCACAACCAGAATTTCCAGAAGGTGGAACACGTGAAAACGCAGACACCAAAATATCTTCCTTATATATGTGACTATGCCCATAATCAACTGCATATTGATGTATTCCCTTTATTTCTCAGTATAAAATAATCAGTGCAAAGGACACAGAAGATGGTTCAATGGCTAAAGCTCCTGCCTACAAGGTGTGAGGTTGAGTTTGACCGTACAGTGCTGCCTGCAAATCCTATGGCTTTGTCCTTGCAGAAGCCCAGCACAGTAACAGCTGCTTCCCCTGTGTGTGCACGCGCGCGCGCGTGCATGTGTGTGTGTGTGTGTGTGTGTGTGGAGGGGGCGGGGCGTGGTAAGACCCCACAAACAGCACCACTGCCATGTTTGTGACCCACAGCAAGCATGTGTGAACATGCAAACAATGCCTGAGTACCATAACTGGCCAAGTGTGAGCACCAAAAGGAGATACACAACAACAGGGAAAGGGGGGAGAGAAGTATTTGTGCAACAAGAAATCCTGAGAAGGCTACATCTGTGCACAATCAATACAAACATCCTCCCATGTCTTCTCAACAGAGGCTCCACTATGAAGATACTGCTGTTGCAGAAATTACTTCTCCCTCCGTTCTGTAAGGTGCAGAAGAGCCTCTGCTTGACAAGAAAGCGTAGAGGAGCTGTTGGTGCGAGAGCCTGCTGTCTTGCGGTGCTGTCAATAGCCTGGAGTTCAGAACTTGGTAGTTTTGCTTATGACCTTCACTTTGTCCTTCATCTCCAAATTCACTGCAGTAGGAACTTTTGCAGCTAAGTGCTTCCAGTGGCTCAGACAATGACTGCAACACAATTTCTGGATGTGCAGTGCCTTGTAATTTTGCAACTCCATCTGAAAGATGACCCGTTACACTCACAGTATCATTGCACAGTCCATGATGAATCTGCACGTTTGAGTCCTGCTTGAAGATCCTTAGCAAATGCAGTAAGCAGACCTAAACTAATGGTCCATCCAGGAAAGAGGTAGTGAAGTTCGCCCAGTGTCTCCACCTTCACTCTACAACGAAGCAAAGCAAAGCCATATAACTCACATTAGTTGATTCATCAGTTGAGCGTTGCAGAAACCTGCACCAAAAGTAGCAATAAAACCAAGCAACGTGCCCTAAGAAGTGGGGAAAACTTGTATATGATGCCAGCGAACCCAGTGAACTCATGCTCCAGTACCGGGTGTAGAACCAAGGCAAAAGTTCCATTTTAAATTACCTGATGATGAGGTTGGGGCATTTGCAGGCAGCTGCCAGGAGTACAGAAGCAGAAATTCCAGAACACTTTATTTTTCAAAGCAAAATCTGGACCACCTCAAGGCTATGAGCACATTTGGCATCCATTCCCAAATTGCTAAGATTACAAAGTGAGACTGACCATTTCAGGGACATCCCAAATGGACTCCGTGGTTATGTCAGTTGGCCCTTGACAGCTCCTGCACTTAATGTTAGCCTGTTTGAAATAAGGGCAGGGTTCTCTTTTCCACATCAACATTGCTTCTCTCTGCACTTCCCAACTTGATCTTTCATAGCAGTACCTTTATTTGCAGTACTTTGTGGTGTCTGAACAGCAGTCAAAACTATATTGTTTAATGCTTGAGAGCCCCAAATTTTTCAAACAGCATCTAAGGTGCCAGACTTTATTAACTACTTCCCAACAGTTATTTTCTTTCTTCATTTTAGGTATTTGAAACAATGATGTCATCTTCATTTGAGTTTCCTTTTATCTAGTTGTATAATCTTTCAGAAAAATCCTTAGCGAATGCAGTAAGCAGACCTAAACTAATGGTCCATCCAGGAAAGAGGCAGCTGTGTTGCACATGACTGACCCAGATCCAATCCCTGGCACCACAAGTACTACCAGGAGTGATCCCTGAGCATAAAGCCAGGAGTAAGTCCTGAGCACTGCCAAGTGTGGCACCCAAACAAACAGAAATTCCAGTAATATTAGTAAGATTGTCATGCTTGCAATGCATGTTACAAGCTGATTCGGAAGGTTCCATAGCATTCAGAGCTTAGGTGGATGGAGCGATAATATAGTGGTTAGGGCATTTGCTTTGCATGCAGTTAACCTGGGCTCACTCCTGGCACCTCATATGGTTCCCGGAACCTGCCATGAGTGATCCCTGAGTGCAGAGTCAGGAGTAAGCCCTGAGCAATGCTGGGTGTGGCTCCAAAACCAAACAAAATCCCCAGAATTTCAGAACTTAGCTACACATTAGCACCATGGTAATAGTTGACTGCCAGACCACAGTGATGTTAAGCCTTAAGTTCGTTCTGTAATGCTAATAGTTTCCCTGTTCTTTGGCTTCTGTTGCACATTCCAAAGTACCAACACACCTTGTTTGTTCTGAAACACTCATACTTAGTTTACTTTCAGTGCCATCCGTTTCTCCTGTTGATTATTCTTGCTTTACAAGAAGATTTTTACATTTTGTGTAAAAATACGTATTTAGACATATTTTGTAGGGATTCCAATTTTACATCAAAGAAGAGGTAAGAAATGCCTTCTTTTTGAAGTATTACAATGTGATACTAACAAACAGCCCACATGCAGAACTAAGATGCTGTCAAAGCACTGGCTGCTCCTGACACACAGCATGGCTTAAGCCTGTGTCTGGGGGCAGTGCTGTTCCCACTGCGATCCAGGAAACTATCACTCCAGCCTTTTTAGGAAGCACAGGGAGTAGGGCGTTTGCCTTGCACACGACCACCTGGTCAACCCAGGTTCGATTCCTCTGCCCCTCTAGGGGAGCCCGGCAAGCTACCGAGAGTATATCTGGCCCGCATGGCAAAGCCTGGCAAGCTCCCCGTGGCGTATTCAATATGCCAAGCACAGTAACAAGTCTCACAATGGAGACGTTACTGGTGCCTGCTCAAGCAAATCGATGAACAATGGGAGGACAGTGCTACATGGTTTAAAAAAAAAATTCTTTACAGAACTGTGATTTACGAAGTTATTGGTAGTTGAGTTTTAGGCATCAGTCCCACCACTAGTGTCACTTCACCTCCCCCAGTGTCCCCATACTCCCTCCCACCCTCCACTCTGGCCTGCTACCTTGACTGGCACGTTACAAAGTTCAGTCATTGCAGCTCAAATCATATTTTCAGTATTGAGTCTGGGCTTTGGGTACATAGTCAATATTCAAGGCAGAAATAATTGTATATTAAAAAAATAAAATACCAAAGGGCCTCATGGCTGCTCTCTCTCTCTCTCTCTCTCTCTCTCTCTCTCTCTCTCTCTCTCTCTCTCTCTCTCTCATATTAGTCTCACACCACTTCCCCCACCCTGGGAGGCCAATGGCGAAGGGTGGACAAGGGAGGGAATGAAGGCCAGGCCGGTTGGTGTCAGTTGCAGTTTATTCCAATCTCATCTCCATTCTCCTCTGATTCTCTCTCTGCTTCTGCCTCCCCCATGCTACTTCATTCTCCTTCTGGATCCATCTTCATTCTCCTTCTGACTCCCCCAGCCCACTCTTACAGCCCTGTTAAATCCCAAAGCGTGAGGGGTTGGAGCTTACACATAGGTGTGGTCACACAACAGAGGTAAGTCTGTTGTCTTCCCCAGGGAAAGCTTCTAGGACAGATTCTCATCCAAGCAATACGATTCTCCCAAGACTGAAATCCAATTATGGCTGTGTTTCTCCTTTCCTTAGTCCAACAAACATACATTCATAATATTAGTCATTTTGTATGGACACAGTAAGAGATACATTAAGCTTATAGGATTTCTCTCCAGGGGTAGCTCGCTATAGATGTCAGACTACAGTGCTCAGGCCAGATTAGTCTTTCCTAACCCTAGCAGGGTCCTAATCTCATTGTCACTTTTTGGATAATGACAGCATTTGTTCATGACCATGCTCTTATAGTTAAACATTGTGGCGCTTTGGCCTGGCCCATTTCAATGCCAGGGTAGCTCACAGCTTGCCCTGGATCTGTTCAGTCACTCGTCGGGACCCTGCTTTTGGGGTGCTAGGAACTAAGGGCAACTGTGGCTTAAGTCCAGAAAGCAGATGCCCAGAAGTGAGTATTATTTGTAGTCAGTTAACTCCCAAGTTACAAAAGCATAATATTAACTATCTTCCTGGGTCTATACAAAAAGGACATTGCTTTAAAATAAACTATGCAAAAGGATATAAGAGAAGGAGAAAAGCAATATTTCATTCACAGATTTTCATATTTTCATATTTTCACAATATTTCATATCCCAAAAAATAGGGCTGGTGACGGAAATAGACTTCAGACCCTCGATGAATTTTTGTTGTGGTTGAAATTAAGTGTTTACAATAGTGTCAGTTTTTATGGTTTGATGTTTCCTATCATCATAGACCATTTTTTGGGACATCACCCTCCACAGGGCTCAACACCTTCTTCCCATGTCTTTATGTTACTTCCAGTAATATCATTTCTTCTCCCAGTGCTTGGTGATCTCAAGTTTGTAATGATTTGAGCCCCTGCTGACCTAATTGCAGTCCACTGGCCAGGTTCTCTGGGAGTCAGACCAAAATAGATCAGCCCAACAGGCTCATAGATGCAGAGATAGGCCCAACTGGTTCCTGTCTAGCACAGTGGGCATTACCCAAACTTTGAAAATTGGCAACAGAAACCGATCGTTCAGGATCTTGATGAAGAAGTCTGACCATCTCGTAGGTGAGCGGCCACATGGTCTTTTGACGTCCTGTGGAATCCAGTCAGTAACGGCTCTTGTCCAGCGGTCATCTCCAAATATCATTACATGTCCAGCCCATCTGATTTTCGACGCCTTGGCAAACGAGACAGCGTCCCTGATTCTTGACCTTCAATGGAGGTCGGAACTCCGGATTCTTTCTCTCATTTGAGTGAAACATGATACTCCAAGCATAGCTCTTTCAATTCCTCTTTGGGATACGTGAATAGCATTCTCATCCTGGTTTTGTAGGGCCCAGGTCTCTGAGGCACATGTTAATGCAAGAAGAACAGTGAAATGGAAGAGATGTGCCTGGATCTGGAGGTTCTTCATCCTCTTAGCTATTTATTCGATGCTCTTGAAGGCATTCCAAGCTACTCTCTTCCTCCTGCGCAATTCAGGTGCCAGGTCATTCATCATGTTGACTTCTCGACCTAGGTACACATAACTGTTGCATTCAGAGATGGTCATTCCGTTGAGAGCAAATGGAACGTCAGGAACAAGACTGTTCCTCATAAGCATTGTCTTCGTGAGATTCAGCTGTAGTTCAACCTTTCCACACTCATGGTTGAAGTCGGCCAGCATTTGTGCCGCTTGGCTAATGTTTAGTGTCATTAGAATGATGTCATCAGCAAAGCAGAGGTGGTGTAGTTGCTGACAGTCTATCTTCACTCCCTTTCCTTCCCATTCCAGTAGTCGCATGACGTTCTTGAGGGTGGCACTGAAGAGTTTTGGTGAAATGGTATCAGCCTGCCGAACCCCTCTCTTGACACGGATGATCACTTCCTTGTAGAATGGTAAGATCCTGGTAGTGAATCTGTAATACAGCTCATGGAGGATCCTGATGTATTGAGTTTGAACACCCTGTTTTGCTAGGGCTTCGATGAGCGCTTCAGTCTCAACAGAATCAAAGGCCTTCTTTAAATCAATGAAGGTTAAATAGAGCAGCATCTTGAACTCCTGAGAAACCTCAATGAGCTTGATTATTGTGTGGATATGGTCGATCGTGCTGAATCCTTTACAGAACCTGGCTTGTATGCACGGTTGTCCTTCATCTAGTGTTCTGCCAATCCTATTTCACAATCACAAATCACAAATCATCCTGTTAATCGTCGATTGCCTCGAGCAGGCCCCAGTAACATCTCCTTCATCCTAACCCTGAGATTATATTCAAGGCTCTTTAGGAGAATGAGACCCATCATTGTTACTGGTATTTGGCATATTGGGTTCGCCACAGGGAGTTTGCCAGACTCTGCCGTGTGGGCAGGCTACATTTGGTAGCCTGCCAGTTTGTCCAAAGTAGGAATGAGATAATAAGATGTTATAATAGGATATAAAGGTAAAGGTAAAGGCCCTCCCGTTGATCGTCGATTTTGCTCGAGCGGGCCCAGTAATGTCTCCATTGGAGACTTTGTTGTTACTGTGTCTGGCATATCAAATACTTTCGGTAGCTTGCCGGGCTCTCCGAGAGGGGCGGAGGAATCGAACTCGGGTCGGCCATGCTGGCCGCTTGTAAGGCGAACGCCCTACCCGCTGTGCTATCAACGGGAGGGCCTTTACCTTTACCTTTATAATAGGATATACTGGAATTTGGAGGATCTGGGTGGAGGATACTCTGCCCAAATCCGAGTAGACTTGGAGATCTCGGCCCCGGAACCCGCGTGACTTTGTCCCTCTGCCAGTACCTTCATGTGTGCGGAGAGTGGTCTCAGCATGGTAGTGGCTGGTCCTGGAGGTCTTTGGCTGCCGGAGCCCTGGTCGGGGCGGGGAGGAAAGCTCAACCCGCTCCCCTCCAAGGGGCCCCGGCAGCGAGGACAGTCAGGCGCGGGGGCAGGAGACTGCACTGTTCTTCTTCCGGGAGCTGGTTTTTATAGTCTCTGAGTCTTGGCCGTTGATGGGATTACATGGCGCCAGGGCGCCAGTTGGTGGGTGTGACCAATCCTATTTAAGATGACTCAAGTGAACAGCTTGTAGATGACAGACAATGGGCAGATCGGGTGATAGTTGTCAATGTCGTGGATGTCTCCCTTCTTGTACAGTAGTACAGTCCTGCTGGTTTTCCATTGGGAAGGAACCTTGCATTCAGACAGGTAGCATGTGAAGAACCGAGCCAGTGTATTAAATTATTAAAAGTTAAACAAATGCATTATTTTAGAAAGTGAGAGGTGGGGGAGAACAGAGGTGAACAAATACTAACAGCCATTGTGAAAATCACGTAATTTTTAGTAAGAGGTGTTGATTTCTTCTTTCTTTTTCTCATCAATGACTTTAAAACTTTCAATGTCATATGTTGCTGCTCCTGTTGGGTCTTAGAGTCACACTGACTGGGTGCCTTTCGGCCTGTCCTCATTGACACTTACACAAATATCACAAAAGTCAAAGCCACTTTTTAAGTGGTTGAGAGAAAATGATGCAGAAATGAAATGAAAGTCGCAAAACGCTTCTCATTTCCCACGTGTTCCTGAACCTCTGTGAGTTGGGACATTCTTCTGATCGAGGTGTCTGAGGCCTTGAAGGCACAAAAGCTGTTCTGACCTTGGCCAGTCACACAGAGAGGAATTCAATAGAGTTCATTTTCATTCCTTTCCGGAAGGAAATGCTGCAGGGGCTAGCATATTTTTATAGCTGAGACTATGCAAAAAGCTGGCCCTAACCCAAGAAAACCAGAGGTCAGTGAGTTGAGCACAGGGCTTGAGGAAGGAAATGCTGACGAAACTTCTTCGAAGGATCTGAAGGATATTTGAATCTGTGCCCTCCTTCAAACTTATTTCTCTGCTGGAAATTGAAAACAGTTCTGTTCGAAGACACTATCTTGTAGACATTTAGTAATTATTCAGATCAAACACAAGTGACCTAAAACAGAATCAGCCTAAAACATGTTGGTCTGAACAAGCAGTCTTTCTGGGAATTTGATCCTCACCAGGTCACAGGAATTGGAAATGAGAATACCTAATTGAGCTAAAGTCACTAATGTTTAGAAAGCCTCTATTGCTTGAGGGCACATTTCCTTGTGTTTAGTGCAAAAGCCAGTTCTATTCCAAGAAAAATACAGAGAACTGTTGTGTCACCATCTAGTAAAAAAGCAAATCAAGCAGACCTTTAACAAATAGCCCTTTATGGCCACAAAACTCCCTTCCTCCGGGTATCCTGAATGCTCTAGTGTCTAACTACAGGATACAAAAAGAAATTGTAAAAATTACCACCAATGCCACCCCCCCCCAACTGTGCCTCTTCCCTCTTTCCCATGAAGCACAATGGGACTGGGCTACTGCCTCTTCCCGACTCTGAGAAGGATGCACTGGCAGACTCGGGGTCCATTGCTCTCCCACAGGTGGTGGTTGGTCCCTGTACAGAAGCCCTCCCATCTCTCACAGCCATCAGACACCGTCGCCTCACAACACAAAGGATGGGACACAGGTGTCTTCATGATCATGGGAATTTTCCAGAAAGAGTCACTTAACTGTCAGTTATCACTTCCACTGCCAAGTACCACATCTGCTGCATGCATGCAGGGTAGATCCTCCCTCCCTCCCTCCCTCCCTCCCTCCCTCCCTCCCTCCCTCCCTCCCTCCCTCCCTCTGTTTTCCCTTCCTTCTTTCCTTCCTTCCTTCCTTCCTTCCTTCCTTCCTTCCTTCCTTCCTTCCTTCCTTCCCTCCTTCCCTCCTTCCTCCCTCTCTTTCTTCTCTGTCTGTATCTGTCTCCCTGTCTCTCTTCCTTTCTTCCTTCCAGTTTTGGGCCACACCTGGTTGGGCTCAAAGACTACTCCTGACTCTGCACTCAAAGATTACCCCTGGCAGTGCTCAGAGAAACCCAGGTCAGCCAGTGTGCAAGGCAAACATCTCTACTGTGCTATGATGGGGTCTTTAGAAACTCTAAGTGTCAAACTAATCCTGTTAGATGGTAATAAGGTCCATGCAAAACAAACGAGAAAACCAGGATTGAAAGGGGTGAAACTAATGCCCTTATTCAAAGGTAGCCCTGCCAATTTGCCAAAATGTGTTTTCACATAATCCAGCTTACCTCTCCTGAATTTCTTGGAACCCATCTAACTGCTGGGCCAAAATAAGCCATTTTCTGGCTGGAGCCCCAGCTGCCAAATACCTTGTTCCCCAAACCTTGAATGACACGTAAGACTAACATATGGAATTATTCTGAAAACAGAAAACTACATAAAATCTCTCCTAAGTGCACCTTGAATTTATTTTCCAAACCGATTACTCCAGCCACTAAAAATAGAAGCTTGCTGCTTAAGCACGAGTGTGGCCTCTGTCCTGCTCCCTTCTCTCGGCCCTACTGTGGCAGTGCTGAGGCAGGTTTGCCTTCTCTGAGCTGCCTGTCAGACATGCCTGGCATGGCTGGATTCTGAACATCTCAGCACAGCTCTGATTTTGTCTCCTGATGTTGCCTGGCCACAGGGACTCACTGATAAATGTGTTGTTGAGTGACACTGGGAAGTGAACAGGGCATGTGACTGAGATTTGTTTTGTAAAGAATCATGTAACCAAGTTACTTAGAATTGGGTTGTTAAGAAAACGTTGCAGATTCCTGTTAGAGATATGACTATTCTGCACATTCCAAATATAGGAAGATGCAGTAACTGAGGGAAGGAACATTATTTCCCTTCCTTGTCCAAGGGCTGACTTTTTGATTTTGACATCTTGGCTATAAGCAAGACTTGTAGTCATCTGATATTTTCTTCTGATTTAGATGTGCTGGGTGAAGGAGAAACTGCAATAACTAACAAATGAATATTGAACCCCTACCATGTTATGCCTGGCTTGTTACGATAATCTCATGCTCTGAATGTTCCAAGTGTGAGGGGAAAACAACGTCAATTTTTGCTGACCGATGAAATCCTGGAGCTCTTACAAAGCAGGATTTGTGTCAGTGACTGGAAATGCTTTGGCCTTTCCTAGTGGAAAGTCTGTAAGTTTCACTTTTTTTTCCAGCTAGGAAAAGATAACTCTATAAAAATGTCACATTCCTTAAAAAGAAAATTGGTAGGACCAAGGGGGAGGGACTCAGGGGGCCTTTAAGAACATACCTGGAAATGCCCCAAGGCCTGCTGGGAATTGAGCCTGGGCTGGGTGCATATGTGCTAACTTTTACTTTATATCCCTGATCCGGAGTGACTTTTTTCAAACTTCTTTAAAATATTAAATATGTCACTCAGGTCCACAAATTGTAAGTTTCTTGTTTGGTGACTATTTATAGAGTGAACACATCTGTGTCAACTGCCACGAGGTGGGCACTAACTAAAGAGAATATAAGGAGAGTAAGTACACACCTGGGGCTAGAATCTGGTGATTCTAGACTGGGTGTGTTCCATGACTGGTCAATCAGTGACCTTGCTCTGCTTCTGAATGTCGTTAGAGAATTCCATTGTATGTATCCTGTTGTGTTTGCCTTTTCCACTCAATATGATTTCTGTTAGATTGATCTCTATAGATGTATAGGGTAGGCCCAATTTATTTACTAATTAACACTACTTACTGATAATATTTTGGGTTATTTCATGCTTTTAGCTATTATTAAATCTGTTAGGAACAGTTATTTAAAATTTTTTATTATAACTCATAAAAGCAATTGGGTTATAATATTGTTCAAATTTCTGGTACTGATGGATGAAGCTACTGAATACCTCCACCGCCAAAGTGTCTGTGACCAATGACCAAAAGGCACATGAGAAAATGCTCCACATCGCTAGCCATCAGGGAGATGTAAATCAAAACAACAATGAGATATCATCTCATACCACAGAGACTGGCACACATTCAAAAGAATAAAAGCAACTAGTGCTGGCGTGGATGTGGGGGAAAAGGGATGCTCTTTCACTGTTGGTGGGAATGCTGACTGGTCCAGTCTCTCTGGAAAGCAAAAACTAGAAACTGAGCTTCCATATGACCCCACAATACCACTTCTGGGAATATATCCCAAGGATGCAAAAAAGTACAGTAGAAATGACATCTGTACCTATATGTTCATTGCAGCCCTGTTCACAATAGCCAAAATCTGGAAACAACCCAAGTGCCTGAGAACACACGAATGGTTAAAGAAACTTTGGTACATCTACACAATGGGATACTATGTAGCTGTTAGGAGAGATGAAGTCATAAAATTTGCTTATAAGTGGATAGACATGGAGAGTACCATGCTAAGTGAAATGAGTCAGAAAGAGAAGGACAGACATAGAAAGACTGCACTCATTTGTGGAGTATAGAATAACATTACATAAGGCTGGCACCCAAGGACAGTAGATACAAGGGCCAGGAGGATTGCCCCATAGCTGGAAGCCTGCCTCATGAGAGGAGGGGAGAAGGCAGATGGAATAGAGAAGGGATCACTAAGAAAATGATGGCTGGAGAAATCAGTCGGGACGGGAGATGTGTGCCAAAAGTAGATAATGGACCAAACATGATAACCTATGTATTGCAAACCATAATGCTCAAAAGTAGAGAGAGAGTATGGGGAATTTTGTCTGCCATGAAGCAGGGGGAGGGTGGGGAAGAGGGGTATACTGGGGAGATTGGTGGTGGGGAATGAGCACTGGTGAAGGGATGGATGTTTGATCATTGTGTGATTGTAACCAAAACATGAAACTTGTAACTTTCTCATGGTGGTTCAATAAAATTAAAAACGAACAAACACGTGTCTCTGACACTCCCACCACACCCTCTGCTGTGTGCAATCTCCCTCCCCGCCATCTCCCCATTACTTTTTGATTGGCAGTTATGGTTTTGGTGTTCAGGGAACATACACACATTTGTTTCATATTAAGTCAATATTAGAATTACTGAATCATGACATATAAAAATATATTTTCAGCTCCAATAAATACTATTAAACATATTCCAAAATGTTTGTTTCAGTTTAAGCTCTACTCCAATGATCTGAGAGTGCACCTTGTTCTGTATTCTTGTCCATATTATTTACCACTTTCAATATTTTCATTTTAACCATTGGCATATGGTTTTCATTTATTATCAAGAATAATGTCAATCTCTTTTTTCCTTTTTCTCACTTTGGTCATTTGAATATTCTCTTTTGTGAAGTCGCCTTTCAGTCCCTTTGCCTAGAGTCAGGGAGATAATTTGAAGGTCTGAGCACAGGTTTTGCGAATGGGAGGCCAAAGTTGGATCCTGAGAGAGATGTACACAGAGAGAGGAGCAGTCTCAGGTATCAGCTGCGTACCTACCCCACCCCAGAGACTTTTGCCACTTTATTTCCCCTGAAATTGTGGGGGGGGGGTTGCTTTTTTGGGTCATATCTGCCATGCTCAGGAACTACTCCAGGCTTGCTCAAAGATTACTCCCTGTGGTGCTCCAGACATTGTGCAGCAGCAACAATCAAACCCAAACCCTCATTAAACATGCAAGGCAAGTGCTCCATGACTAAACTATATTTTATGTAAAATTTTTTATCCAACTGATTTGTAGAGACTCTTAATAGGTTTTGGGTGTATTTTTTTTTGTTAGCTACTCTGTTGCCTATCTATCTATCTATCTATCTATCTATCTATCTATCTATCTATCTCTTGCTTTATGGGTCACACCCGGCGATACACTGGGGTTACTCCTGGATCATGCACTCAGGAATTACTCCTGGCAGTGCTCAGGGGACCATATGGGATGCTGGGAATTGAACATGGGTCGGCTGCATGCAAGGCAAATGCCCTACCCATTGAGCTATCATTCTAGCCCCGCCAATATATTTTTACAGTGTGTGGCTCTCCTTTCAATTTTCTAAATAGCATCTTTCAGTGAAAACATTAGTTTCAATTAAAATAAATATAAATTTATTTATCACACTGTCCTCCCGTTGTTCATTGATTTGCTTGAGCAAGCCCAGTAAGGTCTCCATTGTGAGACTTGTTGTTACTGTGCTTAGCATGTTGAATATGTCACGGGTAGCTTGCCAGGCTTTGCCGTGTGGGAAGAATACACTCGGTAGCTTGCTGGGCTCTCTGAGAGGGACAGAGGAATCGAACCCGGGTCAGCCAGGTGGGCAGTATGCAAGGCAAATGCCCTTCTGCTGTGTTATCACTCCAGCCCATATAAATATTATAAATACAAATATTATATTTATAATATCATATACTATGTATTGACCTTTACCTTTATAAATATATATTTATAATCAATGTGGGAGGGAGCAATAGTGCAGCAGGTAGGGCATTTGCCTTGCACGCAGCCAACCCGGTTTTGATTCCTCCTTTCCTCTCGGAGAGCCTGGCAAGCTACCAAGAGTATCCCACCCGCATGGCAGAGCCTGGCAAGCTCCCCGTGGTGTATTTGATATGCCAAAAACAGTAACAACAAGTCTCACAATGGAGACATTACTGGTGCCCGCTCAAGCAAATCGATGAACAATGGGAGGACAGTGCTATAATGCTACAGGACATAATAAATATAAATATAAAATTAAAATAAACTATAAATTCTTTAATGATTGGTGAATTTTATGACAGGTTTAGGAAAGTTTTATTCACTTTAAGAACATGTAGATATTATCATACATATTTTACTAGAAGTTTTAAGGCTTATTTTTTAGTGCAAATGGCTAGTTCAACCAGCATAATTTAGCAGTAAAACGACTCCCTCCAATAATTAATTATAGAATTACAGATATATCATATGGTTAAAAATCAGGTAACTATACATGTGGGTTTGTTCTGGACTCTATTTCTTCCATTGGATTTTTTTCCTTATCCCTGGGCCAATATCACATAGTCTTAAGTACTGAAATGTTATATTAAGCTTCAGAATTTGGTAGCGTTTAAGTCCTCCAACTTTACTATTTTTTCCTCAAGACTGTCCTGGCTATTATAATTTTTTAAAAATTGGATTTTAAATTTCTACAGGAATATTGGAAATAGCCAGTTAATTTCTACCCTCCAAAAAAAAGAAAATGCTGAAATTTTTATTAGGATTACATTGAGTTTATGGGTGGAGTGATAGCACAGCGGTAGGGTGTTTGCCTTGTGCTCAGCCAGCCCGGCCGAGCAGGGTTTGATTCCTCCACCCCTCTTGGAGAGCCCGGTAAGCCACCGAGAGTATCTCTGTCACACGGCAAAGCCTGGCAAGCTACCAGTGACGTATTCAAAATGGTAAACACAGTAACAACAAGTCTCACGATGGAGACATTACTGGGCCCGCTCGAGCAAATCGATGAACAATGGAAGGACGGTGACAGTGACAGTGATTGAGTTTATAGATCAATTTGGAAACATCTACTCTCTGTTTCATTTATTTGCATCCTTAAACTTTTTTCAACAATATTTGGATGTCTCAGAAGAGAATTCTTGTTAGTATTTCATAGGTCCCATGCTTTTTATATATTTCTAATGCTACTATAGTCATTATTTTCATTATTCATCAAATATTTACTAGTTCTATAGAGAAATTATTTAATATTCATTCTTTAATGAATTCTATGACCTTGCTTGCTAAATTCATTTACAAAATCAATTTGTTTGCTATTATTTTGGGTTATATACATATAAAACTTCATAAGTTTTTCTTCTTTCTAATCTTCATGCTTTTCTTGCCTTTATTAAACTGCCTAAAGTACGTTGGATAAAAATGTGAGAGTGAATATGTATGGCTTATTCTTTCTTTTTTTTAATCTTTATTAGTGAAACACCATGAGGTACAGTTGTAAACTTACACGTTTTTGTGCTTGGGTTTCAGTTATACAATGATCGAATACCCATCCCTCCACCAGTGCTCATTCTCCATCAGAATCATCCCAGCATCCCTCCCAGCCCCCCAGCCACCCCCACCATCCCATCCTGCCTCTGTGGCAGGACATTCCCCTTTGTTCTCTCTCTCTTTTTGGGTGCTGAGGCTTGCAAAAGAGGCATTGAGTGGCAATCATGTTCGGTCTAGAGTCTACTTTCAACATGCATCTCCCATCCAATGTTTCTTTAACCAGTCATCTGTTCTTGGGCACTTAGGTTTTATACAGATTCTAGCTATTGTAAACAGTACTGCAATGAACAAACAAGTGCAGACGTCACTTCGACTATACTTTTTTGCCTCTCTGGGATATATTCCCAGGAGTGGTATTGCTGGGTCGAATGGGAGCTCAACTTGTAATTTTTTGAGAATCATCCATACTGTTCTCCAAAAGGGCTGAACAGTCGGCATTCCCAGCAGTGAAGGAGAGTCCCTTTCTCTCCACATCCACGCCAACACCAGTTGTTTTTGTTCTTTTGGATGTGGGCCAGTCGCTGTGGTATGAGATGATATCTCATTGTTGTTTTGATCTGCATCTTCCTCATGATTAGTATGTAGAGCATTTTATCATGTGTCTTTTAGCCATTCAGATTTCTTCTTTGAGAAAGTTTCTGTTCATTTCATCACCCCATTTTTTGATGGGGTTGGATATTTTCTTCTTGTAGAGTTCAACCAGTGCTTTGTATATTCTTGATACCAACCCCTTATAAGATGGGTATTGGGTAAATATCTTTACCCATTCTGTAGATTGTCTTTGTATTCTAGTCACTGTATCTTTTTTTTATTTAGATTTTTATTAGTGAAACACCATGAGGTACAGTTGTAGACTTACAAATTTTTGTGCTTGGGTTTCAGTTATACAGTGATCAAATACCCAATCCCTCCACCAGTGCCCATTCTACACCACCACTGAACCCAGTATCCCTCCTACCCCCAACCCCACCCCCCCATTCCACCCTGCCTCTGTGGCAGGGCATTCCCCCTTGTTCTCTCTCACCTTTTGGGTGCTGTGGTTTGCAAAAGAGGCATTGAGTGGCAATCATGTTCGGTCTAGAGTCTACTCTCAGCACGCATCTCCCATCCTGGGAGGATCCTCTCAACATCCTTTATTTGGTCCTTCCTTCTCTATCTGAGCTGCCTTTTCCCCCAGCATGTGCGGCTGGCCTCCAAGCCATGGAGTAAACCTCCTGGTACTTAAAACCTGGTACTCTGCTATTCTTGGGTGTTAGTCTCCTATTTTGTCACTTTATGTTCCCCAGAGGAATGCAATCTTTCTATGTCTGTCCCTCTCTTTCTGACTCATTTCGCTTAGCATGATACTTTCCATGTAGTACCACTTGCACATAAATTTCATGACTTCATCTTTTCTAACAGCTACATAGTACTCCATTGTGTAGATGTACCAAAGTTTCTTTAACCAGTCATCTGTTCTTGGGAATTTAGATTTTTTTGAGATTCTAGCTATTGTAAACAGTGCTGCAATGAACAAACAAGTGCAGATGTCACTTCGACTATACCTTTTTTGCCTCTCTGGGATATATTCCCAGGATTGGTATTGCTGGGTCGAATGGGAGCTCAATTTCTAATTTTTTTAGAATCGTCCATACTGTTTTCCAAAAGGGCTGAACAAGTCGGCATTCCCACCAGCAGTGAAGGAGGGTCCCTTTCTCGCCACATCCGCCCCAACGCCAGTTGCTTTTGTTCTTTTGGATGTGGGCCTGTCTCTGTAGTGTGAAATGATATCTCATTGTTGTTTTGATCTGCATCTCCCTGATGATTAATCTTTTAGAGCATTTTCTCATGTGCCTTTTAGTCATTCGGATTTCTTCTTTGAGAAAGTTTCTGTTCATTTCATCACCCCATTTTTTTGATGGGGTTGGATGTTTTCTTCTTGTGGAGTTCAACCAGTGCTTTGTATATTCTTGATATCAACCCCTTATCAGATGGGTATTGGGTAAATATCCTTTCCCATTATGTAGATTGTCTTTGTATTCTGGTCACTGTATATTTTGAGGTGCAGAAGCTTCTTAATTTAAGAAAGGCCCATTTGTTTATCTCTGTTTCCACTTGATTGGTCAGTGGAGTGTCATCTTTGAAGATACCATTAGCCTCAATACCGTGGAGGGTTTTGCTGACCTTGTCTTCAATGTACCTTATGGATTTTGGCCTGATGTTGAGATCATTAATCCATTTTGATCTGACTTTTTTGCATGGTTTTAGTTGAGGTCTAACACATATTGTTGTACAGGTCCTTTACTTCCTTAGTTAAGCTGATTCCTACGTACTTGATTTTCTGGGGCACAGCTGTGAACAGGATTGGTTTTTTTTTTCCATGTCACTTTTTTCTCTCTCATTATTTGCATATAGGAAAGCCATGGACTTTTAGGTATTGATTTTATAGCCTGAAATTTACTATACAACTCTATTGTTTCTAGGAGTTTCTTGGTAGAGGTTTTAGGGTTCTCTAAGCATAGTATCATATCATCTGTGAATAGTGAGAGATTGATTTCTTCCTTCCTACCTGAATGCCCTTAATATCTTTTTTTTTTTGCCTAACACTATTGCAAGTACTTCCAGTACTATATTGAACAGCAGTGGAGAGAGTGGCCATCCTTGTTAAGTCCTTGATCTTAGAGGGAAGGCTGTCAGTTTTTCCCCATTGAGGATGATGCTTGCCATAGGCTTGTGGTAGATGGCTTTAACTATATTGAGGAAAGTCCTCTATACCCATTTTGGCGAGGGTTTTCATCATAAACAGGGGCTGGATCTTGTCAAATGCTTTCTCTGCATCTATTGATATGATCATATGGTTTTTATCTTTTCATTTGTTGATATGATGGATTATATTGATTGATTTCCGAATGTTAAACCATCCTTGCATCACCAGGATGAATCTCACTTGATCATGGTGTATGATCTTTTTGATGAGTTGTTGAATTTTATTTGCTAGTATTTTGTTGAGAATCTTCACATCCATGTTCATCGGGGATATCGGCCTATAGTTTTCTTTTCTTGTGGTGTCTTGGTTTCCTTTTGGTCTTAGAGAGACATGGACTTAATATAAACTGTAACTCTCCCAGACAGTTCATGGGAGAGTTTCTGTTTTTTCGATTTCCTGGAAAAGCTTGAGAGGAACTGGCAATAGGTTCTCATTAAATGGAAAAATTCGCTAGTGAATCCATCTGGACCTTGGCTTTGGTTTTTTGGAAAACTTTTGATTACAGTTTCAATATCCTTGATGTTTATAGGTTATTCAGATACTCTAGATATTCTTGATTCAGCCTTGGAAGATTATAGGAATCCAGGAATTTATCCAGTTCTTCTAGGTTTTCTTGTTTTGTGGCATACAGACTTTCAAAGTAGTCTCTGCTGATCTTTCCAATTTCTTTGGTTTCTGTTGTGATATCTCTCTTCTCATTTCTGATTCGGTTTATTAGAGTTCTCTCTTTCTTTCTTTGTGAGTCTTGATAGCAGTTTATCTATCTTCTTTATTTTCTCAAAGAACCAGCTCTTGGTTTCATTGATCTTTCAGATTGTTTTTTGGGTTTCCATGTCATTGATTTCTGCTCTAAGTTTTATGATCTCTTTCCTTCTGCCTGATTTGGGCTCCTTTTGTTGGTCCTTTTCTAAGATCTTGAGCTGTGAAGTCAAGTTGTTTATGTGGGCCCTTTCTTCCTTCCTGAGAAATGCTTGCAGAGTTATAAAATTTCCCCTTAATATGGCTTTAGCTGCATTCCATAGGTTCTGTTAGCTCGTGTCTTCATTCTCATTTGTTTCCAGGTATCTTTTGATTTTGTCCTTGACTTTCCTCCTGACCCACTTGATGCTCAACATTGAGTTGTTTAATTTCCAGGTGTTTGATTTGGTTCTCCGTGTCTGTGTGTGATTCACTGCTATTCTCAGTGCATTGTGGTCTGAAGTAAAGTAAAGGCCCTCCCATTGATCATCGATTTGCTCGAGCGGGCCCAGTAACGTCTCCATTGGAGACTTTGTTGTTACTGTGTTTGGCATATCGAATACGTCACGGGGAACTTGCCAGGCTCTGCCGTGCGGGCAAGATACTCTCGGTAGCTTGCCGGGCTCTCTGAGAGGGGCAGAGGAATCGAACTCGGGTCGGCCATGTTGGCTGCATGGAGCGATAGCACTACAGTAAGAGTTTGCCTTGCATGCAGCCAACATGTGGTCTGAAAAGATTGTTTATACTATTTCTATCCTCCTGATTCTATTGAGGTATGTTTTGTAGCCTTAGCACACGGTCTATTTTGGAAAATGTTCCATGTGCACTGGAGAAGAATGTATAGTCTTTCTTTTGGAGATTTAAAGCCCTGTTTAGGTCTATAAGCCCTCTCTCTTCTATTTCTTCCTTCAACGCCAATGTTTCCTTGCTGAGTTTTGTTCTTGTTTATCTATGCAGAGGTGATAAGGTGATGTTGAAGTCTCCGGCTACTATTATTGTGTTGCCAACAATGTCCTCCTTAAAATCTGTTGGCAGTTGTTTTAAATCTTTAGCTGTTCCCTCATTAGGTGTGTATACATTTAAGAGTGTGATTTCTTCCTGTTGTACATATCCCTTGATGAATAGAAAATGACCTTCGCTGTCCCTTCTAATCTTTTTCAACCTGAAATTTATGTTGTCGGATACTAGTATGGCCACCCCAGCTTTTTTGAGGGAGCTGTTTGCTTGCAGGATTGTTTTTCATCCTTTAATTTTGAGTCTGTGTTTGCTCTGACTGTTCAGATGAGTTTCTTGTAGACAGCAGAATGTTGGTTTCAGTTTCTGGATCCATTTTTCCACTCTGTGTCTCTTAATTGGTGAAGTTAGACTGTTGATGTTGAGAGAGATTATTGTTATGGGGTTTTGTGTCATCTTTCTGTAAGGGTCTGTTGTGCTTGTAGGGTTTGTCTTGTCTTATAGTAGCCCCTTTATCCCCTTCTTTAGGTTTGGTTTGGGGTCTATGAAGTTCCTGAGCTGCTGTTTATCCACAAAATAGTGTACCATTCTTTGAGTTTTAGTGAGAGCTCAGCCTGATAGAGTATTTTTGGTGAAGCGTTCATTTTAGTAAATTTTTTCACTATTTCCCACCATTGCCTTCGCTTAGAGGGTTTCCTCTGATAGGTCTGCTGTGAATTTAAGGGGTGCTCCTTTGTATGTGATTTCCTTCTTTGACCTTGCTGCTTGCAGCATTGTGTCTCTATCCACAGCATCCATGATTCTAACTATGATATGGCTTGGAGTTTTTGTTAGGGTCTCTTTTAGGTGGTAACCTTCAGGCTCCTTGAATCTGAATGTATGCATTGTCCAGCTCTGGGAATTTTTTCAGCAATGATTTGTTTAACCATGGATTTTTCATGGGGATTGTTTCCCTGACCTTCTGGTACTCCAATGATTCTAATGTTTTTCCTCTTGGAATTATCTCCTAGGACTCTGATTCGCTCTAGAGCTATTTTGACGTCTCTTGCCATTGTTTGTTGTTGCCTGTAGGCTTGGTGCAGCTGACCTTCCAGCTCACTGATTCTGTCTTCAGTTGTGGCCATCCTACTGTTGAGGACACACACTGAGTGTTTTATTTCATCTACGAAATCTTTTATTCATGACATTTCTGTACGTAGCTTTCCAATTTCTGCTCTCTTTTCTTCCCGTAATTTCTCGATTGTTTCTCTCATGCAACTGGAATATCTGTTTGACTGTTTCATTCAGTTCATTGAACATCTTTATTACTTCATATATGAATTCTTTCTCAGACAGGTCCTTTAGGTGAGTAGCACCTACTGAGGCTTCTGGAGGATTTGCGTTGTTTCTTCATGTTGGTGTGTAGGTACGGAGACTGAAATGTTACAGTATATTTTTTGGTATGACTAAACTACGTGCAGCCATGTGAGCATCTGCCGGCACTAAATTAGGCCATGCCCACTTCTACAGAAGTCATGCCCACTTCTGAAGAGACCACACCCAGCGGGTACCTGGTGTGTGTGAGCGGGGGTACCAGCTGGGAGGGGAAAAAGGCCAGCACAGCGTTGGGGATGAACAGGAAGAGGCTCAGGGATGCTAGCCGTCTCAGGTTCCTAGAGGACACCAGGGGTGCATGCGCAGAGACAGCCAAGTTCCGGGTTCGAATTCTGGGGGGTTAACTGACCTGGGAGGGGAAGAAGACTGGCACAGCATTGGGGATGAACAGGAAGAGACTCAGGGATGCTAGCCATACCAGTGTCCTAGAGGACGCCTGGGGCACGTGAGCGGAGAAAAGCCAAGTCCCGGGTTGGAATACTGGCGGGTTAACTGACCTGGGAGGGAAAGAAGACCGTCACAGCGTTGGGGACGAACAGGAAGAGGCTCACGGGTGCTAGCCGTCTCAGGGTCCTAGAGCAGATTTTTCCTTCTTATCTTACAGGAGCCCCTTTAATCCTTCTTTTCGATTTGGTTTTGAGTCTATGAAGTTCCTGAGCTGTTGTTTATCTATAAAATGGTGTATCATTCCATCGAGTATGGGTGAGCGTTTAGCTGGATAAAGTATTCTTGGTGAGGTGTTTATTTCAGTGAGTTTTTTCACTATATCCTACCATTGTCTTCGGGCTTGGAGGGTTTTCACTGACAGGTCTGCTGTAAATCTAATGGATGCTCCTTTGTATGTGATTTCCTTCTTTGATCTTGCTGCTTGCAGTATTGTGTCTCTATCCACGGCATCCATCATTCTGACTATGATATGTGTTGAAGTGTTTTTATTTGGTTCTCTTTTTGCTGGCACCCTTCTCGCTCCTTGGATCTGGATGTCTGCATTCTTTAACTCTGGGAACTTTTCAGCAATGATTTCTTTGACTGTGGCTTTTTCACTGGGGTTGCCTGCCTGTCCTTCTAGTAATTCGATGATTCTAATATTGTTCCTCTTGCCATTATCCCCTAGGTCTCTGATTCTCCTTAGAGCTATTTTGAGTTCTTTTCCCATTGTTTGTTGTTCCCTATGCAATTTTGTTGCTCATCTTCAAGTGCACTCAAGCTCACTGATCCACTGATCCTGTCTTCAGCTGTAGTCATTGTACTACTGACAGCACCCACTGAGTTTTTATTTATTTATTTATTTATTTATTTATTTATTCTCCTTGTTTATCTTTTTATTTTTTATTTATTTTTTTTACCCACTGAGTTTTTAATTTCGTCTACCTAATCCTTTGTTTGTGACACTTCTTTTTGTAGCCTTTTTATTTCTGCTCTCATTTCTTCCTGTATTTTCTCGACTATCCGTTCCACTGTTTCTTACATTTCTTCCTTTAATTTTCTGGATATTTCCTCCATTGATTCCTTGAGTAGTTCCTTGAACATCTTCAGCATTTCGTCTCGGAATTCTTTATCGGAGAGAGCATATTTGTGGGTAACCCCTGTTGAGGATTCGGGACTCTTTTCTTTGTCCTCTCCTCACAGTGAAGATTTGTGCTTTCTTCATGCAGTTGTGGTTGTCTAGAGGTAAAACCCTGGCTTTCACTAGCATTGTTCCCTCTTGTCACGGGAAAGGAAGGGATTCTGAATAAGGTTGGTCGATAGTGGCCACCCTTCTCCCTTTCTAGAATCTGTCCTTCCTCTAAGGCATCATTCTGTGGCTTATGAGGGGCATCTAGTGAAGGTTGGAGGAGGTGCTTTTATATTGGGCTTGAACAGCTTCTTGCATACTGGTCTTCTGTTGGAGTTGGAGCAGGTCAGTGGATTATTTGTGCTGTTGTATTGTACTTGAGGTGCCAGGACTTTTTTCCCACAGAATTGGGTGGTAAAGGCTGGGGTGTGAGTTGAGAGTGCTGGGAGCGGGAAACACAGATGCAGTCATGCCGCCTGCCACACAGAAGGCCAGGCCCACTTTGAGGAGCCTTATCTTTTACTATGGAGGCCACGCCCCCTGCTGGTTCCACCGCGGCTGACCTAGGAACCTGCAGAGGAGGGCAGTGCTGGGGTAAGGTGGGTGGGCTGTCCAGTGGAACTTGGCAGGTGTTCCTCAAAGTCTCCCCCAGCTGCTGGGCTGTGGGGGTCTTGATCAGGGAAAGGGGCTCGCATGCAGGGGCACGGGAAAGGAATGCGCTCCCCGGCTCCTCGATGAAACTTAAGCTTATTCTTAACCTCAAAATATTTTTAGTATTTCACTGTTAGGCATAATGGAAGGCAAGTTCTAAGATTTTATTTTCCTTTTTGAGTTTTATTAGGACACCATCATTTGCAAAGTTTTTCATAAGGGGATTGTTTCAGCTGTACAATATTCCAACACCAGTCCTACCGCCAATGTCCCCTTCCCTCCACTAATGTCCCCAGATCCCCTCCGAGGTCCCAGGCTGTCCCCTTGAAGTCATATAACAAATTGATTTCTTATTCACTTGCTCCAAAAAACCTTAAAGTATGGCAAATGAAATTATCAGAAAATAAATCAGAAAGTCAGTTTGTGATGATTGATTGTTATACATTTTACTAAATAGAGGGTAAATATATACACCATTCAGTTGGAAAGATTCCCCTGTACTTTAAACGAGTATTTTCAATGCTTCTTGCAAAACTGATTTGAAGGTTATGAATTCCCAAAGCTGTTGCCAGTCCATGAAACTTTGTGTGAGTCCTTCAAGTCTGAATTATAGTCTAGATGGATACTGTATTATTAGTGAGGTGTTTACTTCATTGAATTTTAATACTATATCCCATCATACTTTTCTGACTCATAGAGTCACATTTGATAGATCTGCTGTACATCTTATGGGCTTTCCTTTGTAAGTTGCTTATTTTGATCTGGCTTCTGTTGATATACTCTTTCCATCTTTATATATTTTTTATTTTTGCATATGATATATCTTAGAGTTTTCCTAATTGAGTTTGTTTTTGCTGGAAACTTTTGGGTCTTTTGGATCTCAGGGCCTATATTCCTCTGGAAAACTCTTAATGATAATTTCTTTAACTACTGGTTCTTTTTTTTTTTTTTTGCTTTTCTTTGTGTCACACCCAGAGATGCTCAGGGTGTTGGACTCAGGAATTACTCCTGGCGGTGCTTGGGGAACCATATGGGATGCCAAGGATCAAATCCAGGTCAGCCATGTGCAAGGCAAATGCCCTAACTATTATTATCGCTCTGCCCCCTAACTATTGGTTCTTAATAACCTTTGCCTCCTGATTCTTCAGGGAATCCAATGATTCTTATATTATTTCTCTTTAATTCATCCTATAATTCTCCTGTATGCTGTTAACAATTTATTTATTTATTTTTAAATGTAGGAGTGCTGCTATTTTCCAGCCATTGATTAAGCTAAGGGAGGGGAGCGGGTTGAGCTTTCCTCCCCACCCCGACCAGGGCTCCGACAGCCAAAGACCTCCAGGACCAGCCACCACCATGCTGAGACCACTCTCCGCACACATGAAGGTACTGGCAGAGGGACAAAGTCACACGGGTTCTGGGGCCGAGATCTCCAAGCCTACTCGGTTTTGGGCTGAGCATCCTTCACCCAAATCCTCCAAATTCCAGTAGGCAGGGGTCACACCCACCAACTGGCCCCCTGGCGCCCTGTAATCCCATCAGCGGCCAAGACTCAGAGACTATAAAAACCAGCTCCCGGAACTGCGCGGCCGCTTTCGTGGCCACACAACATCTTATTATGACATCTTATTATCTCATTCCTACTTTGGACAAACTGGCAGGCTACATTTGGTAGCCTGCCCACATGGCAGAGTCTGGCAAACTCCCTGTGGCGTACCCAATATGCCAAATACCAGTAACAATGATGGGTCTCATTCTCCTAAAGAGCCTTGAATATAATCTCAGGGCTAGGATGAAGGAGACGTTACTGGGGCCTGCTCGAGGCAATCAACGATTAACAGGATGTGATGATGATGATGATGATTAAGCTAATTGAATTGGGCATGAACTCCACATTACTTTTATTGTATCACCGTGAGATAGAGTTACAAAGCTTTTATGTTTGAGATTCAGCCATACAATGATGAAACACCCACCCCTCCACCAGTGCACATTTTCCACTACCAGTGTCCCAAGTATCACCCCCCCCACATACATACACATCGCAGTCCTCACCCTGCCTCTATGGCAGACAACTTCCCAATACTCTCTCTAATTTGGGGCATTAATTTTGCTCGAATTTTTCCACCATCATTCAAGCCTACCTACCAGGGGCAGACATTATTTAATATATATTCTATGTTCATTTTGAATATCACGAGAGCTTACGCGGGCATGATTGTAAATGGTTGGGTTCCAGAAACATCTCCGTATGGCACTAATCCATTTTGGGATTCAATTGGGAGCCTCTGGGACAAGGCTGTTCGTGCACTAAGATGGCATCCAGAGGAAAATTGTGAGTGTGACAGCCAGTCTTCTGGGCAGGTGGTGGCACGGGGAGAGACAGCCCAGGTCCTCTGCCACCATGCGGCCTGGAGACTTAGTCCTGAACCCGCATACCTGGGCCTTGCTCTGAAAGCTCTTGGTCACTGGAATTCCATCTGGAGTAGGTGGGGAGACTACACTTGCTCCATCTGGGGTTTCCCGATGATATTGGCTTGGTATGGGGTCTGGAGAGATCTCTGGCGCTGTGGTATCATCTGGGACTTACTGCTGTGTCTCTGAGCCAGGGCTGTTGGTGTGCTAAGATGATGCAGAGGCTAATTGTTGAGATGACAGCCAGTCTTCTGGGCAGGCAGGGACCCAGGGAGGGACAGCCTGGGTCCTCTGCCGTCATGAGCCCTTGAGGTGTAGTCCTGGAATATCCATTCCTGGGCCTTGCTTGTGGAAGCTCTTGGTCACTGGGATTCCATCTGGAGTAGGCATGTATTTTATATTTTTAACAACAGACCCAGGACTATTCATTACTTTAATGTAGGAGTATGGCTATTTATTCAGCCATTGATTAGACTGATTGACTTGGGCATGAACTCCACCTTTACTTTTTTTCCCCTTTTTATAAATTTATTTATTGAATCACCATGAGAGCAGTTACAAAGCTTTCGGGTTTAAGTCTCGGTCATTTTAAGTCTCGGTCATACAATGATGAAATACCCGTCCCTTAACCAGTGCCCATTTTCCACCACCAAAAACCCCAGTATACTCCCCACCCAATGCCCTCCCCCTACCTTTGGGGCAGATGATTTTCACATTACTCTCTCTGTACTTTGATTACATTCAATATTTTGACAACAGAGCCACCACTATTATTTGGGATTTTACTCCAACACTCAGATCTGCTGAAAAGGCAACAATAGACAACTTGTTTTCTATTGCTGGTTATGAATAACATATGATGTTGCACGGCCACAGTAGTGGCCAAGCAATTTTGGAATTTTGAAATTTTAACAATTTAATCTGGAGGAATTTCTGCCAAAGACTGTTGAGTTCCGAGATTTGTTCCTGAGTTTCTGGGATCATGGCCATTAAGCAGTTTGATCAGGAGACAGAGAGGTCACGACTCGGGGTGTCGTTGGGGCCAGAAGGGAAGGGCCGGCTCTACCTCCATCCCATGAGGCCCCTTGTGTCTCATCACTGCGGGCCCAAATCTGACTGCCCAGTGGCCTCTGGAGGATGGCGTCCACCAAGCCGCCAAGGGGGAGCAGGCAGAGGGACAGCACCCTTTCCCCCCCGGGGTGGCCCGGAGTCAGTAATCTACTGTAGGGACCTGAAGGATTTCTGCCAAAAGCTCCTGGGTTCTGAGATTTGTTTCTGAGTCTCTTGGGTCATGACCATTAAGCAGCTTGATCAGGAACCAGAGAGGCCATTTGTAAGCGGCAACTTAGGGTCTAGTTGAGGGGGAGAGGAAAGGGCCGTTTCCATCTCCATCCCATGAGATGTCTTGTCACTGTGACCCAAACCTGACTGTCCAATGGTCTCTGGAGGATGGTGGCCACTGAGCCACCAAGAGGGACAGAAGGAGGGACAAGCACCCTTTCCCACCTGGGGTGGCCCAGTACCAGTAACCTACTGCGGGGACCAGACACATTTCTGCCAAAAGCTGCTGGGTTCCGAGATTTGTTTTTGAGTCTCTGGGATGATGGCTGTTAAGCAGTTTGATCAGGAACCAGAGAGGACTTGCCTCCAATTACATTGCTGAGCCGGAGTTGGTTTGTGGGTGTGTCTCCCACATACCTAACTTTTGGCCATTTACTTTCTTGGTAAACTTGGCCCCAAGTTGTTGGGGTCTGGTCAAATGCACAGTTGCAAGTTTGGGGTATCTAGAAGTCTGAAGGCACCATCAGTCTGCTGATGCACTTGCCTCACAGGTACAGATTACCTGCTGGCGGCCGCATACCCCATATTCATTATTTTTTATCCTGTTTTTCAGAAATGTTTTAAAATAAATATACCCATTTTATCTGTTTTCAAATTCACTGGAAAATACTTTCTCTTTTTAATTGACTATTATCTTTTAAGGGCTGGAGTGATAGCACAGTGTTTAGGGTGTTTGCCTTGAATGCTGCCGACCTAGTTTCGATTTCTCAGTCCCTCTTGGAGAGCCTGGCAAGGTACCTAGAATATCCTGCCCGCACGGCAGAGCCTGGTAAGCTCCCAGTGGCATATTCGATATGCCAAAAACAGCAACAACAAGTGTCACAGTGGAGACATTACTGATGCCTGCTCGAGAAAATTGATAAACAACGGGACCGCAGTGCTACAATGCTATTTTCTTTTAAAATATTGTCTGTATAATTTGCAGTAATCTTACCTCCAAAATAAATTTAAAAACAAGATCTCATGGGGCTGGAGTGATAGCACAGCAGGTAGGGCGTTTGCCTTCATGCAGCCAACCCGGGTTTGATTCCCAGCATTCTATGTGGTCCCCCAAGCACTTCCAGGAGTAATATCTGAGTACATGAATCAGGAGTAACCCCGGTGCATCGCCGGGTGTGACCCCAAAAGCAAAAAAACAAAATTAAAAAACAAAACAAAACAACAAGATCTCTTATATGTGGAATAAAAAAGAAACAGAATAAGGGCAACAACAAATGATCAAAGTCATCAGAACTCTGAGACTTTGTTTATAGAACTGAGCTTACTTGGGTAGGTGGAAGATTGGGAGGCCCTGCCATACTGATGTGGGGGGGGGGGTTCTGCATGCATGAAACACCTGCTTGAATGACACATGCATGAAGCAGTGTGATTACAGTATTGTCACACCTGGTACTTCAATAAAAAAGGGTAGAAAAAAATTTGCAATAATTTTTTTGTTTAAAAAAATTTCCTTCTAGTGTTTACCAATTTTAACCAAAGTACCATCGTTTTGCTTACTGATTTTCTTTAATGTCAAGTTTCCTTTTGATCTCTTCTAATTTTCTCTCCCATCTCTCCAGATTGAGTTTTGATATTTTCTACATTCTTGAGATAAGTTTAACTGATTAAATTCTCAACTTTTTCTTTTTAATACAATCTTATTTTTAAGCACTTCAGTCAAACCCCACAAGTTCTGAGATGCCATATTAATTTCATTATTCACTGTATCACTGTCATCCTGTTGTTCATCAGTTTCCTTGAGCAGGCACCAGTAACGTCTCCTTCATCCTAGCCCTGAGATTTTAGAAAGTGCCACATTCGAGGCTCATTCAGGGTCAGGAGAATGAGACCCATCACTGTTACTGGTTTTTGGCATATTGAATACGCCATGGGGAGTTTGCCAGACTCTGCCATGTGGGCAGGATACTTTTGGTAGCCTGCCAGGTTCTTGAGCATAAGAACTAGACAATAAGATGGCACGCAGCCACAAATGCGGCTGCATGCTTCCGGGAGCTGGGTTTTATAGTCTCTGGGTCTTGGCCATTGATGGGATTACACGGCACAAGGGGCAGTTGATGGGGGATCAGGGTGGAGGAGGCCCAGTCCCAATCCAAGCAGCTTGGAGATCTACGCCCCAGGTCCCGCACATCTGGGTTCCTCTGCCAGTTCCTTCATGCGTGAGGCGCATCTGAACCCAGCTCCTGGAAGTGAACAGCACAGAGTCTCCTGCCTCCACACCTCACCAGGGCCCCTTGGAGGAGGGTGGGTTGAGTTTCCCTCCCCACCTCGAGCAGAGCCCTGGCAGATGAAGACCTCCGGTTCCAGCCACAGCCATGCTTAAGACCACTCCTCCAGAATATCTGAATAATTTACTTGTAGTTAAGAAAAAGTTTATTTCGTTGAAGGCATTTCATCACCGAGTGTAAGTATTTTAATTTTTATTTCATTATTATTCTATTCAAATATTTGTTTTCCCTTAACTAGTTGAGCTTTAAAAAAAGTATCTTGCTTACTTTCAAATTGTTTTGCATTCCCCCCTCTCCCACTTTATTTAAACACCATGGCTTACAAATGGTTCGTTATGATTTGTTGCAGGCATTCAGTATTTCAATCCCAACCCCACCAACACTGTCACCTTCCCTCCACCATTGTCTCCATTTTCTCAACCACCCCTCAAGCCTGCCCTTGTAGCAGACCCACGATAATTTATTTCATATTGCTTGTTACCACTAAATGGCTAACAGAATGATCAAAAAATATTTTCATACAAAAAATATGTTAAAACTGTTGTAGCTCACCCATGGGGACATTAAGTCCTTGTCTGAGGGTTTACTAAGCAGTTGTTGCCAGATAAGTCTTCTGTGTTAATGTTTTTGTTTGTTAAGATTGTTTGGCTTCTGCATTATATCCAACGAACTGTGGTGTGCTCTTACCAGGGTGTCAGTGTTGTAGAGTTTGGAGCTGTCACAGGCTGTGAATGCAGCTGAGCACTCCAGAAAAACCAGAATATTTAAACTAAGCAATCCAGGTATACTAGAAAATGTTTTTTCAGGTAGCTGAACTCCTTTGAGATTTGTTCACGAGTCTCTGGAACAAGGCCAGTAGATGAGCACACACGGCAATGGAGGTGGGATGTGCCTTTTTTTTGCCTTTTTTTTTCAGCCTTTACATTTATTTACTGGTCATAGGACTATGTTTGATGTCTTTTACCTTTTAAAAATTTGTTCTGTCTGTACATACCTTTTGTCATGCCCAGGCCTTTGTCACGCGGATGTTGTGGTGACCTAGGGTGAGGCATACATGGCTGTTAATGTTCACTCATCCCAGTTGTGGTGCTCTCTGGTCTCCACCAGGCTGTGGAGTGCACATCTATGGCCTGAGGTGCTCTTCAATGGTCACATTCTCTAGGTCCTGCTGGAGCCCCAGCTGGCAGCTCAGTGGTGGTGCCCAAGTATGTGCTCTGGAGTGTGTGGTTCTTGGTCACGGTGCTTGTGTATCTCTGAGCTGTGGTACACTGAGGAGCTGAATGTCTTTGTTAGGATGCTCCTGCATGTGTGGCTGGAATGTGGCTAGTCACCTGTGGTGTCAGGATCTCAGACCGCAGAGCTGCAGGATTGCAGTCAGCACCCAAGGCTGCTCCAGGGGCTGGATATGCAGTCTTACTCTTGCAAGGCAACTGGGTTATCCCCTGCACCTCTGCATTTAAATTTTTGACTAGTTTGTTTTATGGATCAGTATATGGTTTATTTTTGTAAGTATATCTTGTGAAACACTTGGAAAACACTTGAAAAGCTATGTATTCTACATTTGTTTAGCTTTTATATATATAAATATTTTGGGGGGGCACACCTGGCGATGCACAGGGGTTACTCCTGGCTCATGCACTCAGGAATTACTCCTGGCGGTGCTCAGGAAACCATATGAGATGCTGGGAATTGAACCCGGGTCGGCCGCGTGCAAGGCAAATGCCCTACCCGCTGTACTATCATTCCAGCCCCCAGCTTTTATATTCTTGATAATTTTATGGGGAGTCTGATGAATAGCTTACCAATTACCAGAGGTATAGTAAGATCTTAAGTCTGATTGTGAATTTACATGTCCTTTTTGTTTAAAAAATACATAAGTTTCCCATAATGTTGTTACTTTAGTAACTTTTGCTTTATTTGTTTTATTTAGAGACTATCTCATTTTATACTAAATTTAAAATGTGTATGCATCTAACAAATTGATCTTTTATTACTTCTTCATTTTCTCTTTAATATTCTTGAAAATATTTGATATTTTATTCATACTACCTTGTTTTTGAATACAAATGTAGAATACATAGCTTGCATGGCATATTTAGTTTCAATATACCTGAAGCCTTCTGTTTAAAAAGTGTTTCCTGTGGAAAGTCTTGTAAGCACATCTGTCTCTAAAATGGAATACTAGACTTCCAGCTCAGCAACTGAATCTTGTGCTCTAGCCCAAGGGGAGAGATGGTCCTGTAAGTCCAGTCACTGCTCTGCTGTCCAGACCTGCATTCCTTAGTTGTTGGGATTCAGTGTTTCAGATCAGTAACTGTACCTTGTACACAATCAAACAAGTACACCATCCCTCCAGGCCTTAGGAGAAAGTAGAATAGAGCAGCCATCCCCATCCAGAGGAAGGAGTAATCTTCCCAATCCACATCAGACAAAACCAAGATGTGAAGTAACTCACCTGTACTAATGGACATTATAAAAGAATTGGGAAGGCCCCAAGCAAACAAGAACTCTCAACTCTCCCAGTGAAGAATTGAAAATGCTAATTACTAGGCTGAACTGAAAAATATATTAGGAAAACTAAAAAAAATATATATGATAGAATAAGCAACTGATTTACAGAAGCAGATAAACCCTGCCAGGAGTGATCTCTGAGTGCATAGCCAAGAGTAATCCCTGAGCACTGTTGGGTGTGACCCCAAAACTTAAAAATATATATATACAGACACATTTGAACCATCATGAAACACATACTCAAGATAAAATGCTAGAGAACCATCAGACACCCACCCACTGTGAACGTAGTACCAGGGCAATGGGAAAACCAAAGAACTCAATTGTGCCCACAGAGAATAACAAAAGCTCAGGAAGATTCCCTGGTGACATCTTCATAATTTGTCTTTATAATTTAGCTGAAGCTTATAATCTATCTTATAAATCTTCAATGATCTAAGAATGACTGGGGTGGGGCTGTGCTCAGGGATAGATGGTACTTGGAGACTATATGGGGTGCCAGGGATCAAACCTGGTTTGCCCATGTCCAAGGAAAGTGCCTTATTCATTGTAACCATCTTTCTGTCCCCTAAAAATGACATTTGAACAGAGAAGCAGAAGAGAGTCTGAGGAAAAACTAATATAATTAATTCAAACTAAAGGAGAGCTAGAGAATATAGTAGCAATCTCAGAATATAGTATGGAAGAAGCTGAAAGGCAAATAAGTTCACCCAAGAATACAATAAACAATATAGTATTGAGGCAGAGGTAAAGAGAATAAGAAAGTGAGAATGAGAAAAAGCAAAATAAGAAATAATTCTGACAGTACTGGGAGGAGAAGAAAGGAGAAGGGAAAAAATGCTAGTTGAAGAAATCATAGGTAAAGAACTTCATCAACCTAAAGAGGAAGATGGAAGCATGAATCCAAGGGGCACAGAGACTGCCAGCCAAAGTAAACCCAAACACAACACCAGACATTCTGGAATTAAAATGGCAAGGACCAAAGACAGACAGACTCTTTTAAAGCTCTGAGACAAGTGAATCCTCACATGCAAGGTAAAAAAATTTCTAATGAAATTCCACAAGCAAGAAGAGAATGGAATGACCTCTACAAAATATTCTCTCGAAACTACAGTCAAGAATCATCTACCCAGCAGACTTACTAGTCTTTAGTGGGAAACTTACCTCAGTGAGGAGGGTGGGTGAGGAACCCTGAACAGTGGTGGAGGGAAGCAGACAACTGAGTGGAGGGTGTGGTGCTCTAAGAGTTTATGTATGAAATTCTACTAATAACAGTTTGTAAACCACAGTGCCTACAATGTATAATAAAAGACAAAATTAAATTCTTAGGCATGAAAAAAATATTCTCAGACAGATAAGCTGACGATATATTTAGAATCTAAACCAGCTGGCAAGGACACTGAGGCAGCACACATTAAAAAATTGGTATAAGCAGCCAACTTCACAGATACATAGAAACAAATTTCTTCATGTCAGTATCTTCTCTTCATGTCAATGGACAGAACTCTTCCACACAGCAGCAGAGAGTGTGGCTGGGAGCATCCGAAACAAAATACATTCTATTGTTTACAGGTGACACACTTGATGATAAACCCTCTTTATCAGGCCCAGAGGGAAGGGCTGGAAAACATGCTAGTGCAGACCAATAGAAGAGGGAATGACCACACTGGTATCGAACCAAACAGTAATCAAGCTAGATAAAGTAATAAGAGATAGGGACGAACATTACATAGTAGTTACAGGTTTCATAAGAGAAACTTAACTCTCATCAATACCTCTGTATTCAATGAAGGGGCAGCAGAGGGTATAAAGGAACTGCTAAAAGACCTGGAGATAATCACTATTATCATTGGACAGATCACTTGATCACTTGGCTTCCCGTTAATCATTGATTTGCTCGAGCGGGTGCCAGTAACGTCTCCATTTGTCCCTGTTGCATGCTAGAGTAGCCCAATGGCGTCTGTTCGTTCTAGAAACATGAAGAGCCTCAAACCGAGCGTTCATGATCGTGATGAAGAAGTCTGACCATCTGGTAGGTGGGCAGCCACGCGGTCTTTTGAGATCCTGTGGAATCCAGTTGGTAACAGGTAACAGCTCTAGTGCAGCAGTCGTCTCTAAATCTCATTACGTGTCCAGCCCATCTGATTTTTGACGCCTTGGCAAATGAGACAGCGTCCCTGATTCTTGATCATCGACCGAGGGCGAAACTCCGGATTCTTTCTCTCATTTGAGTGAAACGTGACACTCCAAGCATAGCTTTTTCAATTCCTCTATGGGATACGTGAATAGCATTCTCATCCTGTTTTTGTAGGGCCCAGGTCTCTGAGGTGTATGTTAATACAAGAAGAACAGTGAAATGGAAGAGATGTGCCTGGAGCTGGAGGTTCTTCATCCTCTTAGCTATTTTTTCAATGCTCTTGAAGGCGTTCCAAGCTGCTCTCTTCCTCCTGTGCAGCTCAGGTGCCAGGTCATTTGTCATGTTGACTTCTCGACCTAGGTACACATAACTGTTGCATTCGGAGATGGTCATTCCATTGAGAGAAAATGGAGCATCAGGAATGAGGTTGTTTCTCATAAACATTGCCTTTGTAAGATTCAGCTGTAGTCCGATCTTTCCACACTCACGGTCGAAGTCGGCCAGCATTTGCGCCACTTGGCTAATGTTTGGTGTTATTAAAACAATGTCATCAGCAAAGCGGAGGTGGCGTAGTTGCCGACCGTCTATCTTCACTCCCATTCTTTCCCATTCTAGTCGTCGCATGATGTTCTCGAGGGTGGCACTGAAGAGTTTTGGTGAAATGGTATCACCCTGCAGAACCCCTCTCTTGGCATCAATGATTACTTCTTTGTAGAATGGTGAGATCCTGGTAGTGAATCTGTAATAGAGCTCACGGAGGATCCTGATGTATTGAGTTTGAATGCCCTGATTGGCTAGGGCTTCAACGACCGCTTCTGTCTCAACAGAATCAAAGGCCTTCTTTAAATCAATGAAAGTTAGACAGAGTGGCGCCAATCCTATTCAGGATAACTCGAGTGAACAACTTGTAGATGACAGACAATAGGCAGATCGGGCAATAGTTGCCAATGTCGTGGATGTCTCCCTTCTTGTACAGTAGTACAGTCCTGCTGGTTTCCATTGGGACGAAACCTTGCATTCAGACAGGTAGTGTGTAAAGAGCAGAGCCAGCGTATTGATGAGTACTGATGGCAGATTCTTCAGGTGTTCAGGTCTGACCCTATCTGGGCCGGGTGCTCTTCGTTTCTTTACTGACGAAATGGCGTGTCGGATTTTGGAAGGGAGAACATTAGGAACGACATATCCATCTTGTGGAATTTGGTATGTCGGCAAGTGGACATGGCTATCGAAAATATTTGAGAAGAAGTCATGGATAATCTTCTCCATTGCCGTTCTGGAAGATGTGATAGATCCATCAGGACGTCGGAGGGCAGTCATCTTGGTCTTGTAGTTGGCGAAGGACAGGCGGGCATTACAAATACTTTTACTGGTTTCTGCTGCATCTACCAGCACTTCTGCTTTTCTCTCTTGGAGGTCTTCCTTGATCGCATCTCTGCACTGCTTTGTGAGCTCGGAACTTTACTTGCGGTTGCCTGAGGCATGAGCCAAACCACATTGGCGAATAAGCTCAAGAGTTTTCTAAGACAGCCGTTTTTCATGGCTATCTCTCTCTTGGCGTTCCTTGAACAATAATGGAGGTGCTGAACCAGTTGATCGTATTCCTCGTCAATTTTTTCAACAATGGCATCTTCCCATGTTGCCACAATAGTGCCAAAGAGCTCGCAGTTGGCGGTCATTCTGGGAGTTCTCTTCTTAAACTTTGCAGCCCTTTCTCCCCGCTGTGTGAAGTAGAATTTTGCACGAAGGAGACGGTGGTCTGATCCCGTTTGGAATTTTGGGACAACAGTGACATCAGTCAGGCAAAACTGTTGATTGGATATGATGTGGTCTATTTCATTGTGGAATCATCCACCGGGAGACTCCCATGTCCAACATTTAGATTTAGCCTTCTGGAATCTTGAGTTAGCATGGATGGTCTTGATCGACATGATGAACTCAGACAGTCTCTCACCCTGTTCATTCCATTCTAGGCCATGGGTCCTAATGTGAAGTTCTGCGGCTGATCTTCTCAGTCCTAGCTTGGCATTAAAATCACCAACAATGATTTTGTAGAAGGTGTGTTGTTCTTTATAGAACTTCTCCAACTCCATGTAGAACTTTTCAATTTCTCCTTCATCATAATTGGATGTTGGTGCGTAGACAACGAAGATAGTGAGCCACATCTATTCAAATGTAAATGTCCGATTCGGGTTGTTAGGCATTTGAATGAATCAATGCTCATGGACAAGTTTGTGCTGACAAAGACACCGACGCCTCCAACACCTCTTTTATTGCATGTTCCGCCGAACAATTCTTCTCCAGTGTCAAAAACGGCATGATGAGATTGGTGCCTTCTTGTCTCGGTCAGACCAATGATGTTGTACTTGATCTTTAGCGCTTGTACCATCAGGTCCTCAATGGATGCATCTGATGCTAGCATACGTGCATTGAAAGTACAGATGATCATTTTTGTCTTCCTTCGTTGTGGCAGCCTAGTTCGGCCTTGAGATTTTATCGACCTCTCCTTCTCATCCTCAATGCTGCCATACTGGTGACGCCTTCAAAGTCAGGGGAATGAGACCCAATGTAATTACTGGTTTTGGCATCGAGTACACAACGGATAGCTTGCGAGGCTCTGCCATGCAGGCGGAATACTCTCGGTAGCTTGCCAGGCTCTCCGAGAGGGATAGAGGCTTTTGGGGCAGCCTCTAATCACCCTTGTAGGTGTAACCATAGTTCAAACCATATTTTAACCCTATCGAATATGGTACGGCAATTCTGGAAGACAGGTATTTAGTGTCTTATAATGTGTCGCGTGGCACAGATCACCAGATAGAAATCAATAAATAGAGTGTTTTAAATGAGGATCTGGAAGAACTGGGTCTAACAGACATACTTCTACCCACTGCCCCTACAGAAGCTGAATACACATTCTTTTCTTGTGTACATGGGACATTGTACAGGATAGATCACATGCTAGGACACAATTAAAATTTCCACAACCTCTGCAATATAGAAATGACCAAAAGCCATAAAGGTAGAAATCAATCATAAAAATAAGTTGGGGGTGGGGAGAGCGATAGTACAGAGGACAGGGTGTTTGTCTTGTATTAAACTGATGTGGGTTCTATCCCCAGCATCCCACATGGTCCCCTGAGCCCCACCAGGAGTGATTACTGAGCAGAGAGACAGGAGTTAGTCCTGAGCACCAAGGTGTGCCCTGCATAGAAAGAAAGTCGGGGAAAAGCTTCACCATTTGGAAACTGAACAACATTTTGTTAATTACTAGATTAAAGAGGAAATCAGAGAAAAAATAAAGATGCCTTGAGGCAAATGAGAATGAAAATCACAAACTATCAGAACCAATATGATACCATAAAATCAGTGCAAGGGGTAAGTTCACAGCGACACAGTTACATGTCAAAAAAAAAAAGGTAAAGTATCAAATCAATGACCTAAATTCACAGTTTGAGAAACTAGCAAAAGAACAACAAATGAATCCCTAATTAGTAGAAGAAAGGGATTAATAAAATTTTCAGACATTTCAGAAATATAGAAGATTGTTACTATGAAAAACTCCAAACTTAAAATCATGAGATAAATGGGTCAATTATTAGAATCATACAGAATCCCAAGATCCAATCAGGAGAAAGTTTAAATTCTGAATCAATCACAAGTAAGAAAATTTAAACAGTAATTTAAAATCTCCCCAAGATCATGGATCAGACAGATTCACTATTAAGTTCTACCAAAACTTCAAAGAAGACTTAGCACCCAAATACCTCAAGATCTAAAATATTGAGGAAACAGGAATTTTTCCTTAAAACTTTTATGACGCCAACAATACTCTAATTCCAAAACTCAAAAGACATTATTAAAAAATAAAATTATACTGATATCCCTGTTGAACATTAATGCAAAGATCCTCGACAAAACATTAGAGAACTGAATCCAACATTAAATAAAGTGGATCATACACCATGATCAAGTGGTTTTCATACCAGAGATGCAAGAATGGCCATTAACAAATAAATTAATGCAATACATAATGTAAGTGAAAGAAGAAAAGATTTTTTTATCAATGATAAAGTGAATTTTCTTTGTGAAGTAGTTTTATTTAGCAAATAATGCAAGAGGAGATAGAATAGAGCATCCCATAAAGGAAATAAATCATGCAACCCAAATTGGGATGAACCCCAGAACAGAGTAGAGAAGCTGCTCTTTGGAAACTTATTTCATAAGATGTGCGTGTTTTTATTTTTATTTTTTAATCGAATCACTGTGAGGTAGACCCTTACAGAGGTGCTCATGATTAGATTCAGTCGTAGAGTGTTCCAACATCCATCCCTCCACCAATGCACATTTCCCAGCACCAGTGTCCCCAGGTTCCCTCCCATCACCCCCACCCCCCAACCCCAGCCTGACTCTTTGGCAGGCGCTTTTCTTCTTTCCTCTATCTCTATCAATACAGAGATTTCTAAAACAAAATTCAACACCCTGACCTGCTAAAAACCTCAACAAAATAATGACAGGAGAAAATGTAACTCAAGTGATCTATAATAAACTCACCACCATCTACTCTAAACCACAGCCACCATCCTACTCAATGTTGTGGAAACACCAAGATCAGGTGCAGACAAGGGTGTCTCCTTCTCCATTCTTACACAATATAGTTTGGGGAGTCCTTGCCACAGCAACAGGGCAACTAGAAGAAACCAAAGGGATCCAAATTGGAAAGGAAGTTATACTATCACTATTTGTATATAACTTAATAATATACTTTTAAAAAACCACCCAAAACTTTTAGAAACAATAAACCAAAACTGTGAGATCGCAGGCTACAAAATTAACACCGAAAAGTGCGTGGCATTTCTGTATGCAAATAATGAACTAGAAGAAAAAGACAAACCCTTTCAAAACAGAGTCCCAAAACATCAAGTACTTAGAATCAATTTAACAAAGGAGGTGAAAGACTTACACAGTAACAATTAAAAGTATTACTAAAAAAAAAAGAATACTAGGAAGTGGAAAAATAGTCTATGTTTATGAACTGGAAGAGTAACTGTTGTCAAAATGACTTTTCTATATAAAGCATTATGCAGATTCTATGCAGTCCCTATTAAAATTCCAATATCATTTTTCAAGGAATTGGGACAAATTTTACTTAAATTTGTCTGAAAATTTGTCTGGAACCACAAAATTTCCCAAATAGTCAAAAGCAATTTTAAAGTGGAAAAAACTATGGAAGATATTGCATTTCCTGACTGTGAATTATATTAATAAGCTAAAGTAATCAAAACTGTATGGTGCTAGAACAAAGACAGGTTCACAGACCAATGGACTAGAACTGATAATGAGCTCAACCCTCAGATTTATGGATAGTTTAGACAGTTAACCTACAACAAAAGAGTGGAGCAAGAAAAGTCTCTTTGAAAAATGGTGCTGGGATTGATGTCTTTAATGATCTGAAATCAGAGGCAAGGACAACAAAAACAAGTGAGACTACATCAAATTAAAAAGTTTTTGCATGCAAAAGAAACACAAATGAAAATAAAGATATTTTATTGATGGGTGAAAATATTTGCACACAATCACGGTCCTCCCATTGTTCATCGATTTGCTTGAGCGGGCCCAGTAACGTCTCCATCATGAGACTTGTTGTTACTGTGTTTGGTATATTAAATAGGTTATGGGTGGCTCTGCCGTGCGGGCCAGATACTCTCAGTAGCTTGCCGGGCTCTCTGAGAGGGGCAGAGGAATCGAACTCGGGTCGGCCATGTTGGCCGCTTGTAAGGCAAACGCCCTACCGCTGTGCTATTGCTCCAGCTCTTGAAATTGCTAATATTTAAGACTTATCAAATGCTCACAAAGTTCAACCAAAAAAATCTAATAATCCCATCCAAAAATGACATTTCTCCCAAAGAAGACATACAGATTGTTACTAAGCATAGAAACAGTGTTCATTATCACTTATTAGGAAAATGCAAATCAAAACAATAAAACACCACTGATAATGACATATATGAAAAAATAGAAACAATCATTATTGACAGGAATATAGTGAGAAAGGAACCCTCATTCACTGTTAGTGGGAATGTTGTCTGGTTCAGTCTCTATGGAAATCAATATGAGATTTCTCAAAATACAGTGACCTCTCCAAAACCCAGAAATATCACTCCTTGTTTTCTCCTACACTGTAAGAAAATGTTAATTCAAAACATAAATGCACGATTATATTCATTGCAGCACTTATCAAGAGCCAAGATATGGAAACAAACCAAATGTCCAAATACAGAATAAGAAGTTGTGGTATTTATATATGATGGAATACCACACAGCTGTAAGAAAAGATGCTACTATGTGGATGGCCTAAAACAGAACACAACCTACTGACTGGGAGAAAATATTTGTGCACTATACATCAGACACTTTTAAATAAGGCAAGACAACAATAAAAAGCAAATGAACAACTTCAACAAAAAAAATTGGAAGAGATAGACAGATAATTTCTTAAAATGACATAAAGATGAACAATAGACATATGAAAAGTGTTCACTGTCACTGAATATCAGAGAAATACAAATCAAAACGACAATAAGATATCACCTCATGTCAGTGGAAATGACTCAGAGACAGTGAGTGCTAGGGGAATGAGGTAAAAAAAGAAGTTGATCCAACCACTGGAGGAGGGATTTAATTGCTATATTGTAAAAGGTAAAGGCCCTGGAGCGATAGCACAGCGGTAGGGCGTTCGCCTTACAAGCGGCCAACATGGCCGACCCGAGTTCGATTCCTCCGCCCCTCTCGGAGAGCCCGGCAAGCTACCGAGAGTATTCGATATGCCAGACACAGTAACAACAAAGTCTCCAATGGAGACGTTACTGGGCCCGCTCAAGCATGAGGATGCTATATTGTAATAAAAAATAAATGACTTCAATATTACTGAAAATCATGATGCCTTAATAAAACAAAAAGGGAATATTGACGTCAAATTCAGACATAGTTTCAGTGCTCTTTGCTTGAGGCACCATGAGAAGGACGTGATATTGACCTTTGACCAAGACTCAGCAGGTTTTTTTTTTTTAATTTTTATTATTGAAACACCATGAGGTACAGTAGTAGACTTACAAATTTTTGTGCTTAGGTTTCAATTATACAATGATTGAGCACCCATCCCTCCATTAGTGCCCTTTTTTCCACCACCACTGATCCCAGTATCCCTCCCTCCCCCCAAACTCCTCATCTCACCCTGCCTCTGTGGCAGGGCATTTCCTTTTGTTCTCTCTCTCCTTTTGGGTACTGTGGTTTGCAAAAGAGGTATTGAGTGGCAATCATTTTCAGTCTATAGTCTACTTTCAGCATGCTTCTCCCATCCTGGGAGGATCCTCCCAACACCCTTTATTTGGTGCTCCCTTCTTTATCTGAGCTGCCTTTTCCTCTAGCATGTGCAGCAAGACTCAGCAGTTTTATAATGGAAAAGAGATCACTTCATACAAAGCCAACTACCACTCCTCATTTATTTGCTTCTAAAACGTTTGAAATTCATTATAGTGTTAGGTTAAGGGAGAGAGGCTTGATTTATAGTCTGGCTATCATTCAACACCCTCAGAGGGAAAGATGCTGTGCAAATATATACATTTTTTTCTTAGAAAAATTCTAATTGAACCAGTTCATATTGAAATAATAGGTGTATCAGTGAATGTTTAAGTGATAAGGAACTCAAGGAAACTCAGATGACACTGTGTTCACTTGTCATATTTCAGAAAACTAACACATGGAACAGTGTATTTCAATTTTTGTCACTCAGGTGCCATGCGGGTAAATAAATAGTTGACATGCGGGTAAATAGTTGACCTGGAATTTGACTTTAAATGTAATTAGAACCCTTAGAAATAGCAACTGTTTGAAAGGGCTGGAAGAGTACATTCAACTGGCAACTGACATATTTCACTTCCCAAAAAAGCTTTTTAAGAAAAAGGTGTTTTCACTTTACAGCTTTCAACCTTCGAGAAAAGACTTCATTATTTTATATGAGATGATGTTTTCTGGGGTCTTGATGTCTTCAGAGAATCTGACAGGATTTTGCTTATCTTGAAAATTTATGGGCATTTTCTTGCTCTCCACTCTCATCAACTTCACTGCCAAGGGACCCAGGTTTACATAATCCTGTGAAGAACACATGGGAGAGAACAGGAGAGGTTATTCAGCAAGTTTCCAACTATAATGAATCAGGAAGATTTGTCTGTTTCCTCACTTTTATGGCTGGCCTTTATCTTACAGATTTCATGGTCCTAATTTTCCTGAAAACTGTATGACACATGAAATACAACAGACACTATGCAGATAAAAAAATCATTCGTAACTTTCCTACCGTGAAGAAATAGTAGGAAAGATATCCCCCAAGAGGTGCTTATTGACGGGAGGCTGTGCTGCAGCCCGCCCAGAGGTCCAGGCAGGAGAGGGAACCTCTATCTACCTCTCTACAGTCTCGGTGGTGGAGAGGTTGCTGTGTATACAGAGCCCCCTGCTGGTCAGGATAGAACTACAGCTGAGTTTTCTATATTTAAGGAAAAAAGGGGAAGATTGACAAATAGCACTTTGACTATAAATAATCTAGTATTGAGTACGTTTTCCCTGAATTTATACAATTCAAAGGACATTTTATTGTGCAGGTAAAATTTATCACATTCTGACTATACAGCTTAAGACATTAACAGAACTAGGAGTGTAATTGATTAGAAATTCATGACCACCCCAAAACGAACAAAACACTGTCCTCCCATTGTTCATCGATTTGCTCGAGCGGGCCCAGTAACATCTCCATTTTGAGACTTGTTACTGTGTTTGCCATATGGGCGAGATACTCTCGAACCCGGCTTGGCGGGCCGGGCTGGATGTGCGCAAGGCAAACATCCTACCGCTGTGCTATCCCACGTGATCTTTTTTCTTGGAAACCACCTTCACCACAAGTCCCCCTTTTGAATTTCTCCAAACTTCAGAAAACCTTTCCGGAGTGGCCAAAATATGCCCAGCCCACAGTTAACAGTGGGTGAGGGTATAAGCTCAAATAGGCCAACCGATAGACACAAATGGTCCATTTGTTCATTTGTTTCCCAAAGGCAGTACTGAGTGATTGTATTTTCCTTTTACTTTTCTCTCTTTTTTTTGAGGAGGTGGTGGAGCGATAGCACAGCGGGCAGGGTGTTTGCCTTGCATGCAGCCAACATGGCCAACCCGAGTTCAATTCCTCCGCTCCTCTCGGAGAGCCCGGCAAGCTACCGAGAGTATCTCGCCTGCACGGCAAAGCCTGGCATGCTACCTGTGACATATCCGATAAGCCAAACACAGTAACAACAAGTCTCACAATGTTACTGGGCCCGTTCGAGCAAATTGAGGAACAACGGGAAGACAGTGACAGTGACAGGTGGGGCGAACCCGTTAGTGCTCAGGACTTACTCCTGGTTCTGCATGAGGCTGTCTCTCTTGGCAGAGCTTTGGGGATATCTGAGCTGGAACCCACTGCAAGGCAGGGCCCCACCTGCTCTATTCTCCCCAGGCCTGACTGATTTTCTTACATTTCTATTAGTCTGTCGGGGACTTGTGGGTAGGCTCTGCTATGCAGTCCTGTTATCCTGGGGACTTTGTTTCTTCCTGTTCTCTTTTGAGTTCAAAGCATCTGACTAGTAACTGACTTGTGGGGTTTACCCATAAAAATATTATTATAATTTAGGAGACTCAAAGACTGAAAAGGGAAGGTGATGCTTTTTTCTCCAAAAAAATAAATTAAATATATTTTATATTAAAATAAAAATATAAAACTTTTATTTTGAAGATACGTAACTATAGTAAATGGGAGTCAGGACAAAGGCAAATTGACAAAAGATTTGTCACACATTTCAGAATCCTTCTGGAGGATGTATTAATATTAGTCTACTCAATTTATCATAACAAAATACCATAGATGGAGTGGCGTAAATAACAAATAGCAAAGGGAAGATGTGAGACTAATTTAACATAAAGACTTTAACATTAAAAGGCTGATTGATAGTCCAGGTTTGCAATAAAGGTATATTTTACTGTTTGCACTTTTCAAAGGTGGTCACAGTAATATATACCCTAATCTACATGCTTCTCTTATACTGTGATGCTTGTCTCATCTTCCAAGGTCTACACCTTGACATCTTGGTGACATTTTCCCACTCCTCTTGAGTGGAATTTTGTAACTGCATGGGCCAATAAAGTATGATAGAAGCAATAGTGCAAAATTTATATATATTGTTGCAGTTTTCATCTTGGCGCCTGCGCTGCTTGCTCAGGAGAAGCAAGATACCACAGCGAAGAGGCGATAGAGGAGCCCTGTAAGGAGGTCCAGGTAAGGAGCAAGGGAGATCCCAGCTTATGCAGCTTCACTGAGCGAGACGTATGAGTCACTGTGGGAGGGGATCTTGCTACCCCATGACTGCAGTCCGAGCCAATATAGTTGCAACCGACCCAAACCTAAAAGAGGACTCTCCTTAGGAGCCCATACCAAATTCCTAACCAAGAGAATCCTTGAATAAGAATGATTATTGTTATACATCACTAATCCTGAGGTAAATTGTTAGTCCACACACGTTCCAAAATGGAGGTTTATAAGGTGCAGCAAACTGGCAAAACTAGGAGTGAAAATAGTACCTACAGAGATATATGAAGGGTGAGAAAATTTTACTAAAAGTTACAAATAGTTTAATATCCATGGTTTAGGTTGATTTCTTCGTTAATAAATAAAATGGTATAAACAATCAAAGTTACTTTGTCATGAATCTTACCTTGAAATCTTGCTCATCCTCATATAATAGTAATTTTATATTAGACATTCCAAACTCTGTGTCGGAACTATCCATTTCATCTTTCTTCAGATGCTGGACATCTCTGATAATTTCCTCATGACTAACACTTAAGTCAGAGCTATCAACTTGTGAGCTCCTTATGTGTTTATCTTTTTCAGGCTTCACTTCTGGGATGAACACAAAGAAATTAATTATGTATATATTTTGAAGAAAGAAAAATAATACCTTATCACACATTTAACTTGAACAAAATTTTGAGAATCTCCTGTCCTCCCGTTGTTCATCGATTTTCTCGAGTGGGCCCAGTAACGTCTCCATTTTGAGACTTGTTGTTACTGTGTTTGACATATGGACGAGATACTCTCGGTAGCTTGCCGGGTTCTCCGAGAGGGCTGGTGGAATCGAACCCAGCTTGGCCGGCTGGGCTGTCTGCACACAAGGTAAACACTCTACTGCTGTGCTATCCCACATGATCTACTAGAGAAGATAAATTTGAGAATTAGAGATATAGCATTTATATATTAAACCAGTCTTAGAAGAGTGTCATGCTCAGAAATGCTAAGTTCTGTTCTCTTCTGTTAACTAAGAAGTTACAGTAATCATATGGGAACCCATTTGTATGTTGATATCTTGTTTAATTAAATTGAAACTCAAACCACAGTGCAGACAATCTTCTATTCTTTTTTTTATAATATTTAATTTAGTGTGTAATAGGATGACTTTGATTTGAAAATAGAAGTAGAGAAAGGACATAGGTTAGGATAAGCACCACAAGAAGAGAATTACTGAGGGGTTGTTATGGATTCATCCCCTTTTGAACATGATGTGCAGTGTTTGTTAAATTGGAAAGCCTTACATTATTAAATAAAATAAGTACCTGAGTGTGTTTCTTGTGACTCCAAGTGCATTTCTTCAGGTTCTGCTGGTTGTCCAGCAGCTTGGGTAAGATAGAGACGTCTAAAAGAATAAAGAAGAAAAACAGGATCAGTCAACAAATGTTGTCTTTTTTACCAGTATCTATTTCTCTGCAAGAGTCAGAAAAATGAAAAAATGGGGTACAGTTTCTGGCCTTAAGAAGCAGAAGGCCAGGTATTTAATGTTGCAACAAGTACCATAACCAAATATATTAGCCATATCTGCAAAACCTTCTTAAACACAACTCATAAGACACTAAATACCCATCTTCCGGAATTGTCGTACCGTATTTGATAGGGTTCAAATATGGTAACACCTATAAGGGTGATTAGAGGTCGCCCCAAGAGCCTCTATCCCTCTCAGAAAGACTGGCAAGCTACCAAGAGTATTCCGCCCGCACGGAAGAGCCTGGCAAGCTATCCGTTGTGTATTCGATATGCCAAAACCAGTAACTACAACGGTCTCATTCACCTCACCCTGAAGGCTTCACCGACATGGCAGCAATGAGAAGGATGAGAAAGGAGAGGCCGACAAAATCTCAAGGCTGACCTAGGCTGCCACAACAAAGGAAGACAAAAATGATCATCTGTACTTTCAATGCACGTACGCTAGCATCAGATGCATCCATCGAGGACCTGATGGTACAAGCGCGAATGATCAAGTACGACATCATTGTTCTGACCGAGACAAGAAGGCACGAATCTCACCATGCCGTTTTCGACACTGGAGAAGAATTGTTCCTCGGAACATGCGATAAAAGAGGTGTTGGAGGCGTCGGTGTCCTTGTCAACACAAACTTGGCCAAGAGCATTGATTCATTCGAATGCCTAACAACCCGAATCGGACGTTTACATTTGAATAGATGTGGCTCACTGCCTGCAGTTTCTATCTTCGTTGTCTACGCACCAACATCTCATTATGATGAAAGAGAAATCGAGAAGTTCTACATGGAGCTAGAGAAGTTCTATAAAGAAGACCACACCTTCTACAAGATTATTGTGGGTGATTTTAACGCCAAGATAGGACCGAGAAGATCAGCTGAAGAACTTCACATCGGGACCCATGGCCTAGAATGGAATGAAGAGGGTGACAGACTGTCTGAGTTCATCATGTCAACCAAAACCTTCCATGGTAACTCACAGTTCCAGAAGGCAGAATCTAAACGATGGACATGGGAGTCTCCCGGTGGACGATTCCACAACGAAATAGACCACATCAGATTCAATCGACGGTTTTGCCTAACTGATGTCGCTGTTGTCCCAAAATTTCGAACGGGATCGGATCACCCTCTCCTTCGTGCAAAATTCTACTTCACAGAGCGGGGAGAAAGGGCTGCAAAGTTCAAAAAGAGATCTCCCAGAATGACCACCAACTGGGAACTCTTTGGTACTATTGCGGCAACATGGGAAGATGCCATTGTTGACAACATTGACGAGGAATACGATCGACTGGTTCAGCACCTCCATGAATGTGCGAGGAACGCCAAGAGAGAGATAGCCACAAAAAATCGCCTATCTTCGAAAACTCTTGAGCTAATTCACCAGCGTGGTTTGGCGCATGCCTCAGGCAATCGCAAGCTAACGTCCGAGCTCGCAAAGTAGTGCAGAGATGCGATCAAGGAAGACCTCAAAGAGAGAAGAGCAGAAGTACTGGTAAATGCGGCAGAAGCCGGGAAAAGTATTCGTAACGCCCGCCTATCCTTCGCCAACTACAAGACCAAGATGACTGTCCTCCGACGTCCTGATGGATCCATCACATCCTCCAGAATGGCAATGGAGAAGATTATCCATGACTTCTACTCAAATCTCTTCGATAGCCATGTCCACTTGCCGACATACCAAATTCCACAGGATGGATATGTCGTTCCCAATGTTCTCCCTTCCGAAATCCGACACGCCATTTCGGGTAAAGAAACAAACAGCACCCGGCCCAGACAAGGTCAGACCTGAACACCTGAAGAACCTGCCGTCAGTACTCATCAATACACTGGCTCTGCTCTTTACACACTACCTGTCTGAATGCAAGGTTCCGTCCCAATGGAAAACCAGCAGGACCGTACTACTGTTCAAGAAGGGAGACATCCATGACATTGGCAACTATCGCCCGATCTGCCTATTGTCTGTCATCTACAAGTTGTTCACTCGAGTCATCCTAAATAGGATTGGCAGAACACTAGATGAAGGACAACCATGCGAGCAAGCCGGGTTCTGCAAAGGATTCAGCACCATCGACCATGTCCACACGATAACCAAGCTCATTGAGGTTTCTCGGGAGTTCAAGATGCCGCTCTGCTTAACGTTCATTGATTTAAAGAAGGCCTTTGATTCTGTTGAGACGGAAGTGGTCATTGAAGCCCTAGCCAATCAGGGCATTCAAGCCCAATACATCAGGATCCTCCGTGAGCTGTATTGCGGATTCACTACCAGGATCTCACCATTCTACAAAGAAGTGATCATTGATGTCAAGAGAGGGGTGTGGCAGGGTGATACCATTTCACCGAAACTCTTCAGTGCCACCCTCGAGAACATCATGCGATGACTGGAATGGGAAGGAATGGGAGTGAAGATAGATGGTCGGCAATTATACCACCTCCGCTTTGCTGATGACATTGTTTTAATACACCAAACATCAGCCAAGCCGCACAAATGCTGGCCGACTTTGACCGTGAGTGTGGAAAGGTAGGACTACAGCTGAATCTTATGAATACAATGTTTATGAGAAACAGCCTCGTTCCTGATGCCCCATTTGCTCTCAACGGAACGACCATCTCCGAATGCAACAGCTATGTGTACCTAGGTCAAGAGGTCAACATGACAAATGACCTGGCACCCGAGCTGCGCAGGAGGAAGAGAGCGGCTTGGAACGCCTTCAAGAACGTCGAAGAAATAGCTAAGAGGACGAAGAACCTCCGGCTCCGGGCACATCTCTTTGATTCCACTGTTCTTCCAGCATTAACATATGCCTCAGAGACCTGGGCCCTGCGCAAACAAGATGAGAACGCTATTCAGGTCTCCCAAAGAAGAATAGAAAGAGCTATGCTTGGAATATCACGTTTCACTCAAATGAGAGAAAAAATCCGGAGTTCCAACATCCGTCGACGATCAAGAATCAGGGACGCTGTCTCATTTGCCAAGGTGTCGAAAATCAGATGTGCTGGTCACGTAATGAGATTTAAAGATGACCGCTGGACAAGAGCTGTTACGGACTGGATTCCACGGGATGTCAAAAGACCGCGTGGCCGCCCACCTACCAGATGGTCAGACTTCTTCGTCAAGATCATGAACGATCGGTTTGAGGCTCTTCATGTTCCCAGAGTGAACAGATGCCATTGGGCTACACTAGCACGCGACAGGGACAAATGGAGACGTTACTGGCGCCCGCTCGACCAAATCGACGACTAATGAGAAGTTAAGTGATTAAGCGATCTGCAAAACCTTCTTAAACACAACTCAGTAAAAGTTAGTTTTACATATAGCTATGGATCTACAGGAGGACATGTTTGAGGCTCTAGAATTTTGCACCTCCCAGGTATTACTATTTTGAATAACTACTATCTTACTAAAAGCAGTAACCTTCATAAAGATAGTTTTTCACCTAATAGTTTAGTGTCACTTTTCTATCATGATAGAAGAGTGACATTTGAAATTTACCGATGCAGAAAATGTTTTTAAATGTTATTATACTAGGTTAGAGGTTGATGAATTTGTAGGTATTGGGCCCATTTGCAGCCTTGTCACACTGGAATGCCTAGATTGTCACTTTGGCTGACATTTACCTCTTCTAATGTACAGTGTCAAATGCTATGTTGTGTGAAGTAGCAAAGGGAAAAATTTGGGGTATCTTTGGAGAAGGAATATCGTAAAAGTTATTAGACAAAATAAACTTACAAATCTAAATAAGAAAATGATTTTAAATATTTTCCTGGTAAGAGTGTATATCTATTTCGCATCACCTTAATAGTTTTATACAAAAAAGAAATTTCCAATGAAAAGACAGGGCAGTTACCATAATTATATAGCTCTAACATCTTTTTTTTTAATTCAGTCTATCTTTTTCTGAAACTGATTCTGACTAAAGAATCCACTCAGTTATCTTTCTGAACAAGAAGTGTAACAGACAATTGAATGTTTACAAATTTCTCTTTATGCAATTTTCTAAAATGTCCTAATCAAGTTGCGTCAGGGTGTTCACAATTTAGCAAAGAAACGTACATTTAGTAATCAGGAATGTGACAAATGTGGTTACAAAGGAGTGGCTGAGAGCGCCAAGGAAACATAAACCAAGCACTCAAGTTTGTTCTTATAGGCATCACCCATGCTATCTCTTTCCCCTTGCAGAAACCTGATTTCATCTTTCTCAACTCTGCAGCAGAATGAAGTACTCACGTCTCTCACCAAAGAAAGCCACCTACAAAGCATTGATGAACAATGTGGATTTTATGGAAGATTTCTCCCTTTTTGAATAAATCACTGTGAAATGTGCAGTTACAAAGTTGTGCATGATTGGGTTTCAGTTTTACAATGTTCCAACACCCAATCCTCACTGAAGATTTTTGCCACATTCTGCCACAGTGACAGAATTACCCTTTGTTATTATTAGCACCTCACATGCATAGCAGTGCCAAATCAAATACCCCAGACAGCTGACTAAAGACGGAGGTGGGGCTGACAGTTCAAGGGTGACTTGTTCCTAAGGTTCTTCTGGTTTAGAAAAGGAGGACAGGGGACAGCAAGTTAAGATGTTACAGCAGCAAATGGCAAAGATTAGACATGATATTCCACAGCAGGTGGCAAGGATTAGAGGAGGAATGGGAGAGCTGAGTTGACTAGACTGAGGAGGACTGGTGAAGAGCATTATGGGACCCTGGAGGTGGGATTCTCCCTAGCCCCAAGCCTTCAAGGGCATCAGCTTAGAGACTGAAACTGAAGGACTCTAATTAACCAATTTGCTGGCCTAGCTACATACATCATCTACAGCTAGAGGGTCATCTGCGAGATGGCATCAATGTGCATCTGGAGTGGTATCTGCCTCTCTGGAGAAACCCTCAGAAATCATGGAAGGCAGATGGCTTCTTTATCCTGCCCTGCACATCTTCAGGTCCTAAATGTGCATCTCCCATTTCTTCAATTTCCCCATGTCCCCACTGCCCCAGAGGTGCTCTCAGGCTTACTCCTGGCTCTGTGCTCAGGGGACAATATGGGGTTTCAGGGATTGAATGAGGGTGAGTGACACGCAAGGCAAGAAACTTACTCTCTGTATTATCTCTCCTGCCCTCCTAGCTAATATTCTGCCTCCCACTGCTTAGCCCAGCAAACAAAATCACCCATAAGTTCCCTGCATCTACCTTTTTAGAATATAGCAAATAAGTGTGGAAAGAAAGATATTTTTCCATATCTCAAATAGTTTTTCCATTCCACACAAGTAACAGAAACTACTTAGGTGAAATATTTTCCCAGCTTTTTCACCAATTAGATTTTAATCGCTAGACGCAGACATTTCTTTCCAACATTGTACATATACTCCCTACAACGGTGTAAATTCTTTCCATTGTCCTCCTAAATATCCTCCTAAAAAAGAAACAATGTAAATTATTTCTTATCCCTGGCTATACCTGATCCTTGAGCAACATGATTTGAACTGTGTTAGTCTACCTATATGCAATTGTTTTGGAAGTCTATCACACACAATCAATAAACACACTATGTTATTGTAAAGCTTTTAAGATGATTTTTAACATTTCCTATATCTTACTTAATTGTAAGAATTGTAAGTATGTAATATATAAAGCATACAAGTATGTTTTTATCTACACTTAAATTTTCAGTAAGCTTCTAGTTAATATCAGCCTTTAGTAGTTAAATATGAAGTCAAAAGTTATAGACATTTAACTTTATGGGAGTAAGCCACACTTGCCTTTACATTATTCAAGGGTTAACTGTATTTATCCAAAGCATGGAAGCTAACTTTAGTTTTAATTCACAATTTTAGGGCCCTAGATTTCTATCAAGATTGGTGTACTTAACTTTTGTTGGGTAAGAAAGAGAACCTAAAACACAAAGACATGTACATAGCTGGTTTCTCTGGGGCAGAAACATGTGGTCTGGAAAATCAGGTTATTTTTCACCTGGAACGTAATTAAGACTCAAAAACTATTAAAGGAAACACTTCTACTTCTATGGTCCACAAGATAACCAGAATCCCAGAAGACCTCCAGGAAGCTACTACAAACCTGCCCACTCCCTCTTCTGTGCTAACTTGGCATATCACATGTCGTTCAATCTTTCAGTAGTTATTTTTGTGCCTATTTTCCCTGATGGCTGGGGGACTTTATTTCATATTCAAATAATAAAGAAAGTTCTACAAAAAAATAAAGAAAAAAATGCTTTCCAGAAATGTTAATGACTTATGACTTTCACCTGGGTACTCTGAGGTCCACAAGTCTGCAGTTGAATAGCTGGTCAAGAAGCACCAAATTTTCTTCCTCCAGTTCCTGAATAACATGTTCTAATTCTCCAACTTCTTTTCTGTGAATTTCAACCTGTTCTCAGAAGAGAAAGGATACTGGTACTTACTGACATAGTTCCTTTAGCCTTTTATAAGAAATTCAACGTATAAAAGTACATTTGCCTGAGGGAAGGTCTAATCTGTATGGATTATTACTGAGTGTACTTTGTCCTGCCCTTCTAAGAAGGAAAGGTTATTTTCATAATTTATTTGCACAGTTAGGTGATTATTAAAAGCAGAATGGCAGGAGTTGTAGCACTGTAGCACTGTCGTCCCATTGTTCATTGATTTGCTCGAGAGGGCACCAGTAATGTCTCCATTGTGAGACTTGTCGTTACTGTGTTTGGCATTTCAAATATGCCATGGGTAGCTTACCAGGCTCTGCTGTGCAGGCAGGATACTCTCAGTAGCTTGCCGGACTCTCTGAGAGGGATGGAGGAATTGAACCTGGGTTGGCCACGTGCAAGGCAAATGCCCTACTGCTGTGCTATCGCTCCAGTCCATATATTTTCCTATCCTTTCAAACACATCACTGGGTTTATAAATGAGTAGTGGTAGGAATAAATTATAAAATGAGGATAAATTTATCACTATATTAATAGCTAAATAAGGATCTAAAGCTGATTACAAAAATAAATGAAAACTAGTAACAATGGAAAAATATGATATTATGGAATTTTTAAAAAGAGAAGTATAGTAGTCCTTTAGTCTCTATAATAAAATCATGTTTTCTATGAATGTGAATTATCAGGTGGATGAAATATTGTTCACTCATTTACTCACTTTTATGTTTACTATGTGCCAGAAACTATAGTACCTTGAGAGAACAAATAAACAAGAAGATAAAATAACCTTTAGTACTTCCTTACTTTACAGGGAAAGAAAGTAATTTAATCAGATACCTTGTGGTAAAAATTTTAAAGAAAGGTAATATGGGAAGGAAAATAGTTCACACTGGCAGGTGTGTGTGGACCAAGTAGGGATTCCTTAGGCAGATGGGAAAAATGGATTATAGGAATAAGGAATCACATGTGCAAAGTTATTTTGAAGTGGATGATACAAAGCAGAAGTGGGGAGAAGTGGGAAAGGTACAGGCACTTAGGGAAGAGTGGGAAAGTACTAATTAGTCTGGCAATTATCTTACAGGCCAGTAAAATACCAACCTTAACATTTACCGTAGAAATATGACTAACTCAAATATGAACAAAAATTTTAGGTTCTGATGGTAGAATTCAATCAGATATAAGCAAGATTTACTTGTTCTAAAGTTCTCATCAGCCTTTACAAAGTATATTTTGGTAAATTTTATCTAAAAAAGCCTCAATATAAAAAGAATATATAGAAGAATTTTACTATCTAGTACCCAAGTTACCTCTCTACTCAAACAAATCAGCATGAGTCATGCAGTTGCTGGATTAAGAGGCACTTATGGGGAGAAGTCCAAAAAAATAAAAGTTAGAGTGAAAAATAGAAAGTGGTTGGTTGGTGAGAATAAGAAATAAACTAGAGGGGCTGGAGTGATAGCACAGCGGGTAGGGTGTTTGCCTTGCACAAGGCTGACTGGGTTCTATTCCCAGCATCCCATATGGTCCCCCGGCCAGGGGTAACTCCTGAGTGCAGAGCCAGGAATAACCCTTGTGCGTTGCCAGGTGTGACCCAAAAAGAAAAAAAAGAAAGAAACTAAACAATTTACAACTAGAAATAAACTATTTATAAAACAAAGAAATTTAAAATAAATTTATAAAATATAAATAGTTAAGAACTAGAAATAAATTAGAAATAAACTGTATATCTTAAAGAAATAAGATAAAACAAGAAAGAAACTCGGGTTCTGATTCAGTATCTCTTGTTAAGTGTTTGCCAAAATTATGACTTAGATGAGCATTTAAAAGAAGATTATTAGCATTCTTTGTATTAGCATTGCTTTGTAATACAAATTTAATAATGCTATTTGGGAATCTTGAAGCATTCAGAATATTATCACATTTATATTTCTAGCTCATTTTCTAGATCAGCTCATCAGCTCCTTACCAATGAGGAGATTCTCCTCATGAGCCACCCTCCAGAACTCACGGCTGCTTCTCCTGGAAGGGAGCATAAAATGAGACCCCCATAACCAAGCCACCGGACTCTGCACCAGGCTGTTTTCACTCGGGGCATCCCGGGGAGGGGGCGGGTGAGAACACTCCCTGCCCCAAGGGACCCAGCCCTGGCAGCCGACCTCCACTACCCAACTGCTGCCATGCTCCATGCCGCTTTCCACACGCTCGGGCAGAGCCTCACATATGAGGGAACATATACCTGGGCCACATGGCCGCGACACATCATAAGACACTCCCTACTCATTTTCCATAATTACCACACCATATTTGATGGGGTTCAGACAACAGGCACCAAATCAGAGGGAAATATATGTATATATATGTATATATATATAAATATATATGCCTCATGGAGAGCCCGTCAATAACGGGTCTCATTCCCCTGACCCTGAAAGAGCCTCCAATATGGCAGCATTGGGAAAGACAAATAAGGAGAGGTTGCTAAAATCTCAGGGCTGGGACGAATGGCGGCCACTCGAGTAAATCAATGAACAATGGGATGACAGTGATACAGTGATACAGTGGTATTTCTAGCATATAAGTACTATTAACTCCTTATTTAATAGGGTTTAAATTATTAAACCCCTAATTCTTACTATAGGTAAGATTCTGTGCTTTATTTGGGGAATATGAAAGTGAATAAAGCATGGCTTTTTCTCTTTAATTTATAAACTAATAAATTAGAAATATAAAATAATAGTAGTGTCATAAAAAAACAAATATTGCTGGTATCTTAGAGTTTGAAAGAAAAACATGTATCATTGAACTTCCTCAAATAATTTAGTAAAAACTTTTAAGTTCATATTTAAGAGGTAATCAGCTTGATTATAACCACAAATACCTTAAGGAAAATTTTATAATTTTCAAATATCAAAGGATGAGAATGAAGTTATAGTTAGAGGTTGAAAACAAAGGGGATTAATGGAACATTTGGAAATGTTTGACCTAAGGACTTGTCATGGTTAAGAGGCATATATACAGTCTTTGGTTTCTTTAGAGTATTGACAATAGGCTTTAAAATTATTTTATTCGATTTTTTATTACTATACCATGATTTACAAAGCTATTTACAGTACAGTCATTTAAGGCATACAATGTTTCAATGCCAGTCCCACCACAAGGAGAGCCTTCCTCTGTCAAGTCCCCAGTTTCCTCTCCACCCCAAAGCCTGCCCCCTTAGCAGTCACATGAGAAATTTACTTCATATTGTTTGCTACAACAAATGGCTAATGAAATTATCATAACATAGATCCATATGAGTCAATTTATGATGATTTATTGTATCTTCCAATGGCATTATTAAAATCATTGTCTAAGGATTTATTGAGCTGGTTGGTGCTGATTTAACTTCCCGAGTTCTTGGTTTTGCTCCTTGAGGTTGGCAGGCTTTTATGCAACTTTTCCAACAATTTTTTTGTGCTTCTATTAAGCTGTCAGTACTGTGATATTTGGAGGAGGTGTTGCAAGTCTGTGGTATTTGTTGTGCCTTACTGAAGGGGAGAGGAATCTACCTTTCCCCATTATGAAAAGGTCAAAATTTACAGTCATCAGGTGGCTTTCCATTAAACAGTTTTGCTGTTTGGTGGCTTTTGAGGGGAGCAATAAATTTCTTGTGGGGAGTTAAGTATCATTTTTTTAAGTTATAGATATCCCATGATTACCTATCCCTTTGGAGTAATCAAGTATATCCATGCTCACTGACATACTCAACAGCAATTAAATGACCATAGATTAGTTTGTAATAGTTCAAAAGAAAGTCACTGCAGTGAACAGACAGATGCATAAATAGATAGTTTCAAGATATTTTAGCAGGAGTTTCAATGAAACGAGAGCACTGAGGAGGAAGCAAGATTTCCTGGTGGGCCGAGAGTGTTATAGATGCCTAGAAAATAAGTATGAGTTTTCCAGGTAAAAGAGAGTAAGAAGGCAAAAGGATCAACATGAAGAATCAAATAGGGGAGTTCCTCATTATAAAACAGCTTTAACTGAGCACTACTGCAGAACAGCATGGAAAGTGGAAGAAACTATCAAGTTTAAAGCACCACATTGCTCCATGAGTTTCTGGGTACTTTTCTGAAGGGAAGAGGAGACTCTGGGACCAAGCTGAGATAAGAGGTAGGGACTAGTAGACAGGGACATCTTGTCCACCCGCAAATGACTGCTCCTGTGTGTGTGGTGTTGGCTCCAGCACCAAGTCCCCAAGGACAGAGACATCTTCTGTGACTAAAAAGTCACTGGTGCCAGGTGCAGATCAGAGCATTCCCTCCAGGAAGGTGGAAGCAAAGATCAAATGAAAACCTATGGAAATAGGGTTTAGCCTCTTTAGGAACCACACGCCAAAGAAGACTTGTAAAGACACGCCTCCGAACCTCACCCAGGCTTAGCCTCATACCCAGGGCAGCTCAGAGAGGGGGCACCCCAACAGAACTCCAGAATTCAGTGGCCACCATGCTTATGGCTGATCTCCACAGGCTTGGACAAGCCTCATCCATGAGTGAATCTGCTGAAAAACTCAGGTATGCGGGGTTTGTTACCGAAAACCTCCAGGCTCTCACGGAGTCAGGGATAGGCAACCTCCCCCAATCCCCCTGTTCTTCTGGGAGCCTGCATCCACACCTATGAACTGGCTCTGGTGCCATAGAAGCTCAGTAATGGCCACAATTCAGAGACTCAAAAATAAATCTCAGAAGAGAACAACAAGCTGCAGAGATTCCTCCAGGCCCCAAAGTCACTATCCAGTTAAAAACTTAACTCCAGCTGTATCACCCTTTTTAAAGTTTTAGAATTTCTGGAGTACGTGGCCGCATTTGTGGCCATGCTACATCTCATACTCTGCACCACTGATATACCAAGTAGCACACCAAATTGTATTATGTATGTTATATAAAATTATTTATTTATTATTTATGTTATATATACATATATACACATATATACATATATGTCTATGTATGTTATACATAATTATTTATTATATAAATAATAAATAAACTATATAAATATATAAATAAATATAAATTTATTTATTATATAAATTAAATATAAATTTTATATAAATAATAGATAAATAATTATGTATAGCATACATAATATTATATATTTATATATTAGCATATAAGGCTCAACCAGTAACAGCCTGTTAGTAAATCCCTTATACAAGGGCTTAATGGCTCCAGGTCTTCTTAACATACTTTCTTCTAAGGAAACTTTGATCATTTTTAGTTGATTATTCATAACAATCAATACAAAATAAACTTAGGGCATGATATTGGGGTAGGCTTGGGTAGTGGTGGGGAAAGTTCGAAATATTGGTGGTGGGAATGTGTAATGGTAGTGGGACTGGTGTGGTAATATTAAATGTAATAAATTATTGCGAACAATTTTATAAAAATAAAATATAATTTTTATAAAAGACTTGTAGGTCCCATTATTAGACTGAAAGTGAGGAGAGGGGCCAGGTAATTAAGACCGCTGATTGGTCTCTCATCTATATGCATAAACACATTTGGTCAGGCCCACAATCTACATTTGCATGTATGGATTCTGATTGGTCAGTTTCACAAGCCTCATTTATGTAGGTTATAACCAATCAGAAGAGAGAAACATCTAGGGGGTAGGGAATACAGTGATACATAAGAGCTCAGGTTACTGAATACAGAGGGTATTGCTGTTGTGATTGCAGTGGGTGCTATTGCTGAAAGGATTACTACTGCTACTGCTGATTTCGTTAGTTACCTCACAGATTTGTATTTTCTTTGTGTAGGATAAAGAGCTGTAATACTGAAGATATCTGGTGGTTGCAATCCAAAAGAACCTAGAACTAGTCAGATCTGCGGCAGTGCCCTCCTTCTTATACAGCAAAAGCTCACTATGTAAAAATGTGTGTGTAGAAATGGGTGGGGTAGGGGTGGGGGTGGGGGGAAGAATTATACTCTGAAATTTCTTCTTACCTCTTTCTTTAACCAGTAGTTTTCCAAGATCTCTCGATAGCTGCTCTTATCAATTAACTTTATAGCATTCTAAAAGAAATATTCATAAAAAGAGGAGTTGTCACATACACAGATTAATGCACAATCAACTGATCACAACTCTGATTATTTATTCTCATCATTTGTTAAGTTCTGTCTGACAATCATTTTGGAAACATACCTAGGAGCTTTTGGTTTAGTTGTTCTTCCTTTATATCCTATTATATTGTTTATAATGACCTATATTATTTATGCTAATCTATGATGTCTAATACAGGCAAGTTATAAAACTGGATGATACCTGTTCATTCAAGTTTACCTCTAATATTACTCCATCTGACTATCATGAACAAATCTGTCATTCAATGTCCTGCTCCACAATTAAGTTAATAAAATTCAGGTGATCAAATATTCCTCACATTTATGACCAGAAACAATTACCATAAACAAAATCATAAACATTACTACTTACTTTTTGCTCCTTTGAGGCCATATCTGGCAGTGTTGAGGGGTTACTCTTACTCTGTGCTCAAGGTGCTTGAGGGGTGTGGTGCTTGAGGGGACATGTGAAACTGGAGACTGAACCCAGGACCCTCCCATACAAAGAATGCACATTAGCCCTTTGATCTATCTCCCTGACTCCTTTCTAATTTGAAAGATTTCTTTATGTCAATAATAACTATGTATAAACATATATTAAGATTTAGTAGCAAATAGTTTTAGGGTAGACAAGTTTTTTTAGAAAGGCATTTTAGAAAGTAGGAAAACTTTTACTTTGCCATAGGGTTTATAAAATGAAAACTTTTCCTCCAGTTACTTGTATATTAATCATTCATCCAAAGGAGTTTTACTAATAGATTACAAATCACATTTGCCTTAAGTACTTTTGTATTGGTAAAGGTAAAGGCCCTCCCGTTGATCGTCGATTTGCTCGAGCGGGCCCAGTAACGTCTCCATTGGAGACTTTGTTGTTACTGTGTCTGGCATATCGAATACTCTCGGTAGCTTGCCGGGCTCTCCGAGAGGGGCGGAGGAATCGAACTCGGGTCGGCCATGTTGGCCGCTTGTAAGGCGAACGCCCTACCCGCTGTGCTATCGCTCCAGCCTTCAATATTCAGTAACTGAAGGACACAACCAAAGAAATATAAACTGAAACGAGTCTTTTACATTATAAAATGGGCAGAAATAACTTTTAAATGTGCCAAGGGTAAATTTATTTTAATCTTTATACTGAAAATTTTGTGACTTATTTTTTTCTAAACATACTAAATAACTAAATGTGTACCTACATTCCAAGGTCCAAGAAAATTTTATATTCCAATTACAATCAAATTTACAAAGTTGCTCAAGCAGAACCTTACTTGAACAAAAGTAGGAAGTATCTCATTAAATAAAGTTAGTTAGATATGCTTCATTAACTCACAATTAAGTAGTAGTTTTCAACTCTGGCTGCACATTAGAATGTCCTGGGTGGTTTGAAAAGTTCAAAAGCACAGGGAGCATCCTCAGCATATCTCTAGGTGGGACTAGGACTATCTGGGTAGCCAAATCTTTCATGGAATTCCAGTATACAGACAAATCTTCAGAATAGGGGATTAGAAAAGCTTAACTGTTTGCTGAAAATAACTAAATAAAATAAGGAAAATTCACACGTGTGTGTTTTCAACATTTTATGTTGTGAAAAGAAATTGTATAATGTTATGATTAAGGGTAGTCACATAAAAGACCTTTTTAAAAGTACTTAAATTTTTTTTTTAATTTATTGAATCACTGTGAGAACAGCCACAAAGCTTTCCAGTTTAAGTCCCGGTCAGTCATACAACGATCAAACACCAATCCCTTCACCAGTGCGCATTTTTCACCACCAAGAACACCAGTATAACCCCCTCCCAATCCTCCCCCTGCCTGTGTGGCAGATTTACACTATACTCTCTCTCTACTTTGATCTCATTCAATATTATGACAAAAGACCCACCATTAATATTTGGAAATTTCTCCAACAATCAGACCTGCCTGTTTGGACAAACCTGCAGGCTATCAAATGTAGCCTGCCCACAGGGCAGAGTCTGGCAAACTCCCTGTGGCATACCAAATATGCCAAATACCAGTAACAATGATGGTTCTCATTCTCCTAAAGAGCCTTGAATATAATCTCTGGGCTAGGATGAAAGAGACGTTACTGGGGCCTGCTCGAGGCAATCGACGAATAACAGGATGATGAAATGAAAATGAAATGAAATCAGACCTGCCAAAAGGGCATCATTAGATAACTTGTTTTCTATTGCTGATTATGAAGAGCATATGATGTCGCGTGGCCACTATCATGGACACGTGATTTTGGATTTCTGATATTTTAGTAATAAGTCTTAGGGGATTACTGCCAAAAGCTTCTGGGTTCTGAGCTTGGTTTGTGTGCCTCTGGGATCATAGTCATTCAGGAGCCGGAGGAGGCATTCATGGGTGGCAACTCGGGGCCTCGTCAGTGTGGTGAGCAGGACCGGTTCCACCCCCCATCCCATGAGGCCCCGTGTGCCTCGTCACTACAGTCTTATACCTGGCTTTCCATTAGGCTCTGAAAGATGGCAGCCACCATGCCACTACCACCAGGGTGGAAAGGTGGAAGGACAAACACTCTTCCCTTCCCGGGACAGCACGACACCATAGTTTAATGCACAGTCCAGGTGCATTTCTGTCTAAAGCTGCTGGGCTCTGAGATTTAGTTTGTGTTCCTCTGGGATCATGGCCGTTCAGGAGCCAAAGGAGGCATTCGTGGGTGGCAAGTTGGGGCCTCATCAGGGCGGGGAGAAGGGTCTGTTCCATTCCCCCATCCCATGAGGTCCCACGTGCCTCGTCACTGCAGTCTCATACCTGGCTGTCCATTAGGCTCTGAAAGATGGTGGCCACCATGCTGCTACCACCAGGGTGGAAAGGCAGAGGGACAAACACCCTTCCCCTCCCAGGGTGGCACAGCACCATAGTTTAATGCACAATCCAGATGAATTTCTATTGGGCATTATATTTTGGTCGAATTTTCCCACCACCATTCAAGCCTGCCTTCCAGGGACAGATGCTAGATCATTTACTTTCCATTTTTACTTTCAATTGCTCACTTTGCATATCAAGAAAGGTTTTGGAGTAATAGTCCTGGTGCCCACATATTGGCGCCATGCTTGTAGAAGCTCTGGAGAAGGCAAGGAGACTACACCTGCCCCATCTGAGACCTCCCAGCGGTATTGGCTTGGTATGGGGCCTGGAGAATTCTCCGGATGTTGTTGTGCCGGCTGGCCAGGATTCTTCACTGCTGAGTGTGGCAAGATGGTGCCGGGGGTGGGTTGAGGGCGTGACTTTTGGAATCAGGGGCTGACTGGGACCTGAGATAGATAGAACTGCCCGGTCCACTGCCCCCATAAGGTTCGGAAGAATAGTCCTGGTGCCCACATACCAGAGCCATGCTTGTAGAAGCTCATAGTCAACAGGATTCCATATGGAGAAGGCAAGGAGACTACACCTGCTTCATCTGGGACCTCCCAGTGATACTGTCTCGGTATGGGGCCCGGAGAATTCTCTGGGTGTTGTGGTGTCTGCCGGCCAGGATTCTTCACTCATGAAAGACATTTTAAATTGATCAGCTGTGCTGATCAATTATTCTAGAGGTTCTGTATGGAAGAGTTCACAATTTTTTCTCCTTATTCTTTCTACTTATAGGACTGTTGAGAGACTTAAATGCAAAGTGTTAGGAACACTTACACTTACACTTATATTGAACATATATGCTTGAAGTATATTTGAGTTAAACATGCATTTTTTGGTTTGCTCTTCAAGCCCATGTTCTCCTTGAGCACATCTTGCTTGATTGTTTCTATGTTATCTTTGCTTAATGCTTCCTTTCTCTTTCAAACTCTTGTTCTCTCTTAAACATATATTTCTTTCCATCTTTCACCCTGCACATCTTTCTAAGTTTCATTAAATAAAACCCACCTTGCTTCATTAAAATTAAACAACAAATTTTATCATCTTAAACTAAGTTTAGTTCATATGACACTATCTCATATAGAAAATTCACCCGTGTGGGTTTACAGTATTATGTTGTGAAATATTATTTTTTCTTTCTAAAATATCTTTCCCAATGTGGAGTTCTTCGGCTGATCTTCTCGGTCCTATCTTGGCATTAAAATCACCAACAATGATTTTGTAGAAGGTGTGGTCTTCTTTATAGAACTTCTCCAACTCCATGTAGAACTTCTCAATTTCTCTTTCATCATAATTGGATGTTGGTGCATAGACAACAAAGATAGAAACTTCTGGAAGTGAGCCACATCTACTCAAGTGTAATCATCTGATTCGGGTTGTTAGGCATTCAAATGAATCAATGTTTATGGCCAAGTTCGTGTTGACAAGGACACCAACACCACCGACACCTCTTTTGTCACATGTTCCAAGGAACAGTTCTTCTCCAGTGTCAAAAATGTCATGATGTGATTGACGCCTTCTCGTCTCAGTCAGACCAATGATGTCATACTTGATCTTTCGCACTTGCACCATCAAGTCCTCAATGCATTCATCCGATGCCAGCGTACGTGTGTTGAAAGTACAGACAGTCATTTTTGTCCTTTTTCGTTTTGGCAGCCTAGGTCGGCCCTGAGATTTTATGAGCCTCTCCTTCCTCATCTTTCTTAATGCTGCCGTATTGGTGGCTCTTTCAGGGTCAGGAGAATGGGACCCATTGTATTTACTGGTATTGGCATGTCGAATACACCACAGGTAGCTTGCCAGGCTCTGCCATGTGGGCGGAACACTCTCGGTAGCTTGCCAGGCTCTCCGAGATAGATAGAAGCTTTCAGGGTGGCCTCTAATCGCCTTTACAGGTGTCATCCTGAACAGGATTATTAGAACACTAGATGAAGAGCAACCACGCGAGCAAGCCGGTTTCCAAAAAGGATTTAGCACAATTGACCATATCCACATGATAACCAAGCTCATTGAGATTTCGCGGGAGTTCAAGATGCCGCTCTGTCTATTGTTCATTGATTTAAAGAAGGCCTTTGATTCTGTTGAGACTGAAGCAGTCATCGAGGCCCTAGCCAAACAGGGTGTCCAAAGTCAATACATCAGGATCCTCCGTGAGCTTTATTGTGGATTCACTACCAGGATCTCACCATTCTATAAGGAGGTGATCACTAATGTCAAGAGAGGGGTTCGGCAGGGTGATACTATTTCACCGAAACTCTTCAGTGCCACCCTCAAGAATGTCATGCCAAGACTAGAATGGGAAGGAGTGGAAGTGAAGATTTAGACTGTCAGTAACTACACCACCTCCGCTTCGCTGATGATATCGTTCTTATAACACCAAACATCAGCCAAGCGGCACAAATGCTAGCTGACTTTGACCGTGAGTGTGGAAGGGTCAGACTACAGCTGAATCTAACAAAGACAATGTTTATGAGAAATGGTCTCATTCCTGACATTCACTCTCAATGGGACGAACATCTCCGAATGCAAGTTATGTCTACCTAGGTCGAGAAGTCAACATGACGAATGACCTGGCACCTGAGTTGCGCAGGAGAAAGAGAGCAGCTTGGAACGCCTTCAAGAACGTCAAAGAAATAGCTAAGAGGACAAAGAACCTCCAGCTCTGGCACATCTCTTCGATTCCACTGTTCTTCCTGCATTAACATACATCTCAGAGATCTGGGCCCTATGCAAACATGATGAGAATGCTATTTGGGTCCCCCAAAGAGGAATCGAAAGAGCAATGCTTGGAGTATGACGGTTCACTCAAATGAGAGACAGAATCCGAAGTTCCTACCTTCATCGACAGTCAAGAAGCAGGGATGCTGTCTCATTTGCCAAGGCGTCAAAAATCAAATGGGCTGGACATGTAATGAGATTTGGAGATAACCGCTGGACTAGAACGATTACCAACTGTATTCCACGGGATGTCAAAAGACCGTGTGGCCGCCCACCTATGAGATGGTCAGACTTCTTCGTCAAGACCCTGAACGATCGATTTGAGGCTCTTCGCGTTCCTTGCCATTGGGCTACATTAGCACGTGACAGGGATGAATGGAGACGTTACTGGTGCCCTCTCGAGCAAATCGATGAATAACGGGATGTCAAGTGACCAAAATATCTGTTAGTCACATAATGGGATAGGAGAAACCACCAGTGAAAGACCAACTTTTTTGTTTTGTTTTTAGGCCACACTTAACTGTGCTCAGGGGTTACTCCTGGCTCTGTGCTCAAAGATCACTCCTGGAGGTGCTAAGGAGACCATATGCAGTGCTTGGGGTTGAATGTGGGTCAGCTGCATGCAAGGAAAACTCCTCACCCACTCTACTGTCTCTCTAGTCCCTGAAAGATCTATTGAGCCAATTGGAAAGTTGCCTATTTGCAGAACACTAGTAACAGAAATTCAATTAAAAAACCTTAGCAAAGATTAGATATTCCTGATTCTGAAGAAAGTATGTTCCTGATGAAGAAGTAATACTAGTGGGGATTTAGGAATTAGGAGACTGGAAACAGTGGCATTACAGTGAAAATAAAAGACAGTCTGATATTTTGTACAAGACAAAGTTTAGAAAATAGCTTACTAGAAATTATATCTCAAACTATATGCCAAGCTTTATATGCTAAGTTTTTAAAGCGCCAGCAATGTAAAGCACGTTCTCTTTATTTTTTAAAAATTTTTATTAGTGAGATACCATGTGAGGTACAGTTGTAGACTTACAAATTTTTGTAGTTGGATTTCAATTATACAATGATCAAATACCCATCCCTCCACCAGTGCCCATTTCCCACCACCATGGATCCCAGTATCCCTCCCACCTTCCATTCCACCCATCCCACCCTGCCTCTGTGGCAGGGTATTCCCTTTTGTTCTCTCTCTCCTATTGGGTGTTGTGGTTTGCAAAAGAGGCAATGGGTGGCAATCATGTTTGGTCTATAGTCTACTTTCAGCCAAAGCATGTTTTTTAAGTTTGGATATGAAAAGTACTTTTTTGGATGAACTGTATTCAGAAATACATTAGAAACTCTTAATTAATAATTTGTGGTAGTCATGATTTTTGCGATCTAAAAAACTAATGATAATTTACTGGGATTTGAGTCTTGGTGAGGTTTTAAAGGTAAAGATAAAGGCCCTCCCGTTGTTCGTCGATTTGCTCGAGCGGGCCCAGTAACGTCTCCATTGGAGACTTTGTTGTTACTGTGTTTGGCATATCAAATACGTCAAGGGGAGCTTGCCAGGCTCTGCCGTGCAGGCAAGATACTCTCGGTAGCTTGCCGGGCTCTCCGAGAGGGGCGGAGGAATCGAACTTGGGTCGGCCATGTTGGCTGCGTGCAAGGCAAACGCCCTACCGCTGTGCTAGAGGTGAGGTATTATGCTACTGAAATTGTTTTCAATTCTCACACTGTAGCACTGTAGCACTGTCCTCCCATTGTTCATCGATTTGCTCGAGTGGGCATCAGTAACGTCTCCATTGTGAGACTTGTTGTTACTGTTTTTGGCAAATCCAATATGCCATGGGTAGCTTGCTAGGCTCTGCTGTGCGGGCGGGATACTCTCGGTAGCTTGCTGGGATCTCTGAGAGGGATGGAGGAATCGAACCCAGGAGCAAATGCACAGCGGGTAGGGCATTTGCCTTGCATGCCGCCGACCCCGGTTCGATCCTTTGTCCCTTTCGGAGAGCCCAGAAAGCTACCGAGAGTATCACACACACACACACACACACACACACACACACACACACACACGGCAGAGCCTGGAGAACTACCTGTGGCATATTCGATATGCCAGACACAGTAACAAGTCTCACAATGGAGACGTTACTGGTGCCTGCTCAAGCAAATTGATGAACAACGGGAGGACAGCACAATTCTCACACTAGAATTTTTTATTTATTTGGTTTGTGGGCCACACCCGGCAATGTTCAGTAATTACTCCTGGCTCTGCAGTTAGGAGTCACTCCTGGTGGTGCTTAGTAAACCACATGAGATGTCAGGGATTGAACCAGGGTCAGTTATGTGCAAGAAAGATGCTTTCTTTACCTACTGTACTATTGCTCCTGCCCCTCACATTAGTTTTTAAAGTAAATGCCATTATTGATATATTTGAGAACTGAAACCCATAAAATTCAAGTAACAAATTCATCTGTTGTAAACCACTATTTAAATAGTAATTGCCTAACTTAAGAATTCAAGTCCTTAATACAATATTATAATATATGAAATTTTGGGGGAGGAGTCAAGGTCATAGAACATGGTTAAATGCTTGCCTTGTACAACAGTTGACATGAGTTCAATCCCTGGCAACACATGTGATCCCCTGAGAAATGGTAGGAGTAATCCCAGAGCACATAACCAGGAGTAATCATGAGCACTTCCAGATGTGCCCCCCCAATAAAAACATTAGGGGGTGTTTGGTTTTGTTTTTGATTCAGCCTTGAGAGATTATAGCAATCCAGGAATTTATCCATTTCTTCTAGGTTCTCTTAAAGTAGTCTCTGATGATCTTTCGAATTTCTTTGGTTTCTGTTGTGATATCCCCCTTCTCATTTCTGATCTGGTTTATTAGGGTTCTCTCTCTCTTTCTTTATGAGTGTTGCTAGTGGTTTATCTATCTTGTTTATTTTCTCAAAGCACCAGCTCTTGGTTTCATTGATCTTTCAGATTGTTTTTTGGGTTTCCATGTCATTGATTTCTGCTCTAAGTTTTATGATCTCTTTCCTTCTGCCTGATTTGGGCTCCTTTTGTTGGTCCTTTTCTAAGATCTTGAGCTGTGAAGTCAAGTTGTTTATGTGAGCCCTTTCTTCCTTCCTGAGAAAAGCTTGCAGAGCTATACATTTTCCCCTTAACGCGGCTTTAGCTGCATCCCATAGGTTCTGGTAGCTCCTGTCTTCATTATCATTTGCTTCCAGTTATCTTTTGGTTTCATCCCTGACTTCCTTCCTGACCCACTCGTTGTTCAACATTGAGTTGTTTAATTTCCAGGTGTTTGATTTGATTCTCCATGTCTGTGTATGATTCACTTCTATTCTCAGGGCATCGTGGTCTGAAAAGATGGTTGATAATATTTCTATCCTCCTGATTCTATTGAGATATGTTTTGTGGCCTAGCACATGGTCTATTTTGGAAAATGTTCTGTGTGCACTGGAAAAGAATCTGTATTCTTTCTTTTGGGGGTTAAAAGCCCTGTTTAGGTCTATAAGCCCTCTCTCTTCTATTTCGTCCTTCAACGCCAATGTTTCCTTGCTGAGTTTTGTTCCTGTTGATCTATCCAGAGGTGATAAGGTGATGTTGAAGTCTCTGGCTACTACTGTGTTGCCAGCAATGTCTTCCTTAAAATCTGTTAGCAGTTGTTTTAAATATTTAGCTGTTCCCTCATTATGTGCATATACATTTAAGAGTGTGATTTCTTTTTGTTGTACATATCCCTTGATGAATAGAAAATGACCTTCGCTGTCCCTTCTAATCTTTTTCAACCGGAAATTTATGTTGCCGGATACTACTATGGCCACCCCAGCTTTTTTGAGGGAGCTGTTTGCTTGCAGGATTGTTTTTCATCCTTTAAATTTGAGTCTGTGTTTGCTTTGACTGTTCAGATGAGTTTCTTGTAGGCAGCAGAATGTTGGTTTCAGTTTCTGGATCAATTTTGCCACTCTGTGTCTCTTAATTGGTGATTTTAGACCATTGATGTTGAGAGAGATTATTGTTATGGGGTTTTGTGTCATCTTTCTGTAGGGGTCTGTTGTGTTTGTAGGGTTTGTCTTGTCTTATAGTAGCTCCTTTAGCCCTTCTTTTAGGTTTGGTTTTGAGTCTATGACGTTCCTGAGCTGCCGTTTATCCACAAAACAGTGTACCACTCCTTCAAGTTTGAGTGAGAGTTTAGCCAGATAGAGTATTCTTGGTGAAGTGTTCATTTCAGTGAGTTTTTTTTTCACTATTTTCCACCATTGCTTTCAGGCTTGGAGGGTTTCCTCTGATAGGTCTGCTGTGAAACTAAGGGGTGCTCCTTTTTATGTGATTTCCTTCTTTGACTTTTCTGCTTGCAGTATTGTGTCTCTGTCCATGGCATCCATCATTCTAACTATGATACGTCTTGGAGTGTTTTTGTTAGGGTCTCTTTTAGCTATCACCCTTCAGGCTCCTTGAATCTGAATGTCTGCATTGTCCATCTCTGCAAACTTTTCGGCAATGATTTGTTTAACCATGACTTTTTCATTAGGATTGTTTCCCTGACCTTCAGTACTCCAATGATTCTAATGTTGTTCCTCTTGGAATCATCTTCTAGGACTCTGATTCGCTCTAGAGACATTTTGAGGTCTCTTGTCATTGTTTGTTGTTGCCTGTAGGCTTCATGCAGCTGATCTTCCAGCTCACTGATTCTGTCTTCAGTTGTGGCCATCCTACTGTTGAGGACACACACTGAGTTTTTTATTTCAACTATCGAATATAGTTTTATTCGTGACATTTCTCTGCATAGCTTTCCAATTTCTGCTCTCATTTCTTCCCGTATTTTCTCAATGGTTTCTTTCATGTCCTCCTTTAATTTACTGGATATCTATCTTACTTTCATTGAGTTCATTGAACATCTTCATTACTTCATATCTGAATTCTTTCTGAGAGAGCTCCCTTAGGTGAGTAGCAACTTCTGAGGCTTCTGGGCTTTCTGAGCTTCTGCCAACAAGCCAAACCCACCTCTACAGAGGCCACGCCCACTTCTGAAGAGGCCACGCCCTCTATGGGTACTGTGGGGGGTGGGGGGTACAACCTGGGGGAGGAAGAAGACCAGGCACAGTTTTGGAACCGAACTGGAAGAGGCTCAGGGATGGTGAGCATCCCAGGGTCCTAGAGGATTCCTGGGGCGCATACACGGAGGAAGCCAAGTCCCGGGTTTGAGCACTGACTGACCTGGGGGAGGAAGAAGACCAAGTCGGTTTTGTTTTTAAGAAAGTTGAAACATACCTTTGTGGCCCATTCCTTCTTTGCATCCAGATGCAATAAAGTCTCTTTGATAACTTTCTTTCTAATATCTTCTAGATTAATTTTGTATTGATCTTTAAAAAAAAATAAAAGGTTATAAAAAGTCTGATCCTAGATAAAATGTTAGTAAATGCCATATGCTATGATCCTCGCCTCTTCTTTCTGCACAGTTTTCCATAGAATTTTCAGAGTATAATGTTTTTATTGTCTTATTCTTATTTTTTTTAAATTCTGGACCATACGAGAGGTGCTCAGGGCCTATTCCTAGCTCTGCTCTCAGAGATAATCCTGACAGGGTTTGGGGGACCATATATGGTGCTGGAGGTCTTTGGCTGCCGGAGCCCTGGTCGGGGCGGGGAGGAAAGCTCAACCCGCTCCCCTCCAAGGGGCCCCGGCGGCGAGGACAGTCAGGCGTGGGGGCAGGAGACTGCACTGTTCTTCTTCCGGGAGCTGGTTTTTATAGTCTCTGAGTCTTGGCCGTTGATGGGATTACACAGCGCCAGGGGGCCAGTTGGTGGGTGTGACCCCCGCCTACTGGAATTTGGAGGATCTGGGTGGAGGATGCTCGGCCCAAATCCGAGTAGGCTTGGAGATCTCGGCCCCGGAACCCACATGACTTTGTCCCTCTGCCAGTACCTTCATGTGTGCGGAAAGTGGTCTCAGCATGGTGGTGGCTGGTCCTGGAGGTCTTTGGCCTCCGGAGCCCTGGTCGGGGCAGGGAGGAAAGCTCCTGCCCCCCGCGCCTGATTGTCCTCGCCGCTGGGGCCCCTTGGAGGGGAGCGGGTTGAGCTTTCCTCCCCGCCCCGACCAAGGCCGCGCAACATCCTATTATAAAATCTTATTATCTCATTCCTACTTTGGACAAACTGGCAGCCTACCGAATGTAACCTGCTCACACGGCAGAGTCTGGCAAACTCCCCGTGGCATACCCAATATGCCAAATACCAGTAACAATGATGGGTCTCATTATCCTAAAGAGCCTTGAATATAATCTCAGGGCTAGGATGAAGGAGACGTTACTGGGGCCTGCTCGAGGCAATCGACGATTAACAGGATGATTTGTGATTTGTGATTTGTGATATACTGCTGGGGATCAAACTCAACTTGGCTACATGCAGGGCATACACCCTGCCCTTTGTGTTATTGCTCTGCCCCCTCAGGCACATTTTTATTTTTCAATTTTAATTTTAAAATTTATTTAATTTTTATTGAATCACCGTGAGATACAGTTACAAAGCTGTTCATGATTGGGTTTCAGTTATACAGTGTCTCAATAACCATCCTTCCACCAGGGTACATTTTCTACTATCAGTGTCCTCCCTTTCCCTCCTGCCACTCCCCCCCAAGCCTGTCTCTATGGCAGGTACTTTCTCTCTCTCTCTCTCTCTCTCTCTCTCTCTCTCTCTCTTCCTCCCTCCCTCATTTCCTCCCTCCCTCATTTCCTCCCAATTTATGGGCATTATGGTTTGTAATTCAGATACTGAGAGGTTATCATACTGGTCCTTTACCTACTTTCAGTCAGCAGTTCTTATCCAGAATGATCATTTCCAACTGTCATAATCATCCCTTCTTTATCCCAACTGCCTTTCCCCCAAGCACTTGAGGATACCAACAATGGACCAATCCACTTGGTTCTTGTTTCTACTGTCTTTGGGTATTAGTGTCAGATTTTTCTTTTTTCTTTTTTTTCAGGGAATGAAGACTTGGACATTTTATTTATTTATTTATTTAGTCTTTTGTTTGTTTGTTTGGGTTTTTTTCTTTTATTAGTGAAACACCATGAGGTACAGTTGTACATTTACAAACTTTTGTGCTTGGGTTTCAGTTATATAATGATCGAGTACCCATCCGTCCACCAGTGCCCATTCTCCACCACCAATGATCCCAGTAGACTTCCAACTCCCACATGCCACCCCACCCCCACCCCACCTGCCTCTGTGGTAGCGCATTCCCTTTTGCTCACTCTTTAGGGTGTAGTTTGCAATAGAGGTATTGAGTGGTCATCATGTTCAGTCTATAGTCTACTTTTAGCACGCATCTCACATCACGAGTGAGTCCTCAAAACATCCTTTACTTGGTGTTCCATTCTCTATCTGCGCTGCCTTTCCCCCCAGCATGTGCTGCCTGCTTTCAAGCCCTGGAGCAGACCTCCCTGCACTTATCTCAACTATTCTTGGATGTACAACTCCCATTCTGTTACTTTATATTCCCCAGATCAATGCAGTATTTCTATGTCTGTACCTCTCTTTCCGGTTCATTTCACTTAGCATGATACTTTCCACGTAGAACCACTTGTATGTAAATTTCATGACTTCATCTTTTCTAACAGCTGCATAGTATTCCATTGTGTAGATGTACCAAAGTTTCTGTAACCAGTCATCTGTTCTCGGACGCTCGGTTTTTTCCAGATTTTGGCTATTGTAAATAGTGCAGCAATGAACATAGAAGTGCAGATGTCATTTCGAATGCACTTTTTTGCCTCTCCAGGATATATTCCCAGGATTGGTATTGTTGGGTCAAATGGGAGCTCAACTTTTAACTTTTTAGAATCGTCCATACTGTTTTCCAAAAGGGCTGAACCAGTCAGTGTTCCCACCAGCAGTGAAGGAGAGTCCCTTTCATGCCACATCCCTGCCAACTCAGGTTGCTTTTGTTCTTTTGGATATGGGCCATTCTCTGGGGTGTGAAATGATATCTCATCGTTGTTTTGATCTGCATCTCCCTGATGATTAGCGATGTGGAGCATTTTATCATGTGCCTTTTGCCTTTTGGATTTCTTCTTTGAGAAAGTTTCTGTTCATTTCATCGCCCCATTTAAAAAATTTTTTTTATTAGTAAAACACCATGAGGTACAGTTGTAGACTTACAAGTTTTTGTGCTTGGGTTTCAGTTTTACAATGATTGAGTACCCATATGTCCACCAGTGCCCATTCTTCACCACCAATGATCTCAGTATCCCTCCCACCCCCGACCTCCCCCATCCCATCCTGCCTCTGTGGCAGGGGATTCCCTTTTGTTCTCTCTCTCTCCTTTTGGGTGCCCAGGTTTGCAAAAGAGGCATTGAATGGCAATCATGTTCAGTCTATAGTCTACTTTCAGCATTCATCTCCCATCCTGGGAGGATACTCCCAACACCTTTTACTTGGTGTTCCCTCTTCTACCTGAGCTGCCTTTCCCCCTAGCATGTGTGGCTGGCCTTCAAGCCATGGAGTGAACCTCCTGGTACTTATCTCGACTATTATTGAACGCTAGTCTCCTATTTTGTTACTTTATATTCCCCAGATGAGTTCAGTCTTTCTATTTCTGTTCATCTCTTTCTGAATCATTTCACTTAGCATGATACTTTTCACGTAGTACCACTTGTATGTAAATTTCATGACTTCATCTTTTCTAATCGCTGCATAGTATTCCACTGTGTAGATGTGCCAAAGTTTCTGTAACCAGTCATCTGTTCTTTGGCACTCGGATTTTCTTCCAGATTTTGGCTATTATGAACAATGCAGCAATGAACATAGAAGTGCAGATGTCATTTCGAATGCACTTTTTTGCCTCTCCGGGATATATTCCCAGAGTGGTATTGCTGGGTCAAATGGGAACTCAACTTCTAACTTTTTGAGAATCGTCCATACTGTTTTCCAAAAGAACTGAACCAGTCAGCATTCCCACCAGCAGTGAAGGAGAGTCCTTCTCATGCCACATCCCCGCCAACTCAAGTTGTTTTTGTTCTTTTGGATGTGAGCCAGTCTCTGGCGTGTGAGATGATATCTCATCGTTGTTTTGATCTGCATCTCCCTGATGATTAGCGATGTAGAGCATTTTATCATATGCCTTTTTGCCTTTTGGATCTCTTCTTTGAGAAAGTTTCTGTTCATTTCATCTCTCCATTTTTTGACGGGGTTGGATGTTTTCTTCTTGTGGAGTTCAATCAGTGCTTTTTATACCCTTGATATCAACCCCTTGTCGGATGTGTATTGGGCGAATATCCTTTCCCATCCTCTAGACTGTCTTTGTATTTTGGTCACAGTTTCTTTTGAGGTGCAGAAGTTTCTTCATTTAAGATAGTCCCATTTGTCTATCTCTGTTTTCACTCGCTTGGCCAGTGGCATCTCATCTTTGAAGATACCATTAGCTTCAATGTTGTGGAGGGTTTTGCCAGCCTTGTCTTCAATGTACTTTATGGATTCCGGTCTGATGTTGTGGTCTTTAATCCATTTTGATCTTACTTTTTTACATAGTGTTAGGTAGAGATCTGAGCCATTTTTTTTCACATAGCTATCCAGTTTTTCCAGCACAATTTGTTAAAGAGGCTTTCCTTGCTCCACTTCACATTTCTTGCTCCCTTATCAAGGATTAGACGATCCTATGTTTGGGGGGAGATGTCAGTATATTCAATCCTGTTCCATTGGTCTGCGGCTCTGCCTTTGTTCCAGTACCACGGTGTTTTAATTATTACTGCTTTGTGGTACAGTTTGAAGTTAGGGAGGTTGATTCCTCCCATTTTCTTTTTCCCAAGAATTGCTTTAGCTATTCATGGGGGCTTATTGTTCCATATGAATTTCAGGAGTGTTTGCTTCATTTCTTTGAAGAATGTCATGGGCATCGTTATAGGAATCACATTCAATTTCTACAATGCTTTGGGGATTATTGCCATTCTGACAATGTTAATTCTCCCAAGCCAAGAGCAGGGGATATCTTTCCATTTCCTCGTGTCCTCTTTTATTTCCTGAAGTAGTGTTTTGTAGTTTTCTTTGTACAGGTACTTTACTTCCTTAGTAATTTGATTCCTAGATACTTGATTTTCTGGGGCAGAATTGTGAACGGGATTTTTTTTTTCATGTAACTTTCTTCTCTCTCATTATTTGTGTATAGGAAAGCCATGGAATTTTGGGTATTGATTTTATAGCCTGCAACTTGACTATACAAGTCTACTGTTTCTAGGAGTTTCTTGGTAGAGGTTTTAGGGTTCTCTTAGTATCTCTGAATAATGAGAGCTTGATTTCTTCCTTTCCTACCTGAATGCTCTTAATATCTTTTTCTTTCCTAACCGCTATTGAAAGTACTTCAGTTACTAAGTTGAACAGCAGTGGAGAGAGTGGCCATCCTTGTCTTGTCCCTGATCTTAGAGGGAAGTCTCTTAGTTTTTCCCCATTGAGAATGAAGCTTGCCATAGGCTTGTGGCAGATGGCTTTAAGTATATTGAGGAGAGTCCCTTCTATACCCATTTTGGTGATGGTTTTCATCATAAACGGGTGCTGGATCTTGTCAAATGCTTTCTCTGCATCTACTGATATGATCATATGTTTTTTTCTTTTCTTTTGTTGATATGATGGATTATGTTGATTGATTTCCGAATGTTAAACCATTCTTGCATTCCAGAATGAAAACCACTTGGTCATGGTGTATGATCTTTTTGATGAGTTGTTGAATTCTATTTGCTAATATTTTGTTAAGAATCTTCGCATCCGTGTTCATCTGGGATATTGGACTGTAGTCGTCTTTTCTTGTGTCTTTGTTTCCTTTTGGTATGAGAGATATCAGCTTCATAAAAACTGTTTGGGAGAGTTTCTGTTTCTTCAATTTCCTGGAAAAGCTTCAGAAGAACTGGCAATAGGTCCTCTTTAAATGTTTGGAAAAATTCGCTAGTGAGTCCATCTGGATGTCGGCTTTTGTTTTGGGAAGACTTTTGATTACAGTTTCAATTTCCTTGATATCAATAGGACTATTCAGGTATTCTAGATCTTCTTGATTCAGTCTTGGGAGATTATAGGAATCCAGGAATTTATCAATTTCTTCTAGGTTCTCTTTTTTTTGTGGCATACAGACTTTCAAAGTAGTTTCTGATGATCTTTTGAATTTCTTTGGTTTCTATTGTGATATTCCCCTTCTCATTTTTGATTCAGTTTATCAGGGTTCTCTCTTTCTTTGTGAGTCTTGCTAGTCGTTTATCTATCTTATTTATTTTCCCGAAGAACCAGCTCATGGTTTCATTGATCTTTTGTTTTGTTTTTTTGGTTTCCATGTCGTTGATTTCTGCTCTAAGTTTTATGATCTCTTTCCCTCTGCCTGGTTTGGGCTCTTTATGTTGGTCCTTTTCTAAGATCTTGAGCTGTGAAGTCAAGTTGTTTTTGTGGGCCCTTTCTTCCATCCTGAGAAATGTTTGCAGAGCTATAAATTTTCTCCTTAACATAGCTTTAGCTGCGTCCCGTAGGTTCTGGCAGCTTGTGTCTTTATTCTCATTTTTTTCCAAGTATCTTTTGATTTCTTCCTTGATTTCTTTCCTGACCTACTCATTGTTCAACATTGAGTTGTTTAATTTACAGGTGTTTGATTTGGTTTTCTGCATCTGTACACGATTATGTGTGTCTTCAGTGTGTCGTGATCTGAGAAGAATATACATTGTCTATATTCCTAATTCTATTGAGGTATGCTTTTTGACTCAACTCATGGTCTATTCTGTAAAATGTTCCATGTGCACTGGAAAATAATGTGTATTATCTTTTGGGGGGTATAAAGTCCTGTATAGATCTATTTTCTTCCTTCAGAACCATTATTTCCTTGCCAAATTTATTTATTTATTTATTTATTTATATTAGTGAGACACCATGAAGTACAGTTATAGACTTACAAATTTTTGTGCTTGGGTTTCAATTATACAATGATCAAATACCCATCCCTCCACCAGTGCCCATTTCCCACTACCACGGATCCCAGTTTCCCTCCCACCCCCCATACCCCCGATCCAATCCTGCCTCTGTGGCAGGGCATTCCCTTTTGTTCTCTCTCTCTCTCTTATTGGTCCCTGCAGAGTTTTAATCTTCTTGATCTATCCGGGAATGATAAGGCGGTGTTGAATTCTCCAACTACTATTGTGTTGCTTGCAATGTCCTTCTTAAGGTCTGTTAGCAGTTGTTGTAGGTATTGGCTGGTCCCTCATCGGGTGCATATATGTTCTTCCTGTTGTATATATCCCTTGATTAATAAAAAAAAATGGCCTTCTGTCCCTTCTCTTCTTTTTCAACCTGAAATCTATGTTGTCCAATACTAGTAAGACCACTCCAGCTTTTTTGAGGGGGTTATTTGTTTGAGATTTTGCTATTTTCCTACATCCCACAAATAAGTGCAATCATTCTGTCTGTCCCTCTCTCTCTGTGACTCATTTCACTCAGCATTATACTTTAAATGTCCATCCATTAATAAGTGAATTTTATGACTTTATTTTTCCTAACAGATGCATAGTATTCCATTGTATAGATGTACCATAGTTTCTCTAACCAGTCATCTGTTCTCAAGCACTCATGTTGCTTCCAGATTCTGGCTATTTTGAACAGTACTGCAACAAATACAGAAATGCAGATAGCATTTTTTTCTATGTGTTTTGGGTCCCCGGGATATATTCCCAGAAGCTGAGTCGTATGAAACCTCAATTTCTAGTTTATTTTGAGTAATGCCCAAATTGTTCTCCAAAAAGGCTGGACCAGTTGGTCTTCCCACCAACACTGAAGGAAAGTCCCTTTTCCTGCATCCACTCCATCACTGTTGCCCTTGTTCTTTTGGACATGTGCCAGTGTCTCTGGTATGAGATATCTTATTGTTGTTTTGATTTGCGTCTCCCTGATGATTTGTGATGCAGAAAATTTTTTTCATATGACTTTTGGCCACTTGTATTTCTTCTTTGAGGAAGTTTTTGTTCATTTCTTCTCTCCAGTTTTTGATGGGGTTGGATGATTTTTTTTATTGTAACATTCTACCAGTGCCTTACATATTTTATATACCCTTAATCAGATGGGTATTGGATAAATATTTTTACCCAATCTGTGGACTGTGTTTGTATCTAGGGCACTTTAGTTTGAGGTGCAGAAGCTTCTATCACAACCCAACAATAGGTCTTATTCTCAATAGGGAAACACTAAAGATATTCCCTCTAAGATCAAGCACAAGATAAGGTTGCCCACTCTTGCCACTCCTATTCAACATAGTACCTGAAGTACTTGCCACAGCAGTTAGGCAAGAAAAAGATACCAAGGGTATCCAGATATTGGCATTATGACATGATACTGTTTTTTCAGATGACATGATATTATACTTAGAAATCAGAAACTATCAAGGAATCTACTAAAATCTCCTAGAAACTATAGACTTATATAGTAAAGTGGCAGGTTACAAAATCAATACCCAAAAGTCCATGGCTTTTCTAGATACAAATAATGAAAGAGAAGAAAGATATACTTAGAAAACAATCCTGTTCACTATAATGTCTCAGAAAATGAAGTACCTCAAGATTAGTTTAACTAAAGAGGTGAAGAACCTATAGAAAGAAAACTACAAAACACTACTTCAAGAATTAAGACGAGATTAGAAAATGCTCATGGATCAGGGGGATTAACATGATTAAAATGGCAATACTCCCCGAAGCATTATATAGAGTCAATGCAGCCTCTATTTCTTTCCTCCCTGGGCAGTGCTCAGGGTCTCCAGGGTTCTACCTGGTGATGCTCCTGAAGGCGATTTGGGTTGGGTTGGCTTGAAGCTAGAAAGAATGATAGATATGGAAAAAGTGCAGGATTCTCTATACATTTTAATTTTTAATGTCGTAAATGTCATAAACGAGAGAGCAAAGAATCAAAACTTGGACTTGAGATAGGACGCAGGTGCTAGACCTCGTCTGTGGCATATGTGAGTTTTGGGGATCACTGGACCCTAAGCACCACTGCAGTGGTCATGGGCCCCTGAGCAATGTCAGCTGTCTTTCCTATAAAAAGAATCACAAAACTTTAAATCCTAAAAAAAGCCTAGAAACCACATAAATCAACACTCTTCATTAAAGAAAGAGATGCAGTGACAATCGAGTTTTTTTTTTAGAGAATGGGGTGAAAACTGAATTAATGAGTACAACTTTTGATATTTAATTTTTTTGTTAAAGCACCTTGATTTACAGATTTGGTTTCAGAGTTGAGTTTTAGACATTCAGTGTTCTGGCCCAATCCAATCACCAATGTTAATTTACTTTCACTAGTGGCCGCAGGTTCCCTCCCACCCCTCAGCCTGCCACCTTGACAGGCACTTTTTTTTTCTTTTTGGGTCACACTCGGTAATGCACAGGGGTTACTCCTGGCTCTGCACTCAGGAATTACTCCTGGAGATGCTTGGGGAACCATATGGGATTCTGGGGATCAAACCCGGGTCAACCACGTGCAAGGGAAATGCCCTACCCGCTGTGCTATTGCCTCAGCTCCAACAGGAACGATTTAAAGTCGGTTGTTGTTGGTTGGATTTCATGTATTCAGAGTCTTTGACTTTGTGGCCTTGATACATAGCAAAACAGCTCCTCCATACCACTCTGCCCTATTATTTTATATCCCACCTCTTTTCACTTCCTCCTTTAGTTTTCTTTCCTTCTCTGTCCTTCTCCTCTCAATACTCTGGGATTAAGTGAGATCTAGGAATCTCCACTTCAGTGCAAGAATTCTCTTGTCTAGTTATTCTAAGTATCACAGGTAAGTGAGATTATCCTGTGTTTGTCCTCTTCCTGCTGACTTACTGCACATGATTCAGTGTCTTCCACTTCCATCCAAGTTACAGCAAATTGCATGATTTCATTTGCATAGCATTTCATTGTGTAAACATACCCATCATAAACTACTTCTTTATTTCTGGACATCTCGGTTGATTCCATAGTTTAGCTAATGTACTAAGTCTGCAATGAAGAATGATGTGCACATGTTCTTTTAAATAAATGTTTTTGTGTTTTGGGAGTAGACACCAAAAAGTGGAATTGATGGGTCATATATCAGTTCAATTATAAGTTTACTGAGAATCCTCCATACTATTTTCCTTAGGTATTGAACCAGGCAACATTCCCACCAGCAGTGGATGAGACTCTCATGGCATCCCTGCCAACACATACTGTTTCTAGTATTTTTGTTTGTTTGCTTTTGGGTCACAGCCAGCAATTCTCAGGGCTTATTCCTGTTCTTTGTGCTCAAGGATCACTCCTGGTGGGGCTTGGGGGACCACAGGTATTCCAGACACCCTTCTCACCCCCGTATCTTATCCCCACCATGGTGTTCTTTTAAACCACTAGCCCCTCGTCAGCAACAGACAATTTTCCTCATAGTCTTCGTGCTTGCTACACGTGTTCTCCATTTTACTTCTTAGTTTCTTTTTTAAAAGTTTATTATTTATCCTTTTCCTTATTTTTGCAATGAATATGGGTTTTACTCCTGGTTGTAGTGCTTACTTACACACATGTGGTTGTGGCATGTCAGAGATCACTTATTTCATTGCAGCATTGGAAGAAAAGGTAATGTCATAAGGGTTGTGTCTGTCATTTCGGAAGTTCTGGGGATCAAACTCATGGCTTCATGCCTACAAGGCAGGTGCTCTACCACTACCCAGAGAGCCCCCACCTGCAATCTCACTTTTGTTCTGATTACACTTAGATTTTCTCAATACTGCTCTATAATTTGGGTTGTGATTCCTGTCTTCCCGTCTAGCTAAGTCACCCTATCCCCTCATATGAATTCCCTAATTGAACCCTTCCCACGACCTTTATACCTCAATGGAATTGTCCCAGACCCAGGTTTTGAAGCACAGGAACACGATTCACTCAATGAAGTCTCTTTCTTGCTCCACCTCTATCTCCCCTCCATTCCCCATTCCCAGCCATTCCCTGCACCCACCTCTTTAATTTCCATTCTCAATTTTATGGGTGATCCTGTGAGCATTTCAGTACTCCATCACTAATCTTTATCAAAAGATTCAGGGAGTACCCGTTATTATTTTTTGACCTAAATTATTCCCTCTAAATATTTTTTTCTTTTTTTCTGAATTTGAACTAGCTTTGTTGTAACTGACCTGCCATTTTTTCTGCATTCTCTTGAACTGTGTTGATGTCTTCTTGTAAGGAGACAATGGTTTTAGCATGTTGTTCACACCCTACATTCTTGTACTCTTCCCAATATTCCTTCTCACTGAGTTTCTCAAGAAATACCTTTTCAGCATTAATTATTTGCAAGCGCATAGCTGTTGAAAGAAAATAAATATCAAGTCATTTCTACTATCATTATATGCAGTAGGGCTGGAGCGACAGCACAGCGGGTAGGGTGTTTGCCTTGCACGCAGCCAACATGACCAACCCAAATTTGATTCCTCTGCCCCTCTTGGAGAGCCTGGCAAGCTACCGAGAGTAATTTGCCTGAACAGCAAAGCATGGCAAGCTACCCGTGATGTATTCAATATGCCAAACACTGTAACAACAAAGTCTCACAATGGAGACGTTACTGGGCCCGCTTGAGAAAATCGATGAACAACGGGAGGACAGTGACAGTGACCTTGATTATATGCTGTAATTTAAGTTTATGACATTAAAATAATGTTAACTACAAATACTACTTTATGTCTATAATTTGGGAAATCTATTCAAATTATTTAGTTAGCTATCATGATTGAAAATTTAAGTAAAAAAAGCTTCCAATTATAAAGTAGATGTGTTTACTTTTATCCTATGATTGAGAACTTTAATAGACGACATATAATCATGGGAACTCCAAAATTCTTATTATTTTGTGACAGCATGATATCAGTTTTATTTTGTATAATATATCATATACTTTTGATTGGCAGAGTCTTCTGCCCCCACGCCTGGCTGTCCTCACCAGGGCCCCTTGGAGGGGGCGGGTTGAGTTTCCCTCCCCACCCCGAGCAGAGAGCCAGCAGCCAAAGACATCCAGAACCAGCCACAGCCATGCTGAGACCACTCTCCACACGTCTGGACAAACCTCATGCATGAAGGAACCGGCAGAGGAACCCAGGCATGCAGGTCCTGGGGCTGAGATCTCCAAGCCTGCTCGGATCAGGACTGAGCATCCTCCACCCAGATCCCCATCTTCCAGTAGGCAGGTGTCACAGCCACCAACTGCCCACCCCCCACTCCCCCCCCCCCCCCCGGCGCCAGGTAATTCCATCAATGGCCAAGACCAGAGACTATAAAACCCAGCTCCTGGCAGCTCGCGGCTGCATTCGCAGCCATGCGACATCTTATTATCTCATTCTTACTTTGGACAGCCCGGCAGGCTACCGAATGTATCCTGCCTGCATGGCAGAGTCTGGCAAACTCCCCATGGCATACTCAATACGCCAAATACCAGTAACAATGATGGATCTCATTCTCCTAACCCTGAAAGAGCATTTCACAGGGCTAGGACGAAGGAGACGTTACTGGTGCCTGCTCGAGGCAATCAACAAACAACAGGATGATCGTGATCATGATACTTTTATTAGTATTTTTAAATTTTCTGGTCATAGTGTCTCTGGGAGAAGTGATTTCAACTTGTATCCTTCTGCAGCCACTGGAAACAATTTATTTTAAAGCTTCTCCATTCTGTCATCTAAGGAGAACTTGCTTGGCCCCACCTTGTGTGAAGTGATAACAAATTATAACACATCCTCCCACCACCTCACTTTAAAGTTCTAACCTAGTCCTCCATTCTCCTCCTTTCCCCATTTCTAATCCCTCTTTTTAATCTAGATCCTTTAGGTGAACTGGGTTGGGGAAGCTTCTTTTAATTGTTCCCAACTCTAAATTGAAAATGAAGCCAACACTGCCATCAAACAAGAAAATTTTGCAAAAAAAATAAACCTTGCTTTGGGGTTCAGGGAGGCATCTAATAGGAACTGATCCCATGCACAGAGTCCAATTTTCAGCTCTGTTTTGCTATTACTTACCTTCTTCGTTTGGCAAAAAGTATTTGCTCACTTAGTTATTGCCCTTGCCTGTTTGTCTACATGTGTTCGTGGTTGTTGATAATTTGAAACATGCTCTCAGATCCTGCATTTATTAGGAATAAATCATTAACACATTAAATAACTGACTTGAAACAACTTTTTGACTATTTCTCTAAATTACCTTTCAAGTTTTGCTCCTGATCTCTTTCATACTGCCATTTTCCCTTCATTGCTGCCTCAACTTCCTCTCTTGTTACAGCTGTCAACCCCTCTGGCTGCTTTTCACTGAGTTCCTTTATTAGGTTTCGTAAGTGCCAACTCTGCTCATCTTTTAAGCGTTTATTCTGTCATGAAAATAAACTGTAGCTGAAATAATTGCCCTTAAAACAGAGTCAAATGTCGAGTCTTTCAAAGTGAGAAAGAAACATTTAGTAAGTTATACAATAGTATGTCTAAGAGAATATGGAATGTGGAAGACTCAAAATTAAATTCATCAACACTGTTACTATTGGGTATAAAGTGACACTTTAAAATGTAGTATTTAATATATCAGAAAATAAAATACATACTCCTCACTAAAGTTTTCAAGATTCTAAGTATTAATGAATATTAATGTTTGATCTTAAGGTCAATCTCTTTAATTTACCGTCAACGCTTGTTCTTATGTAGCACTCATTCATTTGGATAATACTTATTGAACATTTACAGTTATACAATGATCAATGTGCCAGAAGTTTTTTGGCACTAGGAATATATTAGTGAACGAAATAGATAAAACATGGCCCTTGTGAAATTTACATTATTAGTTGCTTTTTAGTGGCCTAAATTACCACGTTTTTCCTTTTATCTTTTGGTTTTCAAGTTATACTTGGTGGTGTTCTGGGCTTACTTCTGCCTCTCTTTGGGGATCAGACCTTATAGTACTCGGAAGACCATATGGTGTGCTGGTTGCAAGATAGGTGCCTTACCATGGTACTATCTGTATGAGCCCTAATTCCCATCTCTTAGGGTGATGGTTACTTGATGATTGCTGAGTTTTCCAACACTTCTGCTTGAACTTGAACTGAGTTCCTTTTGTGGATATCTGTTTATTTTTTTTTAAACTTCCTCTTATTCCATCAGCTTAAGAGCTTATTCTTGCCCTTGTTATCTTATTGTGTATAGGCACAAATATTTTAGCATGTATAAAGTTAATACACTTTCCTTATAATTGTTTAATGCTCCCTTATTTTTCCTGGTATGTCTCCTTCAATTCCTTAAACTGAGTAAAGTATATGTGGGCAAAATGCTTTAATATTTCTATTTAAAATGATTTACTCTTCCATTATTATATACCTCTTATTCTCTCGTTCTCACTCTCAGAGAACCCGGCAGGCTACTGAGAGTATCCTGCCTGCATATGACCTGTAAAGGTGATTAGAAGCTGCCCCAAAAGCCTCCATCCCTCTCGGAGACCCCTGCAAGCTACCGAGAGTATCCTGCCCACACGGCAGAGCCTGGCAAGCTACACGTGGCGTATTTGATATGCCAAAAACAGTAACAATGATGGTCCTCATTCCCCTGACGCTGAAAGAGCCCCCAATATGTCATTGGGCTACACTAGCATGTGACAGGGACGAATGGAGATGTTGCTGGCGCCCGCTCCAGCAAATCAATGAACAACGGGGTGATCGGGATAGTGATAGTGATGCTCCCATATTTAGTATTTTTCTACTCTGGTTTAAAAAGCATATTTTATTTCTGATATTCATGTATTTTATGCTTCTAAGTTAAAATGCTCTTAAGAGTATTTTATACTCTTAACTAAGAGTATTTTCTTTCCCAAAACTGCTTGCTACATCAGTGCTTCTCAAGCTAATGTATACACCAAACACTTGAGGATCTTGCAAAAACAAAGATTCTGACTAAGTTTGGCATGAAGCCTGTTATTCTGTATTTTTGTCACAATCAAAGTGAGGCAAAACTTGATGACCTATATGTCATATTTTGAACATCTACGTTCTTTTAAATAACTTATGTTTGCAATCCATTGACAGTGCTAAAACTTACTAAAACTCAGTTCTTTTATTACTTAAGGTAAAGGTAAAGGCCCTCCCGTTGATCGTCGATTTGCTCGAGCGGGCCCAGTAACGTCTCCATTGGAGACTTTGTTGTTACTGTGTCTGGCATATCGAATACTCTCGGTAGCTTGCCGGGCTCTCCGAGAGGGGCGGAGGAATCGAACTCGGGTCATGTTGGCCGCTTGTAAGGCGAACGCCCTACCCGCTGTGCTATCGATCCAGCCCTTTTATTACTTAAAAAACTTTAAACCAGAAGGCTGGAAAAATTAATTTCTTAAACTTGTTATCGAATAGGCACTAGTTCAATAAACTCCTCAGATGAAATTTGAATGTAAGCTTAATACTCTTGCAATGATCCCATAGGCTGCTATGGCCAAGTGATGGACTGTACAGTTGTAAGTCTATAACTGTACCTCATGGTGTTTCACTAATTAAAAAAAAAAGGTTTTTTTTTTAATTGAATCATGATGAGATACAGAGGTTTTTTGTTTGTTTTTTCATTTTTTTGCTTTTTGGGTCACACCCAGCGATGCTCAGGCGTCACTCCTGGCTCTGCACTCAGAAATTACTCCTGGCGGTGCTTGGGGGACCATATGGGATGCCAGGGATCGAACCTGGGTCAGCCACTTGCAAGAAAAACACCCTACCTGCTGTGCTATCACTCCAGCCCCACGGTGAGATACATAGTTACAAAGCTGTTCATGGTCGGTTTTCAGTCATACAGTGTTCCAGCACCCGTCCCCCCACCAGTGTACATTTCCCACCAACAATGACCCCAGTTCCCTCCCCCCAGCCTGATCTCTATGGCAGGCAACTTTCCTTTGATTTCCCTCTCCCTCTCTCTGCTTCCCTCCCTCCCCCCTCTCCCTCCCTCTCTCTCACTTTCTCTCTCTCCCACCTCCCTCCTCTCTCTTTCTGCCCCCCCCCAACATTATTATGATTATCAGTATACAGATACTGAAAGGGTATCATGTTTACCTATTTTCAGCCCGCAGTTCTTATTCAGAGTTATCATTTCCAGCTATCTTTTAGTGGTCCCTTCTCTATCCCAACTGCCTTTTCCCCAAGTACTTGAGGCTGGCTTCCAACCATGGACTAAATCCTCTTCTTGGTTTCTACTGTCCTTGGATATTAATATCATTTTATGATTTTTTATATTCCACAAATGAACCCAATCATTTCATGTCTATCCCTCTTCTTTTGACTCATTTCACTCAGCATGATATAATTTTTTTTTTAGTGAAACACCATAGGTACAGTTATAGACCTACAAATTTTTGTGCTTGGGTTTCAGTTATACAATGATCAAGTACCCATCCCTCCACCAGTGCCCATCCTCCACCACCATGGGTCCCAGCATCCCTCCCACCCACCCCGTCCCCCCATCCCACCCTGCCTCTGTGGCAGGGCATTCCCTTTTGTTCTCTCTCTCTCTCCTTTTGGGTCCTGTGGTTTGCAAGAGAGGCATTGAGTGGCAATCATGTTTTGTCTATAGTCTACTTTAAGCATGCTTCTCCCATCCTGGGAGGATCCTCCCAACACCCTTTATTTGGTGCTCCCTTCTCTATCTGAGCTTCCTTTTCCCCTAGCGCATGATATAAGTTTTGATGATTACATTTGCTTCTGTGTTGTAAGAACTATATAAAAGAAAGTAAATTTGTTTGTGATTACTAAGCACACAGGCTGGGGTCGAAGGTGGGAAACAAGGGACACTGATGGAGGGAAGGTCACACTGGCTGTGGGATTAGCATTGGATATTTAATGACTGAAACTGAAATATTATCAACAAAATGGTAAACTGTGGATTATAATGAAAAAATTTAAAAAGAAAAAATTAAACAGAGGAAAAAGATCTTTGAGATCTAGGACTTTGCAGAGAACTTTTAATCTGAAAATAAAAACTTCAATCATAAAAGGCAAGTAAGTAAATGGGACTTCAAAACTAAAAACATATATTCTATGAAATAACTTGTTTAACAGATGGAAACCTATTATATATGCTGGACAAAATATAAGAAATACCATAGCTAACAAAGTCTAGTATCTAGATGAGATCTATCTATCCATTTATCTATCATGTATATTAAAACTCAAAAATTAACAGTAAAAAATATAATTAGGAAAGAGACAAAGACATGAAGATAAAGAGGGTGTACAGATAGCAGATAAGCATACAAAGATATATCTAACATAATTAGCATAAAGGAAATACAAATGAGAACCATAACAGTGACATCATCAAATGCTTCTAGGATATGGAGGAACTGAATTATGTATAATTTCGGTGACATTGACATTGTAAAGCAGTACAGATACATTATCATAAAGGATGCCATGTTTTTCTACAAAACTAAGCATTTGCTTGCCACATAGAACCCATTCAGTTATCTCAGAAATGAGTATTTATACTCACATAAAACCCTGTACACAAATGTTTATCAAAACTTCTTTTTTAAGAGTGGGGCACAGCTAAACATGGGAAGCAGTCATATGTTTTTCCAAAAGTAGTGTAAATAATCGGTATTATAGCAATACTGTAGAATATTATCCAGCAATAAAAAAAGAACCTATCAGCAAAAGGAATGGTACTGAGCACTGGAGTGACTGAGACTCGGTGCTAGAGTGACTGAGTGCCTTACATCTGTGAGGCAATGGCTATGATTTTCAACATGGCAAATATTTATTAAGTTTTAAAATAACTAAACTTGTGTGTGTGTGTGTGTGTGTGTGTGTGTGTGTGTGTGTGTGTGTTTGGGCCACAGGTGACTGTTCTCAGGGATTACTCCTGGCTCTTCACTAAAGGATCACTCAGTGGGTTTGGTGGGTTATATGAAGTGCTGGGGATTGAACTCAGGTTGACTGCATGCAAAGCAAGACTTCTACCCACTATCCTATCATTCCAGCCCTCAAAATAAGTAAAATTCTACTGAAAAAGGAATCAACTAACTTAAAAAAGAAACCGATTCAACAATTTGGATGAATATTGAGAGAACTATATTAATTGAGGAAAGACAATATCCGAAGGAGCTTACTGTATATTCCATTTATATAATTTTGGAACTGACAAAATTGTAAGATAAAGAAACAAATGATTTCCAGGAATAGAAGGGGTAAAATTGGGAAGAGGGTGAGTGATTATGAAAGGACATATGAAGAATTTTATGATAATGAAAATTCTCTAGCTTGATTTAATCTGTCAGTATTAACACTGTTGGTGTTAATTTGATTGCTGTGTTCTACTTTTGATGAGATGTTAAAAGAAACTCTGTGAGTCTGCTCTCAGTATACACTGTCTCTATATAGTTTCTTACACTTGCAAGTTAATTATCTTAAAAATAATTTTTAATACAAATCAATATTATCAATATATAATTTATTACTTTATTCAATTATAAGTATTTTTAATTAAAAAGTATTTTACTGAATGAAAAATTTGTATATTAGTTTTACAGAGATAAATTTAATTATGTTGGCTTGACATATTACCCATTTTAAAGTGCAATATTTATAGGAATTTGGAAGATAGCAATGGAAAAATCTTTGTCAAACTAATGCACTGCCAGTACTTTTTCTAAATATGAACTTTTCCATTTATTATTGTAGAAGCATAAAATTCCTTTAGTAAGTATATTCTGAATTCTAAAGAAGGTTTTGATCATACTCATGTACATTTTAGTAAGGCAGAAATGACCTGTAAATTCCACTTATAGGTAAAAATTATTTGCCATAACCTACAAGCCAAAATATTCTAAAGATAGTAGTTTAAAAAACACTACATGTAATTCAGAGAAAAATGTCATAATTCAAGGAAATTATCCTTTTACTTTGTATGCTTAGCACAAATATCTCTGAAAAATAATTACAGTCCTTTAAGATAAATTTTTAGCACAGTATTCCTTCCAACATATAACTTTATATGTAAATTAAAACAACATCACAGAGATCTGAGAGATAATACAGTGGGCATGGTGTTTGCCTTGCATGTGATCATCCTGAGTTTGATTTTCACCACCGCATATAATTCTCACTGCATATAATTTCAGGTGTGATTCCCAAGCACTGTGCCAGGACTAAGCCCTAAGGACTACTAGACTTACCAAAGGTAAAGGTAAAGGTAAAGGCCCTCCCGTTGATCGTCGATTTGCTCGAGCGGGCCCAGTAACGTCTCCATTGGAGACTTTGTTGTTACTGTGTCTGGCATATCGAATACTCTCGGTAGCTTGCCGGGCTCTCCGAGAGGGGCGGAGGAATCGAACTCGGGTCGGCCATGTTGGCCGCTTGTAAGGCGAACGCCCTACTGCTATGGAGTGGAGTGATACCAAAGTAAGTAAATAAAAACTTAAAAACTAGCATCACAAATCCATAGAGTATAATTGAATGCTACATTAAATCTGACATTTAATAATATCTACATTAAACATTCCAAATCCCATATATATTTTAAGTGGAACAAAATTGTGTCTAATAACACTCAAAATTCATTTTATCTGCAAAATTACTCTAAGTGATATACTGAGTATAGGTTATGTATATCTACCATTATGTAAAAGACAGACATTTATCCAAGTTAAGCAAATAATTATTATCTAATCTTTAGATAATAATTAGAATAACTGTTACATTATAAAACAGAATAATGGGAAACCAGTAAACTATAATAAAGGAGTTTATATTTTATTTTATTCCCCTATTACTATTATTGTTGTACCATGATTTACAATACTGTTAATGACAGTTTCATGTATACATAGTTTCAACAACACACCCTCCACCAGAGTTTGATTTTGTTCTTATAGAGTCATTGAATGGGTTTTACTCTTTTAAGACTCACAAGGATAGAAACTGCCAAAATAAATCAAAGTTCCCATTTAGTCATTCAGCTTTACTCAATAATAATATCTTGTAGAACCACGGCACATTATCAAACTAACATTGAAACAACGTTATAAATTAGACACTTTATTTGGATTTTTTGTCAGTTTACATACATGTTCATTTTTAGTGTTTTGTGTTATGAAATATTGTCATATATACACATATATTTGAGAATTATATATACATATACATATGAGAATTGTCACCGAGGATATCCACGGTGAATCCATGGTATTAAAGGGGATCACCCAGAAGAGTAAAAAGTGAAAGAGAAGAATTGAGATCGGATCTTGGTAAATGCCCAATTAAGGGGTGGGTGTAGAAAAGGGCAATGAATAAAAAGCCAGGGTAAATGGCCAGAGAAGTAGGAGTAATGTCCTAAGAAAATGATGTCCGGGAAGCAAAAGGAAGAAAGTCTCAGAACCACAGAAGTGGCTGGCGAAGGGATGAAGAATAAAGTAAAGGATATTCTGGGCCTGCCTAACTGATGTTCACAACTGGCCAGAACAGTTCTGATGGAAGAGTTGTGACGGAAAGAAGAATGAAGAGGAATGTCTAATGAAGTAGGTGGGGCAAGGCATGCAAACATAAACTGTTCTTAATGTAGGTTAGAGTTCAAACAAACCTAACATACAGGAAGAGATTATGGGTCAGAAACAAAGAAGGGTATTTCTGATTTTGACATAACTGCAGATATAAGTATATCTTGCTAATGGTTTATGTTTGATTTAGCAACATAAATATCTATGATCCCAAGGAGTCTTCCTTCCAATCATGTAAGAAACAGTGCAACAAATATTTATTGAACACCTATTCATGCTGGATCTCTGAAGATAAGATTTCATTGCAACTGCAATGAACTTAAAGAGCTTTGAAATTAATAGTAGTAACAGATTTTATAAAACATTCCACCTTAGATGGGGGGGGGGAGAAACTGACAAAGCAAGAAGAGGAGCTGGAGAGATAATGCAGCAGGCAAGTATGTGCCTTGCACTCAGCGGACCTTGATTAGATCCCTGGCACCATCTAGGATGTCCCTCCAGGAGAGATCTCTGAGCACAGAGCCAGGAGTAAATCCTCAGTACCATCAGGTATGGCACCAAAGCAAAAAGAAAAAGCAATCAGTGGGAAGGAAAGAGTCTGGGAAGGTAAAATAACCAGAGAGACTGAGTCTTCCAAGTTTTTCAAGAATCAATAGTGAGTAAGGGGATGGGGCAAAGGGGAAGGCATCAGAAAGCAAGACTGGGACAGCGAGAAGAGTTCAGAGCGCAGGGTCTAGAAGACTTTGGAAGACTGTGGGCTTTATTTTCTGTGTAACAGGAAGACACTGCAGTATTTTGGGAACTGCAAAGTTTATAGTTGTCCGAGGATAATTCTGGTTGCATGGTGGAAAATGTACTCAACAGAGGAAGGATTGGTAAGAGATGACGGTCTTTTAAATCGGGACAATAGCTGGATGAATGGAAATAAACAGATAAATGGGAGCTAGAACTTCCTCTCCACATGTGTCACTGCTGTCTCCACTTAAGACAGGGAGAGCAGGCACAGGCTGCCTACTTGTGTAAACCAGCACTTTTGTAAACCAGGACTTATTTCTAATTCCAAACTGTGGGCTAGGGATTCCTTGGTCTGTCTACCACTGGGGATTTGCACTGGCTTCTCTTCATGGCAGCTGGCTTCTCCAGTGTGCTCTGGATCTCATCATAAGGAACTGCATTCAAGTATCTCAATCAAACTTCTTTTCATTGCCATCCACAGATCTGAGTTTCTGCATGTCCTTTGTTATAACTGACTGACACTTAAATATTATGACAATGTCAGGGCAGAAAGCTTATCTTGCCAAATAAATATCTGCCGAGTGAACAAATTACACAGAACACCTATTTTTGTTGTGTGTCCTTTTATTTGGAGGACACACTTAGCTTTGTTCAGGTTTTTGCTCAGGGCTTTTGCTCAGGACTTACTCCTGGGTCTGTGTTCAGGGGTCACTCCTGTTCAGGGCTGCTTGGGCGATTGGGAATCAAACTAGGGTCAGCCATGTGCAATGCAATCATCTTAATCTCTTTGTCCCCAGGAATCCATTTTTACAAGAAGGAAATTGAGGCTTTTGTTTTAATCAAAACAACAGGAAAGTAAGTTGTATAGTTAGTATGATCAGGTCTCTGATCCCAGATTCTATTAAACAATTTGCCTAATTATTAGACAAAAACCTGGGAGTTCCATGGTCCATACGAAGTGAGTGTTTTAACAGGAGGCATCAGTATTCTTCATTCATGAAACACCTTGAAGTTCAGTTGCTGCTGTTACTTATCATTTCTTGCTCTCAAACTTCATTTTTTCAAGTTTTAGTACTGATAGTAATATATCCATTTGATAACACAATTTTTACAAACTATGTATATTTTATTTTGGTTTGGGGGCCATGTCTGTTGGTGCTTGAGGCTTACTCCTGGGTCTGTGCTCGGGGATCACTCCTAGCAGTGCTGGGTTCAAATCTGGTTGGCTGCATGCAAGGCATGCACTTTACCCACTGGACTCTCTCTCCAGCCCCAGTAAGATATTTTACCAAATATTAAATTAGTCACCTAAACAACTAAAACACTTTTCAAATATCATTTATATATGCATATTCTGAAAATTTATAAGAAAAAATATTCAGAAGCTGAAAAAATAATTTTTTATACTTTGGTTAAATAAGTTAAATTATTTAAGAAAATTAAAATTTTGAACATAAAATGATCTGCAAAAAGTGTCATTTAAGTTTACTTTTCTTGATATGTAATGAACTGGAACATCAGACCCCTCTTCACTTACACAAACCAAAAATCTTAAGCGTTCTTTAAATTAATCAAGCCCAAGAACGAAGGAAGACCATTTTCTAGAATATACCTCATCATAATTCACAATTTTAAATAGCAAATGAATAAATGTTTAATGACTAGAGAAATGATCTAAATTTTATACTCACTCTATCATGAAATTTTTTATTCTTTTCCCTAAGTCTCTTCAGTTGAATCATGAATCGTTCTAACATGTTCTCCTTTGCTTGACAGCTGATAATAGATAAACATGTGTTATAATTATTTAGCCTTCAGAATATTAGTGAGACAAAATTTTTAATTCAATAACATCATTTGAATTGAAATCCAGTATTAAGTATATTATGATAACCTACTGAGGAATAAGAAACTTTCTTAATACTTTGTATTTCTGAATATCTTTTACTAATTAGGAAGCTTTTGTAATACTTTGTATTTCAGAATATATTATACTAATTTTACTATAAAATTGATATTTACATTAGAGAGATCAAGTTTTAAAAAATTTCCCATTTGTATTTTACAGTCATAATTTTATACTTTGTATTTACAAATAATTTAGCATAAAGAAATCTAGGAAAGGCCACGTAGAAAATATATTTTCTTAGAATTCTTTTTTTTTTTGTCTTTTTGGGTCTCACCTGGCAATGCACAGGGGTTACTCCTGGCTCATGCACTCAGGAATTTCTCCTGGTGGTACTCAGGGGACCATATGGGATGCTGGTAATTGAACCAGGGTTGGCTGCTCGTTCTAGGAACTTGAAGAGCCTCAAATCAATCATTCAGGGTCTTGACGAAGAAGTCTGACAATCTCGTAGGTGGGCAGCCATGTGATCTTTTGACGTCCCGTGGAATCCAGTCGGTAACAGTTCTAGTTCAGCAGTCATCTCCAAATCCCATTACGTGTCCAGCCCATCTAATTTTTGATGCCTTGGCAAACAAGACAGTATTCCTAATTCTTAATCATCAACAGAGGTCGGAACTCCGGATTGTTTCTCTCATTTGAGTGAAACATGATACTCCAAGCATAGCTCTTTCAATTCCTCTTTGGGAGACCCGAATAGCGTTCATCCTGCTTTCGTAGGTCCCAGGTCTCTGAGGCGTATGTTAATGCAGGAAGAATAGTGGAATCGAAATGATGTGCCCGGAGCTGGAGGTTCTTTGCCCTCTTAGCTATTTCTTCGATGCTCTTGAAGGCGTTCCAAGCCGCTCTCATCCTCCTGCGCAACTCAGGTGTCAGGTCATTCGTCATGTTGACTTCTCGACCTAGGTACACATAACTGTTGCATTCAGAGATGTTCGTTCCACTGAGAGCTAATGGAACATCAGGAACAAAACTGTTTCTCATAAACATTGTCTTCGTGAGACTCAGCTGTAGTCCGACCTTTCCACACCCAAGGTCGAAGTCAGCCAGAATTTGTGCCACTTGGCTAATGTTTGGTGTTACTAGAAGAATGTCATCAGCAAAGCGGAGGTGGTGTAGTTGCCAACCATCTATCTTCACTCCCATTCCTTCCCATTCCAGTCGTTGCATGACGTTCTCGAGGGTGGCACTGAAGAGTTTCGGTGAAATGGTATCACCCTGCTGAACCCCTCTCTTGACATCAATGATGAATTCACTGAGAATGGTGAAATTCTGGTAGTGAACCCATAATACAACTCACGGAGGACCCTGATGTATTGACTTTGAACGCCCTGTTTGGCTAGGGCTTTGATGACTGCTTCCGTCCCAACAGAATCAAAGGCCTTCTTTAAATCAATGAACGTTAAACAGAGTGGCATCTTGAACTCCTGAGAAACCTCAATGAGCTTGGTTATCGTGTGGATATGGTCAATCATGCTGAATCCTTTTCAGAACCCAGCTTGCTCGCATGGTTGTCCTTCATCTAGTGTTCTGCCAATCCTATTCAGGATGACTCGAGTGAACAGCTTGTACATGACAGACAATAGGCAGATCAGGCAACAGTTGCCAATATTGTGGATGTCTCTCTTCTTGTACAGTAGTACAGTCCTGCTGGTTTTCCATTGGGATGGATCCTTGCATTCAGACAGGTAGCGTGTGAAGAGCTGAGCCAGTGTATTGATGAGTACTGATGGCAGGTTCTTCAGGTGTTTAGGTCTGACCTTGTCTGGGCCGGGTGCTGTTTGCTTCTTTACTGACAAAATGGTGTGTCGGATTTCGGAAGGGAGAACGTTGGGAACGACATACTCATGCTGCGGAATTTGGAATGTGGGCAGGTGGATGTGGCTATCGAAGAGATCCGAGAAGAAGTCATGGATAATCTTCTCCATTGCCCTTCTGGAAGATGTGATAGATCCATCAGGATGTCGGAGGGCAGTCATCTTGGTCTTGTAGTTGGCAAAGGACAGGCGGGTGATGCAAACGCTTTTCCCTGCTTCTGCCGCATCTGCCAGCACTGCTGCACTTCTCTCTTTGAGGTCTTCCTTTATCTCTTCTCTGCACTGCTTTGCGAGCTTGGACATTCACTTGCAGTTGCCTGAGGCTTGTGCCAAGCCACATTGGTGAATAAGCTCAAGAGTTTTCAAAGACATGCATCTTTTTGTGGCTATCTCTCTCTTGGTGTTCTTCGCACAATCATGGAGGTGCTGAGCCAGTTGATAGTATTCTTCATCAATTGACGAGGAATACAGCAAACACATCTTTTTGAAATATTTAGGTAAACTATATATAATCATTGTTTCAAGGTTATTAGTATACTACTTTCAATAAATAATAGGAGCTTCTTTCCTGACACAAATTCTGTTGGGGTGGAGATTGAGTCACACCAAATATATCTCCTTAACATCTAACCAATATTTGTTAAGTATCTGCTAATTTAAAAGAAGACAAAAATATATAGAAAGACTTAGTTTTAGGTCATTTAATGACTATTTGAAATATAGGTAAATATTTTTAGTTAGCAAGTTTTAACAGTTGTTTTTGCTTCTGTTTTGGGTCACACCCAAATGCTAAGGGTTACTCCTGGCTCTGCACTCAGGAATTGCTCCCGGTAGTGCTCAGGGGACCATGTGCATTGCCAGGGGTCAAACTTAGGATGGATGCTTGTACTATCTCTCTGACCCCTGAGGTTTTTAATTTTAATTGTGACCAAAAAAGGCCAATGTAGGGAAGGGGGGCGTTCCGGTCCGTCCTTCACGCCCTACCAAGGTCACCAGTTGTCCCCCACGAGCGGTTCTCCAGCACGGCCACGGCCCCAGAAGCACAAGGACTTAATGCAGAACCCGGCAGCTTGGAGCAGAAAAGTGAACGGACTATGCGTTAATCCAGGCCATCAAGTCTGCTGGAGGGGAAAGGGTGTTGCCCCAGTCGCCTTCTCCTCTCTGGAAAGAAAGATGGCGGCCGCATGGGAGCCTTGTGGACAGCAGGTATGAGCCGGGGGACTGGGGGCGACTAAAACCTCATGGGAAGGGGGGCGTTTCGGTCCGCCCTTCACGCCCTACCGAGGCCACCAGTTGCCCCTCACTAGCGGCTCTCCAGCACGGCCACGTCTCCAGTGCACAGAAACCAATTTCTTAACTATCTGACTTTCAGTAGAAATACTTCCAGGGTCAATAAGTAAAATAGCAGAAATCCAAAACCAACATTTAATTCTTGAACCCAGCTGTAGAAAGCAAATCACTTCACAATGCTTTTTCAGCATGTCTGATTTGGGGGGGGGGTAAACTCTAAATAATAGTGGTGAATCTTTTATTGAAACAATGAATCTAATCAAAGCAGATAGAGTGTTAACTAGAATTCATCTGCCCCACAGGGACTAGGAGGGGTGGGGGGTGGGGTTTTATTGGGGTTCTTCATGGTAAAAAAATAAGTTTTGGTAAAGGGAAATGTGTTTCATATTTGCATGACTGGGACCTAAACCTGAAAACTTTGTAACCTTTCCCATGGTGATTCAATAAATAAATAATAAAAAAAAAAGGCCAATGTAAACAGCTTCAAATTTGTCCCTCATTGGAATTTTTAAAAGAAAGAAAAATACATAGCAAAATAGCAACAAAGGTCAAAAGGCAACATGATAGGAGAACTGACCACAGAGTTGAGTTGGAGGGAGGAGAGGTTATGAGGGTGCTTGGGGAAGAGAGACAGGGTACTGTCACTGGGTGTGTGTTGGGTTAGTGTACATAAGAAACCATTATTAATAGTCCTGTTAACCATAGACATCTCAATTTAAAAATAAAATAAAAGGGGGGAGAGAATAAGAAGGCTTCCATTTTGTTCCAATCACTTTGCACCTACCTTATATCAAACTCTCTCTAAGGTTTCTATTTCCAAGCTATTAGTGGAAATAAATTGTCTAGTTTCTGGATTAAAAGTTAAAAAATCTGGGGGCTGGAGCAATAGTACAGTGGGGAGGGCATTTGCCTTGCTTGCAGTCCACCCGGGTTTGATTCCCAGCATCCCTTATGGTCCCCCAAGCACCACCAGGAGTAATTCCTGAGTGCAGAGCGAGGAGTAACCCCTGAGCATCGCTGGGTGTGACCAAAAACCAAAAAAAAAAAGTTAAAAAATCCTATGTGAATTTTTTAACGTAAAGTGTCTGCAGGAGCGATAGCACAGCGGGTAGGGCGTTTGCCTTGCATGCAGCCAACATGGCCGACCCGAGTTTGATTCCTCCGCCCCTCTCGGAGAGCCTGGCAAGCTACCGAGAGTATTCGATATGCCAGACACAGTAACAACAAAGTCTCCAATGGAGACGTTACTGGGCCCGCTTGAGCAAATCGATGATCAACGGGAGGGCCTTTACCTTTACTTTTACTTTAAAGTGTCTACTAAATTAATGTTGAATGTTGATCCTTACGTCCTCAGTCATTCCCACAACTATCACTGTATTTATAGCATGTATACTTAGAGAGAAAAACAACGTTTTGATATTTGAAATTTAAGTTAGATTTATATCTAGTTATTTATTAGTTGCCTAAGGACTCAACCTACTTAGACTGTGCCTTACTTTTCTATACATATTGAAGAATAGAAGCTCTATAGTTTCTTTTCAGTTCCAGAATTGGCAATTGAAATCAGTCAATAGGCTTGTTCATGAAGTCATACATTCTACACAGACCTAATGCTCTGTGCCGATCATTGTTTCAGGTATTATATACTATCAGAAGTGACCTTTATGATCCTTGCCTTCAAAGAGACTAATTCAGTGGACAATAAAGAAGCAAACACACAAATATATTATTTATACACCTGATAGATGATCTGGTGAACTAATAGGATATGAGAAAAATAGCAAATAGAATGGATAGGTTGATTAACGATAGTATGAAATAAGGCTTATTTTTTAACAAGAAAAAAACCCTTTTACTTCTAGAGCTAAAGCATGCAAAGGTTTTTATTATTATTATTTTTTAATTTTTATTAGTGAAACACCATGAGGTACAGTTGTAGACTTACAAATTTTTGTGCTTGGGTTTCAGTTATACAATGATCAAGTACCCATCCCACCACCAGTGCCCATTCTCCACCCCCACGAATCCCAGTATCCCTCCCACCCCCCATATCCCCCATCCCACCCTTCCTCTATGGCAGGGCATTCCCTTTTGTTCTCTCTCTCCTTTTGGGTGTCGTGGTTTGCAAAAGAGGGTGGAGCAATAGCACCATAGCAAAGCCCTTGCCTCTCACACAGCCAACCCGGGCCGACCCTGGTTTGACTCCTCCACCCCTCTCAGAGAGCCCGGCAAGCTACTGAGAGTATAGTGCCCGCACGGCAAAGCCTGGCAAGCTAACCATGACGTATTCGATAATTATGATTCAATATGCCAAAAACTCGAGCGGGGCCCAGTAATGTCTCCATTGGAGACTTTGTTGTTACTGTGTTTGGCATATCGAATACGTCACAGGGAGCTTGCCAGGCTCTGCTGTGCGGGCGAGATACTCTCAGTAGCTTGCCGGGCTCTCCGAGAGGGGCGGAGGAATCGAACTTGGGTCAGCCATGTTGGCTGCGTGCAAGGCAAATGCCCTACCACTGTGCTATCGCTCCAGCCCAAAAACAGTAATAAGTCTCACAATGGAGACATTACTTGTGCCCACTCAAGCAAATAGATGAACAATATCCCCGGTATACCTCTTCTTTCCCACCCTCCCCCTGGCTCCATGGCAGACAATATTCCCCATATCTCTCTCTACTTTTGGGATTGTGGTTTGCAATACAGACGCTGAGAGGTTATCATGTTTGATCCTTTATCTATTTCCAGCACACATCTCCCATCCTGACTGGTTCCTCAAGCCAATATTTTCTTAGTGATCCCTTCTATATTCCATCTGCCTTCTCCCCTTTGCTCATGAGGCATGCTTCCAGCTATGGAGCAATCCTCCTGTCCCATTTATCTATTATCCTTAGGTGTCAGCCTCATGTTATGTTGTTTTATACTCCACAAATAAGTACAGTCCTTCTATGTTAGTCCCTCTCTTTCTGACTCATTTCACTTAGCATGATGCTCTCCTACCATCTCTTATAACAAAATAGTTAGAAACAAATGGACCTATGATTTCTCTTGTGCTCCTTCTGAAGTAGGAAGAAAGACCTGAGTGGACTCATCATGCCTCAGGAGGATTTCTGAGATGTCCTAAAGGTTCCATCACCCAGTTTGAGGGAGTAGAATGGAGTTACAGGTTTAACATAACCAAAAAATAAAACCTTGAGATTTGCTTCCACCTTCTCGTGATTTATGAAGAAAAGAATTTATTAGAAAATAAAGAAGGCTGGGGCTGGAGGATAGCACAGTGGGTACGGCATTTGCCTTGCACATGGCCGACCCGGTTCGATTCTCAGCATCCCATATGGTCCCCTGAGCACCACCATGAGTAACTCTTGAGAGCAGAGCCAGGAGTAATCCCTGTGCATTGCCAGGTGTGACCCAAAAAGAAAAGAAAAGAAAAGAAAAGAAAAAAAAGAAAAGAAAAGAAAAGAAGGCTGAACTCCAAAACTTTACCGTATCAGTCACTATGAGAACTTAAGCTTTGCTGTTCACTTCAGACTTCTTTATTTTCAGAAAATGTTCATCTATTCAGTGCCCTAGTAACTTCTATGCCACACTAAATGCCGAAGGAAGGGAAGTAAGAAAACAGTGATACTATAAAAGTAGTTTAAAATGATAGAGCACAATAAGAAATTGCCAGTAACATAGTCACCCTGTCTTCTTTTTATTGCTATTACTATGCCAACTTTCCCTCTAATACTATTTAAATAGAAATTATGAAAAAATTGGTTTAAAGAAAACTATATTTTTATTTTAGACTCATAATCATATTCGCATTCTTTTTAAAAATTATTATTTGTTGTTTATGGGCCACAGCTAGCAGTGCTCAGGGCTTATTCATGGCTCTGGACTCAGGATCACTCCTGGCAGGGCCCAAAAGACTACATGGGGTGTCAGGGATTGAACCAGAGCCAACTTCAAACAAGAGAAGCACTCTATCCACTGTACTATTAGTTTGCTCTCTATGCCAGACACAGTAACAACAAAGTCTCCAATGGAGACGTTACTGGGCCCGCTAGAGCAAATCGACAATCAACGGGAGGGCCTTTACCTTTACCTTTACCTTATTCACACTATTCCTATATCTGTATCCATACTCCTAGAAAACTGGGAAGAAAAAAATCTAGTGGTGAAAACTAAAAACTGCCATTAATTAGAGAAAATCCCTTTATAGATTTAGGATTGGCTATCTTAGCTCCTCGTGAACAGCCCAAGAGATTGATGATCTTTTCTCAATGTAGAGTTACCATTTATAAGACTAACCTGATCAAAGGGCAGTTTAGATTGATAGTTTTTGACACTACCATTACTCCTCCAGAATCACTGTATCACTGTCATCCTGTTGTTCATCAATTTCCTTGAGCAGGCACCAGTAACGTCTCCTTCACCCTAGCCCTGAGATTTTAAAAAGTGCCACATTCGAGGCTCATTCAGGGTCAGGAGAATGAGACCCATCACTGTTACGGTTTTTGGCATATTGAATACGCCATGGGGAGTTTGCCAGACTCTGCCATGTGGGCAGGATACTTTTGGTAGCCTGCCAGGTTCTTGAGCATAAGAACTAGATAATAAGATGGCATGCAGCCACAAATGCGGCTGCATGCTTCCGGGAGCTGGGTTTTATAGTCTCTGGGTCTTGGCCATTGATGGGATTACACGTCACAAGGGGCAGTTGATGGGGGATCAGGGTGGAGGAGGCCCAATCCCAATCCGAGCAGCTTGGAGATCTACGCCCCAGGTCCCGCACATCTGGGTTCCTCTGCCAGTTCCTCCATGCGTGAGGCGCATCCGAACCCAGCTCCCGGAAGTGAACAGCGCAGAGTCTCCTGCCACCACACCTCACCAGCGCCCCTTGGAGGAGGGTGGGTTGAGTTTCCCTCCCCACCTCGAGCAGAGCCCTGGCAGATGAAGACCTCCGGTTCCAGCCACAGCCATGCTTAAGACCATTCCTCCAGAATATCTGAATAATTTACTTGTAGTTAAGAAAAAGTCTATTTTGTTGAAGGCATTTCATCACTGAGTGTAAGTATTTTAATTTTTATTTCCTATAGCAATAGATAAAAGCAATGTCTTCTTTTTCTTTCATAAATATAATTTTGTCATTAAACAAAACTCATCACTACTTAATAAGGAAACTCTAGGTGCTGGAAAAATAGTACAGTGGATAAGGCACTTGTTTTCCATGCATTTGACTCGGGGTTTGATCCCTGGCACCATACACGGTACCCTGAGCACTGCCAGAAGTGATTCCTAAGCGTAGCCAGATGTTGCACAATTGTCTAATCTCCCCACTCCCACAAAACAAAACAAAACTAAAAACTCTGAACTCAAACCGCCATCCTCCAGAGGCCACTGGACAGTCAGGTTTGGGCCCGCAGTGACGAGACACGCAGGGCCTCACGGGATAGGGGTGGAGCCGGGCCTGTCTTACCCACCACAACGAGACCCCAAGACATTGCCCACGAATGGCCTCTCTGGCTCCTGACAAGCTGCTTAATGACCATGATCCCAGAGACTCAGAAACAAATATTGAAATCCAGTGGCTTTTGGCAGAAATGTGTCTGGACCACACAGTAGGTTACTGTCGCTGGGCCACCCCAGAAGGGAAAGGGTATTTTCCCTCCTCCTGCTTCCCCCTGGTGGCTGGTGGCTGTCATCCTCTAGAGGCCATTGGACAGTCAGGTTTGGGCCCACAGTGATGAGACATTTTGGGCCTCACGGGATGGGGGTGGAGCCGGTCCTGTCTTCCCTACCCCAACGAGACCCCAAGTCATCGCCTACGAATGGCCTCTCTGGCTCCTGATCAAGCAGCTTAACGGCCATGATCCCAGAGACTCAGGAGCAAATCTCAGAACCCAGCAGGTTTTGGCAGAAATCCCTCCAGATTTAAGTGTTAAAATTTCAGAATTTCAAAATCGAGAGGCCACTACTGTAGCCATGCAACATCATATGTTATTCATAACCAGCAATAGAACATAAATTGTCTACTGTTGCCTTTTCAGCAGATCTGAGTGTTGGGGTAAAATCTCAAATAATAATGGTAGGTCGGGTGTCAAAATATTCAATGTGATCAAAGTAGAGAGAGAGTAATGTGGAAATCATCTGCCCTACAGGTAGGGGGAGGGGGTGGGATGGGGGTGTACTGGGGTTGTTGGGGGTGGAGAAGGGGCACTGGTGAAGGTATGGGTGTTTCATTGTATGACCGAGACTTAGACCCGAAAGTTTGTAACTGCTCTCACCATAATTCAATAAATAAAATTATAAAAAATAAAAAAAGCATACCAGGCTGATTTACAAAGAGAAGCAAAATATAGTCTTCAAGGAATCAATCATAAATTGTTGAGGGAGAGCAAGGTAAAATTTATCTTCCATAATTAATGCTAATATTCTCATTCTAAATATTCCGAATCTCATTAGTATGGAAACACAAATCCCCAAACCATGTGTAAACTTGAGTTTCTAAAACAATCTATATTTTAGTCAATTACTTATTTTCATCTACAACCATATGCACACCTATATCTATATACATTTCTGCATCTATATCCACTCTCGGAAAGTTGAATGCAGAGAAAACAAGTACTAAGGAGGTAAGAGAAAACATTATTACTCTGAGACAGTCACTTTGTGGGTTTAACACTGGATTGTCAGGCTTCTACAAACAGCATTAGAGCTTTATGCACTTATTTTCTTGGGAAGGATTTTGAAAAGTTCAATTGTTGAAGAATAATTTCTTAGTTTTCTGACCTTTAAACTCTCAGGTTTGCTCCTCCGAGGCACCGAGCCTGGCGGGCCGGGGGTGGGGGTGCGGGTCTGAGACCTGGCATGGAAAGGGGGTGCGTGCCTCCGGGCGGAGCCCTGCTCCCAGCCCAGGCTGCGGGATGTCTTCTACGGACAGCGGGGCGAACGTCTCTCTAGTCCCGCGACCGTGGGCAGCAGGGATGGACTCTGAGGGGGCTGAGGGGACTGAGGGGCGGGGAGCGGAGCCACACGGCTGCTCCCACGGCCGGTTCCGGACCTGGAGGCCGGAGCTTTAGGACACAGACCCGGCCTGCGGCGGAGAGGCTGCGGGGGGTTGGGGCGCCGGCTAGCACAGTGGTAGGGCCTTTGCCTTGCGCACAGCCAGCCCAGCCCAGGCGGATTCGATTCCTCCGCCCCTCTCGGAGAGCCTGGCAAGCTACTGAGAGTATTCAATATGCCAAACACAGTAACAAGAAGTCTCACAATTGAGATGTTACTGGGCCCGCTTGAGCAAATCGATGAACAACGGGAGGACAGACAGACAGACTGACCCTTAAACTAACTGTTCATTCAAAAAAACATACAAACAGACTATGGTCTGAGGAAGGAGTAAGATTTTCCACAAAAGCTCTTTTTCAAAATACAGTTATTTTAAAGACTGAGTCATCAGCATCACAGGTCTCACTTTCAACCTTATCCTTATCCAATAATGGCTTTCATTTACAACTCTCAAGTATTCTACAGATTCTGCTCTATCTGAACAACCCATCAGTTTAGTGCTGCCCTCTCTCCCTTCTCTCAATTCCTGTACTCTGCTGTCTTTTCCATAAATTATCCCTCCATTATATATTCATCTATATGTGCATACCCTATATATTCACAAGTTATTTCTTTTCCAAAGATTAGCTCCAAAATCACCACCTCAAAACTTTTATGAGTGCTTCTAAATCAGGTCCTTTAGTTAAATCCTGAAGCACCTATAACTTTTCTTTCTTTTCTAATATTATAGCAATATTAAGCATGAATATTGAATATGAAGCATGAATTAATTTAATGCCTTTCTCACGGGCTTCATTAGATCAAAGACAATGTTCCGGGTCACAGTTGTCCTACAAATCCTGGCATTTGCCTTGTTCTTGATTAATCTTATATGCTTATTCAGTGAGTGCATGAATGAAGAAACTGTATTTTATTTCTTTTTCATTTTTTGGGTCATATCCATCTATGCATAGGGATTACTCCTGGCTCTGCACTCAGAAATTACTCCTGGCCATGCTCAGGGGACCATATGGGATGCTAAGAATCGAACCCAGGTCGGCCATGTGCAAGGCAAATGAACTATAGCTTCAGCCCCTGAAGAAAATTCATAAAGGGAATAAGACTGATGGATTTGTTCACTCCCCAAGAATGAAGTATTAAAACATCTGCACTGTGCCAAAAGTTGAAGTTAATTTTTTTCAAGGAATTTGTTATTCATTAGTTGGATAAAATAGAAACACAGACTATCTTCTTTAGTTTTTCCTCCAAGAATGAGACATTAAAAAACTTGGAGTGATCTGTAGCCATTTGGTGACAATGTAAATTGGAATATCTAGAAATGAAAAATTTAAAAGGTTTCTTTCTTAGGGTGTAGGGACTGGCTCACATCCTGCAGTGCTGAGGGACTATGCTCTCTCTGTGCGCTGGTCCTGGCTGTGCTCAGGAGACAATGTGAGGTGGTGGCCTGCTTCCAGCTGGGGCTGCTGCATGCAAGGCAAGTGTCTTAACCTCTTGTACTACCCCTCTTGCTCTAAAGAGATTTTTTTTCTTTTACACTTCACAGTAAACTTACTGGTAATCCAGAAGTTCCTCACTAGTAGGAATTTTGGCATCTTTTGGAGGATCAGTTTGAATATCCTTTTTATTTGCCTTGGCTGTGTTTTCCATTGTGTAGCTTAAGAAATACCTGTTTGGATAAGAAACATAAGAAAAGTAAATAGCTGTCTTTGTATTTATCCTGAGATAAGTCACTTCTGGACTTAAAACTGGCTTTTCTATGCAAACCGTCAAAAATCTCTAGACTTAACATCCGCCATAATCCTGGAACATCATGAACCAATTAGACTCTCAAGTCTGTCAGTTCCTGGTGCAGTGCTAGTGTTTCCTCATCCTCTCACTCCCGTGTGTGGCCGTCTGTGTCTGCCGTCTCTGTCCACTCTTCTACTTAAGAAAAAGCACTGGTCTTACCCATCAATTTAAAGTTCCTTCAGAGTATTTGGAAGGGTGTAGTGTACACAGCAGCAGAACAATTAATGTTTAAAAAATTAGAAGCACACAGAGGCAAGAATCATAGTACAGCAGGTCAGGCACTTGCCTTGCACACCTGGATTTCATCCCTGGCATCTCATATGGTATCACAAGCACCACGAAGGGCAATTCCTGAATGCAGAGCCAGGAGTGCCACTGGGTGTGACTCAAAATAAAAACAAACAAAAAACCCACAAAAGCAAAAGTAAGAGAGAGCTTTGTGGCATGAAGTTGAAGAGGACCTTGAATTGTCCCAAGAAGCATCCCCCCGCACCCCCCCCCACTAGTTCTGTGGGTTTCTGTATCTGTCTAACACTGGGTTTCTAACTGCCACCGATTCCTGACTGCTGCCCAAGCTCACTGCTCCCAGCTGCACTGGAAGGGGAAAAAATCAATTTGCAAAATCTGCCAGGGGCAGAGCTAGATTATAACCAAGGGACAGATACAACCTAAGACTTCTAGAAAAGCTCTATTGGCATAATCCACCCTTAAATTGATGGTGGAGGTGGGTTCTCCCTCCACATCTCAGTTCATCTGTAGCACACAGGAAGGGCTGTCTCCTGGCACTCAGCAATGCAATTCTTCCTCCTATCCTGCCCACAGAGGGGGCTGTGCGCTTGGATCCACACCACCCTGCACTGACAGCCTCACTCCTCTTCAGAGCCAGTCATTGTGTTTGTTAACAACTTTTTAGTTCAAGTAACAACAGAAAAGTCAGCATCTAAGGCAAAAATCCTAGGCCAATACTTGAAAACTTGCAGTTTTGAAGATAAAATCGTTACATCGTAACTAGCAAAGAAATCAAGTAGATTCCATATAAATTAAAACGGAGTACCATATATATAATGAGGAGAAAAAGAAATAGAACTTCCCTGGGGGGAAGTTTTAATACAAAAGAACTAAGTAAATGACATAAAAAATTTCAAAGCAATAGTTATAATGATTCTTACTAATACAAAAGAGATCAATTAAAGATAGTTTCAAGGACAGAGATAATACGAGGAAAACACCAAATCATGTGCTGAATAACAATAATAGTTAAACTAAGTAATAAACCAGAGGAAAATAAAGTAAATAAAATAAAAACAACAGAAAAATGGCAAAATCCAGAGACTGCATCAGCTTAAAGACAGTGTAGTGGAGGCTGGACTGATAGTTCTGTGGGTCCAGGGCACTTGCCCTGCACATGGCCATCTGGATTCAATCTCTGGCACTCCATAAGTTCCCCCAAACACTTCTAGGAATGATCCTTGAGCACAGGGCCAGGAGTAATCCTTGAGCACTGCTGATGCCCAGAATAAAACAAAACCAAAAATGGGCAGTGTAGTTGGAAAGCATCCAAAAGATCAAACAAACACTATCCTCCCGTTGTTCATCGATTTGCTAGAGTGGGACCAGTACCGTCTTCATTTTGAGACTTTGTGTGTTTGGCATTGCTGCACGGGCAAGATACTTTCAGTAGCTTTCTGGGCTCTCCGAGAGGGGCGGAGGAATCGAACCCAGCTCGGCTGTATGGGACAACGTGAAGAGAAACAACATTCATATTATGAAGTTCTAGAAGGAGGAGGAGGAGTAGGAGGAGGAGGAGGAGGAGGAGGAGGAGGAGGAAAGGGACAGGAACCATATCTGCAATAATAGCTGAGGACTCCCTCGAATTGGTAAAGAAAACAGATATCCAGATACAGGAAACTCCAAGTACTAAACAAAATATACCCAAACAGACATACACCAACATGCATTCTAATTAAACTGGCAAAAATCAAAGATAATCTGGGCCCAGAGCCATAGAATAGCAGGTAAGGTGCTTGCCTTATGTGGCTGAACTGTGTTCAATCCCCAGCATGTGTGAGAGAGAGAGAGAGAGAGAGAGAGAGAGAGAGTCCTTAAACAGCAAGAGAAAAACAGAAAGCAGAGTCAGGGAACCTCCATGAACCTCCATCAGCAGATTTCTCAACAGAAACTTTCTCGGCCAAATGTGACTGGCATGGGGGCTGGAATGATAGCACAGCAGGTAGGGCATTTGCCTTGCACGCAGCTGACCGGGTTCAATTCCCAGCATCCCATATGGTCTGCCTGAGCACCACCAGGAGTAATTCCTGAGTGCAAAGCCAGGAGGAACCCCTGAGCATTGCCAGGGGTGACCCAAAAAGAACCCCCCCCCCCAAAAAAAACTGTGATTGCCATGATATTCAGACTGCTGATTAGAAAAATTTTCTCTCTCATAGCCGAGATAAGTACAAGGAGGATTCCTCCATGGCTTTGAGTACAGCCGCACACGCTAGGGGAAAAGGCAGGTCAGATAGAGAAGGGAGCACCAAATAAAGGGTGTTGGGAGGTTCCTCTCAGGATGGGAAATGCGTGATGAGAGTAGACTATAGTCCAAACAAGATTGCCACTCAATGTCTCCTTTGCAAACCACAGCACTCAAAAGGAGAGAGATAACAAAAGGAAATACCCTGCCACAGAGGTAGGGTGGGATGGTGGGGAAGAGGGGTGGGATGGATACTGGGACTGGTGGTGGTGGAGAATGGGCACTGGTGGAGGGATGGGTATTCGATCATTGTATAACTGAAACCCAAGCACAAAAATTTGTAAGTCTACAACTGTACCTCATGGTGTTTCACTAATAAAAATTTAAGAAAAAAAAAAGTGCTCTCACCAAGATTCTACCAGTGAGGCTATCGTGGAGAATTTAAGAAGTGACAAAGAGACAAACAACAATAATATGAATTCCTCTTTTCTAGACTGGTTTTCAGGAAATACTGAAGAAAGGCAAAGAAATTACACTTAGAAGTAGAAAAAAGTCAAACGAACAGATCATGTTTTTGTAATTTCCAGGTAACTGTAAAGTAGAGGGTGCCTGATAATATGTAGAAAGGCAAAGCCATGTAATTTGTTGTTGTTAACCTATCATCACTGATTCAGAACACAGTGCTGGGAATCTACATGTACCATTCATAGTCACAGTGAGAAACTGAAATGACAGCACCTGTGCTCAGGCTGCTCATATATCCAGACCTCCTTCCAGTGTGTGTTTATCTCTAAAGTCTAATAGACTTCAGTAAACTACAATATTTTCCAACTGGAAAGCACATAGATGATAGAATAAAAAGATGTTATACATAATGGAGCCAGAGCAATAGTACAGCAGATAAACTCACATGGCCTGTGAGTTTCAAAAAAGTGCAGGCACACAGGACAAGAGCATTCGGTGGTAGAGAACCGTTCCCCTAGCTGGCCCCCAGCAAAAGATGGACGAAGGACTGGGTGGGGGGGGGGATGAGAAACAGGGTCCAGGCTGATTGGTAGAGAGTTTATTTCTCTCTCCTCCCCAATGTAGTTTGATATCTCCCTTACAGTATAGTAATTTCTCTTTTTTCCTCATCATTGTCATAGTCGTTTCTCTTCCTTTTCCCCTAGCCTCCTCTCCTTTCTTCCCTTTACAGCATAGTTATATAGAAATCATGAAGTGTGGGGGTACACACAGGTGGGGTTGAACATTGTCATAACAACAGATGTAAAGCCACTCCTTCAGGGGGAAGTTCTAGGAGATTAACTCAAGGACAATATCTCATCTGGGGATATTACTAGATTCGCGCGAGTGGAATCCCATGTAGGGTGTATTGCTTTCTCCTTTCCTCAGCTAGTAATCCATTTAAACAATCATAGTAAATTTACTTCGTATAATATTTCTAGTCATTTGGTATGAACACAGTAAGAGATATATTAAGCTTAAAGAGTGGCTCTTCCTGGGGACATCTCACTATATACCCCAGACTATAGTCCTCAGGCCAGGTTAGTTTTTCCTAATCCTAGCAGGGTCCTTATTCAGTTACTTCTTTTCGGATCATGACAGAGTGTAAAATCTTATCACGCCGAAGGTTGTGTGTTCATGGGCTCACTGGATGGCACTGTCTCACTGCCTGCGTTCGGTGCTCTTGAGCCGCTGTGTGTGGCCTGGATCGAAACGGCTGTTGGCCAAGGGCAGACGGAAGAAGAAACGAGGGCCAGGCCGGTCTATATCAATAGTAGTTTATTCCAATCCTCTTCACTCCTGTCTTTCTCTGCCTCCTTCTCTCCTGGGCCCCAATCTTGGAACCTCTCTCCTTCTGGCTCTGACTCTGGATCTCTGGAGCCCGAGCTCTCTCGCTTCTGACTCCCTTTCCGAGCTTACATCTTAGTTTATATAGCAGTCACATAAGGCGGTGACATAAAGGTGGGCTGAATACTGACGAATCAACAAAGAGAGGTAAGACCACTCCTCCAGGAGATTAACTCAAGGATAAAATCTCATCTACAGAGATTACTTCAGATTACTAGGAGATCCACCCAAGGGTGGGATCCCAACAAGGGTGTGTTCTTCCCTCAGTTAGTAATCTACTTAAATAGTTGTAATAAATCTACTTCTAATATTTCTAGCAATGTCATTCTGTATGAGCACAGTAAGAGATATAAATTTAGTTTGGTTCTTCCTGAGAACATCTCACTATACATTTTGCAGTCCTCAGGCCAGGTTAATCTTCCTAGCTCCAGCAGGGTCCTAGTCTCGTCATTACTTACTTTTGGATCATGACAGCATTTGTCCGTGATCATGTCCTCAACTTATAGTTGAGTATCTTGGCTCTTTGGTCTGGCCCATTTCGATGCCAGGGTAGCTCACTGCTTGCCCTGGGTCCATTCAGTCCCTCGTCGGGACCCTGCTTTTGGGGTGCTAGGAACTAAGGGCAACTGAGTCAAGAAATCAGATGCCCAGGAGTAAATATTATTCAGTCAATTAACTCCCAAGTTACAAAGCATAATATTAACTGTCTTCCTGTGTCCACATAGAAAGAACATTGCTTACAATACAAGTTCAGTGTTCTTAGATGGGTGTGACCTGACAAACCTAAGGTACCTGAGGAAGGACAAAAGAGTGTTATCCTACAACAGAGTTTGTCCACGATCGTGCTTTATACTACTTTTTTCCCCGGGTTTTTGGGTCACACCAGCGATGCACAGGGGTTACTCCTGGCTCTGCACTCAGGAATTACTCCTGGCGATGCTTGGGGGACCATATGGGATGCTGGGAATTGAACCCGGGTTGGCCGTGTGCAAGGCAAACACCCTACCCGCTATGCTGTTGCTCCAGTCCCAAACTTATTTTACTTCTTATGGTGTTTAGCTTGTCCCTTTTCGATGCCAGGGTAGCTTAAGATTGCCCCAGGTCTATCCTTGTCCCTCAACGGGGCTCTCCTTTTGGGGGTGTTGGAACTAAGGGCATAAGCCAAGTAAATATGATGGATTCCCAGGAGTAAATATTATTTAAAGTCAATTAACTCCCTTATTACAAAAGCATAGCATCAACTGTCTTCCTGTATCTATACAAAAAGGACACTGCTAAATCAAGCAAAGGACACAAAAGAAAGGGAAAAGTAATATAGGACTATTAGTGCTTGATGGAATTGGGAGTCTCCTACCCTATGCCTGACTGTCTCCACCAGGGCCCAACAGCTGAAGACCACCGAGGCCCAGCCAAGGCCATGCTGAGACCACTCTCCACACACTTGGATGAGCCTCACGCATAAAAGAACTGACAGAGGAACCCAGGTGTGTGGGACCCAGGGCTGAGATCTCCAAGCCTGCACAGTTTGGGACTGGACCTGCCAGTAACTAGACAGTTACACCCACCAACTGCCGTGTAACTCCAACAACGGCCAGGATCCAGAGATCATCACACTCAGCTCCTGGGAGAGAACAAGGCAGAGTCTCCTACCCTATGCCTGACTGTCTCCACCAGGGCCCAACAGCTGAAGACCACCGAGGCCCAGCCAAGGCCATGCTGAGACCACTCTCCACACACTTGGATGAGCCTCACGCATAAAAGAACTGACAGAGGAACCCAGGTGTGTGGGACCCGGGGCTGAGATCTCCAAGCCTGCACAGTTTGGGAGTGGACCTGCCAGTAACTAGACAGTTACACCCACCAACTGCCGTGTAACTCCAACAACGGCCAGGATCCAGAGATCATCACACTCAGCTCCTGGGAGAGAACAAGGCAGAGTCTCCTACCCTATGCCTGACTGTCTCCACCAGGGCCCAACAGCTGAAGACCACCGAGGCCCAGCCAAGGCCATGCTGAGACCACTCTCCACACACTTGGATGAGCCTCACGCATAAAAGAACTGACAGAGGAACCCAGGTGTGTGGGACCCGGGGCTGAGATCTCCAAGCCTGCACAGTTTGGGAGTGGACCTGCCAGTAACTAGACAGTTACACCCACCAACTGCCGTGTAACTCCAACAACGGCCAGGATCCAGAGATCATCACACTCAGCTCCCGGAAGCGCGCGACCGCATTCGCGGCCGCGCGACATCTTATCATCTCATTCCTAATTTGGTCAAACTAGCAGGCTACCAAATGTAACATGCCCACACGGCAGAGTCTGGCAAACTCCCCGTGGTATACCCAATATGCCAAATACCAGTAACAATGATGGGTCTCATTCTCCTAACCCTGAAAAAGCCTTGAATATGGCACTTAAAAAAAAAAATCTCAGGGCTAGGACGAAGAAGACGTTACTGGCACCTGCTCGAGGCAATCGACGAACAACAGGGTGGTCGTGATCGTGATCGTGATGGAATTGGGCGTGCCTCAGGAGCACTGTGTGTGGGAGTAACTCAATAACCTAAGCTCCCTGTGGGAGGAACAAGGACAACCCAATGTTACCAACATTGGCCAACCCATGCTCAAACCCTGGCAACCGATATGGTCCCGTGAGCCCCATCAGGAGTGGTCCCTGCGTGCAGAGTCAGAAATAAGTCCAGCTAGGAGTGGCAAAAAAATGTCACACATTAAAACATTAATATCAGGGCTGGAGCAATAGTACAGCAGGAGGGCGTTTGCCTTGCACACGGCCAACCTAGGTTTAATTCCCAGCATCCCATATAGTGCCCCCTGAGCACTGCCAGGAGTAATTCCTGAGTGCAGAGCCAGGAATAACCCCTGTGCATTGCCGGGTGTGACCCAAAAAGAAAAAAAAAAAAAACCTATCAATAAATAAACAGCTTCATCTTATTTTAGTTTGAATTTTAGATTTTTTTTAATTTTAGATTTTTTTCACTTAAAAATGTTTAACCTGTTGTTTCACAAAAGAATGATGGTAATAATTTACCAATAACTTAGCATTTAACAATTATTTTTATCATATTTTATTCAAATATTAAAACAGATGTTAACATTAATCTCTAATTTTCTAATTTTCTTGGAGTCATATGGAAGAAATCAAGTGTGATGGTTTCCACCTGTGATCTCATCTGTCACTAAAGGAAAATTGACCTCATCTTGTCCAATTATCTTACTTACCTGGCTCTTATGTTTTCAACTCTCTTACTAATGTATAATTAGTTACTTAACTGCAGCTTAGGGTAAAGGATTTTAATAAAATATAATGGAACACATGAATCCATTAAAAACAAATGATTAATGCATAAGCTATATTTAGAGTCATTGTTTCAAACCCTTTCCAGAAAATTTAAAACCCAATGGACTGCTTAGAAGCTGCATTTCTGCAAGGAGCTAATGACAGTACCCTAAAATATACTTTCACATTTGATAATGTCATACAAACAATGGGAATTTTCATGAACGTTTTTAAGGACTTATAGTGTCCTAGAGGATTTCTATTTCAGTAAAGGGAGGGCTTTGGCTAGGGTGGATGGGGGCATTCATAAAACAAATGAAATTATCTCTGTGGGAGGTTTCACTTCACATAATTCCTGACAAAGGAACAGACTACCCATTATATGCAAGCAGATATCCAACATTTGGATTTAAATACGGATCTTACTAAGACTGCTGGCTGGAGCAATAGCACAGCAGATAGGGCATTTGCCTAGCACGCGGCCAACACGGCTGACCCAGGTTCGATTCCTCCACCCCTCTCGGAGAGCCTGGCAAGCTACCGAGAGTATCTCACCCACATGGCAAAGCCTGGCAAGCTACCCATGACGTATTCGATATGCCAAACACAGTAACAAGTGTCACAATGGAGATTTTACTGGGCCTGCTCAAGCAAATCGATGAAACAACAGGAGGACAGTGACAGTGACAGTGACTGACTGCTAGGAAGGAAAACACATACTTCTGTAGGACTTTCCTATAAATAATGAGAAACTTTAAAAGACAAACAAAATTGTTGAGATAATGAAAGAACAGCGGCCTGGATCTTTCCGCGGGTGGCCTCCCTTTGCATCCCTGAGTGTAGCCTCTATAGCTCTGCTCTGGCTTTCCTGAACTCACATGACGAGGGTGGAGAAAGATGGGCTGCAAACACAGGCCCCTGGCCTCTCCTGAGTGTATCCATAATCACTCTGTCAGAAGATGCTTCCAGGCCAGAGAGGTGGTGCAGGAGGGAAGGTGCTTGCCTTGCATGTGGCTGTGGCTCCCTGGCTCCGTCGGTGCCCACCATGTGAGCCCAGCACCTCCAGGTGTCACTGCTAAACACAGAGCCAGCAATAGCTCCTGCACTGGGCAGATATTGCAGATATTGCTCCAAACCAGACATCCCCACTCCATGAAAAAGAAAAGAAATTTTTTTTAAATATTCCCCTTATGCTTCTGAGAAAAGTTAGTCTCTATAGTAAAAATGTACTGTAATAGTCAGCTCTTCAAATGTATTGTTATCCATAACGCTTTACTTGATGGAAAAATTATCACCCCACACAGAATGTGTCCCTTCCCAGGCAGTCTCAGGATCCAGGCACAATATCCAGAAACTTGCTAACAACTTTCTTGACTTTGTGGAGTTAAGAATGTCCAGAATTCTCAAATGACTCCTTCAGTATGCTGTGCTCTCTGGAAAGAAAGGCAGTTTTACCCTAATATTACTTCTGGACATATTAAATTGATCCTGATAGTTGTTACATTATGTTTTATATAAGTAAACAGCACTGTCCTGTAGTACTGTCCTCCCGTTGTTCATTGATTTGCTTGAGCAGGCACCAGTTAGGCACCAGTTAAGTCTCCATTGTGAGACTTGTTGTTACTGTTTTTGATATATCCAATACCCCACGGGGAGCTTGCCAGGCTCTGGTGTGTGGGCAGAATACTCTCAGTAGCTTGCCGGGTTCTCCGAGAGGGGCGAAGGAATCGAACCCGGGTCGCCGTGTGCAAGGCAAATGCCCTACTCGCTTTGCTATCTCTCTGGCCCTTACATATTATATAATTAAACAGATTAATATAAGTAAATATTACAATTAAAGAGATTTTATTGATAGTATGATTAATGATAAATATTTTAATTGTGATTCCATCAGGGATTGAATGTATGATTTAGTTAAGAGTGTAAGAAATCTAGTCCCATCTCTGACATTAACTAAACGAACTTGTGTAAGTCTAATGATTAAAGATGATAATCACAGTAATGCAGTCTGTGCTTTTGTTCATTTGTTTTCGGGCCACACTTGAGCACTACTCAGAGGCCAGTTCTGGTTTTGTTCTTGGGGGTGATCCCCAGCCGTGCTCAGGGTTGTTCTTGGGAGTGATCCCTGGCAGTGCTCAGGGTTGTTCCTGGAGTGACCCCCGGCAGTACTCAGGGGACTACGAGGTCTGCCAGGTACTGAACTGAGTTTGCAAGTGCCTAAAGCCTTGGACTCTCTCTCTGGCCTCTCCGGTCTTTGTTTTAAGGGCAATCTAACTTAAAAGACATATAAGACTTTCTAATCTTCACAATTTCACAACATGCAAAGACTTAATTCAGAGTGGATCCAAGGCTTGGGTTTAAAACCTGAAGGCATAAAAGGTAGAGGAAAAGCATAGGACATACACAGCTGGACTTAGATGTACCACAGCTATATCTGGAGACTGACCTCCTATGACAAGAGAACCCAAACCAGAATGGTGCTGTATTATATTAAACAGCACCAACACAGGGGGCTGAAGGATGGCTCAAAGGATCAGGGGGAATGCTATGCATGCTTGATTCCCAGCACCATCTGGTCCCCAAGCACTGCCAGGAAGCAATCCCTGTAACCAAAGGAGTGACCTCTGAACACTGCAGGATATGGCCTCCAAACAAAAACAAAACCAATTTACACAGGACAAGAAACTAGCAAAAACCCCAAAAGGCAGCCTACCTATCCAGAGAAGTTATTTGCATATCACATATCTGACAAGAGGTTGGCTGATAAGTAAATACAAAGAATCCACACAACTCAACAACAAAAAGCAAACCCAGTTAATTTTTTTGGGAAGGGGTCACACCTGGCGATGCACAGGGGTTACTTCTGGCCACTGCACTCAGGAATTATCCCTGGCAGTGCTCAAGGGACCATATGGGATGCTGAGAATCGAACCTGGGTCGGCCGCGTGTATGGCAAATGCCCTACTGCTGTGCTATCGCTCCAGCCCCCCAGTTAATTTTTTTAATGACAAAAAACTTGGATACAAAGAAGATATAAGTGTAATCCACAGGCACATAACATTTTTTCATTACCATTTTACTAATAGGGAAACAGAACTCAAAATGACAATATCCCTTCATGCTAGTGAGCACCGCAAATAGAGTGGAACCAACAAACATTGGTGAGAGAGTGGAGGAAATGAAACTCTGCACACTGTTGCGGGAATGTAAATTGCTAGTTTCTATGATAAATGATACAGGGGTCCTTTTTACAAAATGAATATAGCATATGGTCCAGCAATTGCCTCTTGGGATTTCTTTGAATTATATAAAAGACTATTTGAAATAATTTTTGCATCCCTATGCTCATAGCAGCAATATCCACAATACCCCAAATATGTAATAAACATAAACTCACTGATGGATGACTGCATAAAAAAATTGCCATACATATGCTTGGTGGATTACTACTCAGATATTTTATTGCTGTTATTTTTTACTTTGGGGGCCATACCTCGCTGTGGTCAGGGCTTACTCCCAGCTCTATACTCAGGAATCACTCCTGACAGGTTTGGGGATCTAGTGGGGTGCTGGAATTGAACCTGGGTCAGCTGTGTGCAAGGAAAGTGCCTTACTATTCAGGTATCTTAAAAGATGCAACCTTGCCTTTTATAACAACTAGGGTAGAATTTGTGCTGATTATGCTGAGAAGTAAATCAAGATGTAAATTACTCATTTTGCTAATAATGGAAGATAAATAGCCAAGGCAAACTTATGAGCCAAGCACCACAAAAATAACTGTGTGGAAAATGAATTCTGGTTGCAAAAGGGAAAAAGGCAGGAAGAGAGGGATACAGGGGGTCATTTAATAGTGTGATGATGCTGGAACTTTGGTGATGGGTACAAAAAACTTTTTCACATAGCAATATGAAGCATAGTCTCAAAATTATACAATATTACAAACCAATGGTAAATGATTGAACATTTTTAACATTTAAATGATTGAACATTTTAAAAATGTAGGCACAGAGATCAGTGTATGTATGAGAAACTAGATGTCTAGTAACTCCTAATTTGAATAAGACTTGTAGATGATGTGCTGTCTTTATAGAAGGTCTTATTTAGTTGCTCAAAATGTTGAATCTCCCCTGAATTTGGAGCACAAAATCACTTTTGAACTCAAATTCTCACTTTTGCTTGAAGACATGTATAATACAATTTAAAATGTTTAAATTTCCAGCATGTTTAAAACAGAAAAAAAAATATTTTAAGGTTTTTTTAGGGTTGCCATGACACACAATCAGTTATTTAAGGATTTTTAGGAATAATACTATTACCTAAAAGTTTAAAAAGTCAGATCTCATTTTGTATAGATTATGTAAAAATAAATAAATTTGGTAATAAATAAATTTATTTATTTATTTTGGCTGGAGTGATAGCACAGCGGGTAGGGCGTTTGCCTTGTACACGGCCAACCCGGGTTCGATTCCTCTGTCCTTCTCGGAGAGCCTGGCAAGTACTGAGAGTATCTTGCCCGCATGGCAGAACCTGGCAAGCTCCCCGTGGCATATTGGATATGCCAAAAAAACAGTAACAAGTCTCATAATGGAGACATTACTGGTGCCTGCTGAAACAAATCGATGAACAATGGGAGGACAGTGCTACATACAGTGCATGTAAAGATATCCCCAGCTTAAAATGTTATATACATCCAATCTGGCAATATTTTAACTATATATTCAAACAAAGAGGATGGATGACATTCTCAATTTTCATATACAGGCATTGCATTAGCAAGGATTTTCTTTTACCAATACATGTCCTTTGGTCACTGATGCAATGTTGAACTACTTTCAAATTATATTGTATTCTAAGCTTTAAAATTGGTCTATCTCTGTTCTAGGTCCAGAATTGCTAATAACAAATATTTGGGAATGCAGAAATTATGCTGAAACTTCTCTAGCAACCAGGACTATCCCTCCCCCTTCCAATGTCCTTCAATTTTAGAAATATCCAAAACAATCATGAAAAGAACAGTGGGAGGAAAATGGAAACATATATGGTGCTTTAAAATTTCAATTAAAAAAAACAAACAAAACAAAACAAAATAAAATTTCGATGGAGGTGAAAAGTCTCCATCATCTCCAAGGGACTGCGGTGCGGGACTGCAAAGATGGACTCAAGGGCAAAAGCACCAGCACGAGGTCACAAGTTCCATTCCTAGTGTCGCTCACATATGATTTGTGGCCGTGGTGGCTCAGTGGCTTGGGACCCCCACACTGCCCCACACTGCCCCACACTCTCCACACCCCCACACTGCCCTGCTTGGGCAGACACCTCAGCGAAAGACCCTTACTGGGAAGTATGAGCAGGTGCTGAGAAGGATGCAAGAGTGTGAGGGTCACCCGGAAGGTACCCCAGGCCTGTGAATGAAGTGAGAAGTCTGAGAAAAGCGGCATTGAATCTGGCATCAGCTCAGCCTCTGGTGTGTGTAAGGTGTTTGAGCAATTCTCTTTAGAATTGCTTTCTGGCCCTCAGTTCCTTCCGCATCCTTCCACCTGGAGTGGGAAATGTCCTCGACAATCAAACGCTTTGGGGGGCTTGGGAGGAGGGGGCCGGGAGGAGACAGTCAGTGGCAAATCCCAAAGGCAGCTTACTGAAGCGCCCCGGTGTGCTGAACACGCGAAAGGTCACAAACCTGAGTCAGGCGCAGGTTCTGCTTTCCAGGAGCGCAGACTCTAGTGTTCGGGGGTCTGCTGCAAAACGGGGAGAGCGACGGTTATCAAACTGCTGCCCCTCCAGGCCTGGGGCCTAGAAAAATCTGCCCAGCGCGAGATGGCGTGGGGGAGCGAACAGAGGCTGGGACCCCCGCCCACTTGGGAGTGCAGGTAAGGCGTTAAGGGGCTTGGTGGGAGCGGGGGTCACAGGTCCTCCTAACGTTTTCGCAGTCAGACTGGAAGGAGTCAGGAGGTGAGCCCAAAGGCTTGTCCTTCTCCCGACCTCCTAGAGAGCGCGTCCCGAGGGGACACTTGGCTGCGAGCCCCGAGCTCCCATCCTGCAAGCTCAGCTCCGCCGGGTACCGCCGGCTCGGCCAGCGCGCGGGCCACGCCCTCGTCTTTAGGAGGACCCGCGAGCTCTGGGGCCACGCCCTCGTCTCCCGGGCGACCCGCGAGTGCGCTGAGGCCACGCCCTCGTTTCCATGGCGACCCGCGATTCCCCGGGGGCCACGCCCTCGTCTCCCGGGCGACCCGCGAGTGCGCTGAGGCCACGCCCTCGTCTCCACAGCGACCCGGAGCTTTGGGGCCCGCTCTAGTCTCCCCGGCGACCCGCGAGCGCCGCCTCCCTTACCCTTTGTCTACGCAGTCCGGAGCTGAGTGAGGGCCGGGTGCACGCGCTTGGTGGACGCGCGGAGTCGCGCCCCGGCAGAGGTTTTGCGTCCTCCCGGCAAAGCCCGGCAGCGCGCGCTGTCTGCCTGCCGGGAGAGAATCACTGCCGCTAATTTCGCACACACTCACACCCTCCAGGCCTACCCCTGGAGGTAAATAAGTAAGTGTCCCACTGCAGGTAGCCTTGGCATGCGGTTCGTCCTGCGTTGGAACCACCAGGGTGTGTGTGTATATAGCCTCCGGGCCCTGTGTTGGAACCACAAGGGTGTGTGTGTGTGTGTGTGTGTGTGTGTGTGTGTGTAGCCTCCGGGTCCTGTGTTGGAACCACAAGGGGGTGTGTGTGTGTGTATATAGCCTCCGGGTCCTGTGTTGGAATCACAAGGGTGTGTGTGTGTGTGTTGTGTGTGTGTGTGTGTGTGTATAGCCTCCGGGTCCTGTGTTGGAACCACAAGGGTGTGTGTGTGTGTGTGTTGTGTGTGTGTGTGTTGTGTGTGTGTGTGTTGTGTGTGTGTTGTGTGTGTGTGTATAGCCTCTGGGTCCTGTGTTGGAACCACAAGGGTGTGTGTGTGTGTGTGTGTGTGTGTGTGTAGCATCTGGGTCCTGTGTTGGAACCCCAAGGAGTGGGGGTTGGGGGATGGGTCAAATAGAATTGCCAACCTCTGTACCAACTTCCTACTCTAAAAATGTCCTCCATTTACCCCTTTGCCTTCTTGCCGTTTATTCCTAAACCTCAGGAAAGCCAAATATAGACCTGTCTCCCTCTTTTCCTGTTTCTTTTTTAATTTGTGTAACTTCCCTAACTCTAGGGATGTAAGAGCAGCAAAATCTCAACACATCTGCAATACTTAAATTTCCCTCTCGATCTTCTGCATAATGTCTTGCGACTTGGCAGTTTCTGATTCCACCAGTTTTATCTGGGTCAATTACTTTATCCTTTTGCCCACATGAAGACACTTGAGGCACTCCCTGGGTCTCCACTCTTCTTAGGTGTTTGCTATTCTTGAATTTCATTTTAAAAACTGGTTGTACTTTTTAAAATTTGGTTAGTAATGCTATTGTATTACCATAGCATTTTTATTGTATCGCCATAGCATAAATTCCATTTTAGTTTACTATTTTATTTTATTTTTTTTATTGAAACACCATGAGAGCAGTTACAAAATTTTCGGTTTAAGTCTCAGTCATACAATGATGAAACACCCAACCCTTCACCAGTGTACATTTTCCACTACCAAACCCCCCAGTATCCCCCACATCTCACACTCTCCCCGTACCTGTGTGGCAGATGATTCCCACGTTACTCTCTCTCTACTTTGATTACGTTCAATATTTTGACTTCAAACCCACCATTATTATTTGGGATTTTACACAAATAATATTATTTGGGATTTTACTCAGATCTGCTGTAAAGGCAACATTAGACAATTTGTTTTCTATTGCTGATTATGAATTGCATATCGTAGCCGCTCGATTTTCGAATTCTGAAGTTTTAATAATTAAATATGGAGGGATTTTTGCCAAAAGCCACTAGTTTCCGAGCTTTGTTTCTGAGTCTCTGGGATCATGGCTGATAAGCAGCTTGATTTGCAGCCGGAGGGCTCGTTAGTGGGCAGCAACTCGGGGTCTCATAGGGGGAAGGGGAAAAAGGGCAGGCTCTGCCCCATTCCATTAGGCCCTGCATTCCTTGCCACTGCGGGCACCTCCCAGGCTGTCCCTAGGCCTCTGGAAGATGGTGGCAGTGACCGAGCCGCCAGGAGAAATAGGCCAAGGCACGAAACCCATTCCCACCTAGGGTGGTCTGTGCCAGAAACCTAATGCATAGTCTGGATGCATTTCTGCCAAAAGCCGCATATTTGATATTCCGCAATACAATGATCGATCACCCATCCCTCCACCAGTGCAAACTTCACACCATCAATATCCCCATTATCCCCTCCTCTTCCATTTCAGTCCTTACCCTGCCTCTACGGCAGACAATTGTCCAAATACTCTCTTTGTAGTTTTGGGCATTATATTTTGCTTGGACATTCCCACCACCATTCAAGCCTGCCTTCTAGGGGCAGATGGGAGATCATCTATTTTCCGTTGCTCACTTTGTATGTCAGAGACTCCTGCCCCCGCGCATGGCTGTCCTCACCGGGGCCCCTTGGAGGGGGGAGGGTTGAGTTTCTCTCCCCCTCCCCCGCCCCGGGCAGAGCCCCAGCAGCTGAGAACCTCTGGAGCCAGCCACAGCCATGCTGGGACCACTCTCCACATGTCTGGACGGGCCTCATGCATGAAAGAACTGGCAGAGGAACCAGGCATGCAGGTCCCGGGGCTGAGGTCTCCAAGCCTACTCGGATTGGGACTGGGCCTTCTCCACCTAGACCCTCCATCTTCCAGTAGGTAGGCATCACACCCACCAGCTGCCGCCAGCGCCAGGTTGGTCCCTTTGTAGTCTCTTTGTATTTAAAGAATCTTTTACTTAGCCACCTTCTACAGCCACTGCCATGTTGCCTCATACGCCGGCCTTGCTCTCCTGACTCTGACTACATGTCCAAGAGGATGCATGCTAAGCAGCTAAAATTCATGGAAACACTAGTCCTCACAGCTGAAAACTCCAGGGCAGCCCTGGGAGGCAGGTGCCCACTCAGCCAAATCCCTGGGAGCTGCACCACAGCCCCCCTGCAGCCCTGCCAATGGCTCACCTCCATTGCTTCAGGGACTTTCTCTGCAGACACCAAACTGCAAATACTTGCAGGACCCTGGTACCCAGACTGAGAATTCTGTGATCTCAGAGTCAGGGTGGGTGACCCCCCACCCCCCCGTCCTTCCTGCAGCCCGGCAGCCATGCCTACCTCCCATATCTGCTGCCATATCAACTCACTGGCCCAGACAGTAGGCCCTGAAGTCTTTGGAGCCTGCAACACCTCCTTAGTCTTCAACACTAGTACCAGTAGGAGCACATCAAATAAGATGGAAAGTAACATAAAAGCAAACTAAACTCAACAAACAAAAACAATAACACAGATGGCTCAACTGGCAACACACAGTTTAAGAAATTATTAGACAGGACTTCACAACTTTGTGATCAGATATAACACTTTTCATATAAAAATTGATTTTTTAATACTGATTTTAATGTTGAAAATTTATTATATGATCAATTTCAGCTCTGGAATTATACCAACAGTTGTAACTTTTGTCTACATTTAAAATAAATTAAAAATTTCAAAATTTTATTTAAAGAATTTAATTTACAAAGTTACTGGTGGTTAAGTTTTAGACATATAATGTTATTTTAAGTAGAGAGGTCGGCCAGAAAGGTGTGGGTCAGCCCCGCCCCACCCAGTGGTGCCTGCAGGTGGCGCTGCAATGCTGCCCGCAGATGATGCTGTTCCCTAGCCCCACGACCCGCAGCCCCACTTGCTGCATCCCTGTGGACTCTGATCAGAGGCCTCCTGCTTATACCCCTATGAACTCTTTCCCAATTTATAGTAAAAACTTCTTAAAGGAGAAGAAATTAATAAAATACAGATTAACCATTGTTTTCAGGTAAATAAATGGCATTGTAAAGTTAACCAGTGGAGAGATTGTTGATCTACCCCACTTTGAACCTTTCTAGTTTATCTGTTGTCGTGTATTTGATGGATCAATAATTTGCCACAATTGAGCATCGATATAGGTTTTTACTTACTGAATCTTCCTTGGAATAACAATACCCGCTTGGGATCATTGTGTGAAATTATTCAAGCACAGATGTGGGAGAGAAAAAACTACCACATTGTTTGGGGATCATTTGTAAGCATGAGGATTTTTTTGTTTTGCTTTTGGTTAAGTGGAAAAACAATTTTGCTCTTTTCTAGTACCTTGAATTTATTCCCAAATAATTTTCTATAAATTTTGGCTGACGTTTTTATTTTTACAAGTCCATGGTCAAAAACATGCTTTTGATCCTATCATTTATCTTCCCTGCATTTTTTTCTTATAGTGTTTTATTCTTGGTGTTCAAAAAATGACGCCAAATGAAAAACATTTGCTGAATTTCCTCATTTGACCTTTTTTTTTGTTTGTCTTGCCATGTTGAAAGATGCAGAGAGAAGGAAATTTTTGTGGTCAAAAAAGCCAAATATGTTGTCTAATTTTGATGAAACCACAAAGAACCTGCTTGATATGAAAAGTTGTTAAGCGTTTTATACTTTTTATTTTATCTGTTTTCATTGAGAGTCACTAACTCTGCAAACAGGCTCTATGACAGTTAACTCAATATATTAATATGAACCCTTGGAATCATTTCTAGAGATCTGAGCGACTGATTAAACTATAACTTTCTAAACCAGTTCAAACTTACAATAAATCAAGAATTTTACTGACAACAAAGTTACTTTTGGGATACAGAAAAACCCTGGTATAAATTTTGCTCAAAAACTTGACCTAAAACTTTGCCAAAAACAAAAAACCTGACAAATTTGAAACAAATTGATGTTTTGAAATGACAGTAATAACAAAAAACATAGGAAGTAAAATGTTTTCTTAGAGATTACATTTCAGCAGCATATGTATGTATGTATTAAATTGCTTATATTAAGTTGTATATTCACCTGTATGTATTCAGGTTCTTCCCATGAGGAAAGGATAGCTTTTTCAACAAATGCTACTTAACTATTGCTTATCTGTTTGGCAAAAAAAAAAAATGTGCCTTGATCTTATTATAGTCTGTACCAAAAAATGAACTGAAAAGAAACCTAGATCTGAGTATTAAAGGGAAACTATAAATCAAGAGTGAAACATAGGAGAACTTTGAGAACTGAGATAGGCAAAGATTTTGTATATAGGACAAAATATATTTTAATAACAAAATATTTTTTAAAGGGCACCAGAATAAAGGAATCAAAAGAATAATAAAAGTTCATGCTCTTTTTATTAGTTTGCACAGGATGAAAAGGCAAGCCACAACCTGAAACTGCAATTCTTTGTTAATTTTTCCATCAAACAGTGGGGTTCCCGGGCTGGAGAGATAGTACAGCGGGTAGTGTGGTTGCTTTGCACATGGCCGACCCAGGTTCAATTCTTGGCACTCAATATGGTACCCTGTACCTGTAAGGAATAATTCTTGAGTGCAGAACCAGGGGTAACCTGATTTTATTGTCATTAGAGTCCCAGAGAGAGGATATGAGTTAGATAACCAGAGGCCAAAGAAAGGATCAGGGGCCAGTGAGGAAAGTCCTCTGAACCATGCTCTTTCAAAATGAGGGAAAGTTACTCTGGCTAGAGTGGAGGAGTCAAAGAGGGGTCAAGACAAAGACAGGCTCCAGGATGAACTTTGCTGACACAGTTCTAAACTCTCCTGCCTCTGGATCTCTCTTAGACCAAGTTTCAGGTGAAAGAAACATGTCTCCGGCTTTGCACTTTGCAAGATTGCGATGACGGCCAACAAAGAATGAGCTCATTTCCCTGGGTGAAGTTATCAGGATTCTTCTATGACTCAGGTGAGATTCCCACCCCCACAGCAGGAAGCAGCCTAAGCAACTGTCCCATCACAAGTCAAACGATTAAAAGAATTAGAACACGTGAAGTAACACTACCTCACATCTGGAGAATGAGGCTCTAAATTCAAACTTCCATGTTTTAATCATGGCATTTGTATGACTTTTTCAATTAGCTTTTTTTTTTGGTGTTGTAGAAACATTTAACATGCTATTTACCTTCTTAATGATATTTTAAGTATATACTACTTTATTGTTAATGACAGGCATTATATCTATATACACATCAGTATACACATTATATCTATATACATATCTATATACAGAACTTACTCATCTTTAGTTATTAAAACAAAATACTGGTTGAACAGCAGCTTCATATTTCCCTTTCCCCTGAACTCCTAGTTTACCTTTCTGCTAGGCTGAGTTTGACACTTTCAGATACTTCATATAATCAGAATTACTTATAGTTTGTGATTATGTGATTGACATAATACTAAGTTCAACCATGTTGTTGCAGATGCTAAAATTTCTCTTTTTAAGGCAAAATAATATTCCACTGTACAGACATAACATTTTACACTCTATTTGCCCAACAATGTACATTTAGATATTATGTTTATTATGAATAGTATTTTGGTACAGCACCCGGTCCAGACAAGGTCAGACCCGAACACCTGAAGAATCAGCTGCTAGTGCTTGTAAATACACTGGGTCGGCTCTTCACACGCTACCTGTCTGAATAAGGTTCCGTCCCAATGGAAAACCAGCAGGACTGTTCTACTGTACAAGAAGGGAGACATCCATGACATTGGCAACTATTACCCAATCTGCCTGTTGTCTGTTGTCTACAAGCTGTTCACTCGAGTCATCCTGAATAGGATTGGCAGAACACTAGATGAAGGACAACCATGTGAGCAAGCCAGATTCCGAAAAGGATTCAGCACGATCAACCATATCCACATGGTGACCAAGCTCATTGAGGTTTTCTCAAGAGTTCAAGATGCCATTCTGTCTAACATTCATTGACTTAAAGAAGGCCTTTGGTTCTGTTGAGATCATCGAAGCCCTAGCCAAATAGGGTGTTCAAACTCGGTACATCCATCCCCCATCAAACAATAGGGAGAAGAAATGAACAAAATTTCCTCAAAAAAGAGATACAAATGGCCAAAAGGCACATGAAAAAATGCTCCACATTGCTAGCCATCAGGGAGATGCAAACCAAAACAACAATGAGATATCATTCATACCACAGAGACTGGCACACATTAAAAAAAAAAAGCAACCAGTGTTGGCGTGAATGTGGGGAAAAAGGGACGCTCTTTCACTGTTGGTGGGAATGCAGACTGGTCCAGCCTTTCTGTAAAACAATATGGACAGTCCTTCAAAAACTAAATATTGAGCTACCATATGACCCTGCAATACCACTTCTGGTAATATATCCCGAGGATGCAAAAAAAAAAAAAGCAGTAGAGATGACATCTCTACCTGTTCACAATAGCCAAAATCTGGAAACAACCAAGTGCCCTACAACAGATGATTGGTTAAAGAAACCTTTGTACATCTACATAATGGAATACTATACAGCTCTTAGGAGAGATGAAGTCATAAAATTTGCTTATAAGTGGATAGACATGGAGAGTATCATGCTAAGTGAAATGAGTCAGAAAGAGAGGGACATACATAGAAAGACTGCACTCATTTGTGGAGTATAGAATAACATAACATGAGACTGACACCCAAGGACAGTAGATACAAGGGCCAGGAGGATTGATCCATAGCTGGAAGCCTGCCTCATTAGTGGAGGGGAGAAAGCAGATAGAATAGAGAAGGGATCACTGAGAAAATGATGGCTGGAGGAATCAGTCAGGATATGAGATGTGTGCCTAGAGTAAATAATGTACCAAACATGATGACCTCTCAGTGTCTGTATTGCAAACCATAATGCCCCAAAGTAGAGAAAGAATATGAGGACTATTGTCTGCCCTGGAGGCAGGGGGAGGGTGGGAAGGGGGACATACTGGGGAGATTGGTGGTGGGGAATGTGCACTGGTGGAGGGCTGGGTGTTTGATCATTGTGTGATTGTAACCCAAACATGAAAGCTTGTAACTTTCTCATGGTGAGTCAATAAAATTATAAAAAAAAAAAAAAACTCAGTACATCAGGATTCTCTGTGAGCTGTATTATGGAGTTATCACCAGGATCTCACCATTCTACAAGGAAGTGATCATTGACATTAAGAGAGAGGTTCAGCAGGGCGATACCCTTTCACCGAAATTTTTCAGTGCCACCCTCAAGAATGTCATGCGGTGACTGGAATGGGAAGGAATGGGAGTAAAGATAGATGGTCGGCAACTATACCACCTCTGCTTCATTGATGACATCGTTCTAATAACACCAAACGTTAGCCAAGCTGCACGAATGCTGGCAGGCTTCGACCTTGAGTGTGGAAAGGTGAGACTGCAGATGAATCTCATGAAGACAATGTTCATGAGAAACGAACTAGTGCCTGACATTCTATTTGCTCTCAACAGAACGAACATCACCGAATGCAGCATTTATGTATATGTAGGTCGAGAACTCAACATGACCAACAACCTGGCACCTGAGCTGTGCAGGAGGAAGAGAGTGGCGTGAAACGCCTTCAAGAGTGCCAAAAGAGTTGTTAAGAGGACAAAGAACCTCTGGCTCTCGGCACATCTTTTTCAACTCCACTGTTCTTCCTACACTAACATACGCTTCAGAGACCTGGGCCCTCCGAAAACAGGATGAGAATGCTATTCGGGTTTCCCAAAGAGGAATCGAAAGAGCTATGTTTGGAGTATCCTGCTTCACTCAAGCAAGAGAAGGAATTTGGAGTTCCAACCTCCATCGACGATCGAGAATCAGGGACACTGTCTCATTTGCCAAGGAGTCGAAAATCAGATGGGCCAGACACGTAATGCTATTTGGAGACAACCGCTGGACTAGAGCTGTTACCCACTGAATTCCACGTGAAGTCAAATGAACTCATGGCCGCCCACCTACAAGATGGTCAGACTTCTTCATCAAGATTCTGAACGAAAGGTTTGAGGCTCTTCGTGTTCCTGGAGCGAGCAGATTGCATTGGGCTACACTAGCACATGACAGGGACAAATGGAGACATTACTGGTGCCTGCTCAAGTAAATTGATGAGCAACGGGATGACAAATGATACAAGTAATACAAGTGATGAATAGTATTTTGGTTATTGTGAATAGTGCTACAATGAGAAAATGCAGAATCTCTTCAAGATTTGAATTTCAATTCTTTTGGATAAATACCCAGATGTGGAATTGTTGGATCGGATGGTAGTTATATATTTGTTTCTTCCTCAGGAAGAAATCAAGGAGGGGAGTAATAAGAGACAGGAAGTAAGAGAGATTTGGGCACATCAGTGATGAAGAGGTGAGGTGCATGTAAACCACAGAGCCAGCAACACTGTAAGCTTGAGATGAAAACTACAATAATCAACTCAGGTGGTAAAGATGCTGGACAGATAACCCTTTTGTTGTTTGTTTGGGAGTCCCACCTGATGAAACTGAGGTATTATTCCTGGCTCTGTGCTTAGGGGATCATTCCTGACAATGCCCAGGGGACCATATGTGGTGCTAGATATCAAATCAGAGCCAACAGTTTGCAAGGCAAGACCCTAAACTCTTTACTATCTTTCCAGCCCTTGCATGTTTTTTTTGTTTTGTTTTGATATACAGTGGTGTAGGGTAACATTGGTTTGTCCTTTATGCCTTGCCACAGGGTGCTTAGATTTATTGGGTTACTCCCATCACACTCCCATTCCTCTGTGTTTATCTGTAATCTTTTTCTTTGTGCTCTGCTTCCCCCAACCTGTCAATCACCTTTATTTTCTAATAAGACTCTGTTAACTTGTAAATATTGCTTTTTCTCTTCTCCTTAAGTCTTTTGCATAGTTATTTCAGAGCAAAGTCCTTTTTGTATAGACACAGGAAAAGAGTTAATACTATGCTTCTGTAATTTGGGAGTTAATTGACTCCAAATAATATTCACTCCTGGGTATCTGTTTTCTCGATTTAAGCCTCAGTTGCCCTTACCTCCTAGAACCCCAAAAGCAGGATCCCAACAAGGGTCTGGATGGACCCAGGGCATCCAAATGGGCCAGGCCAAAGCATCATGTTACTTAATTATAAGTTAAGAGCACGGTCATGGACAAATTCTGTCATGATCCAAAGAATAACAACTAGACTAAGATCCTGTTAGGGTTAGGAAAGATTAATCTCGCCTGGGATCTGAAGCAAGATGTCCCCAGGAGAGCTACCCTACAAGCTTAATGTATCTCTTACTGTGTCTATACAAATTAACTAATATTAAAAAGTAGAATTAAAATGAATGTTTAAATGGTTGTTGGACTAAGGAAAGGAGAAAAAACCCTGGGTGGTATTTTGCCCTTAAGCTGGATCTCCCAGCTGCAGGCAATCAGAATTATTGACTGTGCTACCTGACCTAGGTGTGGTTACTACCCTCAGTGCTGGGAGGTTGAGTGAGACTAGAGAGACCAGGACGGTGAGTCGGAGCGCAGAGAGATGAGCGAGGGAGACAGGAATGAGGAGCTTAGTGAGACTGGAAAGGCGTGTGAGGAGAATGGAATAAACGGCAATTGATCACCAACCAGCCTGGCCCTCGTTTCCTTCTTGGCCCGCCCATGGCATCAGCCATCCTAGTTGGGGGAGCAGCGAGAGACCACCGACTGCAGGTAGCAAGAGTGAGTCGCGAGTTTCCTGTTGGTTTTATGAATACACACAGTGGAAATCAGTAGTTTGATCAAAGATTGGAGGATATGGAAAAGAATATATGAAGTCAAAGGTTGTAGAACTAATTTCTTTTTCCTTTTTGGCTCCAAAGATCATAATCTTTTTAAGTTCAGTTGTTAGAGTTTGGGTCTCCGTGACAATGTTGATGTTATGATTTGGATATTTAGCTCTATCATTCCTTAACACCAACCATGTACCCGAATCCCCTTTACTCCTGTCCCCCCCCCCATTTCTTCTAATATGTCTCCTTTCTCCCTCCCCTCCAATATATTTATATTCTTCTCCCTACACTTTGAGGCCTAGAGAGATATGGGGACCGCATCATTATTTAGAATAACTGGATGAAAGAATGCAATCCCTCCTTGCATTTCTTTATCCAGTTATTCTAAATAAATTCTAAATCATCCTGTGTTATCCTTGACCATGTCTTCCAGTTCCATTCATGTTGCTGCGAATTGCATGACTCTGTCATTCCTTAGAGCTACATAATAACCATTGTGTGTGTATATATATATATATATATACATATATATATATATATATCACTTCTTCATGATCCACTGATCTGTTGTTGGACATCTAGATTGATTCCGGATTTTAGCCATGTACTTGCTGCAGTGAATAGTGGTGTACATATGAATGTTTTTCTGTCCTGGGGGTAGATACCCAAGTCAATTCTTAGTTTACTGATAACCCTGCATACTGTTTTCCATAGGGATTGGATCAGAAATCATTTCTACCAGCAGTGGATTAGAGTTTCTTTTTCTCCGTATCCTGGCCAACGCAGATTGCTCCCACGTAAGATGTATCTCAGGTATAAGATGGCATCTCATTGTGGTCTTGATTTGGATTGACCCCCAAAAAAGTAATGGCAGGCATCTTTTTCATGTGCCTGTTGGCCATCTGTTGGTCTTCCTCAGAGAAATGTCCATGTTCTCTCCCCATTTTTTGGATGGGATTTTAGCTTTTGCTGTTGTTCATCTTTGTAAGTACTTTATATATCCTGGATATCAACTCCTTATCTGTTGTAATAATTGCAAATATTTCCTCCCAATCACCCGTCCTTTAGTTTTAGCCCATGTTTCTTTTGCCATACAGAAACTTCTTAGTTTGATGCAGTCCCATTTGTTTAGTTTTGATTCTGTAGCCTTTGCCAATGGCATCATGTTGTTGAAGGGTCCTTTGAGGACTAGGTCTTGGAGATGCTGCCAATATTTACTCAATATTTTAATTTAACTTGAGAAATTAATTTTCTGAGACCCACTTGGAAGTATGCTGGGGCCTGCTCAGGGTTGTTCCTGGTGGTACTCTGTGGATCATACAGTAGCAGGGCTCAAACCTGGCCCATCTACAAGCAAAGTATGAACTTCAACTGATTGTGCTATTGCCTGGCTTAACTTTTTAAAGTTGTACTGATTTATTACTGGTAAGATATTTTTTTAAAAAAGAAAAATCAGACCATCAATGATGAGCAAAATAAAATTGTTCTATTGTTTTGGATGATTTTTTTATTTTAAATTTTTATTTATTTTTTGGTTTTTGGGTCACATCTGGCAATGCACAGAGGTTACTCCTGGCTTTGCACTCAAGAATTACTCCTGGTAGTGCTCAGGAGACCATATGGGATGCTGGGAATCAAACCCGGGTTGGCCACATGCAAGGCAAACGCCCTACCCGCTGTGCTATCACTCCAACCCCAAGGATGTTTTATATATATTTATTTATTTATTATTTTAATGTAGGAGTATTGTTATTTATTCATTGATTAGGCTGATTGAATTGGGCATGAACTCCACTATTCATTTATTTTTTAACCAATAGGATCTGACTACTATTTGAGTTTAATCTGGAGATAGTTTCATAATCTTTCTTATTTAGTTCTTTCTTTTTAAATTAAATTTTACCCTGCAGTTTGACAAATGTTGATTCATTTACTACTGAAGTTCCACTCCTCAAATGTTAATATTTGCTGAAGTTAATCTTGTTTTGTTTTGGTTTTGGACCACTCCCTGATGTACTCAGAGCTTACTTCTGGCTTTGCACTCAGAGATCAATCCTGGTGTGGCTCTGGTCACCATATGTGATATTCGTGCTAGAACCTGGGTTTGCTGCATTCAAGACAATAACATTATCTGCTATCTCTCCAGTCATCATTATTCTTGCTTTGACAGTACAACAGGAACCTACCTCTCTTTCAGAATTGGCAGCTGTTTTTCATAGTGATGCCCGTAAAATGCATGCCAAATTTCAGAAGCTGACTCACGCAGTGATACTAATGAAATGGTCTTTCTTTCTAAAGAGTGACCACTTAAGCATACAATGAATGAATCATTAGTATCTGCACATTATTTATGCTCTATTTCTACTACTGTTAAGTAGCAACAATCACTGTACCCTTTGTTTGCTAACACCCATTAAATATACTAAGACTTGAGTTAAACAGCTCATCCTGTGAATAAACCACCTCAGGGCATGAAACTGAAAATGGGCAAAGGTGAAGTTGACTGAATTTGGTGAAGAACTTTAAGATAGAGTGCCTTGATTTGTTTCCCCTCCAAAAATCAGGTCTGAGAAATAACATGGTGACAGTTTACTTAGGAAGAAAACCCAGGAAGCACACAAGAGAAAGTTGGGCAAACAGATGGCGATCAGGAGAAATAATAAAGGGCAGAGTAATGAGCCCTTTACCCCTATGGGAAATAAGATCAAGGTCATTATGCGTCCTTGAGGAGTTATTTGAATGAACCTCCAAATTACTGCAGAGAGGAATAGGAAAGCTACAGTATTTCTATGCTTTTTTGTGTCCCGGTTTATTTTAATGGTGCCCTGGAAATGGGAGGCATGAATTGCACACACGATTTTAATGGTGCCCTGGAAATGGGAGGCATGAATTGCACACACGCGCGCGCGCGCACACACGCACGCACGCACACACACACACACATACACACATACACACACTCCACTTGAGCAAGTGCATGTTGATTAAAGAAAGTCTTCAGAAACAAGACACAAGAGATAGCAGTTCTTTTGGTTTCGTTTTGGACTACACGTAGTTGTAATCAAGGCTTTCTCTAAGCAGGAATCAGAAGACCATATGTGGTGTCAGTGATCAAATCTGGGTCTGCTACTTGGAAGACAAGAACCTTATCTGAGGTACAGGCATCTCCCCAGACTGGCACAGGCACAGATAAACTATGAAGGTTAGGTGAGCGGATACTCTCTGTAGCTTGCCGGCTCTCCGAGAGTGGAGGAGGAATCAAACCCGGGTTTCCCAGGTCGGCTGCGTGCAAGGCAAACGCCCTACCCGCTATGCTATCGCTCCAGTCCTAGTTTAGGATATTTGATGTGTTAGAATATCAATACTAGATTTGGGGGAGTGTATGAAAACCATGGGTAAAACATGGGTTTATAAATTCTGAAAGGAATTTATTTTTATTATTTCCCATAATAAAGGAAAATGGACAAATATGCAATTCACTGGTGAGGTCAGTTAACTGTTGAGTTGTTTTGTATTCTACAGACAAGTGGTTTGCAAAGTGTGCTCTCTGACTCAGTAGCATCAATAGTACCTGGAACACAAATTTTTGAATCCAAGAATTTGCACTGAATCAGAGGTTCTGGAGATGAGACCCAGAAATCTGTGACAAGTCCTTCAAGTGACTTTGACTAAAGTTGGAGAACTTCATATAGGGACAAACCACTGCACTAAGAGTTTTTAATTTTAATTATAGAGTTGTGGACTGGGTATAGAAATAACTGTCTGAGTTCTCATTGGATACAAACATGCACATTTTATCTTCATGATACTTTTAAAGCTACAAAAAATATTAGGGGTTTGGATTAGAGATTACTAAGTGACGTGGAATTTCAAACATTTTTATTAAGCAGTAAATATTTCTCCCAAAATAGCAGTATATGAAATATAAAAACAGGACTCCTTGATTGGAATACTAGCCTGGTACTCTTACTTTCTTACATAGTCTTAGTGGTCTTACTCACCTGGTGTTGCTTAATTAGTCTCAACTAGTCTTACTAGTGATGAGCAGCATCACTCTAGGCCAGTCGGGTTCTAAAGTTAGAGTCCTAAGCACCAGGACACCTTAAAAATTCCTACACAATGTGATATAATATATTAGGCTGACCTAACAATAATTTACTTAAACATGTTAACTCAGAGACAGAACTGAGATTACAAGTCTTGTGTTCAAGACTGGCATATACCTCTACAAACAGAGTGTCCACAGGTCTGTTTCCTTGACCTTAGCACCCTCACTTATTAAATAATGTTAACTCAAATTCTTGTTGTACCTGTATTACAGGGTTGTTGAGAGTATCAAATAAAATCTTGTAAGCAAACATACTTTATAAATTGCTAAGACCTGTCTAATTGGAAAGGATTCTTGTGGAGAAGTAATCCTTCCAGGCAGTTTTCTTTGTAACTTGTGCCAAAGATAGGTACAGGTAGGGTATGTAGTTTCTTCTTTATCTTCTAGGGATACAAATATAATTTTTCTTCTAATTAAAACCTGCTTACCAGGAAGTTCCACTTTAAACAATATGCTTTGACAGGCTTAAGTGTTGAGTCATTCTACAAAATTCATAAAACTAATATTTTGGATAATTAGTTTTTCTTAACTATTTGGGATAATTATTTCTTGATTATTTGGGTTAATTAGTTTTTCTTATTCCCAAAATTCTAATAGGGAAGGTCAATTTTAGAATAGGTTGACAGCATTTGATTTTTATATCAGAAAGATTTTTTTTTAATTTTTTAATTTTATTTATTTATTGAATCACTGTGGGAAAGGTTACAAAGCTTTCAGGTTTATGTCTCAGTCATGCAAATATCAAACACATTTCCCTTTACCAATACTTATTTTTTACCATGAAGAACCCCAATAAAACCCCACCCCCCACCCCTCCCCGTCCCTGTGAGGCAGATGAATTCTAGTTAACACTCTATCTGCTTTGATTAGATTCATTGTTCCAATAAAAGATTCACCACTATTATTTAGAGTTTACCCCCCCCCCCCAAATCAGAGATGCTGAAAAAGCATTGTGAAGTGATTTGCTTTCTACAGCTGGGTTCAAGAATTAAATGTTGGTTTTGGATTTCTGCTATTTTACCTATTGACCCTGGAAGTAATTCTACTGAAAGTCAGATAGTTAAGAAATTGGTTTCTGTGTTCTGGAGTCGTGTCCGTGCTGGAGAGCCGCTCGCGGGGGGCAACCGGTGGCCTCGGTAGGGCGTGAAGGGCGGAGCGAAACGCCCCCCTTCCCATGAGGTTTTAGTCGCCCCCACACTCCCGACTCATACCTGCTGTCCACAAGGCTCCCATGTGGCCGCCATCTCAGAAAGATTTTTTGTACAATATTAACATAATTATTTGACTTTTCTTGTATATTCTGGGAAAGATACATTTATCCATCTCAAATGCCAAAGAAACACTAATACTATGTTTTATGACTATTTCATCATTAGGGAAGCCTTAATACTTCCTAGTTTAAATTATCACCTAGGCATGGTTCCAGGGTTAGTCAAGTTTAAAATTTATTTATTTCTAAACCCTCAGGGTGCCAATTAGTCAGGTTTATGGCCTACTTATTTTCAACCCCGTAGGGTGCCCAGAAGGTCAGCATGGCGAGAAACCATCTGAAGAAAAAGACAACTGCCAATTCTCTCTTTGGACACTTGGAAGGACATATGAGAGACCTACAAAGATTTCCTAAAAGCATCTCACTTTACATCTTCGGAAGACATTTAAAAATTATTTTAGTTATTTAAAATTTTACAAAAATGCCAATAGTGAGTCTCAGGAGCACAACATTTTCACTGCACCTTGCCCAGAGTGCCGATCCCTTCCACCATGTCATAGGGGCCTCCTCCTCTGGTCACTATTTCTTTTGTGGTGCAGAAGTGTCTTTAATCAGATGTTCGTCTTTGCTTCTCTTTGCTTGGCCAGTGGCACTGAATTGTTTAAGATGACTTTTGATTTATTGTCATTGTTCTGCCTATATTTTCCTCAACACATTCTATGGATTAAAGTCTAATGTGGTTCCCATAGAGGTTTTTAAACCATTTTGAATTGACTTTTGTGTAAGGTGTGAAAAAAGGGTCTGAGTTCTTTTTTTTCAACATGTGCCTGACCAGTTTTCTCAACACCATTTGCTGAAGAGGCTTTCCTTACTCTTAGCTCCTTTGTGAAATGACCATAAGACCATCTGTGCTCTTAATTATATTCCATTGGTGTGTGAGTCTGTCCTTATTTCAGTACCACACTATCTTCATCACTAGAGCTTTATAGTATAGTATAAAGTTGGGGAAAGAGAAGCCTCTCATCTTTGTTTTAGGATTTCAGAAGCCTCTCACCTTTGTTTTAGGATTTCTTTGGATTTTCTGGGGGTTTTATTACTCTATAAATTAAGCATCTTATCTATGTATTTAAAAATGTCATGGGTATTTTTATTTATTTTGGGGGCCATACTTAGCAGTTCTCAGAGCTTACTCCTGACTTTGAGTTCAGAGATCACTCTTGGCAGGCTCCGGAGACTTTATGAGTGCTAGGGATTGGACCTGGGTCAGCTGCATGCAAAGCAAGCACCCTGTTCACTGTACTATCACTTCAGCCCCATATCATGAGTACTTTATTATAGAGATTTCATTGAATCTGTATATTGCTTTAGGTATGATTACCATTTTGACAATATTAGTCCTTCCAATCCATGAACAGGAAATATGTTTCCATTTCTTTGGGTTTTTTTTTTGTTTCTTATAGTATTCTTTACATATCTTTCACCTCTTTTGTTAAGTCAATTTTCAGGTACCTGAACTTTTGAGGTGCAACGGTAAATGTTTTTTTTTCTTTTATTTATCTCTCCTCTATTTTATTGTCTGTGTATAGGAATGCAATAGATTTTTTTCATGTTGATTTTCTAGTCTGATATTACTGGACAAGTTTATTGTTTATAGGAATTTTTTTGGAGCGTTTTTGAATAGTGATGGTTTAATTTTTTTTTTCTAATCTGGATGCCTTAATAACTCTTTCTTGCCTAATTCCTATGGCCAGGACTCTCAATTCTATATTGAATAATAGTGGTGAGAGTGATCAACTTGTCTTGTGCCTGATTTTAGTGGTAAGGCTTTAAGTTTTCTCCATTGAGTAATATGTTAGTTGTGAGTTTGTGATAAGTGACTATATTGAGAAAAATTCCTTATATTATTATTTAATTGAGAGTTTTGTTTTATCATGAATGGGTATTGGATTTTGTCAAATGCCTTCTTACAATCTATTGACATCATATGTGATTTTAATTTTTCTTAGTATTAATAAGGTGTTACAGGTTAAACCATTCTTGTACTATGGAATAAACCCCAGTTGACCATGCTGCATGATGTCTTTGATGTGTTGTTGGATTTGGTTTGCTAATATTTTGTTTAGGATCTTTGTGTCCATTTTTATTAGGGGTATAGGTCTTGCTTTTCTTTTTCAGAGTGTCTCTGGTTAGTTTTGGTATTGGGAGACTGTTTGCCTTGACAGAAACATTTTGGTAGGGTTTCTGTTTGTTCAACTTTCTGGAAGCCTGAAAAGAATTGGAAGTAGATCTATAAAGGTTTGGAAGAACATACTAGTAAATCTATCTGGGCCCAAGATCTTATTTTGAGAGAGATTATTGATTTTAATTTAAATTTTCTTGACAGTAGTTGGTCTGTAAAAATTTTTTATTTCCTCTTAGTGCAACCTTTGAAGTTGATTCAGTTTGATTCAGTTCATTAGAGTCTTATTTTTGGGGGGAATCTAGGTAATTATTCCTTCCAAGAACCAGATCCTGGTTTCATTAATCTTTTGATTAATGGAAATTTGATTTAGTTTAAATTTCTGCTCTGTTTTGTTATTTCATTTCTTTTGCTTGTTTTGGGGCCCCCTTGTTGGTCTTTCTCTAACTGCTTGAGTTGTACATTTAAGTTATTTATTTGGGTCCATCCTTCTTTCCTAATGAATCCTTCAATTGTTATGAACTTTCCACTTAGCACTACTATCGTTTTATAACAGGTGTCTTAATTTTTATTTGTTTTCAAGAATCTTCTGATTTCTTTTCTGATTTAATCTTTTTTTCCCTTCTGATTTAATCTTGAACTCACTGGTTGTTTAGTAATAAGTTGCTTAATTTCCAAGTATTCGAGATTTTTCTCCATTTCTTTTTTTGATTAATTTACATTTTAAAATCACCATGGTCTTAGAGAATAGCTAATAATATTTCAATCTTCTCGATTTCATGGAGATATGTTTTGTAACCCAGATTGTGGTTTATCTTAGACAATGTCTTATGTACACTGGAGAATAAAATGGACTCTACTTTTTAGGGATGAGAAGTGTGTGTGCTATTTATTTATTTTAATTTTTTTCTATCTTCTGTTGTTTTCTAAATGTTTATAGTATCACATCTTGGAGCTCACTGATTCTTTCCTTACTGCTAGCACTCTGATGATGAGGTCTTCTATTGAATTTTCTATTTCATCTACCAATTCTGTCACTTCTGACTATAATTTTCTCATTTATGCTCCCATGCTTTGTTGTACTGATACCATTATTTCTTTGAGTTTATGCACATTCTCATCATGGTGTCTCTAAAGTTGTTATCTTATACTACTGATTTTTACTGGAAGAGCCTTCTGGGCTATTATCATCATCATTAACCGTGGTGAGTTTCTATGAGGTTTCCCTATTGAGTCTGCTCTGGACCAGGGATGAATCTTTGTAGTTAACCCATTCCCCTGAGGGATCTCTGTAAAGTATTCAGATGAGTGTTTCTCTTTTCCTTCCAAGTTGACCTAACCCAGACAATTTTCTGTTTAGGCTTGTTGTTTATTCAATTCTGGGTATAGAATACAGTGCTACTTAAATGTCAATGTCTCTCCCTCTTGTGGTTGTAATTTGGGGTTCTATGGTTGTTTACTACCAGAATTGTCTTGTATTTTTTTTGTCTCTAGATAAAAGATAGGTGAATGAAGTTAGCAATGAGTTACTATTAGTACTGTATCTTTGCAAGCAGAGAGCTATCATGTGGTTCTGTTGTTCTGAACCCAAGAAACTATTCCACCTGCAGGCAAACATGCATGGTCCTCCCAACTGATGCTCACCTACTGGAGCCAGGATCCCTCAGAATTCACAGGCCTAGCTCCTAGGGGAGATGAGACAGAGAAGAGAAGTATACAATGTGAAGAAGTGGAAAAGGAGCTTCTGCTCTGCCGAAGCAGCTGTGGTGTGCAGTGTGACTTCTGGCCAGTTTGAAGTTGTAAAGATGTCCTGGGACTTCTGACCTATAGGCAAAGACACACAAATATCCAACAAGTTTGTGCCAACTCAGGATCCAAAGTTACAGCTGCTAGAAAGGAGGGAGTAGAGGCACTCCTGTCCAAACAGTGGCACCAATAAAAAGCAAAGAGTTGTGTGTCCCATGATTTAAAAGGAGCAAGCGATTGTGGTGGTCTGAGTTTGTAGTGAGCTCCTGTGGTATATAATTTCCAGCAGGTATGATGTCCATGCAGTTCTGGGGAAGGTGTTCCAAAATGACTCTGGGGTGTGGGCGTTGGGATCCTTCATCTGTGGGCACCTAGGCAGAAACAAAATGAGGCCATGATGAGAGCACTTTTTGACACTTTTCACTTAAAACAGACAGCAGAACAGGGGCTGAATCCAAGATAGCATAGGGAGGGGCCTCGGATGTTTAGAACCCACATAAGGAGGCTATTTATTTTGCCAGCTTTCTTAAAGACATTTTTGCATTATTTTGAATGTCAATAACACGGTTAAAGGCAAACAGAACTCCTTGAGAAGGAATAAAAACCGCCTAGACAAGGACTTACTCATGACCACCCCGTGTTTGGATAGAGTGGCTGTCAGCTTTCCAGATCTTCTGAGCTAGGTAGCAGTCTTGAAACAAGTCTCCTATAGGCAAACTCACTCACTCACAAAATGATGCCAGTATTTGCCACTGATTAGACTGTGCTTTGACTCCACAAACAGCTGAGAAACACTGGTGATGGAAGTATTAGGATTAAGTGTGCAGTAGGGTAAAGAAAAAGGCTCAGAAGAGAGCAAAGTGTGTTCCAAGATTGGAAGGAAATCCATCGGCCATAGGGTGATCACTGCAGATCAAGTCAATAAGAATACTGGCCAGTGATGGGTCAAACCAGATGTCAATTGGCTCCTTTACCTCATTTCTGTGATAAAACCCCTGCAGCATGGTCTTCTCACGGTGTGGCAGGAGGCCAGGGGCTAATACCCATGGGCCTCAGGTCTGAGGAGTGTAGGAAATGGCACTAGCTCCCAACTTCCTCTTCAGAAAGAATAACTTCACCAGTTTTTATTTCAAATTTTGGGAAACTGAGGAAGGAAGAGCCAGAACTCCATGGATTAAAAGAAAGTGATTGAGAGGAGGTGACACTGAAAGATGGTAAAAAGTTGTGTCTGATACCTTATCAGCAACAGTACAGTAAATCACATTGCAAAAATGTATATATAAACATAAAAAACATGCCTCTTGTAAAAGCAGGGTAGAAAGCAAATAGGGAAGGGCATTGGTGGAGGGAAGTGGACACTGGTGAAGGGATTGGTGTTGAATACATTTTATGCCTGGAACCCAATCATGAATAGTTTTGTAACTTCATGGGGACTTGATTTAAAAAGATTTTTTTAAATAAAAGAAAATGGTTAAGACAAGCAATCCAAAATAAATTATTTCACATTTTCCTATGGGGCAGACTTGGGTGGTGGTGTGGGAAAATTTGAAATAATGGTGGTGGGAAGGTAATGATGGTGGGATTGGTGTTGAAATACCGAATGTAAACAATTATTGTGAACAATTCTATAAAAATAACATTTTAAAAATAAAAAAAGAAGATAGTTTAGAAATGGCTGAAGAGATATTGCAGTGGGGATCATTGCATGCAGTTTCATGTAGCAACTGGCTTTGATCCCTTAAGCCCCAGATGGCTCTCCAAGCCTGCCAGGAGTGATCCCTGAGTAAAGAATAAGGAGTAAGCATGGAGCACTGCCAGATGTGGCTCAAAAAGAGAGTGGTTTAATTTTCTCTAGATTACAAAAACAAAAAAAGCCCCAAATGGAAAGACATAAAGGAAGAAATCAAGAGGAGGAGTAACATTGGGAATAAAATAGGAAAAGTAACATAGGGGCAAGGGACAGGGACCTTAAGCTTGTTTGGGGTATAAGGATAAGGTGTCTGTATATATGTCTGAACCACCAGATCCAACACTACTATAAGCATGTGACTCAAACTACAATAATTAAACTGAAAAATGTATTTGTAAAAGAATCAGGGTGAGGTTTGGGAGGGAATCTGGGGTAATTGGTGGAGGTATGTGTTTTGTATTTTACCTCTCATTCTGTTAGATTCCCCAAGTCAGGCTTGGTTACTTATAAAGACAAACCTTCTGATGACTCTGGATTTTTGTACTTGTAGTGAATTATTTGCTTTTCTTTTCCCCCATAACCTTTTCATATTTTACTATAGAACAATGTTCTTTTCTTAAACACAGAAAACTGTTAATACTATGCTCCTAATATTTGGAAGTTAATTGACACTGAAATATTCCTACTGTGGGCATCCATAATAATTGGTTGACTCAGGCTTCGATTGCTGTAGTTCCTAACACCCCAACACCGAGGGATCTCTGGATGGACCCAGGGGCAAGACAGAAAAGCTATGCCAGCTTCAAAATAGGGCAGTCTAGAAATCATAAAGCATGGTCTTCATACCAGCCATGATGACAGCACCCCTTGAGGTAGGAAAAGCTAAACTGACCTCAGTAATTAGTCTGGGATTTACAGTAAAAGCCCAGACAGTTTTTCCCCCGGACCCTAGAGAGCTAAGTTTTGGGATCTATATGTCTTGTGTGTTTATCAAAATTAGTGCAAATATTAATAAGAAGTAAACTTAATTGTTTAATATGTACTAGCAACAAAAGAAAGAGAAAAGCAATATGGATGCTTATTGCCCCTGAGCAAATTTCTCAGTATAGATGCAAGAGTGTCTCCTTGAGTTAATCCTCCTCAAAGAATTGCCTCCACCAAAATGTTTTACCTCTGTAAATGATTAATCACACCTACGTTCAGTCCTATGCCTCGAACCCCCTCAGATAATCTATGCAGGCTGTTCAGTCCTGGAATAAAATCGCCATTTTGACCATCAGTTGTAGTTTCTGTCTTTCTCTTCCTCCACCAGGAAGGCCAGGGAGGCTGTTCTTGGCCACAAAACGTGCTGTACCAAAGGACCCCTGTCTCACACTTTTCACAACAGTAAGGTCATGGTGTGAACAAACTTGCTGAGACTTGACATTTTTTCACAGATTTGAAAAAAAATCTCTGTCATTTTCATTCTTTCTGGCTCAGAAGCAATAAGCACAGACTGTCTCTTAGAGTGCAGACACCGAGCTAAAAGCACGTACTGAAGAAGGGTGAGGCCAAGAATGAGGACCAGCCTCTCTGAACAGAACTGGCTCCCAATCTTCTCCATCAGTGCTTAGCAAGTGTTGATAGAATCATTCACTTTCCCCTTCTCCCAGCCTCTAATGTTTTGGACTTGTTCTCAAGACCAACAAAACCTGTTTTCCTTCTTTCATACCTGAGTCCCCAGAAACTGACTTCCTACTTCAGTGACCCCTGAGCACTGCCTTCAAGCTGAGGCTGAAAAGCAGCCTTCACACACACATGCACACACTTTCACACACATTCGCACACTTACACAGTCACACACGCACACACCACACACATTCACACACTTACACAGTCACTCACACATGAATACACCTTCATACATGCATCCACATATATTGCTCACACAGTCACATATCTTCACTCCCATATGTGCAGACTGCCTCTGCCACACTATTGCACCCTGCTTTCAGGCCAGCTACTCGGAACAGACAGTCGCATACTCAAAGATGTTAGTTTGGACTTAGGTGACAGCTCCTGCCTTCCATAGTCCTACCCAAATGAAAACAACTGTCATCCATCTCTCCGGAGGCTAAGGCCTTTTATCCCTCTAGTCTACCCTGACCAAGTAGCGCTTCTCAAGAGTGAAGTCCAAAACAAACCAGCTGAGGATCAGATCAAAATGGATACTCTGATTCATTAAGTTTCTGGCAGTGTCAGAGAGCCTGTGTTTCTAAGAAGTTTCTAGGTGATGCCAGAGGTTCAGATCACTCTGAAGGGTAAGAAGAGCGTATGTACAGACTGACTATCCCAATACCCCCGGGAGGGGTCTGGTATATGTTGCTCTTGCTTTCAGCATAAGAGCAAACGTGTTAAGCATGCTGTGTGGCCACGGGCATGCTATTAAGAACTCTTCTCAGTTTTCAAAGGAGCTTACAACCCAAAAAAACAAAAATCTTTATTTTTAGCTTATTTTAATTTTTATTTATTTTTGGATGAGGCTTCCAAACAATAATAGCCACCCAGGCTCAGGGCCCAACAGAGCTGGAGGCCACCCAGATTCCCCTTGGGGTGCTCAGCGGGTACCAGAGCCAGGCCAGCAGTGCGTGGCAGTCTTCAGGGCCGCCCCCAGTGCTGGGGGCAGGTGGTGCTGGAGATCACAGCTGAGGCCTTGTACATATAAGGCATATATTCCTGACCCCTGGGCTATTTTCCCAGCACACACTTAAAACATCCCTATGAGATTACTGTCATGACGATTTTGTAACGAAAAATCAGTGCAGGGAAGTTAATGCAGCATTCAGAGTTACACTAGTGGGAAATGGCAGCTGGGTCCTGTGCACATGGCTCAGCTACTGTACTTTCCAGGATACACTAAGCCCCATTTCTCAACTTCTGTCAAAATTCATACTGTGGGAGTTCTTACGTGGTTTCCTGCCGAATATTACCTTCTAGTCTAGTTGTCTGTCTGCACCAGACCCTGATCCACTTGGAAACTCAACATGCACCGAATTCTTATTCCAGTTCTTTCTCTCCTTCCCAGTCACCAGATGGGGGCCTGCCATTGGACAGTCCACTATGCCTGACTACTCAAAACATTATTTCACATCATAAATCACTTCTAGGAACTAGGCATCAGACTCCCGTACCCTCTTCTTGATATCCCACCCTCAGAGTTCTTTGGAGTTTCACACTATCAGGCATTTTAAGGAACTGTGTGATAAGATTTTTGTAGAGAAGGAAAGAAGCAGCACTGATTTAAGTGAGCTTCATTCTCCAACATCTTGACCTAGGAAGGTGAACTGAGATGATCAAGACAACCTTCCCTTAGGAATGAATACAGTAGTGAATAGAGTCCCTGTGACTTGGTCCAAAACCCATTTTCTGCTTTTTGCAGTTGCTTTCTGTGGCTCTGGAGAGAGCAAAGAGAGGGAATAGTCTGGAGGATGGCATACAGACCATTGGAACTCAGGTTTTGGATTTGACCTCCATGGTGCTTCTGCCTCCTTTTCCTGCTGCCCTACTTAGCAGGACCTGCTTCTCCAGTACTCACGGAACTAACTTTCTCTTGGCTCAGGCTTTCCCATTTAACTTCTTAGGGAGGGGAAGGGAAATATAGGATATATTTGCTATTGCTTTGCTGCCTTATTTTACTTTAGGTTGCAAATGTTAGAAATTGAAACTTTCACTGTCAGTCCTCAGTGATAATGTTTTCTTAGATTGTTACTCACTGAAATCCATCCTATTATAGGGCACTCAGTTTGAACAGCATAAATTTGTGAGAAATCTTGTTTTTTAAATAGCAGCCTTCATCATGGAAGCCTTTATTAATTAGTTATATTTCTCACTCCTCCTCCCCCTTCTCTTTGCTGCTATCAACGTTGCTGTCATGACTGTGGGTTGGTTGTACACATGTCTCGTTATCGGACTGGAGCATTTAGCTCTGTGCTTGACAGCACTTACACCTCAGGTTTTGGTGCTCAATGAGGTCTGCACTTGTGGCGCTTTCTCACATCCTCCCTAGGGGTCATTTTAGTGCTCACATGAGAGCTCATCAGGCTTTGCAGTGGATGTGGCACTCACACGTTTTTTTAGTTGTGGTACTTGCTAGGATCACACCTCTTTGTGGTGCTTATACATACCTACTTGTGGCATGGCCATAAATTGTTTGTAGCACTGAGGTCACAGAGCGGTCAAACTCAGTAGGGGTTCCGGGATTGTGCTCAGGCATATACAACACCAGGAATTTGAACTAACGGCCACAAGTTTGCAAGACAGGCGTTTCAATCCACCATGCCATTCCTCTGGGTTGCCTCTAGCGAAAAAACATCTGTAAACCATTTCTCATACTCATATGGACACTTGAAATAATCACAAACTAGACTTCAGGCAATCATTTATAGATCTTATGTCACTTTGGTGACATCTGACACCGTTTAAGTGTTCCTTCCTTCCACCACCATCCCCAAACTACTAAAGCCAGGCCCGATTTTGCCCTGGAGCCTCGGGTCCTAGAGTTTCATGTGGCTATATTTTCTCCTGACACTACTTGGCTCCTTTAACTAGGTACCATGGCCATCCCTCTATTAGTCAACCCAGGTTCTTTTGCACTAACCCTAAGGAAGACAAATGTAAACATGTTTATGGTCATCAGTGGTTTGCAGTTTCCTTTAATTCAAAGTTACAGCCCCCTCAGTGTTCGTTGTGGTTTTGATGCAAACTCCAGAACCATTTGTTTACTCTTAACATGGAGATATCTGCTGGTGCTTCAGCCTAACTAACCACAGCATCCTGTAGTCAAAGATGATATAGCTGTGAAAATTTGGGGCTTACCCAGAGTTTACATACATTTTGAAACCTTTTGAGTGTTATTTGACCTAAGGCTCTAAGAAGTAATTAAGAATTAAATTTCAAAGCTTTACATCAGTATTTTCCTTTTGTACTTCACTCATCTAGAAATTTATTTTGTTAAACTGTATATTTTTTGGCAATTTTCTGGCCATCTATGTTACAAATTCCTTTGAATTCAAAGGCAAATCCTTGGTAACACTAATAGTACTGACTAGAAATTAGTTTTGAAGTTAACAAAAGGGAAAAGCTAAATCAGTTTTCAGGTATCCTAAGAGCTAACTAATTCAAGTTTATATTTTTTGTTTGTTTATGAGTTGTACCCAGTAATGCTCAGGGCTTACCCCTGACTTTGTGCTCAGGGACTGCTCCTGGTGGGCCTTAGGGATAGAACCTTGCTTGGCCACTTACCTGCTGTACTATCTCTCCTGCTCCAATTAAAGGATACTTTTTAATTTCTCTAAGTCAACTTGTTATTTTTTGTCTTATATTTTAAAAGTTTACATAGAAATGTCTGACTAAAAACTGAACAAAGTGATAGCCATTTGTCTATTGGAATCAAATTTTGTTGATGGACATTGTGGGGCAACACATTTTGGGCACTCAAGTCAAAATTATTATCATAACTCAGAAGACTCTCAGACTCGGCAGAATTTCTTCTGGATCCCACACAAGGCTCAGTCATCAGATATACCCTGGAGGTGGGCAGGTGAGCCCAGGGTCTACCCAAATAGAGCTCTGGTTGCTGAAAATCACCACACTCCACAATTGCCGCCATGCTCCTGGCAAGACTCCATTTGCTTGAGAGAAGCCTCACCCAAAAATTAATCTGTTGGATAACTCAGGTCTGTGGGTTTTGTGACTGAAATTGCCAGGCATTCACAGTCAAGGATGGGTTACCTTCCCCCCATCTCCCTGCGCCTCCAGAAGTCCCAGTCCAGAAGTCATACATATGTCTCAAAGTCACCACCCAGTTAAAAATTTAGCACCAGCTGTTATCACCCTGTTAAAAAATGTGGGCACCCTGGAGCGCACAGGCACTACATCTCAAACTCTACCACACTGATAAACCAGGAGTAGCACATCAGATTGGTTGGGATGTAATGGAGAAAGCAACCAATCTCGATTAACAAAATATCAACACAGAAAACTTAACCTGTAACAATATCACAAGGGCTTAATGGCTCCATGGTGAGGTATAACAATCTTCACTAACTTTCTTCTAAGGAAATATTTTTTGATCATCTTTTTTTTTTTTTCAATGTAGGAGTACTGCTATTTATTCAGCCACTGATTAGCTGATTGATTTGGGCATGAACTCCACCTTACTTTTTTTTTTTCATAGTTTTATTTATTTATTTATTTATTTTTCTTCTTATACTTATTATTGAATCACTGTGGGAAAAGTTACTAAGATTTCAGGTTTAAGTCTCGATCATACAATGATCAAACACCTCTCCCTTCACCAGGACTCATTTTTCACCACCAAGAACCCCAATATACCCCCTTCCTACCCTTCCCAATGCCTGTGAGGCAGATAATTTCCACTTAATTCTTCTCTACATTGATTACATTCATTATTTCGACGAAAGATGCACCATTATTGTTTAGAATTTTCCCCCCAACAATCAAAATTGCTGAAAAGGCATTGTGAAATACTTTGTTTTCTATAGCTGGTTATAAGAATCATATAATGATTTTGGATTTCTGCAAAGAGCCAGATAATTAAGAGATTGGCTTCTGTAAGTCTGGTGTTATGGCTGTACCGGAGAGCTGCTTGTGGGAGGCAACTTGTGACCTCGGTAGGGCATGAAGGATGAGCCGGTACCGCCCCCCTTCCCATGAGACAACAGTTGCCCCTTCACCACTGGCTCATACCTGGCTTCCCTATAAGCTCTGAAGTGGTGGCCACCTTGCTGCCGGGGGAGGGGGGTGAGGGGGAGAAGGTGGAAGGGAGCAACACCTTTCCACCCTTTCCCTCCCGGGGAGGCATGGCGCCAGAGTTTAATGCATGGTCCATTCACTTTTCTGCCACAACTGCTGGGCTCTGAACTAAGTCCTTTTGCTTCTGGAGCCATGGCCGTGCCTGAGAGCCGCTTGTGGGGGGCAACTCGTGACCTCAATAGGGTGTGAAGGAGTCGGTACCGTCCCCCTTCCCATGAGACTGCAGTTGCCCCGTCAATGCCGGCTCATACCTGGCTTTCCAAGAAGCTCTGAGGCGATGGCCACCTTGCTGCTGGTGGGGAGAAAGGCAGATTGATCATCTTTTTAGCAAATTATTTATAACAAACAATCACTGTCACTGTCCTCCCATTGTTCATTGATTTTTCTCAAGCGGGTCCAGTAACATCTCCATTGTGAGACTTTGTTGTTACTGTGTTTGGCATATCGAATACGTCACGAGTAACTTGCCAGGCTTTGCTGTGTGGGCGAGTTACTCTCGGTAGCTTGCTGGGCTCTCCGAGAGGGGCGGAGGAATCGAACTCGGGTCGGCCATGTTGGCTGCGTGCAAGACAAATGCCCTACACGTTGTGCTATTGCTCTAGCCACAATGAAATATAAATAATTCAATAAAATGAAATCCCTTGAAGGTAGGAATTATGTATTATACTTTTTTATATACTTAGTTTTTCAATGTGTTTTTAGCCACCATAATTTACAACACTGCTAATAAGAGTCTCATACATGCAATGTTCCAACCCCAGCCCTGCCACCAGAGTGTTAATGTCCCTCCACCAATATCTCAAGGTCATTTCCTACCCTCTCTAAGACATCTTTGCTTAGAAAAATCAGTTTTATGCAGCTCCTCAGGTTTTTCTGCTATTAGACATTTATTATTCTCTTAATTCATCTCTTTATTTCCTCACATGAAAGCAACCACTCTGTATCTGACTTACAAACTTCTCTAGTTCCTCCATATAGCGTATATGAGTTCATCTTATAGCTGAGTAGTATTTCATCACTCTCTCTCTCTCTCTCTCTCTCACACACACACACACACACACACAAACCACATAGTCTTTATCCACTCATTTGTTCATCATATTTACCTTCCTGTTCTTCAGGAACTCGAATGGTTTTTATGTTGCTCCTTTTAAACTCTTCCAGTATTTCTGTGGTATGCTGCTCATTTCTTTTCACACTATTTTCCACATCCTGCTGTTTTTTAGTAGTTTCTTCCATTTCATCTGGAGCTCCTTGATATATTCCTCAGCTACTATCAATTTGCTGTTGCAAACTTCTATTGAGATTTTTAAAAAATCATTTATTTATTTATTATATCACCTACTATACTCTTCATTTTCGCTTGTAGTTTTCTTGCTTTAGATTCTTTCATGTGACTTGCTATCATTTCCTCATAATGATGCCACTGAAGTCTGTCTGAGGATGTGCTGAGTCGGTTGATGCTGGTTGAGCTTCTGTACTATTGCTTTTGCTCATTGAGCTTGGTGGGTGTCTATCCACCTTCTCCACTGGGTTTGCTGGGTTCCTGCTGTGCTGAGGGTAGATCTTTGTAGTTAGTCCACCAGAGGTCTCTGAGGATAGGCTAGGAATGGCTCATTTCCTTTCCTGTCCTTCTTCACCTTGTGATAGGAAGAATAATTGGTAGGATGTGGCAGGCAGTGAGCAGCTTTTTTCTTTTTTTTTTTTTTGATAAAGTATCTGTTCAGTTCTTCTCACAATTAAAAAAATTATTTAAACACCATGATTTACAGAGTTGTTCACAATACAGTTGTTTCAGGTGTTCAATATTTCAACACCAATTCCACCACCAAAGTTCCCTTCTCTTCACCGATGTCCCTAGTTTCTAGTCCCATCCCCAAGCCTGCTCCCTTATCACGCATTAATTGATGTGCTTTATATTGCTTGTTATGACATATGTCTCATGTTGGTGTTGCTATAGTCATGGCCTGAGAATTTATTGCGCTGCTAGGTGTGAGTTGGGCCTTATGTGTCATTGTTCTCACTCACTGATTTTAGTAGGCTTCTGTTCAATTTTCCCATCTAATTTTCTAATTTCTCCTCGGCTGTCAGCTCTGTGAAGTTTGAAGGTACTGCATAATCACACATGTGACTGTTTGCTTCAGGGGCTTTGGAGCTGGGAGATCTGCAGATGTCTCTCTGGACTGCAAACCACAATAGAGAGAGAGAGAGAGAGAGAGAGAGAGAGAGAGAGAGAGAGAGAGAGAGAGAAAGAGAGAGAGAGGTAGACAGAGACAGAGAGACTCAGAGAGATAGAGAAACAGAGACAGAGAGACATAGAGAGATAGACAGAGAGACAGACACAGACAGAGAGACACAGAGACAGAGAAAGAAAGAGAGTGAAAAAAAGTGCCATAGAGGCAGGCTGAGGGAGAGGGGAACAGGAGGGAAACTGAAAACATTAGTGGTGTGAAATGTACACTGATGAAGGGACAGGTGTTGGAACATTATATGACTGAAACTCAATGATGAACAACTTTGTAACTGTGTATCTCATGATGATTCAATGAAAAAAAGGAGGGAGGGAGATTTGTGTATGGTGCGAAGAATCCAGGTTCTTTTTTTTGTTTTTTTTTGTGCATGTGTCTAACCAGGTTTTCCAATGCCATTTGTTGAACTGCTAATACCTTTGTCCATGTAAATTCTTTTTCATTGACTGTGGTATATGATCTTCTTAATGTATTGATGTACTGTTGTTTTCAGTTCACTAATATGTTGAAGATCTTTGCATTTTTATTTATTTATTTATTTATTTATTTATTGCTTTTTGGGTCACAACCGGCAATGCACAGGGGCCATTTCTGGCTCTGCACTCAGGAATTACTCCTGGCGGCGCTCAGGGGACCATATGGGATGCTGGGAATCGAACTCAGGTCGGCCGCGTGCAAGGCAAACGCCCTACCCACTGTGCTATCGCTCCAGCCCCCTGCATTTATTTTGTTTGTTTGATTTTTGTTTATTAGTCTCGAGGCTATACCTGCAGTATTCAAGGCTTACTCCTAGTTCTGTGCTCAGGGATCATTCCTAATGAAGATATACATGGGAGACCATATGTATTCTGGGGATTGAACCAGGGTTAGCTGTGTGCAAGGCAAGTACCCTACTGGTAGTATTATCACTTGGGCTCCAGATCTTTGTATTTGTCTATAATTTTCTTTTAAAATTTTATTTCTGTCTGCTTTTATCAGGGTGTTACTATCTCCTACTACAATTGTGTTGCTGTCAATACTCATGTCTATTAGCAGTTGCTTTATATATTTTGATATGTTTATAATTATAAAGTCTTCTTGATTATAGAATACTTGATCATTAAATAATGACCATCCCTCACCCTTTTAATGTTTTGTTTTTTAATTTTAAGTCTTTGTTGTCTGATATAAGCATGGCTGTTTGACTCTTTTTAGGCAGTTGTTTGCCTTTAAAATTGTTCTCCAGCCTTTTACTTTGGACTGTGTTTGTCATGAGTGTTCAGATGTATCTCTTGGCAGCAGTAGAAAGTTGGCTTCAGTTTTCTGATCCACCATGACATTCTGTGCTTTTTGATCAGTGATTTAAACCGCTGATATTAACAAGATCATTGAGATGAAGGCATATATTGATATATTTTGTAGAAATTATGAGAATTTGTAAAATCCATCTTGCCTTTTAAAGAATACCATTTAATGCTTTTTGTAATGCTGGTTTCACAGCTTTGAACTTAAGCTTGTCCATAAAGCTTTGTCATTTTTTAATATCAACCTTGCTGGATAGAATACTATTGTTGAGATATTTATTTAATTCAACTTGTTTGCCATATCTCACCACATTCTTCTGTACTACAGAGCTTCATTTGAATGATCTGCTGTGAAAAATATGGAGGATCCTTTGTATCTAAGTTTCTTATTTGATCTTGGTGTTCTCAGGATTCTATCTCTATCTTTGGCTTCTGTCATTTGAATTTAGACACTGTGCCTTGGAGTTTTGCCCTTCTGATTTCTTTTAACTGTTAAAAATCTTTTGAGTCTCTTGAATCTGGGTGCCTGACTTAATCTTCAAGTCAGGAAAATTCTTAAGTTATACTTTATGTGACCCACAGTTCTTTGATGGCTCCTTTTTCTTTATTGTTTATAATCTTTATATTGTTCCTTTAGAACTCATTCCATAATTCTCTGGTATATTCATTTTTTGCATTTCTTCCCTTCTCTGTTCATTATTGATGGCTTCCTGAATTTTGTCTTCAAGTTCACTGATTCATTCCTCAGTTCTGTCACTTTGTTACTAAGGCCTTCCAATGATTTTTTAATTATACTTACCATGCTCTTCCGTGACTTATGATTATGATTTTCTCAGTTTTCTCTTTCTTTAGTGGAAGTCTGTACTATCATTTCTTTCTTTTCCCTAAACAACTTTACCATGGTCACTCTGAAATTTATCATCTAAGAGATTATGGGGCTGATGGGTGCTGGGGGGACCCTCTCATATCACTATCTTCATCCATTAATTGTGGTAAGTTCATATACTTCTTCATTATGCCTACAGCATAAGGGTCATGGGTGAGGGTCTGGCTTTGTGGAAGCCCAGGTAGCAATCTGAGACTTGGTTTCCAAATCCCAACCTGGAACCTCTGTTGCTCTGTTTATGATGGTGTGTTGTGTCTGCTTGCTGCTCAGCCTCTGAAATGCAAATCTGTGCCTCTGCACTAAATCTTTTTAAACAAAGGCTCCAGTGATTCAACTCTGGCCCTGTTTTTTCAGCTTTTTGTTTTATCTAAATGGATTTTGGTGAGACCATTCCTGAAAGTGTTCAGGTATTACTCCTGGCTCTACACTCAGGAATCAATTCTGGTGGGACTTGGGAACCATATGGGATGTCAGGGATCAAACCTGGGTTGGTCACATGCAAGGGCAGGTAACCTTGCCCACTGTAATTTCTCTCCAGCTCTTGTTTCAGTCCTTGAGTTAATGCTGTTGGCCAACAGTCTGCACATTCTTGCTTGCCTCAACACTCTTCCTCCATTCCCCCTTCAATGCCTTCTCTATCTAGGTAGACTCCTGCCTTGAAATGGGTTATCTTTTGTCTTTGCCTGTTGCCACCCGAATCCAAGGCTTCTGCCTACAGTGTTAGTAAGAATAGCTTCCCGAGTCTGTTTCTATAGCCGAAACCATCTTTCCAATCCACAGATTTCACTGCACAAACTGTGTCATCTCGGTCAACCTCCATTTCCTGAAGTCTCCCTTCACCCAGCTTCTTCACCCCTCCTCCAATCCTGCAGTCATGCATTTGTCATGCAAACTTGTACAACAGCTCTTTGAGAAACTCCCTCCGGCTCTGAACAGATCACTGTCACTTGTTTTCTGCAGAGCCACTTACTCACTTCTTTGGTCATTTCTGTTGCATTTTCAACACAGTACACTCTTCCAAAGAGCAGCCTTCTCCATCTTGGCCCTGCCTCTGCGATTTTGTTTTTAAAATGACATATAATATAAGGTAAAATAAATATATATAAAATATATATATTTATAATATATATTATATATATAATAAAAGGTAAAGGCCCTCCTGTTGATCGTCGATTTGCTCGAGCGGGCCCAGTAACGTCTCCATTGGAGACTTTTTTGTTACTGTGTCTGGCATATCGAATACTCTCGGTAGCTTGCCGGGCTCTTCGAGAGGGGCGGAGGAATCGAACTCGGGTTGGCCATGTTGACCGCTTGTAAGGCAAACGCCCTACCCGCTGTGCTATCGCTCCAGCCATATATATAATATATAATATATAATATAATATATAATATAATAATATAATATATATTTTATATATCCATAAATCTGTATTATAATTATTCAAATTACGATGTAGAACATTTTTCTACACTACTTCTTCCCAGTGTAGAAGCAGGAGAGATCTGTCAGTAGCTATTTATATTTATTGACTGATTGAATGGTGTTCAGTTATCTTTGTATACCTCAATTTTGAATCCCACTATTTCACCAGATAATGGTTTTGAAAGTCTATCCTGAATCAGAATCAGCTAGATCAGCTAGAAGAATCTATAGATGCAGGGTCTCACTCCAGAGTTTCTGACTTAGAAGAATTTGCTTTTCTCAAGGGTACTTTTGATGCTGGTCTAATGTGGTGAAGTGGGGAAGGTTCTTCCTAAGGTACAGATCTCTCCCAATCCGGTGTTCATCTTGGTGAGAATGAGGAGTGTCTTTACCTTTTCTTTGCCATTGATGATCTGGGCAGTGTGGTTAAGCCAATGCACTCCTTCTCAAGCACATATATACATATAAGTACATATATATATGTATAAAGGTAAAGGTAAAGGTAAAGGCCCTCCTGTTGATCGTCGATTTGCTCGAGCGGGCCCAGTAACGTCTCCATTGGAGACTTTGTTGTTACTCTGTCTGGCATATCGAATACTCTCGGTAGCTTGCCGGGCTCTTCGAGAGGGGCGGAGGAATCGAACTCGGGTCGACCATGTTGGCCGCTTGTAAGGCAAACGCCCTACCCGCTGTGCTATCGCTCCAGCCCGTATATATGTATACATATGTATGTATATTCAACTGTTTATATAAATATACAAACAAATAAACAATATAAAATGTTTGAATACAAACAACTGGCAACGCCAGAGTTGCTCCTGGGTCTCTCCTCAGGGGTCGTTCCTGGTAGTGCGCAGTGGACCACATGCTCTACTGCTTCCCAGTGTCAGGATTCAAACTGAATGGCAAAGGGCAAGATGAGCCTTCACGGTCTTTCAACCCATGTCAAATATATTTCTAAAACAAGTGGAATGAGGCAAAATGCTTACTACCATAAATGCATTAAGATAATTTGTTCAAATATATTTAGTTTGAAATTGTCGTCTTTATAATATAGACAACAAACCAACTATAATGTGATATGAAAAATCTAAATATATGAATATATTTTTATTGGTGAAAAAATTGCAACTTATAATACTACTTTAGTTTAATATTCATATTTATAATAAAACGAACTCACAAATTCATGTAGAGTTTAGTGAAAATAAAGAACCTAGGTTAGGAATGAATCCTTGCCTGCTACAATTTGAAATGGGATGTTCTTCCTTCTACATTTGGCAACATTACAAAGAATTAAATTTTCCTTGGTTTACTGTTAGTAAGTATCTCCTATGTAGAGGTGCCATGATAGATGCCAGATACAGAGTTATTGAGAAATGCTGAGTATAAGATACTGTCTCTTCCCTAATTTGATCAATAATCTGATGAGTGAAGATTGAACTCTAAATTAATGAGCAGAGTACAGAATGGCATAGGCAGGAGTAGAAGAATGCAGAAAGCACAAAAGAATATCAATAATTTATGTAGGCTTGTGAGAAATGGAGGTGAGGTTTCTTTGCTGGATGGAAGTTGTGGTAGACTATTACACTGGTGGTTCCAGGGAAACATGCCTCCAAATGTGCAGTTTCCCCAGCAGAGACTCAAGCTTCGCTTGAGAACTTGCTTTAGCCAAAAGAACACTAGTAAGCATAACACAAAAACTTGTACTTTATGGAACCAGAGAGATAGTAAATGGGTAAGTCACTTGTATTGCACTCAGCCAAATGAGTTTTAATCCATCCCACCACCACCACCACCCCACACAGTCCCCAGCACATTGCCGAACATAATTGCTGAGGGCAGAGCCAGGAGTAAGACATAAGCACAGATGAATGTTGCACAAAAGAAAACAAACAAACAAAACCTTGTCTCTTAGAGCTTGTTTTTATAACCTTTGGGCTTTGGCCACCATAGGAAATTTGGGTTAGATCACACGTGAGAAATCCCAGGATAGGCAAGTAACAGAAGAAATCACCCAACCCACAGAAATTCAAAGAACTGTGAGAAATGGTCATTTTAGCCACTATATTTTAGAGTATTTTGCTATATACCACTAGATAACTGTGAGTTCACAAAGTAAACCGTGAGGGCTGCTGCTGCTGCTGCAACATACCTGTGCGTGTTCGTTTGGTGGCCCTGAGTTGCCTCCCCGCCTCTCCATCTCCCCAGGGCTCCCCAATGGAGACACAGAGAGACAGGGAGATGAGGAGGCTGGGGACTACAGTCTGATGGTGAAAATGGCCTATTTAATGCAGAGTTGCTAGCAGACTTATAGAACATCTGAAGGGGGATTGAAGTAAGGACACGTGTCATTTACATAGATAAACATTGGGCAGAGAAAATTCTCTTGGGGAGATCAACTCAAGAAGACACTCTGTCACCCAGGGAAATCTACATCGCTTTTATCTTTCCTTCTAGTTGTATTAATTATCAATACTTGCAGTTCTTTGGGTAAACACAGTAAGAGACAAAGATCCCAACACTTAGTTCTCTGGGCTGAGAGCAAGCAAATCTTTTACTGTAAATCCCAGAGTAAGTCCTCAGACCAGTTCAGCTGGTCCTTCCCCATGGGGGTCTTTTCTCTTAGGTTGTAACAGTTTGCATCAAGACCATGCATTTATGCTTTCTAGATGTCCCATTTCGACGCAGGGTAGCTTTGCCACTCACCCTGGGTCCATCCCAGTCCCAAGGCAGGACCTCCCTTCTGGGGTGTTGGGAACTACAAAAACTGAAGCCTGAGTCAAGTAATTATGACCAAATAATTATGCCCAGGAGCAGATAAATTTCAGAGTCAGTCAACTCCCAAATATTAGGAGCATAGCATTAATGGTCTTTCTGTGTTTAATCAATGAACATTGCTCTATAATAAAATATAAAGAGGCTATAGGGGAGATAGAAAGCAGGTATAAATATACAGCACTTCAAATTCAAAGCAGTGAAAATTCAAGTTCGGAATTACCAGTAAGTTTTGGCTTACAAGTAATCAAGACTGACTTGGGGAACTGTGACAATGAGGGGTAAAATACAAGGGAAAGGCTAGAGACAAACTTTAAGTTAGGGATGCTAACAAGGGCGTGTTAAACTTCTCTGGGAGGAAGAAAGGGGAAGCCTAAAGCACTTGGGTTTAATATCCAACACAAAGGAAAGATTGAAGATTGACTTTAACCAAATTACCGAAGTTAGTAAGGGAACCATAGGGATGGAATCTGGGTCAGCCCTATGCAAAAGGCAAGCATGTTACCTGTAGGATAACACTGGTTTGTCATTTCTCCCTGGTCGCAGGGAGCTTAGATTTATTGGGTTTCACCATTCACAGTGCTCCCTAGGCACTCCCATTACTCTGTATTTATCTTTAACTTCTCTGTGCTCCCTTCCCCCACCTGTTAATCACTCGTTCCCCCAAGCAGTACCTGTGACTTGTGAAGTCAAATTCCTCAGAAATCTCTGATTTTGTATTTGTAAGTGAAATATTGCTTTTCTCCTTCCCTTATGTCGTTTTTGCATAGTTACTTCAGAGCAAGGACCTTTTTGTATAGACACAGGAAAAACAGTTAATACTACGCTTTTGTAACTTGGGAGTTAATTGATTCCGAATAATATTCACTCCTGGGCATCTGTTTTCTTGACTTTAGCTGCCCTTACTTCCTAACACCCCAAAAGCAGGGTCCCGATGAGGGTCTGGATGGACTCAGAGCAAGCTGTGAGCTATTCTGGCATCGAAATGGGCCAGGCCAGGTGCCATAATACTTAACAATAAGAGCACAGTCATGGACAAATTCTGTCATGATCCAAAGAGTCTGAACAGAATTAGGACCCTGCTAGGGTTAGGAAAGACTAATCTGGTCTGAGCACTGTAGTCTGAGATCTATAGCAAGATGTCCCCAGGAGAGTCATCCTACAAGCTTAATGTGTCTCTTACTGTGTTCATACAAAAGGACTAATATTATTAAGAAGTAGAATTAAGATGAATGTTTAAGTGGTTGTTGGACTAAGGAAAGGAGAAACATACCCCGAGATGGTTCTTTGCCCTTGAGCAGGTCTCCTAGCTGTGGGAGATCTTTGTCTTATCTTAGAGCTTTCCTCAGAAGGAAGGGCTTTCATATGTTGATTGTGCTACCTGGCCTGCAAGTATAGTTGCTACCCACAATGCTTGGAGGTTGGGAGATGGAGCATGGAGAGACTAGTCTGGGGGGCAGGAGGAAACAGGAGTGAGGGGCAGTGTGAGACTGGAATGAGGAGCTTAGTGAGACTGGAACAGGCGCTAGGGGAGGAAAAACAGCAACTGATTACAACCAGCCTGGCGGCCCTGTTCACTCCTTCTTGTGTGCACTGGCAGCTGCGGCAGGCCAGGGTGGGGAAGTGGCTCATGGCCACCGAACTCATGTGGCAGGTGAGGCCATGCCACAGTTACCCACTGTATTATGTTTCTGGCTCCTCCATTTGGCTTTTTAAAATGCAGAGGGGACCATGACATAGCTCAGCAGTAGTCTTGCATGTGTGAAGTCCTGGACTTGATTCTGATATTGGTGGGCCCCAATATCAATAGCACTTGTCTTGCATGTGTGAAGTACTGGGCTTGATTCTGATATTGGTCAGCCCCATGGGTGACTTATGCGAAGTGGGGAGGAGAAAGACAGTCACTTTCTCCCCATCTGCCTCTGCCATCCAGGACCCAGGGTAACTGGGTTCTTGTTTCACCTCGAAGAAAGGAATTTCAGAAGTAGACAAACAGTGAAATCAATAGATTTTATTTGGAGGATTTTTTTCTTCTTTTTTTAATTTTTATTAGTGAAACACCATGAGGTACAGTTGTAGACTTGCAAATTTTTGTGCTTGTGTTTCAGTTATACAATCATTGAGTACCCATCCCTCCACCAGTGCCCATTCACCACCACCACTGATCCCAGTATCCCTCCCACCCCCCATCCTCCACATCCTACCCTGCCTCTGTGGCAGGGCATTCCCTTTTGTTCTCTCTTTTTGGGCGCTGTGGTTTGCTAAAGAGGCATTGAGTGGCATTCATGTTCAGGACCCATTTCTTACAAATTTTTGTGCTTGGGTTTCAGTTATACAATGATTGAGTACCCCACCCTCCACCAGTGCCCATTTTCCACCACCACTAATCCCAGTATCCCTTCCACCCCACCCCCACCCCCATCCCACCCTGCCTCTGTGGCAGGGCACTCTCATTTGTTCTCTATCTCCTTTTGGGTGCTGTGGTTTGCAAAAGAGGAATTGAGTGGCAATCATGTTCGGTCTATAGTCTACTTTCAGCATGCATCTCCCATCCTGGACGGATCTTCCCAATACCCTTTATTTGGTGCTTCCTTCGCTATCTGAGCTGCCTTTATCCCTAGAGTATGCGGCTGGCCTCCAAGCCATGGAGTATCCTGGTATTTATCTCAGCCATTCTTGGGTATTAGTCTCCTATTTTGTTACTTTATGTTCCCCAGATGAATGCAATATTTCTCTGTCTATCCCTCTCTTTATGACTCATTTCGCTTAACATGATACTTTCCATGTAGTACCACTTGTATGTAAATTTCATGACTTCATCCTTTCTAACAGCTACATAGTACTCCATTGTGTAGATGTACCAAAGTTTCTTTGACCAGTCATCTGTTCTTGGGCATGCAGTTTTTTTTCCAGATTCTAGCTATTGTAAATAGTGCTGCAATGAACAAACTAGTGCAGATGTCACTTTGACTATACTATTTTGCCTCTTCGGGGTATATTCCCAGGAGTGGTATTGCTGGGTCAAATGGGAGCTCAATTTCTAATTTTTTGAGAATCGTCCATACTGTTTTCCAAAAGGGCTGAACCAGTTGGCATTCCCACCAACAGTGAAGGAGTGTTCCTTTCTTGCCACATCCGCGCCAGCATTGGTTGCTTTTGTTCTTTTGGATGTGGGCCAGTCTCTGAGGTATGAGATGGTATCTCATTGTGGTTTTGATCTGCATCTCCCTGATGATTAATGATGTAGAGCATTTTCTCATGTGCTTTTTTGCCATTCGGATTTCTTCTTTGAGAAAGTTTCTGTTCATTTTGTCGTCCTATTTTTTGATGGGGTTGGATGTTTTCTTCTTGTGGAATTTAACCTGTGCTTTGTATATCCTTGATATCAACCCCTTGTCGGATGTTTATTGGGTGAATATGCTTTCCCATCCTCCAGACTGTCTTTGTATTTTGGTCACTGTTTCTTTTGAGGTGCAGAAGTTTCTTAGTTTAAGACAGTCCCTTTTGTTTATCTCTGTTTTCACTTGCTTGGCCAGTGGCATGTCATCTTTGAAGATACCTTTAGCTTCAATGTCGTGGAGGGTTTTTCCAACCTTGTCGTCAATGTACCTTATGAATTGTAGTCTGAGTTGAGGTCTTTAATCCATTTTGATCTTACTTTTGTACATGTTGTTAGGTAGAGATCTGAACCCACTTTTTGGCATGTAGCTGTCCAGTTTTGCCAGCACAATTTGTTAAAGATGCTTTCCTTGCTCCCCTTCACATTTCTTGCTCCCTTATCAAAGATTAGATATCATATATTTGGGGGGGAGGTGTCAGTATATTCAACCCTGTTCCATTGGCCTGCAGCTCTGCCTTTGTTCCAGTATCATGCTGTTTTAATTATTACTGCTTTGTAGTAGACTTTGAGGTTGGGGAGGTTGATTCCTCCCATTTACTTTTCCCCAAAAATTGCTTTAGCTATTCATGGGGGCTTATTGTTCCATATGAATTTCAGGAGTGTTTGCTCCATTTCTTTGAAGAGTGTCATGGGTATCATTATAGGGATCGCATTGAATTTGTACAATGCTTTGGGGAGTATTGATATTTTGACAACGTTAATTCTCCTGATCCATGAGCATGGGATATCTTTCTATTTTCTCGTGTCCTCTTTTATTTCCTGAAGTAGCGTTTTGTAGTTTTCCTTGTACAGGTCTTTTACATCGTTGGTTAAGTTGATTCCTAGGTACTTGAACGAGAATTGGGGCACAATTGTGAACGAGATTATTTTTTTCATGTCATTTTCTTCTCTCTCATTATTTGTATTTAGGAAAGCCATGGACTTTTGGGTATTGATTTTATATCCCGCAACTTTACTATACAAGTCTATTGTTTCTAGGAGTTTCTTAGTAGAGGTTTTAGGGGTCTCTAAGTATAGTATTATATCATCTGTGAATAGTGAGAGCTTGATTTCTTCCTCTTCTACCTGAATGCCCTAAATGTCTTTTTCTTGCCTAAATGCTATTGCAGGTGCTTCCAGTACTATATTGAACAGCAGTGGAGAGAGTGGCCATCCTTGTCTCATCCCTGATCTTAGAGGGAAGGTTCTCAGTTTTTCCCCATTGAGGATGATGCTTGCTGTAGGTTTGTGGTAGATGGCTTTAATTATGTTGAGGAAGGTCCCCTGTATACCCATTTTGGCGAGGGTTTTCATCATAAACGGGTGCTGGATCTTGTCAAATGCTTTCTCTGCATCTATTGATATGATCATATGGTTTTTATCTTTTCTTTTGTTGATATGATGGATTATGTTGATTGATTTCTGAATGTTAAACCATTCTTGCATCCCTGGATGAATCCCACTTGTCATGGTGTGTGATCCTTTTGATAATTTGTTGAATTCTATTTGCCTGCATTTTTTTTGTGAATCTTCGCATTCATATTCATCAGGGATATCGGCTTTTAGTTTTCTTTTCTTGTGGTGTCTTTGTTTCCTTTTGGTATTAGAGAGATATGAACTTCATAGAAACTCTTTGGGAGAGTTTCTGTTTCTTCAATTTCCTAGAAAAGCTTGAGAAGAAGTGGCAATAGGTCCTCTTTAAATGTTTGGAAAAATTCGCTAGTGAATCCATCTGGATGTCGGCTTTTGTTTGGCGGAAGACTTTTGATTACAGTTTCAATTTCCTTGATATCAATAGGACTATTCAGGTATTCAAGATCTTCTTGATTCAGTCTTGGGAGATTATAGGAATACAGAAATTTATCCATTTCTTCTATGTTCTCTTGTTTCGTGGCATATAGACTTTCAAAGTAGTCTCTGATGATCTTTTGAATTTCTATGATTTCTATTGTGATATCCCCCTTCTCATTTCTGATTTGGTTTATCAGCGTTCTCTCTCTTTCTTTGTGAGTCTTGCTAGTGGTTTATCTATCTTGTTTATTTTCTCAAAGAACCAGCTCTTGGTTTCTTTGATCTTTTTATTATTTTTTGGGTTTCCATGTCATTGATTTCTGCTCTAAGGTTTATTATATCTTTCCTTTTCCTTGGTTTGGGCTCCTTTTGTTGGTCCTTTTCTAAGATCTTGAGCTGTGAAGTCAGTTGTCATGTGGGCCCTTTCTTCTTTGTTGAGAAATGCTTGTAGAGCTATAAATTTTCCCCTTAACACGGCTTTCGCTGCATCCCCCTAGGTTCTGGCAGCTCGTGTCTTCATTCTCATTTGTTTCCAGATATCTTTTGATTTCTTCCTTGATTTCTTTCCTGACCACTCGTTTTTCAACATTGATTTGTTTAATTTCCAGGTGTTTGATTTGGTTTTCTCTGTATGTACATGATTAAGTTCTATATTCAGTGCATTATGGTCTGAGAAGATAGTTGATACAATGTCTGTCTTCCTGATTCTGTTGAGGTTTGCTTTGTGGTCCTGCACATGGCCTATTCTGGAAAATGTTCCATGTACACTGGAAAAGGATGTGTATTCTTTTTGGGGGGGGGGTAGAAAGTCATGTATAGATCTATTAGCCCTCTGTCTTCTATTTCTTCTTTCAGACCCATTATTTCCTTGCTGAGCTTTAAACTTCTTGACCTATCCAGGGATGATAAGGTGGTGTTGAAATCTCCAACTAGTGTTGCTTGCAATGTCTTTCTTAAGGTCTGTTAAGCAGTTGTTGTAGGCATTTTGCTGGTCCCTCACTGGGTGTATATATGTTTAGGAGAGTGATTTCTTTCTGCTGTACATAACCCTTGATTAATAAAAAATGGCTTTCACTGTCCCTTCTAATCTTTTTCAATCTTAAATCTATGTTGTCCAATACTAGTAGGACACTCCAGCTTTTTTGAGGGGGTTGTTTGCTTGCAGGGTTGTTTTCCATCCTTTGACTTTGACTCTGTGTTTGTTCTCATTGTTCATTGTGTCTCTTGTAGGCAGCATAATGTTGGGTTCTGTCTCTGAATCCATCTTGCCACTCTGTGTCTCTTAATTGGTGAATTTAGACCATTAACATTGAGAGAGATTATTGTTATGGGTTTTGTGTCATCTTTCTGTAAGGATTTGTTGTGCTTGTAGGGGTTTGTCTTGTCTTACAGTTGCCCCTTTAACCCTTCTTTTAGGTTTGGTTTTGAATGTATGAAGTTCCTGAGCTGCTGTTTATCCAGAAAATTGTGTACTGTTCCTTCAAGTTTGAGTGAGAGTTCAGCCGGATAGAGTATTCTTGGTGAAGCGTTCATTTCAGTGAGTTTTTTCACTATATCCCACCGTTGCTTTCAGGCTTGGATGTTTTCCTCTGATAGGTCTGCTGTGAATCTAAAGGGTGTTCCCTTGATGTGATTTTCTTCTTTGACCTTGCTGCTTGCAGTATTGTGTCTCTGTCTGTGGCATCCATCTTTCTAGCTATGTCTTGGAGTGTTTTTGTTAGGGTCTCTTTTAGCTGGCACCCCCCACCCACCCCGTTTGGGGCTCCTTGAATCTGGATGCCTGCATTGTCCAGCTCTGGGAACTTTTCAGTAATGATTTCTTTAACTGTGGCTTTTTTATTGGGATTGTTTTCCTGACCTTCTGGCACTCTACTGATTCTAATTTTGTTCCTCATGGTATCATTCCCTAGGACTCTGATTCACTCTAGACCTATTTTGAGGTCTCTTGCCATTGTTTATTGTTGCCTATAGGCTTCATGAAGCTGATCTTCCAGCTCACTGATTCTATCTTCAGCTCTGGCAATTATACTGTTTAGGGCACACATTGAGGTTTTTATTTCATATACCGAATCCTTTATTCGTGACATTTCTGTGGGTAGCTTTCCAATTTCTGCTCTCATTTCTTCCTGTATTTTCTCGATTGTTCTTTCATGGCCTCCTTTAATTTACTGGATATCTGTCTCACTGTTTCTTTGAGTTCATTGAACATTTTCATTACTTCATATCTGAATTCTTTATCAGAGAGCTACCTTATGTGAGTAACACCTATTGAGGCTTCTGGACTCTTTTCATCGCCCTCTCCTTGTGGTGGAGATTTTTGTTGTTTCTTCATTGTTGGTATGGTGATATGGAGACTGAGAAGTTACAGGAGATTGCTGGGTATGGGTAATTTACCTTGAGCCCCGCCCCCTCATAGGCCACGTCCACTTCTGCAGAGGCCCTGCCCCCTACGGGTACTTGGTATGTGTGGGTGGTACAGACTTGGGAGAGGGAGAAAATCAGTGTCAGTGTTGGGGAGGAAAAGGAAGTGGCTCAGGGATGGTGGCTTTTCCAGTTTTATAGATTGAAAACTTCAGATTTAAATTTGAAGAGACCTGTTCACTTCACATAGCTCCTGAAGCTGGCACTAGATTCCAGGTCTTATTGTCTCTGGAATAGTGATTTTTAATTATATCATCATGCCTATGATATTTAGTACAAAAATCAGGAGAATAAACTAACATTTTATAAAGAGAATCAGCAATGGACACTGAGCTATTCTAATTTCAATTTCTCATAGTAAAAGGCCATGTATAATAGTAACTCAATAGTTATACATAAAATAAATTTATAGACGAATGTATAACTGAGTAAAAAAGGGGATGGGAAAAGATTAGCTTTCATTTTTCTAGACATTCTATTTATGACTGATTATTAGTTAATCATGATTCCACTGTACTTGCAAAATAATTGGAATTAGAAATCCCAGTAAGGATAAATAACAACATTTTGTAATTATTATACTTTGAATTCTCAAGATCCACCCAGATACCCCATCTTCCAGTATGTAGCTGTTACACCCAAAACTGCTCCCAGCACCATGTAATCCCATCACGGGCCAAGACGCAGAGACTATAAAACTCTGCTCCCGGAAGAAAACAGCACAGAGTCTTCTGCCTCCACACCTGGCTGTCCTCACTGGGGCCCCTTGGAGGAGGGTGGATTAAGCTTCCCTCCCCACCCCAAGCAGAGCCCTCGCAGCTGAAGACCTCCGGTTCCAGCCATAGCCATGCTTTAGACCACTCTCCACATGTTTGGATGAATCTCATGCATGAAGGAACCAGCAGAGGAACCCGGGTGTGCGGTACCCGGGGCATAGATCTCCAAGCCTACTCGGATTGGGAATGGGGCCTCCTCCACCCAGATCCCCCATCTTCCAGTATATAGGCGGTACACCCACCAACTGCCCCTGGCACTGTGTAATCCCATCAATGGCCAAGACCCAGAGACTATAAAACCCTGTGGCTGCGCAACATCTTATTACCCAGTTCTTACTCTGGAGAACCTGGCAGCCTACTAAAAGTATCCTGCCCACACAGCAGAGTCTGGCAAACTCCCCGTGGTGTATTGAATATGCCAAAAACCAGTAACAATGATGGGTCTCATTCTTCTGACCTTGAAAGAGCCTCAAATGTGGCACTTTTTAAAATCTCAGGGCTAGGACGAAGGAGATGTTACTGGGGCCTGCTTGAGGCAATCGTTGCACAACAGGACGATAGTGACAGTGATACAGTGAATTCTCAAGCAGACCAAAAAATGCCTATCTGTACAAAGCAACTGATAGCATATTTTACTTTTTACTTTTATGCGTGTGCTTGCTGAGGGACTAGGTAGGGGAATTTTACACTGAGAGTTCATCTCAATCCAGACTAGTCATACTTTTAATGCTCAATTAACCATAGGTGTCTAATGATTCTATTTTAGATAGCACTTGCATAGTTACAGAGAGAGGACAAAGTGACTTTCTAAAGAGGAGGAGTCATTAATTACAGCACAGAGGAAGCAGTAATGGATAAGGGATACTTAGATACTTGAGGAAATTACTGGACAGCCAACAAAATGCATAATCAAGAAAAGTTAAAGGAAATTCTATGATCTCTTGGGAGGAGTTAGTCTTAGTTTTAATTATAGATCTTATATAAATGTACATATATATCTCATATAAACACAGCAATATAATTTTTTTTTTTGCTTTTTGGGTCACACCTGGCGATGCACAAGGGTTACTCCTGGCTCTGCACTCAGGAATTATCCCTGGCGGTGCTCAGGGGACCAAATGGGATGCTGGGAATCGAACCTGGGTCGGCCGCGTGCAAGGCAGATGCCCTACCCACTGTGCTATTGCTCCAGCCCCCAATATAAATTATTTTTAATTTTTATCACTGTATCACTGTCACTGTCATCTCGTTGTGCGTCAATTTACTCGAGTGGGTACCAGTAACATCTCTATTCGTCCCAGCCCTGAGATTTTAGCAGCCTCTCCTTACTCATCTTTCCCAATGATTGGAGGCTCTTTCAGGGTCAGGGAAATGAGACCCATTATAGTTACTGGTTTTGGCATATTGACTATGACACGGGTAGCTTGCCAGCCTCTGCCCGTGCAAGCGGGATACTCTCGGTAGCTTGCCAAGGCACTCCGAGAGGCATATATATATATATATATATATATATATGATCTGTTGCCTAGTGTCTGAACTCCATCAAAAATGGTGTGGTAATTATGGACAATGGGTAGGAAGTATCCTATGATGTGTCGTGTGGCCGCTTTACAGCTGCATGGTCCAGAAAGTAGCCTGGAGCATGGCAGTTGGGTAGTGGAGGTCAGCTGCTGAGGCTGGGTCCTTTGGGGTGGGGAGAGCTCTCGCCCACCCTCCTCTTGGGTGCCCCAAGTGGAAACAGCCTGGCACAGTTTAATTTTTAAATTACATTAAATTATTTTGAGTTTTAGTCATACAATGATTGAACACCCATCCCTCCACAGTGTACATTTTCCACCACCAATGTTCCCAGTATCCCTCCCCACCTCCACGTCCCACTGTCTCTATGGCAGGTAGTTTCTCTCTTACTCTCTCTCTACTTATGGGCATTATGGTTTGCAATAAAGATAATGAGATGCCATCATGTTTGGTCCTTTATCTACTTTCAGCACACATCTCCTATTCTGAATGATCCCTTCAACCATCATTGACTTAGTGATCCCTTCTCTATCCAAGCTTCCCTCTTCCCCAACCTTGGAGCAATCTTCCTGGCTCTGTCTCTATTTTCCTTGGGTGTTAGTCTCATGATATTTTATTGCACTCATTCCACAATGAGTGCAATCACTCTATGTCTCTCCCTCTCTTTCTGACTCACTTCACTTAGCATGATACTCTCCATGACCAACGATTTATAAGCAAATTTCATGACTTCATCTTTCCTAACAGATGCATAGTATTCCACTGTGTAGATATATGAAAGTGTCTTTAACCAGTTATCTGTTCTTGGGCACTCTTGTTGTTTCCAGATTCTGGCTATTGTGAACAGTGCTGCCATGAATATACAGGTGCAGATATCATTTCTCCTGTGCATTTTTGCATCCTAGGGATATATTTCCAGAAGTGGTGTTGCTGAGTCATGTGGAAGCTCAATTTCTAGTTTTTTAAGGAATGCCCATATTGTTTTTCCAAAAAGGCTGGTCCAGTCAGCATTTCCACCAACAATGAAAGCGGGTCCCTTTCTCCCCACGTCCACACCAGCACAGGTTGTTCTTGTTCTTTTTGATGTATTCCAGTCTCTGTGGTGTGAGATGATATCTCATTGTTGTTTTGATTTGCATCTCCCTGATGATTAGCGATGTAGAGCATTTTTTATATGCCTTTTGGCCACTTTTATTTCTTTTTAAAGGAAGCGTCTGCCATTTCTTCTCCCCATTTTTTGTTGGGGTTGGAGGTCTTTTTCTTGTATACTTCTGCTAGTTTCTTGTATATCCTGGATATTAACCCCTTATCAGATGGGTATTGGGTAAATATTCTTTCTCATTCTGTGGGCTCTCTCTGACACGGTGAGCTGGGAGATGCCCCGAAGGTTGAGGACGCTGCCTGGACACGGGGATTCGGGAGCAGAAGGAGGAGCAGGAGGCCTGAGGTCGCTAGCTGAGGATGGAGAGTGAACTCCTAAACTGCGGGAGGAGAAACAAAGATGCTCCCAACTCGTGGCCACACTGACTGTGTCCATGGTCCAGGTCCAGTGCGCCCACCACACCCACAGCCCCCACCAGGAGTGGCAGGAGGACCCGCACTGAGAGGCCTGGCCGGGTCTTCCACCTGAGGGGCCATCCCGGCCAGAACCCACAGGAACCAGCGGTGCTGGGTGGGCGTGGTTCTGACCAGGAGAGAACCGGGGCAAGTCAGACTGGACATTGCTGACCCGATCAACATCCGCTGTGTCCGTGTCTCAAGGAGTTAAGGTCCTGAAGCCCCTAGAGACTCCTGACCCACACCCTAGTAAGGACACAAATGACCCCTTGAGAATCCAACTGTCTTCCACTGGGCAGTTCACTCCGTGTTCAAACCAACACCGCATTTGGACACCCTGAGACACACAGCATAAGATCTGAGTGTCAATGATCTCAAGGGATTTTCATCTCTTTTCAATTCCAATGTCTCCCACTGAACAGTTTCCTCAGTGTCCATGCCAGCATCGCACTTGGACAAACCACACACAGAATAACATCTGCGTGATCCCTTCAAGGAATTTTCCCTTATTTTCAATATAGCCTCTGATAATAGGTAAAATAAAGTTAAGTTAGCTTCATAGAAGTTTTTTTGATTCTTCAGTTTCCGGGAAAAACTTGAAAAGGTTTGGCAGTAAGTCCTCTTTAAAGATTTGGAAGAATTCACTAGTGAATCCCTCTGGGCCAGGACTTTTGTTTCCAGGGAGCCTTTTTATTACTCTTTCAATTTCCTCGATGGTGATGGTCCTGGTCAGGTACTCCAGGTCCTCTTGGTTTAGCCTCAGGAGGCTTTAGGAACCCAGGAATTTATCCTTTTGCTTGAGGTTTTCTTGTTTTGTGGCAGAAAGCTTCTCAAAGTAATCTCTGATGATACTTTGTATTTCAGTAGTTTCTGTTGTAATGTCCTCCTTTTCATTTTTAATTCTGTTTACTAGGGACGTTTGCTTTTTTTTTTATCTACTAAAAAATACTGATAACTGTGCTGAAGTAAAAATAATTATTGATAATTATTGTTACTCATCTGTGTCTAAGGGAAGTGATCACGATTAGGGATTTTTTATGTATACTTTTTAAAAAGAAACTATCTGAAACATATCACCTGTATCACTTGTCATCCTGTTGCTCATCGATTTGTTCCAGTGGGTGCCAGTAACATCTCCATTCGTCCCTGTCGCATGCTAGTGTAGCCCAATGGTGTCTGCTCACTCCAGGAACACAAAGAGCCTCAAACTGTTAGTTCAGGGTCTTGACGAAGAAGTCTGACCATCTCGTAGGTGGATGGTCAGGCGTTCTTTTGACGTCCCGTGGAATCTGGTCGGTAACAGCTCTAGTCCAGTGGTCATCTCCAAATCGCATTACGTCTCTGGCCCATCTGATTTGCAACACCTTGGCAAATGAGACAGCGTCCCTGATGATTGACTGAGGTCGAAACTCTGGATTCTTTCTCTCACTTGAGTGAAGAGTAATACTCCAAGCATAGCTCTTTTGATTCCTCTTTGGGTGACCCAAATAGTGTTCTCATTCTGTTTTCGTAAGGCTCAGGTCTCTGAGGCTTATGTTAGTGCAGGAAGAAGGTGGCATGGTGGTTGGGAGGGATACCGGGATTGGCGTTCTGCTAATCCTATTCAGGATGACTCGAGTGAACAGCTTGTAGATGACGGACAATAGGCAGATCAGTCAATAGTTGCTGATGTCATGGATGTATGAAACATCATACATATATATATATTAAAACTTTTATATAATCATTGTTCACAAAGGTCACAAATAATGATGTTACTTTTTTTTAAACAAATATTAGAATCTCTCTGGTATAGTAGTTCCTTTTAATTTTTCATTTCTTTTTATTTTTTTATTTTTAGCCCCCCCCCCCCAACTGTGCTCAGGGAAGAATACAAAGTACTATAGAAAAACAGGACATTAGTAAAGACTGAAGAGATTGTCGACCAGTTTGAGTCAAATCCAATGTTCTATACTTTCAAAAGTTGAAAAGTTATGTAATATTTGCAAGTTATTTAGACCTTGTCTGGGCCTGGTGCTGTTCGCATCTTTACCGACGAAATGGCATGTCAGATTTCGGAAGGGAGAATGATGGGAATGACTTATCCATCCTGCGGAATTTGGTATGTAGGCAGGTGGACGTGGCTATCGAAGAGATCCGAGTAGAACTCATGGACAATCTTCTCCATTGCCCTTCTGGGAGATGTGATAGATCCATCAGGACGTCGGAGGGCAGTCATCTTGGTCTTGTAGTTGGTGAAGAACAGGTGGGAGTTGCGAATGCTTTTCCCGGCTTCTGCCGCATCTGCCAGCACTGCTGCTCTTCTCTCTTTGGGGTCTTCCTTTATCACTTCTCTGCATTGTTTTGTGAGCTTGTACATTTGCTTTTGGTTTCCTGAGGCTTGCGCCAAGCCATGTTTGTGAATAAACTCAAGAGTTTTCAAGACGGGCATCTTTTTGTGGCTATCTCTCTCTTGGCGTTCTTCACACAATCATGGATGTGCTGAACCAGTTGTATTCCTTGTCAATGAAGTCAACGATGACATCTTCCCATGTTGCTGCAATAGTGCCAAAGAGCTCCCAGTTGATGGTCATTCTGGGAGTTCTCTTCTTAAACTTTACAGCCCTTTCTCCCCACTCTGTGAAGTAGAATTTTGCATGAAGGAGATCGTAGTCCGATCCCTTTTGGAGTTTTGGGACAACAGCAACATCGGTCAGGCAAAACTGTTGATTGAATATGATGTGGTCAATTTCATTGTGGGACCATCCACCGGGAGACCCCCAAGTCCAACGTTTATATTCAGCCTTCTGGAACTGTGAGTTACCGTGGATGGTCTTGGTCTACATGATGAACTCAGACAGTCTCTCTCCCTGTTCATTCTATTCTAGGCCATGGGTCCCAGTGTGGAATTCTTCAGCTGATCTTCTTGGTCCTATCTTGGCATTAAAATCACCGACAATGATCTTGTAGAAGGTATGGTGTTCTTTATAGAACTTCTCCAGCTCCATGTAGAACTTCTCAATTTCTCCTTCATCATAACTGGATGTTGGTGCATAGACAATGAAGATAGAAACTGCCGGCAGTGACCCAAACACCTGAAGAATCTGCCGTCGGTACTCATCAATACACTGGCTCGGCTCTTCACACGCTACCTGTCTGAATGCAAGGTTCCATCCCAATGGAAAACCAGCAGGACTGTACTACTGTACAAGAAGGGAGATATCCACGACATTGTCAACTATGGGGACATCGCCCAATCTGCCTACTGTCTGTCATCTACAAGCTGTTCACTCAAGTCATCCTGAATGGGATTGACAGAACACTAGAAGAAGGACAACCATGCGAGCAAGCTGGGTTCCAAAAAGGATTCATCACCATCGACCATATCCACATGATAACCAAGCTCATTGAGGTTTTTTGGGAGTTCACTCTGTCTAACGTTCAAGATGCCACTCTGTCTAACGTTCATTGATTTAAAGAAGGCCTTTGAGTCTGTTGATTCAGAAGCAGTCATCGAAGCCCTAGCCAAACAGTGCATTCAAACTCAATACATCAGGATCCTCCATGAGCTGTATTATGGATTCACTACCAGGATCTCAGCATTCTAACAAAGAAGTGATCATTGACGTCAAGAGAGGGGTTCAGCAGGGCGATACCATTTCACCGAAACTCTTCAATGCCACCCTCGAGAATGTCACGCAACAACTGGAATGGGAAGGAATGGGAGTGAAGATAGACGGTCAGTCGGCAACTACACCACCTCTGCTTTGCTGATGACATCGTTTTAACGATGACCAAACATTAGCCAAGGGGCACAAATGCTGGCCGACTTTGACTGTGAGTGTAGAAAGGTTGGCCTACAGCTGAATCTCACGAAGACAGTGTTTATGAGAAACAGTTTCATTCTTGATGTTCCATTCGCTCTCAACAAAATGAACATCTCCAAATGTAGCAGTTATGTGTACCTAGGTTGAGAACTCAACATGACAAATGACCTGGCACCTGAGCTGCGCAGGCGGAAGAGAGCAGTGTGGAACGCCTTCAAGAGCATCGAAAAAATAGCTAAGAGTACGAAGAACCTACAGCTCTTTTTGACTCCACCATTCTTCCTGCACTAACATAAGCCTCAGAGACCTGGATCTATGAAAATATGATAAGAACACTATTTGGGTCTCCCAAAGAGGAATCTAAAGAGCTATGCTTGGAGTATCATGCTTCACTCAAGAGAGAAAAGGAATCTGGAGTTCTGACCCCTGTCAGTGATTGAGGATCAGGGACGCTGCCTCATTTGCCAAGACCTCGAAAATCAGAAGGGCCGGACACATAATGCAATTTGGAGTTGACCGCTGGACTAGAGCTGTTACTGACTTGATTCCACGGGACGTCAAAAGAACACCTGGCCACCCTACAAGATGGTCATACTTCTTCATCAAGACCCTGAACAAACGGTTTGAGGTTCTTTGTATTCCTGGAGTGAGCAGATGCCATTGGGCTACACTAGCATGCAACAGGGACAAATTGAGATGTTACTGGCACCCACTTGAGCAAAGCAATGACCAATGGGATGACAAGTGATACAACTGATTGTTTGTTATGAAGAACTGCTGAAGATGCTTACAAAAGGCCCTCCCGTTGATCATCGATTTGCTCAAGCGGGCCCAGTAACATCTCCATTGGAGACTTTGTTGTTACTGTGTCTGGCATATCGAATGCGTCACAGGGAGCTTGCCAGGCTCTGCCGTGCGGGCGAGATACTCTCGGTAGCTTACCGGGCTCTCCGAGAGGGGCGGAGGAATCGAACTCGGGTTGGCCATGTTGTCTGCGTGCAAGGCAAACGCCCTACCGCTGTGCTGTTGCTCCAGCCCCGTGCTTACAAAAAATTTTTCATATAGGAAAGAGTGTGAAGATTGTTCTATTTTGGCATGAACCATTAAGACATTCTATAGGCTATCACTAACATCTTGTTAAAGTTTGGGTAGTGTGAGTTTTGGTATACATATCTGAAAATATGTACATATCTGTCACTGTCCTCCCATTGTTCATCGATTTTCTCGAGCGGGCCCAGTAACATCTCCATTTTGAGACTGTTGTTACTGTGTTTGGCATATCGAATATGTCATGGGTAGCTTACCAGGCTTTGCGGTGCGGGCGAGATACTCTCGGTAGCTTGCCAAGCTCTCCAAGAGGGGCGGAGGAATCGAACTCACATATATACTTCCCTCTATAATTTTGTTGCCTACTGTCTGAACCTCATCAAGTGTGGTAATTGTGGAGAATGGGAAGGGAGTGTTTTATGATGTGTCGCGTGGCCACTTTTGCAGCCACACAGTCCATATTCATATTCATATTCATTATTCATATGTGAGGCTTGACCCGAGTACATGGGAAGCGTCCTTGAGCATGGCGGCGGTTGTATTGTGGAGGTTTTTGGCTGCTGGAGCTGAGTCCCTTGGGACGGGGAGGGTTCTCACTCACCCCCCCCCCTCAGGCACCCCATGTGAAACAGCCTGGCGCAGAGTCTGGTGGTATCGTTATGGGGGCCTCGTGTTATGCTGCCTTTCCATTGAAGCAGCCATGTGATCTAGACTATGGCCGATGAAGAGATTATTTGGCGCTTGCAGGAGGGGGCTTGTGGGCGTGAACTCTGGGTCATCTGAGACTGGGGAAATAGGGCAAAGGATCTCCACTCCTGGTTCTCTTGAGCCCAGAGTCCAAGGTCACAGAGTTCTGCATTACTTCGGTTTCATAGAACTTCACTCATGTGTGAGGCTCGGCCAAGCATGTGGGGAACTGCCTTGAGTGTGGCATGGGTTTCCACCTACCTCTGTGCTACAGGCCCTAACTGCGTATTTTGATCTCTTTTGAGATTTATAGGTCTCTGAAATAAGGCCAATAAATGAGCTTATACGATAGCACAGCGGTAGGGCGTTTGCCTTGCACACAGCCAACATGGCCGAGCCGAGTTCGATTCCTCCGCCCCTCTCGGAGAGCCCGGCAAGCTACCGAGAGTATTCGATATGCCATACACAGTAACAACAAAGTCTCCAATGGAAACGTTACTGGGCCCGCTCGAGCAAATCGATGATCAACGGGAGGGTCTTTAATTACTTCTTTTACAACTGAGCTGGAGGCGGTTTGTGGGTGTGTCCCCCACATACCTAACTTTTGGCCATTTAGTTTCTTAGTAAACTTGGCCCCAAGTTGTTGGGGTGTGGTCAAAGGCACCACAGCAGTTTGGGGGTATCTGGAAGTCTGAAGGCACCATCAGGCTGCTGATGCCCCACAGGCACAGGTCGACCTGCTGGCGGTACCATGCCCCCTTCCATTATTCTTTTAGTCCTTCCTTGTCTCCTTTCTCTTGTGCTTTACCTCCATGGTGGCACTAGAGCAGCTCTCTCTAACGTGTCTACCTATTAGTTATCTGCCTGTCAATGCAATGTGATGATCATTCATTATCTACAGAATATGAGTCATTTGGGATAGAGCTGCTGTTTGAGGGAAGATTAAGGTAATAAAAAGAAAAACAAAGAGAAAAATGGGGTCCCCCAAATGGATAAACTGAGGAATGACATGGCCAGTGTAACACCTACTATGAAGGTGGAATGAAACCAAATACCAAGAAAAGGCTTGAGGAATTAAACATAGGAGTTTTAGAGGGTGATAGGACTGAATAATTTAGCTGAAGAGGTGAGAATGCAACTACATTTTTCCTGGATCTTGATGTGTATATGAATTCCTTGGGTAAGATATAGAGGGGAGGGTTTCAAGCCTGAAGAAACCACACTTAGCCCAGCCCACAAATAAATATTTGCCTACTAACTAGTCGATCAAACAACTATATAATATTTTTTTATGGCTGTACAAAGTTTCAGGCAGGGGAAGTGAGGGGTTGCGTTCTGGGTTATTATTCAAAAGCAGCAGCTTGATGTGGCACGCCACCATTTCAGGAGTTGAGAGAGAAGCCATGCTCACCCCCACAAACAGCCCCATACACCTTCAGTTCCATAAACTCCAGAGAATGTTGATCTTTACTTAAAAAGTGGTTCAAATTGAAATAATCCCTGCCCAACCAGGAAACTTCTCCAGGAAAGTAAATCTCTACATGTAGATTCCTAACACCTCTCATCAGTTTTCACAAGCCCAGCAACAACTTTTAGGCTTAAAAATAATACATATGAACATTTTAAAAAGTACTTGCAAGACATTTCAGTTAATATTATCTTTCTCTAATAGAAAGACAAACACAGGATGATCTCACTTATTTGTAGTATATAAAATACTGGATGAGGAAATGTAGTAAAAGGTGGATGCTTAGATAACCTTGATCATCATGTTAAGAGAGGAGGAGGACAGAGAAGAAAAGAAATCAAGGGGGAAAGAAGAGAACTGGAATTAATGAATGAACAAGTACCAGGGCTTCAGTTATATTGCTGATATGGGTGAGCGGCATGGCCATGTATCCAAACACTGACTCTACAATACGGAAAACATGAGATCTAAGGGGCACTGGAACTTTGTAATGTGCCTGTTAATTTGACAGGTGGGGCTTGGGGTAGGGAGGGAATATAGGAACACTGATGGAGGGAACTTGACACTGGTGTGGGATTGGTGTTGAAATACTAGATGCCTAAAACTAAACTGTCCATAACTTTGTAAATCAAAGTTCTTTAGTTTAAAAAAATTACAAAAAAAGAATTATCTATCTCTCTCCCCAAATTAGGACGACTATCTTTCATCTATTATAATACTGGCTAACATTGATTAATTTCTTACCATCGGCCAGGCAATGTGTTAAGTGTATTCTTTCCTTTACATATGGCAGTAATACCATATTTTATTTTATAGAATAAGAATCAAGGCTAAAGAGGTAAATGACTTGTTCGAAGTCACCTGACTAATTTGACAGAGTTGGGATAAGCACCAAAGTTTGTACTTTTAACTCTGCACCACCCCTAACTCCTTGTCTCTCACTTAAATATGAACAGGAAATTCTGTAAAGTGTCACTTACATGCAAATCTTTTCAAAGAGTGACCATCTTCTGTGCTTACGTGGTACAGTCACTGCTGGGTTGATAGGGTTATATTAACTAAAATTAGTTCAGTAGTGTCTCTGCGCATCATAGTAGAGCATTATTACCATGTCTAATAAGTGAGCAAACAGAGGCAGAATTTAGGTGAAACTGCTGGGCTAGGGTACTAACAGTACATGATAGGACTGTTAGAGTGAAAATAAAGGGGAGAAGATAGGTCGCAGATAGTAAATTTAATTTTGTTTCTTGGGAGAGGGGCTCACATCTGGTAATCCTCAGGGTTTGCTCCTGGTTCTGTGCTTAGGGATGACTCCTGTCAGCTGTGCGCAAAGCAAGCACTTTATCCCTGTACTATCTCATCATCACAGAGATAATTTAGTTAATTAATTTAATTGGTCCTTTTAAATCTCACCTGCCTAAGAGGTGGTAGCAAGTCAAAATAGATCATGTAAATGGGGGAGGGTGGGACATAGTAATATATGAAAGCCAACACTGGTTGGCAACTTCCTCTTGTCTGTGCATGGGCAAGGGGGAAGAAAGCGTGGTTCTCCCTGACCAGCAAGTGACCCGAGAACAAAGGACAGCTGCTAGTCTTGAGAGGCAGTTTTAGAGCCCAGAGACAGAACAACAGGTGTCACTGACAGATGGGGAGGACAACACGCACTTTGATATACAGAACCAATGAGAGACTTGTGGACTCCGAGGGGTGGAACCAGAGAGAGAGAACACATAGATCAAGTATACTTGGGAGCCAGGGTGTCCCAACCGTGAGACCTGGACATAGAATATTAGGGCATAAAACTCCCCTTTAAAGTGGCTAAATAAATAACAATCATGTTATAAGCATCTGGGGTCCTATGTGCAACAGGGCCAGCCAAGACAGTATAGCCAGGTAAGGTATTTGCCTTGTGCATAGCTGACCTCATTCAATCCCCGGCACCCAAAATGGTCCCTGGAGCCAGGAATGATTCCTGAGTGCAGAGTAGGAAGTAAGCCCCGAGCACTGTTGTGTGTGACCTTACACCCCACCCTTCAACCTCCCTGAAAAAAAAATTTCATACATCACACAAGGACACTCATACTCAAGAACTAATCCAGTTTCCACTGTGACAATACCAATATATAAACCTTGGCCATTAAATATAAAAGTTCTTGCTTTTTTGAGAAATGGAGCTACTGTGCAGAAAAGAGTGAACCCTGTCAGAAGAGGAAAAGCCTCAAAAGAATTTCAAGGTTGTGATAAGAACATGCAAGGACTATCAAGAATTCAAGACTTCCCCCAGTGACAATATCCAGATTAACTTTTATGTAGTGAAGAACTCCAGGCCAAGGCAGTTTGAAAGATCCAATTATAAAACAAACTTTGTAAAGGCATATGGGGGCTCATTCTCCACTCTGAAGACTAGCCCACATCACAACTGCCTTTTCCACTCCAGAGAAGCCCATGTTCTTCACATATCCCTCTTTTTTCCCCTCACATTGCTCTAAGTAAGCTTCTTTAAGTAAAACTATTTTATTTCACTAAAAAAAGTAAGTCCTAGCATATAACTTCTGAGTCATAAGAGCTCTTAGATGGGATGAGTTGAGTGCCCCAATAAGACCTGGTCTCAACATTTCTTTCCCAGCTGCCTGTCTTAGGCCTTGCTGAGAGTAACCTTAGAGCCTTACTATCACTGGCGGATATCACAGGGGAGGAAGAAAACAGAGTTCCTTTGAAGTTCTTCAAGAGAACTCGGTATACAGGTACTCACCGTAGACTCAGCACCTGCCCTCCAGGCCAGAGAGGCAGGAAGAAGATGACAAAGGCTGACACAATCAACACTGGAACTATGATGCCCAAAGCAAATGAGGTTCTGCCACATCCCTGCTTAAAATCATTCACCGGAAGTCCCCACAGAGAGGGTGCCCTCCTCAGCTAGATCAGCATGCTGGTCTCCATCTTTGTAGACCGTTTGAGCTATAGCCCTACCTCCTTGTTATCTAACCTAAGCAAAAGCCAGTGCATAGGACAGCTCTTTCATGTCTGTCTCTGTTGTCTGCTCTTCCATCAGAACCAAGTTAGAGCCTGCCTTCAAGATTACTGGCTGGGAACCACAGCCTTAAAGGTACCTACCTGACATGGCTTTGGATGGAGGAGGCTTTGCCTCTAGATGAACAACAGAATTTAAGACCTGTTGCAAAGAAGAAATTCATGGGAAAGATTTGGGATGGGCTGGAGCAATAGCACAATGGGTAGGGCATTTGCCTTGCACACAGCCGAACTGGGGTGGATTCCCAGCATCCCATATGGTCCCCTGAGCACCAGTAATTCCAGAGTGCAGAACCAGGAGTAACACCTGAGCATTGCTGGGTGTGACACAAAAAGAAAAAAAAATATTGGGATGGCCTGCCCACTTCAGGGTTTATCTGGTTTATTTCCAAACCCATCTCCAAGTTTTTCAAGAAGAGAGATATTTCTCTTCCCCTTTTCTACCAACATAAATATTCTGAGATTAAAAAAAAAAAAAAAACAGCAACAGGGTGTGAGTACTGCTCTGACCTGGGGTGGACCTGAGTACTGCTCTGACCTTCATTGCTCTCAGAACAGCAATAAAAGTCTTTCCTGTCTCACAGTCATGAGTTGGTGTTTGACTTTCTGGGGCAGTGGGCAGTGGGCCCACGCTTGCTTCACTTCTATCTGTGTGAGAGAGGCAATAAACTTTTATTGCTCTCTTTTCGCAGTGGGCGTGACTGCAATACCTTGTATTCCTAGTGCAGCACTGGTTAGGCCAAATTGAAATTATTTGCCTATCTGTTTCTTTAACAGGCCAGTGACTTTAGCGCCCTGTGGGCTGACCTGGCTCAGGGGTGCACTAGAGTCAGAGTTGGGGTAAGAGGTAGCAAGCTCACCAGACACCGGGCACTGCACCCGGCAAGTAATGAGATGCTGGGAATCAGGACGGCAGTTTCGGAGAAAGGATTTTTTGGAGGGACCCAGAGCTCATGCTTGGCTGGCTAGACACACAACAGTGACAGGCAGGAAACTGAGGAAGTAGTTCATTAGGAGAAACTGATCAGTCACGATGTCCCTAGGGAGCCTTCTCCTCATCAGCCGGCACCTTTTGCCATCCTACCTGATTTATTTGCACACTCCCGATTGGGGGCTCAAGCCAGACCTTTTTTTTTTCTTTTTTTTTTTTTGCCGGGGAGGGGGGGACCATATCTGCATTTCTCAGCTTACTCCGGCTCTGGGCTTAGGGGTCTTTCCTGGAGAGCTTGAGACCCTATGGGGTGTTGGGGCTGGAGCCCGCACGGTCAGCCGCGTGCAAGCAACCGCCTCCTCGGGGTACCTTAGTTCCAGACCCTACGCGCTCATTTGTTCAACCTCAGGGCAAAGCATCCACTCATGTAATAGTTCCCAGCCCTGCGCGGCATTTTGAACCGGGGAAGCGAAAACTGGGAAACGCTGCGGCTCGCTGAGGCGCGGCGCACTCCAGAGCTGCCCTCTCTGGAGCCCGGACGCGCGGCGGGCAGAAGCATCGCTCCACTGCACGGACGACAACATCGCCCTGCGGCGACAAGGCGACGTCGGGAGAGGGCAGGGGCACCCTCGGGAAGCAGCCGGACCAGGGCGCAGGGCGTCGGGGCGGCGCTGCCACGGAGGGCGCTCGGTCGGGGCCGGGCCGGGCGCGTCCCGCAGCGGCTGCGGGGCGGGGCCGACGGAAGCGGGCGCGGCGCTATTGGCCGGCAGCGTGGGGGCGTGGCCTCCCCGCCCCGCCCCGTGGTCGGCCTGGCAGACGGCGCCCCGCGCAGCTGACGGCTCGCGCACCTGGGTCGGCGGCTGCGGAGGCTCCGGGGTCCCGGGAGGAAGGTAACGCGCGCGGCCCCTCGGCTCCTCTCCGCTAGCTCGGGCTCGGCGGGTGGCGGCCGTCACTCCGCGCGCTGTCCTGGTTCCCGCAGCGATGCCCCCGTGTCCCCGCGGGCGGCGGGCTGTACCCCTCGGGGCTGTCCGGGTCGCGCGGCGAGGCCCCGTGTCCCCCCCGCTCCAACGAAGGGCGCGGCGCGCTTGGGCACGCTCCGGGCACTCCTGCCCGCTCCTGCCCAGCCCCGCCGCCCCGGGCGGGCCACTTGCTGCGCGGGGGTGACCTGAGGCGCTCGCGCAGACGGGGGCGAGCAGGACCCGCGTGCAGGCGGGGCGTGGGCGAGGTGGGCTGCAGGTGGGACCCGGGTGCGGCCCTGCGCCGTCGCCCCGGCTCCTGCCCGCTTGGAAGGTCCTTGATTTCCAGCAGAGCGGGTCTGTGACCAGCCGCCCGGGGGGGGGGGGGGGGGGGCGGCTTGGCAGAGATGCAAGCCGAGATAAGGACGTGAATCACCGTCTCCTGACCCGTGCGACCCGGAAGGGGAGCGCATTCAGCGTCCAGTCCTCAGCCCCCCTTGGCCCTCGGGCCGGGAGCGGATGGGGGACCCAGTCGCTTCTCAGCCCCAGGTGTCACAGAGAGGAGGGGTCAGCCTGGGGCTGTGCATGGATCTCCACGCGAAGGCCGCTGGCCATGCCCTCCCCTCCTCCTGCCTTACCTGCCGGCTCTGCCTAGCTCTCCAGTTGAAATCAGTTTCTGGGACCCCAAGAGAGATGGGGAAGAGAGCAATGGCAAAACTGACTTTCATTGAGCATATCTGGGCCAGACACTTTGGGGGGGGGCACACTCTGTAGTGCTCGGGGCTTACTCATGGTTCTGTGCTCAGGGATCACCCCTGGTGGGATTCAGGGGACCATCCGGAGTGCTGAGGTTCATGCAAGGCAAGCACCGTAACCCCAGTACTATGTCTGGCCTGACACGCTTCTGTTTATACATTTCTTTATTTCTCACGGAGCTCCCTGTGAGTTTGTCACAAACCCAGACCCCATCTTACTAAGAGGTTGAGGTTCAGAATGATTGCCTGCCTTAGTTTCATGACTAATCAGGGGCCACCCCTGCCACTCATGTCCATATCCCTGATTCTAAGTTTTTCTCTCTCTCTTTCTTTCTTTCTTTCTTTCTTTCTTTCTTTCTTTCTTTCTTTCTTTCTTTCTTTTCTTTCGTTCTTTCTCTCTCCTCCTTTCTGCCTGCCTGTTCCCCTTTTCTTCCCTCCCTTCCTCCCTCCCTCCCTCCCTCTCTCCCTCCCTTCCTTCCTTCCTTCCTTCCTTCCTTCCTTCCTTCCTTCCTTCCTTCCTTCCTTTTTCCCTTCCTTTTCCCCTCCTTCCCTCCCTCCCTTCCTTCCTTCTTTCCTTCCTTCCTTCCTGAAAGCTGAAATAAGAAAAGCAATGGCTAAAGTTACTGAGTTTTCACTAGGTGTCAAATACTATTCAAAGTGTTTCAGAGTGATGAATGCCATTTAGGTTGTAGGAGCTTTGGTCTTTGGGTGGGAGTAGTGACTGCTTTTGCCTTTGGAGTGCCAACCCTGTTTCGGTTCCAAGCCTGTTCCTACATAGCTGTGAGTGAGTGTAGGGCAAAGACCCTGTTTGCTGAATCCTGGAGGGGGTTGAAGACTAATGAAAGACTGATTGTCCACACCTGGTCCGTTAGAGCTGACTGTTGACTTGTGAATGATTCTACTGTCCCTTAAGCCTTTCTCCGATTCCACTCAATAAACATTTGGGCAATGAATGAATTAGCACCTTATGAAGAGCGCTCTGCATTACTGCAGAAATGGGAATGGTTCAGGGCCTGGGCCCCACTATCCTGCACTCATATTGCCAGGCCAGGCAGTTCTCTCCTCAAAAATGGGAGGGTAATCTGTGCTCCTGTGGTCTTCTGGATTTACCTGACATGTTCGCTGACTCCTTAATGATTTAACTTATTATTTGTTTTTGTGGGGCTGAGGATCAAGTCCTCATCTCCTTTTTCCCTTTGGTGGTGTTGGAAGGGGATTGATACCACATCTGGGTGTGCTCAGGGTTTACTCCTGTCTGTGCACTCAAGGATCACTCCTGGTAGGTTTTGGGGGTTTATGTCTCATGTACTGTGGTGCCGGGTATTGAACCCTGGTCGGCCACATGTAAGAGGACCTATCCTATATACTATTACTCTGGCCCCTGTTTTTTTTTAAATAGGAATGATACAGTATTAATGGGAATACTGCACTCTTAAACTCTTAACAACTGATTATACTATTTTTATTAGGGCTTCCCAGAATTCCCCACGAAATTGTCCCCAATCACAAAAAACATCAATAAATGCTCCTGGGGAGTAGATTGTATTTCTCATGGACCTCAGTAAACTTGAAAAGTGCTTTTAGGATTTATGCATCTTTTCAGATTTGATTTAATGAAAACACATACAAAGGTATTTTCCATCCAAAATATTCACATGAAATTGGTGTCCTAGAATATCCTATGTTCTTAGGGGGCTGGGATTAGCTGGTTGAAGAAGCAGGGTAAATAGGACCTTGAGTGCTATTTGTGGGCCACCGAGATAGCATGAGGGGTGAGGTATTTGCCTTGCCTGACTCTGAATGTGCTTCTACAGTCACCTGGAGCAAACCCTGAGGTCTGTCAGCTGTGAGCTACAAACAAACAAAAGTATAGATTTTGCATTTTCCATTCAAATTCATATTAATAGAGCCTTGTAAGACTTTGTGGGCACCACTCCTTTTTCTCTTCTTAGAATAAAGAATATGTTTTAAAACGCGAAATATTTTTGTTTGTCCCATCTTCCCACCTCCTTTGTTGAACTAAAACTGGTTTATACACACGCTAAGTATATGATGTACACATAATGTTTTAATGTAGGTGGATGTTGAGGAAGTGGTTGCCGAATAGATCCATCATCTCATGCACCATAGTGTTTTGTTTTTGTAGTGAAAACACTTAAGTTCCACTCTCCTCTCTACCTTCAAGTATACCATATTATTTCCTATAGTCACCATGCTGTATGTTAGATATCAGGACATATTTATCTAATGACTGGAAGTTTATGCCCACTCCCCATTTATCCCATCCTCCTGCTAATATTCTACAATCTGCTTAAATCCACTTTTTTTCTTCAACTAGTTGTGATGATTATTTTTGTTTCTTATTAAAACAGCTAGGGTGGAGCTATAGCACAGCCGGTAGGGCATTTGCCTTGCATGCAGCTGACCTGGGTTTGAAACCTCCATCTCTCTCTCGAGAGCCCGGCAAGCTACCGAGAGTATCTCACCTGCACGGCAGAGCCTGGCAAGCTCCCCGTGACGTATTCGATATGCCAAATACAGTAACAAGTCTCACAATGTTACTGAGCCCGCTCGAGCAAATTGATGAACAGCGGGAGGACAAGGCTGCAGTGCTGCAGTAAGCGTCTACAAAATGCTGGGATCTACATGCAAATACTCTCTGAGATCCCCACTCTGTTTTTCTTCAGAACTGGATTCCTTGGTGGCTAGACTCACTGATTTTTCACCACAACATTGAAGGGAGGAACAGGCCAGAAACTCACTCCATTTCACACAAGAAAATTCTACTTGGCTTTCAAGAAAGCTGCTGTTTTGCCCTGGAAGTTCCAGAGAGCCCCAGGGCTGTCTCTGCTTGCCCTAAGCAAAGCAGAGACATTCAAGGAGGAAGCATTGAGAGGAGGGGGGAAAAAAGTACAGCTGTGGCTGGGGCTGAGTGCCAGCACACCCTGTGCTAGGCTGTTCTTAGTCCGAACCTGGCTCCTGAGAAAGCAAATTGGCTTCCACTGTTGCCTCAAAGCCATGAGTGCCGTTTGAATTTGATTTTAACCAATTCCTCTCCCTTTGGTTTCTTTGTTTTGCTTTTTGGACCACACCGAGGGGTGCTGAGAGTTTACTTCTGGTAGTGTTCAGTCTGTGGTGTTGGGATGGAACCCTGTTGGCTACTGTCAAGGCAAGTTCCTTCCCATTGTGCTTTCTGTCTGGTCCTCTCCCTTTGCATTCTCCATCACTGAAGTAAGGGAGTGGGACCAAGTGAGCCACTTTCCAGCTAGAAAAATCTACTTGTCTCAGTTATTTTCCTTCCATTTCTGCCCTAATAGACATTTGGGAGAGAATTATCACATCTAGGTGAAATGGAAAACATTCACGTTTTTATTGCTTTGAACTTCTAGGGCCCACCCTCATCCTCCTTGAATGACTAAGGGTCTTCTCTGCTCATGCCCTTCACAAAAGTGTTGCTCAGAGCATTAAGAGGAGAGTTACTTCCACTTATCTATTTCCACTTATCAATTTGATCTTATTTTCTTTTACTTTATTTAAACACCATAGTTTACAAATCTATTCATAATACAGTTGTTATGGGCTTTTGATGTTCCAACACCAGTGCCACCACCTGAATGACCTTCCCTCTACAATTCTTCCATTGTCCTATACATGCCCCAAGCCTGCCCCCTGAGCAGACACACAATAGTTTGTTTTATATTGCTTGTTACAACCAAATGGCTAATGGAATTATTAAAATTACTCCAGTAAAAGAAAATCTGTGAAAATTACTATGTCTCACCATGGGTTGTTAAGTCTTTAAGGATTTACCAAGCTGTTTGTCACTTCTTGAGCCTTCTGTGTTACTGTTTCTTGAGTTGTGTTGGTGTCTATGTTACTTTCTCATCTAATTTGGTGTGCTTCTATTGGAATTTCTACTATCAAATGTGGAAGATCAGAAACCTCTGGATTTGTACTGCTGGGATGAGTCTGTAGAGATCCTTAGTGAAGCTGTGGAGTTAGGCTGCAGAGGCATCAGCAGGGAGGGGACTCAGCTCGACCCCCCTCCTGACAGTACCTCAGAGTTTTATTCAGGTGTGGGGGACTGTGTATCCATGAATTTTACCTGCTTGTCTTGCATCTCCTTGGCAATGTAGCTCTCTCGTGAATCTAAAGAGCAAGGCTGGTGGGTAAGTGGACGTGGAGGCAGTTTGAGGAGATGGTGTTCCTTTTGATTTTGACATTTTCCTGTTGCTGGGAAACAATTGCTTTCAGGGCACCATTAGGAAAGTAGGTTCCTAATGGCAGTAAGTCCATGGGGATCATTCATTTTTGTCTCTAAAATCACTGAATACAGTAGTTTATATTTTAGGGCTCAGTGGAATCCTAGTCTTGTGCTAGGACTTGTGCAGAAATGGAGGTGTGAATATTTTCAGAATTTTAGAATTTGAGGGGAGACGGTTCAGAGAGAAAGAGGGGGAAGGACAGAGATAGGGAATAAGAAAGTATACCAGCAACAGTAACAACAAATCTCATGATGGAGACGTTACTGGTCTTTACTTGCATCTCCTTGGCAGTGTAGCTTGCTTGTGAATCTAAAGAACAAGGCTGGTGGATAAGTGGACATGGAGCAAATTGATGAACAATGGGAAGGCAGGGCAGTGCAGTGCTACCAGAAAGGGTTGGAATACTATGAAAATGAAAAGATCAGTTTGGGAAAAGCTCTTGGGCTGTCTGAGTTAATTCTGCATCAGGTTGCCTGGCACTTAATGGGAACGTAGTAAAATATTTTTAAGATTTCATAAGTGAACAGGATGGACTGACTCTTCAGAAATGAAGTGTTTGCTGTGATGTGCCTGAAACAATGATCCTCATGTGGTTGTGGTATCTTATGCATGGTAAATACTTAAAACCTACAAAAATCTCTTTTACATTATCTTTGTAATGGCAAAGGTAAAAGCAAAATAAAGGCATTGCCTAATGATTTTTGACTGATGAATTTCTAGACAGTTTACAGCTGCTAGTAGAGATAAATGTGCTTTATAATGCCTAGGGAAATCTTTTTTTCCTTTCTATAAACACAGAAATAGTTGAGTGGAGTGCGTAGAAACTAGTGGACAACACAGAAAGTCTTATTAGAGGATGGGAGCAAGGCTTTCCTCAGCTCTGGCTCAGCAGAGTCCTTCTCTTGTCCCTCAGCAGATCCTTAGGCTAGGAGGCTGGACATGACACCCCAGCGCCCAGCAGACAGACGTGCTTTGTGCCGCTGTTACTCATAGCCACAGGTTCCCGGCCCCCTGCGCCGGCTGAGTCAGCTGTGAGAATATCTTGCCTGGGAGATGAAGGCTCAGCTGAGCGGAGGCCTGTCCAAGCCAGTGAAAGATGGAGACCTCAGCTGAACGGAGGCCAGGCCAAGTCACTGGGTCAATCCCTGCCTCAGCTGAACCTGCCCTCTCCGCCATCCATCCACTGTGGCAAGATGGCAGTTGTGGCACATTGGATTCTTCAAGGCAGATTCTCTGCCTCTACTTATTGTAGACTAGTCATTTGAGGTTGAGAAGTGGGGAGGGAGGTCACTTTAATCTCTAATTATTTTTAAAATGGATTCTAGGGAAGTTTCTGCTCCATCATCTTAATACATGTCTAGAGAGTACCTCCTGAGACCTTTTCTATTCCCAAGCCTGTAACTATCACCATAACTTTTTATATTCTTGATGTGTTTAGAAGATGGTAATGATGGCATCCATCTTCTAAGGTCATTCAGAGGATTAAATGAGGGCACAGATTTAATGAAAACCAGCAAAAATGGAGTGAGGTGCTGCTTCTGGGTGGTGGTCTGAAATCATCAGCCAAGAACTAACCCCACCCCTCATATCTACCTATTGTCATATGGGATTTAACTACAGTTTTTTTTGGGATAAGTATCCAAGGTACCTTATGAATAGTGAAGTCATAGGCAGTCAGTCTGCAACCACTATGAATCTACTATAATAATGGCACTTTGCAATCGTTGATCATCGATTTGCTCGAGCGGGCCCAGTAACGTCTCCATTGGAGACTTTGTTGTTACTGTGTTTGGCATATCGAATACGTCATGGGGACCTTGCCAGGCTCTGCCGTGCAGGCGAGATACTCTTGGTAGCTTGCCGGGCTCTCCGAGAGGGGCGGAGGAATCGAACTTGGGTCAGCCATGTTGGCTGCGTGCAAGGCAAACGCCCTACCGCTGTGCTATCGTCAATCGGGTGTCCGCACTAAGTTCGGCATCAATATGGTGACCCTCTGGGAGCGGAGGACCACCAGGTTGCCTAAGGCACTTTGCAATAGTAATTGATTTTGTAGGATTGAACTTCAGTTTTTTAAAATGTGTTTTGTTATGGTCAGCTCTCTTATGTTAATATAACATATTACATCTAGTTGCAGCAGATGATTTTTTCCAACTGATGTCTTTTGAACAGTTGCTATTTCACTATACCTGCATCAATTTACTTATCATAATAATAATATGTTATTGATGCTTGTTGAATACTATTAATTTTTTATTTTATGATGGAGAAGTTAAGGTACAGATAAGTAAAATAAATTGTTCAACATGACATTGCTAATAAGAGGAAGAGAGGGATTTTAATCCAGGCAATCAGACTCCTCTTTAACCCACGTTTTTGATATCAGAGGATAATCCTCCCCAAGAAAATTCCTCTTCTTTTTATTGGTGGGGATGGAGGGACCCGGCTGTTCTCAGGGCTCACTCCTGGTAGAGCTCAGGGAATCGAATGTGTGCCAGCTGTGTGCAAGTCAAACCCTCTCACTGCCTGCTGTACTGTCTCTCTGAATGGCTCTTTATCTTTTTGTGAAGTGTGGAAAGACATTTGCACAAAGACTGTCAGCACATATAGCATTCCATTCTTTTGTTCCTGAGAGAAGGAAACTGAAAGCACAGAAGTTCTAGGCACAGAAGACTGTGCTTGAAAATAGGCTTACTGGAGAAATAGTTCAGTGGGGAGTATGCTTGCCTTGCCTGCAGTCGCCTGGAGTTAGTCTCCAACAGCACATACAGAACCCTGAATCCTAACAGTGATCCCTGACACTTCCTGGTGTGCTCCTCACAGATGAGAAGAGAAAATAGGTTTTTATGAAGTTTAGGAAATTGTGTTACAAGGCTGGAGTATAATTCAAGTACTTCAGGGAGCATCTCTGTGTGGGTGACGAGACTACAGAGTTATGCATCAGCACCCTAGTACTTTATCTCAGTGTCTGGATTGCTGAGTAATAGAGCAAACGAAGTGCTGGTTCTTAAGACTACTAATTCTATTTACATTAGGAAAGTCACATCACACTAAGTTCTTTCACTTAGAAACTGGAAGTTACATTTCTCCTTTCCACTCCTTTACTGGGATGTTTATAATGATAAAGGACACTTTAAATTACAAGGGATGCTTATAATAATAAATAATGACAAGAACATGATAGTAAAAGAATGCCTACCATCTATTGAGCATACACTGTCAGTCCCTGCCATGATTCTTTTTTATCTAATTCCCAGGACAATCCTCTGAACCTGTGAACAATTATCCATGTTACCTGGGAGGAAACAGATGCACAGAGAGGTGAAACAACTTTGCCAAGGTTCATACAGCGAGAAAGTGCCAGACAAACATTGAAAGTAGGTAACTGACTTGGATACAAACTTGTGCTCTCTCTTCAACACAGTGCTTTCTCTTTGAGAGTCAGGAAATGGAGGGTTCTGTGGAGGAAAGCTGTTAGGCTCCTGTTTACTGACACCTAAAATATGTTGTGACATATTTTAGCAGGAGTCTCTTAATAGGATAAATTATCAGAGAGTAGGACTCTTTCAGAAAACCTGGAATGTTTCTCTTATTGTAAAGAGAAACAATATTTTCCTGTATCTGCCATAAATAAGACTGAGATTAGTGGCAGCAGCCTGGAACATCAGAACCGGCACCATCTGAACTAGGAGAATTGAGTCGACTCTAGACCAAGATTTCTCTACCAGGGCCCAGGGCTTCCAGAATCTTTCAAGGGGGCTCAGCACAGACTAGGGGGAAAAACAGTAAGATAAGGGGTCACAGGAAAGAAGCAGTGTTGGGAAAGGAACAAGGTCAGAAGAAGGTTGAAAACCTCTGTTCTCAATAACAGACTAGTTATCATATTATGTTTTATTTCTAAATGATCTCAAATACAATGTAAAAGGTTTTGGAACTTAATCAACTAAAGAGAACATATTGAAATTTTGAATGAAATTAAAGAGAGACAGTACAATAGGGAAGGTGCTTGCCTTTTTTGAAGTCAACCTAGGTTTGATCCCTGGCACTGCATAAACTTGGTCTCCTGCGCAGTGCTGGGTGTGGGCCCTCAAAGACAAAACAAAAAAATAAATACATAAGGTTGGACTTAATGGTGTAGGAATTTTTAAAGTTAAAGAAATCCTTAAATAGATCATATTTTGCGGGGAGGTGAGGAGAGGGTCAGGGTTACTCCTGGCAGGGCTTGGATAGGCAAGTGCCTTAACGGCTGTGCTGTCTCTCTGAGCCCAACAGGAATCTTTTAGATTTTGTTTTTGAGCCACATCGAGTGGTGCTTGGGAGTCATTCCCAGTGCTGCTGACCTGCGTGCCAGGAATGTGAATCCCCTAGCATGCAAAACCATTTGGTCAATCTCCCTGACCCTTCACTCTGACACAAGTATTTTGTAATTGAAATTAGTTGGTTTATACCTATGACAGTAGATGTCAAATGTGCATCAGTAGAAACCTCTGTGTACACTGTAGGGTTCACCACTCCTTATTTTTTAAATAGTGTACAAGCATGGTTTTAAAATTTTAGCATTATACCATCTTTCTCAAATTCAATCACATTATTTTTGTTAGAATCCTAGGCGACTGTTCTCTGATAACTAATAACTGATGGTTGTGAGACACAATTATTGGTGGGAAGTCCCGGTTTGTAAGAGTGTGAACACACTAGCTTTCCATGGGGGAGGGCTCGAGTGAGGGGGGCTTGTTGCTTCGAGTCTGTAGGAAAGTATGAAACCTGTGTTTCTTGGAGATGCCACTTTGTGGTAGCAGTTACCCTGCTTCAGAATAAGACAGCCCAATTTAAATCTTGGCTCCACTTAAAGGATCCTTAAATAATTCACTTTATTACCCTTTCTGGAAAAAATTACACTTGTGATCTTTCAGAGTGACTCTAGGGGATAACTAAGTTGATGTCTAGCATTGTGTCTTGCAGAGTAGTAGTTCAGTAACGACAGTTCCTTCCCCTTCTTCTCGTTTCATTTTCCTCCCTTTCTCTCTGCTACTTGCTCTTGGCTTCCTCTGTTGACTCCAGTGTTTCCGCAGTACATGCTTTGTGGTTCAGTATATGATTGAACTTCATCAAGTCTCTTACTACTTGATCTAACTAGATGAAGTTTGGTTCTCAATTAGAGAAAATTGCAATTGATTGTATTTGTCCTATTACTAGGTCTTCATTAATCATTAAGTTGATAACCACATTTGGGGATTTTAAAATAATAATTAAATGTCCATTATAAGAGCAGCAATAATAAATTAATATTTCTAACACGGTGTAGTACATAGTCTAGAGAAATTTCTGCAGCTTATTTTGAGATTGAAGGTAGAATAGATTTCTAGGAAGGTGACAGATTTTCAGGTCAAGGTAGAACCATGACCAGCATGAGTTTTTCAAGCTAAGAAGGAACTGGGGTAGAATGAAGACGTTGAGGAACTTTCACATTTAGAAATTTGGAGTCAGGAAGGTTCTGGGTTGCTCTGGAAAGAGGATGAGAGGGCACACAGGGCAGAGAAGCTCTGACTGGAGACACTATTTCTGTGGTGTATTGGAAAATCGGGCAAAACACTTGCTTCTTTGCCTTAAGGAACTAATGTTTGTGTTTCAATACTGTGAATAAAGTAACATGATTTCTCTTAAGAACAGAAACAGCTTACAAAATATGAAAGATGGATTTGAGGTTGATTGAAGGCATGCTCATTTGGGCTTGTGGTTGTGGTTGACATTTTAAAGTGTTTGAAGAGGTACTTTTAGAATATTTAAGACTTAAGCTTGAAGGTGCATAGGTGTTGGAAAGTAGTGACTTCTTTAAGTAATTGTGGACATGGCTATAGTGTAAACAGACTATTCCAAAAAGATAAATATGACTTAATGTGGAGTTAAGTGTATTTGCCACTTTTCAGTAAAGAACTCAGGTAGGCATTTGGCAAAGATTACTGAGGCTTGGGCCCAGAAAGAATGACTGTTTAAGGTTCTTTTTCTATCTCCAGAATTGATTATAAAATTTGGGGAATAGTTGATACTCATTGTATGTTGTACTTTGCTAGTGCTCTGTAGAATTTCTGTGTGTTCAGCATATGCTACTGTGGCTTACAGTCTCTGAATTTCCTGGGCTGGGGGAGGGTTGGGTCACAGAATTATCATCTTGAGTCAAATTGAAAGAATCTGGGTGGCCCTTTTTCACCCAGACAGAGAGGGTGAGACCCAAGTGTGTTTTTGTGTTTCTAGGTCTGTGTTTATGTTTTCCCAAGTGTTGTCTGCTTTCCCCAGACCCAAGGGAAAACCTGACCTGTATCCAAGTTCCTTGGGATGGTCCCTGGGGTGATTAATTAGCCTTGGTTACTAGAGGTACCCAAAGTTAGAGACTCACCTGCTTTCACACATGAGCCAGGGGTGTCTGGAAGCCAAGGGTATGAAGGAAATGTGACTCCACTGGTCAGATCCTGCCAGATGTGACTCTACCAGGGAAGCAAGTATATCTTCACTCTGGGTGCGGGTGAGGATGGCGTGGGTGTGTTCCTCCCCTTCTTATCTGGCACCTTTTTCTCTCTGGGCTGTCAAATTCTTGACAGAAGGCCTGAATTTGAAGGCCTCAGGTGATAGGCTGGAAGAAGTCCTTCAGCAGTCTCTTAGATGTGGAGGAGATTTCCCAATCTACTTTCTTTCATGAGTCAAGACCAAGGCCTTCTGAGGGGGTCAGAAAAATTTTGGAAAAATTCTTGCATAGAGTCACACTTTGTCTCGGAGACAAGGCATATTAAAAGTGTTGCTCATTGGATGTGTACTTAGAAATATAATGAACTCAAGTTTAATTGAGAATTTAAGTATGGTTAGGTGGGTTTAGCTTTGGTGAAATTTGTTGCCACAATCTAAAAATTATTTTTAAATAGGGACCATCGCTGATAAAAGGGATATGTATCCTCTAGTGGGGAAAAAAATCCGGTTTGGATACAAGAGTTACTTCACTCAACAAATGCTATAGATTTACTGTTTATTAAGTAGCAGAAATTTTTTTAGACTCAGAGTCCATGGGAAAATGACCAGTCTATGTGGGGTTTTGATAGCCACACATGAAAAGAGAGGGAAGCATGACCAAGAAACCTGGAAGAGGTGAGAGTTGAAAGAGGTGAGAGTTGTATTTATCACTTGATAAATACAAGACAATCTTGGAGAATTCTCATTATCTCGCTAAGGATATTGGACTTTCTTCAAGTCCTACCTTGTGTCTTGCATTGTGTGGAAACCGATAAATATTTCCTCTCTCAGCCTGTTTCTTTATTAGTAATGTGAGATGATAATTATTGCCTGGGTTTATCTCCCGGCTTTGTAGTGAGACTCATATAAGATCATAATAATTGCCAGACTTTAGGTTATTTCCATGTATTAACTCAATCCTCAGCACAACTTTATGAGATAGATACTATTATTAAGCCCATTTAACAGTTGAGAAAGCAGAGGCATAGAAGTTGAGTAACTTGACTCAGATCATAAAATTCTTGGATGAGGTAATAAAGGTTTGGATGTGGTATATAGCAGCAGAACACGTGTGTGTGTGTGTGTGTGTGTGTGTGTGTGTGTGTTGCTACCTCTCTGCCCAGTTTAAGAGCTCATTTACCCTTGCTTGAGGCAGAATAAGTGTATAGTTGTGCATCTCCTGTGTTTGGCTTCTCTGAAATGCTTGTCACTCAGGTTCTGTATTGGGGTTGGGGAGGAGGAATGTCTCCTGGAGGCAGATAAGCTCTGAGAGTTGTCCCTTCTCCCTAAGTGGAGCTAAGGGGGCCAGTAGATGGTCATATGTGGGGTGAAGTCAGCTATCTGCTTCAGTGAGGCAGCTTGACTCCATTTTCAGAACTGGGAGGTGAGAAGCTGTTACTGGGCATCGGAACTCTGCCATCTTTCAGCCCCATGCTGAAGTGGGTCCAGGATGGCCTGCCCTGGCTCTGTTCTCTCTGCGGCAGTCACCAGGCTGCCAGCTGCTCCACAGAGCCATCACTCTCCACTGGGACAGTGAAGGGCATCCTGGCCCCGAGGGGAAAGAGAAGGGCGGGCAGCTTCTCTCACTCCTGATCTGTGCCACACTGCTCAGACCCTGCCCTCCCAGTCGTCTCTTCTCTAGACTGACCCAAAGGGCATGTCCCATCTTTATACACTCTCTCTATTCTCAGCTTTCAGAACTTCCTTGGTTGCCCTCAGGTGTGGGCCCCTGGCTCCTGCAGCGTTCCGCTCTCCCAGATGGCTGACTGGCCAAGTCCACACAGGGAGTGGGCCACTTACCACATCTATTTCCTTGGCACTGCCCTGGTCTGTCTCCATCCCTGGCAGTGGTTGGCCAAGCGGATAATTCCCTTTTCCAACAGAACACTCTTCTGTTTTTTTCCAACCTACCTGGTCCTTTGCGCTCTCTTTTCAGTCAACAAGGACAGGGTCATTTGCTTTCTTCTTCATGCCTCTTCCCAGCATTTCTGCCCTAGCTGGAGCTCAACTACCCTTGCAGTTCCAGCCACGCCTGCAAGCAGGTGACTTCCCTGTTTGTGATTCTTCTGTGCCCCGCCGCCCTGGGTCTGTGGGAGTCCCAGAGGCAGTCACGGAATTCTCTGTTGTGCCTTTTCTTTTCACCTTTAATTTGGCTGCCCTTTAAAGCATTTCTGTCTCAGTGTGCAAGTCTCCTCGTTAATTCAGTTTAAGAACTTGGAGTCTTGATTGGGGTGGGGGCACAGAGAAGTACAGGGCAGTGATGTCACCTGGCACCACATGTACTTCCTAGAGCTTTGCCAGGAGTGACCGCTGAGCACAGAGCCAGGAGTAAGCCCTGATCGCTGTGGTCCAACCCCCCAAATAAATAAAAGAACTTTGATTCTTATTTGATTTAGACAAGATTTCTTTGATCATTTCTTCCAAGGAGTAGTTTCAGCATCCTTCCTATGTCTCTAGGTGACACATATTTTATCCCTTCTGCTTCTTCTAGTCTCCTTTGACTCCTGTGAGGTCTACTGAGAAAGTCTTGGCCATTCAACTTGTAGCCACCCTTTTCCTTCACATGTAGCATAATTTTTAAAAGTTAAATAATAACATTCACACACATGCATCCATATACAGGTATTTATATGTGGACTCCCTATCACCCACTGCATAAAGAACAACCTCCTTAGCCTGACATTTGAGACCTTTGATGATCTAATCCGGGCCTCTGCCATTAATTTTTTGCTGTTGTTGTTGTTCATTGTGGGAGCCACTAGGAGTACCCTGGATTGGGGGGCATCAAGTACAAGGAATTGCGCCTCTGCTACTTGTAACACATCCCTGACCCTTCAGTTACTCATTCTTTGTCTTGTTTGTGGGTGCGTAAGGGTCACACTCAGTGGTACTTGGAGTTTCTTTCTGTTATTCCTGGATCTGTCATCAGGGATCACTCCTGGAGGTGCTCAGGGGACCTTGTGTGGTACGGGTATCAAACTGGGCCAGTTGCATGCAAGGTAAGCACTTTGCCCGCCTAACTCTCACTCTGGCTCTGTCACTCATTCTTATCACTTGTGTCCTCCTGTGGTGCTTGTCTTCAGTCAGGTGGTATTCCCCTGATATTCCCCTTTCACTGTGCTTCACTGAGTGGCTTCCTATGCTTGGAAGGAGACTTTAGCCCCCTGTTGAGCTCTTACTGATTTCTTCCTGGCCTTGCACTTGCCTGTTGTACCTGTACTTCAAATTGCAGGCCTGCGCTAATTCTCAAAAAAACCTTCCTAATTCATTCCAGCAGAAAGTTTCACTTCCTGCCTCTGATTTAGTGTTTGGTTTATTTCTCTTTACACCATCCTTATTGCATACATTGTGTGTTATCACTTTTTATATACTCCATCTTCCCTGATAACTCAAAGGGACTTACTAATATTTTCCTTAATAGGACTCCGTGGGCTGACATAGTACAAAAGTACTGAAAGAATATCTTGAAACACTGATTCATGTTCACTATTTAAAATTTTTTATTATTTCATTTTATCCCCCCTCCCCATCTTTACTGAGGTACCATGATTTACAGCACTGTTGATGATTGATAATTTCATAATAGTTTCATGATTCCAACGCCCATCCCCCACCAGACTGCCAGCTTCCCTCCAATAATGACCCAAATGGCCTTTCCTCTGCTCTGTCTTGTTTAGGGGCCACATCTGACTGTGGTCAGGGCTTACTCATGGTTCTGTGCTCAAGAACTTCTTCTGGTGGTGCTCAGTGATCACTCCTGGCAATACTCAGGGGACCATATATGGCAACAGGGATTGAAACGGGGCTGGGTGTACGTAAGGCAGGTGCCCTAGTCTCTGTGTTGTCTTTCTGTCCCCAAAGGCACAGCAGTTTAAAAGTGAATTTTAATATACCAGTTGTTTCTGGGAGTTGAGTAGGAGTCAGGAAGATAGCTTGGAAGGTGGAGCACATGTCAGCTTTGAGCTGGCTGAAAATCTAATCTGACCACTGCATACCACCACCTGCACCATCACATGTGGTCTTCCTGTCTTAAAAAAGGCAAACAGTCAATGGGTAGTTAAGTATGGATTTTTGTTCTTGTATACCAAGAAGAATTGACACGATAAGCCTGAGGTGACTTATTTTTAGAAATACATACTTGAATGTCAAGTTCTTGACTGGTATCTGAGAAGTTGGATTTCAGAAGGGTGCACAACACACTAAATAATGAGACTATTGGTATAAACAACTTGATTGATGCTGTTATCTGCCTTCCTTCGAGGGGTCTGAAATTTGGGTGTGTGCCACACCAGAATTGTCTTCCTGACCAGTGCCTGATAAAATCCCTGACTCTATGGAGCCTTCTGGCAGGTGGCTATGTAACTTCTTGGAAGCTTGTCCCTGGTTTCCCCCAGACTTTATCTTATGTATATTTTTTCCTTGTTAACTTGACTTGAGATCTTTTCACTGTAACAGACTGTCTGACTTGATGATACCCCATGAGTACTCCTCGCAATCAAACCTAGGGCTGCTCTTGGTCATCCCCTCAATGCTCCATGAAATTCTACTAGGGAAGAGACTTTTTTTCTTACTTTCCTCCTTTATTCCTCTCTCCCTCCTCCCCACCCTACCACTTTCCCTCCCTCCCTCCCTCCCTCCCTCCCTCTCTCCCTCCCTCCCTCCCTCCTTTCCTTCCTTCTTCCTTCCATCATTACTCCCTTCCTTTCTCCTCTTTTTCCTTCCTTTCCCTTCTCCTTTCCCTTTTTTAAAATTTCAGAGATACTAAAGATTCAAAGAAATTATTAATCTTTACTTAAATGAGTTCCAGTTCCTAAGACTTAATACATGTAAATATCATATATAATATTGGTAAATATAATTATAAATATAACATAATATAAATATATTATAAATATTGGTGCTTTGGAATATAAAAAATAGAAATTTCCTGACTTCCCACTCTAAAATATTGGTTAAAAAGATCTTTTGGAAAGGTTTGGTTCATTTTTTTTTAAGTAAGCATTTTCTAAGATCCTAGTTCTATTATTAGAACGCAGAATCAATATTTGCCATCATTCTGTTTTCTTTAATTAGGAGTTGATTGCTTTGGGACATTTTCCCTGCCCCACCTGTGTGTGCAGGACATTCGTCATGTGCATTCCTCTGGTGTCAGATAGCAGCGAGGCGTTTGATATGAATCACTTCCCTTAGTCCTCACAATGCTCAGAGGCAGGAATTTCACGTCATATAGTATAGATGTGGAAACGTAATAGAAGTCAATATTTGACTTTTCACACAGGTATCAAGTGGCTGCCCTGGAACTCTAGCTCAGGTCTGAGTGCTGGTCAGTGCTCTGAACTCAGTGCTGTTACTTCATAAAATAATCCTTACCTCAGCTATTTTTTTTTCCTCAATGGCAAAATTTTGCTTCAGGAAATATTAAGTTCAGGGAAATTGTGGATTTTGGTGTCAGGCTGGAAAATTGGAGGCTCTGTCCTTGGGATGCTTTGATGGGCTGCCTGTGCTGGGTGTGGGCTGTGTTCTGGTGTGTGGGTCTCCAGGCACACCACTCTTCAGAGCGTTAGCTCACTTCTCTCAAGCACGCTGCAGGCTGAGGTGTCAGGTGGGGCACAGAGAAAGGTATGCTCTAGCATTCTTCAATTTAAAAAGTGTTTGCCCAGTGCTTGCCCAAATCTTCCTGACACATTTGGGGCAAGGATGGTTCTGGGAAAATCTGCTAAATTTGGAAATGAAGCATTGGTTTTTGTTGTTGTTGTTTTTTTTAATTTGGGAGCCAGTGGTACTCAGAGCTTAGTCCTAGCAGGGCTCATAGGACCATATGGGTACAGGGATCCAACCTGGATGTGCAAGGCAGGTGCCCTACATGCTGTACTATTGCTCTAACCTCTCATATAAAAATAATAATTTACAACCCCCTGCCCCTTCCCTCCATTAAGAATACTCATTGTGCTGACTAGGCATCATACTTGGCTTTTGTGTCCACTGGGAATCACTTGTCAATCACTGAGCTGCACACGCAGTGTGGTGGTTGTTGGGGGTTGAGCCCTTTCGGCTGTGGTACAGGCACACGTGTACCATCAGTCACAGTCTTGAGTTGTGACACACCAGAACACAGCCAACACCCAGCACATATTCTGGCTGTAGTACTAGCCTGGGGTTGCATGCTCGAATTGTGGTACTCACACATAAGCTTGCTGGGGTGAAAGGGGCACAGGCACCCTTTGGGCAGTGTTCCTTGTACCCTAAGTTGTGGTGCTTGCACACAGCTGTGCCACTGCAGTGGAACTCTCCAGCAGTGCTGGCTACTACAGAGGGCCTCACTTCTAGGACTGCTCAAAGCACGGAGGTGGGAAAGGAGGTCATTCACGCGGAGTTGGTGTTTTCGGGCCGTTAGCCATACACTGGCCCCAAGATCCACTTTATAAAATATCAGATGTCAAACCTGGAATCAGACTATCATTAGAGAATGAAATGAAAGTGACTCCTCCTTGATGAAATACAATTTTTCTTGAACTGCTGATAATGGATTTAGCAGAGCTGGAAGCAATAATAACATAATGCTTATGTGCTCTGTTAGACTTAGTGCTTTTCACATACAAATCCATCTATGATTTCTTTTTTTTATTGAATTACAGTGAGATACACAGTTATAAAGTTGTTCATGATTGGGATTTAGTCATATAATGTTCCAACACCCATCCCTTCACCAGTGCACATTTCCCACCATCAATGTCTCCAGTTTCCCTCCCACTTCCCACCTCTATGGCAGGCACTTTTCCCCTCTCTCTCTCTTAAATTTAAGGTAAAAGGTAAAGGCCCTCCCGTTGATCGTCGATTTGCTCGAGCGGGCCCAGTAACGTTTCCATTGGAGATTTTGTTGTTACTGTGTTTGGCATATAGGATACTCTCGGTAGCTTGCCGGGCTCTCCGAGAGGGGCGGAGGAATCGAACTCGGGTTGGCCATGTTGGCTGCTTGTAAGCTCTGGGCCACTCCTCTTAAATTTATTTATTTTTATTAAATCACCCTGAGATACAAAGTTATTCATCATTGAATTTCAGTTATAGAGTGTTCAACATCCGTCCCTTCACCATTGTACATTTCCCATCGCCAGTGTCCCCAGTTTCCCTCCTTCCCTCCCCCACCCCCAGGATGCCTCTATGGAAGGCACTTTCCTGCTCTCTCTCTTGCTCTCTCTCTTTCCTTTTGGACATTATCTCCACCTATACTTTTAACTAGATATTTTACCTATGAGGAAACTAAAATACAGAGAATCTAAGAGATAAGTGCAAGGTCACACAGTAGGTGGTTATTCCAAATGTAGCTCTGAATATTGAACAACTCTCTTTGGTGGGAATACAAGAAAATAGGAACAGAGGTTTCCCCCTAGTGTTTTCATTGTAAAGCTCTCAGCAACAGCGGTCAGTTTAACTTTTCATGAATGCCAGTGACATAATGATGTACAACCACCATCTAGCTCCATCCCTCTCCTCACCTTGTGAAATAGGATCTCTGGTATCTCAGGGCTGGTGAGTTAGAACGGGTAGGGCACTTGCCTGGCATGAACCCCCTTTGCTACATCCCTGTCACCACATATGGTCCCCCAAGCACCATCAGGAGTGATCCCTAAGCTCAGAACTAAGAGTAAGCTCTTGGTGACTACCACACTGTTTTGTCTCTTTGGTTTGTCTATACTATCTCAGATAAGTGAGTATTTCTCTTTTTGTGACTGGCTCATGTGATACACTAATGGTAGATTTCTCAGGTTTAATCCATGTTGTAGCATATATCAATTTTTTTTACTTTTATAATAATAATACTCTGTTACGTAGATATCATGTTTTGCTAATCTGTTAATGTCAATGTATACTTGAGTTGCTTCCACATTTTTAATACTGCTGTGAGCATAGATACACAAATGCCTTATTGAGACTCTGCCCTTGGTTATTCTGGTATAGACTCAACTGGAATTGCTGATCATTTGTTTATTCTACATTTTAATTTTTAGGAGCTTCCCTACTATTACCAAAGCTGCTATACTATTTTAGAACCCTATTAACAATGAACAAAGGCTCCAATATCTTTTTATTATTTTTTAATTTAATTTTATTTTTTAATGAATCACCATTAACTGGGTACAGTTACAGACTTACAAACTTTCGTGCTTACATTTCAGTCATACAATGATTGAGTACCCATCCCTCCACCAGTGTCTATTCCCCACCACCAATGTTCCCAGTATCCCCCACAATCCCCCCGTCCCCTGCCTCTGTGGAAGGCATATTCCATTTTGCTCTCTCTCCTTTTGGTTGTTATGGTTTGCAATACAGGTATTAAGTGGCCATCATGTTTGGTCTATAGTCTACTTTCAGCACACATATCCCATCCTGAGTGGGTCCTCCAAACACCCTTTACTTGGTGGTTCCCTTCTCTATCTGAGCTGCCTTTTCCCCCGACATGTGAGGCCACCTTCTAAGCTGTGGAGCAATCCTCCTGGTCCTTATCTCTACTCTCCTTGGGCATTAGTCTCCCATTATGTTACTTTATATTCCTTGCCTTGAGATTTTATTAAATTTAGGGTAGCCTGTCTCTGGTTCCTCCTGTGCCACCCCAGGACATCCAAGTTTTCTTCCTTGGCTCATCAACTGTGTTCCAGAACCCCTGAGCATTCACCCCCTGTTCCTGCCTCCAGCCTTCCTGAGTCTCCCCACCTACCAACACACTTACACCCCCATTGTATGTACAATGTCATGTACATTGTATGTCAATCCAGCTAGAATAAAGTTCCTGCTGTAGGAAGAAAGGAAAAAAAAGAGAAAAAGAGAGATCACTCACTTTGTATCTACTTTCACTCTTCCACCAATATGACATTATTTTTTCTCCTCAAATAACAGCCATCTTAGAAATAAATTCCAAACGAGCAGACAAAATTCATGTAAGCCCAAGTGTCCTTGCTGAGGGCCAGTGCGAGGAGACACATGACACTCACTAGGGAATAGAAATTCTTTTGAGTTTTTTTCTGTGAAGGTCTAATTGTGATCTTGAGGAAATGAGAGAATTTATTTCTTGTTCCATTGTCTCTTAGATTTCAGATCTGTACTTTTGGATCACTAGAGCATGGGGGACTGAGAAACTGTGACCTCTTTTCCCCGTAAGTTATATAGAATGATTAATGATGGAAAATCTTCAGCTTCTAATTTTGGCATATTTCAAGCTGTGCTGTACTTGTGTTTTAGACACACAGCTATTCTTAATGAATTATTTTACAGGGTTCATATTTGTGTTGAAGCATATTGATTAAAATAATATTATGAAATTATTTGCCAGATTTTGGCTCATAGTCTTCACTTTTTGGTAATAATATTATTTTGTGAAGAACCAAATAATATGACACCCAGTGGGATTTAACCATGAAAATACCTATTTATTTCACTGAACAGTTTCTAGGATAGGAAGTATTAGGAGAATTTCCTTGATTTATAAAAATAAAATATTAATTTTATTAATTTTAATTTTAGTGCCCTTGATTTTTAACAAAGGCTTATAAAACTATAAGTTACAAGATATATCAATTCATAGTCCATGAATGTTTATTATTATGATTTTTTTTGCTTTTGGCGTTACATCCAGGAATGCACAGGGATTACTAGTGGCTTTGCACTCAAGAATTACTCCTGGCAGTGCTCAGGGGACCATATAGGATGCTGGGAATTGAACCCAGGTCAGCCACGTGCAAGGCAAATGCCCTACCCACTGTCTATCGCTCCAGCCCCCGAATGTTAAATTTTGAGGTGGCTAAATTTTTCTCTGTATTTGCCTATTTCAGGATTATAATTCAAAGTATCCAAGAAGAAAAGCAGAAAATGCATCTCTGAAACACAATTTGGTTTAATAATAATTCTAAGATTGCTTCCTTTTTTATATTTCAGCATGAAGAAGTAAATTAAGTAACAGTCTAAAACAAACAAAGGGGGTAATTTATTTGCTAATAATTTACTTTTCTGCTCATTTGTTTAAAAGAATTTTTACTGTTTAGTTTGTTGTTTCTAAAATGTACTTGTTTAAAGTGTGTGTGTGTTGGTGAGGGAGGGGGGATCCTTCTGAGGATTAAGCACTGTAGCACTGTCCTCCCATTGTTCATCCATTTGCTCAAGTTGGCCCAGTAAGGATTCCATTGTGAGACTTCTTGTTACTGTGTTTGGCATATTGAATACGTGATGGGTAGCTTGCCAGGCTTTGCTGTGTGTGTGTGTGTGTGTGTGTGTGTGTGTGGTGGGGTGGGGGGGGACAGGGAGATGGGAGAGGGGAGAAGAAAAGCACCTGCTCCAAGAGGGGCAGAGGAATCGAACCTGGCTGACAAATTTCATAGAGCTCAATTCAGAGATAATTGACATTGAACAACCAAGTAAATGGATTCAGGCCTGCAATAGAACCTGGAAAAATGAAGGAGTTTGGCTGTCCGCTGCCGCTGCTATCCTGTCATTCTGATCTCAGAGACTTTTGAGATTTATTGACAAAGGCAAACCTTTGCTAATTTGAAGATTTTGCCTTCAACTAGAGCTGGATTGATAGCAGGGTTTCCCCAGTGATCTTTCTCTATGATTTAAAGATCTAATCACTGATTAGTAGATTAATCTCTCAGGTGAGGCCACACTTTCATCTGACCTTGTTCATCTGACTTCCTTTGACATTTTCAGTACTTAAATTGAGCACACCTTAACAATTTTCCAATTGAATTCACCAGTTACCTACTCTGTGTAGGTTTGATCTTGACTCTTATAAGCCAAGGTCATTCTCTTGCAGTTTTGTGTTCCTATAACAGCTGGTAGAGTTCCCAGCATACAAATTGGGGTGTTGTGGATCTTTCTCAGAATGAAGAGGTTGAGAAAGCAGGCAGCCATTCGCTGCATGTATTCCCTTCCTGGAGAGTTCACAGTTCAGAACCAAGATCCCACTATACTAGTTCTTTAGCTAACCACACTTCCATCAGGGCCTTTGATGTCGTCCAGAAGAGGAGCCAAGTGGGCACTTCTGAGTCTTTAAGTATGTGTTTGAAGAGCTATTGTAGGTGTGTTATTGTAATAGAGCTGTTTGCTGTTTCCACAATGGCCAGTGCAAATGGGAACAGATGGCAAAGTAGAGAGCAAACATTGTTATAGATAAAGTGTTCGTCGACCTTTAGAATAGGAGAGGTGCCTAAACGTTGTCTGTCTCAGTGCTTATTCTAAAGATGAGGACGTGGAAGCTGGTTGAATAATTTCTGGACCACACGGCATTGTTAAATTAAATCATCATCAGCCTGTCATTTCTACTCTGTTTTTCTACCCATTTCTATCCTGTTTTCCTGCACCCACCCCTTTTATTGTTGCAAAGGTAACCAATCTCTTTGCAGAAAAGCTGACTGTTCATCTTTTCTGGATCTCTTTTTCTGTCTGTCAGTCAGTCTGTCTGTCCCTTTAATTTGTAAGACTTCGTGACTCTTTGTGGGGAGAGCAAGTGAAGTCTAGGGAAGAGAGGAATGTTTCATGGAAGTCATTGTGAGTCAGAACGATGTTTGCTGCTGAGTCTTTGTTTTGAAAGATACCAGTTTGTCTGCAAGTTACCATTTCCTCTCCACACCCCTCTTTATCTCTTGCGCTCCTTGGTCCTTGACTTTCTCTTCTGCTGTGGAGTGGCGATAGTGCAGGAGTTGCCTGCATGTGCTCATCCTGGTTTCCTTAAATAACAGACAAGCAACGTTATTCTTAAATTTGTCTGCCTGTCTCTAACATGTCAGACCAGAGGAAGCCTTCAGCCCTTGAAAGACAATGAATTTCAAATAAAAGAGAAACAACAGGGGCCAGAAAGAAAGTACATGGCATAAGATGCTTGGCTTGCACATGGCTGATCCAGGTTCTGTCATCCCCACCCCAGAGCCTGTTATAAGTGATTTCTGAGCAGAGTCAAGAGTAAACCTTGAGCACCACTAGGTATGGCCCCCAAACCAAAACCAAGTCAGCGTTTTGTAGTTTTCTTTGTACAGGTCCTTTACCTCCTTAGTTAAGCTGATTCCCAAATGGAAAGAGAGACACAGAGAGAGAGAGAGAGAGAGAGAGAGAGAGGAGAAGGGAGAGAGAGAAGGGGAGAAGAAAAGCACCTGGCATAGAGGCAGACAGGGAGTAGGGGGTGGGGGGTGATGGGAGGGAAACTGGTGCTGATAAATGTACACCGGTGGAGGGATGGATGTTGGAATACTGTATGAACTGCAATCTAATCATGAACAGCTTTGTAAAGGGTCTATCTCACAGTGATTCAATGAAAAAGTGAAAAAATAAATAAAATGATCCAGAACAAAAAAGAAAAAAGAGTGAGAGGAAGGAATGAAGGAAACAAGGAAGAAAGGACAGGAAGGATGGACAGAAGGAAGGGAGGGAGGGATAGAAGGAGGGAGAGAGAAAGGGAGAAAGAGAGAGACAGAGAGAGAGAGAGAGAGAAAGCAGTGTTTGGCACACTCACAACATTATTGAACAAAGAGGTTATGGTGTTTATTCCCTTTCTTTCTTCATTGAGCTGGAGGGAACCTAGACAAATACTGCTGAAACTGCTCATTTTATGGGGTGAAGAAAGCCAAAACTGGAAATGTAATGTGATTTTTTAGGGGTGTTTTGAGGTTAGACACATGACATTCTGTCTTGGTAATGTATTAGGTTGGACCATGTGAAATTTACATTTCTGTTAGTCATATGGGCTAGAGCGATAGCACAGTGGGTGGGGCGTTTGCCTTACATGCAGCCAACATGGCTGACCCGAGTTCGATTCCTCCGCCCCTCTCGGAGAGCCCAGCAAGCTACCGAGAGTATCTCGCCCGCATGGCAAAGCCTGGCAAGCTCCCCGGGAGTATTTGATATGCCAAACACAGTAACAAGTCTCACAATGTTACTGGGTCTGTTCGAGCAAATCAATGAACAACGGGAGGACCATGATTGTGACCGTTAGTCATATAGCTCTATATGGGAATTACATGTACTTCAACTCAATATAATTGAAGGATAAATACTATATTATTCTTTTAATTATAGCAATAATTTAAGTATCTTTCTAAACAAAGGAACCTTATAGAGTTGTTTAGTGGAATGGTCAAGAATACTAGTTCTGGGGCTGGAGTGGGCAGTGCATTTACTTTACATGTGGCTGACCTGGATTTGATCCCCAGCACACATATGGTCTCCTAAGCCCCACCGAGAGTAATCCCTGAGCGTAGAGCTAGGAATATGCCATGAGTGGCCCTAAAACCTAAAAAGAAAAAGAAAGCCAAGAAAACCCCCAAAACACAACAAAAGAAACTGGTTCTGAATCAAATGATCTTATTTTCATATCTTTGGTCTTGTTAAGACAAGGTTTCCTCATCTATGAAATAGGAAAGATGTGTGGATCATTCTTTTTTTTTTTTTTTTTTTTTTTTTGCTTTTTGGGTCACACCTGGGTGGGGTTACTCCTGGCTCTACACTCAGGAATTACTCCTGGCAGTGCTCAGGGGACCATATGGGATGCTGGGAATCGAACTTGGGTTGGCCGCGTGCAAGGCAAACGCCCTACCCGCTGTGCTATCTCTCCAGCCCCATGTGGATCATTCTTAAGATCACTTTCAAATGAGATGAAGGCCTACTGTAATACTGATCACATAATAAATGCTTAAATATATTCTATAATATATTCTATAATTGTATTAATAAGAAAGAAAATAAGACTCCTAAGTCTTTAAATATAGTTTCAGGACAGTGAATCCATTTGTTTATGAAATCTATGGGATATGCCTTTATTGTCTCTATCTTTATTGCCTAATGTGGGATTTTCTTTAAATTCTTTATGCTTCTGCTAGTTATACAAGATATTCTTGGAGTGATACCCCATTTTTAAGACCTTTGCTGTAACAATGTGCTGTTGTGCTACGCAAGATCATTACGGAAGTCATGCAAATAGGCATGAGTATGCAGAATTACAGTTTGAGCTCCACAAAGGAAAGGGCCCTCTCCTGCCATAGTTGTGGGTGACTGTCCTCGGTTCCTAGCTGGCATGAGTATTTAAACAGGGTCCAGAATGCTATTTGATGAGAAACTGACTGAGTTCATATATTGTTTTTAAACCTCGACCATATCTATTGTTTGTTCATCCCTGCCTCATGGGTCAGCACTTAATCTGCTCTGCCTGGCCTGGAGACACCCATATGTAAAGTATTTCTCAGCAGATTCCTCATGACTCAGTGACATATCAAGAGCAAATTTGTTTTCAAACAGCTGCACAATTAAGGGAGAAGATCACTCTCAGAGTAAGAACAGACAAAGACACTCCCAGATCTAAGAAGGAAGAAATAGACTTACCCAGAAAACAAATACTTCCCTAGCAGAGAAAATAAAGGGCTCCTAGGACTCAAGTATCCTGTAGGTAGGCTTTTCAGGAATATCCTCCCTAGTATCTAGCCTGCTTTTGGTTAGGTAAGACTACTATTTTAAACCTTGGGGAAAATAGCAAATTCAAAGCAGAAAAACTTTAGAGATGGGGAGAGTCATGATATCATGAAGGATATTATGAATTTCAGTTTATCTAACTTGTATCACATATCATTCTTATGACTGGAGAAACAGCTCAACAGACTTAGTGCATGCAAAGCATGGATTTCATGTGGGATGGCAAGGTTCCATACCTGGGGCTACATGGTTTCCTGAACACTGAGTCAAGAGTAAGCATCAAGCACTGTGGTGTGACCCCCAAATGAAGCAAAATAGATACATTCCTTCTTTAATTTATCCATTAATTAAAAACATGTTTATTTAGTCTCTTCTTTATGTTCAGCGTTTTCTAGGTATTGTGGGAATACAAATTTTTTTTATAAGAAATGACACTGTTTCAGGAGCTTTTATCCTAGGTAAAAATAGTTCTGAAATATTTGTCCTCAGAAAAAATAGGGTTTGGATTGGGTGATTAAAAATTGGTGTATTGGGAGTTTAGAAATATGAGAGATGAAGTGTGAGATGTGTGCATTGGACCAGGAATGTCACTCAGTGGTGGGGTGTCTGCCTTGCACACGTTAGGTCTGGATTCAATTTTCAATCTGACACTGGAGAGATAGTACAGCAGATAGAGCACGTGATTTGCACATGGCTGACCCAGATTAAATCCCTGGCATTCTATATGACCCCCTAAGCATATCTAGGAATAATTCTGAGTACAAAGCCAGAAGTAACCCTAAAGCATGGCTGGTTGTGGCTCTAAAGCAAAAACCAAAAATAAAATCTCCCAGGAAAGATTTATGTATTACCTACCCCCACACACATACACACACAGTCCTAAACTGGTACTATGGTAGTAGAGAAAAGGGAGCTTCAAAGAGTATTTTAAGATTTTGTTTTGTGGCAATTATGAATTTTCATGCAGTTATAAGGAGCAGTACATGGAGATCCATGTGCCACATACCAGTCTTTCTCAGTGGCAACGATGGCTGAACTGTAGAATAGTAGCTGTAAGTTGTTGACGTCAATGTGATCCAGATGTCTCCAATTTACAGATACTCACATGGGTATGCCTGTAAATTTTATACAGTTTCATCAAGTGCATCTACTACCATTGTCAAAGTACAGTTCCATTATCCGTGATGAAATCTCTGAGTGTTCTTTCATACCCATTTCCACCTCTCCTCCTTCCTTCCTCCCCCACCTTCCAACCAGCATCAATCTCTTTTACATTTTCTGGAGTAGGGAGCATTGCAGACTGCTAAGTGACTGCGTTCACATAGCATGGACCAGATGAAGAATTGTATCATTGGCTTCTTTTTATTAGCTTCAATTCTTTTAACTTTTGTAAGTGAAACCAACCAAAAATAACTCTAACGCCCTTCTAAACTCAATTATTTTATATTCTTCCCTGGAATAAAACTGGCTCTTCCTGCTTACTCTCTAGATTGTATACCTTCTACTGCTTCTATGTTTCCACATTTTGTCTAGGCTGCCATGAGCAAACAGAAACTGTGAGTACAGCTTTGTTTATTGCATCTGTAGGGTTTTACAGTTTGAAACATGGAGCCAGGAACACTCCTGGCAATGCTCTGCCTGTTCTTTAATGCTTGGCCCAGCACTGTGGAACTCAGGGGCCACCAGGATCACCCAAATGGTGTTGGGGGTGGAATTTATGTCCTCACCATGCAAGGCATGTATTCTGCGACCTGAAATTTTGTCCTGTCTCTGGTTCTACATTTTTATTGTTTCCATTTTGAAAATGTCATATAAATGGAATCCAAAAGTATATACCTTTTAAGAGTGACTTTTTTTTTATAGAATCACCATGAGATACAGTTACAAAGCTTTCTTGTTTGAGTTTCAGTCATACAATGATTGAACATCCATTCCTCCACCAGTGCAGTGCCCTATTTCCACCACCAATGTCCCCAGATCCCACCCCTTCCCCAGCCCTCCCCCTGCCTCTATGGCAGACAATTTCCCCCATATTCTCTCTCTACTTTTGGGCATTATGGTTTGCAATATAGATACTGAGAGGCTATCACATTTGATCCTTTATGTACTTTCAGCACATTTCTCCCATCCCAAACGATTCCTCCAACCATCATTGACTTGGTGATCCCTTCTCTTATTCTGGCTGCCTTCTCCCCCAGCTCATGAGGCAGGCTTCCAACTATGAGCAGGATTTCTGGACCTTCTACTGTCCTTGGGTGTCAGTCTCATATGTTATTTTATATTTCACAAATGAGTGCAGTCATTCTATGTCTGTCCCTCTCTTTCTGACTAATTTCACTTAGCATGATACTCTCCATGACCATTCACTTACAAGCAAATTTCATGACTTCATCTTTCCTAACAGCTGCATAGTATTCCATTGAGTAGCTATACCAAAGTTTCTTTAAACAGTTGTCTGTTCTTGGGCACTCGGGTTGTTTCCAGATTCTGGCTATTGTGAACAGTGCAGCAATGAACATATAGGTGCAGGTGTCATTTCTACTGTGCTTTTTTGCAGCCTCAGGATATATTCCCAGAAGTGGTATTGCAGGGTCATATGGAAGCTCAATTTCTAGGTTTTTTGAGGAATTCCCATATTGTTTCCCAAAAAGGCTGGATTAGTTAGCATTCCCACGAACAGTAAAGGAGCATCCCTTTTTCTCAACATCCACACCAACACTGTTTGCTTTTATTCTTTTGAATGTGTGCCAGTCTCTGTGGTATGAGATGATATCTCATTGTTTTGATTTGCATCTCTCTAATGATTGGCAATATAAAGCATTTTTCATCTGGCCATATGTATTTCTTTTTTGAGGAAGCTTCTGTTCATTTCTTTTCCCCAGTTTTTGATAGTGTTGGAGGATTTTTTCTTGTGCAGTTCTACTAATGTCTTGTATATCCTAGATATTAACCCCTTATCAGATGGGTATTGGGTAAATTTACTTTCCCATTCCGTGTATTTTGTATTTTGGTCACGTTTCCTTTGAGGTGCAGAAGCTTCTTAGTTTAGTCTCATTTGTTTAACTTTGTTTCCACTTGTGTAGTCAGTGATGTTTTATCCTTAAAGATTCTTTTAGCTTCACTGTCATGGAGGGTTCTGCCTACATTTTTATCCATGTACTTTATGGATTCAGGTATGATTTGAGGTCTTTAATCCACTTTGATCTGAATTTTGTGCCCAGCATAGACAGAGGTCAGAGTTCAGAGGTGGTTTTTTTTTTGCAGCTAACTGTCCAGTTTTCCCAGCACCACTTGTTGAAGAGACTTTTCTTGTTCCACTTCACATTTCTTCCTCCTTTATCAAAGATTAAGTGATCAGATATTTGAGAGTCTGTGACAAAATATTCAACTCTGTTCCATTGATCTGTGGGTCTATTTCTAGTCCAATACCAACCTGTTTTAATTACTACTCCTTTGTAGTACAGTTTGAAGTTGTGGAAGGTGATGCCTCCCGTTTTCTTTTTCCCAATGATTGCTTTAGATATTCTTGGGGGGTTATTGTTCCATATGAGTTTCAGGAGTATTTTGTCTATTTCTTTGAAAAATGTCATTGGTATCTTGATAGGGACCCCATTAAATTTGTATAGTGCTTTGGGGAGTATTGCCATTTTGATAATGTTAATCCTCCCTATCCATGAGCAAGGGATGTGTCCAGGAGTTACTTTTTAACATTTAATATAGCTACTTTAAGAATCATCCCATTTGTTGTGTGTAACTTTAATTCATTCTTTCTTATTGCTGAGTAAGGCATTTTGGTTAAAAAATGTATTTTTATTTATAAGCTAGTTTCTATATAACAGTATTTTTTTAAAAAAGAATATTTTTTTAAAAAAATTGAGTCACTGTGAGATACACAATTACAAAGCTGTTCATTATCAGGTTTCAGTCATACAATGTTCCAACACCCAGTCCTCCACCAATGTACATTTCCCCCCACCAGCAGTGTTCCCTGTATCCCTCCCACCCCCATCCCCAGCCTGCCTCTACGGAAGACACTTCTCTCTCTCTTTCTCTCTCTCTCTCTCTCTCTCTCTCTCTCTCTCTCTCTCTCTGTCCTTTTGGACATTATGGTTTGCAGTTCAGATGCTGAGAGGTTGAAAGGTACCTGAGGCAGGATTCCAACTGTGGACCAGTCCTCCTGGCCTGTAATACCTAATACCTGCTCTTGGGTATTAGTCTCATACTATGTTTTTTTAATGTCCCACAAATGAGTACAATCATTCTATATCTGTCCCTCCTCTCCTTCTGACTCATTTTCACTCAGTATGATACTCCCCATGTCCATCCGTTTATAAGCAAATTTTATGACTTCATTCTTCCTAACAGCTGTATAGTATTCCACCGTGTAGATGTAGCATGGTTTCTTTGTCCATTCACCTGTTCTTAGGCACTCAGCTGGTTTCTAGATTCTGGCTATTGTTATTAGCACTGCAGTGAACATAGGAGTACAGATGGTGTTTCTGATGTGTGTTTTTGGGCACCCAGGACATATTACCAGAAGTGGTACTGTTGGGTCATGTGGAAGATCAATTTCTAGCATTTTGTCAGGAATGTACATATTGTTTTCCAAAAAGGCTGGACCGGTTGGCATTCCCACCAACAATGAATGAGAGTCCCTTTCTCCACACATCCACGCCAGCACTGGTCTTGTTTTATTTTTGATATGTGCCAATCTATGTGGTGTGAGATTATATCTGATTGTTGGGGGAAAAAAATAGATACTTCTTATTTTTATCTTCTTATTCCTTATTATGCACTAGAATGGATTTAACACAATTTAACTATTTGCCTAGAGATGTTTAATGACTTTGAGATTATTTCTAATTTCTGGCAATTATGAATAAAGCTGCTAGAAACAGAACAATTTTTTATACTATGTAATCTTAGGCAAAACATAAAGTAGGAATCATTGTCACTCATTCCTTGAGGACATTTTTCTTTTTCATTTAGCATTCAAGCAACCAGTGTTTATTTTTTATTTATTTATTTATTTATTTATTGCTTTTTGGGTCACACCCGGCGACGCACAGGGGTTACTCCTGGCTCTGCACTCAGAAATCATTCCTGGCGGTGCTCAGGGTACCATATGGGATGCTGGGAATCGAACCTGGGTCGGCTGTGTGCAAAGCAAATGCCCTACCCGCTGTGCTATCTCTCCAGCCCCCAGTGTTTATTTTTTAAACCTGCATGTTGTACTACTCACATTCTACTGAAAAACAGATGAGTGAAAATTGGTTTTGGGGCTTCAGTGGTCTGTGGCTCTCAGTATATAGCTGCTTTGGATAAAAACAAACAAGAAGAGAGAGGACCTCATTTATGCTCTGAAGGACTGGGTTAGACCTCAGGATCTGAAACCTGGGGTTTTATTCTTTTCAATTCACCTACACAAATTCAGACATTTTTATTAGGATAAAAATTTTCATTTAAATCTTAAAGTTATCTTCTTGACTTTTTAATTTTTATCTTTGGACTTTATTTAGAAATAGGCAAAATTTCTACAGAAATTAAAGATTTCTTTCTTTTCTAAAGCTTTACTTCTGTATTTCGCCATTCCATCTAGGCTGCTATAAACAGAAAGTATAAGGACAACTTTTTTTTTAAATTGCATCTGCAGTATTTTACATTTTAAAAATAGGGGCCTAGGGCACTTCTGCCTATTATTTAGGCCTATTATTTAAGCCTATTAGTCCAATGCTTGGCCCAGTAGAGTAATAAGAACTTTAGCTCCTAGAAAAAATAATAGACTTTAATTTATGTAATGCTGCTGGGGACAGTATCCAGGAGCGCAAAACCATACAAGGTAAGTACTCTACGACTGCGCTATGTCTCAGCCCAGGATAGAGTAGACATCTACTAGATAATGCAGAGTGACAGGGAAAAGGTGAAATCCTGATCTTTCTGTTTTCCCTCTTGAAGGGAAAGACTTGAAGACTTCTTTGTTTCAGCCCTCAAACAAGCTGTGCCATATTTAAACACTGTCCTAACCATTCTGGTACTTAGAAAATGTGTTTTTGTTTTAGCTTTGTTCAGAATCACAAAACTTCTGTCCTTTGGTAAGACTCAGACCTACCGTGTCAGCCTCATTTGTGTTCTGTGGTCCAGCTTTTCAGAGGCATTCCAGCAGGGCATCCATAGTCATGATTTCAGTGTGGAGTGGATGTGGGATTTCTCAAGGCTTAAATTTTCCTTTTTCCACCCCCACAACTTCCCTCCCTTCCTTCCTCTTCTGACTAAGAGTTGAGAACAAATGAGAAGAGTCTACAGGAAATACAGATGCTGATGTATTGCAGAAAAAGAAAGGCTGGGGTATAGGTGATAGTTCTCAGCACTGATAGAAAGTAGTTGATAAATCAGAAGTGGGGTATCTTTTAATATACTTTTGGCCACACAAAACAGTGCTCAGGACTTACTCCTTGCTCTGTGATCAAGGGTCCCTCCTGAAAATTCTTAGGAAACAATATGAGGGATCAGCTGTGTGCAAGGCCTTACAGGATGTATAGTCTCTCCCTCCAGCCTGACTCCTCTGTGGAATTGAATTGTGGCAGAAATTAAAGACGAAGATATATAATTAAGTATACAAGATTATACATATTCTCACTGTGTATTGAAGATAGATAATTTTAAATAGTTCTGATGTGTATGAATTTAATAAAAGGACATGCGATAAAGTTGAACCCTATGTTTAGCCCTCATTTTCCTTGTAGCTCAGCCCAGATGATAGTAGCATTTGAAAACCATTATCTGGGGCAATTATATAGTTATGGACCCACCATTTGAAGTGAAAAAATACAGTTGCAGTCTGATTGGTTTTCCTTGAAGTGGTGCCTTCTTCCATCTATTTCTCTTCTCTTGTATCTAAGATTTAAAAAAAATTAGTAAGGCAGGGTCTGGAGTGATAGCACAGAGGGTAGGGCATTTGCCTTGCACGCGGCCAACCTGGGTTTGATTCCCAGCATCCGTAAGGTCCCCTGAGCACTGCCAAAGATAATTCCTGAGTGCAGAGCCAGGAGTAACCCCTGTGCATTTCTGAGTGTGACCCAAAAAAAGCAAAAGAAAAATTAGTAAGGCAGAGAAAAACCTTTTGCATCTGTGCTAATTTACTTGTTCCTTTCCACAGCACATTCATTCATGAAGCAACAGGGTTTTGTTTTTTGGGTGTGTGTGTTTTTTTGTTTGCTTTGGCCTTCCTAATGGGACAATAAGACAGAAGGAATTTGAGACTTTTGATGATTAAACAGTCTTAAAGCCCAAGGTCTATTATCAGACCATTATGTTGCACCATCTCCACTATTAATGTTTTACAAAGCTTGGTCCCAATTTATCTGAATTTATCAGACATTTTTCCAAATGTCTCTTCTCTGTCTGGGTCTTCTTTCAAAGTTAAGAGTTTTCCTTGGGTCTAAGAAGGACTCATTTTTGGTCTTGAGAGATAGAGCAGTGGGTAGGGAGATTCCAGCTGACCCAGGTTTGGTCCCTAGCACCCCAAGGGGATTCTCTGAGCCCTCCATGAGTGATACCTGAGCCAAGAACCAGAAGAAAGTTCTGAGCACAGTGAGGTTTGTATCAAAAACAAGGAATGAAAGGAGGGAAGGGAGAGAGAGAAGGAGGGAGGGAGGGAGACAGGGAGACTGGAAGGCAGGAAGGCAGGTAGGCAGGAAGGCAGGAAGATTTTTTCAATTATAATTTTAGGTTTGACATGTAGATTTTGTACAGTTGAATTTTTGTTATAGTGTCCAAAGTTAATTTTCTAAATATGTTTTTCTTTTTGCATAAATGGAAAGGGTTTTCATATGTTAGTGGGCTAACCAATATTTTCAAAAGAATTTGTCCAACTAATAGCAGCTATCCTTTAATTATGAAAACTATTCTTTATTGGTGTGGGTGGTTTTACTCTAACTACATTTACAGTATAACGCAGTTGGTTCTGCCCCCATTTCCATACCCTATCACCCCTATATATAATCTGTAGTTCTATTAACAGTGGGGTTGATAAAGTATTACTGGTTAAAAAAATAAAATTATCTAAGGACAAGAACCAGAAAATTATTCGGTATGGTCCTCTTCATGCTTATATATCTTACACAAAGCAAAATATTCTAACAGTGGCGTAATGAAATTACATCTTACTATTGATGTATGTATACTTTGGTATGCGAATGCCATTTTGTTATCATACCACTACAGTGAAATACACAGATAAAACTAGTTTGCATAATGACTTAGGTATGTTTACATTAGAATTGACATCACAAAGTGTTTTTGCTTTGAAATGAATTATATTTCAGTAAAGCCACACTCAAATTCATTGGATGCTTATATCTTTCTATTCAAGATAAGGATGTATTGTCTGAGCACATAATTTGGAAACTTTTATAGTTTAATACCATATTAGTTAATTTCTTGGCTCAGAAACTTCCCCAAGACTTTTACATTTTTTTCTTTTAAAAAAATTTTATCTTTCTGGGTCTCAAAGTAAAATTTTTCTCTCATAAGTCTCTCCTTTTCTCTCAGTAAAAAGTTAGGATTTTGTTTATCACATTCTCCCAGAAGAGATAGAAGCTTGAATATTTGTCTTTTTATCTTATGCTTTTACCGATTTAAAAAATATAAATTCAGATAAAAATAAGCATTGGTAACTACCATATTTTTAATTGAAATTGTATCAGCTTATTATCAGTTTACAAAACAGTGTTAGTTCCAGAAGCGTAGCCCACATCTGTGTGTATAAACCACTGTACCCACCACCCAAATCTGAGTGCCTTTTCACATCATCAGATTTACCCCCACTTATGCATCCCCACAATAGTTGTTAGGACAATGAATTTACTTATTAATTATTCTGCTTCTTAGCCTGTATTTTTCTGTTATTAGTGCCTGCTTAAATTAGTGCCTGTAAATTTATTGATAACCTCCCCACAAATAAATTGTCTCCTCCCCCCATTACTACTCCCCACAAAAGACAAATTTTTCATTTATCTTGTGAAGGTTTATTTAGGACATTGTATTGTGCAATATTAAGTTTCGGTGGGTAAACCTGGCACATGGGCTCCTGTGATTGACTAGTACCCACCAGATGTAGAAGTCCTAAGTCTCTCCCCTCCTTGAACTGTGTGGGGACATCTGGCTTGAAGTCCCCACACAGTTCAAGGAGGAAATCTGTGGGAAGAATCTGCCAGGGATTAGAAAATGAACCAAACTAGAGTGTATGTAAAGGTCAGAGAGAGAAGGGTGCAGTTAGCCAAAGACTTACAAAGTAAGCCTGGCCATCTAGAGAATAACTGCGTTGCATGGTCCCTTTGTATGGAGATCAAGGGCATGGATTATGGAGTTGGACTTCCACTTATTAAGACGTCTCTCTAAACTTGTTTTCTTCTTTTTTTTTGAATGATTACTGGGCATGTAGATGTAAGAAATATGAGTTAAATCTATATAAGGCTTAGAACAGTGCCTGATATTATGAAGAGCTATGCAAGCCTTGGGTATTGTGGTTAACTCATAATGATTCATTTTGTTCAGTTGTCTTTAACTGTCAAGTATAAGGAAAAAGGTTTGGTCATAAAATATTTCACATTTTGAGAGCTGAGAGCTACTGAAAGAATGAGTAGGTTACCTGACTCTAGCAGGGCTGGGATTGTCTTCTCTGGGACTTTGGAAGGAAATAAGGTATGTTCCTGACTTGGGGCCCTGGTCGATTCGTTCAAGTCTGCTGTGGTCACACTTGGCTCCTTCCACCAATCTGAGTCAGAGTGTTTTATGGCTAAAACAGGTCAATGGGAAAGAGCATATTTTCCAAGTATCTTATTTAGCAGATGAGAAGACTGAAGTCTCACGAATCTAAGTGACTTACCCAACACCACCAAACTAGAAGATGACTGCACTGGAGGCAGAAAGGACTGTGTTCTTCCCCAGCTGTCACAGCCCTCTGCCGGCTAATGAGCCTGATGGGTCTCTCACACAGCGTGTTGCTAGGAGTAGCTCAGGAGGGAGATGTATCGATTGACCTTTGTTGATGAAAAATTCATAGAGTGCTAATTTCCTTCTGAACTGAAATATTGCTGTGCTTAGGTATTTCGATATTCCTTTAAAGCTTTTTTTTAAGACCGACCATTGCAAGTTCAAAAAAATGATTTTTATAAGCATTACATGTTCCATATGTTCAAAAACATATAAACATGTACATATTTAATGAAATACTACTTTTGTGGCATATAGACCATAACTGATATCGCAACATGTATACAAATACCTCCATATGACTTAGTAGTTAGGAATATAGGGGTAAAGTTACTGTAGACGCCCAGTTTCTCCTCTGTGAAATAGAAATGGTAGTGCTACTGGCCGCAGGGATTGGCTGTGTAGCTCATGTGAGTATCTCAGCACTGTGGTTCTTCATAGAAACAACAGCAGCAGCAGCAAGCAATCCTGCTATGCTCTTAGTGCACAGCTACATCTGAACCAAAGTAAACCTGGTTAGGGCATTCTGTTGTGAGGGAGGGTACATGATTTTACCTGTTATATGGCACAAAAAATATGATTTTATTGTTACTGAGTAACTGTCCTGCTTAGCTTTCTCAATATCTGGGATTTTTAAACATTTTCCACTTATGACCCCTTCTCTTTTGAAAAAATATTTTGAATGGAATCACTGAGAGAGCCCATTACAAGTCTATTCATGATTGGCTTTCATCACGAGCCCTTTTTATGTCTCCAAAAGACAATATAGGTTTGTATTGCCAGAAACTTTGATTCATTATGTAGTTGATTCTTAATTAAGTTTTCATCATTGTGATTTCCAAAATCTATTACTGCTGCCAAATTGTTCATGACCCCCCCAAAATAAACATTCATTTATATGACCCTGTGTGGGGATCGTTGCATAGTTTAAGAAACTGGTCTCTATATATCAATAAGGGGAGTTTCTTGAGAAATTATAAATTGGATTCAAATAATTCAGAACTAGACATATACATATATTGCAAATATCCATATGCCCATCTTTGGATAGAATGTGTGTGTCTTTTGTTCCTTCTCAGTGAGTATAATCATTACTGGGGACGAGTTCAAGGACAAGTCTTGGAGGCTCCATTGGTGAATGTCTTTGTGAAGCATTTGCCTTCTTGAGAACCCTGCAGGGTGGTAGGAAAATGCTAGAAACAGAAAAAAATTCTGCAACTTGTTCTGCTCTCCAACTTGAAAGCTTTTTACCCTTGCTATATTGAACATTGAATGCAAATTGCATAAGCCTTGGTGTAATCAGAGAAGGCTTACATTTTCTTGGGTAAAAAGAAGCACTTTCTACTAAAACCATTTCCTTGGTAACACTATCAATAAGTCTTTTCCTCTACCCCATTTCCGTTGATTTCTAGTTGCTTAAGGTTGGAGATTAGGGAGCATTGCTTAATTTCATCAGACCTTACAATGTGTGAAGAAGACTGTAAATTTTACTTTAGAATCCTCAAGGAAACTGATATTTTTTAATCTTACCTGATGAAATAAAAGTAGACAGAATTTTTTAAGATTTTTGACTAATATCTCATTATAAAAAAATAAAATTTAGAAATCTACTGAGAGTCACTGTCACTGTCCTTCCGTTGGTCATCGATTTGCTCGAGTGGGCCCAGTAACGTCTCCATCATGAGACTTGTGGCCGCTTGCAAGGCAAATGCCCTACCGCTATGCTATTGCTCCAGCCCTATGCCAGCGTAAAGTCACTACTGAGAGTAAACCTTAGAATTCCTGTTACCTACATCTCCTACCCAAACAAATTCTTTGATTTAACTTCAATCTCAGTCTCTTCTGTGTCTAAGGTCCTTCTTCTTGAAGAACTTCCGCCTTATTCCAAGCTCTTTAATTCCTGATTTTTGGTTTAAACTCTGTTTTGTCTAATACACAGATGCTGAACCCGCTTTATTAAAACCTTCTATAATGTGGAAGTTCTATTATCACCTTGAAGTCTTTCCCACACATTCTGTTAAAGACACCCAAGTTCTTTAGTGTTGCAAAATGGAAATTTATGGAGAGGAAGGCACTTCCAGAAGGATGAGAAAGAAGCCTGTGCCTGCGCACCAGGGAGGCTGCAAAGGGCGGTATCAGGAGCGGGAGTCTGATTCCGAGTTTCAGGAAGACTGTGAACAGAGTTATCCACTCCCTTGTCCATTGGCAGGAGACTCGGCACAAAACTCCAAGAGCCACACGTGGCCTGCTGTTGTGGGCTGGCGTAACTGGGGTCTCCTGTGACACACAGCACTGTGTGCCTCATGGGAGTAAAGTGCTTGTGGCCCAAATGCAATAACTCATTACTGCTTTCTAGCTGGCCAGCTCATTTCCAGATTCTCATGGAGAGCGTTTAAGATGCCTTCAGTGTTATTACTCTTTCATTTAATAGCTCCTTATTTCACACCTTCTGTATCTACATCTCTACAAGCTAGGGCAGGCATAGGTAGAAAAGCCTCTATGTCTGAGACAGCAGCCTAATGACAGCGTACTGCTTCTAGCCTCTTGCAGTGCCACTTCTCTTCTTCACACTTCTTGGTTCTCGTCTTCCTCAGTCGAGCACCATCTCGGCCTGCAGTCTTGGTCTATGTCATCTTGTTCTGTGGAGTCTCTGTTGTCTGCCTGCCTTGTTTTCTGCCTCGTCTGCTGCCTTCTAATCTGAATTGTTTCCTTTTTTTGCTGCCAGTAAACACTGCTTGCCTCTGACAGTCAGCTCTGGTCCTGTGCAGTGCCCTGCATTTATATAGATTATCTAGCCCTGTCCTTACTAGTCTTTGTTCTGCTACAATTCCTTGTAAGCAAAATTTTAAATGACCAATAAAATCATCTTGATTATCTGTGCCACATAGTGGTAGGGCATTTGCCTTGCATGCGGCTGACTAGGCCAACACGGATTCAATTCCTCCGCCCCTCTCGAAGAGCACAGCAAGCTACCGAGAGTATCGCGCTTGCACAGCAGAGCCTGGCAAGCTACCCGTGACGTATTCGATATGCCAAACACAGTAACAACAAGTCTCACAATGGAGACGTTACTGGGCCTGCTCGAGCAAATCGATGAACAACGGGAGGACAGTGACAGTGACAGCTTTAATATATGACTTAAGATAATTTTGCTGCTCCTTATTGTCACCCCAGGAAGGCCGTATATCCCACAGGTTGCTTTTCCTCTCTTAAGATGCTCTTATTTTAGGCACTGTGGTTTATAATACTGTTGATGGGGCTTCATGCACAGCACAATTCAGCACCACACCCTTCTCAAGTGTTCACCTTCCTCTACATTATCCCTAGTCTTCCTCCCCAACCCCGGTACTCCCCATTTTCCTCTTCTGTGGTCAGCTTCCTACTGAAGACCAGTTGTCAGTTTCTGTTGCCTTGGGGCTTTTGTTATTTCCTTACTATATCCCTTTATATCCCACAAGTGAGAAAATTTATTCTTTTTTTCCTTTAATATCCTTCATTTTTCAAAAAACTGAATCACAGTGAGATGCACATTTACAAAGTTGTTCCTGACTGGGTTTCAGTCATACAATGTTCCAACACACTGATTTACATTAACCCCCATCAGTGTCCTCAGTTTCCTTCCACCACCCCAGCTTTCTCTCTGGCCACCACTTACTTTTCTTCTCCTTCTCCTTCTCCCTCTCCCCCCACCCCCCCCCCCCCCCGCCCTCAGAGATCATTACTTGTCCATCTCACTTCTCCTGACTAACTTCGCTCAACAAAATACTCTCCAGATTCATCCATGTAGCAGCAAATTGCATGATTTCATCTTTTCTTACAGTTTTCTTTCTTAATACCTTGCAAGACCAGGGCTAGTAATTCTCCCCAGCCTTGCCATGGAGGAAGTCTGTGATAAAACACTTGATTAGCTTATCCTGAAGAGTTTCTAGGCTGCCCATGTTTTGCCGTAAGGCATGCTCTCTGAGGAGTTTACAGGCTGGGCTTCTTGATTGTTTAGGGGTCACATTCAGTCCTATTTCAGTTCTCCTTTCTCCCTTTCCACCTCAAAATCAGATTTAGAGTTGGCTATTAATTGCATTTTTGAACCTTGGTAGCAGTCAATGCAGAGTAGAAAAGCAGGCTTGCTCTACAGCATAGGATTCATCACACCCACTTGGGAAATGCCTCTGAGTGCAGGTACTAAGAGCAATTGCCAAGATCAGGAGTTTTCATGCTGGTCTTTGGATTATAGAAGATGAAAGCATTATCCTAACTCTGTGTCTCGTTCCCTGATAACCACTGTGTGTGCCAAAGGAAAAGCCTAAGAGCCACCTATGTCTGCTTCTGGGAGAAATAGTCACACTCCCCACACCAGGTCATTAATGAGGGTGGAAGACTGCCCACCTCTTAAATAAAAGATATTGTGAATCTCTGATGTCAAAATCAAGACATCCTTCTGTTTTTCTGTACTCGGTCTTCTTTAAAGTTGTACAGACTTCTGCACTGAAAACAGTGAGTGAAGGATGTAAATTGTTGAAATTCCAGTTCTAAGCTCAATTGGAGTCTTATCTCTTCCCAGTTTGGGACCCATTCCTTTCCTTCCCCAAACAGTTGCTTCCTTAAACATACCCCTTTGCTTACAGTACTTTCTCCCTTTGCAAATATGTCCTCTTTCCACTTCTGTAACCCAGCAGCTGTGTAACCTTTAAAAAAGACTGAGCACTGCTGAGCCTGCATTTCCACATCAATAAAAGGATGATCATAATTCTTGCTCATATCTGCCATTCCTGCTTCCAAGGCTGTTGTGAAGAATGCACATGTCAGACTGTCGTGTAAATCTCCAACACTTCACAAGGGAGCCATTCTTGTAAGCCAAAAACTGGCAATAGGAAATGGATCTTACTATTTAAGAACTATATCTGGGACCAGAGAACTAATACAATGGGTAAGGCACTGGCCTTGTATGCAGCTGCCAAGAGTTCAAGTCCCAGTACTTCTAGAGTTTCCTGAGCACAGAGCCAGGAGTGATCCCTGAAACACACCCAATAAAAACCCCAAAATAAATTTTCTGGTATTTTATTTATCTTAAAAACATATACTAAGGCACTGTGATTTGCAAACTTATTCATAGTTGAGTGTAAGGTATATACCAGTGCTGCAAAATTAATCCCATCACCCTTGTCGACTTCCTGCCACCAAAGTCTCTTGTTTTCTTCCCACTCCCTAGCCTGCCTTTTTGACAGATATATTTTTTAAGTTTGATTGTTGTAGTTTGGATACCATGATTTTATATTCTGTTGGTTCCATGGGTCACATAGATAGCTGTATACCACAGCTCTACACTGCCAGTGTGTTCAAGCTTCCTGCCTCTTGCTCCTGTTACCTCCCATCCTCATCTTCTTACTTCCCTTTCTTGTATTTCTGAATTCTATAATCTAGGAACCATGGTTATCTAGGTACCCCTCCTTAATACTTCTGAGTCCCCCATCCCATCATTCTGTGCGATCATCTAGTCTATCTTACTTTATTTAACATGATGTGTTGTGTGAATTCAGTCGGAGGTGCTAAGACAAGAAACGTGAAAGAAATTTGTGTCATGGAGGGCCCAGGTTCTCTCAGACCTGTGACAAAGGTAGAGAGCCCCGAAATCTCCTTTTATTGATCATGGTACCTCTAAAGGACATAATACAATGACGTCATCAAAAGGAGTTACAGACAGAACATTGAGGCAGCAAAACACACATTGTTTCCTTGAGTCCACAGGCCAGAAATTTTGGCCTTGGAAAAAAGATACAAAACCAAAACCTTTCTTGGGCTACAGGTCTTTGAATTTGCATCCCAAAGACTAGTCTGGCTAGAGCCTGAGATCTGCATGTTAAGGACCAGGTTTCTATGAGAAAAAGAAAACTGCCTCTTACAATATACTGAAATAATTTACTGAAGGCAGTTTGAAGGGGGAAAATGTTCAGCCTCATCCAAACTAGTCAGGACACATGAGAAATCTCGCCCATTTTCATGGGTCCCTATGTTCCTGCCCGTTGTGCGGTGCAGTCTGACAGTTCAGTCCAGCCCCAACAATGATGTCCTCCAGTTCCATTCAAGTTGCAGTGAATTTTATGATTTTATCTTTCCTTTCAGCTGCATAGTATTCCTTTATAGATCATTATCCACTCATCTGTCATTAGACACTGATATTGATGCATATTCTAAGCTTTTGTTCTAAGTGCTACAATGAATCACGATGTGCATTATTCATGTCCTTTTGAATGAATGTGTTTGTGCCCTGGGGTTTAGGTACACAGAAAGAGAATTGTTTGAAAATATGGCCACTCTGTTTTTACTCTTCCGAGAAATCTCCATACTTTTTATCCATAGGGGTTGAACTGGACAGCATTATCACCAGCAGTAAATGAGAGTCCTTTCTCACCACTCCCCAGCCAACAGATCATTTCCATTTTTTAAAAAAAACTTGTGCCATTCTCACTGATGTGAGATGATGTCTTACTGTCTGCTTAATTTGAATTTCCCTGATTATAAGTAATGATGAACACTTTTTTCATGTGCCTATTCATCATCTGTCTGTATCTTCAGAGAAAACCCTATTTATTTCCTCTTCCCATTTTTGACAGTGTTTTTTGTTTTTTGTTGTTGATCTTTGTGAGTGTTTTATATATCTTGGACACTGAACCTTTATCTGATGTGCTGAGTGAAAATATTTTCTCCCATTCAGCTGAGTGTCTTTTAGTTTTAGCCTGTGTTTCTTTTGCCATGCAGAGATTCTTTAATTTCATGTAGTCACATTTGTTTATTTTTGTTTCGGTTGCCTTTGCCAATGAAATCATGTAATTCAAAACAGCTTTGAGGTCCAAATCCTTTTCTTGCTGATGTTTTCCTCAGTGTACTTTATGAATTCTGGTCTGATCTCCAGGTTTTCATTTAGTTTGAGTTTACTTTTGTTAAGGTGTGATATATGGATTCAACTTCACATTTTACGTGTGGTTATCCACTTTTCCCAACACCATTAATGAAGACGCTGCCTTTCCACCTCTTCATGTACTCAACTCCCTTCTCAAAAATTATTTGATCTTGAGATTTGTTTTGGGGTGTTCAGTTCTAACGTTATTGGTCAGAGAGTCTACACTTATTCCAATACCATGCTATTTTGATAACTGTAGCTTTATAGTCTAATCTTAAGGTATATAATGAGATACATTCCAATTTCTTGTTTTTTAGCATAGCTTTGGCTCTTGGGGATGTTTTATGATTTCAAAGAAAAACTTTGTTACCGATTGTTCTAAGTCCTTAAAGAATGTCATGAACTTAGATGGAGATTACACACAATATATATTATAATTTAAGTAGGGTAGTCATTTGGATAATATTGATTCTTTCAGTACATAAACATGGAATATTTTTCCATTTCCTAAGGTCATCTTCTCTTATGTGATTTGCAGTTTTCAAGGTATATATTTCTCACATCTTTTGCTAAGTTGATTCTTAGGTACATGATATTTTTGGATTCTTTTGAATGGAGTGGACTCTTTGCTCTCTGTTTCCTCTGATTTATTATTTGCATATAGAAAAATTACAGATTTTTGTGCACTGACTTTGTAGCTGGCCACTTTGTTATACTGGCTTATTGTTTCTAGGAACCTTTTAGTGGACTCTTCATGATCTTCTATATATATTGTCATGTTGTCTGCAAATAGTGATATTTGACTTTTTTTCAAATTTGGACCCCTTTGATTTCTTTATCTTGTCTGTTAGCTGGTGCAGTAATTCTGATACTATATTGAATAAATTGGAGGTAGTGGACATCCATGCTATGTGCCTGATCTCAGAAGGAATGTTTTCAGTTTCTCGTCATTAAGAATGATACTGGTTGTTGGCTTGTTGTAGATTGCCATTACTATCTTGAGGAAGATTCCTATCACCTCTATTTTGTTGAGGTGAATGGGGTGAGTTTCACAAATGGATGTTGGATCTTATTGAAAGTTTTTTCTGCATTAGTAGATATGATCATATAATTTTTTATCTATTGATGTGGTATATTATGCTAATTGGTTTGTGTTTTATACCATCCTTGCATGTCTGGAATGAAATCTACTTGATCATATTGTATAATATTTTTGGTGTGGTTTCAGTTTGTAAGATTTTGTTAAAGAATTTTTCATCAATGTTCATTAGGGATACTTGTCTGAAATTTACTTTCTGGTAGTATCTATCAGCTTTGGGTATTTAGTATAATGTTGATTTCACTGAAGCTGTTAGGAAGTATTTCTATTTTTTTTAATGTCTTTTGGAAAAGCATAAGGAATAAAGGTAGTAATGCTTCTTTGAAGATTTGCTAGAACTCAGTAAACCCATCTGGCTCAGATTTTTGATTTGGGGGAAATTCTTAATTTGAAAACTCTGAATTTAAAAAAATAGTGGTGTCAGTACCCAAAAGGAGAGATAGAACAAAGGGAGTGCCCCGCCACAGAGGCAGGGTGGGATGGGGGATGGGAGGGATACTGGGATTGGTGGGGGTGGAGAATGGGCACTGGTGGTGGGATGGGTACTCGATCATTGTATAACTGAAACCCAAACACAACAACTTGTAAGTCTACAACTGTACCTCATGGTGTTTCACTAATTAAAAAAAATAGTGGTGTCTGTAGTGCCTAGCCAAGATCTAAACAAAGGACATTGTTAGTGAGTAGAGGAAAGAGATAGGGACAGGAAAAAGGGAAGGAAGAGTGGACAGTTTTAAAATCTTATTTCCTCATTGTCATTTTCACCTTTAACGTAGCTAAAATATCTTATGAAAATGTTCGGTTTCTGGCATTTTGCTCTTTTTTTGCAAGTTGACTCTATTTCTTATAATTATCTATCTGCATATTTAATGGCCATTCAGCTGGGCTTTGCTCGCTCTTCATTTTAGGCAATGATTTTGGAATTCGTTCTTGTCACTTGCCTTAGCGCTCATGAGAGAAAAATTATCAGAAGGTATCTGAGAGATTTAATGCCTCATTTTACAGGTGAAGTTGAGAATGTTGGTTTTCACTTCGGGTCTTTGCTCTAACCCAGGTGAGGCACAGCAGACCCTAACCAATGAAGTGTTAATCATCATTTTTGCCTGCATTAAAGGCCCTCCCGTTGTTCGTCGATTTGCTCGAGCGGGCCCAGTAATGTCTCCATTGGAGACTTTGTTGTTACTGTGTCTGGCATATCGAATACGTCACAGGGAGCTTGCCAGGCTCTGCGTGCGGGTGAGATACTCTCGGTAGCTTGCCGGGCTCTCCGAGAGGGGCGGAGGAATCGAACTCGGGTCGGCCATGTTGGCAGCGGGCAAGGCAAACGCCCTACCACTGTGCTATCGCTCCAGCCTGCATTAGAGAGTATTTTATGCATTGACTAATACTACAAAGCTTTTCCCAGATCAATGCTTATTGCTGTATTTGAGAGTTTAGAAAAATAGATATGCTTATGTTGCATCATTCTACTCCCTGTCTGCTCTCCACACTCAGGCATTTATTTATATATGTTGGGTCAATTGGGACTGCATAATGAACAAAAATCAATAGGTAACTGGTTGCATAAAACATCAAAATAACGGCCACAGCCCCAGAAGCACAATGACCTAATGCAGAACCCAGCAGCTTGGAGCAGAAAAGTGAAAGGACTATGCGTTAACCCAGGCAATCATTTCTGCCCAGACGGGAAAGGGTGTTGCTCCCTTCCGCCCTCCTCCCTCTGGAAAGAAAGATGGCGGCCACATGGGAGCCTTGTGGACAGCAGGTATGAGCCAGGGGTGTGGGGGCGACTAAAACCTCATGGGAAGGGGGGCGTTCCAGTCCGTCCTTCACGCCCTACCGAGGTCACCAGTCACCCCCCACGAGCAGCTCTCCAGCACAGCCACGGCCCCAGAACCACAAGGACTTAATGCAGAACCCAGCAGCTTGGAGCAGAAAAGTGAACGGACTATGCGTTGATCCAGGCCATCAAGTCTGCCGGAGGGGAAAGGGTGTTGCCCCATTCGCCCTCTCCTCTCTGGAAAGAAAGATGGCGGCCACATGGGAGCCTTGTGGACAGCAGGTATGAGCCGGGAGTGTGGGGGCGACTAAAACCTCATGGGAAGGGGGGCGTTCTGGTCCGTCCTTCACGCCCTACCGAGGTCACCAGTTGCCCCCCACGAGCGGCTCTCCAGCACGGCCACAGCCCCAGAAGCACAATGACCTAATGCAGAACCCAGCAGCTTGGAGCAGAAAAGTGAAAGGACTATGCGTTAATCCAGGCAATCATTTCTGCCCAGAGGGGAAAGGGTGTTGCTCCCTTCCGCCCTCCTCCCTCTGGAAAGAAAGATGGCGGCCACATGGGAGCCTTGTGGACAGCAGGTATGAGCCGGGGGAGTGGGGGCGACTAAAACCTCATGGGTCGGGGGGCGTTCTGGTCCGTCCTTCACGCCCTACCGAGGTCACCAGTCGCCCCCCGCGAGCGGCTCTCCAGCACGGCCATGGCCCCAGAAGCACAAGGACTTAATGCAGAACCCAGCAGCTTGGAGCAGAAAAGTGAACGGACTATGCGTTGATCCAGCCCATCAAGTCTGCCGGAGGGGAAAGGGTGTTGCCCCATTCGCCCTCTCCTCTCTGGAAAGAAAGATGGCGGCCACATGGGAGCCTTGTGGACAGCAGGTATGAGCCGGGAGTGTGGGGGCGACTAAAACCTCATGGGAAGGGGGGCGTTTCGCTCCGCCCTTCACGCCCTACCGAGGCCACCGGTTGCCCCCCGCGAGCGGCTCTCCAGCACGGCCACGACTCCAGAACACAGAAACCAATTTCTTAACTATCTGACTTTCAGTAGAAATACTTCCAGGGTCAATAGGTAAAATAGCAGAAATCCAAAACCAACATATAATTCTTGAACCCAGCTGTAGAAAGCAAATCACTTCACAATGCTTTTTCTGCATGTCTGATTTGGGGGGGGGGGTAAACTCTAAATAATAGTGGTGAATCTTTTATTGGAACAATGAATCTAATCAAAGCAGATAGAGTGTTAACTAGAATTCATCTGTCTCACAGGGACGGGGAGGGGTGGGGGGTGGGGTTTTATTGGGGTTCTTCATGGTAAAAAATAAGTATTGGTAAAGGGAAATGTGTTTGATATTTGCATGACTGAGACATAAACCTGAAAGCTTTGTAACCTTTCCCACAGTGATTCAATAAATAAAAAAAAAAACCAACATCAAAATAAACAATATTTAATCCTTCAAAACAGTGTAGTAAAGAAAAAAATGCGTGCTCTCAAAATCTCCCATAAATTCTGTTTTATTTATTATATTAAATAACTTAAATTTAAATTTCTTACTATATATTTGGGCCGGAGTGATAGCATAGTGGGTAGGGTGTATGCCTTGCATGAAGCCGACCCAGATTCGATTCTTCTGCTCCTCTTGGAGAGCCCAGCAAGCTGCCAAGAGTATTCCACCCGCACTGCAAAGTCTGGCAAGCTACCCGTGACGTAATCGATATGCCAAAAATAGTAACAACAAGTCTCACAATGGAGACTTTACTGGTGCCCGCTCAAGCAAATTGATGGACAATGGGAGGACAGTGCTACAGTGCTACTGTATATTTACATATATTTCAATGTGATTCAATGTTAAGGCATTTTCCTTTTCTATACAGATTGCATTCCTTTTTCCTTCTCTTTGTGATATCCTGGGGCTTGGCTGAGACTTTTCAAAAGCTTAGTCTATAATTTATTTTTTCTGGACATTTTCCTTCCTCTTGGCCAAACTTAACACACACACACGCCAAGTTAAGTATCATTTCTAAATTTGGACCTCTTTTTTAAAAACTGGCTTTGTTGGTTTAAAGAGAGGTTTCTCAGGGACAAACGTAATGCATATTTTTCAACACCACAAAGATTATGTCACAGTTCTGAGCAGATATATATATATATATATACATATATATGTATATATATCCTTAAAAGGCAAAAACTTGGAGATCGTTTACTTTCTCTCTTTTGACTATAGAAAGTATTCCTTAACGAAATAAATTTCTGGTCTTTTGGAATAACACACTAAAATGCATGTGGTCCATTGGAGTTTGGTATAGTTATTAGTAAATCTTAAATGGGAATTACAGAATCAAGTACTGGAAATATAGAGGAGACAGACATGGGTCTTTACGTTCAAGGAACACCTTTTGCTGTCTTTTGTAAGGGAGACAGAGAAGTGAACAAATTTTTGTTATTTAATGTTGAGTTCTGCGAGATCATAGAAGACTCTAATCCAATTTGCCAAAAAAAGGGACTTGACTCACTTTCTCAGAGGAGATGACACCCATCTGTATCTTGGAAGATAAGCAGGAATCGAAGGTGCTGGGAAAGGGCAACTTCTCTAGGCAGAGAACTGCATGTTCTAAAGACACAGGGGTGCAAGGACTAAGGAACTTTGTATAGGAGAAATAAAATGGAAGTGAAGTGGGGGAACGATCTAGGAGAGCCAGGTAACACTAAAGGTTTGGATTTTATCTTGAAAATAATAAGGAATCTTTGCATAAACTCAGGGAGTCTTACACCAGAAGAGAAATTTAAAGGTCAGAGTCAAGGACTTATTTTGTATATTTGAACACTGAAGCCCAAGGAAGAAGTGACTTCCTTGTAGACACACAGGTAGTCAGCACTGATAGTATTCTTCTTTATATAGCCTAGTGGTGACTGGGGACTGAAGCTAAAGGGAGCCTTCACAATAAATTTCAGTATCGACTTTGCAAAGGCAGATTCTCAGAGGAACATTTTACCAAGGATTTATCATGGGGACTGCATGGTTTGGGCTAATGACCCCAGCATGCCTTCTTGCATGTTGTTTCCTTTAAAGGAAAGGTCGTTGCTAGCTAGAAATGCTCTTTGGCTATTTTTAGTCTGTGTGGTAGGGGGAATTATTGGAATTCCGAAGGTCAGTTCCAGCTGTTTTTCTCCAGATGAACTTTTCATGAGATTTTCTCATTAGGCCTGGGCCCTTCTGGGAAGCATTGCACTGAGTCTGAGTCAGGAAGGATGGGGAAATAAGGTGACTTGAGTTCAGGGACAGTTCACCTGGGATGGGGTAGTTGCAACTCTCTTTAAGGTCAGTGAGGGCTGAGATGTGGTAAATCTTTTCTTATGCCTTCTGGAGCATAGTGCCTGTCCTCTGGGGTGCACCAAGCTTGAATAATGGTGGAATTTTGAAGATACAGGGATGCCATTGACTTAAAGACTGGCCTGGTGCCTGGATAAAGGTGGTATTGACTAACTATTGTGTTAGTTAAATCAAATAACATCTTGCAGTCAGGAATATCACTTTAAACATTTTACAGATATCAAGTTATATGATCTCAGGCACTGTAGGAAGTCAGATAAAGTGAAAATATTCTTTATTTCTTCTCAAATGCACCATGAGCCCTTCCTCCTAAGCAGCCTGGGTTTCTGAAGCTCACGCAATGTTAGAAGATTGAATAAACAAATACCATGGCATAACTTTTTTATTTTATAAAATGTTTTTCCAAATGTAATCTCACTATTTGTAGTGATTCATCCAGGATGGCGAACTTTGCACAGTTCCTATTTTAGAGATGAGAACATTGTATTATTTTTTTCAATTCTCTTTCCCCATTCTTTTCTTTTATTGTTGATGCTGTTGCAATAACAGGAATTATACACATACTTGTCTGACTGCGGTGTTCACACCTTTGTCATTTAGGTTGTATGCCAGGCCACGGTGCTTCCACACTTAGTGGCTGTGTTCACTAAAGTTTGCATCCAGTTGAGCTTAAAGGAATATTTTTGCCTGGAATACTAAAGCAGAAGGAACCAAACTGAAATTTGTTTGACTGGCTCTGGAAAACCTGCTGTTTTCTGAGCTAGAACTCAAGGACATTAAGATGGCAACATAAAACATATAATTGTTCTGGGAATAAATAGATTTTTCAAAAGGCATGAAAAACTGTGCACCTCAAATTGAACTTTTACTGGCATATTTGTTATAGCAGAAACACATGTTGATAGTTGAGTTTTAGGAAGATAATATTTCAACACCAACTCCACCACTGGTATCAAATTCCCTCCGCCAATGTTTCCATATTTCCTCCCCATCCCAACTCCCACCCATTGCCTCCTGTCACCTTGACAGGCACATTACAAAGTTCCAGTGGTTGCAGCTTAGATCTCATGTTTTCAGTGTTGTTGAGCCTATGTCTTGAGTATATGGCTACACTACTCACCCATATTACCAGTGAAGCCCTGATGCCTGTTCACCCATTACTTCCTTCCCTTTCACTTCTTCCCTCTTTGATATCTTTCCTTCTCTGTCCTTCTCTTTTCTGGCCACTGGGGTCAAGGGTGATTTAGGCATTCTCCCTTTATTGCAATACATTTCCTCATCTAGTATTCTGTATTCCACAGATAAGTGAAATCACCCTGCATTTGTCTTTCTTCTTCTGGTTTACTTCATTCAACATGATACCTTACAGTTCTAGCCACCTTGCAGCAAATTGTGTGATTTCACTGTTTCTTGCATCCACTGTGTATATATACCACATCTGCATAGTCCATTCATCTGTCCTTGAGCACCTAGGTTGATTCCATATCAAAGATCCTTGATTTGATTGTATCTATAAGGTTCCTTCTACAATGTGCCATATTTGAGAGTTTCAGGTATTTTTAGATGTGACCATCTTTCAAAGACCATTAGTCTACCTACAGAGAGTTAATGTGTCTGAGTATAATGATAAAGATATATTTCTTATAATATACATGATATACAATGGCTGAATAAATAGCAGTACTCCTACATTAAAACGTATACATGATATATATTATGATAAATATCACTTATCACTTAATCACTTAATCCCTGTTATTCATCGATTTATTCCAGCGGGTGCCAGTAATGTCTCCATTCATCCCGGTTGCATGCTACCGTAGCCCAATGGTATCTGTTCGTTCTAGGAACATGCAGAGCCTCAAATCGATCATTTAGGGTCTTGACGAAGAAGTCTGACCATCTTATAGGTGGGCATCCACGTGATCTTTTGACGTCCCGTGGAATCCAATCAGTAATGACTCTAGTCCAGCGGTTGTCTGTAAACCTCATTACGTGTCCAGCCCATCTGATTTTTGATGTCTTGGCAAATGAGACAGCGTCCCTGATTCTTGAGCGTTGACGAAGATCAGAACTCCGGATTCTATCTCTCATTTGAGTGAATCGTGATATTCCAAGCCTAGTTCTTTCGATTCCTCTTTGAGAGACCCGAATAGCGTTCTCATCCTGTTTTCGTAGGGTCCAGGTCTCTGAGGCATATGTTAATGCAGGAAGAATAGTGGAATCAAAGAGATGTGCTCATAGCTGGAGGTTCTTTGTCCTTTTAGTTATTTCTTCAATGCTCTTGAAGGCATTCCAAGCCGCTCTCTTCCTCCTGCGCAACTCAGGTGCCAGGTCATTCATCATGTTGATTTCTCGACCTAGGTATATATAACTGTTGCATTCGGACATGGTGGTTCCGTTGAGAGCAAATGGAGCATCAGGAACAAGGCTGTTTCTCATAAACATTGTCTTCATAAGATTCAGCTGAAGTCCGACCTTTCCACATTCACGGTCAAAGTCGTTCAGCATTTGTGCCGCTTGGCTGATGTTTGGTGTTATTAAAACGATGTCATCAGCAAAGCAGAGGTGGTGTAGTTGCCGACCATCTATCTTCACTCCCATGTTTTCCCATTCCAGTCGTCGCATGATGTTCTCGAGGGTGGCACTGAAGAGTTTTGGTGAAATGGCATCACCCTGCCGAACCCCTCTCTTGATATGGATGATTACTTCTTTGTAGAATGGTGAGATCTTGGTAGTGAATCCGCAATAGAGCTCACGAAGGATCCTGATGTATTGAGTTTGTACGCCCTGATTGGCTAGGGCTTCCATGACCGCTTCCGTCTCAACAGAATCAAAGGCCTTCTTTAAATCAATGAACGTTAGACAGAGCGGCATCTTGAACTCCCGAGATACCTCAATGAGCTTGGTTATTGTGTGGATATGGTCGATGGTACTGAATCCTTTTCGGAATCCAGCTTGTTCACATGGTTGTCCTTCATCTAGTGTTCTGCTAATCCTATTCAGGATGACTCGAGTGAATAGTTTGTAGATGACAGACAATAGGCAGATTGGGCGATAGTTGCCAATGTTGTGGATGTCTCCTTTCTTGTATAGTAGTACAGTCCTGCTGGTTTTCCATTGGGATGGAACCTTGCATTCAGACAGGTAGCATGTGAAGAGTCGAGCCAATGTATTGATGAGTACTGATGGTAAGTTCTTCAGGTGTTCAGGTCTGATCTTGTCTGGGCCAGGTGCTCTTTGTTTCTTTACCGACGAGATGGCATATTGGATTTCGGAAGGGAGAACATTGGGAACGACATATCCATCATGTGGTATGTGGTATGTGGGCAAGTGGATGTGGCTATTAAAGAGATCTGAGTAGAAGTCATGAATAATCTTCTCCATTGCCCTTCTGGAAGATGTGATAGATCCATCATGATGTCGGAGGACAGTCATCTTGGTTTTGTAGTTGGTGAAGGACAGGCGGGCATTACGAATGTTTTTCCCAGCTTCTGCTGCATCTACCAGTACTGCTGCTCTCCTGTTTTTGAGGTTATCCTTGATGGCTTCTCTGCACTGTTTTGCCAGTTCGGATGTTCGCTTGTGGTTACCTGAGGCATGTGCCAAGCCACGTTGGCGAATAAGTTCAAGAGTGTTCGAAGAAAGACGGTTTTTTGTGGTTATCTCTCTCTTGGTATTCCTCACACAATCATGGAGGTGCTGAATCATTCGATTGTATTCCTCATCAATGTTATCAATGACGGCATCTTCCCATGTTGCCGTAATAGAGCCAAAGAGCTCCCAGTTGGTGGTTGTTCTGGGAGTCCTCTTCTTAAATGTAAGACTTAAAAATAAGTCCAATGGGCTGGAGCAATAGCACAGCGGTAGGGCATTTGCCTTGCACGCAGCCAACATGGCCGACCCGAGTTTGATTCCTCCGCCCCTCTCGGAGAGCCCGGCAAGCTACCGAGAGTATTTCGCCCGCACGGCAGAGCCTGGCAAGCTACCCGTGATGTATTCAATATGCCAAACACTGTAACAATAAGTCTCATGATGGAGACGTTACTGGGCCCTCTCGAGCAAATCGATGAACAACGGGAGGACTGTGACTGTGATATCTCAAATACATATATATTTTGAGAAATATATTGAAGAAAGATGACTTGTCAAATGTTTCTGGTAATACTGTTGTGTAGTTCTTCACTTATATAAATTTTATATATTTTTGTATGCCAACAAAATCTCTTGCTTTAATCCTCTAATATCTTTCTTCTTTCCTTTATTTGTTCCATAAACAGGATAGCTTCTGTGTACCTGAACCTTGCTAGTTGATTAAATGGATATTCAAGTACTTTTCTACTATCCATAGGAAAGAAGAATGAGATGAAGACTGTTAATGTCAAACTGAAAACCAAGATGTTAGAGTCTTGACTTGGTTTTCTAAATTTAGTTTTAAGTTTACAATGGAGAGATTTAGATGAAACCTTATAATTAAAAAAGTGGAGTCCTCCCAACCCAACTTCTCTACTTCCCACCAATCTCCCACACCCCACCACAAATCCAGAAGGTATTTTGGTCTCCTTAAAGTCCTCTGGAAGGTATGTGGGGCTTGCAGGACCCAGGAATTTGAAATCTTAAATGTTAAGTTAGACTCTGAGATACAATGCTCTAGTTTCAAAATGATTGAGTTAATGAGTAAAATGTTGGAGATTTGTTAGCCAGTGTTCATGCAGTATTTACTCTATCCAAGACTGTATTTCTTAAAGCCTAAAGCCCTATCACAGGACCTCTGTTATGTAGCTCTTCCTGCCCATAAATGTCAGATGAAGATGCAAACCCAGAGTCCTTTGAGAGCTACTCAATTATCAATTCCATTTCAATCAGTATTTGATTCCAAAACCATCTCCTTCTTATAGTCTCATCGACAGCTCTTTTGGTTAGTTCTGATTCAAGCCTTGGTAATTATGGTGATTTATTTTTTGTTTTTGTTATTGGGGGCCACGCCAAGAGGTGCTCAAAGCTTATTCCTGCCTCTGTGCTTGGAGATAATTCCTGGCAAGCTCGTGGTTCCACGTGGGGTGTGAGGATCAAACTCGGATCAGCCATGTGCAAGGCAAGCACCTTATCTGCTGTCCTATGTCTCCAGCCCAATAATTCTGGTGATTTAGCTTACTCCTGACTCTTCACTTACAGATCACCTCTGTCAGTGTTCAGGGGACCATACAGGCTGCAGGAGATTGAGCTTGAACAGCTGTGGGTAAGGCAAGCACCCTCCTCACTATACTATTTCTCCTGCTCCCTCTACATTTTCTGATGGGGTTGTTTGTTATTTTGTTGCTGAGCTTTGAAGTGCTTTATATATCTTGAACGTGTTAATATATGAATACTACATGTAATGTATATTTATATTTATTAGCCCATTGATGTGGGACTGTGATTATTTTCTCCAAATCAGTGGGGATTTCTTTTTGGGGGGCGGGGGGATATCTTTTTATTTTATGCTTCACTTCTTTATCACTATTGTAGTCTTTAGTTTGTTGAGGGCCAGAGTTACAGCATATCGGGTAGTGTGTTTGCCTTGCATGCAGCCGACCCAGGTTCGATTCCTCTGTCCCTCTCGGAGAGTCCAGCAAGCTACTTAGAGTATCCCACTTGCACGGCAAAGCCTGGCAAGCTCCCTATGACATATTCAATATGCCAAAAACAGTAACAACAAGTCTGTAATGGAGACTTTACTGGTGCTCGTTCGAGCAAATTGATGAACAACAGGAGAACAGTGCTACGGTGCAGTGCTAGTTTGTTGAAGTCCCATTTGTTCATTTCTGCTTCTCTTTGCCAATGTGATTGTATCACTGAAGACTCCTCTGAGGTCAAGATCTTGGATATCTTGCCTATGCATTCCTCAGTGTACTTAATAGAAACAAAAGTCAGTACATTCTGCTTTATCACAGCATCCTCTTATGTCAAGGGCAACAAAACGGATCTCATAGTCATCATTCACCTGCATCAGTGTCAAAGTGTCAGTACAGGGAATAACTGGCACATAGGAGGACCTTGATGTGCTGTTAGTGGAATCATTCATGACCTGACTTTAGGGAACTGAGTATGTCTGGGACTAGGAAAGGTCAAGTGAAGTGCCCAGGGCTCAGAATCTATGAAGACAAAGTCATTCCCATGTGGGAACCACCTTCACAGCAGCCGAGATCTGTCTTCCTAAGTCTTGTGCTCTCATTTGAGAAGAGGCCTCACTTGAAGGGTTATAGACAACTTTACCTTGAAAATGAAGAGTTAGGGACAGCCCCCTCTTTGTAGTCAAAAATTCTTCTGTAGCTTGGAATTGACCCTTAAAATATTTAGCTTCCAATACAGAGGGCATTTGAGCAAGTGACATCAACGGTTGTTTGAATCTGGGAATGTGGAATCACAAATAGAAAAAAAAATAATAATCTGCCTAACAGTGCAGCAGGACTGCTCACACCCAGGTTGTTCCAGGACTATTTTACTTTGTCTCCTTGGGTACCTTACTTGTCTCGCTTATTCCAGGTAGGGTCTCATCCAAGAATTGCTGTGGGAAAACACGTGGAGAAACCTGGATGTGCGTTTTGGTTTGGGTTGGTTTGTTGTTGTTTTTGTTATTTTGTTGTTGTTAGGCTTTGTTAGGTGAAGCTAACGTGCAGCCAGCTTTTTACTTCCAGATGGGGGAAGAATGTGCCTGATTTTTACCAAAAAATGAGGTTTGCATAATCCTTTTAGAGTCTGAGATGGCGATTGCTACAGTTCAGTTGGGTTTATAATTTTGGTTTTAATTCCAGCCTGGTTAATAAATTAGCTGGTTTCCTCCACTTTCTTCCTCTGAATTTGAGACCTAGAAAAAAATTAAATCTATAATTCATTTGTAATACTTGTTGTCACCATTCTGATTTCATTAGTTCTGTGAAATATAGCCCAGCCCATTTAAAAAAATTTTTTTTAATTTAAAAAAAAATTTATTTTAATGAATCATCGTGAGATACATTTACAGACTTACAGACTTTCATGATTGCATTTCAGTCAAATAATGTTCAAGTACCCATCCCTCCACCAGTGCCCATTCCCCACCCACAATGTTCCCTGTATCCCTTCCCCCTCCTCCACCCCTTCCCACCTCCTGCCTCTGTGGTAGGCACAGTCCCTCCTACTCTCTCTGTCCTGTTGGGTGGTATGGTTTGCAATACAGGTAACAAACTGCCATCATGTTTGGTCCATAGTCTACTTTCAACCTGCATCTACTATCCCGAGCGATCCCTCCAACCATCATTTATTTAGTGCTCCTCTCTCCATCTCAGCTGCCTTTTCCCCAGCACATGAGATCAGCTATCAAGCTGTGAGGCAGTCCTCCTGATCCTTATTTTAACTGTCCTTAGGTGTTAGTCTCCTATTATGTTACTTTATATTTCACAAATGAGTGCAGTTCTTTTATGTCTGTCCCTCTCTTTCTGACTCATTTCACTTAACATGATACTCTCCATGTTGATACACTTGTATGCAAATTTCATGACTTCATTTTTTTTCTAACAGCTGCATAGTATTCCATTGTGTAGATATACCAAAGTTTCTTTAACCAGTCATCTGTTCTTGGGCACTAGGGTTTTTTTCCAGATTCTAGCTATTATAAATAGTGTTGCAATAAACATACAAGTGCATATGTCATTTCTACTGTACTTTTTTGCATCTCCGGGATATATTCCCAGAAGTGGTATTGCTGGGTCAAATGGTAGCTCTATTTCTAGTTTTTTGAGAAACATCCATATTGTTTTCCAAAAAGGCTGGACCAGTAGGCATTCCCACCAGCAGTGAAGGGGAATCCCTTTCTCTCCACATCAGCACCAACACTGGTTGTTTTTGTTCTTTTGAATGTGTGCCAGTCTCTGTGATCTGCATCTCCCTGATGATTAGTGATGAAGAGCATTTTTTCATGTTTCGTTTGGTCATTCAGATTTCTTCTTTGAGAAAGTTTTTGTTCATTTCATCACCCCATTTTCTGAGGGGTTGGATGCTTTCTTCTTATAAAGTTCAACAAGTGCCCTGTATATTAACCCCTTATCCAAGGGGTATTGGGTGAATATTCTTTCCCATTCTGTAGACTGTCTTTGTATTCTGGTCACTTTTTTTTTGAGGTACAGAAATTTCTTAGCTTAAGATGGTCCCACTTGTTTATCTCTGTTTCCACTTGTTTGGTCAGTGGCATTTCATCCCTGAAAATGCCTTTGGCTTCAATGTCGTAGAGGGTTTTGACAACCTTTTCTTCAATATACCTTATGAATTCTGTTTTGATGTTAAGGTTTTTAATCCATTTTGATCTGACTTTTGTGCATAGTGTTAGGTAGAGGTCTGAGCCCATTTTTTTGCATGTATCTGTCCAGTTTTGGGCTGGAGTGATAGCACAGTGGTAGGGTGTTTGCCTTGCATGCAGCCAACATGGCCGACCCGAGTTCGATTCCTCCGCCCCTCTTGGAGAGCCTGGCAAGCTACCGAGAGTATCTCACCTGCATGGCAGAGCCTGGCAAGCTCCCCGTGACGTATTCGATATGCCAGACACAGTAACGGTTTTGCCAGCACCATTTGTTAAAGAGATTTCCCTTGCTCCACTTTGCATCTCTTGCTCCCTTATCAAAGATTATATCCAGCCCATTTTAAAAAGACAATTTGCAAATTCTATCTAAATGGAAATGATTTGTGCCCTGATTGATAAGGAGGGCTCCTCTAGGCATTCTAATTTTCACATTAAGTGGTTATGTGATATAAAAAATAGATCTTATCTCTCTGTATCTTAGCTTTCTTATCAGCTAGATAAGAAACTAAGAAACTAGGTGACTAGTTGTGACTCGGATTCATTTATTTCATTTTTATGCATGCTCATCATTACTAGAAAGCAATTTATATACAAATACACATATTACATTTGGCATTGGCTATGCTCTTAAATATGTTATCTGCCATTTCTGAACCATTGAGAAGCCTTTAGAGATGTGATTCTCAGCCCAGACCAGAACTTGATTCTAGAGGGAGTATTTTAGTTTTTTAGTTTTTACTTTGACTTCTTTTTTAATTGAATCACAGTGAAATACACGGTTACAAAGTTGTTCATGATTGGGTTTCGGTCATACAGTGTTCTAACACTTTTCCTTCATCGCTGTACATCTCCGACCACCAGTGTCCCCCGTTTCCCTCCCCCACATGCTTTCCTGCCTCTGTGGCAGGCACGTTTCTTCTTACTTTCTTTCTAGCAGAACTATTTTAGAAAATACAAGTTATTGAGCTTTATCCCTGAAGATTTGGATGCAATAGGCCTTGAATAATTTCTGAAAATCTGCTTCTTATTGATATGATTTGGATAAGAACAACCACAAGTACAGTTAAAGTGATATAACTCCCAACCTAAATGTCACTATTATGTTTATGATTGACAGAGAACATATTTCTCCAGGAAGCCTTGCATTAAGGTTAGGATGAATTGTGACACATGCATTGTCTTTTCCACCCCCTATTTCATATTATCAGCTTGAGATCACTAGGTCAGTCTTGGGAAATAGTTGTCAGCTACATCAGTCAGAAGCTGAAGGTAATAAATGATGTAGAAAAAAAGGCTTCGACTTTTGAGAGAATCTTCACAAATTTCACAAAAGTAAAGGCTTTGTATCTTGAAGGTGCCCAAAATCTTGATTTTTCATTTGTTTCTCTATTTAAAGAAGTCATCATATAGCAAGCAGATTTTTTTCTTTCTAATATATATATATACACCTTTCATCTGAACATATCATAGATTATTTTCTTTTTTTCATTTTATTTTTCTTTAACTCTTTTTTTTTTTCGGAGAGGTAACCTTGAACCAGAGACAATAAATTATTCTTTTCCTTCCAGAAATCCAATTTAGGGAGCAAATGAAGTTAAATATATTTTTTAAAATAATGTGATGAAAGATCTGGCAAGACATAGATCAGAAAATATTCATTTCTAATTCTTTCCTGATAGTGCTATGGACTCTAAGGTTGGTTTTTCCTCTAAACACATTTCTGTACAAACATATGCAATTCTGTATGGATTAGAAGCTGTGAAGGAGGTTCTTTTAGTGTTGTTTCTGGTTATTGGTATTTCTGCCCATTCTAAGAAGCAAATGGGCACGAATAAACAGCTGCTTGTTGACATACATGCCTTTTCCCCTTTATCTTTTCTATTATTTTTCTTCAAACAAACCCAAAGTGCCCAATCATTTTCCTCTTTGTAATAAGTTGTGCCAAAAAGTTTGCCACAGTTTGCAGGCCAATCAATTCATTTTGCTCAGAGAAAAGTGACAAAGAAGAAAACAGAATGCACCAAAGGAGGAACAGAAGGTGAAAACAGATCTGGACTAGAGTCAGGAAGCCTAGGGGTCTAACCTCCTCAATGTACCTCAGTAGGTGTGCAGCCACTCTTTGAGGAAAGGACAAGGTGCTGTAGTGAACAATGAAAAATAATTGTGAGAATCTTCTGGCTTAGGTTCAGATCACCTTTTAGTTGCCCGAACTATAGTGAAGTCATTCCTTAAGCCCAGTGTTTTTTGCACAATATATACATTACCTGCCTTCCTTGGTGGTCAGACCATTAACAGAGACCATACAAGTAAAGCCTTCCTGCTTAGCTACACTTCAGGAGCAGCGGGGAGAAGAGAAATGGTCAAGATCATGCAAGTCTTAGAAAAGATCATGTGAGGAATAGCTGAGGGAAGAAGAAAGTTCATCCTCACTACAGAGGAGACTTAGAGAGAATGCAAAAGCTTCCTTCCTAATAAATCATTACATGGAAGGCAGAAGTTCGGGAAAGTAGGAGGCAAAGGACTGGAAAATACATGCTGGTTCAATCAGTGCAAAATCAGCCTGACATGAGGTAAGCCCAGAATAGGGCTTTGAGGAAGGTCACCTCAGCAAGGTGGCCCTATTGGTGTGGTGGGTCTTTCACAAAGGTTTTGGGGGATGTATCTCTGCACTTTGCAGAAGATGAGCTCAAGTTCAGTCTCCTGCTCGCCTCCTCCTGAACCATCTGTGGCTTATTCCCTCATCCTGGGCACTGCTGTGATCTCAGAAGTTTCTAGAGCATTTTATTTCATTTACAGTACTTTATTCTCATTGTGCAACGCCACTGGACTGATCAGACTTGTTTTTGCTCTCCCCTCACAACTTCTTTCTGCCCCTCCCCTTCTTCCACAGAATAATTATTCATCATCTCTCCTGATTTTTCTCTCTAACATTCATTCCTAATTTCATGGGGCTATTAGAACGATTTGCTGCTCGTCTGAAAACCTCATCATGTGAGAGTCACTACTTTACTGAGTTTTCCTTTCCTTCTTGGGATATGGAGGTTTCCCTACAATCACAGTCATGTGGGCAAGGAGTTGAATGGTGAAAGTCCAATTCCACTGCCGCTCCAGGGTAAGGCACTGTGACAGATCAAGAAAGAGCTTTTTGACCACTTGTTAGCAAGTTAAAAAATTCAAGCAAACCATCTTGTCTACGTGATCTCAAGATTTTACAGGGAAAGAATAAGGAAGAAAGGGTGGACTTCAGACCAGAGAGTGCCAAAATGAACAATTAAAATTCTCTGTGGGCTGGTCCCCAAATTCATCTCCTTTACAAATCTAAACAAAATAAAGGGATAGGCTATTTTGGAAAAAATAAAATGGGGATAAGTTGTCCTTATCTTTAGGCTTTGGGGCAAGGACAGTCAGATTTTGGGGGCTTCTCTTTTGGTTCCACCCTGCTCAGAGCACGTAGGGGGAATTTATGCCTTAACCTGGGTCAGGTTGGGTAACATGATTGGGATTATATTACCCAAGTCTAGTTCCTTTTGCAATAAAAAACAAGCACCTTCTGTTTGAGACCTCTCTCCAGCTTAATTTTTGGACACTTGATAGGAAGAATTTGGACCTCTAATAACATGGCAGAGAAGGGCTGACTCTTAGAAAATTGGAGTAAGTGTTCTCCAATGTTGTGATTCTATTGCGCATTATGGTACTTATCTTTAATAGTGTCCTTCATTAATCTCCATGAAGAAGTGAAGGTAGAGAATATAACCATCATACAGATAAGAAATATGAGACTTGGAAAAGTGTGATCCATTTAAGCAAAGTGTTTTGTGAGGAACCTGGACCTGGAACCCAATGAATAATATGGACCTGCTACTTCTATTACGAACCTTAGGTCAGGTTGACATAAGGTAGGAGTCACGGTCACAGTCCTCCCGTTGTTCATCGATTTGCTCGAGCGAGTCCAGTAATGTCTCCATCATGAGACTTGTTATTGTGTTTTGGCATATCGAATATGTCACGGGTAGCTTGCCAGGCTCTGCCGTGTGGGCGAGATACTCTCGGTAGCTTGCCGGGCTCTCCGAGAGGGGCAGAGGAATCGAACTCGGGTCGGCCATGCTGGCTGCTTGTAAGGCAAACGCCCTACCACTATGCTATTGCTCCAGCCCAGGTAGGAGTAGAACCAGAATTCCTTCTTGCCTATGTTCATGTGTGGAATTCTTGAGTGCTGAGTAGATGCGAGGCACGGGTCCTGGACATATGAAGCACGCAGAGGTCTCCCCTTGCTCCTGAGCTGGTGTGGGGAAAATGGTACTCAACAGAGGAATTCAGACTGTGTGATGAGTGTCCTGACTGAGCAGCCTGGATGCCACCAAGCCAGCGTGTGAGGTTGGGGGTGACTTCTGGGCAGAAAATGGCCTCACATTTGAGAGCAAAGAGCTCAGAGACAGTGTTCCAGGAGGAAGGAAACTACCGCATATGCAAAGGCCTGAAAATGAAAGAGCTGAAAAGGGTTTAGTGTGACTGGGGCCTCCGGGAATAAGGAAAAAACTTGAGGAAAGCAGGGGAATGTTCATAAAGTTCAAGACATTGAGGACATCAAGCTTTAGCTAGCTGCAGTGGAAGTTGGTGAAGGCTGTGGGAATAAGGCTGTGGCAGATCAGAGTTTTGGGGAAACCTTCTGTAGATTCCAAGAGGATGGGTATAAAGGGAGGTAGGTGCCGAAGGAGAACTTCTCTGTTCAGTGCAGAAGCGGCACCCTCTGCACACAGCAGGACTCCCTGGTGCCAAAATATATTCCTCTTGGTGCTTGCCTCAGCGTTCCCCATTCTGACTCCACCTCTATACCACTCATATCTAGCCTAAGAAAATTTGGGTGGGGGTGAGGGTGGGGTCTCTGTAGCATTGCTTGTATTTCAAAGGCCACTCGCAGGAAAACTGAGTCTTTCCTGGACTGAAAGGTGTGCTCAGGCCCAGGCCCTGCAGTGCTGAGGCCAGCAGGACCACTCCCAGGAAGACTCAGGCAACCACATGGCACTGGGATCTAACCCAGGGCTCTGGGGATAAAACTCAGCACCTTGTGTATGCCAAGCTTCACCCCAACCCTTTGAACTATCTCACAGTCCCCAGAAAGACTTTAGATCTTTGTTCCTAGCTGAAGAAATCAGTGTGAAGGGGAGAGTTCAATGGAATATTATCATTAGGGTGGCTTTATCCAAGAAAATCCCTGGAAAACACCACTCTGCCATACCTCAGCTGTTGCTAGTACTTTTCTGAGCCTCTCACCCCTCATTCGAAAAACATAGATAATTAAATACCTTCCTTGATTCTTTATGAGAATCTTTTGACATGATATATGTAAAGTGTCAAATGTGTAGGAAGCATCCAATTAATATTTGCTTTCCTATATCTTGCTTTTCCCCTACCTTTTTTGAGGAGAGTTGTACTCAGGGCTGACTCCTAGTGCTGTGCTCAGTGATCCCTCTTGGATGGATAAGAACCATTCTTCAGGGGAAATATGTGGGGCCTGGTACCAAACCATATTTTAACTATTGTTGGTAAATTGGGCATATTTCCCCCAAATAATCTTGCCTCCCCATGAGACAAGACCCAACTCACTTATGTTTGCTTTAGTAACAATATCTTTGATGATAAAACCCAAAGTTGCATATAGTAGAAAAGAGTGATTCTTCTTTATACCAAGTATTGGCAGGCAAAAAGTGCCTTTCAGTTCAGGAGGTGTTATATGTTTTTTTCTGAAACATAAACTCATTGAAGTAATGAATCTTTCATATTTAATGTCATCACCAACAAAGCGGACTTTAGTAACCATCCTCTTCCATGCTTTCTTGTCTCCTTTTCCTTCTTGAATAACTTAATATTTCAGTATCTCCCTGGACATGATCTTTGGGCAGAGGAAATTTTTTCACCATTTTCCAACTTTCTCTTTTCATTTTTATTTTATCATGTTGAAAAGAACTTCAGCTCAGGATTGTAACTTATTGTTCAGCAGATACCCAGTACTGATCCTTGTAGAGACTTTTCCTCATTCTTTTATTTGTTGTCTCTCTTTTCATACATACTAATAGTCTTTTTATTTTTATTTTCTCAGCATGTTACTGTTTATTGTTAGAGCTTTGCTTTCAGACTAAATTATTTTTTGCTTTCTTTGAATGTTCATTAGCCTCTCGACCTTCTTTCTCACTCTTTTTCTCATGGTAACCTAAAAGATACCCACAGTGCATATTGAGTATAACTCAATATGTTCATTTTGTGACTTCGGGGCTGCCTCGTATAGCTGACAGGACATCAATAAACTCCAGACATTTGGCTCTCAGAGAGTCAGAAGCAACATCCACACAACATGTGACAGGAAATTCTTCTCACCTCTAATGATATTTTTTATTTAAAAATAAATTATATTTAATCATATCTCCTCTAAGCAGCCCATGTGCTTTACTAGGATAGGAAGTGGTTCCTTTCTGGCTTACTCATTGTCACCTACAATCTCTTCAATACTTCTAAGAGTGTCAGGCACACTCAAGGCTCTCACTGGAAGTTTGTTGAATGACTGGAAGTATAACATGCTCAATTAGCTTCCATAGACAGTGTCAAGATATTGGGATCTGGGCAAGCAATGACACTGACAGATCTTAACTACCATGCAGGGCTTTTCTGCTGCTTGATTAAGACACCTGATTACTCACGTAGTAGTCAAGAGTTGTAATCCTTTATTCTTTGTTGAAGGAGGACTGGCTCTTTGTCTCCTAAATAGGATATATTTTAGGAATAAGGTGTAACCCTTTGAAGCTAGTACACAGAAGCTCTGGTTGACTTGCAGTTCTGCTAAGAGGTGTGAAAACCAACATTTTCTCCTTTAGCAATCCTGCCATTTCTGCTGTCAGGCAACTTCGGTATTTTTTCTTTGTTTTCTTCCTGGCCTCCCACACAGATTTTAGAAGGAGAGGATGAAGTATTTTGAATATTTACCTGAGTATTCATTGTTGGCAAATAGGCAAAGAGCTGCAGGAAGATAAAACAAGGGCCACTGTCCATGATAGCCATACCTCATGGAGGAGATCATAAATATAATGCAAAAGAGAAAAGCAATTTAATGTCCAAGTATACTCTAATTTAAATAGATGGGGGAAAAGTGAGCTCATAAAGTTCAAAACCAATTTTGGTACAGGATAAAGAGATTTGCTGTTTTGTGTTCCTTATTTCTCTTAATATTTATGACCTGTAAGGAAATGACCTAATATCCAGTACAAATGAAAAAAGTAAGCTTCAGAGTAGAGATAATTTGTCTAATAGCTTATAGCCTGGAAGCCAGGGAATGAGGTTACTTCCCAGTAGTTCTATTTGGAAAAAGTAATTAAGAATTTAGAATGATTGCTCACTAAAGCACACAACTCGGATTTTTAATGAAATTGATTAAAAATTTAATAAACACCTAGCACAGCGGGTAGAGCATCTGCCTTGCACGCAGCCAACATGGCCGACCCGAGTTCGATTCCTCCGCCCCTCTCGGAGAGCCCGGCAAGCTACCGAGAGTATTCAATATGCCAGACACAGTAACAACAAAGTCTCCAATGGAGACGTTACTGGGCCCGCTCGAGCAAATCGATGATCAACGGGAGGGCCTTTACTTTTTACTTTACTAGTTTTCAGTGTTGTATTCATAGATATACTTATTAAAGGGCACGTAATAATTTGGGGAAGATTATCTGAGTCCATGTGGTCTCAAACATTCTTCAAGTTTCATTTTCTCATTGCATGTGGGTTTGGCATGGCTCAAAGAAAATAAGATTCTTGCCCATGGCCCTACTTTGAAAGTACTCACACTGATTAGTAGTATATTTTGAAATTCTTCCTTTCCCTTCCCCCTAGTTTGTATACACAACACAATGTGTTTTATTCTCAGAAATGAAGGGAGACAAGTTTGGTGAGTTGTTCCATGCTCAGCAAAAAATTAGAGGTGGGTCTAGGTAAAGAAGAAGAATTCCACTGTTGTACAATCTACCTCTAATTTTAGCTCCCCTTTCTTTAGGGAGAAAAAGTATACTATGCAGAACTTGCCTGCTTGAAGTAAGCATTTGTGAGTTTTTATTCCTAGTTTCTGATAATTGGAATCCTATCCACACAGTTACACTGACTGTCATGAATTTTTAGCTCAGTGTTCCATGATGGGGGGTGGGCAGAAAGAGAGAGAGAGAGAGAGAGAGAGAGAGAGAGAGAGAGAGAGAGAGAGAGAGAGAGAAGGAGGGAGAGAAGGAGAGGAAGAGGCAGAGGAAAAGAGAGGGGGAGAGAGAGGGAGAGAAAGGAAAAAGAGGGAGAGTGAGTGAGAGAGAGAGAGAGAGAGAAGAAACTACTTCTATTTGCAGCTATCCATTCCATTCCTTAGTGCTTGGGTAAACCACATCAGACTCTGTATGTGAACCGATGTTGGTATGTTGGGGTCTGGAGTTGAGTTTAAGCATGTGTCATAACCCATTTCTGTTTGTTCAGCCAGCAGACTGATTTGCCTGATCTCAAAGACCATCTTAGGGCATCTGTTTTTTATTTTAACTCAGACATGTATTAAACCTTGAAACAATAAGAAACGTTTTTTGAAACTGCCTCTCACTGGTATTATTGTCTCATGATTTCCCAGGCAGGTGCTGCTCAGGTGCTATTATCTCATTCCATTGATGACAAGGACGGAAAAAGAATAAGCCAAGACCCAAAGGACCTGATAGGACTGACACTTCGAATCAGTGAAGTGCCTGGCATGGAGTGAAGCATCCTTCTGAACCCTCCCTTCCTCTTCAACCCCACAACTCTGGGCTAAAGATATTGCAGTTGGACACTGAAGACTTCCTGAAACAAAACAAAACTTTAGTTGCATAACTGAACAGTCTGACTTTATTTTGTTGTTGGATATTTCAATCATCTGGGCTACTACAGTTTTTGGCTTTGGTAATTTAAGCCATATTGGTTATTTTAATTTTTTTTGTTCACTTTTCAAAATGATTGACTTAAGCTTCTTGACGGAGGAGGAGCAAGAGGCTATCATGAAGGTTCTGCAGCGCGATGCAGTCCTGAAGATGAAGGAAGAAGAGAGAGTCAGGTAAGTGGCCAGAGACACCCTGAGCGGGAAGGAGGAGGTCAGCCAGAAGACGGATGCTGTTTTCTCAACCATACATGGGAGTTCTGACTTGGTGTCTAAACTCATGGGTTCCAGTTTTAGGTTAACATACTAGACAGAACTTTTTCCTCCTTTATGTCTCTTAGTTTATCCTATAGGACTCATGCTACAAATAGTATTGATTAAATACCTAACTTAGGGCCAGAAAGGTAAAAAGGAGGGAAGGCACATGTCTTGCTTGACCCTGGTTCTAATCCCCAGTATCGTATATCTCATATATATCATATACCTAATCCCCAGTCCCTGAAACACTGCCAAACGTCACTCCTGAGCATTATTCCAGGAGTATCCCCTGAGCATGACTGTATGTGGCCCCCAAACTCAGAAAAAACCCCTCAAATATCCCTAACTTACCCAGTCAGTGATTTGGCTTAGTGTGAAGCCCACTCTTTGCATGTTCAGGGCCTTGGTTTTGGTCCCTGGCAGTACAAAAATGAGTAAACACCAAAACCTAACTAAACGCCTCTAACTTATAAAACACTGAATTAGAAATGAAATATATATATGTATATATAAAAATACAAATGCATCCAAAAGTGTTTATCCACTTTTTTTCCAAACTGAATCCACTTATTTTCACTGAATCATGTACTAACATAGGAATATTTAAAATTTTGAAAATAAATTAAAAAGTAACTCACATTTCTGCATATTTTCAGAAATGTTTGAATTGGCTTCAACAGCTATTAAAATTGGCCCTGGGTCAGTTTTCCGTCTGTGTCACACACACACAAAAGAGTGAAAAGAGAAACTTGGCACATGGCTCTTGTTAGGAGGAGCCCAGGTACTCATGGTCAGTGTTCCCACCCTTTTCTCTCACCTGTGAGCCAGTGGAAGGTGAAGGCCAGGAGGCTGAAGAAGTGGGGTCCAGGCCCTGCCTCAATTGTCTTTTTTCTTGGGACTATGAGAATAATGAAAGGCTTCCTAAATATGAATTAATATTATCAGCTACATGACCCTTAGCCTGGGAGTTATCCAAAAGGAGCATGAGCCAAATTCTTATTTTCTGAGACTCAAGAATCATGAATAATGGACTTATTCATACCATTTCCCTTATTTTGACCCTAATTGAACATGGATGCCTTCTGAAAAAAAAATCCACTTCAAACATTCCAGAATTTTTGATTTGGGCTACTAATAACAACTTAAATACAGGCATTGCTTACCAAATTGCAAAGAGATTCTATGACCATTGTTGCTTCTGAGCTCACAATGCTTGTCTAGTTAAGAGTGGGTTGGAATTGTTTACACTTGATGTCAAGAAAATTAACTTTGAGTGTGTCAGGTGACTTGTCCTAGCTCATGCAACTGATAGGTGACAGAATGAGAATCACATCCCTGTAATTCTCACTCCTCTCATTGGGGGAAACAATCACAGGCCTTACAGGAAATGTCATGAGGAAGGGAATAGTGTGAGCGATCTGGGATGATGACAGGAAGTGTCTAGAAGTAGCAGTGAGCATGAGGTTCATCACCTTTCATGCACAAATAACCTGCAGGATTCCATGAGCCTTACTAGAATTCCTCATTTCCAGCAAGAGGATACTTTGAGTCACCGCCCTGTGTGGGCCAGGGGATTTACACTTTCAGCCATCAGAATCTGGGGTTGCAGTAAACCTTTATTAATTGACAGTGTGTAATACCTTTTAGAGAATATGACCCTTTTTAACAATCCTGAGATTTGGCAAAGAAGTTCTATTATAACCACTTAGAAAAAAAGGAGAAGAAATACCACAGAATTTATTCACTGATCCTTAAAAGCGTAGTGGGGAGTGGGAATCTTTCCTTTTGTTCCTTGAGAGATGAGATGGAGAGACTTGAAAAGGAAACAGAAGAGCAGGGATTACATTGATTCCCTCTGGCTCGCTCATGCAGAAAACTGAGAACATTGGAGAATATTCTTTGGTTTCTTCCACTTACAAGGTGTGTGCATGGTCTGTCTTTCCACTTCTTGCATCTAATCAGACTCTGAAAATTGGCCTGGCTCCTCTTCATTCTACATTTTCTTGGCCACAGGTTGTGTAATCTTCCTTGCAGTTCTGGGTGTTTCTCAGGCAGCCATTGATGAAATATCAGCATAAATGCCAAGTTGTGCCTGGAACTAGATTTGCTCTACAAACTAGGTCTGTAGTTTTCAGCACTAGTCCAGCCACCACTGCAGCACACCAAAAGACCAAGTCTTTTGGTCACAGCGGGTTTGATTTCCTTCTCTTTGCTATTTCTGAGATGCCCCAAAGGCTGCCACTGGCTGTACCTTGGTTTTTGATTTTATAAGCTGATAGATCAGATGTCTTGGGGGAGTGAAAAATCTGATATGACTCTAGCCCCATCCACTCCAGGGGACTTTAGACAATCTAGGGAATGTTCTAGTGGGCCTCTCATCAGGCACCAATAGCAGCTATCAACTTGGCCAGAGGGAGGGTCAGGGCAGAAGCCTGTGAACAGGGAGCTACCATGCCTGGGCCCCCACGAGAGGAGCCATGCTTCTCACTCCCTATTCCGGAGTGAAGACACTTCAGAACTGCAGAGTCTCGTGATGGTTCCGAGAGCATTCTGTGCCTGGACGGGTAGAACCAGCAGGAGGTCCTGCGCTTTCAGGACACGACTCCATAGACTTTTGCTTTTCAGCCCTTTGCTCCCTGTCTTTTGTTGGCTATTCCTCAGAGTTAAAGGCTGACACGTTTTTGAAAAGAGATTTTCTTTTTTGTTACCTATCAGATCTCTTACATGGTTCTGACAGCACTACATGTAGAGGAAGACGGTGAAGCCCAAAGACAGACTTGATCAGCATCATACATAGTCTCTAAAGAAGTCAGTAAGGAAAACTCTTGGCTCAGTGATGACTCCCTGTGCATAGAGCTCATTGGCATCATTCTTTATTTTATTTTTTGTGTTTTTAATTTTTTTATTAGTGAATCTCCGTGAGGTACTGTTACATACTTACAAACATTCATGTTTGCATTTCAGTCATACAATGATTGATTACCCATCCCTCCACCAGTGCCCATTCTCCCCCACCAATGATCTCAGTATCCCTCCCACCCCCCACCCCCCACCCTGCCTCTGTGGCAGGGCATTCCCTTTTGTTCTCTCGTTCCTTTTGGGTATTGTGGTTTGCAATAGAGATATTGAGTGGCCACCGTGTTCAGTCTATAGTCTATTTTCGGCAGTCCCCAACCCAAGCAGGTCCTCCCAGCACCCTTTACTTGGTGTTCCCTTCTCTGTCTGAGCTGCCTTTTTCTCTAGCATGTGAGGCCAGCATCCAAGCTGTAGGGCAAACCTCATGGTCCTTATCTCTATTATTCTTGGGTGTTAGTGTCCTATTCTGTTACTTTATATTCCACAGATGAGTGCAATATTTCTATGTCCGTCCCTGTCTTTCTGACTCATTTCACTTAGCATGATACTTTCCATGTTGATCCACTTATACATTGGCATCATTCTTTCACAAAACAATACTGCGGTGAAGAGAACAGCCAAGGTATTCAAAACTGACAGGAGTTTAAATCATATGGTCACCATTAATCAAATGTGGCGCATTGGGCAAGTTGTTATACTCTCTTGCCTTCAATGCAGAGACAGGAATGACCTTGATAGTAAAGTCAAAAATAAGAATTTTGGGGAGCTAGAGGACTACATCAGCAAGTAAGGGGGCTTGTCTTACACACGGCTGACCTGTATTCACTTTTCTGCACCCCATACCTCCACCAACCCCTGCAGGAGCAATCTCTAAACACAGAGTCAGAAGTAAGCCCTGCTTATCACTGGGTGTGTCCACCAAAAAAAATAATTTTTAATGTCTGTTCTATGTAGCACAGTGGGTAGGATATTAATTGAGTATCTACATATTGTGTATATAATACTGAACACTGATATGAGAGTAAAGCCAGAATAATTGAAACCCAGTTTCAACAATGAAGGAAATTACTTTTAGAGTAATTTTTTCTTTTTTCTTTTTTTATTAATGTAGGAGTACTCTATTTATTCAGCCATTTATTAAGATGATTGAATTGGGCATGAACTCCACGTTACTTTTTTTATTCAGAATGTTGATTTTATTATTATTTTATTTTTAGTTTATAATCACCATGAGATACAGTTATAAAGCTTTCCTGTTTGAGTTTCAGTCATACAATGATCAATTACCAAACCTCCACCAGTGCACATTCTTCACCACCAAGGTCCCCAGTATCCCACCATCCCACCCCTCCCCCTGCCTCTATGGCAGACAATCTCCCCCATACTCTCTTTTGTTTTGCTTGTTATGAATAGCATAAGATGCCATGTGGCTGCAAGAGCAGCTGCACGCTCCTGAAATTCTAAACTTTTAGATAATTAGGGTTTGGAGTGATCTCTGAAGTGAGCTGCCCAGTTCAGAGATTCTTTTGTGTGTCTCTGGATCATGGCTCTTAAGGAGGTTAAGGAGTGGGCATGACCTCCAGGACCCGTAGTTGTGGAGGGGGGTGGGGGAGGGAGGATGAGAAGGACTGGCCCATTCCCTATCCCTTGAAGCCTGAAGTTTGCCATCACTGAACCCGAATGCCTGAACTTCTCATTAGGTTCTGGAGGTTGGCCAGGGTTTTTAGGGGGCAAGTGGAGGGATTACGCCTGCCCCAGTCTGGGGCAACCTGGCTCAAAGTCCAGAGGCATCTCTGCAGCGAGCTGCTCAGTGGGGCCTTTTCCTTAAAAATAGGTTCTGGGGATTATTTGATGCTTTTATTGAATTAGAGTCTTTGTTTTCCAAACTTGATTTTACAATAGTTCTGCCATTCTTTCTTATAGTTGCTTTGTAGCTTTAGAAACACAAATTGTATCATTGTGATATTAACCTATGTAAGATGTTATTAGGCAAAACAGCCTCTAAAATTCAAACTTTCATTGTAAAAGCTAAATTCTTTATGAACTATAGAATATAACTCTTTTATAAACCTGAAATTATAACTAATGGATTTTATCACTTTTGCCCTCTGAGAACAGATCTTGACTTAAAATCTTTCTCAGTGTCGCTGCAGATCGGAAGTGGCATTCAAAAAATGCTAACTCTGATCTAACCAGAGCTCTGCTGTCCTGCCAAGCTCGTTTCGTTCACTTTGGAGATGATTTAATGTATGCTCCCTCCATTCTGATTTTACACATGTAAAGGCAGGAGCAGTTCCCGATTCACTCATTCTTCTCATAGTTGGACAAAGGCGTGAACCCAAGAGAAGGGTTCCTCATGGCGGTCTCTTCAAGAGAGCAGCTGCGGCCCTTTGTTGCATGTGAGCTGGCTTGTTTCCCCTCCGCCTCAGCTTTGGTGTTCGGCCTGCTCACACCACACAGCTCTGCTTGGCTGTGCTTCTGCAGCGACAGTTGCAAACAAGCTGTGAAACAGACACCAGGATGAATTCTGTGTTCTCCCTCTCTTTCTCTTTCTCTCTCTCCCTCCCTCCCTCTCTCTCTCCCTCTCTCTCTGTCTCTTTCTCTCTCCCTTTGTCTCTCTTTCCCTCTCTCACCCCCTCTCCCTCTCTCTCTCTCTTTCTTTCTCTATCTCTGTCTCTCTCTCTTTCTCCCCCCCACCAAAGAGACACATATGTAATTTCACTCTTTCATGGTTTGAAAATGACATATTCTAGAGCTGGTATTTGCTGTGCCACAGGAAATTGCTTTCCACATGCATCTGAACACCACCCGTACATGTCTTTTCTCCCCTCATGCATGCCTCCTCTGCGGTGTGGGACATCCTCGTACCAGATACCATCTCAGCCACAACCACATCTCATGATTTGCAGCTGCTTCCTTAAGGCTTTGTTTCTGTTAATTAAGGCAGTTGAAATGAAAGAGTTGCTTTCCAGGACTTGTGTGTTTTCTGGTCTGTGTTTTGTCAAAGGTTATGTGTTTCCTCATTTTCCACTGGAAGGAACATTGATTGGCATTGCCAATGTGATTAAAATATCTATGCCTTGAAGGCGTTTTCAGAGCTCAACTCAATGAGCTGGTTTGAGAGATGGGAGAGAAAGTTTCAAAGACTAAAGTTTCAAAGACTTCACTTTTATTTACATCTTACAAAGATCCAGACACTTCCAGATATATACCTCATGGAATCATCTCAGAAGCCCTGGAAAGTTACTTTCATTTATTCCCTGTCCTTACAAGCAAGGAGACTGAAACTTAGAGGGATTCAGTTATCTGCCCAAGGTCACATTTCAGAAGGGTCTAGACCTAATTTGAAGAGACTTCAACACCCATCATCTTTCTTCCACAACTTCCTGCTTCCAGAGTTTACAAAAATCATAAAAATGCAGTTTAGAAAATAGTGAGAAGTCTTGTGTCAACATGTTGCAATGCAAGTGGAGGCATGGGACTAAATGGGGGAATAAATATCAAATTAATTTTTTTAAACACATGCACACACACAAAGGTAACTTTAGATCCAGAGGGAAGATTCTTGATGATCTCAGTTCAATCCCTGGCACTGCATATGGGCCACCAAGCACTGCCCAATGTGATCCCTGAGTGAGGAGTCAGTTTGAGCACAGTTGGCTGTGTCACAAGCCCACTCTCCTCCCCTCCCCTCAGAAAAACCGCAAAGAAACCCCCAAAATAAAGTAACCTTAAGTCAGATGGACCAGGGCCTTAGCTTCCTTACTCCACAGACACTGCATCAACTGCAGAGACCAAGCAGCATCGTGCTGAGTGCTGGCCTCGGGAATGATGCGGCTTGAGCTAGCACTTTTTTATCTTCTGGAATTTAGAGTTGAATTCTGATTCTTTGAGGAGGAAACAAATGCTCCTCCAGCAACCAAGATGATGGGGAAGATATATGTTTATTTGAAATGTGCTTATTAAATGTGTTTAGCAGAGTTTATTTGCTCTGCTGAAAACCTAGGCAATGGGAGGCCTTAATCAGTTTATATCTTTTAGTAAGTCATCACTGTATCACTGTTATCCCGTTGATTTTTCATTTACTTGAGCGGGCACCAGTAACATCTCTATTCCTCCTAACCCTGAGATTTTAGCAGCCTCTTCTTACTTGTCTTTTCCCAATGAATGGAGGCTCTCTCAGGGTAAGGGGAATGTGACCTATTGTCGTTACTGTATTTGGCATATCGAATACGCCACTGGGAGCTTGCCAGGCTCTGCCCATGTGGGCGGAATACTCTTGGTAGCTTTTTGGGCTTTCCAAGAAGCATAAATGGGTAGGAAGTGTCTTATAATGTGTCCGGAAAGCGGCCTGGAGCATGGTAGTGGTTGGGCAGTGGAGGTCAGCTGCCGGGTCCCTTGGGGTGGGGAGGGCTTTCACCCACCCACAGCCTGGCGTGAAGTCCAGTGGCATGGTTCTGGGGGCCTCTTTTTATACTCCCATCTGGTAGGAGCATCCATGAATTCTGGAGGGTGGCCGATGAGGAGATTATCTGGTGCTGACAGGGTGTGGCGTATGGGTGTGATCCCTGAGTCACCTGAGACTGGGGGAAGCAGGCAGAGGATGTATGTTCCAGTACAGTTGAGTCCAGAGTCCAAGGTCACAAACCTCTGCATTATCTGGGTTCCATGGAACTTCATTCATGTGTGAGGCTTGGCCTGAGCATCCAGAAAGAGGCCTGGAGCATGTCGGTGGTTGGGCAGTGGAGGTCGACTGCCCGGGCTGGGTCCCTGGGGGTGGGAGGGCTTTCACCTGCCTCACAGTCTGGCGCGGAGTCCCTTAGTAAGTCATAACTATTACAACTTATAATAAGAATCATGGCCTCTCTTGGTAGCTTTCAGGTGAGTCGGAATCCCAAAGTAATGAGTGACACTGTCCTCCTCAGAATTTGGTGCTGAACTGTCATGACTGACCACGGGTTATGAGTAGCAGTTTTTGGGAGTTGCTCACTTCTTGCCAAGAGAGGGCAGGGAGCGTAAAAGCGGGCAACTACCTTCTGGCACACATTCTCCTTTTCTCCCTATCCCAGAGTCTGCTTCTGAGCAGCCCCAACATCTGGCGCTGCCACAACCTTAGTGTGGCTGCCGTTTTCTCTCTCTCCTGGCATGGAATGGCACTTGAGAAAAACTGCATCTTAGCTTGAATGACGATTCTAAAACCCTCTCAGATTTATGTAGCACATCACCTTCCAAGAGCTTGAGGTCTCAGTCAGGTCTTTGTTCTGCTTTATGCCATTCATTTCACGTGTGTGTGTGTAAAGTAAAATAGTTGTATTGGGGAAGACACTAACTACAAGAAGAACATGAAATTCCCCAGAAAGTATAAAGAAAGGCCAAAAGAAAACAATCAGTGCCCTGAAGAAGGGCGAGTGAAGTACTGCAAAGTAAGGACATGCTGCCAAGCTGAGTGTGCGGCAGATGCCTGCTTTGTTCTTGTCTGTAAGTTAAAAATGTTGTGATGTTCATGTGACTGTTATGAATAGAGAACTAGCACTGTTTGAAGAAGGGTGATGGTTTTCCAGCCAGCATCTATAGGAAGGGTTTCAGAAGACAGTACTTGGTTTGTTCTTTAAGTTTCAGCTTTTCAGAGACCAGGAATGATTGTGGAATCTTTTAAAGGAGTACTCAGAATGAGTATTCCTCATCTCCACTCAATACCCCCATGCATTTCACATCCCCTAATTCTAGGACTGACGTTTTGGTATTCATTTCTCTAACGTTAAATGGGAAAATGCTGCACTCTCCCCAGCAGGTTTCCAGGAAAGGGTGATAAACCCAGTTTGCTGAAATAGTAGCTGTGAACTGAGAACTACCCCTCTAACTACTTGCCAAATGTTTATTGTGTGCCAGACATATGCAGAAGTAACTAATAGAATCCTCATCACAGCCTCATGAAATGAGTTGCTAGGATTAACCACTCTTGCCAGATAAGGAAACTAAGGCTTAAAGAAGCTGTGTTATCTGTGAGTTGTCTGCATTGGAATTGGAGACACAGAAAACTGCAGTGAAAAAAAATACAAATTTGCTCCTGAAAAATCTCAAGCATTTTCTGGGTATCATGGATTAAATTCTTTTAAAATGCTGGCCTGGTTTTAGTGAAGGAGAATTCACATTTGTTAGGGCTGGGCAGATCTTCTGGAAGATCAAGCCTTCATTTTGACTGTATGTTTATAAGTGTCTTTAGTCAGTGTCACAGTGAACTCATTATTTACTGAGTTCTTAGCAAAATAAAGCTCTTTCCCTTTTGTAGACATTTGCCTGAAAAAATTAAGGATGACCAACAGCTGAAGAATATGAGTGGCCAATGGTTTTATGAAGCTAAGGCAAAAAGGCACAGGGATAGAATCCACGGCACAGACATCATCAGAGCATCTATAAGGAAGAAGAAGCTCCAAGTGGCAGGTGAGTGGATTCTGGCTGATACACTGAGAATCAGCATCTGTCTGGGGAGGAAGAGTCAGGAGGAGGGATTTTAGAATTATTACTGAAATTTGAGGAAAAACTTGGAGGCATGTTCTGTATAATGCCTATAGACTTCTAGTTCAAAATCTTTTTCTAGGTGTGAAGTGATGACTGTAGGCTAAGTGATTTCATGCAATAAAAAAGAATCTTTTACATGCCAAGTTGAGCTGTACTAGCGGAGACTGTTGAGATTTACAAAATATCTATCTCATCTTCTCTTTTTCTCTCAAGAGTCAGAATCTTCTGGGTGGAGTGAAGAGCTTAGACAGAAAGAGATTAGCCTCCCTGGTCAGTGATCCTGACATCTGACACTTCTTTAATTAACCAAGCATATCAGGATTATAAAAATTCTATTTTGGATATTTCTTTGGAATTATGTTACATTCCTGAAATATTTACAGGGTGCCTTTTCTCTAGATAACTGCACAAGTCTATACAAATCTTTATTCCTTGGAATACCCTAGTTATTTTAGTTCCTGGAAAATTTGGTATTTCATTTGAACTTTTTATTTATGATAAATAACTGCTCCCTATTATTTATAATTATAGCAACAATTTTGTAAGCTTGGTGTTCTCGCTATTCTTTTATGGCATATATAAAATTTAGAGCAGTAAAATAACTTATCCAAGCTTATAGTTGGCAAATGGCAGAGCTGGAATTTTTGTCTTTGGGAATAAGAGCCACACTGCTTGTCAAAAGGAATGAGTGAATGTTTGGTAAATGCCCTTCATTCATCACAACCTGCTTGATTTTCAGAATCACCCAAACCTTCATAAGTCTTAAAGGATAGAGGATCAGTACTGGGACTCTATTTTCAAATCAAGAAACTATACTTGCAGACATAGACCTATATAGAATACTGTCCTGGAATTGGGAGCCATTCTCAACTTGAATGATATATTCATGTTATTTGCTAACTGAGTGGCCTTACACAAGTTTCTTGAATTCATTTATCATCAATTTCAAATCTGGAAGTTTTGAGAACACCTCCCTTCTTTCAGGATAGTACATACGATACATGACTGGGCTTGCCACCTAGTTATTGTTAGGGTGATGCTAACCACCCAGGAGATACAGGTAAAGATCCCTGGGTATGCAGAGGGGGACACAGACAATTACTTCCCGAAGTTGGAATGACAGAGGGTGTTTGGGGGTTGGTATCTGAGTTGGGTGTTGACAATCCAGAATTTAGAAGTGTAACGACTGGAGAGAGGAAGAAGCAGAGGAGAGGTACTCTCTTTACCAAAAATGTCTTGTTTCCAGTGCAAGATCTGTGAGCCCAGTGCTGCTGTGGCCACATTATTCAGCTAAGGCTTGAGGGTGATGGTGCTTCTGTTTCAGTCAGACTCCTGCCCTGAGTATCCCTTAGCCACATACATTAACTCCTGAGGAATGGGATATACTCAGGGAACCACGTAGAGGCATTAAGAATTTTTCCCAGTGGTCTCTCTGAGTTACCATCATATTTTAAAGAACTTGGTCTGGCGAGAGGAACTCCACCAGTCAGAGAATCTACTCACTTCTCTCATGGATGCAATTCTGAACCCAAGTACTTAGACTGATTAGATCTTGACTTGGCATTCCTAAGGCCTTGAAATTCAGGTTTGGGCCTTTAGTGATAAGAGTTGATACTAACAGTAGTTCATGGAGGTAAGAGATAACCTTCCTGTCTTGATTGTTCCCTCTTTCAGCTGAGCAGAGTAAGGACATAAGAAATGGGGCAAAGAAAGACTACATGAATAATGTCACCAAAGATGCTTTCCTCCCCCCAGACCTAGCCGGTGCTAATGAGCCAGAGGAGGATAGAGCAAGCCCAAGGTAAGATAGTCTTGGGGGAGGGTTTTGCCTATGAAACCATGGCCTGGTGTGTTTGCAGCATGGACTGACTGGAAGGCTCTCACAGGCATGGGGAAGAGGCACACATCCTCATGTCCTGAGTCCTGATGTGGAACAGAGCCTGGGAAATAGTTCTTCCCAGCTTCCAGATTTCTAACATTTGAGCACTAAGTAAAATTAAAACATGAAACAGTAATTTCTTCTGGTAAAAATAGCAGCTTTGTACTGGGGGGTGGGGTAAGATCTCGAGTAGAAAAGTAGTAAAGTATTTTAAAATGTCATTTGGGGAAAGAAATAAATTATAATCAAATGCTTACAGCCGGATGCAATAGAAGAAGCTCAAGTATGAGAACCATACATGGACCCTAAATATGTCATTTTTTTCTTAATTTGCATGTGGGAAAACCATCGAATCTTTCTGGACCTATTTTCCTGTTTTGTTTTTGGGACACACCTGGCAGTGTTTAGGGGCTACTTCCAATTCAGTGCTTGGGGTTCCATGTGGTACAAGAGATCAAACCTGGGACTCCAATATGCAAAGCATGTGGATAGAAATGATTATAACTGACTCTTGGTAGGTAGTAGTTGTTCAGTAAATGCCTCTTAACATGAAGATTATCCTTAATGTTGCCTTGATTTTTGGTTCTCTATATACTTATTACCAGAAAAATATACAGTAGTTCATCATTCTTAAGTAGCCAATTGTGAGAGTATATTGACTCAAATCTCCGAGACATGTGGTTTGCTTTTAAGGATCATCCCATTGGCATCTATCCCTTAGGTTTATTACCTTTGGTATGAAGACAGTTCCATTTTAACTCAGTGAGGACAATCTATTTCAGCATTTCCAACTGGATCAAATTTGTTGGGATGATAGCTATCGTGTCTGAATACAAAGCACATAGGGTTCGCTGTGTTGACCCTCTGGTGGAATAGGATCTTGATATAGGCACCATGAGGCATTTCAGAGTCAAATATTAGTGAGGTTGTTTCATATTCATATAAATATTGATTTTGTGACATTTCCCATCATGTACCTATTTCCCTATAAGAGAAGACTCACTTTCTTTTCCATGGAGAGCAGAACTCATTACATTCTCTCTTGGATGAAATGTTAGTCATATCTGTAGAGACTAATTGGCTAGAGGTTAAAATGCCTCAACAGTAGCCAAACACTCAAGTCAAACCTTACATTGCAAGTGGCTTAACTGTTTTGAGACTTTGTTTACTCAGCTGTAAAATAGGGATGGTAATGTTGTGGTAGCAAGATTGTTGAAAATGTAACACTAGAGAAGATAGAATTCTTAGCAAATACTAGGCGCTCAACAAATAGAAGCATGGTCTTTCATACACACACACCTCCGAAAGCTCAGAATAGGGTGTAAGGAATGCCCAATCCCGTTCCCCTTGGTGACTCCTGATATACCAACTGACAGCTTCCCCTCTAGTAAGATAAAGGCCATTTTTCCCAGGAGAAAGATAAGAATTTAGTATTAGAAATACTTGGAATGTGTGCACAGGCATTTGGGGTCACCACAAAGGAACTGAGAATATCTCTCAAGAGTCCCAGTTTACAGGGGATGGGAACAGTAAAGCACAGACTGGAGGAAGAGTAGATATACGTATGTCACCTGAGGGAAAAGATGAAAATTTGGAGTATCAGAGACAAACAACTTTTCAAAGTTTTATCTGGGTTGGACTTTTTGTCCTTTTATGAATTCAGTTTATCTCAAAGGACTTAAGTGCCAGTAGTGCCACTACACTCAAAACCTGACTTCTATTCTCTATGACCTCAGCAAGACCTGTAGGTCTCCCCCTCTTTTCTTTAACTTGAGGCTATTGATAAAGTCTCCACAATATGTGTCTCCATTGTTTATTTGCATGAATGACCTTGAATAAGGTTGAGGATTTCATCTACAAATCAGAACAGAGCTACCTAACCAAGATGTTGTGAAATGGGATGAAATGAGATGTGGTGACCCCTTAACATTTCTCAGCAAGCTAGGAAGCAGTCAATTTGTTAGATGGAATTATCATTACTTATGACACAGATGTCATGTGGTGAGAAGAAAAGAAGAAACAGATGACTATCCAACATGCTTTGCCTTGACATGGCATGAGTAATCATCCTGAACTTAGAAGGAGCTTTAGTTTACTGATTCCTTTCTGTGTCAGAAACTACTCTCTACTCAGCTTCCTGCAGTGTTTCTTACTTACACTTTAACCTTTGAGAAGTGGATGTGTTCCTTTATTTTGGGACCCGCACTTTTTACCTAAGTGAACTTCAACAGAATGACTCAACACTTGGTCAATATTTCCTTAGCCAGGAGTCTGAGAGTATGAGGCAACAGTGCCTCGATATTTTTATTTCTAAGAGTATTTCAGCTGGGATTTGAGGCAGAATCCTTTCTAGTCTTCCTGTAAGGGACTAAACACCCAGCATATATGCAAACATTGAAAGTCACCTCTCTGCTTTCATAAAGCATTTTTGCACCTGCAGGTGAGGAAGTAGAGAGAGGTTTGATGAACTGAGGGAAAGACAATGAGGTTTCCTTTCAAGCAGCAAAGGGAAAACTCCAGAGGTTTGAAGTTCTAGTTTCTGACATTTAGCAGTCAGCAGTTTTGACTGGACTGTAGGCAGTCTTGGAATAAACTAATGAACTTGTTGATGCTAAACAATTTTTTATTTATAATCATCACAGATTTATATATCTTCTATAACCTATAAAAATAAGTGCTAGAAAAATGAAAGGCAGAAAGGAATGAAGGTATGCAACATATGAGCCCAGATCTGGATATCCAACAGATTGCTAGAAACTATTTTAAGTGAATATTCTTGATTTATATATTTCCCTTAGTACATGAATTGTGAGCCAGTAATATACTGGCACTAGTCCACATGTTGAATAGTGCATCATTGCCCACCACCCCGCAAATAATTGTGCAGCATGCATAAGAATCCATAGGATATGGCTAAGCCAAGGTGGAAGTCAAGGTGGAGAGAACAAATCAAAGTATGATAAAGTCATGTGGTTTAGGGCTCTACTCAGTTTCGAGGAACTTCCAGTTCAAAGGAAGAGATCCATAATAACAGTAGAAAACGTGAAATACAAATCACTTGTAGAGTTTTATTCTGCTTCTGACCACTTGTTAAAATTTAAGATGGAACTGAAGTTTGGAGTGAGGAGATCTAATGTGGAGAAAACAGCACTGTAGCACTGCCCTCCCATTGTTCATCAATTTGCTTGAGTGGACTCAGTAACGTCTCCATTGTGAGACTTGTTACTGTTTGGGGCATATCGAATACTTCACGGGTAGCTTGCTAGGCTTTGCCATGTGGGCAAGATATTCTCAGCAGTTTGCCAGGCTCTCCGAGAGAACCGGAGGAATAGAACTGGGGTGGGCCTAGACGGCCATATGCAAGGCAAACACCCTACCCACTGTTATCACTCCAGCCCCTGGAGGAATTTATGGAGAAAATAAAATGGACAGAAATTAAATTTAAAATTAAAAAATTAAATTAAAATTAAACCTAAAATTAAATTTATGGTAAAGGTAAAAAGGTAAAGGCCCTCCCGTTGATCGTCGATTTGCTCGAGCGGGCCCAGTAACGTCTCCATTGGAGACTTTGTTGTTACTGTGTCTGGCATATCGAATACTCTCGGTAGCTTGCCGGGCTCTCCGAGAGGGGCGGAGGAATCGAACTTGGGTCGGCCATTGGCCGCTTGTAAGGCGAATGCCCTACCCGCTGTGCTTATGGAGAAAATAAAATTGACAGAAATTAAAGAGCTGTCCATATAGTTGGAAAAGAACAGACAATGTGACCATCACTGGGTGAACTATCGAACTTGTCTCCAGTCTTGCTATAAACCATAACTTTGCTATGAGAAGTCAGAAGCAAGATAGCTTTGCCCTTACAATGATTGCCTTTGGAATCGGGGTCTGACACTCACTGTTCAAATCACCCATTCCTCCACTATGTTTGTGTCATTGACATTTGTTAATATCCCCAAGCTCCAGTCTTCTCATGAGTAAGATATAGAGAAGGATTCATACCTCAGAGATTTTTGCAAGCATTGGTTGTAACTAGTGTGGTTGCTATAATAATTGTCCAGGATAAGACAGGGAAGCAAAACTTTCTTTATAAAAACAAAGCCAAAATTTCATTTAGGAAGAAGCTGTATTTATAGAGACAAAATTTGATGTATAAGATGCTGGGGCCAGAGTGATAGTATAGTGGGTAGGGCACTTCCTTTGCACATGGCTGACCCAGGTTCAATCTACAGCATCCCACATGGTCCCCCTGAGCACTGCCAGAACTGATTGCTGAGTACAGAGCCAGGAGTAAGCTCTGAGCATCATCAAGTGTGGCAGAAGTAAAAAAAAAAAACCTTATTTAATTTCATTCTAGTTATACAGATTTATCTAACTATAATGAAATAAGTAGCCCACCCTTATGTCATTTAAGATAATTTAGTGAATACTATGTATTTCTGATATGTTGGGGTCTGACTATGTGCTCTGAATGTCTCATCTCTTTATTTTGCTTTCTAAATAGAAGGCAAAAAAATAATTTGCCAAACACCTAAATAATATGCCTCATTGTAATCTAGCAAAAACCATGAGTTCAAAACAAAATGGGGACATCTATAGGATGCTGTTGCCTTCCCTGGCAGTGCTCAGCCAGTCTTCACTTCCTCACTCACCAGTTGGATGCCAGAGACTACACAAGGCATGGCAGGAGACACAAAGACTTACTCCTGAGGGTGTAGACTATGAGATGAGATGTGTGTAGAAGGATGTGGTTGGCAGACACAACATGCATAGCTAAGTAAAGCGGAATAGAAGAGACTGGCTGCATCTCTCGGAAGAAGGAGACAATCCAATGTACAATATGTGCAGTTGAGGTTAGGGTCCTGGATACCCAGAAACTGTATTTCTAGGGAGCAGAATGATAGCTCCTCTGATGATATAAGTGTTTCATTTACTAAGGGAGATTGGGGGTGGGGGGGAGGACAAATGGAACAGAGTATCTGCATATTTACCACTGGCTTCTTTTTTAAAATTTTTAAAAATTTTTATTGAATCACCATGAGATACAATTACAAAGCTTTCATGATCAGGTTTCAGTCATATAATATTCCAACCCCCATCCCTCCAACAGTGTACATTCCCACCACCAATACCAATATCCCCAGCATCCCTGCTGCCACACCCCCCACACACACAGCCTGACTCTTTGGCAGACACTTTTCTTCTTTTCTTTCTTCTCTCTCTCTCTCTCTCTCTCTCTCTCTCTCTCTCTCTCTCTCTCTCTCTCCTTTTTTCTCACTCTCTTCTCTATTTCTCCCTCTCTCCCTTCTCCCTCTCTCTCTCCCTCTCTCCCTTACTCCATCTCTTCCTCACTCTCTCTCTCTTTCTCTCTTCCTCTCTCCCTCTCTCCCTCTCTTCCTCTCACCCCCCCCCCCCACCTTTTAGGAATTATGGTTTGCAATTCAGATACCGAGAGGTCATCATGTTTGGTTCTTTACCCACTTTCAGCACACATCTCCCATCCAGAGCCATCCCTTCCAATTATCATTATCATAATGGTCCCTTCCCTATCCCAACTGCCCTCTCCCCCAGCCCTTGAGGCAAGCTTCCAACCATTGACCAATTCTCCTGACCCTTGTTTCTACTGAGTGTTACTTGGCTGTTTTTTATACTATGTTTTTTATATCCCACATAGCAGTGTGATATAAAAAATTATGACAATGATGATTGAAAGGGTTCACTCAGGATGGGAGATGTGTACTGAAAGTGGGTAAAGGACCGAACATGATCGCCTCTCAGTATCTACAGCAGTGTGTGTCCCACTCCTTCTGACTCATTTCACTCAGCATGATACTCTAAGTGCATCCACTTATCAGTGAATTTCATGACTTGTTTTCTTCTAATAGCTACATAGTATTCCATTGTGTAGACGTACCATAGTTCCTTTACCCTGTTCTCAGGCACTCAGATTGTTTCCAGATTCTGGCTATTGTGAACAGTGCTGCAGTGAACATAGAAGTGCAAATGTCATTTCTGCTGTGTGTTTTTGTACCCCAGGGGTATATTCCCAGAAGACTCACTGATTTCTTAACCCAATATGAAGAGAAATTGCTTTCCAGGCTTTCACTCTGGGCGCTTTTCATTGTGTAATCCCTGGAAGTTCTATCTGTGACCAGATTCATTTTTTCACAAAGACTTCTGGAAAACTTGATTCAACTCTGTGCCCACCTGTTACAAGAGTAGGGGCACACTTTTTCAAGTAGTCTTTATTCTGGAGCTATAATAAATTTCTTCTCAGTATTACTTGCCCTCATCACCATGTTTCCCTCCCCTTTCTCCCATTCTGAAATCAGACAGTAATTTGTACATACTGGTGTCATCTACCACATGTAATTTTTTTGTAACAAGGACAAAAATGAAGAATGGTTTCCTCTAGAACCGGCCTATTCCTGGGAATAAGTTTGTATAGAAGTGATAGTGGAGGTGCAAAGGAAAGAGAAGAAAGTAAGCTACAGGAACATCTATTCCTGGATTTTGACAGTAGTCTTGGGCAGGATGTTTTTAGTAGAGATTTGAATAAGTGTTACGTGTAAGAAGAGCATAGAATCTTCATTCCTATGTAGATAGTGGTCAATTTTATATACTGCCACATTAAAAACAAACAGACCAAAAACATTTTAAAATCCAGTTTTCCCCAAGCGTGGCACATGAAATAACTGTTAGCTTCCTGTCTGCCAAGTCCACAGATCCTGTGTCCAACATGGGGGGCTACAGCTTCCCCCACCTCACCCAGCTTCCAGTTCCTTCTCTGCATGTTAGCTAGCCAGTATCTTTCTGGGTGTTTTCCAAGCTTTTGACTTTCTGATTCCACTAAGAAAACCTTTGAAGTTTAAGAGAGCACAGCAATCCTAGCCAACAGTGACTTCGCCTCTTAGGCCTTCTGTGAGACCAGAGTAAAGAGTCCCAGCAGGTAGCTTTGCTCCCCCTGGAGGCCACTCTGACCTTTTATGCCCTTTCTGCCAGGAAAAAGGCTGTTCTTGGGGGGAGCTTGGTCCCTCTTTTTCTCGCTGTCACTTACTGAATCACCGCGAGATATACAGTTACAAAGTTGTTCCACTAGCTTTTATTTATTTACTGTCTCTTCTTTGGCCTGGACTTTGGTAGAAAATCATGGAAAACTTGCCTCACTTCTCCGAGCCAGGCCAGGCTTCCGACCTCCACTGTCTCCTGGAGTCTCCACTTGTTCTTTTTTTATTTTTTGCTTTTATTTTTTTTTCTTTTTTTATGAGTGAAACACCATGAGGTACAGTTATAGACTTACAAATTTTATGCTTGGGTTTCACTTGTTCTTATCCCTCTCGCTTTTTTTTCTTTTGTCAGTTCACTTGTTTCACTAGAGCCTTGAGCTGTCCATACCAGAGTTAGCGTAAGCACTGCCATCGTGGCCCTCATCTATGGAATCAGTTTCTGAAATTCACCGGCATTTTATTTCAGCAGGAACCTTACTCCATTGAGAGCGATTGCTTGCTTTTTAGCCTGTATGTAATACTTGCTTCTGACTTTGCGGCATGTTATTTTTTTTTTACAGATTTAAAGTGTGAATCTTTGCGTTTGGGGCGATGACAAAAGCTTAAAGGCTTAGTCTGATGGTTGCTTTTGTCCTGTCTCATATTTGTCTTTCATTTTCCTCCTGTCATTGTCTTGCTTCACTGCTTAATTATCTCTAGATCCTAATTCCCTCTCCTTTCCTGGAAGTTTGGTTTTAAAATGTTTATTCTTACCCAGCCTTGATATTTTTGGGTTTCAGAGTAATGAGTAATACTTCTCCAGAGTGATTTTCTTTTGTTCTCTGATTTATTGTGTTGCAGTTTCAGCATGGTCCCTCCAGTTTCCACCATGATGGATACGCCTCAGGAAAACATCAGAAAACCACCTGTGTCTCCATCCAAGGTATATTATGTTCAGACTTCAAAAATCTTATTTTTGGAGGGAAAGTCATTCTTCTCATTTACAAAAACACCAAGAAATAAAGGGGACTGGGGTAACATTTATACTTCATACATACTTCTATACAAATAAATGATTTTTAACTTAATATAAAATGGACTTATGAAAGTAAACCATCCTTATGATGGAAAAATCAATGGGTACTGTGTTATGCAATGCTAAAGATCCATGTCTCTTGCCCTAGAAAACAAAACATTTGAAGCTTTGGGGGAAACACCTTCTTTTAGTGAAGCAAAATAGTTTTATTTAAAGAGAAATTTACTTAGAAGAACATGAGGGGAGAGATAGAGAGAGATGCATATGCAAGAGAATATGGACTTCTCCAGAGGGGAAACAAATAAGCATACACGTCTCAGACTGAGATGTGGGCTGGCCTTCAAGGTGGAGATAGAGTCTGGACCATAATGCCTCTTTTAAACACATAGGCTATAACATCTTATATACATGATAGTCCTTATTTTTAGTCATAACTTTCTTAATCTATGTTATAGAGCTTCTTCTTATAAGATGGAAATGCCACTTTATGAAATATAGGTAGTAAAATACGAGTCTTATATTAATTTAAGATTTTAGCTACTGAGTACCAAAAAGATAGTACAGCAGGTAGAGTGCTTGCCTTGTAAGCAAGTAACCAAGGTTTCATCCCAGGAACCCCATATGGTCCCCCAGGCATAGCCAGGAGTAATCTGAGCACAGAGTGAAGAGTAAGGGCTGAGCACTGCTGGGTGTGCCCCAAAACCCAAAGGAAAAAATGTTTTTACTACTAATATCTCACCCGCATGGCAAAGCCTGGCAAGCTCCCCGTGATGTATTCGATATGCCAAAAACAGTAACAATAAGTCTCACAATTTGTTGTGAGACATTACTGGTACCCGCTCAAGCAAATCAATGAACAATGGGAGGACAGTGCTACAGTGCTACTAATACCTTGTCTAGGTAATAGACAACTATAGACTCTGACGCATTTAGAGATACAATGATAAATGTTATTATAAATGGAGATGGGCAGTTCAAATTCTGTTTAAAAAAATCTTTAATTTAGCACAGTTATACCCTCCCTGGGTAGAAACTCTGGTAAGTATGTGATGAGGGTTTGGTGAGGCGACCTGCTGTTTCCCTGCCTTCAATCAATCTTCCATAGGTCCAGGCCTAAGTTTTCTGCCTCTATACAAAATGTGGACTTTGGATCTGAGGGACTGGTTTTGTTCTAACATTATAGAACTGCAGAATTGAATATATATATATAAATTTTTATTTATTTATTGAATCACTGTAAAAAACTTTATAAAGCTTTCAGGTTTAAGTCTCGGTCATGCAATGATCAAGCACATTTCCCTTCACCAGTACTTATTTTTCACCACCAAGAACCCCAATATACCCCCCTCCCACCCCTCCCAATGCCTGTGAGGCAGATGAATTCTACTTAACACTCTATCTACTTTGATTATACTCATTATTTTGACAAAAGATGCACTATTATTGTTTGGAGTTTACACCCAATAATCAGAACTGCTGAAAAAGCATTGTGAAGTAATTTGTTTTCTACAGCTGGTTATGATAACCGTATGATGTCACACAGCCACAATATATTTTATAGAGTTGTTTTTTGTGTAACATATATGGTGGTTTTGTGGTAACCAGGTTTATTGATATAATCGCTTTTTAAATTTGCAAGATAACAGAATAAATAAACTATCATATTGGAGATAAACATTTCTAACACTGAGTTGATATCATGATATTTAAAATGAGTTTAATAAATAATATTTTTCCCTAGCTAAGGAAGAATCCATTTAATAGCTCAGAATTACCAGAAGATCACTTATCTCAACAAACCAAAAGTACACAGTCAAAAAATGGAAATGGAAGAGCTGGTTTCTTTCAGACTTCAAAAGAGGGTAAATATTATTTTTATTGACTAGGTATTTTTATCTTTGTTATCAGTGGGCCAAAAGAAATTCTCAGACTAAAATAACTCTCAAATAAAAGTGGGAAATCCTGATGGTTTTCTAGTTTTATAATGTTCAATAATTTCCGGCTTGAAGGAAGAAATCAGAAATTTTAGAAACTAAACATTTGTGCAACATGATCTTGAAGCTGACATTTGTTGTATGACCTTCATGCCTTGGGTTTCCCCTCAGTGAACTGGGAAATAGTTTGATCAGGGGCATTCAGTCATTATTCGATAACTTCTGTGCAGACACAGTTCTCTGCTTAAATTTTCTAAAAAAAAACCAAAAAAACAAAAAACCAAGTTAGGGAATGAACACTGGTACCTGCCTTACATGCCACTGACCCAGGTTTGATCTCTGACATCTTATATGGTCCCCCAAGCATTCCTGAGTGCAGAACCAGGAGTAGCCCGTATCCGGGATTATTGAGTAGGTTTGTACTTTGATTGATTTACCTTCACCTCTTAAGGAATTTTACCATTTTCCGATACCATTAAGATTAAATACTAATAAGATCCATCTCTTTAAACACTACCATATATGTGCCACAGGTAGTCTGGAGCTAGTACAGTGATTTGGGTGTAGGCTTAGCATGCTCCTGGCCCAGGTTCTTTTCCTGACACCAAATCTTCCTGCCACATCACCAGTTGCAGCCCTGCAAGCCTTGAGTACCACCAGATATGGCCCTGCAGAACCTCTCACCCTGGGCTGGCTCAGGTATCCCTGACACCAGCACCTCTGGCCAGAGCAGCATCACAGCATCAGGCCCTTGTGCTGAATGAATCACCCATTAGCCCAGAATTACTGTTGGGCTTCCTGATTTCCTGAGTTTCAAGTAGCCTATTTTAATATTTGTATATTTTTCATTTCTATGAAATGAAATGTATATGCCCTATGTAGCATAAAATATTTATAGAATATTAGAATGTATTTCCTTTATTTTTAAAATTAATTTTTGTGAGGTACTGAGTTTTTCTCCTTTTTTTCCCCCTTTATTTAATCATCGTGGTTTATAAAGTTGTTCATAATATAGTTGTTATGGGCATTCAGTATTCCAACCCCTTCATCATTGTCCCCAAGTTTTCCCACTCACTCCCCAAAGTCTGGCACTGAATAGTTTACAATATATTGCTTGTTATAATTGAATTATCAAAAAATACTTTAGTAAAAGAAAATTTTTGAAAATTGTTATAACTTACTACGAGGTCATTAAGGCCTTGTCTGAGGATTTACTAAACTTTCTTGCTAATTGAGCCTCCCTTGTTTTTGGTTCTTGAGCTTAGTTGGCTTCTCTAACTTTACTGTCTAATTTGTTGTGCTCCTAATGAGATGTCAATATTGTGGCATGTGGAGGTTCCAGGAATTCCAGAATTTTTTTTATCTGCTCCTCTGTTGTTGGGCACTTGGGTTATTTCCGTCTCTTGGCTACACTGAACATAAGGATGCATATACGGTGTTTGATCTATTGCTTTTGTCTTCTGGGGAGAGAAAGGGCAGAATTGCTGGATCACAATGGTATTCTATTTTTGACCTTCTGAGAAGTGTCTGCTGCTTTGCACAGCAGCTAAACCAGATGACATTCCCACCAACAGAGAATGGGGCTTACTTTCTCATCCCTTCCAGCACTTGTTTCTGGGTTTTTGGTACAAATCATTCTCGCTTACAGGAAGTGTCATCTTGTTGTTTTGGTTTGAAGTTTCCTGATAATTAGTGATGAACATTTTTATTCTCTTTTTGTGATTGAGGTTCTGTGGTTTATAATACTGTTAATTGTGTAATCACCCAGCAACCAAGAATCCTGCAGCTTGCTCTCGCCCCATGCATTTGGTGGTGTTAAGCTGCTCCCCTACCCTGGGAAGGCCGATGCTATGGGCGGGCGAAGGAGGGAACGGGGGACAGGCTGGTTGGTTGGTGATCAGTTGCCATTTATTCCATTCTCCCCACACGCCTGTTCCAGTCTCACCGAGCTCCACATTCCCATCTCCTTGCTCATCTCTCAGTGCTTGAACTCGCCGCCTTGGTCTCTCTCTTTCTCTCTCTCTCTCTCTCTCTCTCTCTCTCTCTCTCTCATCTCTCACCAACTCCCCACTTTGGGAATAGCAACCACACACAAAGGTCCAGTAGCACAATCAGCTTATGAAAGCCCTCCACTCAAGGGCGGAAATACCACCCAGGGTTTTTTCTCCTTTTCTTAGTCCAATGAGCATTTAAACATTCATTTTAATTCTACTTCTTAATATTTGTTATTTTGTATGGACACAGTAAGAGATACATTAAGCTTGTACGGTGGCTCTCCTGGGCACATCTTGCTACAGATCCCAGACTACAGTGCTCTCAGGCCAGATTAATCTTTCCTGACCCTATCAGGGTCCTGATCTAGTTGTTACTTTTGGTATCATGGCAGAATTTGTCCATGACCATGGTCTTAACTTATAGTTAAGTATCATAGCGCTTTGGCCTGGCCCATTTCGATGCCAGGGTAGTGCACAGCTTGCCCTGGGTCCATTCAGTCCCTTGTTGGGACCCTGCTTTTTGGGTGCTAAGAAGTAAGGGCAACTGAGGTTTAAGTTGGGAGAACAGCTTTGTGTATTTATACCATTGTGTATATATGCCACAGCTTCTTGATCCATTCATCCCTAGTTGGTGCATGTAGGTTGTTTCTGTGTTTTGGCTATTGTATTAAATTTGTCAATGAACATATGTGTACATATATACTTTCAAATCAGTGTTTTTGTGATTTGGAGATAGATGCCAATAAGTGGTATCACTGGGTTATATAGTTGCTCTATTCTCCACCCCCCCCCCTGCTTTTTTTTGGCAGATCTCCATATTTCTTTTAAAGGCTGAGCTGGACGATGTTCTCACCAGTAGCAGAAGAGCTTCTGTTCTCACCACAACCCTATCAACACTGGCTGTGTCTGGCTTTTTTGATATGTGCCATTCTCACATGCCTGAGACAATATCTCATTGTTTTGATTTGAATTTCCCTAATCCTGAGCAATAATGAGCACTTTTTTCATATGCCTGTTGGCCATCTATATGTCTTCTTTGGGGAAGTGTCTGTTCAGCTGATAAACTTTGTTTCTTTTTTTTTAGTCTGTTGGCTATCTGTGAAACATCTGTGGAGAAGTGTCAGTAGCTTTTCTCTCCATTTATTTCATGGGTATTTTTTGGTTAAATTCTTTAAATTCCTTAGTTTTACACATTTTGAATGTTATCCTTTTTCATATGGATGGAAATGACAGTAATCTTACATATGCAGTTCAATATAGTTCATGCATAAATTTTAAAGGTTTTTAAATTAGGTCTGCATTTATGCTATAGACCTCATATCTTAATATCTTAACAAATTTGCTAAATAAGTACTGTTATGATAGATGTTTTAAATTATAGCTACCCTTTATTGAATACATTTTCTGCTTTGTTTATTTTTAGGCCAACTGTCAAAATCAAAAGAAAAAGTCTTGGATATTTCAAGCGAAAAATTAGAAAAACCAAAGCAGACTTTTCCATGTCCTGAGAATGGATCCCAGATCAAGGTTCCAGTCCCGAGAGCCAGGAAGATGATCAACAAATCAAATGATATAAAACAAGATAATAACCAACCCTTTCCTAGACCAAGGACAGACCTCCTGAATGCAAAAAGGACTCCAAGAGGTATTCTAAAGCGAAACTCCAGTTCCAGCAGCACAGATTCAGAAATCATTCGTTTTTCTCAGAACATTGAGCACAAAAGCAAAACTGTGCCACCTGGCATGACCATTCACGAGAGAATTTCTGAGAAGGAGCATTCATTAGAAGATGACAGCTCCTCAAACTCGCCAGAACCATTAAAGCATGTGAGATTTTCGTCTGTGAAGGATGCGCTTCCCCAGAGTCCTGGGGGAATCCATGGCCAGAAAGTGGAAGGATGTGGCATGTTCGAATCTGGCAGGTTGGAGAATGGAAGCAAAGATGCAGCGGTCATAAAAACATTTTGGAAGGACCCTGAGCCTTCCCCAGATAGAAAGGCTTTGCATTTTCGTCAATCAGAAACAAGACCAAGTGCATCAAAAAATGAAACATATCAGCTTCCGGTTAGTGGGCACCATTCTTCCTCAGAAGTTTTAACTACAAGACCACAGTCTATTGAGAATTTACCCACAGCCAATGAAGACAAAACCAAATCACCAGAATCACTAAGGCTTGACTCACAGTTAACCAAAAGCCCTGCTGGTAAGAGAGCTGTCACTATGAGACTATAAAAGATTACCTAATAGCTTTGGAATGATGGGGTCAGTGGTCCTGTACAATCTCCATTTTGCTTCTAGGTTTCCCAGAGAGAAATCAGGCAGATCCCACTAGGGGATTCTTTGCCTTTGTGATGTTAAGATTTAAAAGCTCTTCTTAATCACCAGTAACTAAAAGAACAGAAATGACACATTTTTTGCTTTTTCCCCTAAAATAATAAACTTTTCAGATTTTAAACAAATTAGAATGTTTGGGGTTAAATAAAGATTATATATAGTGTAAGAATTAGATTATATGCTAATACCTTTTTATAGAGTAAAATTATTACTCACCTAATGAAAATTGTTTAAATTACCATTTAATCAAATTTTGATTTCTCTTTCAATGACAATAGAAACTTCACTTTTCTTTGCCTTTAAGTTTGGGAACCTAGACTTTGCATACTTTTTATAAAAAAAAAAAAGCCTCAGATCTTGGCCTGTCCAAGGTCTCCAGCCAGTTGTTCTTCAGCTGGTGTTTGGTAAGAGGCAATGAGTTACTGCTTTTTCCTGCTTAACCAGTTCTTTCATGAACATCTTAACTCTCAGAGCATGCTTTAAGCTACTTTCCCATGACTGCATGATTGCTATATAATTATTACATTAAGAAAAAAATAATAAAAACAATGGAGGGAACCATGCTGTCTACTCTTATTGACCTTCATTAAGTCTTGATCTAAACTGCACTGTTTGCACTGTCCTCCCATTGTTCATCAATTTGCTCGAGCAGGCCCAGTAACATCTCCATCGTGAGACTTGTTGTTACTGTATTTGGCATATTGAATAGGTCACGGGTAGCTTGCTAGGCTTTGCCGTGCAGGCAAGATACTGTCGGTAACTTGCTGGGCTCTCCGAGAGGGGAGGAGGAATTGAACCCGGCTCAGCTGGGCCGGATGTGCGCAAGTCAAACACCCTACCGCTGTGCTATCGCTCTCGGCCTAAACATACGATATTTTTACGGTCAAAAAATGTAATAACCACACTCAAATTTCTAAATTGCTTTTTCTCTCCTGTTAATATTAAATTAATCCTCATTAATTTTTTCATTCCTAGATTTTTGTCTTTGTTTAGATAAATCCACTACTTTTTTTTTTTTTTTTGGTGCGGGGAGCTATGCACTAGGCACCAGGGATCAAATCTAGGGTCTCATAGTGTCGTGTTTCTTCTACCAGTGATTTCCAGTTCTTCAATCCACTTCTTAAAAGATGAAGCATTTTCACTATCTCTCGTCCTGGACGTTTAGATTCATTTAAACAAATTGTTTTATTTTTAATTTAAAATTAGCAGATACTTCTTCAAGAAATAAAGGAACTAAAGAGAAGATGAAAAAATTCTTTGGTAATATTTACATTATTATAATTCTTAGTGGGAAAAAAAGTGAAACTTTTTATCTTGCCAACTGCATTTGCTTTCCCACAGATTATCTTTAAATAATAATTAAATAGTTTTAAATAATTATCTTTAAATAATAATACATGTTTGTGCTTTCTGATTTTTTAACTTCACTAAGGATGAAGTTGGAAAGTACAGCATAATCAGCTATGCTCATTTTGATTGATAGGCCTTTTGACCTTAGCACTAATGTATTTTACAGATTATTAATTGATAACCTGCTATTTCCCTTCCTAAGCACAAAAAATACATACAAGTAAATAATGGAGCATAAAAGGAAAATTGAGATCCCAGAATGTTAAACTCAAAGTGTCATAATTATGATGGTTTGGCTTCTTTTCCTATTTTCAGAAATCAATTTGTTATACTCATTATTATACTGGAAAAAAATGAAGAGTCCCTCAGTGGAAACCAACTATTGTCTGTCATCAAGTTTCTTAAATAAACCATTTTTATTTTTAAATTTAAATACATGTTAATTTTAAAACACTTGAAAAGAAGAAATGAACATAAATTAAAACAAATATCACCTATAATATCTTCACTCAGATCAGCTGTTGCTAATGTGTTGTTATAGAATCTTTGAATAATTTTCAGGCATGATATAATTTAAAATTATATTTATAATCTCTAGGCTTATCTTTTATGCTAATAATATGTTACAAATAGGTATTTCTATAATGAATCTTATTATGTAGACTAGCAAAGAATTCTTAAAGCTTTCTCCAAGAAATTTCATAATTAAATCATATATTTATTTAACAACAAAATGTGTGTAGTTAAGAAGTCAGCATCCATTAGAACCAGTTGTTATGCAGTCTTCTATTGTGTTTATATTTAGGTAGAGTTGACAATTAAAATTAAAGATAAACTATTTTTAACTGACATTCTCTTAGTGCTTTTGAGATATCGCTGATTCCATAAAATCTCAGCACACATAAATTTCAAAAGCAAGTAGTGCATTAGTAAGGAAAATAAAGGAAGATTCAAGTACCTAGAGTTTTTTTTAACTTTTTTATAGAATCACTGTGAGATAAACCATTACAAAGATGTTCATGATTGGATTTCAGTCATACAGTATTCCAACACCCATCCCTCCACCCTCCACTCGAATTGGAGTCGAGCATCCTCCACCCAGATCCTCCAAATTCCAGTAGGCGGGGGTCACACCCACCACCTGGCCCCCTGGCGCTGTGTAATCCCATCAACGGCCAAGACTCAGAGACTATAAAATCCAGCTCCCGGAACCGCGCGGCTGCATTTGCGGCCGCGCGACATCTTATTAGGACATCTTTTTTATGACATCTTATTATCTCATTCCTACTTTGGACAAACTTGCAGGCTATCGAATGTAGCCTGCCCACAGGGCAGAGTCTAGCAAACTCCCCGGGGCGTACCAAATATGCCAAATACCAGTAACAATGATGGGTCTCATTCTCCTAAAGAGCCTTGAATTTAATCTCAGGGTTAGGATGAAAGAGACGTTACTGGGACCTGCTCAAGGCAATCGACAAATAACAGGATGATGAAATGAAATGAAATGAAATCCCTCCACCAGTGTACATTTTCCAGCACCAGTGTCTCCAGGTTTCTTCCTCTCATCACCCTCCACCCCCTGCCTGCCTCTATGGCAGGTGTTTTTCTTCTCTTTGTATCTCTCTCTCTCACCCCCGCCCCTACTTTTGGGCGTTGTGGTTTGCAATATTGATACTGAAAGGTTATCGAAAATATCCCTTACTTTTAACCCTTAGATCTAGTTCAGCATGATCATCCCCAGCTATTAAGTCATACAGGTCTTTCCCCTATCTTGCCTACCCTCAGCCCCCCACACACTTATGGTTAGTTCCAACCACCGACCAGTCCTTCTAACCCCTGTTTTCCCCAGCCATCCATATTACTCTTCTACTATATGTTTTTTTATATACAACAAATGAATTTAGTCATTCTATATCTGTCCTTTCCTTTTGACTCATTTCACTCATCATGATACTCTCCATGTCTATCCATTTGTAGGCAACTTATATGACTTCATTTTTCCTAACATCTGCATAGTATTCCATTGTGTAGATGTGGCATAGTTTTCTTTATAAGTACCTGAGTCTTTTTTTAAAAAATTTTATTAGTGAGACACCGTGAGGTACAGTTGTAGACTTACAAATTTTTGTGCTTGGGTTTCAATTATACAATGATCAAATACCCATCCCTCCACCAGTGCCCATTTCCTACCACCACGGATCCCAGTATCCCTCCCACCCCCCATCCCCCCCACCCCATCCTGCCTCTGTGGCAGGGCATTCCCTTTTGTTCTCTCTCTCCTATTGGGTGTTGTGGTTTGCAAAAGAGGCAATGGGTGGCAATCATGTTTGGTCTATAGTCTACTTTCAGCATGCTTCTCCCATCCTGGGAGGATCCTCCCAACACCCTTTATTTGGTGCTCCCTTCTCTATCTGAGCTCCCTTTTCCCCTAGCATGTGTGGCTAGCCTCCAAGCCATGGAGTAAAATTCCTGTATAAGTACCTGAGTCTTAACTAAAGCAAAAGAAAATCTGAGCTCCCTCAGCTAAACACTAGGCACTGATTAACCAATAACAGAATAGGCAGTAGTCACATTCTTCATTGGTTCACGTTGTACCCTGGGTCACAGAGACTAATTCTAACTTATAGAATTATAAGGAGGATTATGGAGAAGTCTCTTGAAACAATGGTTGTTAAATGCTAATTAGTAATGGTTCTTGGCCCCTATCTTCAGAAATTGTGGTGTAATCTATCAGAAATAAAGTCCAGGAAAACTAATATCTTCGTTGTGCCTTTCTAAGGTTCTTGTGGGGCTTCCTTATTTAATTATTCTTTAATGTTGTTTCTCCAATTCCTGGAATCATCAAAATGTTTGTTCCTCAAATTTAGATTTAAGTCCCCTGAGGGTTTATGATTGTGCTGGGAGAGATCTATAGTTATGAAATCAACATGACATATCTTCCTGGAGTGTTACTTTTATGTTTAAAAAATTGAGAGTAGGAGAAAATTAATATTTAAAATATGAAGTAAAGCAAATACAAAATTTACGTGAATTTTTAAAATAAGAGATTTCAAAGAAATGCCCCAATTGAGTCTATACATTATACTTTTAAAGATCTACATTCACTTTTTTGTTTTACTGTTACTGCTTTCTTTTGTAAAATATTTAAAGTAGCTTAAATTACTAGCCTGAAACATGCTGATAAAAACAGCTAATCATGTGGAAAGTACAGTTAATCATGTACAAAGTGCTTTTTAAAAAGATACTATGAATAATTGCCTAGAAACTCTTCAGGAATTCTCTTATTTTTAAAAGCATTTCTGTGTTGCAGATGAACTGTCTCATATTGAGCCTGAGTCCTCTTGGGTACCAGATCACAGTGCTAAAGATCGTCAGCAAGGTAAGCCCCTTCTTCTCAAGGGCCTAAAAGCTAAGACGTCCTCACACTCTGATCCATATGGCACTGAGATAAGGAAGACAGTTGATGATTCCATATCTAAAGTTCTAGACTGGTTTAACCGAAGTACACATTCAGATGACTGTAATTCATCTATCCAGCATCTCCGAGGAACAGAGCCTGAAGAAAAAGACACAGAATCACAGACTGCCTTGTTGATAGATGATACCAATCTAAAAGAAAGTGACTCAAAGCCTCCATCATCCACCAAAGCTGAACTATCATCTGTGGGATCTGCTTCAACATTACAGGTAGAGAGAAATATTATTCCTTCTAGAAATTTCCAAGATTATAATGTGAATATCAATCCCAAATCTACTAAACAAGACAAGAAAGGATCAGGTATATCACAATCATTTGAAATTGACAGTTCAAATATATTGAGTAATATGGACAATGGCCAAGTTTCAAAACAAACAGAAGAAAGTAGAGTATTTTTTCCATCCAGTAACAATTCCTACATTAATTTCAAAGGATCTGCTGCTGAATATCCATATCTATGCAATATTATGGACATTGGCAACTTGGCTGAAGAAGAGCTGAAGCTTCAAGCTCATGAAAAAAATAGGGTAAATTTAGAAGTGAACTTTGACTCTTCAACAATTTCCATAGAACCCAATTTGAAAGATATCCAGAAGACAAAAAGAAACAAAATTTCTGTAGTGCCAGGGAATATTGAATTACCACCTGAGACTGCCAAAAACAGATCTCCTTGGATAAAACCTGCGGTCGCACTACAAGAAGAAAGTGGTCAAGTTCCCAAGAGCCAGGTACAAAGAGAAAAATACAAAAGAGTGAGTGACAGAATATCATTTTGGGAAGGTGAGACAGCATCTTCCAAGCTATGTCATAAAGAATCAACATCACATAGGCAAGGACAAATTTCTAAAGAATATCTAGCTGTCAAGTCACAGGATGTGTCCATGGATTCTCTTTCTACAGGCGAGGGTGAATATCATCAAGTCACTGCCAAACAGGTGTTCCTAGAAGAGGATGATGAAGCAACAGATCTTTTCAATTTTTATCCCCTAGATAAACCGAAAGAGACCAGGCTCCAAAGATCATACTCACCTGAAAATTTTCCTTCAACTGACCTATCAGATAAAGCAGTTCTTTTCCAGAATAGTATCAATGAGTCTGTGAAAAGATTGTTAGTAGTAGACAGTTTGCATTCTGGAAGAGACATTATTTCACCATCATTGCAATATCCTCCAAATATTAGGAGTGAAATGCATACTCCTTTGCAGGATGACAGATCTTTAATTGGTGACTCAAAAACCAACTTTAAAGTTATGTCCTTAAGAGAAAGAATAGAAGAACCCAGTGCAGAGCAGACCTATAATTATGCTCAATTTGAGAATTTGAGGAAGTTTTGGAACTTAGGAGCCAATCCAAACAATAGCAGAAACATTGAGAAGAGTAATATTACAAGAATACAAAAACCCGAGACTTTTAGCAACCAGAAACACAAAGAATTCAGTCATGTTAGATCATCAGGAGCAACTACCCATGAAGTTGATACACGTCTTTACCAAAGGAATGTTCCAGCAGAAGAGGAAATAGAAAAATTAAATTCAGTGCACATACTCCAGGTGTTACCAGATGAAACCCCATTTCCATTGAGACCACCCATAAAGTCCACTCATCATTTGCTGAGAAATGAGTCATCAGAGGAAACCATGGAAAAGAGTAAGGAATGGCTTGTTACTCCCATGTTCAAGGAAGAAAAGGATTACTCAGACCAAGAGGTTCAAGAATTCATAGTGAAAATGAGTGTTTTGTCTAAAGATTCCAAAGACACTTTTAATGACAGCCTACAGCAACTGCTTTCAGAAGCATCATCATCTGCAGCCAGACCTTCTGGTCATGAAAAACAAGAGCTCACAGTAGGGGGTTCTGAAAATAAGACATCGCCCACAAAGACAGATCTTGCTGATATGGAAGCCGATTCCATAGAACCTAAGGAGATTGTTAATGAGCATGTGGACAAAACAGTAGCTCCTCCCAGGGTCAAACCAGACACTTGGGCTGCTGCTCTAGACAAACTCCTGAAGGAAGAAACAGGAAGTTCACCATCTCTCTCACAAATCAACTTGAATTCTATTACCACTAAGATCAACTCTGAACTTGAAGAGATTAGAGTTTTTGAAAAAGAGACTGAAGGGAGTCACAACATATCAGCCTGTGAGAGAAAGATATTAGCTACTTTTCCAGAGGGGAAACAAACTTTGGAAAATAAAACTCTTCTCCAGAAATCAGAAAGTGGCAAATGCCAGCCAAACATGGAGAACCTGTTTCAGGCGACTACAAGAGGTTCTCATTCATTCGATCCACCTCCCCATCTTCACACAAAGGGTTCTTTTGTAAATGTGGCCAATTCTCCTCAAGTTATGCCTTCTTTGGGGGATGCTCATCTTGCTCCTCATAATAAGACACAATCTCCTCAAAGAGAAATCTCAGAGACTATCGAAAAAGTTGTTCTTCCTCCCAGGTCTGCACTGAATGATATGAATACTGCATTGAAAAAACTTCTTAGAGAAGCTTGGTTCAGTTATCCAACTATAAGGGAAGTAGTTCCTGAAGAAGTAAAATCAGAATTTCCCAACAGAGTTCGGTCAACAACTGACATTTCTCAAAATTCTCCAGGAGTAATGGCACCATGGGCTACAACAGATGTTATAGTTCCAGACAAAAAGGATGTTTATCATTTTAATGTAGTTCCTAATAAATCTTATCATGTGGGATCTCATTTTCCTGCCCAGTTGTTGCCAACAGAACAAACCCTTAACTCATCTGATTCTATAGTTGCTCAGTATGATAAAGAGTTGCCTCAGGAAGTGGCAGAAATTGTAAAGGAAACAATTATTCAACCTAAATCAGAACTCCTTGACTTCCGTGCTGGAATAGAAAGACTGTTGAAGGAAACAACTGAAATCTCAAAACATGAAAGTGATAGTGGGACTCTTTCTCTATCAGAGGTCACCGAGGTGACCAAACAAACCTCTCCTCAATTTCATCCTGAGGAAATGAAAGAAACCATAGAGAAGTCTGAGGCTCCATCCATAACCGAAAGTGCTTTTGATGCTGGTTTTGAGAAACTCCTTGAAGAAATATATGGATCTCCTTCTTATCAGCCCCAAGTGTCCATGAAGAAAGAAACATCTAAGAAGAGACTTTCACAGTCAGAGCAAGCGAGGTTCTTGGGGTCCTTCCCCCAGTTTTACCAGACACCTTCTCAGGCCCTTGAAATGATGCTTACTAGTAATGATTTTAAATCTCACATAAACCAGTATGATAAAGTAATGGGAGGAGACAAAGATTTGAGTGATTTATCTGTAGAAGTCTATGGTTCTGAAAATGAACTTGGGATACCTGAAACCCCACAATTTTGTGTGGACTTTAAAAAAGAGAACAATGAAACTATGAATTCCTTTGGGTACAGAGACCGAGAATGTGAGGTTCGAGACATTCAAGAGTGTCCTTTTAAGGAGCCCGGCTTTCAAGTGGTCACTGAAGCAATGAGTGAGTCCAGAGACAGACAACCTCTTCTGATAGATAACGAAAATCTTATGAAAACCAGCAAAGTTGAATTTATTCTAGCATCGCCATATAAGAAACAAGAGAAAGAGGAGGAAAAAGAAGTTTTCTCTGATTCTGATTTTTCAGATGGAAACATTTGTTCTAATGCAGAAAGCTGGAGAACTACTTCCAGTGAGCATTTTAAAGTTTTTTGTTAAATAAGTTGACTTTTTGAATGCTAAAGAATGACATACATTTTAATTGGGATTAAATTGACAATCCCAACTGGTGACAAATTCTTTTAACTTTAGTTCTTCCCAGATTTTCTCAATAAAACACTGCATTTTCTTTTTATTTTCCTTAATCAAATGTTTTACAAAGAGACAACTTATAAGGCAGTATTTCAGAATCTGACCTTATTTTCATTACTCGACCAATAACATTTTTATCCTTTGAAAATGCTTCTAAAGAACATTAGTGTTTATTTAGTATCTTTCAAATGTTCGAGCTAGTTTTGCTCCTGGAATTGAGATTTTCTTTCTTATTGACAAATTCATGGAGGAATTTGTGTCATAATATTTGTGGCAAGGAAGTATCACTAAGAGCCACAGATTTTCCTTTTAAGAACTACATTTTACCACAGTAGTGGCTAAATAACAGGAACAAAGTAGCACTGCACTGCACTGTCCTCCCGTTGTTCATCGATTTGTTCAAGCGGACCCAGTAACATCTCCATTGTGAGACTTGTTACTGTGTTTGGCATATCGAATATGTCATGGGGAGCTTGCCAGGCTCTGCCGAGCCAGCGAAATACTCTTGGTAGCTTGCCGGGCTCTCCAAGAGGGGCGGAGGAATCAAACCCGGCATAGCCAGGCCGGCTGCGCACAAGGCAAATGCCGTACTGCTTGTGCTATTGTACAAAGCTGAAATTTTCTTTCTTCAGAGTCCTTGTGCAGTAGTGGGCTTTGTTTGGTTTTGGATTTGCTTTGGGGCCATATCTCTCATCTTCAGTTGTCTGCAGAATCTTACTCTTCTCCAATGTGACTTTGGTCAGATGACATCACATGATGCCACATGAGCCAGGGTATTGCCTGGCTCCTTGCATTTCTTTGGCTCCAAACTTGGGGCATTTTAGCAGAGAATCCAGGGGCAAATAGAAATAAGGAGTTACCTGATTAGAGTGATAAAGATGTTTTCTGGGTGGCAAATATTTTTTTAATTATTTTTTTTATTTTATAAAGTAGTTCACAATACTTGATTACATTTAATATTCAAACACCAATCCCACCACCATGATTCGGGTGTTTCCATCCCGAACCCCAATCCCTGCCCCCCAGTGCGAAATCTTAAATCAAACTTGCACAGCACCTTTGTCACATTACTAGTATTTTAATGGAATTTTTTCATTTTGTAATCCCTTCAGGCACAATGAGAATAAATAAGCTTTACCGAGTTGGTCACTTGCAAGGTTTGGGTTCCTTTTCAAATAACAATAAGACTGACTTTTAAAAACTGACCCAAAGGTCTATGTTTAATCATAACTAACCATGTTAAAGTTCCTTTAACAAATGAATGAATAGCAACAAAAAGGCCTACTTTAAAATTAAATAGCCACCCAGAGGATCTCAATGTATTTTAAGAATTATATGACAAGTCAGAAGTACCAAATGGCAGATAATTTTATATCCTCTGACTTTATTATTTTAAAACAAACTGTGATGGGAGTGAGCAAGGAAGGAACTTAAAGCTCATAATACTGCTGTGCACCCTAACATGCATACCCTGTGGGCAGCCTCAGTTTCTAGATATGCTCCTTTAAAAATAAAGGGGCTCCATGAACAAATACTAGAAGTAATACACATCATGAATGTATCAAAGGTCTATAGTCAGAATCAGACCTTTTTTTGGTGGGGATGAAGGCCTCTCAAGCCATCTTCAAAGGGTCTTGGAGCCACTCCAGCAATACTCAACTCAGCCGTGCAGGCAGATGGTTCAGTGCTTATATTTATGATATAAAACTACTAAGTAGGCCCTGTAGTGCTTCAGAGCCATCAGGGTTACAGCAGGTGAGCTGCCCGGGGCCAAGCGGGGAGGGGATACAGTGTGGTACCAGAGATTGAACTCAGGCATGCACTCTAGCCTTTGTGCCATCTCTCTGTCCAAAGAAGCCTATAAGTTTTAACCCAGAACATTCCAAGTCTGATTTATTTTCAGTTAATTTCTCTTTGTCATGTCTGTGAACATTAGGCAGAACCTAGATGCATTTCAAGATATTACGTAGAGGAGTGGTCCCCAAATTCATTGACTCATTAGTGGCCTAATTCAGTGATTAAGCAAGTAGTTAAAGTGCTGGAGCCAAAGACTTCATATGTTGGGTTGGGCACTTGCATTGTATCTGGTTGGCCTGGGTTCGATTTCCAGTACTTACATACGGTCCCTTCACCCTTCAGGGGTGATCCTTCAGCACAGAGCCATTACTAAGCCCTGAGCACAGTGGTGTATGACCCAAAACACAGAAATTTAAAAAATAAAGTGCCTGCTGTCAAAATTTGTCCTCATCACTAAGAATATAATGGTGATAATGACAACATTCAGACCAGAGCTTATTTATGATATTTATCTCTTTCAAATTGACAAACTAAAAATTCTAGAGAATTTTTGTAACTAGGTATCTAAGGGATTATTCTTATTATGAGGTTGTGTCTTATTTTTTAATTTGTCCTAAAATACCTTTTTCTTTGTGAGATAAGGATCAAGGTTCTCCAAACTCTTTTAAAAGCCTTAGTAAAATAATAAAAAAAAAAAGACTCCCTCATGCCATTTCCCAACATTTAGAACATTTAGTGAGAATTTTACTAGCTCATGAAGTTCAAAAGCTAACATCTGTTCATCTTCCCCATATATTTACCTGATTATATACAGATGCTAAACATCTGAATCTTTCTTTCCATGGTTTTCAGTTAATTTTTTAAATACTCCTAAAATAATTTCATAGCTGTCTTCAAAAGCAGAATGTGAAATGAGACAACTTGAACTCTGGCACAGAAAAAATTGTGTGCCCAAAATAGAGGTGCAGAAAACAAAGTGATTACATTTCTGTTATGCGGTAATCTTATTGTGGTATGATTTGTACTTGTAAAATTACTTTGAAGTTCACATGATTAGTGAGGAAATTTTGTTCTCCTTACCCCCACCTTCACCACTATGGGGCGGGACTCATAGAACAGATAAAAATTTAGAAGTTTTATGGCATGATACCTCCTTTCAACCTGCCATTTCAACACCCATTGTTTATTAAATGTTTGTTTATATTGTGCAGTGTTCATCAATTTTGTCTTATAACAGGTTCAGAGGAAGAACCCAGTCCTGTTTTGAAAACTCTGGAAAGGAGTACTCCTAGGAAAATGCCTTCCAAAAGTCTAGAAGACATTTCATCTGATTCATCAAGTGAGAATAAAGCTTGCCCCACTCTGTCTGACCCAACTAAGCTTCAACAGGTTCATGTGCTCTTCCAAGGCCCATTGCATGCGCTCGGCCCAAAAAGGGGGAGGTTAGCAGATGTGAATAACTTTCCCAGGTCGGCTTAGAGATTCACCCTAGAGTAGATTCTAAGGTTACTTAGGATATTTGGTTACAAGAATACTACGTTTGCTTGAATTGAAGAATTCCAGTTTGAGTGTTTAGGCCAGTGTAGTGAGTTTCCAGAGGTGGTGGTAGTTAGCAGGCAGAGTGGGATTAGTGGTGAGGGCTAACATTCATGCAGCATGAGGTGCCAAAACTTGGCCTACACATTTCACTTGTGCGACTGGAATGAGCAGGTATGAAAGAAGCAAATTTTGTTATTCCCAATAGAGAGGAAAATTAAATTTGAATGGTAATTTGCTTAGTGTCACTCAGCAGAGATGGGACTCAAAAAAAATCAACACAATTATAATGGTGTTGGATGCTGATAAGTTTTGCAAGGTATGGAGATAAGCCAATCACTGGTTTCAAGGGCGTCCTCTTTTATCTTTTTCTATTTACACATTTCTTTGGGTACTGGATCATGGTATCTCCCCTGCCAGATACTGGAACTTTAAGCACAAAGACTCTGACATGCCTGACTTTAGGCTCCTGTTCCCCACTGTCTGTTGCTTCCCCACTGGTGAAGGGTTTCTTGGTACTAACAGAAAGCATAGAAAGCATAGCATATAGAGAGTATATAGAGACTTGGGAGCTAGACAAGATGAACCAAGAGGATACACTTCTAGAGTTCTATTTTTACTGTTTTTAATCTGAAGCACACCCTTGGGATTATAAAGTGACATGAGAAAATTACTTAGCAGAATTTAACCACTGCCAAACTTACATGATTAGAAGTTGATTGTTGACATGTTTTGACTATTTTTGTATATCTGCAGTTAAAACTAAAAAGTCAAAATTTTTAGAAGAATAAAGAATGAAAGCCACTTTGCTAAGTGATTTCTAAAATTCAGAGATGCTTGGGTTCTGAAGACAGTATGATTTGGAATAAAGCCCTGACCCTTTCTTGGAATCTCAGAATCCTTGAAGGTCAGCCATTCCAAGCTCCCCACAATGTAGGCAGTTCTCTCTAAAACTTCCTCACCAGGTGGACCCCTACATTTGTCTGAATGCTTCTAGGGGAAGCAAGTCCCATCCTTTGTTGAACCACCTTGATTGTTCCCCACCACCACCCCCAGCATTAGTGATAGGGTCCCTAGCCACAAAGAGTCACAAGGAAACAATTCAGCAGCAATTGTTCTATTTCAAAAACCTCTTGCCCGCAAAGCCTGGGGCTATTTCCACGGTGCAGCTTTAAAGTACTCAGGAATGTGTAGGGTTAAAAAAAAATCGCCATCAGCTGACTGGTATTCTTACCAGATCCCTTCCAAATACCAGTGCCCACTCTCACACTAGCCTGCCAAGATTCCACTTAGCAGCTGGTTCCCAGTTCCATCTCTTCGGTCGACTTCCCCAGCGAGCCCCCCAGAGGCACGCACAAACCATGATGTACGCACAGAAGTATTCGTTAATGACCATGGGTTGGGAAGGTGTTAGTCATGGCCAGGGTCTGACTCTGCAGGAGAGAAGCTGCTGCAGCCCGGATTGCTTGCTCTGCGCTAACCCTCTAACCCTGGGGAAGGCGGCGGGTGCAGCAGAGCGCGGAGCGACGCTGCACCCGGGCTGGAACGGGAGCTCCCGCTAGGGCATGGCTAAGTCCACATCCGAAGAGAAAGTATTTGGGGGAGGACATCTTGCTTGCACCCCTCGCTGCTGCATCCTGATTAATTGCTTTCAACTCCGGGGCTTCCAGGGACAAGCGCATTGTTCTTTCTCCACCGGAGTCAGCAGTGTTAACCGTGTGTGTCACTTTCTCCTGCACAGATCAAGCAAAAGTAGATAATCTGCCAGAAGAATTAGTACGTAGTGCTGAAGATGGTAAATATCTTTACATATTTGCATGTATGTTTGTGTATTAGGTTCCAGGGTGGTTTGGGCAGTTACCCTGCCCGGGATGCAGCTGTTGTATGAATAAAAGAATGTCATTTGCCACTACATGGTGAACGCTGCTTAAGTTATTATTTAGCAGCTCTTCTTGGTGCATTTAATACTGATTGTTTGTTTTCTTAAGGGTTCTGCGGGTGATCCTATTATGAGGATCTCATCAGAAACCTTTGGGAAGTGAGGGTTTCTATAAATAGGAAATTACATTTCTATACATATGAGCTGATTTCTGCTACTCTGATTTACAAGAAGTCCTTTGAAGACAGGGAAAGTAGATGAAGTTATACCTGAGTTAAGTTAGTTCTTCATTCCTAGTTAAGTTATTTGATTGTCAACTTCGGCATTTAGATAACTCTGAGAACAACTAGTAAAGCTTTAATTCAAAGGGGTCCCAGATCAGAAAGGGGAATCCTCCTCCGATATTGTGTAAATAAATATAGACAAAATATAATTAATTCTGAATAATCAGGACGCAAGTAGTGAATTTTGTCAATGAATCGGGCATTTCTTGTCTTAATTTTAAAATCAAGAAATTAATAGTGCTTCTGGGGAGAGATGGAATTGAGTCTGTTTTTTTATAGTTCATCATTTATACAAAGAATAATTAAAATTTATTTTTGTTTTCTAATGATGTTTTCTTGTTTTTGACAATAGACCAAATATATTGTTTAATATGTGCAGTACTGCTACATAAACTTACATTTGTATGTTAGAATTTTGTTTACTAAATTGCTTTTATAATAGTAATAAAAATATGTATTCACTGAGATTTCCCATAGAAGATGCAGCAAGAGAATTTCTCAAAGGTCATTGCATATGTTTATGTAATAGTTTATGTAAAAGCTCAGTAGAACGGGGAGACTCCTCTAAGATCCTGTAGTTGAACAGTCAGTAGATGGATGGGAATAAAATCCCAGCTTTATTACTCCTAGTCCAGTGCCCCCTCCAGGTTCCATAGTATGGACTACTCTTCAGAGAAAAGATACTGAATATCTCCTACGTTGGATCTTGGGTTTTTAGCTGAAAAGGAGACCTTAAAGAGACTAATAAAGAGTCACACTGAAGTGAGGAAAAGTGGATTGTGAATGAAGTGGATAAAAGCCAGGTGAAAACCTGTCAGTTATATTCAAATTTTCATTTGTACAAATGACACTGGACCTTTACTTTCTTGTCACTTTCATACTTCAGTTAAAATGGTATTCATTCTCAATGTTGCTCTTCTGAGTAGATCAAAAAGCAGATCAGGAACCAGACACAAATGAATGCATTCCAGGAAGTGAGTAGCAGGATCTTTCTCATAAATGACTAATTGTTGCCATTCTACATGGTGTAAAACTGATATAACTAACCTTATTAATAACACATCATTTATTGTTAGTACTAAATTTTTTTCAGTTGGCAAACTATCTCATTCTGACAAGGGTTTTATTTAAAAATGTTTTACAACTGTCAAAAGATTAATTCATGTTTTCACTGAACTATATATATTATATATTTTATATCACTGTGTCACTGTATCACTGTCATCCCATTGTTCGTCAGCTTACTCGAATGGGTGCCAGTAACATCTCTATTCGTCCCAGCCCTGAGATTTTAGCAGCCTCTTCTTACTCGTCTTTCCCAGTGATTGGAAGCTCTTTGAGGGTCAGGGGAATGAGATTCGTTAATAGTTGCTGGTTCTGGCATATCGAATATGAAACAGGTAGCTTGCCAGGCTCTGCCCACACGAGCAGGATACTCTCGGTAGCTTGTCAGGCACTCCAACAGGCATATATGTGTGTGTGTGTATATATATATATGTATATTCACAAAGTTCCGAATTATCTGGGTTCCATGGGACTTCATTCATGCATGAGGCTTGGCCTGAGCATCTGGAAAGCAGCCTGGAGTGTGGTGGTGGTTGGGTAGTGGAAGTCAGCTGTCCGGTCTGGGTCCCTTGGGCCGGGGAGGGCTCTTACCCGCCCCACAGCCTGGGGCAGAGTCAATATATATATAATATATTTATATAAAATATGACGTATTCAATATGCCAAACACAGTAACAAGAAGTCTCACAATGGAGACATTACTGGGCCCGCTCAAGCAAAAAATTGGTGAACAGTGGAAGGATAGTGCCCAATATATATTTTAACATTTATATGCATATCCTTGTAACACTTAGATTAAACATGTTTTGTATCTATGTGTTATTTCTGAGAATTATACTTAATTTTTTTTCTTTTGAACTTTCGGCCATATCTGGCTGTATTCAGGGCTCACTCCTGGCTTTGGGTTCTGGGATAACTCCTGGCAGGGCCCAGGGCCCATATGAGATGCCAAGGATCAAACCTAGGAGAATCAGGTTTCAAGATGAGTGCCCTATCCACTGTACTATCTCTCCAGGTCCCTAATTATACTTTTTCAAATCTGCTCTGTGAACCTTCTTAAAATCAAGTTGGAAACTTATGTATTATGTGGTTTTCATGTTGAGTTATGGTCTTGAGTATTGAATCTCTTTTTTCTTTTATACAAGATAACAGATATGAGCCATTTATAATTTATTTGCACCAAAAGAAAAACCATTCTTTGAAAATTAGTACTAAATATATAAACATATCAAGAGGCAACTTTTAAGTTGTCCAAAGTTTAAGTCTCAAAATCAAGCTCAAACTTTAAATTCAATATACAAGGGATGTACACCTGTACTAGCTAGTGTCAGCCAACTAGTTAATATTAGCTAGCCACCAATCAAAGGTAATAACTATTTCCTTTTTTTTTTTTTTGTTCACCTAAAAATAGTTGTCCTTAGGGCTGGGGAGTTAGCTAAGGGCAGAGCCCATGCTTTGCTAGCTAGGGATTTGGGCTTCAGTCCCTGGAACCTCACAGAGCAAGGAGTGGCTGCTTCCCCCTCTCCCTCCACTGCGCATGGCCCCCAAACAAAAGCACAAAGATCGCTGTGCTTAGGTAGTTGCAACTACTGTCTTAAGAACAGATGGTACATCATCAGTAGCTGTGTGGGGAGCCTAGCAAATGTTCTTTGTATCATTTTAGCCTTTCGGTATTAGCTTTATCGTGTTAGGTACTGAGGGGTACTTACCCAGTGGAGGCCACAGAATTTTTAATAGCCATTTCCCAACAACTCTGGGGTGTGCTAATGGGTCTTAATGAGAAGAGCTCCCCAATGAGGAGCTGTTTGCTCTTCCAGCAGGCCAGGCCTGCGCTGTGAAACTTGACACTGCTCAGAGAGCCTCCCTCCAGAGCTGAGCATGCCAGCTTTGGCCCAGGGCCTGACAAATTCTTGTCAACCACCTAGGAAAGAAGATAATCTAGGTCCCAACACTTGACAGTGCCCCCTCTGTCCAACTACTGCAGAGGAAGCCAGACTTCTTTTCCTCAGTGGGGTTTGGGTACACAGGCTTTTCAGTTGTATTTGAACCAGTAGACACTTAAATTTGGGCTCCTTGTTTACGTTGTTGTTTTGTCCAACATTCAACCTAAGGAGTAAAAACAGAACATCCACAGACACATGCACCTAATTTGCATTTTCACTTGTGACCTCCTACTTAGCTAAGTTATTGGCCAAAGCAAAAAAAGACTGCCCAATCATGCAAAATCCTGGATAACTTACTACTTCCTTTCATCATATTCTCTGAAGTGACTTCCAATACCTGAACCAAGATGACTCTTACTCTGGTAAAGAACATATTGTTACCACAGGAAAAAAAATCAAATACATATTCAAAGTGTAAATTATTCAAGCCCATAAATGTAAAACTACGTTTAAGTAGTATGTGTATATTTTGAAAATAATAGAAACAGAATAGGGATGCAGCTCAGTGGTAGAGCACATGTCCTACATATCTGAGGTCCTGGATTGAAGTCTAGCAACTCTCATACACACACAGCCCGCCCCCTCCCCACCTCCCCCACACACACTTCAGGGAATAGTGTTACATTGATTTTTTTTGGCATACTCATTGGCCCATACTCTGCCCTGTGGTGGTACCTAATGCCATTGCCAGTATAATATATTCAAATACACACACACACATACACACACACACACACACACACACGAGAGAGAGAGAATAGTGTTACCAATGATACTTTTGCCGGTGACATTGATTACATCATACTCTGTCTTTATAGTATCTAATCTTACACTGTAGCACTGTAGCACTGTCCTTCCGTTGTTCATCGATTTGCTCAAGTGGGCACCAGTAATGTCTCCATTGTGAGACTTGTAGTTACTGTCTTTGGCATATGGAATATGCCAGAGGGAGCTTGCCAGGCTCTGCCCTGCAGGCAGGATACTCTTGGTAGCTTGCAGGGCTCTCCAAAAGGGAGATCTTACACTGTTGCCAATAAAATTTATTCAAACATCATTGTTTATAGAGTGATTAAAGTAGGTCTATCACCATCAATACATTGTGATATTTATACTTATGGACCTATGCTAGGTGAAAGCTGTATGAGTAGGCAAATATTTACTATATATAGTTAAATTTTCAGTTTTTATTTCTTTATATTTCTCTTAAAGATGAATTTAATCCTCATCAGAATGTTCATTTTTAATTGTAGACAGAAGTATAATTTTATTTCTATTTTTCCAGTACCTCTATCAGTTATTAAACCAAGCTCATGTATTTGAGACACATTTGAAGATAACTTAAAGATTCTCTACCAGATATTTATTTAGAAAATACTGGCATAAGCCCTACTATATCATGCATTACTCTAAATACCTTAAAAGGTATTATCTCATTCAACAAAAACTTTCTGACTCATCAGAGTTTTCCAGCTAGAGTTATACTGATTAGAACAGAATTTGCCTTATTGCAACAATCATATACTTAGGATATCAAAAATAAACCATACCCTACATTTTCTTGAGATCTCAGGGTATACTAATGTGAAGTGCTGGGATATAGCTGAATGTCTGAGCACTTGCCGACCACTCATGTGAAGAACTGACTTTGATCTCCAGCACCATAAACACAAACTATATAGCCTAACATGAGTCATTTATACTGAGGATAAGGATATCTCTATTAAAAATTCTCTGACTTTACAGGTTCATAAATTATTTCTGTTCAAGAAGTATTTTCAAATTATAGACTTTAATTAATCTCGGCGACATACTATCAGAAAAGTAATCTTCATCATCAAATAAGCAATCTCTTTTGAGACTCAATGTCAGGATACTTTTATTGTTATCTGTAGAAAGCCCTGCTGCCTGATGAAATAGTTTTTCCAGCCTGCAGCATGTTTAAAATGCACCTAAAAAGATGTCTTTTTTTTTTTTTTTTTTTTTTTTTTGCTGTTTGGGTCATACCGGGTGATGCTCAGGGGTTACTCCTGGCTCATGCACTCAGGAATTACTCCTGGCGGTGCTCAGGGGACCACATGGGATGCTGGAAATCTAACCCGTGTCAGCCATGTTGGCTGCGTGCAAGGCAAACGCCCTACCCGCTGTGCTACTGCGCCAGCCCCGTAAAATGCACCTAAAGAGATGAACCAATGAATTAAAGAGCTTGTATTTCAAAACAATGTGAATTAATAAGTGTGATTAAATAAGTTGAAACTAACTCTCATGCAGTGTTTCTAATATATGTTTCTAATGTAAGTCAATGATGTTCAGATTAATTTCTATTTTCTCTTTGGTTCAACTCCTTGTTAATGCTTTCTGTATAAAAACTGCATGTTCCTTACTATATGAACCTGTGCATGATAACTGCCTTTTTGTTGTTTTTAAAAAATATTTCTGTTCATAAACAAAAGAAAGGTGTGTTTTAACTTACATCTAATGTCTGCCAATTGTGAGGATAATTTTGAATGGAAATGCTGTTTAGTTTCCACAGTGCCTTCACAACCGGGTAATCAGTTTTCCCATCCTGACAAACTCAAAAGGATGAGCAAGTCCGTTCCAGAATTCCTCCAAGATGAGGCAAGTTTGTCTTTTGAACTTTCAGAAAAATGGGGTCAAGTTGGTATATTTGTTATGTCAAGGTGGATGTATTTGTAATCTGCTGTGGCAGAAACTAAAATGTCAACAAGACTCACATGCCTTTCACATCAATTGAGGTGGTGCTACTGAGGCAAGGCCTCTGCCATTTGACTTGAACACCGGCTCTTATAGTCAATGAAGTTAAATTGCATAGATTGGTGAATGTGTTCTTTTTTTCCAAAGTGGATACAAAAAAAAAAAAAAAAGAAAGAAATTTGGGCAGAAATATGTAGGTATGTGCTCTGTAGCTTAAAATTGACTTGTGAAAATTTAGTGGAGGTAGAATGACTCTTGAAAATATTTCTTCAAATATTCAAATAAGGAAGAAACATTGACATAATACACTTTGAGAAAAATTTCCTAGATGTAGATTTTCTTACATCCATTATCTTCGTTTCATGACTTTCATAACCCTGACAGTGGGCACTTTCATCCCTTGCAAATACTATTAAGTAAGGAAATTAAAACTAAGATGAAATAACCTAATTCATGTAGAAAGAGACTGAGTCAATACTAGTACCCAGATGTTACTATCATGCTGTTAACCACTGTAGCTACTGTCTCCAGACATGATTATTATTCATTATTCAATATGAACCTGCCACTGAATACTCATTTCTGATATCCAGATCTTACTAAATATGTAGGTACTACTTCCTACATTTTATAAAAAATAGATTAAGTTACTTCAAGTCTAACAGCTACAAAAAAATAAAATCAGGGACTTGGATTTGATTATTATTCCATGTTCTTACATTCAGGTAATTGGGGCCCTGAGCATTGAAATCAGACAATCCAAGTCCTAGCATTGTCAGTAATTTGTTGTATAGTTATGAACAAGTTACTTAGTTCCCTTTAGCCTCAATTTCCAATCCTTACCACACAGATTGTGAGCCTCCAATGAGACCATGCAGGGGAAACACACAGCACAGTGCCTTGTTCACAGCAAGCACCCAGTAAATGTGAGGTGTTGCTATTTGCAGTTGCTCTCTGATTTTTGTTGGTGAAATAAAAAGCTTCATCCTCAAGCATTTTCTTGGTTGATGGCATGTCGAGAAGGCACCCTGCTTCATAACAATCACATTCCTTCTCGTGCTCTTCTATGCATTCTTAGCCCTTAGATGAACTGTGTATGCAGGCACTCAGTCCTGAAGAGCCCATACTATATTTTCCTTCATAAATAATCACTCAGTCTTTGTAACTAACTTATTATCTTTATACTGATTGCAGTACCTCACTGAGTCCCAAATGTTTTTTTATCTTTGTAATATCCAATTTCTTGAATCAATGAATGAGATTCCTAATAGTTTGAGGAGCCAGTGATACCACTTCCTAGTTTTTATTTTTCTCCTTTTTCTTAGTTTTCACCTCCTGTATCATAGCTACACATAAAAGAAGAGTTCAAATCATCTGAGTTTGTACATCAGAAGTATCAGATTCAGCATATCATCTTACCCGCAAATGTACATTATTAGGTTGAACTAAATATTACAGGAAATAGATTTGAAGTCAGGCCTTACTGCTTTCTGCACTTAGCATTAGTATTGAGTGCCTACTGTGTAAAAATTAATGTTCCAGGTCAACAAGATAAGGTTCATCCTTCCAATAATTAACTAATGGTCTGATATGCTAGGCAGGATGTAGAAAGTACTAATATACAGGGTGTTATGTCAAGGGGTATTGTGACAACAAACATAAAAGATTTGGATGTTTCTTTGATTCTTGAGAGGCATTATTCTTATTCAAGTCATAAATTTTGTTTTAATTCTTTCTTAATATGAATTAGAATTGGCATTTGTCATGCTTATACATAATCACACAATCGCATGGCCCTGGAATGTGTTGGCATGAACTAACTACTACTCCATAGGTGTTTGTTTTCTTAACCCCAGGAGGCACAGAACTGCTCTATCAACCCTGTAACTCCCAAAGGAACCCATTCAGAATTGTGAACTTCTGAAGCTACTTTCATGAGTTTCAGATACCAATATAGTAAAATTTATTATTGCCACTTTTACTTCTTGATCTCAGTAAACAGTCCCTGGGATTTGTTTAAAATAAGTATCCTTGCTATTCCTTTCACCCCATCCCTCCACAAAAATCCAATTTGGGCAGAATTTGTTAATGTACTTTCTAATGGTTGACAAAAGATAAATGAATTAGCCCTATAGAGATGAGTATGAGATTACACATAGAGTCTGAGCTGAAAGGTTGGATTTTTAGGACAGTTAAGGCTATGTAAAAAAGAGAGGAACTGGATCAGTGAGGTGATTCAAAGGACTGGAGAATATGCTTGACCTGCAGGGGCCCTGGAGTTGATCTCTGGCACTGCCATCCTCTGAGCATTGCCAGGTATGTCCCCCGCACCCCTAGGACTATTAATCTATTAGTGAGAGGAATTAAGCATAGCATCTTCTATTTTTCAATAAGTCTTGGACCTTTATATTTTTCTAGGTCAGTGAAATTTCTCATTAATATCATTACTGATAGTAAAATCCTTTAAACAAAATACATCTATATTGAGAGTGAAAAGAAGCCCCCAGGGATCAGTTTACAGATGGAATAACTCACTTTATTGTTTCAGTAACTAAACCCAGTCCTGCATAGGTGAGGGCCCAGGCAGTCCCCACTCTCCCCAGCCCCACGCCCCACTTCCCACTCCCCCGAGTCCCTCTCCTTGGTCAGGAGCACAAGTGTCCTCTCTCTCCTCTGATCACGAGAAACGCCACAGCAGTGAGATACCAAGACAGTCTCTTTGACTCAACAGAGATTCTAATCTTGATTCATTCTGCATTGAAATTGTATCTATATTGTATGTTTTGTAGAGTGATGACAGAGAAACAGACACAGCATCAGAGAGCAGTTACCAGCTCAGCAGACACAAGAAGAGCCCCGGCTCTTTAACCAATCTTAGCAGCTACTCTGGCATGACGTCCTTGTCTTCTGTATGTAAACAAAAGCTCCTTTAATCTCTGCTTCTGTGAACCTTGCCCGCACCGTGTTCCTGCTGTACTTTTCAGATTCCATGGGGATTGACTTTTTCTCTAATCCACCAGTTTTTCTTTAACCTAGCTAGCTAAATCTTCCTTTTTCTTCTATTCCTTGTTCTTCCTCCTCTTGCTTTTTCTTCTCTTCCTCCTCTTAATCTTCTTTCCTGTTCATAAATGAATTTACATATCCATTGTAAATAAGTGTTCTATCTAAATTGCCAAGATAAAGCACAATTTATTTCTATTTAACAAATGGCTATGATAAAGTCTGCTTAGAGCAAATATGCTTTTAAGTGTCATTTGCAGGTACAGAATTGCATCTTTCTTTTTTGCTAATCTGATAAGGATGCCAATGCACTTTAAAGAAGAGGTTGTCTTTTTGTTTTTGTTTTGTTTTGGTTTTGCCTCAGTAGGATTCAGAACAGGTTTGTTATTAAAAAAAAAAACAAAAAAACCTCCCTATGTGTTGTTGCTCAGAAATGTGTTAGAGAATTTGACCTTGCTTAGAACTTCTTGATAAAGTGAGGTGGTTTTATGTATATGTAGTCTGTATAGATTATGTATGTAAATATACCTACATACAAAAGTTTCCAAATACCTTACCAAATACTAAACAAAGGGAATAGCTGTGCTAAATTCCTTGCAAGCCTTGCATTTCTCAAGCTTTGTGTTTTAGAATCTATTTAAATTGAATTTCTGCTGATAACAATCTGATGAATGCCCTTGGGAAGCCTCTAAACTCTCTATCAATCATCTATTCTCTACCCTGTTGACCTCTAAAAGCCTATGACTCAGTAAGCATTTTCCTTGATTTAGTGAATGGGAAACGTAATCAAATTCCTTTTGAGAGTCTTGCAAATTTGATAGCGCGCATGTCACTTTGATTGTGTGCCTCTCATCGCATCCTTCCTTTTCTTTTTTCTTTGCCATTTTAAACACTGAGCATACCTACATATGGAATGCTGATTGTCCCCTACTAGAAAATCACACTTTGGGATGAGCCTGCATATTTGCATTTTATTTCACATTTCACTCTTCATTTGCAACTTCTGAGGCAATTTTTCAAAGATACTTCATCTTGTCATACAGTTCATGTAAGGCCATGTTGCTGTGCCTTTATGGCATATTGAATTAACCACCTTTATATGCAATCTAGAAAAATAGAGACAAACAAGCAAGAATTATATACCTGGCCGTGGTGTGGCGTTCAAGAATAAGATAGGGACAAACTATCTGTTTCCAATGCTTTCAGGTGAGTGGCAGTGTGATGAGCGTTTACAGTGGTGACTTTGGCAATCTGGAAGTCAAAGGAAATATTCAATTTGCAATTGACTACATGGAATCTCTTCAGGAATTACATGTTTTTGTGGCCCAGTGTAAAGACTTAGCAGCAGCAGATATTAAAAAGCAGCGTTCAGACCCGTAAGTACGTTTTGATATCACTGCTTCACCTTAGTTTTCAAACTTTGTTTTTGGTTTTGGGACCACACCTGTGGTGCTTGAGGCTTAGTCCTGGCTCTGTGTTCAGAGATCACTCTTGGCAGTATTCCAGAGATCAAACTTTTCATCTTTTAGAAATTGGGAGGGGAATAAAATAAGGGGAGGAACATGTGTGCTGTGTTTAATGTTTTAAATGTTTTTTAAAAGGCAGGCGGGGTGGGGGATGCTGTTTTATGTATTTACAAATTTAAATATAAAATTTATTAAATTATCTTGAAATGTTTGACAATGATTTATAAGTTATGCATACCTCACACAATTTATATAAAATATTTTTATTAAGAAAATTAAAATGTCACAGTACCAGAAAGTGTTTCAAGTTGAAAAGATATTTGAAGTCATATTTTCAGGGGTTACTGATTTTTACAGAGAAGGAAAAAAGACCAGCAAAAATAAACTTCTTACTTACATAAATTCAGACAACAGCAAAATAAGGGGTTGAACGCTTGTCTCTTCATTATAGTCTCAGACTTTTTCTAGTATTTGGGTGCTGTGGGGCATATTTGATAGTGTTCAGCAAAAATTGTTGAGACTCTGAGGTAGTTTTCATATTTAAATTCTATTCTACAAAGGACTAAAATAACAACTTAACAACTCAGATTAAAGTTTAAATTGATTTGCATTTAATTTTATTTGCAAAACTTGAATGGCATCCCTGCCCCTCAAATTTATACACATAAGTATGATTCTTAGTGATTTAGTTAGCACAATATTTTTGCTTTTGTTTTAGGAACAACTGGGTTCAATATCCCTTTTATTTTACATTGAATATAACTTAGGTGTGTGTGTACTAATGTTTTCCCTGAAATACAGCAGGAAAACTTTCTGTTTGTTTTTTAAGACTCACCTGGCAGGGCAGGAAGGGACTTCCCTGTGCGGAGTTTGAAGTCTCTCCGTGCAGTGCTGGTGATGACTGGAAGTTGCTTGGAGTCAAACCCAGGACTCTTAAATGCAAAGCAAGCAGCCCAACCCTTTGAGCTATCACCTTAGCACCAGCAATGAAAACTTTAACTGAAAGCTCTCTCTCTTTCTCTCTCTCTCTCTGTCTCTCTCTCTCGCACATCACCTGCATTTTATTTTTATTTTCTAAATTTTATTTTAGGCACTGTGATTTACATCAATGCATGATAGTGTTTCATGCATCAATGTTCCAGCACCACACCCCCTACTAAAATGTCCAGTTCCCTCCACCATTGTCCAGGTCCTCCCACCCCATCCTATCTATCATCCCCATTCCTCTGCCTGGTCAACTTCCTATTGAAGACCAGTTCTCCATTTCTGTTGCCTTTGGGAATATTTATTTCTTTACTATGATAGCACAGCGGGTAAGGTGTTTGACTTGCATGCAGCCAATCTGGGTTCGATTCCTCCGTCCCTCTCGGAGAGCCAACAAACTACCAAGAGTATCTTGCCCGCCAGGCAAAGCCTGGCAAGCTACCCATGACATATTCGATATGCCAAAAACAGTAACAAGTCTCACAAATTGTTGTGAGATGTTACTGGTCCCCGCTCTAGCAAATTGATGCACAACAGGACAGTGCAGTGCAGTGCAGTGCAGTGCTGCTATGTTTCTTTATATCCCATATGAGAGATCATTCTGTGTCTTTCCCTTTCCTTCTGACTAATTTCACTCAACATGTTATTTTCCAGATCCATGCATGTAACAGCAAGTTGCATGATTTTGCCTTTCTTATAGCTGACTAGTATTCCATTGCATATATGTACCATAAGTTTCTTTATCCATTCGTCTGTTCTTTGACACTTGGGTTGCTTCCAGATTTGGGCTATTGTGAATAGTGCTGTGATGACATAGGAGTGCTGCGATGTCTATTCTGACGTAGGATTATCAGCATAGAGTTTGGGGGGAGGTGGGGGAGAAGAGCAATAGTACAGTGGGTAGGGCATTTGCCTTACACACTGACCCTGGTTCCCTCCTTGGCATTCCATACGGTCCTCTGAGCACCGCCAGGAGTAATTCCTGAGCAGAACCTGGTGTAACCCCTGAGCATTGCTGGGTGTGACCCAAAAAGGAAAAAGAAAAGAACAGAGTTTTCGGGCCTTCAGGGTAGATGCCAAAATGTGCAGTTACTAGAGTGTATGGAATATCAATTACTAGATTTTTGAATAAAGGTTCATATTGTTTTCCCAAAAGGCTGAATCAGTCAACATTCCTACCAACAGTGAATGAGGATCCTTTTCCCCCCCCATATCCACGCTAACACTGTTTTTCCCAAAACTTTTTCTCAGTAGAAAGTAAGAGAATGAAAAAAAGTTGTCTGTTGCTCTCCACTCTCTTTAGCATTAGGTAATACTAAAGGAAAAGTGAAATTTAGGAGATACCCTTTAAAAATCTTCAAGTATAATAGGTAGGGTGCTTGCTTGCGGCAGTTGACCTGGGTTAGACAATCCCTGGCATTCTGTATGGTGGTCCCCTGATCCCAACGCAAGTGATCCCTGAGCACAGTCCCAGAAACAAGCCTTGAGCACCACTGGCTGTGACCCAAAAACCAACAAACAAAATCTTCAATATAAAATTCACAATTCTACTGAAATTTCTTTAAATGTTACATATAAAGGAGTTGATAAGAATATTTATTACTGCTTTTTCTCAATATCACAAAATATTATTTCTACTACATGTTAAGGTAGGAACATCACTTCTATTTTTTCTAACCTTACCTTTTCATTTGTTTTTAGATATGTAAAGACCTATTTATTACCAGACAAGGGTAAATTGGGCAAGAAGAAAACACTTGTCATGAAGAAAACATTGAATCCTGTGTATAACGAGATCCTGCGGGTATCTATGACATTTCTCTCTAGAAAAATTCTCCATATTGACTCAGTCATTTATATGAACATGTCCTCCTAGATAGTTTCCAGAGATGAAGCCAGTCACCAAGAGAGAAGGAATGTATAAGAGTTGCTTTATCCGAGATGATAAACTCAGATAAAGATAATTTTGTTTACATTACATTCACTCTTCACAAACCCTACCTGGCAGTCTGCATCTCTCAAATGAGGCAAATGAGGCTTAGAGAAGTAAAGTAGCTTTTTCAGGGATACACAGCTGATCAAGATGAGCATTGCGGCCAAAATGATTTTCCAAAAACACAATGTGGATGTTGTTTCTCTTTCAGAATTCCCACAACACCTTGGATCAAGTCAATCCATAACACATGCCTGAGCTCCAGTTCATCTTTCCCTTCCATAGTTTTTGTTCCAGAGGCCAGAGAGATAGTGCACTGGGGAGGATGTTTGCGTTGTGTACAGCAGGCTGGATGCAATCCCTGGTAGTATCTATGGACACTCAAGTCCCTGGGAATAGTCAGATACAGCCCAGACAAAAGAATCCATAGTTTTTGTTCCAGTCACTCTTATCCTTTTTGTTCCTTCATAATAGAATTTTTCCCCCCAATATCTCCTACAGTCTAAATATAACTTCCAATGAGAAACACTCTTTAATCCCACAAAATTTAAATTCATTGGATGCAAGACCCAGCCCTGTTTATAAACAGCATGCCCTTGAACAAATAACTTAACCTGTCTACACGGATCTGCAATCCTGGGACCTACTTAGCTACCTTAATATTGTAAATACTGAGTTAATTTGTGCAAAATGTTGATTAGCATATGTTAAACACTTCGCATATATTGTTTTTTAGTACAGTGTCAGGGATAGGTGCTCATAAATGTTCATTGGAAAGATAGATTAACAAATGAATATAAAGTATATCTGGCTCAAATATACCCAGTTTCCCTCAAACTGCATCATGCTGCCTTAGTCATAAAGGTAAAGGTAAAGGCCCTCCCGTTGATCGTCGATTTGCTCGAGCGGGCCCAGTAACGTCTCCATTGGAGACTTTGTTGTTACTGTGTCTGGCATATCGAATACTCTCGGTAGCTTGCCGGGCTCTCCGAGAGGGGCGGAGGAATCGAACTCGGGTCGGCCATGTTGGCCGCGTGTAAGGCGAACGCCCTACCCGCTGTGCTATCGCTCCAGCCCTGCCTTAGTCATAAGTAGTATCATTTCAAACTAAAAATACATAAATTACCATTCACCTCCTCTTTCTGAAAATTCTGTCCAAGTACTTGACTATCTTTTGAGAAAAGAAGCAAAGGTGAAATTAATTTCTTTCATCCATGGGTGAGCTTTCTGTACCATGTTTTCAATTACAGTTTGACTATGAAATATCTTCTGGCTATTTCTAGGCCAGCTACTTCAACCCTATACTCAGGAAAAACCAACTAATTTAAATGGTAAAGTCAGAGAAAGGCACATTTGTGACAACTAAACCGAACGCCAGTACACGGGAAAGCCAAATAAAGATTATTTTTAGATTAGAAGTACTATTATCCCTTCTATGATTACATATAATCAAGGAATGACTATATTTTAGATGAAAAACATTTTGGATGCCAACCTTTTTCCTGTTGACAATATGATGTTGGGAAATATGAGTGTATCTTTTCTTTTTAAAAAATCCTTATGCTTGCAGAATACCGTTAGAGGGAAAGATGCTGAGTAGTCTATGAGGACAAGAGGCATATAAATGTACTTTCTGATGAATCATTGTGTGAATATAAAACTGTTCTAAAAATCAGTATGTTTTAAAATACTGTATTCTTAGGTAGATAACAGGCACTGGTTCAACTTGATTTATTTTTAGATTGATTTGAACTAATTTAGGTAGAACTAAAAACATCCAGATCCAGTTTTTTAAAAAAATGTAAAATTGACTCTTGTTTTTAGAAAGCTATTACCAGTTATGAAATTTGAACCCTGGTTTGCTCTTCCAGAGGGTGTAAGAAAATCCTTTTTTTTTTCTGTGAGAGATGGAATTTAGCTTTTTGAAACAAGATACTTCAAAAAAGATGACTTTGAAGTATTTTTGAGACCTGAAATCCAATTAGAAAAGAAAATCTAATCTACACAGAGGAATTTCTCTTCTTCTCTGTCATAACCTTGATATAAGCCACTTTAATTTTCATTTCTTTCTTTGAATTGCAGTATAAAATTGAAAAACAAATCTTAAAGACACAGAAGTTGAACCTGTCCGTTTGGCATAGGGATACATTTAAGCGCAACAGTTTTCTAGGAGAAGTGGAACTTGATTTGGAAAATTGGGATTGGAACAACAAGGAGAACAAACAATTGAAATGGTATCCTCTGAAACAGAAGGTGAGTTCAGAGCTTTGGTTTGATTGATTTAGGGCCTGGTGTATCAGAGGAAGTTTCTCTAAAGTTGCATTATAAATTAGAATGTGTATACATTGTTTGGGCTTTTATACCTTTTTATTCTGCCCCATATTTCTTATGTGGGTGAGTAGTCTATGGATCTATTTAAGTTACTTCGCGTGTTTCTGTGAAAACAGTCTAGCTTTAACAGGGAGGGGAGTTCCCTTTGAGGGTTCTCATGCATGATGCAAAACCCCAGAAATGCCACAGATAATGGTAATAGCAGGGTATCTGGAAACAGGAAGGATGGTGTGGTCTCTGGCTCACACCTGTTGCTGTGCTTCATTCCAGACAGTGCCAATTGCCCTTGAAGCAGAACACAGAGGGGAAATGAAGTTAGCTCTCCAGTACGTCCCAGAACCAATTGTTGGTAAGGATGTTATATCTAATCTGGGCTCTCACTTAATCTCCTCTTTCCGGGATAGCTGTAGATTCAGAGATATTTCCAAAAGTGAATAGGTACTTAAACATATTTACTTAGTTATTGTATAGACCAAATGACTTTATACTCAGTTGTGAATTAAAATTATCCTTCGGGGCCTGTAGCCATAGTAGAGCAGGTAGGGCTCTTGCCTTGCAACGATTGACCCAGGTTTGATACTCAGCACTGCATATGGTCCTACCAGCAGCCATCCCTTAATGCAGAGTCAGGAGTAAACCCTGACTACTGCTGGGTGTGGCCCAAATATACACATACAAAGAAAATTATCATTCATTTTGTGTCAAAAAATATAGCATGAACTTTATCATCTTAACCATTTTTAAGTTTACTCATTTACATTCCTTTCCTGTTGTGAAAGGATATCTTTAGAAATTTCTCATACAGTACAACTGAAGCTCCTTACCTTTCAAATACTTATACCACTACACCAAGCCCCTGTTAATTTCATTCTACTTTGTTTCTTGTAAGAGAAATTTCTGCCAGTCCAGTTTACAGTCCTTGTTTTAATTTTCAGCTCAATGTCTAAAAATGTGTATCTGTCCAATGAATGGTCTTTCCTGTATTTAGAGTTTGATTCTATTGTTACGTTGTAATAACAATTGTAATAACAATTTAGAGCTTGACCCTACTGATACGTTGTAAGTACTACCCAGTTCCCATTGCATAACTGTGATGATGATGTAGCTGGAGAAGGCTAGGAATATTCTAGGAATCCAGGTGGGAATTGGAAGAATTCAACCCTTAGAGCTCACTGGTCCTCTATTCTCACAGTCTCATTATGAAAGGAAAGTTTTTTCCCCTCAAAATGACTATTTTCATATTTTATTTTAAGACTCTGATATGCAGCCAAGTTAAAGAACAAGAGACTGGCAAGAAATGATTGCCAGCCCCCTCACCCCGTCTTCTAATTCCTAAGCAAGTTTCCTGGGTCATTCTTCTTCAGGTTTTGTATGACAGCTATGGCTAACATCAGGATTTGTAAATTAAATGCTTTCAGTAACCAAGCTGTGATGCTAATGAGGTGAAAGATATAATGGATAGGGAGAGTAGTAGCCAAATTAAAGAAAGTCATTCTTTTTATTTTTTGTGGGAGTCATTCTTTGTATTTTTTCACCACTCAGGGGCTACTTCTGCCTCTCTACTTCCTTGTAGGACCACATATGCCAGGGACCAAACTCAGGCCTCCCACATACAGAGTCTGCACTCAGCTGGCCCAATTAAAAAAAATCATGTTAATCTAGTTTTGTTGTATCAGTTGTTTTTTGTTTTTGTTTTTAGAATAGGAGGGAAAACCAAGTATATATTTGGGCCAACTGGCTTTTAAATTAGCTTTTCATTGCTTTTATATCTTTCTAAAACTTTTGGTATGTAATTTGTGTCCTATCATTTTGGATCAATATGCACATAAATTCTACCCAGTTCCCACTGTGATGATGAGATGGCTAGAGGAACTGATTTGTCATGATATCTCCTTGTTGCCTGAGTTTGTTCATAAAGTGTCTCTTTCTTATAATGGCTTACTCTTTTCCCCAGCTTACTCAAGTCATAGATGAAGCCCTATCTACTCCATAAAGCTTTTCCTAAAAGTAGATTCACTGGTACTGATCACATAATATTATAGGGATAGCTTGGTAATTATTCTGTAATTCTATATTTTATATTATATTGTATATATGCATGTTCTATATTTTCATTGTTTTTATCTGAATTATTCTCTATGGCCAGATTTTTCAAGGACATAGGCTTCCTTATATAGTCAGTGACATTCCTAACTTAGGGGTTCAGCATGTAATAGATGCTTATTCAAATACTGATTGCCTAGTTGATTGAGTTAACCCATTCAGAAAAACATTGTAGTGTTTCTCTGCCCATAACTTCAAACTAAGGCAACTTCTCAGGCATTAGTCAGCCTAATTCTAGTAATATGCTTTTTTTATTGAATCACCATGAGATACAGTTACAAGAAAAGTAATTTGTATGTGTGTATGTGTCTTTTGCTAGCAATCAAACCTACAGTCTCACATATATGAGAGGTAAGGTAAAGGTAAAGGCCCTCCCGTTGATCGTCGATTTGCTCGAGCAGGCCCCGTAACGTCTCCATTGGAGACTTTGTTGTTACTGTATCTGGCATATTGAATACTCTCGGTAGCTTGCCGGGCTCTCCGAGAGGGGCGGAGGAATCGAACTCGGGTCGGCCATGTTGGCCGCTTGCAAGGCAAATGCCCTACCCGCTGTGCTATATATTCTTATTCCGAAGAGTATTTCTTAGTCAAAATTTATTTTTATTAACTTACATTCAAATATACTTAAAATGCCTCCTTTCAGCCCTTTTGATATTATTTGAGAGATACATATTTCATTAAGATGGCTTAAAAATAAATGAATGATTCACAAAGATGTTATCTATTTTTGATCTTTTGGAACCAAGCAAAACTCAACAAGCATGAGGTAATAATCTGAATTTAGAGTAAATATAAATTATTTTCATAGAATTATCTGCATTCTGTATAGTCAGGCTATGACATATGAAATTAGGAATATATATTTAACAAATTAGCATCAAATCATCAGATACTAGTTATATCTCTCCAAATATTTTCAGATTGACATTTTGAATGCTATGTTGCAAAAAGAAGAAGAATAATGAATTTTTATTTTCTCTCCTTTTTATATCACAGATAAGAAGATTTCTACAACTGGAGAAGTGCATATCTGGGTAAAGGAATGCATTGATTTACCACAGCTAAGAGGAAGTCATCTAAATTCCTTTGTTAAATGGTAACAGCAGTAATAAACCCACCTCACTCATATTCAGGCCTTTATTGATGGTTTTAGTTTTCTCTAATGATAGTGAAACTCCACATTCATAGTTTAAGTGAGAAAATTTATGACAGTGATCACATGAATTGAAGAGAGCTGTGACAGAACTCCCTAAGGCTTTACTTACTTTTAAAATCATAAAGATAAGATGGCATTCATATAAATGAAACCAGAGACTACCTACTCAATATGTAAAATCATAAGATTTTCTAGGAGGTGCATCTTCAGATGAGATCAATATTAAATATCAAAGAGTATTAGTGGCACGATACTATATTCCTTGATTCCTGTGTGAATCAGGGAAAAATTTTTCTCCACTCCTTTGCGGCCCATTTTGCAAAGGCATTTTTGTCAGCCTATCGGAGGTTGGGCAGTGATTTGCTAAACAGCCCCTTAATAATTGTTAGCTTGTAATAACTTAAGACTGTTATGTCTTTAAGTGACAAACTTTATTCTCTATTTTTCATACAAAATCCTAGAATATAGTAAATAGTTGCTAAACAAGTATTAGAGAACTATCCTAACTTCCCCTGACTGGCTTTAACTATGTGAAGTCTATGTGAAGTCTACCAATGGACTAATTGTAATTACTTCAGCTATCTAAGTTTGTGTAAGTTATGTCAGCTATTCATATGCAATAACTATGAAATAACCCTACAAAGGGCTGGAGTGATAGCACAGCGGGTAGGGCATTTGCCTTGCAAGTGGTCAACAGGGCCGATCCGAGTTTGATTCCTCTGCCCCTCTCGGAGAGCCCAGCAAGCACCGAGAGTATCTTGCCCGCACAGCAAAGCCTGGCAAGCTACCCATGACGTATTCAATATGCCAAAAACAGTAACAACAAGTCTCACGATGGAGATGTTACTGGGCCCACTTGAGCAAATCGATGAACAAGGGAGAACAGTGATAGTGACAGAGTCTTTATAGCTCTCTACTGGGAAAATTTTTTCTAGCTGAGGCTAGACTTCAGTACTAAGGTCACTCTGATACATTTTTATTCTTATAAGAAGCATGGGGAGATTAAGATTTTTCCCAAGTGTTAGCAAACCTAACAAATTTGAGATGCTTTCTTTTTTTTTCAGTTCTATATGACAAATTTCCTATGCTATTGCTGATAATAAAGACTGGACCATGCTTCTAACTTTATGAGAAATCCTCAGGGAAAATCCACCAAATTGGGTTTTTTTTTTTTTTTTTTGCTTTTAGGGTCACACCCAGTGATACTCAGGGGACTCTCCTGGCTCTGCACTCAGGAATCATCACTCCTGGCAGTTCTGGGGGACCATATGGGATGCCGGGGATTGAACCTGGGTCAGCCGTATGCAAGGCAGATGCCCTCCCCTCTGTACTATCACTCTGGTCCCCCAAATTAGTTCTTGATAAATACACTAAACTAGGTTGTTCTTTAATATGGAATTCTGGCATTAACCTTATTAAGTAGTTAGCACCATTCCCATTTTATAAATGTGGAATCAAGTGTCTGAGAGATTAAGTAACTTTCCATTCAAAACAGACCTACAGTGATTATTCAAAGCGAGTATTATCCACGTTCTGCAGTCTTTTCCTCAAGATCTCCTAGACCCTTGATCACAACACTGTCTCTCTACTCTTTTTATCTCCTCTCAACAGTAGCTATATTGACGCACACTAAACCTGAATGTCCATTGTCTTATTAAAATGTTCTCACACTAATGTTTCCTTTTGTAGCATCGTCCTTCCAGATACCAGTAGGAAAAGTCGCCAGAAGACAAGAGCTGTAGGGAAAACCACCAATCCTGTCTTCAACCACACGATGGTGTATGACGGCTTCAGGCCTGAAGATCTGATGGAAGCCTGTGTCGAGCTGACTGTCTGGGACCATTACAAATTGACCAACCAGTTTTTGGGAGGTCTTAGGATTGGTTTTGGAACAGGTAACATTTTATACATTTAAAATCTCTCTGAGTCAAGTACTTCTGGAGACTAGAGTCAGCTTACTTATAAAAACAGGTATTCTCTCTCCCTTGCGTGTGATGAAATGAATGAGTAAAGAAAGGAATGTCAGGCCGTAGGCCAGGGACTCTTGTGAAAAAGAGTTTGTAAAGTTTATCTCCACAGAGCTTCACTTCTTGTAGTGGTAACAGAAAAGGCTTCTTTGGCAATCTTTCCTAAAGAAAACATTTATGGTTCTTTGTGGCTATTTTTTTTTGTTTGGGGGTCATACCTGGTGATGTTCAGGGGTTACTCCTGGATCTGCACTCAGGAATTACTCCTGGCAATGCTTAGGATGCTGGGGATTGAACCCTGGTAAGCCTCGTAGAAGTCAAATGCTCTACCCACTGTAGATTGCTCCAGCCCCCTTATCTATCTGGCTGTCTGGCTGGCTGACTTTTTGGGTCATACCCAATAATGCTCAGGGGTTACTCCTGGCTCTGTACTCAGGAATTACTCCTGGTGGTGTTTGGAGGACCATATAGGACACCAGAGATGGAACCCAGATCAGCCATGTGCAAGGCAAACACCGTACCCGCTCGCTGTACTATCACTCTAGCTCCTGGCCACCTTATTTTTCGTTTTTGTTTTGGGGCCACACCTGCCAATGCTCAGGAGTTACTCCTGATTTTGCGCTCAGAAATTATTCCTGGTGGTGCTTGGGGGACCTTATGGAGGTCTGGGGATTGAACCCAGTTGGCAACATGCCCACTATACCATCTCTCCAGCTCTGAATGCTTTTAAAAATAACGGTAACTAGCATTTATAAAGAACTACTCTCCATGCTGAGTGTTTTCTTTCACTATTTCATTTACTCCTACAGCAATTTTCTGAGCAGTTAACTAAAGTTATCCACAAAGGAACTGATGTTCTACGAGAGTAACAAAGCTAATAAGTGGTGAATCCAGGATTTAAATTTGAGTTTGCCAGACCCAAACACCTCAACTGCATTTCCTTAGAGATAAGCCAGTGCTTCTTCTGCACTCGTCCTCCGTGTCCTGACAGAATGTACTGTAGTATTTCTATTTATGTTAGCATTTCTATTTAGGTATAGTTATTAGCATATCTGTCTGTTTAAGTGAAAAGATTACTCTAGCTAATTACAACAGTACAGACTGTGGAGCATTGTATTACTAGACATCAGAAAATTAAAGTTCATTTAATGTTGAATTCCAGATCTGCCCTTCCAGAGATGTTAATACATTTTCCAGCTGCCTTCTTGAATCATTATGGTTAGGAAATTATCCTTTTTATTCCCAATGAGCTATTCATTTCTAAATGAAACCATCCCCCTTTTCAGGTGAGAGCTATGGTACTGAGGTGGACTGGATGGACTCCACTTCTGAAGAAGTTGCCCTTTGGGAGAAGATGGTAAACGCCCCCAATACTTGGATTGAAGCAACTCTGCCTCTCAGGATGCTGCTGATTGCCAAGATTTCCAAGTGAACCAAAGTCTTTCACTAGATACTGCTAAATGGGTGAAATCTGACATTGAAATTTTGGCCTTATGGACAGAGATTTTTCCCCCTTCCTATTTCCTCTAACAAATGCTACACAGCATGGGAAAGTCAACCTACATGTGCTCCTTTTGACTAAGAAATAAAAGTAATATCAAAAGGTGTGACTTCAGACTGCAGTATTGAAGAAAGTCTTTGGGAACGCTCTGAAAATCAAACAGATGCTGCTGCTTCAAAACAAAAGCTGTCAAGAAGCTATTCAGTCTGGCCTATAGTTAACAAGTGGCATTTTCCAATTTGCTATCAGATGTTCCACACTACTTCCCTTTCTGCACTGAGGAGGGACACCATGTGATCACTGAAGACTTGCAAAAAATAAAAATATGTAGGTTGAAGGATGCTTCTACTAGTGAGAAGAAACTATTCTGTAATTTGTGTGTGTGTGTGTGTGTGTGTGTGTGTGTGTGTGAGGAGTGATCAAACCCAGGGCCTCAGACATGTGAGACATGTATTCTACTGCTGAGCCATATGCCATCAAATTTATCTCTATTAAAATAAGAAATTCATGGTATGGCCATGAGACTGAATTTGCTCCATGTATTCCAGTCTTCAGAAACTGCTTTCTGCATTTTCCAGTGTTAAAACAAACGTCTTCACTGTGCTTTGGTGCCACCCACTGGCCACAGATGGAATTGAGTTTGTGGTTTAATTTTCGTCTAAACCCAGTCTCCATCTGTTTTCAAAGTGTGAAACACAAAGCAAAACCCAAAACTTGCAGATGTAATATCATTTCTTCTTAAAGCTCTACTATATGAAATAATATAAAAATTGTCACTGACATGATTTGTCAGAAATTTTAATTAGAATGTAAATTATTAAAATTTGCTGTACTTCCTATGTATAATTTTCAAAAAGTATTTTGTAAAAACCCATAGAATAAATTATTATATGATTTAATTATATTGTTAAGTTTACTTTAATTATAATTTTCAATTACGTGATTTTTATAAATTCTAACAAAATCCAAATTTTCTAGCAAGGCTGAAGAGCTTCTGTTGAGCTAATATTTCTCAGTCTTTCTTTGAACTCTGAGCATCACTGCAGCATTTTCTCCAAGTGGGGTTATTTGGGTATATTATTAATAGTGGCATTTTGCTTCTTAAAATTGCAAAACTTTGACAGTAAATTAATACTTAATTTAAATAAATTAAAGGCTTGCACAGAGACATTTTGGGATTATTTTCACATCACTCCTGGCTGACTCAGGAGTACCACAGGTGGTACTAGGGATCAAACCTAGGTCAGCCACATGCAAGGTAACGCCTTCCCACTTACTGTTTTGAACCCAATCAGTTTGTATTTCTCAAACTCAGTACTAGTTTGTTTTTTGTTTTGTTTGGGGGCCACACCCAGTGATGCTCAAGCATAATGGCAATGCTCAGGGGACCATATGGGATGCCAGGGATTGAACCCGGGTTGGTCTTGTGCAAGGCAAATGACCTATCCACTTTACTAGCCTTCCTGCCCCAAATCAGCACTAATTTGGAAAGCTGAAGAATTTAGGAGAACCTGAGTGGTCAACATAGGATCTGACAATAGGCAGTTAACGAATTCACAAACCCATTCACAAACAAATACGGGAACCTTTTACCAGTTTGCCAGTAAAAGGTACCAGCTTAATCTCCCATTACTTCAGGATCTTTTAGGGGGATAGTGTTTAGTCTCTCTCTCTGTCTCTCCCTCTCTCTCTCTCTCTCTCTCTATATATATATATGTATATATGTATGTATATATATATACTCTATATATATACACAATTCTCTTTCTCTCCCTCCATCTCCCTCCATCCCTCACCCCCCACCCCCGTTCCCCTTCCCTTTTTTGTTTTAGAGAGTGCAGGAGAAACTGAATAGGGGTACACTCACCAGTAGTAGTAGAAACCAAAACTCTGTCCTAGCTCCTGCACTTCACAGTACACTCTGTCGTCTCCCCTCTCAGTTCTCAGTTCATTACCTACTCTACTACCATCCTTAGAGCATCAATGAGCTTGGTTCTAGAATTCTTACCTAAAAACCACCATTTCCTGTTTCTCCTGTAACCAGACTCTTCACCTTCAAAATACCCGAGTGAATAGACAATAATATCACTCTTTCTGCATCTTCCCTCAGAATTTACTATTACTTCAAGACATCTTTAAAAAATCCCCATTATTTTTTCCTGAAAAACAGAATATCATCAACCAAATTGTACTTAATTGCACAAGGAAAGAAAAATGGGGCTTTCTCACTTTTTAAAGTGTGTGCCATCTGAATTCATTGGTGAATCAAGTTGGCAGGCTTTGGAGTGGATGGTACTTTTAGACAAAGTCTTTGATAAATTTTTTATTCATATTTTCTTAAATTAGAAGTAACGCCTTGAGTTTCCCATTTTAGTCCACCCCACCCACTAACCCTCACGCAGATTTTCCACCCCTGAGAAACTCAAGTAGAAATAAGCTAAAAGGGGACTTCATTGGAAACATGTTCTACTGGACACTCGATCTAAAACCAGGAATTCAATGCTGCCCCTTCTCATCTTCCTCAGAAGAAAATTGTCACTGGAAGCTTCAGGAAAAAGTATGGGTGGTTCCCTCCCCCACCTTACCCGAGTTCAGATTAGAGTTTGGGGGAGAGGGTGTGTGTTTGTTTTTTGAGAGCCTAGACAGGCTTGAATCATGTTTTAACCTCTTGGGCCACATGTTGTGGCCAGGAATAAGATGCATAACTGACCACGTCTGGATTAGGAAATCTACCCTCTGGATATTGGAGACATCAAAAGTTGGTCAGCTGCCTGTGGGTCTTCACCAAATGGAAATACTTCACAGTTTCACTCAATATATGAAAATGGAGTGATATTTCAGAGTCACTTCTAAATCATTGAAGAGAGAACTAAATTTTCCTAGCTTCATGATTGCTGCAGCATCTAAGTAAGTGATGCTTGCTCATAACCCATGACTCGCTCACCTGGCATAGGATTCTAACAACAGCATGAATGCCATTAGTATTAGTCTAATTCCACCCAGAAAGGTCAAGCTGAAGCACCAAGGAACCCACAGTGTTGGATAACATTGGTTTCTCCCTCACAAGAAGGAGCTTAGGTGAGTTATACCCATCACAGTGCTCTCAAGGCACTCCCACTCCTCTGTGTTTAACATTTTCTTTGTGCTCTGTTTCCCCTGTTGCCCTGTTAATCATTTATATCCCCAAATCAGACCCTGTGACTTGTAAGGTCAGATTTTTCTCTAAGGACTCTGGACTTTTTATTTGTAAGTGAAATACTGCTTTTCTCTTTCTTTTATGTCCTTTGCATAGTTTACTTTAGAGCAATGTCCTTTTAGTATAGACACAGGGAGACAGTTAATGCTATGCTTTTGTAGCTTGGGAGTTAATTAACTCCAAATAATATTCACTCCTGTGCATCTGTCCTATACACTCGACTTAAGCTTCAGTTTCCCTTAGTTACTAGCAACCCAAAGAAGGGTCTCAACGAAAGGACTTGGATGGACCCGGGGAAAGCTGTGAGCCACCCTGGCTGGCATCGAAAAGGGACAGATCAACCACCATAAAACTTAAATTAAGAGCACAGTCATGGACAATTTCTGTCATGACCCAAAGAGAAGCAACTGGATAAAGAACCCGCTGGGGTTAGGAAAGACGAACCTGGCCTGAGATCCATAGTCTGGGTCTATAACAAGATGTGCTCAGAAGAGCCACATTTTAGGCTTGATATATCTCTTACTGTGTCCATGCAAAATGATTAAAATATTATTAAGAAGTAAATTTAAGATGGCCATTTAAACGGATATGGACTAAGGAAAGGAGAAATATGCCTAGTTGGTAATCTTTCGTTGGGTGGATCTCTGTGTAGGTTGAGAAGTCATCCTAGACAAGCTTCCCCTGAGGGAAAGACTTTACATCTGTTGATTGTGCAACCAAGCCTACATGTAATTGCTATCCCAACCCTTGATGATTTCTCTGTAACTCTCCCCCCGGGGCTTGTGGGGAGACTAAAAGGAGAGGGACTAGAATAGGAGACCAGAATATGGGAAAGAAGAGATGGGATGCGGGCAATGGGTAAGACCGGAAGGAGGCAGAAGAATCTAGATGGGAATAAACAGTGACTGACCACGAACCAGCCTGCCCCCACCCCCACCCCATTTCCTCCCTCATTTAGTCCATCGCCATCTACCATACAGGGTGAGGGAAGCAGCTCCTGACCACCTGATGCACATGGTGAGCACCACACTTTTGAACGCACCCCACTGGGCTTCTTTTTCATTTCTGTCAGCCATTCTCACTGCCATCTCCTGAACATCAGCCTCCGGAATTCCCTTTAAACTCATTTTACTTTGCTATTGCTCCTTTGCCTCTTATTTGCTAAGTGCTTAATTTTACAGCATTAAGTTCATTCTGAGTTGTTTTTTTTTTATGTAGGAGTACCGCTATTTATTCAGCCACTGATTAGCTGATTGAATTGGGCATGAACGCCACCTTACTTTTTTTTTTAAATTTTTTATAATTTTATTTACTGAATCACCGTGAGAGCAGTTAAAAAGCTTTCGGGTCTAAGTCTCGGTCATACAATGAAACTCCCGTACCTTCACCAGTGCCCATTCTCCACCAACAAAAACTCAAGTATATCCCCATCCCACACCCTCCCCCTACCTGTGGGGCAGATGATTTCCACATTACTCTCTCTCTACTTTGATCACATTCAATATTTTGACACCAGACCCACCATTATTATTTGGGATTTTACCCCAACATTCAGATCTGCTGAAAAGGCAGTAGTAGATAATTTGTTTTCTATTACTGGTTATGAATAACATATGATGTCGCATGGCTGCAGTAGTGGCTGCGTGATTTTGAAATTCTGAAATTTTAACACTTAAATCTGGAGGGATTTCTGCCAAAACCTGCTGGGTTCCGGGATTTGCTCCTGGGTCTATGGGATCATGGCTGTTAAGCAGCTTGATCAGGAGCCAGAAAGGCCGTTCGTGGGCAATGACTTGGGGTCTCATTCGGGTGGGGAGGACAAGACTGGCTCCACCCCCATCCCGTGAGGCCCAAAATGTCTCATCACTGCAGGCCCAAACCTGACTGTCCAATGGCCTCTGGAGGATGAGGGTCACCGAGCTGCCAAGGAGAAGCAGGCGGAGGGACAATGCCCTTTCCCCCCTGGGGTGGCTCGGCCACAGTAACCTACTATGTGGTCCGGACACATTTCTGCCAAAAGCCACTGGGTTTCGAGATTTGTTTCTGTGTCTCTGGGATCATGGCCGTTAAGCGGCTTGATCAGGAGCCAGAGAGGCCATTCGTGGGCGATGACTTGGGGTCTCATTGGGGTGGGGAGGACAGGACCGGCTCCGCCCCCATCCCGTGAGGCCCTGCATGTCTCGTCACTGCGGGCCCAAACCTGACTGTCCATTGGCCTCTGGAGGATGGTGGCCACCGGGCCGACAGGGGGAACAGGCCAAGGCACAAAACCTATTCCCACCTGGTTTGGCCCAGCACCGGTAACCTACTGCAGGAACCGGACGCATTTCTGCCAAAAGCCATTGGGTTTCGAGATTTATTTCTGAGTCTCTGGGATCATGGCCATGAAGCAGTTCAATCAGGAACCAGAGAGGCCATGCCTCCAATTACATAGCTGAGCCTGAGGTAGTTTTTGGGTGTGTCTCCCACATACCTAACTTTTTGCCATTTACTTTCTTGGTAAACTTTGCCTCAAGTTTTTGGGGTCTGGCCAAAGGCACAGCAGCAATTTTGGGGTATCTGGAAGTCTGAAGGCGCCATCAGGCTGCTGATGCACTCGCCTCACAGGTACAGATTGACCTGCTGGTGGCACCATACTCTCTCATTCTGAGTTTTAAGCCTTCGATTTTCTTTGGGTTATTTTTCTAACATTAGCATTTTACATGACAAAAAATATTAATCTAAACATGATTGTGTTTAACAGTTAGATCATTTTTTTGTTTATGGAAATGTAATATTCTCAACATTTTATTCATTTTTTCACATTTAGGCTTATATTTTTTGTGTTATAAACCAAACTATAAAAATCATTAAGCAAAACCTTTTTTTCATATTAAAAAGAATCTGGAGAGATTTCAGAAGTCACGTAACTTTTTTAAATTATACCTTGTTGGGGCTGGAGTGATAGTATAGCAGGTAGGTCGTTTGCCTTGCATGCGGCCGACCTGGGTTTGATGCCCAGCATCCCATATGGTCCCCCAAACACCGGTAGGAGTAATTCGTGAGTGGAAAGCCAGGAGTAACCTCTGTGCATCGCAGGGTGTGGTGCAAAAATAAATAATATAAAATTATACCTAGGTAGAAATGATCGATAAAGTCAAATTGATAAAGCTTTTTCCTTACCCTTCTGCTGTTTGAAGTTAGATTTTTTTAACGGTTGGGGGTTTTTGACCATGTTGATTGAGGTATTGTGATTTACCATGCTGTTAATTATCCTTTCACGTGCGCCTCATTTCCACCTCACACCCATCACTGAAGTGTGGCCCAAGGCCCCCTCCCAGCCACCACCCTTTGCTCAGCTCTGTAGACAAAATATCCAGTTCTGATGCCTTAGGCCATCTGTTTTCCCTCACTATGTTTCTTTATATCCTATATCCTACTCTGTTAATTGAGCCAATAAATTGATCTTGATCACTTGATATCCCTTTACTCATCGATTTGCTTGAGCAGGTGCCAGTAATGTCTCCATTTGTCCCTGTCGGGTGCTGGTGTAGCCCAGTGGCATCTGCTCTCTACAGGAACACAAAGAGCCTCAAACTGTTGGTTCAGGATCTTGACAAAGAAGTCTGACCATCTCATAGGTGGGTGGCCACATATTCTTATGACGTCACCTGGAATCCAGTGGGTAACAGCTCTAACCCAGCGGTTATCTTCAAATCACATTATTTATCTAGACCATCTGATTTTTCAATGCCTTGGCAAACGAGACAGCATCTCTGATTCTCCATCATCGACAGAGCTCGGAACTCCGGATTCCTTCTCTCACTTGAGTGAAGCGTGATACTCCAAGCATTCCTCTTTGGCTGACCCAAATAGCATTCTCATCCTGTTTTCATAGGGCCCAGGTCTCTGAGGCGTATGTTAGTACAAGGAGAAAGGTGGAGTTGAAAAGATGTACCTGGAGCTGTAGATTCTTCATCCTCTTAGCTATTTCTTTGATGCTCTTGAAGGCGTTCCACACTGCTCCCTTCCTCCTGTGTAGCTCAGGTGCCAGGTCGTTTATCATGTTGAGTTCTCAACCTACATACACATAACTGCTGCATTTGGAGATGTTCATTCCGTTGAGAGCAGATGGAATGTCAGGAATGAGTCCGTTTTTCATAAACATTGTCTTCATGAGATTCAGCTGCAGTCCAATCTTTCCACACTCACGGTCGAAGTTGTCTGGCATTTGTGCTGCTTGGCTAATGTTTGGTGCTATTAGAACAATGTCATCAGTGAAGCAGAGGTGGTGTAGTTGCTGACTGTATATCTTCACTCCTATTCCTTCTCATTCCATTCGTTGCATGATGTTCTCTAGGTTGGTACTAAAGTGTTTCGGTGAAATAGTATTGCCCTGCCGAACCCCTCTCTTATGTCAATAATCACTTTCTTGGTGAATCCATAATACAGCTCACGAAGGATCCTGATGTACTGAGTTTGAATGCCCTATTTGTCTAGGGCTTTGATGACCGCTTTAGTCTCAACAGAATCAAAGGCCTTTAAATCAATGAACGTTAGACACAGTGGCATCTTGAACTCCCGAAAAATCTCAATGAGCTTGGTCATCTTGTGGATGTGGACAATCATGCTGAATCCTTTTCAGAACCCGGCTTGCTCACATGGTTGTCCTTCATATAGTGTTCTGCCAATCCTATTCAGGATGATTCAAGTGAACAGCTTCTAGACAACAGACAACAGGCAGATCGGGTGATAGTTGCCAATGTCATGGATGTCTTCCTTCTTGTACAGTAGAACAGTCCTGCTGGTTTTCCATTGGGACAGAACTTTGCATTCAGATAGACAGCGTGTGAAGAGCCGAGCCAGTGTGCTGATGAGCACTGATGGCAGGTTCTTCAGGTGTTCGGGTCTGACCTTGTCTGGGCAGGTTGCTGTTAGTTTCTTTACCAATGAAATGGCGTGTCGGATTTTGGAAGTAGAACGTTGGGAACAATATATCCATCCTGCGAAATTTGGTATGTTGGCAGGTAGATGTGGCTCTCGAAGAGATCCAAGTAGAAGTCATGGATAATCTTCTCTATTGCCCTTCTGGAAGATGTGATAGATCCATCAGGATATCGGAGGGCAGTCATCTCGGTCTTGTAGTTGGTGAAGGACAGGTGGACTTGCAGATGCTTTTCCCGGCTTCTGCCACATCAGCCAGCACTGCTGCTCGTCTCTCTTTGAGGTCTTCCTTGATCGCTTCTCTGCACTGCTTTTGAGCTCGGACGTTAGCTTGTGGTTGCCTGAGGCTCACGCCAAGCCATGTTGGTGAATGAGCTTGAGAGTTTCCGAAGACAGGCATCTTTTTGTGGCTTTCTCTCTCTTGGCATTCCTCGCACAATCATGGAGGTGCTGAACCAGTCAATCATATTCTTCATCAATATCGTCAAGGATGGCATCTTCCCATGTTGCCGCAATAGTGCCAAAGAGCTCCCAGTTGTTCTGGGAGTTCTCTTCTTAAACTTTGCATCCTTTTCTCCCTGCTCTGTGAAGTAGAATTTTGCATGAAGGAGACAGTGGTCTGATCCTGTTTGGAATTTTGGGACAACAGTAACATTGATCAGACAGAACCATCCATTGAATATGATGTGGTCAATTTCGTTTGTGGAACTGTCCACTGGGAGACTCCCATGTCCAACGTTTAGATTTGGCCTTCTGGAACTGTGAGTTACCATGGATGGTTTTGGTCGACATGATGAACTCAGACAGTCTCTCACCCTGTTCGTTCCATTCTAGGCCATGAATCCTGATGTGGTGTTCTTTGGGCGATCTTCTTGGTCCTAGCTTGGCATTAAAATCACTGACAATGATCTTGTAGAGGGTGTGGTCTTCATTATAGAACCTGTCCAGCTTCTTGTAGAATTTCTCAATTTCTTCTTCATCATACTTGGATATGGGTGCGTAGACAACAAAGATAGAAACTGCCGGCTGTGAGCCACATCTATTCAAGCATAAGCATCCGATTCAGGATGTTAGGCATTTAAATGAATCAATGCTCATGGCCAAGTTCATATTGACAAGGACACCGACACCACCAATGCCTCTTTTGTAGCATGCTCCAAGGAGCAGTTCTTCTCTAGTGTCAAAAGTGGCGTGATGTGGTTGATGTCTTCTTGTCTCGGTCAGACCAATGATGTTGTACTTGATCTTCTGCACTTGCACTATCAGGCCCTTGATGGATGCTTCCAATGCCAGCATACGTGCGTTGAAAGTACAGAGAGTCATTTTAGTCCTTCATTTTGGCAGCCTAGTTCAGTCCTGAGATTTTATCAGCCTTTCCTTGCTCATCCTTCTTAACGCTGCCGTATTGGGGGGCTCTTTCAAGGTCAGGGGAATGAGGCTTATTGTTTTTACTGTTTTTGGCATATCGAATACACCACAGGTAGCTTGCCAGGCTCTGCCGTGTGGGCAGGATATTCTCAGTAGCTTGCCGGGCTCTCCGAAAGGGATGGAAGCTTTTAGGGCGGCCTCTAATCACCCTTATAGATGTTCCCATGGTCCACATCATATTTGAATCCCATCAAATATGGTGTGGTAATCTTGGAAGATGGGTATTAAGTGGCCTTGGGATCCGAAAAGTGGCCTGGAGTGTGGTGGCAGCTGGATAGTGGAGGTTGGCCGATGAGGTATTTATCTGGCACTGGCAGGATGGGGCTTCTGGATGTGATCGGTGGATCACCAGAGTTTGGTGGAAGCAGGCAGAGGATCTCTGTTTCCGGGTCCCATTGATCCTGGAGTCCAAGGTCACAAAGTTCCACTTACTGGTTCTATGGGTCTTCTCTCAAGCGTGAGGCTTGGCCCAAGCATCCAGAAAGTGGCCTGGAGCACGGCGGCAGCTGGATAGTGGAGGTAGAGGTTCTATCCTAATATTCAAGCTAGGTCCTTTCTGGCACAGAGAGTTGAAATTTACATTTACCTCTTCTTATTTACATTTACCTCTTCTTATTTCTATTTTATTTTATCTTTATCTTATGTGTATATGTATTTATTGGGAGCCCTCCCAAGCAGTACTCAGGGTGTTTAAGAGCCAGCCCTGCAAGTGATTCATTGCAAGGGCCTGACATTTCAGTGCTGTTCTGGCCCTGTGGTGCCCAGCATACCCAGCCCACTGCAGAGGTGTGGGGCGAGGGGGAAGGGGGTGGTGGTGAAGAGGTTCCAAGTCTGTGCCAGGTGATGCTCGGGGTCCAGGTGGTATCTAGAATCAAATCTGTCAGGTGTATGTGCTCTAACCACAGTACTTTCTCCCAGTCTCCATGTTTAGTACTTTTGTTTTACTCTGTAAATCTCTTGCCTTCATCTGGAATTGACTTTTGGCATAGGAGTCATATTTTCCCTGTTGTAATAGTAACCTAACTGTTCATAACATTTTTTTCTGCAACCTTTCTCATGGGCAAAACCAAGAAGTGCTGAATGTTTAATAAATGCATGTTCATCCAAGAATAATGGTAAAGGAAAGAAAAAAATATTGAGATTTGTTCTTTTACTGAGCTGTCAAATTCACAGGTACAAACTCGATTGTCATGGGTTCCGGTTCTACAAGTACCGCTCTTCCTCCTATTTCTCAATTGTGATCGTGTCAAAAGCCAAAGATGTTTCCTTGGTGATGAATTCCTTTTCGTGGCAGCTGAGGAGGACAAAGTAGGGAGGGGGTGTGTCACTCCGAGCCTTGGTCATTCTACTTGTGCCAGACATTTATTAGTGCCCTCGGCGCCTTCCGGGAGAGCTTGGCACCTTCCTCCGTGGGTGCTGCGGGCACCGGGCACCGAGCGGGGCTGTGGTTGGCTCTGGCCCCGCCCAATCCCGGCCCGCTACCTCACGGCACGCTCCAGGTGGCCGGCTAATCACCGGGCCGCTTGTTGGCACCGGCCGGTCACCAACTGCTGCAGAGTGCCAGGGGACCCTAGCAACGCTCGGAGGCTCTTGATCGCGGTGGGAAGCCTGTGAGGCCGGCTGGCGGCGGAGGAGCCCGCCTGCGCCCCGGGCACTCGGGATGGACACCCCTGCGGCTGAAGAGGCCCCGGAGAAGCCGGAGGACGCGCCGGAGCCGGAGCCGGGGCCCGAGGTGCGGGAAGAGCAGGCGCTGCACGGCTTGAAGGAGGCCCTGGCCAACCTCCGCGGCCTGAGCGAGGAGGAGAAGGGCGAGAAGGCCCTGCTGTGCTCGCGCATCCACGAGCAGTCGCAGCTCATCTGCATCCTGAAGCGGCGGGCGGACGAGGCCCTGGAGCGCTGCCGGGCGCTGGAGCTGCTCAACGCCGAGCTGGAGGAGCAGCGCGCGCGGGACGCCGAGCGCCTGCGGAGCCAGGGCCAGCACGCCCGGAGGCTGGAGGAGCGCTTCCGCGCCCTGGCGCGCAACCACGAGGCGATGCTCCGCTTCAAGGACGAGCACAAGAGCCAGAACGCCCAGCTGCGGGAGGAGAACGAGAAGCTGAGGCTGGAGAACGAGACGCTCTTCAGCCCGGCCCTGCGGGAGCAGGAGGCCCGGGTGGCGCAGCTCACGGCGCACAGCGAGGCCCTGGGCCGCGAGTTGCGGGAGCTGCAGGAGGAGCGCGTGCAGGAGGCGCGCGCCGCGCACAGCCGCGAGCAGGAGCTCCGGGCCCTGAACCACCGCGACGCCGAGCAGCTCCGCGGCCAGCTGCAGAGCCTCCAGCTGCAGCACCAGCAGGCCGTGGAGCAGATGGCCGAGGCGCAGCAGGCCCAGCGCAGCCTGAGCCAGCAGCTGCAGGACAGGCTGCAGAGCGCCGCGCGCGAGAAGGAGGAGCTGCTGGCGCTGTGCACCGAGAGGGGCCAGGCTCTGCAGAGCCAGCAGGCCGAGACCCGCCAGCTGCAGGACGAGCTGCAGGCGGCCGACGCGGCCCGGAGGCGGGCGCTGGAGCGCTTCGAGCTCGAGGCCGCCGCGGTGGACGGCAGCCTGCGGGTGCAGGAGCTGCAGCGCAAGGTGGAGATGCTGCAGCAGGCGTATGACGAGCTCAGGCTGCAGTCCGAAGCCTTCCGCAAGCACAGCCTGGATCTCCTGAGCAAGGAGCGAGAGCTCAATGCCAAACTCCGGCATCTCTTCCCCTAAGGAGGGGTCTCCAGCCTCCAGTTCAAAACCCCTGTTTGTCTCTCTGCATCGAAAGGAAAGGCGGCGTTCCATTCATATGTACGCTTCGAAGCACAGTACGGCTAGAAAAGCTGCTGCATAAAGCTTTTATAACAGTGATATAACATCAGTGTTATAAAGGGTTTTTTTTATTCCTACCACCTAGAATGCATCACCCAGATTTCTTTGTTGTGCCTTGAAATCTCCGTAAATTAGATATCAGTAAAGTATCTTCACCTCTTCCATTACATTATTCATTCTCAGCTTCTAATATCTTCATACATCCTAAAGATTTTTTTAAAATTAAAAGCTCCTATGATTTAAGAGAATTCTAAAAATACTTTTTAATGTTGTGAACAATTAGGAGAATAAGTATCTTGTAGCTAGATGAGATTGTAAGTTGTTAGTCATCAATACCCTTGCTAGCAAGGATAACTTGCAGGAAAAAAAGCATTTTGCAACTGGCCAAGAAACTGTTTCACCTGTTTTGCCACAGTATCTTTTTTTATTTTGTTTCATTTTATTTATACTTGCTTAGAAAACAAAGCCAAAACAAAGATCTATAAATTCTAAAGAATTCTATAAATTCCAAAGCAAACATTTCTTACAAGAAATAAGATTTAAATAAGTGAAATCAACCAGCTTTTATTTTTCTTGCACTCTTAGATCACACTTGGTTTTCTTGGTTTTTCTTCTTAAGAACAACACTTAAACGTGCAAATATCAGTAGTTTTATTGAATATTTCACAATTTGCTGAATGGACCAAATGCCCTGATTCAACAAGTAATCAGTAACAGGGTAACAAATCATAGCTGGGTATGATCCATATAGCAGTTCATAGTAAATGATTTTATTGATACCTTCTTACAAGTAATTTTTCCTCTCTGAAAAACTCTGAGAGGAATATTTACTTAGCAGGATTTTTGTCAGAATGCCTAATTAAATCATTACAACACTGCAATAGTTATCAAATTGTATATTTATATAAAGAGGCTACTTTAAAAGTATCTTTTTCATTTCCTTATTTTGGTGTCTCGTTATTACATAAACATTATTATGAGTACCTTAAAATAGATTATAATGATGTATTTATTTCATCCATTTCGGTGCCAAGAATGCCAATAGTTACATAATAATTTATTAAAAAGTGTCACTGGGGGTGCTAGATTAGCTGAGGAGCTGGAGCACATGCCTTGCATGCTTGAAACATCAACACTGAGTGGTTCCCCACAGCCCTGCAATTGGGAATGACTCTGGTGCTCCCAGCACCACTTACACACCATCAGGCCTGCAGCCAAGCTGAGTAGCACTGCAGCCAGTGGCTCTGGGCCCCAGCTCTACTGCCAAAGCCCCTCCAAAACATATATTTAAAATCACTCATTTTCTTTTTAATAATTCAAGCAAGTGGCTCTCACCTTGCCTCACACAATTTTTAAACCTATTCCCTCCCAAGTCTATTAATATTCTGGTGTTAAATATAAATTTTCTCTTATTAAATTAGGAACTACATTGCTGAACTGAAAGAAAATTGGTTTTTGTTTGTTTGGGGGCCACACCCAGTGGCCTAGAGTGCTCTATGCAGAGGGACCACCCCTGGCCGGCTCAGGCCACAGGTAGTGTCACAGAGGGGACCAGGCTTGGCTGTGTAAGGTAGGCCCTTGTCTACTCTGGCCCAGATTTACAACTTTATTTGACATTGTGAAAAACTAAGAATATAGGAACAAATATTTTGGCTTTTTTTAGGTTAATCATTTTTAGATCATTACTTTATTAACTCTATACTCTTTATCATTGTTTTGAAGCACTTTGAATTTTTTAAATTTTAATCCAGGACTTCTTTACTATTCAAAAAGGTAATTATTTTACTTCTAGTTCAAAGAAGAAACATTATTTACTTTCATTATTTCAAATTAGCAACATTTAATTTGCTGAGGCTACTTGGTCACTGGCAGAAACTGGGACTTCCATGATAATACCACATTTTTATTGTCTACAGAGTGCTAAGCTCTGGGAAGAGGCATTGAAATTAAGCATGATGTGTGTTTTCTTCCCCGGAAGAGTTTTCACACTAAGATAAAAAAGGAGTTGGAATGCAATGTGATGTACTTCCACAGTGTGTTACGATACTTGTGCAGGCTTACACACACACACACACACACACACACACACACACACACACACCCCTCAACATCTGCCTAAGAGTAAAGGTTGGGAAGTATGGAGATAATATGGAATATTGTCAGTGATATTTAATTGAGAAACTGATGTACAAACTTGTTTTTAGTTTGTAGAATTAATCATAGTAAAAGGGAGACATACTTGCAACAGAATCTATATAAAGGGCTTTCTAATTTTTTATTTCTTGGAGGGCATGTTTGGGGTCATACCTGAAGGTGCCCCTAGGCTACTTCCTGCTCAGGAGGCCATGTGGTGCCCATGTTAAAGGGGGTCAGCAGCATGCAAGGCAAGCACTTGAATATCTGCATTACCTCGATGACTCCTAAAGGCTTATCTTTGTTTTATTTTTAGCATAAACATAAATATTTTGCTAAAGATTATTGTGCAGAATGAAATGAACACACCTAAATTCAAAGCCTGAGTTTGACATTCTTGAACTTCTTTTGTTTTGAAAGTATTATTAAGAATTAGATGTCTTTATTTTTTTTAATTTTTATTAGTGAAACACCACGAGGTACAGTTATAGACTTACAAATTTTTGTGCTTGGGTTTCAGTTATACAATGATCCAGTACCTATCCCTCCACCAGTGCCCATTCTCCACCACCACTGATCCCAGTATCCCTCCCACCCCCCATTCCCCCAATCCCACCCTGCCTCTGTGGCAGGGCATTCCCTTTTGTTCTCTCTTTCCTTTTGGGTGCTGTGGTTTGCAAAAGAGGAACTGAGCAGCAATACATGTTCAGTCAGAATTAGACATCTTTAAAGAACCAGTTATAGGTTGAGTATTTAGGTATCATGATTCACAATGAATGTTCTTCAGGCATACAATGTTCATGTATCAACCTCACCACCAGGATCTCTGCCAATTCTCAAAACACTCAGTCTGCCATGACAGGCACATTTTTTGTTTTATTATTGTGATTTGTGCTTTCTGCCTACCAGTATTGTTCCATTAGATCAACACATGTTTCACACCTCTGCACCACCACAGTAAGGTAAAGGTAAGGTAAAGGCCCTCCTGTTGATCGTCGATTTGCTCGAGCGGGCCCAGTAACGTCTCCATTGGAGACTTTGTTGTTACTGTGTTTGGCATATCGAATACTCTCGGTAGCTTGCCGGGCTCTCTGAGAGGGGCGGAGGAATCGAACTCGGGTCGGCCATGTTGGCCGCTTGTAAGGCGAACGCCCTACCGCTGTGCTATCGCTCCAGCCCTAAGTCTCCAATGGAGACGTTACTGAGCCCGCTGGAGTGCACCACCACAGTAGTGCCCCAAAATATTTGTAAATATCCTAAGGAGATCTTAAGTAGCATGGAGAAAGTGTGCTCTATGCAATAGAATACAGAGAACTTCAAAATTTATATGTACATTGTGGGGTAAGGGTATTGAGGTGAGCAGAGTAAAGAAAAAAAAACAAGCTTACAAGCTTACAAGCCCTGCTCCTCTCTGTGCCCATTTAGGATTGGGAGCTAGGGGGTCTGATAACTGGGGATGTCAGAGACTTTACCCTATACCTCCCACCCCCAGTCTTCCTCCACAATCACCTACATACCTGTTAAAGCCCACTCCAAGCCCTGGCCAGGTGGTCTCTCTGGCTCTTATTTTGTTCTCAAAGGAACAGAGAGAGAGCAAAACAGGGAGGACACTTGCCTTGCATGCAGCTGACCTAGGTTCCCTTCCTGGCATCCCACATGGTCCCCCAAGCACCACCAGGAGTAATTACTGAGTGAAGAGCCAGGAGTAACCCCTGAGTATAATTCCTGCATGCCCACCCCCACCACACACACTAAAAAAATAACTGGAATTTTAGGGCTGGAGAGATAGTACATAGGCTAGAGTACTTGCCTTCCACTTACCTGACCTAGATTCGATCCCCCACATACCATGTTGTCCCAAGTAAAAGTGACCCCTGAGCGTTTCCAGGAGTATTTCTGAGCACAGAGCTAGAAGTAAACCCTGAAAACTGCCAGGTATGGCTCCCCAGAACCAAAGATCACACTGGAGAATGTGTCTTAGGTTGAACAATATTCAATTTCCATTTTGTAAGTCACACATAATGAGATGGGCAATTTCATGAAGTTCACTCCAATGATAGATAACTGAAAGGGAATATGAGACATTCTGGCCCAGCAGAATGCTTAGAAAACAACTGCTCTAGAAAATATATTACAACTCAAGACTAAAGAAGGAAGAGAAGGGTCAGGGATGGGACTCGTTCATAGTTTGTACCACCTCAGGCTCATCCCGTGTTACCACAATTAGAAAGTGCCCCTATTAGGCAAAGTGCTTTTCATTAAAACTCACATCAACTTCACAAGGGAGGTTTATTGTAATTTTTCTTCTTTTACTATCTCAACAGTCTAATTGTCTAAAATTAATTGTCTAAAATTGTGACCCACATTTTTATGTCATACTGGTTGCTGCGAATTATGCAGCTGGCCTGCTTTTGGACTCTGAAACAATTTTTCCACCCCACTATGAACCAGTTTATGCTAAATAGTCTCAAAAAGGTATTTTTCCACGCTGTATTTATATATTGTGTAAGTATTGTATAAGGCTTCTATTGTATTCACCTCTTACAGAGCAATGCGTTTTAGGTATTGTGAGAGCTGGTCTGTATTGTTATTGTGCTTATCATTTGGCGTGGGAGGGGGCTTGGGGAATAGGGATGATGAAACACAAATTGGCAATTTCTGAACAACTTCCCTTGAGAGGAATTTAAAGGGGAGGGGGAACAATACCTAAATCGGACTTTGGCTTCTCATGAATTTTCTTGCAACACCTACAAGCAACCTCTAACAAATGTCAAGAAAACAGATTCTAAGACCAAATGCATGGATAGAGTTGTGCCTCTTAAAAGTATGATCTGTTTTTTGTTTTTATGTTTATTTGGGCCACACCTTTCAATGCTCAGAGCTTACTCCTGGAGCTATGTTCAGAGATCACTCCTGGTCCGGCTTGGGGGACCATTTGTGGTGCTGGGAATCGAACCTGGGTTGGTTGCATGCAAAGCAAGCACCCTATCCAGTGCATTATCTCTATAGTCTGGTGTGATTTTTTTTGATACCCAATCTGTATACCCTGCTTTGTACCTTTACGGCACTTGCTTGGCCTTCCTACCTCTCCCCACCCGACAAAAAATCATGAAAAAGTGCTAGGAAAGAAAGAGCTACAGGAAAAGTAAACTGATGTTCTCACAATACCGACTGCTTCAATTAGAATTCAGGTTAATGTGTTTTTAGTAAAGTATTATTCAAAAATCTCTTTCTCCCCAAATCCATGTGAAAACTTTAAGAACATCATTTGAAGGCGTACCTGCTCAGGTGCTTGCTATTCCACCTCTCACTGACTGGTGTGATTGCGTCAGGATAGGTAGGATTCTCGGCTCTCAGTAGGACCTGACTAAGTGAACTGAACAAACTTGGAGATATTACCTTTGGGCACATGGAAAAAGGGAAACGACCATTAACACTAACTTCTCTCATAAAGCTCAAACCCGCCCCTCAGGGGACTTGTCTTCTGCTGTCATCAACCAAAATTTGATTCTTAAAAAAAAGAAGTCCTCAAGCAAGAGTCTTCATGGGGAAAACCATCTTTTTCCATAGTTGGCCACTAAAACCAATCAGGATTTAACCTGGCTGGGAGTGAGACAGTCTATGTTACCTAACTAATACGTCTCTCTCTATAGCCTCTCTCTCTCTCTCTCTTTCTCTCTCTCTCACACACACACACACATGTTTATATATATTTATGTATATATATGTTTATATATATTCACGTTTATGTGTGTATGTTTATATATACACATATACGTTTATATATACACACATGTTTCATGTGTGTGTGGGAGAGAGAGAGAGAGGTCGGGTGGAAGAGGGAATGAGATGAAAAGGATTATCGAAGGCAGAGATCTGCCAGCAAGGATGAAGTGGGTAGGAGTTTGGGTGGGCCCCAAACATAACTCCAGTACCATATCTACTTAAGAATCTTTTATAAATCATTTATTTGGAGGTCAGAACAGTACAGTGGGCAGGGCATATGAGGCCACCTGGGTTCGATTCCCAGCATTCCATACAGTCTGCCGAGCACTGTCAGGAGTGATTCCTGAGTGCAAATCCAGGAGTAGCACCTGAGCATCTTTGGGTGTGGCACCCGAACAAGAAAATATCACTGTCACTGTCACTGTCCTCCCACTATTCATCGATTTGCTCGAGAAGGCCCAGTAACATCTCCATTGTGATACTTGTTGTTACTGTGTTTGGCATATCGAATACGTCACAGGTAGCTTGCCAGGCTTTGCCATGTGGGTGAGATATTCTCGGTAGCTTGCTGGGCTCTTCGAGAGGGGCAGAGGAATCAAACCTGGGTTGGCTGATTTGGCCGCATGCAAGGCAAACGTCTTACCCACTGTGCTATCGCTCCAGCCCAAACAAAAAAAAATAAATATAAATAATTCATTCATCTCCTTAAAGACAAATATTATAGTACAAGCACTAAACCAACAGTTATTAAATTTAGAACTATATAAGCGAGTTTCCCTACTTGTTTTATCCTCTCCAAAACCATCTGAGTATTAAACAGAGAAAACTAGCCCAAAGGATTTCCCTTGAACACAGCTTCCGGGTCATTCACAGGGCTCCTGTTTCAATCCTTTCATTCCCTTGATCCACAAAGTGACTGTTCTTAGCTATTTTTTTTAAGACCTCTAGTTACATTTTATTTATTTATTTATTTATTTTGCTTTTTGGGTCACACCCAGCGATGCTCAGGGGTTACTCCTGGCTCTGCACTCAGGAAATACACCAAGCAGTGCTTGGGGACCATATGGGATACTGGGAATCGAACCCGGGTCAGCCGCATGCAAGGCAAAGGCACTACCCACTGTGCTATCGCTCCAGCCCCAACTAATTGCCAGACTATTTAATGATCTGAAACCCTCTTATTTTTACTTGTCTGAAATAATTTTCTCTTGATGTTTAGGATTATTCAATACAACACTGTAATAAAAAATAGATTAGAAATAATTACATACCATTAATACAGAGCTGATTAAACTATGGGCTCTTTATACCTTGGAATACTTTGTATAATTTTTTTTAAATTTTGGGTTCACACCTAGGACTGAAGCGATAGCACAGCAGTAGGGTGCTTGCTTGCACGCAGCTGGCCCGGCTGAGCCGGGTTTGATTCCTCCGCTCCTCTCGGAGAGCCTGGCAAGCTACCGAGAGTATTTCGCCCGCACAGCAAAGCCTGGCAAGCTCCCCATGACATATTCAATATGCCAAACACAGTAACAACAAGTCTCATGATGGAGACGTTATTGAGCCCGCGCAAGGAAATCGATGAATAATGGGAGGACTGTGACTGTGACCGGGGTTCACACCCAGCAATGTTCAGGAATTACTCCTGGCTCTGTGCTCAGGGACAATGTTTAGGGATTGCTCCTGGCTCTGGCAGCATTCAGGGATGCTTTGTGATGCCAGGAATTAAACCTGGCTCAGCTAGGTTCAGGCAAGTGCATTACTTGCTGTACTATCTCTCTGACCTGCTGTACTATCTCTCTGACCCCTGAAATACATTGCAAATATTTAAAGCTAAGGGTGGAGGGGATTGTTTATGTACTAACCTACTACATCTCCATATTATATATAGGGAAAAAATTAGGGCACAAATAATATCTTTGGTATAGTCTTCTGTGTAATGGGGAGGGGAATAAGAAAGAAAGCATTCATATGTATAAGAAACTGAGAAAAAGCAAAAACTAATAAAAACTATTATTGGTATGGAGGGGTGTGGTGATGGATGATCAAAGAACTTGGAAGGAGACTTGGCAATGTATGGCACTTTATGCAATTTCTGTGTAGATGATTCCAAAAGCCGACATATTTGCCTGTCTTCTAGAACTGAATCCACAGTATATGATATCAGGAGCCCAATGTGGCTTGACAGATATGGTCAGACCACTGAGCCACTGCTTTCAAGAATAATTAACATACAGCTAATGACCACACCTTGTTCTACCCTGATGATTACTGTATCTCTCCTAACTTTTAGTGTTTGAATGCATTCATTTTTGCTCACTGATTTGTGCACAATCTACGTGAGACTTAAATTTTATAAGTACCACTTGCAAACCAATTGTGTCAGTTAAGCTCCTTTGAGCTTTAAATTTTACTTATTATTATTTTTATTATTATTATTATTTTGCTTTTGGGGTCACAGTCAGCGGTGCTTATTGCATATTACTGGTTCTGCTGCTGGTGGTGCTTAGGGGGCCTGATGGGGGCCTAGACCGAGTCCAGGTCAGCCGCATGCAAGGCAAGCACCCTACTCTCCACAGTATTGGGCCAAGACCTACATTTTAGATTCTAGGAAGCTCGTTTCTTTTTAACATTTTTATGTAAATACCATGATTTACAAAGATATTCATATTTTGGTTTTAGGGATATTATGTTCTAGCACTCGTCCCACTGCCAGTGTCTTCTTCCCTCCACCAGAGTTCCCAGGTTCCTGCCCCACCTCTCTCCCCTCCAGCTTTCCACTTGACAGGCACATTTATAACTTGGATTGTTGTAGTTTGGATCTCTAGTTTTTAGTGTTGTCAACTCTCTGGTTTGGATATTTAGCTAGGGTATCTGAGTATATCATTGGTGTCAAGGAATGGAATAGAAAACCTGTTTTCTTGTACAGTCATTTGCAGAACCTTTGGGTGTTTCTTTCTGTTTTGCCCTAACAAATGATGGTAGAGGCAGTACGTGGTGAACTATTTGAATGTTTGAAGTTTTATCACTCACTCAGTGTGCTTACTGATCTAACAATGTTATTGAAAATCTATAATTGGCATGATATAAGCAAGACAGAGACCTTATTCTTGCTGAATTGGCAGCATAGCTTATGAGAAAACTGTAATATAGGAAGACATGGCAGTGTCTGCCAGTGCTTCCAATGCAATGGAGAAATGATTAGGGAACATTTTCCCTAGAAGTAACATTTAAGCTAACACATGTTGAATGTGTAAGAACTGTCCAAGAGAAAAGATGAGGCAAACAGGAGTAGAGCATATCAGAGACCTTTGCCACCTTTCCTAGTTAGAAAACTGCCTTTTACAATAGTGACACTGGGGCAGCATCAGCAATCATGGGAGACTGCAGTGAGACTGTAGCCAGAGTACACTTACCCTGACTTACCACCGTTTTGTCAGAAGTCTAAGCCTAAGATCTAGCTCAGTCTCTGCCCCCCTTCCAACTCATATCCTTCAAGGTCTTGTGAAAACCAGATCCTCAACTAGCAAAGGTATTCATGTAGTGACGAGGGAGTGAGTACACACTAAACTGCCTGGATTGAAGTCTTGTACAGGTCCTTCTTACTAGTCTGAGAAAAACAAACAAACTTGGGGTGAGTGAGAGATATGGCCAGAAGCACATGGAAAGAGCTTCACTTTGCTTTAATCATAGAAAAGAAATATCTAAATAAAACTAGAGGACATCAGGGCTCAGTGAATAATTTGGCATATTCCAAGAGAAAACAGCTGCAACATCAGCAAATTTTACTTTATCAGTTTTTTGCGTTTATTTTGAGAGCCATGCTGCTTAATGTTTGGGCTGGACAGTGCTCAAGGAATGTTGCCAGGGACTCAACACAAGACCTCATACTTGCAAAATATATGCTTTACCACTTGAGAGACATTAGCATTCCTCACTTATTACTTTCATTTTCAATTCTATTATTGGCACTTAAAAATATATGATATACAGATATACAGAGGACTAGTCTTTTTTATTGAAACACCATGAGATATATTTACAAAGCTCTCATGTTTGAGTTTCAGTCATACAATGATAGAACACCCATCCCTCCACCAGTGCACATTTTCCACCACCAATGTTCCCATATACCCCCCATCCCACCATCCCCACTGCCTCTATAGAAGACAATTTCCCCCATACTCTCTCTCTACTTTGGGCATTATGGTTTGCAATACAGATACTGAGAGGCTACAACGCTTGGTCCTTTTTTACTTTCAGCACACATCTCCCTTCCTGAATGATTCCTCCAACCATCATTGACTTAGTGATTCCTTCTCTATCCCAGCTGCCTCTCCCCCAGCTCATGATGCAGGTGTCAATCATAGAGCAATATTCCTGACCCTGTCCCTAGTGTCCTTGAGTATCAGTCTCATATTATGATATTTTATATTCCACAAATGAGTGCAATCATTCTATATCTGTCCCTCTCCTTCTGACTCATTTTACTTAGCATGATACTCTCTGTGACCATCCACTTATAAGTAGATTTCATGACTTTATCTTTCCTAACAGCTGCATAGTATTCCATTGTTTAGATGTACCAAAGTTTCTTTAACTAGTCGTCTGTTCTCTGGCAGTTAGGTTGTTTCCAGATTCTGGCTATTGTGAACTGTCCTGCAATGATCATAGAGGTGCAGATGTCATTTCTACTGTGCTTTTTTGCACACTCGGGATATATTCCCAGAACTGGTATTACAGGTCATGTAGAAGCTCAATTTCTAGTTTTTAAAGAAATACCCATATTGTTTTCCAAATAGGCTGGACCAGCTTCCTGCTCCACTGACACCACGAATTGCCCCCCACAAGCGGATGTCCAGAACGACCATGGCTCCAGAGGCACACGGACCTAATTTGGAACCCAGCAGCTTTTGAAGAAATGTGAATGGACTATGCATTAAACTACAGCGCTATACCCTCCCCGGGAGGGAAAGGGTGTCTGTCTCTTCTGCTTCCCTCCCACCCCCCCGCCCCCAGAGGCACACAAGCCAATCTTGGAGCTATGCGGCTTTTGGCAGAAGTCCCTCCAGACTTAATTAGTAGAATATCAGAAATCCAAAATCACGTGGCCACAATAGCAGCCACATGACATCATATGGGTTTCATAACCAGCAATAGAAAGCAAATTATTTCGTGTTGCCTTTTCAACAGGTCTGATTGTTGGGGTAAAATTCCAAATAATAATGGAGCATCTTTTTTCAAAATAATAAATGTAATCAAAGTAGAGAGAGAGTTAAGTGGAAATCATCTGCTTCACAGGAATGGGGAGGGGTAGGATGGGGGGTATATTGGGGTTTTTGGTGGTGGAAAATATCCACTGGTGAAGAGATGGGTGTTTGATCATTGTATAACCGAGACTTAAACCTGAAAGCTTTGTAACTTTTCTCACGGCGATTCAAAAAAAAAAAAAAAAAAGGCTGGGCCAGTCAGCTTTCCCACCAACAATCAACAATAAAAGAGTCCCTTTTTCCCCACATTTACATCAGTACTGGTTGTTTTTGTTCTTTTGAATGTGTGCCAGTCTCTGTGGTTTGAGATGATATCTCATTGTTGTTTTGGTTTGCATCTCCCTGATGTTTAGCGATGTAGGCCATATTTTCTTGTGCCTTTTGGCCATTTGTATTTCCTTCTTGAGGAAGCTTCTGTTCATTTCTTCTCCCCAGTTTTTTTGATGGGGTTGCAGGTTTTTTCTTTTTCTATTCTACTAGTTAGACAGAGTGGCATCTTGAACTCTCACAAAACCTCAATGAGCTTGGTCACCCTGTGGATACGGTTGATAATGCTGAATCCTTTTCAGAACCTGGCTTGCTCGCATTGTTTTCTTTCATCTAGTGTCCTGCCAATGCTATTCAGGATGACTCAAGTGAACAGCTTGTAGATGACAGACAACAGGCAGATTGGGCGATAGTTGCCAGTGTTGTGGATGTCTCCCTTCTTGTACAGTAGAACAGGCCTGCTGGTTTTCCACTGGGACTGAACCTTGCATTCAGACAGGTAGCATGTGAAGAGCCGAGCCAGTGTATTGACGAATACTGGCAGCAGATTCTTCAGGTATTCAGGTCTGACCTTGTCTGGACCGGGTGCTGTTCCCTTCTTTGCTGACAAAATGGGGTGCCGGATTTCGGAAGGGAGAACTTTGGGAATGACATATTCATCCTGCAGAATTTGGTATGAGGGCGGGTGGATGTGGCTATCATCCGAGTAGAAGACATGGATAATCTTCTCCATTACCCTTCTGGAAGATGTGATAGATCCATCAGGACGTTGGAGGGAAGTCTTCTTGGCGAAGGACAGGCGGGCATTGCAAATACTTTCTGTTTCTGCCGCATCAACCAACAGTGCTGCTCCTCTCTTTGAGGTCTTCCTTTATAGCTTCTCTGCACAGCTTTTGGGGGCTCAGACGTTAGCTTGTGATTGCCTGAGGCTCACACCAAACCACGTTGGTGAATGAGCTCGAAGAGTTTCTGAAGACAGGCATTTTTTTGTGACTTTCTCACTCTTTGCATTCCTCGCATAGTCATGGATGTGCTGAACCAGTCGATCATATTCCTTGTCGATGTTGTCAATGACAGCATCTTCCCATACTGCTGCAATAGTGCCAAAGAACTCCTAGTTTGTGGTCGTTCTGGGAGTTCTCTTCTTAAACTTTGCAGCCCTTTCTCCCTGCTCTGTAAAGTAGAATTTTGCACGAAGGAGACAGAGGTCTGATCCTGTTTGGAATTTTGGGCCACTGTCTAAATTTCATTGATTTAAAGAAGGCCTTTGATTCTGTTGAGACGGAAGCAGTCATCGAAGCCCTAGCCAAACAGTGCATTCAAACTCAGTACATCAGGATCCTCTGTGAGCTGTACTATGGATCTCACCATTCTACAAGGAAGTGCTCATTGACCAAAGAGAGGGGTTCGGCAGGGTGATAACATTTCACCTAAACTTTTCAGTGCCATCCTTGAGAACATCGTGCGATGACTGGAATGGAAAGGAATGGGAGTGAAGATAGACAGTCAGCAACTACACCACCTCCACTTTGCTGATGACATCGTTCTAATAACACCAAACATTATCCAAGTGGTACGAATGCTGGCCAACTTCGACCGTGAGTGTGGAAAGATCAAACTACAGGTGAATCTCCCACCAAGACAAAGATCATGAGAAACGAACTAGTTCTTGACATTCCATTTGCTCTCAATGGAGCAAACATCTCTGAATACAGCAGTTATGTGTACCTGGGTAAAGAACTCAACATTACAAATGACTTGGCACCAGAACTGCACAAGAGAAAGAGAGTGGCATGGAATGCCTTCAAGGGTGTCAAAGAAGTTGTTAAGAGGAAAAAGAACCTCCAGTTCTGGGCACATCTTTTCAACTCTTTCTTTCTTCCTGCACTATATACACCTCAGAGACCTGGGCCAAAGAAAACCGGATAAGAACGCTACTTGGGTATCCCAAAGAGGAATCGAAAGAGCTATGCTTGGAGTATCACACTTCACTCAAGTGAGAGAAGGAATCCGGAGTTCTGACCTCCATCAATGATCGAGGATAAGGGACTCTGCCTCATTTGCCAAGACATTGAAAATCAGATGGGCCAGACACGTAATTTGATTTGGAGATGACTGTTGCATTAGAGCCGTTACCAGCTGAATTCCGCGGGACGTCAAAAGAACACCTGGCTGCCCACCTACAAGATGGTCGCACTTCTTCGTCAAGATCCTGAATGAATGATTTGAGGCTTTTCATGTTCCTGGAGTGAGCAGACACCACTGGGCTACACTAGCATGTGACAGGGATGAATGGAGACGTTACTGGCACCCACTAGAGCAAATCGATGAGCAATGGGATGACGAGTGATACAAGTAAAGTGATATTCTACTAGTATCTTGTAGATCCTGAATATTAACTCCTTATTAGGTGGGTGTTGAGTAAATATTCTTTCCCATTCCATGGACCCTCTCTGTATTTTGTCACTGTTACCTTTGAGGTGCAGAAACTTCTTAGTCTAATGTAGTCCCATTTGTTTATGTTTGTTCTTACTTGCTTGGTCAGTGGTGTTTCATCCTTAAAGACGCTTTTAGCTCCAATATCATGGAGAGTTCTGCCAGCATTTTCCTCTATGTACCTTATGGATTCAGGTCTAATATTGAGTTCTTTAATCCACTTTGATCTGACTTTTGTGCCGGTATTAGACAGAGGTCAGAGTTTATTTTTTTGCAGGTAGCCATCCAGTTTTCCCAGCACTACTTGTTGAAGAGGCTTTCCCTTGTTCCACTTCACATTTCTTGCTCCTTTATCAAAGATTATATGATCATATATTTGAGAGTCTATGACAGAATATTCAACTCTGTTCCATTGGTCTGCGGGTCTGTTTCTAGTCCAATACCATGCTTTTTAAATTACTACTGCTTTGTAGTACTGTTTGAAGTTGGGGGGGAGAGGCCTAGTCATAACATATAGAGAGATGTCTATATGTCTATTATATATGTGCAGAAAGAAAATTAATTTTGTTAATGTTACTAGGGACAAAATTTGTCAATTTAGACATTAAAATGTTAAGTAGGGGGCTGGAGAGGTAGTGCCGAGTTTAAGGCATTTGGCTTGCATACTAGCTGGCCCAGGTTCAATCCCTGGCACCATATGTGGTCCCCTGAGCTCCTCCAGGAGTGATCCCTGAGCACAGGGGTACAAATATGCCCTGATCACAGTTGCATATGGCCTGAAAGCCAAAAAATAAATGTTAAATGAGGGCTGGGAGGTAACTAAAAGGACCGGAGTGTACGTCTGACATATGTAAGGCCCAAGGTTTGATCCCTAGTGCCACATAGCATCTCTCACCCCAGTGCCACCTGCTAAAGCATCTCTGGTTCTAATCAGGGAGAATATGTATATAAAAAACTATAAATTAAAGTAAATTTAATAAATTAGTCTGATTATTAAATAGTAATGTATCTAAATCATTAATAGATCATTAAAGAGTCTGACAAATATAAACTAGCAGGCCCTACCCAGTACCCCACTACTATTGGGGAGCACCAAAATAAAATAGCATACATAAAATGTGGACCGGTCTTGGTATAACTAATAATAGACAAGATAAACATTGTGACTTTCCTGACATAATGAAACCTGATGTATAGCACCTCTTATTCTGGCCCCCAAAGTTAAATTTGAGGTTAACTAAGTTCTAAAAACTAATTTTCCACTCAGATGAAATATAGTAAGTAAAGTGGCACTATAAGAAAAGTAACAGACAAAGCGATGAATGCAGGACACTCAATAAAACAACTTACTTTCTGCAGAAAGACAAACAGTGTTGGGGAAAGATGATGGGGAGATATTTTCCAGACCAAAAGAGAAATAGTATATGTAACAACATGGACTAGGTATAAATGATAAGAAGATATGTGTGATAATTTTACTATTTTCAGTCGTGATAATGTTGCTGTAGTCTTATAGTTTAAAATACACTCTGACTTAATGAGGGATGAAAAGACTTGGTATCCAGTATTTACTTTAAAATGCTTCAGAAAGATAAAGGCAGGAGGATGAAACAATGGCTGCGAAATCTTGAAAATAGAACAATCTGGATAAAGAGTATATAAAGATTCAATTATCTCTTCTATGTTGCCCATGGTTGCAAAGCTTTTGTAATTGTTTGAAGGACACATCCAGTGGTGCTTTTGACTCAGTGCTCAGGGCTCAGTCCTGGGAGTGCTCAGGAGACCATTTGTGGTGTCAGTGGTCAAACCTGGGTCTTGCATGTGCAAGGCAAATACCCTTTCTACTGTACTATCTCTCCAAACCCATAATTGCTAAAAATTTATGGAGCAATTAAAAGGAGGCTGGGGTTTCTGAAAGAGGGTGGCTGACAAAAATGATGGGTATTGGCATTGGAAAACAAGAGCAAGTGGCTCATGGATTTGAGATGCTTGGGATGAAAGAAGATTCAGCCTCTGTTGCAGAAGTGGAGTCTTCTTTCAAAACATGAAAACCTCTGCTCTTATCCTTACGCATCGCTGCTGTTTAAACTCTGGATCTATTTTCCTTTCCCTTACCAAAGTAGCAATTCTCAACCTCAGTAGCAACAAATGTGTCCCTTGATTAGTTGGAATGTAAATCAATGATTTGTTGTTATTTTATTTGGCTAAAGCTGCAGGTCATCTTAAAGAAAACTGAAAATATGAGACCTAAACAGCAACTACTGAAACTTTGTAGTGTGCCCTTCAAGTTGACAGCAGGTGGAGTGGGAGTGGGGTGGGAGGGAGCCTGGGAACACTGGTGCAGGGAAGTTGACACTGGTGGAGGAATTGGTGTTGAATTATTGTATGCCTAAGACTCAGCCCTCAGTAACTTTTTGAATCATGGTCCTTAATTTTTTTAATTAGGTCATCTGGATTGGAGCACATTGGGTAGGGCACTTACTTTTCCCACGTGACTGACAGTTGTTCAATCCCATATTGATCTCTGAGCCTTCCAGGAGCAGTCCCTGAGTGCAGAGACAAGGGCAAGCCTTGAGCCCCTCTGGGTGTGACCAAAAAACCAAACCCAACACTACAGTCATCTTAAAGTAAACGCTAATTCAAGTGGTAGAGCCCCTGCTTTGCATGTGTAAGGCCCTACATTTGAGCCCTAGATTTCTATGGCCCTCCAACCACCCCTGCCTATAGCCCTGAAGCACCAGGCCCAAGCACCACTAAATGTTGCTTTCCTATTAAGAAAAGAATCAAAATGAGATAAACCAAATGTCACATTAGTCCCCAACAGTATAGCTGTGATTTATTTGCATTCAGCAACCGTTGTTTATTCTTCTGCAGTATTGATTTAGAAAAATATCAGACCTAATTCTTCTGTATTCCCTACTTTCTCTGTTTCTATTCTGTTACAGAAAATGCAACAAATAAATTCGTTGGTGTTTAGGTACCATAAACATTATTTTGTGGAAGATTTGGTAGATTGACACTCATCATCTATTTCAGCCTTTCAGTACATTTTATATACTTTCCTATGTAGCCAAAATGAAAAAGATAAAACAAAAGAAACACAAGGTAAACTATGTTTTCTAAACACTTCGAGATTTTTGTTTGCTAAGCGTATTCTTGAACACACTGATGTTTTTTTCTGTAACAGCATCCCAACATTCCCTCATGGTTGTAAGACAGGCTGGCCAATTCTCAAAATAGTACCTGATGACTCCTATGCCTGGTATTCATATTCTTGCACAGTTGCTTCCTGAGTGAGTTATATCTAATTTGTGTGACCAATAGAATAAATGACAAATGCAACTGTTGATGGAAGGAGGTGAAAGACATTGATCTTGCTTTGATCTCTTGAATGATTCATTCTAGAAAATCTAGTCACCATGTAGTGTAGACAGTGACACTGCCTGTGAAGGGATCCAGGTGGAGAGGAGGCTGAGGACCTCCAGGACTAACCTGTTAGTTACCTTGAAACCTTCAAATGACTATAACCATGCCCCAACCAAACTGATTTACAGGGCCAGAACAACCCAGCCATGTTACTGAGAAATTTCTAACCAACAGATGTGGGAGATGTTTTTTGTTTTAGGGCACAAAAATAAGAAAAAATTTTATTATTGCCTTGTTACTTTTAGAGTTAGGGTCACTTGTTAGACATCATAGACATAATCTATGGGCAGTTCCAGAGGTAGCAGTATAAACAGCACAGTTCTACCTCTTGGCTCTGTGCTCAGCTGAGTTGATTAGCCCTTCCTTACCTCCTGTAAAAATATTTTGATACCTCCAAGATTCCAAGTGCCCCAACTTAGTCTGTTAGTTTTCTTTTAAGTTGTGATGACAAAGTACCAAAAACTGAGTACCTTAAACAGTATAAATTTATCATCTTACAGTGTTGGAAGCTAGTTTGATTTCAAGGTGTGAGTGGAACAGTAATCTGGTTTTAGGGGAAAATTTGTCTATACCTCATTAGATTCTGGTTATTGCTATGCATATTTGTGCACCTTGACCTTTAGATGCATCACTCAGGTCATATCAATAATGTTTCTATGTATGCTTACAGTGTTTTCCCTTTGTGTTGTCTCTGTGTCCAATTTACTCCTTTTTATAAGTATACCAACCAGGGCGGATTAGAGACCTGCTATAAACTAAGTGATTGTGTTTCCACAGAGTTTTATATGTGAAACCTATTCTTTCAACATAATGTGATTTTAGAACAAGACTTTTGGGGAAATTATTAGGTCATAAGAGTAGAAGCTTCATGATTGGTATTAGTGTTCTTATAAAAGAGATTCCAGGGGGTATGGTGCTGCCAGAAGGTCAATCTGTACCTGTGAGGCGAATGCATCAGGAGCCTGATGGTGCCTTCAGACTTTCAGATACCTCCAAATTGCTGCTGTGCCTTTGGCCAGACCCCAAAACTTGGGGCAAAGTTTACCAAGAAAGTAAATGGCCAAAAGTTAGGTATGTGGGAGACACACCCACAACCACCTTTGGCTTAGCTATATAATTGGAAGCATGTCCTCTATGGTTCCTGATTGAACTGCTTGACGGCCATGATCCCAGAGACTCAGAGACAAGTCTTGAAACCCAAAAGCTTTTGGCAGAAATGTGTCCATTCCTATAGTGGGCTACAGGTGCTGGGCCACCCCATGTGGGAATAGGTTTAATGCCTTGGCCTGTTCCCCCTGGCAGCCCAGTGGCCGCCATCCTCCAGAGGCCACTGGACAGTCAGGTTTGGGCCCACAGTGAAGAGACACATGAGGCCTCGCGGGATGGAGGTGGAGCCAGCCCTTTCCTCCCCATCCCAAAAAAGACCCCGAGTCATCACCCACAAATGGCCTCTCTGGCTCCTTAACGGCCAGAGAGCAGCTTAACGGCCATGATCCCAGAGAATCAGAAACAAATCTTGAAACCCAGTGGCTTTTGGTAGAAATGCATCTGGACCCCGCAGTAGGTTACTGTTGCTGGGCCACTCCAGGGGGGAAAGGGTGCTGTCCCTCCACCTGCTCCCTCTTGGCAGCTAGGTGGCTGCCATCCGCCCGAGGCCATGACAGTCAGGTTTGGGCCCGCAGTGACGAGACACATGGGACCTCACAGGATGGGGGTGGAGCCAGCCCTTTCTTCCCCATCCCAATGAGACTCTGAGTCGCCGTCCACTAACAGCCTCTCTGGCTCATAATCAAGAGCTGCTTAACGGCCATGATCCCAGAGACTCAGAAACAAATCTCGGAGCCCAGTGGCTTTTGGCAGAGATGCATCCAGACCCTGCAGTAGGTTACTGTCACTGGGCCATTCCAGGGGGAAAAGGGTGCTGTCCCTCCACCTGCTCCCCCTAGGGTGCTTGGTGGCCGCCATCCCCCAGAGGCCATTGAACAGTCAGGTTTGGGCCCTCAGTGATGAGACATGCAGGGCCTCTCAGGATTGGGGTGGAGGTGGCCCTTTCCTCCCCATCCCAATGAGACTCTGAGTTGCCACCCACTACTAGCCTTTCTGACTCCTGATCAAGCTGCTTAATGGCCATGATCCAAGAGACTCAGGGACAAATCTTGAAACCCAGCAGGTTATGGCAGAAATCCCTCCAGATTTAAGTGTTAAAATTTCGGAATTTCAAAATCTTGCCGCCACTGCTGAAGCCACGTGGCATCATATATTATTCATAACCAGCAATAGAAAACAAATTGTCTACTGTTGCCTTTTCAGCAGATCTGAGTGTTGGGGTAAAATCCCATATAATATGGTGGGTCTGGTGTCAAAATATTGAATGTGATCAAAGCAGAGAGAGAGTAATGTGGAAATGATATGCCCCACAGGTAGGGGGAGGGTGTGGGAAGAGGGTATACTGGGCTTTTTGGGGGGTGGAATATGGGTACTGTGAAGGTACGGGTGTTTCATTGTATGACCGAGACTTAAACCAGAAAGATTTGTAACTGCTCTCACGGTGATCCAATAAATAAAATTATAAAAAATGGAAAAAATATAAGGTGGAGTTCATGCCCAATTCAATCAGCTAATCACCAGTGGCTGAATAAATAGCAGTACTTCTACATAAAAAAAGAGAGATTTCAGTAAGTTCCTTTCATGTAAAGACATAGCATCGATGATTGCCTATAAACCAGGAAGTCAGTCCTCACAAACATGGATTCTGTCCATAACTTATACTTGGATTTTGAAATTATCAAAATTGTTAGAAATACATTTCTATTGTCTATAGGCAGACCAGTTCGTGATATGTTGCTACAACAGATCGAGCAGATTTAAACAGGCCCTCCTAATAAACTCCCTTAAATTTGTAACTTCTATCAAGACCCTATTTCCTAAGTAAGGACACATTTTGAAGTGCTAGGGCTTCAGATCCATATTCAGTCCATAACTAACTCCTATTTGCTCTCAACTGGGTCCTCAGTGATGAGACATGTGGCGCCTCAAGGGATGGGAGTGGAGTCGGCCCTTTCCTCCCCACCCCAGTGAGACCCTGAGTCGCTGCCCATGAATGGCCTCTTTGGCTCCTGATCAAGCTGCTTAACAGCCATGATCCCAGAGACTCAGAAACACATCTCAAAACACAACGGCTTTTGGCAGAATGCATCTGGGCCCCACAGTAGGTTACTGTCGCCGGGCCACCCCAGGGGGGAAAGGGTGCTTTCCTCCGCCTGCTCCCCCTTGGCTGCTCAGTGGTTGCCATCCGCCAAAGGCCATTGGACAGTCAGGTTTGGACCCGCTGTGACGAGACACGTGGGGCCTCACGAGATGGGGGTGGAGCCGGTCCTTTCCTCCCCATCCCAATGAAACCCCGAGTCGCCGCCCATGAATGGCATCTCTCACTCCTGATCAAGCTGCTTAATGGCCATGATCCAAGAGACTCAGGAACAAATCTCAAAACCCAGCAGGTTATGGCAGAAATCCCTCCAGATTTAAGTGTTAAAACTTCAGAATTTCAAGATCTCGCGGCCACTACTGCAGCCACGTGACATCATATGTTATTCATAACCAGCAATAGAAAACAAATTGTCTACTGTTGCCTTTTCAGCAGATCTGAGTGTTAAGGTAAAATCCCAAATAATAATGGTGGGTCTGGTGTCAAAATATTGAGTGTGATCAAAGTAGAGAGAGAGTAATGTGGAGGTCATCTGCCCCACAGGTACGGGGAGGGTGTGGGATGGGGATATACTTGAGTTTTTGTTGGTGGAGAATGGGCACTGGTGAAGGTATGGGTGTTTCACTGTATGACCAAGACTTAGACCCGAAAGCTTTGTAACTGCTCTCACAGTAATTCAGTAAATAAAATTATAAAAAATGAAAAAAAACCAAAATAAAATCAATACCCCAAAGCCCCATGATTTACTATATATAAATAATGAAAGAGAAAGATATTTTTAAAAAAATTTCCTTCACAACTCTGTCTCAGAATATCAAGTACCACAGAATCAGCTTAATTAAAGAGGTGTAGGACATATACAAAGAAAACTACAAAACACTACCTCAAGAAATAAAAAAGGACATGAGGAAGTGGAGATACATCTCCTGCTCATGGATTGGAAGGATGAACATCATCAAAGCATTATACAGAATCAATGCAATTCCTATAAGGATACTCCTGACATTTTTCAATGAAACAGAACAAACACTCCTGAAATTCATATGTAACAATAAACTTCCACAAATAGTTCAGCAATCCTTGTGAAAAAGAAGATGGAAGCATCATATTTCACAACTTCAAACTGTATTAATAGTAATTAAAACAGCATAGTGTAAAGACAGACTCTCATGTCAGTGGGATAGAGTCGAATATCCTGACACAGATTCTCAAATACACGATCATTTCATCTTTGATAAAAGAACAAGAAATATGAAGTGGAACAATGAAGGCATCTTCAACAAGTGGCACTGGGAAAACTTCATAGCTATATACAAAAAAAATGAACCCATCATATAGTAGGCAAGAAATCATAGAGGGAAATATATATGCATATATACATATTTTCAGATATATATACCAAAGCTCACATCACCCAAACTTTAATAACATGTTAGTAATATCCGACAGAATGTCTTAATGGCTCCTGCCGAAAAAACCCCAATCTTCACACTATTTTCTATATGAACACTTTTTTGTAAGCATGTTCAGCAGTTCTTCATAACAAACAATATGAAATATATTATTTCGGTAGTGTTTTGGGACAGGGCTTGTGGCTTGGGATGGAAACATCATGAATTTGGTGGTGGGAACGTGTAATGGTGGTGGGATGGGTGTTTGAATATTAAATATAATCAAATATTGTGAATTAACTTATAAAATAAAAAGAATTTTAAAATTAACCCATACATCTTTCCAACACCAGGCACAAAATTCAGATAAAAATGTGTTAAAGACCTCAATACCAGACCTGAATCCATAAGGTTCATGAGGAAAACATAGGCAGAACCCTTCATGACATGGAACCTAAAGACATTTTCAAAGATGAAACACCAAAAGACTCACAAATGAGCCTTGCAAGAGAGAAGCACGACACAGAGATGTTTCCCCACCTTCCACCAGGCTGATTTTATCTGGGCACTTTGGAGGGGGGCAGGTGTGTCTCTCCGCCTACCCCAAAAGAACCCCACCAGGCACAAATCTCCAGAACCCAAATACTGTCACACTTCACAGGCTCACCCCGAGCCCCCCCTCCCCACAAGACTGAATCCACTGAAAATCCCAGGTATTTGGGACTTGTGACTGAACTCTCCAGACTTGTCCAGAGTCGGGCCCCTCCTCCCATCTCCCTGTGCCTCTTGATTCCTGGCAGTCACACCCACAAGCTCCCTCTAGACACCATTTAAGTGCATTAATGGCCATGATCCAGAGACTCACAAATGAATCTCGAAAGAAAGCAACATGCTGCAGGGATGCAGTCAGACCCCAAAATCACTATCCAATATGTTAGTGGTCTCTAATATGGGGGCTTAATGGCTCCAAGATGAGATACAACAATTTTCACATACTTTCCCCCAAGGAAATATTTTTGGATAATATTAGTCAATTATTCATAATAAGCAATACAAAATAAATTATTTAGCATCTGCCTTTTGGGGCAGTCTTAGGTAGTGGTGGGAAAATTTGAAATAACGGTGGTGGGAAGGTATAACGGTGGTGGGATTGGTGTTGAAATATTGAATGTAACCAATTACTATGAACAACTCAATGAAAAGAAAATTTTTTTAAAGATGAAACGCCACTGAGAAAGCATTGGAAGCAAAGATAAACAAAAGGGACTACATTAAACTAAGAAGCGTCTGCACCTCAAAAGCAATGGTGCCAAGATACAAAGATAGCACGCAGAATGGGAAAAATTATTTGTCCAACACACATCTGATAAGGGGAGATCTGACACCTGACAAGAACCAGCACCCACTCATGATAAAAACTCTCAAAAATAGAAGTTGAAGAAACTTAGTTCAATATAGACAAAGCCATCTACCAAAAGCCCACAGCAAGCATTAAACTCAATGGAGAGAAAACTAAAAGTCATCCAACCCCATAAAATAATGGGAAGAATAAATGAACAGAAACTTCCTCAAAGAATAAATACAAATGGAGGCTAGAGCAATAGCACAGTGGGTAGGGCGTTTGCCATGCACGTGGCCGACCCTGGTTCAATTCCCAGCATCCCATGTGGTTCCCCAAGCACTGTATGGAATAATTCCTGAATATATGAGCCAGGAGTAACCCCTGTGCATCGCTGGGTATAACCCAAAAAGAAAAAATAAATACAAATGACGAAAAGGCACATGAAAAAATGCTCTACATTCTAATCATCAAGGAGATTCAAATCAAAACAATGATGAGATATCATGTCATACCACAGAGACTAGCACACATCAAAAAGAACAATGACTGCTGGCACATATGCAGGGAGAAGGAAACTCTAATTCATTGTTGGTGAATGTCAAATGGTCCACCCTTTTTGGAGGACAATGTAAACAATTCTCAGAAAACTAGAAATTGAGCTTCCATCTGATCCAGCAATACCACTTTTGGGACTATACCCTGGGGACCCAAAAATCACACAGCTGAAACAACATCTGCACTTCTTTTATGTTCATTACAGCACTATTCACAATATGCAGAATCCAGAAAAAAAACCAAGTGCCCAAGAACAGAAGACTGGATAAAGAAAATATTAGTTTTTCATCATGTGTTTGGTCGGGGGCACAGAGATAAGCAAGACATGTGGAATGTTGAAGCATGAAGGGCTAAAACTCACTCAAGCCATTTAGCACTGACTGGCTTTTGAAGCCTCTTTTTATTGGGTTGACGATCAGAAAAACCACCATACATCAGAGTACATAAGATCAAAATACATAAGATGAAAACACCTTAAAGTATATATTATTTTGTAGCCTAATGATGCACAAAGTTCTTGATAAAGTAATCAGACTACCTTGTAAATTTTTACATCCCACTTCCCATATATTCCACATCAACATCTATGCAAGCCTACACAATAACCCAATAAGGTATTTGTTTAACTTTCAACCAATCATAGCACAGTTAATCTATAACAGAAAAAGGCTGCATTGGGACATGCTGACCCCAACCCAGTTCACTCAGAGTTCCTGGCTGTTTGCAGCTATGCCATGACCTTGTTTGCAAGGCAGCATTCTTGGAACTTCCTCATGACTCTGGTCAGGCTCCAACAGAAACTATGGTATGGTATGTAGTATGGTACATCCACAATGGAATACTACGCAACCACCAGGCAAAATGAAGTCATGAAATTTGCTTATAAATGGATGGACATGGAAAGTATCATGCTGAGTGAAATGGGTAGAAAGACAGGGACAGACAGACATAGAATGATTGCACTCATTTGTTTGATTAAAAAAAAACCTAGTATGAGACTAAAACCAAAGGAAAGTAGAAACAAGGACCAAGAGGACTGGTCCACTGTTGGAAGCTTGTCACAAGTGGGTATGGGGCATACCAGTTAGGATAGAGATTAGAAATATATGACAACGATAGTTGGAAATGATCACTCTGAACAAGAAACGAGTGCTGAAACTAGGTAAAGGTATATACATGACAACCTTTCAGTATATGTATTGCAAACCTATAATGATCAGAATGAGAGAGAAAAAGAGAGAGAGCGAGAGGTGAGAGAGAGAAGTGCCTGCCATAGAGTAGGCTGTGGAATGTCAGGAGGGAAACTGGGGTCTTTGGTGGCAGGAAACGTACACTGGTGAAGGGATAGGCGTTGGAACACTGTATGACTGAAACCCAATCATGAACAACTTTGTAACTGTGCATCTCACAGTGATTCAATTAGAGAAACTCCTAATTAACAATTTTTCTGATGCCTCAACTAAAATATCTCTATTTGTTGGATGAATATTCTTCCTGTGTCTGAAGTATCTATAAAAGCTTAGTATTTTATTGGTAGAATGGAAAATAAAAGAACAATATTTTTTAAAGTCAATGATTCTACATGTTTCACATTATATACTTACCATCAAATTTCAGGATTTCTCTCCTTTAGTTTTAATAAAATGCTTGGGTATTTAAAAACATATGCCAATGCTGAAAGTAGACTATAGACCAAACATGATTTCCACTCAATGCCTCTTTTGCAAACCACAGCACCCAAAAGGAGAGAGAGAACAAAAGGGAATGCCCTGCCACAGAGGCAGGGTGGGAAGGGGAGCTGGGAGCTGGGAGGGATACTGGGATCAGTGGTGGTGGAAAATGGGCACTGGAGAGAGATGGTTACTCTACATGAGTCTACAACTTTACCTCATGGTATTTCACTAATAAAAATTAAAATATATATATGTCATTAAATTACAGATACCTTGCATGCTAAAATAGCTCCTATAATTTATATTCTTATTACCCTGCTCCAAAGATTTTGTCAGTTCTGAATGTACTACACAGGTTTTAATTTTTAAAAATTTTTTATTAGTGAATCACCTTGAGGTACAAATTTACATATTTTCGTGCTTGTGTTTCAGTCATACAGTGCTCAAGTACCCATCCCTCCAACACCGATGATCCCAGTATCCCTCCCACCCCATCTTTCCCCACCCACTCCGCCTCTGTGGCATGGAATTTCCTTTTGTTCTCTCTCTCCCATTGGGTGTTGTGGTTTTCAATAGAGGTATTGAGTGGCCATCATGTTCTATCTGTAGTCTACTTTCAGCATGCATCTCCCACCCGGAGCAGGTCCTCCAACCACACTTTATTTGGTGTTCTCTTCTCTATCTGAGCTGCCCTTTCCCCCAGCATATAAGGCTTGCTGCCAAGCCGTGAAGCAAACCTCCTGGTACTTATCTCTACTATTCTTGGGTGTTACTCTACTATTCTGTTACTTTATATTCCACAGATGAGTGCAATCTTTCTATGTCTGTCTCTCTCTATTTGACTAATTTCACTTAGAATTGTACTTTCCATATTGATTCACTTATAGGCAAAGTTCATGACTTCATCTTTCCTAACATCTGTGTAGTATTCCATTGTGTGGATGTACCAGAGTTTCTTTAGTCAGTCATCTGTTCTCAGGAACTTGGGTTTTTTTTTTTCCAGATTCTGGCTATTGTAAACAGTGCTGCAATGAACATACAAGCGCAGATATCATTTCGACTATACTTTTTTGCCTCTCCGGGATATATTCCCAGAAGTGGTATTGCTGGGTCGAATGGGAGCTCAATTTCTAATTTTTTGAGAAGCGTCCATACTATTTTCCAAAAGGGCTGAACCGGTCGGCATTCCCACCAGCAGTGTAACAGGGTCCGTTTCTCCCTACATCCATGCCAACAGCAGTTGCTTTAGTTCATCTGGATGTGTGCCAGTTTCTGTGGTGTGAGGTGGTATCTCATAGTTGTTTTGATCTGCATCTTCCTGATGATAGTGATGAAGAACATTTTTTCATGTGCCTTTTTGCCATTTGTATTTCTTCCTTGAGAAAGTTTCTGTTCATTTCTTCGCCTCATTTTCTGATGGGGCTGTATGTTTTCTTCTTGTAGAGTTCAGCCAGTGATTTGTATATTCTTGATATCAACTCCTTAACAGATGGGTATTGAGTGAATATTCTTTCCCATTCTGTAGATTGTCCTTGTATTCTGGTCACTGTATCTTTTGTGGTGCAGAAACTTCTAAGTTTAATATAGTCCCATTTGTTTATCTCTGTTTCCACTTGGTCAGTGGCATGTCATCTTTGAAGATACCTGTAGCTTCAATATCGTGGAGGGTTTTGCCAACCTTTTATTCAATGTACTTTATGGATTCTGGTCTGATATTTAAGTCTTTGATCCATTTTGATCTGATTTTTCTGCATGGTGTTAGGTCGAGGTCTAAGCCCATTTTTTGCATGTGGTTGTCCAGTTATGCCAGCACCATTTGTTAAAGAGGCTCTCCTTGCTCCACTTCACATTTCTTGCTCCCTTATCAAAGATTAGATGTTCATACATTTGGGGTTGTGTATAGGGTTTCATAGGTCTGCAGCTCTGCCTTTCCATTGGTCTGCAGCTCTGCCTTTGTTCCACTACTATGCAGTATTAATTGTTAAGGCTTTGTAGTAAAGTTTGAGATTGGGGAGGGTGATGCCTTCCTTCTTCTGTTGAGATTGGGGAGGTGATGCCTTCCTTCTTCTTTTTCCTAAGAATTGCTTTATTTATTCATGGACGTTTGTTGTTCCATATGAATTTCAGGAGTGCTTGATCCATTTGTTTGAAGAATTTCATGGGTATCTTTATAGGGACGCATTGAATCTGTATAGTGCCTTGGGGAATATTGCCACTTTTACAATGTTAATTTGTCCTATCCTATTCATGTCTTTGTTTGCTTTTGGTATTAGGGAGCTATTAGGGTATATGTTTCCATTTCCTTGTGTTCTCTTTTATTTCGTGGAGTAGCGTTTTGTAGTTTTCTTTGTAGAGGTCCTTTACCTGCTTAGTTTAGCTGATTCTGAGGTACTTCATTTTCTGGGATATGATTGTGAATGGGATTGCTTTTTTCATGTAGTTTCCTCTGTCTCATTATTTGCATATAGGAAGGCCATGGACTTTTGGGTATTGATTTTATAGACTGCGACTTTACTGGACAAGTCTATTGTTTCTAGGAGTTTCTTGGTAGAGTCTTTAGGATTCTTTAGATATAGTATCACATCATCTGCGAATAGTGAGAGTTTGATTTCTTCTTTTCCTTTCTGGATGCCCTTAATATTTCTTGCCTAACCACTTTTGCAAGTACTTCCAGTACTATATTGAGCAGAAGTGGTGAGAGTGGGCATCCTTGTCTGGTCCCTGATCTTAGAGGAAAAGCCCTTAGTTTTTTTCCAATTGAGGATAATGCTTGCCGTGGGTTTGTCATAGATGGCTTTGACTATCTTGAGGAAAGTTCCTTCAAAACCCATTTTGGTGAGAATTTTCATCATAAACGGGTGTTGGATCTTGTCAAATGCTTTCTCTGCATCCACTGATATGATCATATGGTTTTTATCTTACTTTTGTTGATATGACGGATTATGTTGATTGATTTCTGAATGTTAAACCATCCTTGCATCCCTGGGATGAATCCTACTTGGTCGTGGTGTATGATCTTTTTTATGAGTTGTTGGATTCTATTTGCTTATATTTTGTTGAGGATCTTTGCATCCATGTTCATCAGAGATATTGGCCTGTAATTCTTTTTGTTAGTTGTGTCTTTGTTTGCTTTTGGTATTAGGGAGCTATGTGCCTCATAGAAACTGTTTGGGAGAGTTCCTATTTTTTCAATTTCCTGAAAAAATTCCTACTTTTTCAATCTCCTGCCCCCGCGCCTGGCTGTCCTCGCCAGGGCCTGTTGAAGGGGAGCGAGTTGAGCTTTCCTCACACCCTGACCAGGGCTCCGGCAGCCGAAGACCTCCAGGACCAGCCACCACCATGCTGAGACCACTCTCCACATACATGAAGGTACTGGCAGAGGGACAAAGTCACGCGGGTTCCGTGGCCGAGATCTCCAAGCCTACTCGGATTGGGGCCAAACATCCTCTACCCAGATCCTCCAAATTCCAGGAGGGGTCACACCCACCAACTGGCCCCCTGGCGCCGTGTAATCCCATCAGCGGCCAAGACTCAGAGACTATAAAAACCAGCTCCCGGAACTGCGCGGCTGCATTTGCAGCCGCGCAACATCTTATTATGACATCTTATTATCTCATCCCTACTTTGGACAAACTGGCAGGCTACTGAATGTAACCTGCCCACAGGGCAGAGTCTGGCAAACTCCCCGTGGCGTACCCAATATGCCAAATACCAGTAACAATGATGGGTCTCATTATCCTAAAGAGCCTTGAATATAATCTCAGGGCCGGGATGAAGGAGACGTTACTGGGGCCTGCTCGAGGCAATCGACGAATAACAGGATGATTTGTGATTTGTGATTTTGTGGAAAAGCTTGAAGAGAACTGGAAACAGGTCTTCTTTAAATGTTTGGAAGAATTTTGTAGTGAATCCATCTGGGCCGGGGCTTTTGTTTTTGCGCAGACATTTAATTATGGTTTCAATTTCCTTGATGTGAATGGGTCTATTCAGGTATTCCAAGTCTTCTTCGCTCAGTCTTGGTAGGTTTTAGGAATCCAGAAATTTTCCATTTCTTCCAGGTTCTCTTGTTTCATGGCATACAGACTCTCAAAGTAGTCTCTGATGATCTTTTGAGTTTCTTTGGTTTCTTTGTGATGTCCCCTTTTTCATTTCTGATTCGGTTTATATGGTTTTCTCTTTCTCTTTCTTTGTGAGTCCTGCTAGTGGTTTATCAGTCTTGATTATTTTATCAAATAATCAGCTCTTGGTTTCATTGACCTTTCAGATTGTTTTTTTTTGGGTTTCGATGTCGTTAATTTCTGCTCTAAGTTTTATTATTTCTTTCCTTCAGCAGGGCTTGGGTTTCTTTTGTTTTTCTTTTTCCAAGGTCTTGAGCTGTGAAGTCAAGTTCTCTATGTAGGCCCTTTCTTCCTTCCTGAGGAATGTTTGCAAGGATATAAATTTTGCTCTCAACACAGCTTTAGCTGCCTCCCATAGGTTCTGGTACTTCGTGTCTTCATTCTCATTTGTTTCCAGGTCTCTTTTGATTTCTTCCTTGTCTTCCTTCCTGACCCACTCGTTGTTTAACATTGAGTGTTTAATTTCCAGGTGTTTGATTTGGTTCTCTGCGTCTGTGTGTGATCTGCTTCTATCTTCAGCGAATCAATCGTGGTCTGAAAAGATATTTGATACAATTTCTATCTTCAAGATTCTATTGAGGTATGTTTTGTGACCCAACACGTGGTCTATTTTAGGGAATGTTCCATGTGCACTGGAGAAGAATGTGTATTCTTTCTGTTTGGAGTGTAAAGCCCTGTATAGGTTGTTAGCCCTCTCTCTCTTCTATTTCTTCCTTCAAAGCCAGTGCTTCCTTACTGAGTTTTGTTCTTGATGATCTATCCAGAGGTCACGCCCACTTTTTAGGAGGCCACGCCCCTACAGTGCAGTGCAGGCCACGCCTCCAGTAGGTCCTGTTGGTAGTCCACAGACCTGGGTATAAGGGCCTGTGTGGAGGGAAGGGGGGCTGGTTGGGCACGTACTGGAACTCTGGGGAGTGCCGGCAGGCCACTGTCTGGGTGTCAGGTGAGCAGGATCGTATTATTTACTCAAAGAATTATTTACTATTTACTCAAAGAATCCTCCATTAGTCATCTAATCTACAATTATTTTTTTCAATCACATGACTTCTTTAAATTCTCTATACAATTACATTAGTTATTATTTTCTCTCTTTTTTGGTTCATTATAGGCTACATAACATCAGAAACCACATCAACATTGTTTATATGCAGAACCCTGGGATTACTATTTTCAATAAATTTCACCGTGGAACAAAACTTTTTGAAATATTATAATCCTATGTCACATTTTACATTAGAATAAATTACATTTAGATCTAAGTAAGATGAATAATTATTAATATTAATTTATAGTAATATGCTAGTATTAACATAAAATCATAAACCCATAAAGAAAACTTTGATTAACTATTCAAAAATTTTAGAAAAATAATGCTCATTCAATAAATCAACTGGGGAGAAATCTGAAACATATGCGATGATGCAGTGTTTTCATTTTCATGCAAGAAATACATATAAATCAAGAAGTCAAAAGACAAATATTTCCTTGGTAAACGTTTTCTCCCACCTCAAACAAAAATAGGCTTAAGATCCATTTATTGAGATTAAGGCTAGAGATAGTACAGTAGGTAAGGTCCTTGCTTCACGTGCTGAATGAAGACCCAGATTCAATACCAACACCGTTATGGTTGGTCCTCCAAGCCCCACAAGGAGTGTTCCTGGTCAGAGCCAGGAGTAATTTCTCAGCTCTGATGTGACCTCAAAACAAACAAAAAATGTTGCTGATGATTAAATTAAAAAATATAATGCAAACTTTCATTTTGGGGTTGGCACATTTTTTTTCTTTTTAAAATGGCATAAATTTTTTTTAATTGAATTACCGTGAATGACAAAGTTACAGTTATTCTTGATTGGTTTCAGGTGTACAAGATTTCAGCATCAATACTTTCACCAGTGTTCGTGGCTCTTCTTCAATGTCTCAAGTTTCCCTCCTGCCTCCCAGCCTTTGGCAGGCACTTTTTTTCCTTTAGGCCTGGTTTACAACACTATTACTGATAGGATATCACGCAGATCAATTTACCTCTTTTCAAGCGTCTTCGTCCAGTGGACCGTTTTCTTTATTGTCACTGTGGTCCTTTCTCTGACCTAGTCCTACCTCCTCACATGGTGTAAGATTCCTACTAAGGACCAGTTCTCCTGCTCTTCGTTACTACTGAGTGATATATCTCACTCATATGCAGAAAATAAACAGTAGGGGAATAACAAATGCCCGTATTTGTTATTTATGTATTAAACCAGTATTTTTAATTTTGTTTTTTAAAGGCATCATGATAAACAATAGAGCTAAAATTTCGGGAATGCAATGATGCCTGCCACCAGGAAGATTAGCACATTTTAAATTTTTTATTTTATACTTGAACCGCTCAGCTACATTTTCTCCCTTTCACTCTTCCAAAGGAAAAGAACAGAAGAGAAAAGAAGAATGGTGACTCAGAGGGAAATGTGCTTTATTTTGTTTGTTTGCTTTTTGGGTCACACCTGGCGATGCTCAGGGGTTACTCCTGGCTCTGCACTCAGGATCATATGGTCCCCCAAGCACTACTCCTGGAGTGCTTGGGGGACCATACGGAATCCTGGGGCTCGAACCCAGGTTGGCGGCGTGCAAGACAAATGCCTTACCCACTGTGATATCGTTCCAGCCCCGGAAAAGGTATTTTTTTGAAAATTGCTCTTGCTTCATTTGTATTTTTTGTTTTCTGGTGACTACATTGTAAAACTTCCTTCTTTTTTAAAGCTCCATTTTTTTTCTAATTAAACTTGACTTTCTCTTTCTCTCTCCCTTTCCCAAAACTTTTTCTCTCTCTTTCAGAATTGATGACCTTATTCATGCTAGAGTGTGTTCAATCACTTGAGCTATCACTGTGGCTCTTTGAAAGGATGTTTAATCAAGTGTACTTAAATAAAAACATTATAATTTAGAAAAATGTATAATAAATCAACTCATGTCCCTGAATCCTAAAAGGTAATGACTTGGGTAAGATTATCAACCAGACTAAAACACTAGTAACTCAGGGCAGATGTGAGTATATTTTACCTTAAACTATGTACACTTCTACTTTAGCAAATTTTTTTTCTAATAGATTAAGATGGTTTTGAGACTTTTAAAAATTTATTGTTACAGATATGGGAGATCATGTACACTTTTGAAGAATTGTTTTTGTTGAGATTTAGTATTTTACCTTAGGTTGAAGCTAGAGTTGTTCTTCAATAAACCAGTATTTATTAAAGCAAAACTTATTTTCTTTTTAATTTTTATTGTTACTGGTGAAACCATGAGGTACAGTTGTAGACTTACCGTTTTTGTGCTTGGGTTTCAGTTATACAATGACCGAATATCCATCCCTCCACCAGTGCCCATTCTCCACCACCACTGATCCTAATATCCCTCCCACACCCCATCCTCCCCATCCCACCCTGCCTCTGTGGCAGGGCATTCCCTTCTGTTCTCTCTCTCCTATTGGGTGCTGTGATTTGCAAAAGAGGCATTGAGTGACAATCATGTTTGGTCTATAGTCTACTCTCATCTCCCATCCTGGGAGCACCCTTTATTTGGTGCTCCCTTCTCTATCTGAGCTGCCTTTTCCCTTAGCATGTGAGGCTGGCCTCCAAGCCATGGAGTAAACCTCCTGGTACTTATTTCGGCTATTCTTGGGTATTAGTCTCCTATTTTGTTACTTTATGTTCCCCAGATGAATGCAATCTTTTTGTCAGGTATTTTTCCACATTGGAATTCTATCAGTGTTCAGATTTCCTGAAACTTGATTTCTATGTATCTCTGATAAATCCTACTTAAAGGTAACTCTTTTGGAGGGTATCTACTGTAATTCCGTAGAGAAGACTCTTTAAGACCTATAAGAACTGGGAAAGTGTTTAACGAATCTGTAACTACTCTATGGATGGACAAGAAGTTTCTTTCCAATTTTTTTTGTTAGTTATACTGGCCACTCCCTGAAATGTTGGGGAGGAGGTAGTCACTGTTCAGTAGGCACTCCAGTGTCCCTTCCCCAGCATTCCCAACTGAGTCCCATTTTCAGTCCCAAGAAGTTTTGTTTGTTGACTCAACTTGCACCACTGAAAGATTTTATGTCCAGCATACTAAAACAAACCTTTCTTCCCTTTGGAGTTGCTAATCTTTGCATCTCCTGTAGCTTTTCACTGGATTTTCTTTTAAAGATTATACTCATTTTGTCCAGCTTAATTCGAATCTAATTCTGACCACTCAAAATTTCAGAAGCCTGATGGGCCAGAGGAACAAGATATACACCAGAAGGAAACAGGTACTTATAGAATCTGCTTCATTTGCCGCCAAGATAACTGGCCTTCTCTCTTCAAAAATTATTCAATATTAAGGAAAAGTAAAAAGCATAAAGGATAATTTTAGTTGTCGGAGGGGGGATGAGGGAATGAACTGCACAAGGAGATGCAATAATCCTGGCTCAAAAGAAAGTATTTCTTTGAGTGATAAAAAGTGAGATTTTATTATGTTTTGGGTAATAATTAGAAAACTTAATTTTCTCTATGCTAACAGTATGATTACGAAGGAGAATGTTTATGCCTTTGAAGATGCTCACTCGAGCAGGTTGGAAAGATCTGCCTTGTCTGCAGCTAGAATGATTGGGGGTTGGGGGGTGGGGAAGAAGGTATTTTCCATGAATTAGGAAAAGTGAGAAGCAATCGCTGTCTGCAAAAGCAATCGCAGATGAAACACGCGTGGCAAAATGTTTCACCGTTGAAGGGACGAGGGTAGTATTTTGGAATAAATACTGTCTTTTCACGTGTTCTGCGCGTTTGGAAATAAACTTGGAAAAACCTTTATGAATGATCCTACTACCGTGCTTGAGTCTCAAGATGACTGTATGGTGATGGAACGGGGAAGGAGCATCTTAAGCGGGCTCTGGCGAGAGTTTTCTTCGTCAAGACTTTTTGTGCACTCGGGGTTGTATCACTGACAGGCAAGCAGGAGAGTTGGTAAGCCTGTAACCGCACTTCGCTGCGATTCACTAATAACAATAAATCATAATAATCTAATAATAAACTAATAAATCATAATAACAATAAAAGACATCGCGTCTCTAACTGGCCTTCCGAGTGCGAGCGGCTGGGAGCGGGCGCCGGGGAAGGGAAGCGGGGTCAGCGCGGCCAGCCCGCCCTCCCGGGAAGCCCGGGCCGGGGTCCTCTTTGCCGCGGTTCCCGTGACGTCACCGCAGGCCCCGGCTCCCCCAGTCCCGGAGCTCCCCGAACTCTCGCGATGCGGGGCCGGGGCCGCGCGCGAGGGCCGCGGGCGGGGCGGCTCGGCGTCCGACTTCCGGCCGGCCGTTGTCTGGCGGCGCGGCGAGTCATCGTCGGGCCCGGGCGCCGGCCCCGCTCCTCCCTCCGCCGCCTCCGCGCCCCCCGCCGCGGCGCGGGGGGTCCAGGTGCCCGGGGCGGGCGGCGCCGCGGCCCCGGGCCCCCGCGCTCGATGCGGCACAGCCTGAGCCAGCTGCTGGCGGCGTCCGGCGCCGACTCCCCGGCCCGCAGCGCCAGCCCGGCGCCGGCCGACGAGGGCGAGGCGGGGGCCGAGGGCGGGGGCCGCGCGCCGCGCCCCCGGGAGATGGCGGAGGGGGCGCTGGGCCGCGTCCCGGGGGCGGAGGCGGAGGACATGGACTTCCTGTCGGGGCTGGAGCTGGCCGACCTGCTGGACCCGGAGCCCGGGCCCGGCTCGCCGGGGCCGCGGGCGGCGTCGGGCGGCGGCCCTGAGGGCGGCGGCCCGTGGCGCGCGGACGAGGACGACGAGGCGGCGGCCGCCGAGATGCAGCGCTTCGCCGACCTGCTGCAGCGGCTGCTCAACGGCATCGGCGGCGGCGGCGGCGGCGGGGACGGCGACGAGAAGCGGCGGCGCAAGGGCGGCGGCGGCGGCGGCGACGGGCTGGCGGGCGCGCGGAGCCCGCGCAAGGCGGCGGCGGCGGCGGCGCGCCTCAACCGCCTGAAGAAGAAGGAGTACGTGATGGGGCTGGAGAGCCGCGTGCGCGGGCTGGCCGCCGAGAACCAGGAGCTGCGGGCCGAGAACCGCGAGCTGGGCCAGCGCGTGCAGGCGCTGCAGGAGGAGAGCCGCTACCTGCGCGCCGTGCTGGCCAACGAGAGCGGCCTGGCGCGCCTGCTGGGCCGCCTGAGCGGCGTGGGGCTGCGCCTCACCTCGTCGCTGCTGCGCGACGCGCCCTGCGACCACGACTACGCGCGGCCCCTGGGCGCGCGGCCGCCCGAGGCGCCCCCCGACGAGGACGCGCCCGGGGGCGTGTGCCTGCACGTGGACCGGGACAAGGTGTCGGTGGAGTTCTGCGCCGCCTGCGCCCGGAAGGCGGCGGCCTCGCTGAAAGTGTAGGGTCCGGCCGCCCGCGCCCGCCCCCGCCCGCGGCGCCCCCCGCCCGCGGCGCCCCCCGCCCGCGGGGCCCCGGCGCCGGACTCGCGGCAGAGGAGGGGAGAAGTAGCGTTGCGTCTTAAGCGGTGGGCCCAGAGCATGAATGTGACACTGTAGCCCGCTCCCGATGATACCCTGTGACTATTAAATCTCTCTGACAGTTTCTTTTTTAGGTGATTTCCTTCCTGCCAGGCTCCGTGGTAGGGGTCGCAGCACGGTCGTTCCCGCCTCCCGACCTGGTAAGGACCCATCTCTTCACGTAACGCTCATGCTCGGCTGCTTGGTCTACTTTAATGGGCAACGTCTCAAGTGTGCGTGTGTGTGTGGGGTTTTCTTCTCTTGTGTGGCGGAAGGCGGGAGGGCAGATCTGCTTTGGGCCCTGTCCACCCTGGAAACAGACTCGTGCTGGTCAGTCATGGCTTGAAGATGCTTCTTCCGGTTGAAATAGCTGTGAACGTGTCCCCTGTTCAGACTTGCGCGTACCTAGCTCTTCTGTCCCCAGTGTGGACATGGCCTTGGACGACATCGGTTCCAACTGTACACTGACAGCTGCTAATAGCGATAACAGTTTGGAGACAGTGACACAGGTGAAGTTGAATGGAAGTTCCGAGTTGTACACGGTGCAAATTGGAATTCCAGTTTTAGAGCAACTTTCCAGAGGTTCCTAAGAAGTCTGGGGCATGCACAAGTGTGGTAGTTAACGATAGTCACTTCTCTGGAGCCGGCAGAAATCTTAAAATATCTCCAAGAATGCTCTCTTAGTTTTCAGTAGAAGATCTAGAAATGATACCTTTTAAGACGGACAGATTTGACTGTCACTGGTAGAAAGGTTGGAAATTAACATGCCTGTCAGACTCCCGCGTTAGTTAACTGGAGGAAGACTAAGAATGGTAAATGGAACCTTTGAGGACCAGCACAGTGATTACCCTATCACTGAGTATGAATAAATTGTCGAAAACCTTTATTTTTGTTGTATTAAAATTTTAGATTAAATTCCTGTATGATTAAGATATTGAAGGCTTTGAAATGTGAATGAAAACGTGTAAAGTGAGGCTTCACAAAGAATCCTTATCCTCCGTATATCAAGGGTATTTGTCCTATTTGCAAATTGCTTTGAAAATGGAGGGCTTCTGGCTACTTAATGACACAATTGACACTTTTTCCGAAGACAGGACATACTCTTCCCTTGAATTCTTTCCTATTTGCTGTCCTCCAAGTGTGTGACTTGAGTTAACAATGTACTTCAGGAAAAAAGGCATTAAATTCTTTGTGAAACATCACTGTTTGATAAAGTTATACGTATTTAGTATCCTTGTTTTTCTTTGTGCTAAAGTGGATACAGCTGTTGGGGCAGAAGAGACGGGACCAGCTGCTGGCCACATTTCCTGCTTTATTTTAAAAGGTAGTATAAGAAATGAGGAAAAAGAGGTAATATCAGGGCTTCTGCTGTCTTTTATTTTGAACTGTTCATGATTAAGTATTTTCCAGCAGTCCAAAGATGTAAGTTATCTTACACATAAAATGTTTTATTTTGTTGTTATTTGGTTATGAAAATGGAATCCTTGTTCTTGCACAACTGTAAATGTTCTGTTGCTAGATAATACAGTTTGAGACCTAACTTGGTCTCTGGTTTCAGTGCATCACAGCATATTTTGTAAAAAACATCTATTGCACTTGAGCATGAATGGGTAATAGCCAAACTCAAAACCTGGAGTGATGAACCTGCTTATACAAGTGCAGGACCAAGCCCCTCACAATGCAGCTGCATGAATTTTTAGTGCCTACTGAATTTTATATATATATATCTATATAGGGAGATATAGATATAGATATATATAAACCAAAAGTAGTTGGAAAAGTTATTTGAAATGACTAACTTGTGCTATCTTTATGGAATATGTTAAATGTAGCTTTTTGAAACAGAAGCCTTGAATTGAAATTAATACTTGAACATTTTGTATCTATTTCTTTGTATATAATTTTGTGCAGTACCAATGACAAAACTATGGTGTCATAATAAAACCAGGTTTGTTGATCTTTCAGTTATGTGCTCAAAGAATTTATTCATCTCTAACATGACATTGGAAAATGATGAAAATAGAAAAAAAATGATTGTTGTTAATTCTGACTGTGGGTCTTAAAAGGTTCTGGAAGCAGCAGTAAGTGCATTTTACTAAAAAAAAAAAGAAAAAAGAAAAAAAATGGCATTCCCTTGGAATATTTTCTTCCTAATGTCTGTGCTATTTTCCCTGCATTACTCGAAGTTTTGGGGCTGGGGTAGTCAAAGGTTTCTGAATTGGGATGCTTTGAAATTCCAAGTGTAGATTTTTAGATTGTCATTTTATAAATGGCATTTTGGGGTAATACTTGATTAAGAACTTTTGAAAATGGAGATTAGTGTTGCCTATTTTTAAAGCTGCTTTGTTAGATTTCTTGTGTTTTAACTGTCTTAGTTTTCATTTCATTCTTTTCCTTTTTTCCCCCCCTAATTTTGGTGACTTTAGTGATTTTGTCATTTTTACATCAACTTCATGGTCTTGTTTTTTACATGGTACCGCATGTATTTAGGACCTATCTAACCAGGGGCTTTAAGTAAAATTTGGTCATATTTATGTGTAAGCACATTTTACTGTAAATGTTGAGTTTTTGAATTTGCAATAGATCTGTTTATTTCAGTGTGTAGTAAACAATATCTTTAAAAGTGTCCTATTCACTACTTGTTAATTAAAAAAAGTTATGATTAATATGAAACTGTTGTCTTACTATTTTTAGAAAATTGTGTTCTGAATGACTTAGCAGTCAAAGGTTTCCAGAATTTAATATGGGCTCTTTTAAAAGTTTTAGTATTAGTGATCTTGTAATTGATTAAAAAAATTTTAATATTCAGGAGATTTTTTTGATTGTTTTGGTTTTTTAACCTCTTTGTGCCTCTATGGCAAAATGATGCAGAACTTTTAGCTTTGAAATACTTGTCTTCTGATGGTGACAGGACTCATACAGTAATTAAACTAACACATCATACTGACCTATTTTTATCATGCTGATGTAGTGTTTCTGCACTTCGTGACCAGATATAAAATCCACGTCTGTTAAAATGTAATCACACCTGATATAATCCTAAAAAAAGTGTTCGAAATATTTTAAATGTGCATTTTATAATCACTAAATTAATCTCTTTCTCTTCTCTTTAAACAGCTTAGCAGTGTCTGCAAAAAACGAATCTTTTCCTACAACCTGTTAACTGACTGGACTGATGGTAACAGAGTAATTGTGGGAGCCATGTCGGTCAAAAATTTGGCATCTGCTGAAAAAAAAAATGAATGCCATTTTCAAGTTCCCAAATTACTTCTAATTTCACTTTCCAGAAATGGAGATATGAAAAGATTCTCTGGAATCCTTGAAAGACTTAATAGACATATATGAGACTTAAGTTAATTTGGAATGAAATTACACTTCTTTTTTCTTTGTCTTTCATGGGAGTGATACTCAGTTCTATTTGCTTACCTTTTAAAAACTGTACTCACTGGAGAAGAGAATAGTATTTCACTTAGGAATATTACTTTACACGATCAAGAGCACAGTCTGTGTTATTACATACAGTGGAATAGAATTACATAAGCAGGCTATCAGTGATCACAAGGCATATTCTAAGTTATTTATTTATTTCCTGGAACACAAAAGCTAAAACACGGATCTTACTGAGACTATTAAAGTTAATATAAAATTCTTAACTATAAAGAGTAGTTTTTTTTTTTTAAAGATGTACTGATTTGTCTGTATATCTTTGGAAAAGTTATTTATGATGTAGCATGTCAGTAGATAATCAGAATTCAGGGCAGTGCTAGGACGTTTGAATTCTGAGGCTTTGTCTTCCTAAGCTTTCTCTGATTACTTGGCATTTTTGGATTATTTTGAGGTTTCTAATGATTGGTAATTGTTTCTACCATTTAAAATTTTCTCTAATGTCCTGGACGGGTTTCAGTAATTCTAGATGATGGGAGTGGGTTTTATTATTAGTGTGTGTGTGCGTGCGTGTGTGTGTGTGGAATGTGATACTGAATTTAATTGTTTTTTCCACTTTATTTCAAGTGTGAAAAAAACTCGTAAAGCTCTAGATGGTTTTATGTCATTTTTGTTGGCTAATGTTTATACATTCTTTCACATGTTCTAATTAGGTATTTACTGTATTTATCTGACTCCTTTTCAAGGTGTGCAGATGATAGAAACTGGAGGGGGTAGAAGATAGGTTCTTTCTTCCTTTTTTTTTCCCCTGTTAGAATGATACATCATATTAACAGTAGTTTGGTTATTGAATGATATTATGTAAAACAGAAAAACCTTGTTAACTTCACCCAGTATCTTATATAATTTTGAGCGCCCATGATCCCAGACTGCAATCCCCAATGGTCTGTGCTTATGTGACGCTCCTACAGTATAAATGTGCTGCTTGGATGTATTTCCATAAAGACTAGACATTAGCACTGTGTGTTGTGACCCACAGTACTTTGATAGAGTACTGGACAATTCACTGATAATGTTTTAAAATTATGTGATTGCCTAGTTCAGAGCTGGGCCGGGGTGGAGGGGAGGGGGGGCGGGGAGGGTTGGATCACACCCAGTGGACTCATGGTTTGCATATATGGTACAGGGATTAAACCTGGGTTAACCATGTGCAAAACAAGTGCCTTGCCTGCTGTACTGTTACCCCTGTCCAGGACCCCTGGTTCAGCATTTTTGAGATAGGTCTCACTCATATTTATGAATTAGATTTTTAAGGTGACTTGATAACTCTTGAAACTCAGGCATTTTTTTCCCCCACACTCATCAATACTGAATTTTGAGACCTTCACAGATCTTTGTTTTTGTATTTTGCCAGGTCATTTTCCATGCTATTTGTCCTTCAGAAACAATTGCCAGCTAAGCCAGGAATCAAAAAGGGGGAGGGGCCTTTGATTAGAGACTTAGTATATTTTGTATGGCCAGGGCAGCGTTTTTTCATATTTGAATTTGAGTAATTTCTGTATACTCTACCAGTCTTTCCTAATCATTTTTGTAATACCAGATTGAGCCCTCACTTTGACCTAGGTTGAACGTGGATTTTGTTTTGGAATGCAAAAAGTTTAAGTGAGATAACATAAAAGTTTTCAGAAAGTAACTAGATCCTGTAATAGGAAAAAAATTAACATGTTAATAGAAAGTTGGTTTGCTAATTTGCTTTTTTCATTGCCATGATTTTAACCTTTATTCCTAATTTAGTAAGATTTGAAGTTTTGTTGAGTTAAAGAGATTTTTTTCAGTTTACAGTGAAACCTAATAGTTACTAATGGTATGGAAATGCTTTTTATTAAAAGTGACAGAATATAAGGAAAATAATTTAGGGCAAGAGAGCTTCATCTGGTACTTTCACTGTTAAAATAAACAGGTTTCCCCTCCCCCTCCTTTATATTAACATTTTTACTGGTTGACAAGTATGTTCCATATAGAAAATGAGGGAGATCCAGCAAGGAATGGAGATAAAAATTACCCATAATTCTAGAACCCAGAAAATATCCATAGTAAAATTCAGATTCTTTTGCTTTGTAATTGGGATATCTTATATAAATTTAGTAAGGTACACCAGATTAGGGACCTGTTGAAAGAAAAAAGTCTTTGCTGTCTCGAAAACTGAATATTGTTTATTTCACTTGAGTTTTCAATCAAATGTACATGTTTATTTCTCTGGAGAAACTGAAAGCCTTTTTTTTTTCCAATTAGTGAATCCAATTAGTGAATCCCTGTGGGGAACAGTTACAGACTTACAGACTTTCCTGCTTGCATTTCAGTCATACAATGATCAGGTAGCCATCTCCCTATTGGTTCTCATTCTCCACCACCAGTGATCCCAGTATCCTTCCCACCACTCCCTCCCCACCCTGCCTCGTGAAAGCCTCTTTCAAGGAAGCTGCATTTCTAGGTGGCAGACTATTTGATGTAGGTGGCATGTAATATTGTTTGTCCTGATCAGTGGTTCTCAGCCAGCTAGGATATTCCACAGGCGCCATAGCACAAGACCTGGGGTCCCGACCAGTAGGAAAAGGGACCACAGGAAAGAAACTGGGATGGATGGCAGTCATAAAAAGTTTATTGTAAGCCTACTTCCCAAGGTTTGTGATACTTCCTGCCCTCTGGTGGTGGAGAGGGAGAATGCTGGAAAGATGGGGCTGGCCCTAGCCTTTGGTGTGCTTGGGGAGGGTGGCTGTTGGTTGAACTAAATAAAAGGTTATTTCTAAGGTGGAAGGGTGATTTTCTTTTCTTTTAAATAGGGGTAATAGACCAAATAAGTTTGGGAACCTATGCTCTAACTGTCCATTAGCACATGTAGCAAAAATATTTACATTAATGAAAATCCAATAGTAGCTAATATGGATATTGCCTTCATTCTCAGATACGAAATATTTTCATCATGAAGTTCTCTTGGGCAATGCTGATTTAGGTGTTGTCACTGATTTTTTGAAAACTGGGAAAAGAAATCTAAAAGGAACATGATAGGTTAAAAATTAAAATTATCTGGGTCTGAAAATCCAGTATAGTTACGGCATTTGTCTTGCAAGTTTTGACCCCATTTTGAATCTCTGGTATGATGTGATCCCCCCAACCACCTGAAAACAAACCAAGAACATTGGGAGTAATAGTAATTTGATTCCTGGTATGCGAAGTAATTGAGCAACTTAGAGTACATTATATAATGCCAATCTTGAGTTAACGTTACTGATAAAATGGGGGATGAGAAATCAATTACCTTAATCCTCACACAGCTAAGAAAGAGTACACTCATCTATATAGTTCCAAAGGAACTGATGAACAATTCAGATGTAGAATTCACCACAGTTTTAGAGGACTTAAGAATATAGCTTTCTTAGGCTCCTAATAAGGTAACCTTTGAAGTAGGTAACCATAATAAAATAGCTTAAGCTGAATACTGGATTATACCTCTGTGAAGAAGATGGTTAAAATGTTGATAGGTTCTGCAGTTAATATAAATGAAAAAGGTGAAACTAAGATTTGTGTGTATTTACACATTTTCAGCCCATTTCACTCGTTTGGCCTTATGAGGTACATATTGCAAGTGCTCTATTTTCTTCCCCTTGCATTAAACACCAAACTTAACCTAAAGCAGAAGTAGCAAGGTGGAAGAGACAATATTATACATATTAGAGAAGTTAAAGTGGGTATCCTTATGTTGTGGGTTCCAAAACTAGTTTATAAATACAGTTCTACATCATATACTAGACATGTTATTTTTACAATTTTATTTTTGCTTCACAATCATTGAATGTCTCCACCAGTTTCAGGTAACTGAAGAGCCTTTATAAGTAGTTTGTATTGTCTAGATCCAAGGTAAGCTGTGAACATAGTCTGAAGTAACATGGGAAATAGCATCTTTCTAAAAACAGGTTTGGAAATTCCAATCCAATAAGTCAAGATGTTTCCTTTCTCAGGTAGCAGAGTTGAGCTATACCTGTAAGAAAACATTGAAATAGTTCATTAGAGATTAGTTATACCTACATTTGCCACTTAGTACATCAATCCCCAAAAGTCTTAAAACTAGTTTAGGCAAAAGACTATTAATACTGCTAATTTTCAATTTTAATTAGTCCTAAAACCTACACTCCGGTTTTCTTTTATCCTTTTCTTTGTGGTACCTCTGGAGACTTTGACTGCTTGTTTCAAAAGTTCATCAAACTTTTTTTTGTGTATGTGTGGTATTCCAGGCTCATAGCCAGACATTTTCTGACATAATTTTCACTAAGTGAATCTTTAAGAATATTGTTTATATGATGTAGTTTTCAAATCAGGCATACTGTTTGTTTTTTTGTATCTTTGTGTACATATTACACAGATTAAAGAGTCTGACCAACACATCAAGAAGCACAGTTTGATCAATTTCTAGAACTGTTTTCAAATTCTTAAGATGATTAACATGACAAAACAATCTTACTCAAACAGGTAACACTTCCTTAAAAATAGAAAATATATTGTTTCTAAGTTGGACTTTTTGTAGTTAGCCACTGATAAGTTATTAAAGCTTTTCAATGATTATGGAAAAGAAGGGAATCCTACCTGGCTGCTAGTCCACCATTCACAGGGATAGCCAGGAAAACAGGATACAGACCACCCAAGACAAGACCAACCAGTCCTCCCCGTATTACAGTACAGGTTTCACAATTCAGGTCACCTAAAAAAACACATTAGTTGTGAAATGAAGGTTACTGTAATCAAGCAGAACTTATTTAAACTCCCTTAGTTGTATTACAGATAATATTCAGGCTGTATTACAAACACAATTCTAAAAGGCAGATTGAAAACCCAGTTTAAACAACTATGAATGTAATTGGACTGTCACCACCACCACTCGTAATGTTTATTTGAAACCGCTTTTCTTCATGATTATTAGCTACCTCAAAGCCCCCAGGATAGATAATGATCAAAATCTACCATGTATTTTTAGTACTTGCAAATGTAAATTTAGTGCTTTAGAAATTTATTATCTAAAGAACTAAAAAGTTTTAATATAAGGCCATCTATGACATGGGCTATGGTGGTCCCCTGAGTGACCACTGGGCATGGATGGGTGTTGGTCAAAAACAAAGAAAAGGTGCAATATTATTTTCAGAGCCCTGTGGGAAAGTTAAAATGATTAACGTATTTGCAATTGCTGTGTAAGCATCTTACTTGCTTGATACTCTGATGTTAATTGTTACTCCACAATCCCATCCTAAAGCTTGTGCTCCTCTGCTGAGCTATATCCTGTCCTGAAAACTTTCGTTTAACTGAACACTGACTGCAGTAGTGCATGTAGCCACTTGACATTCATTCATGTTTGAGGATTGATGATAATAAAACAACTTACCTGTGCTTAAAGGTAAATTTATAAAACCTTTGTAAGACACATCTGCTGTGAAAAATGGGATCACTGCCATTGGTAAGCTAGAAGCTAAACGTCCTTGTGTCACATTTAAGATACGTCGAAAGAGACTATTTGCTATTAGGCCACTGAGAGCAGCATTAATTCCAACATACGTGGATCCATGTTCAAGTAGGTTCCTGAACAGATGAGAGGAAAAATAGTAACTTTATTTGACCCCCAGTGAGAGTGGGAGTTCTTAACAATTTATGTGGTATATTATTAAAGAATTTATCAGGACTTTACAGGATATAACATCTATAGCTTCGTAAAACCTTTTTTTAAAAATAATTTTTTAAAATCAGATGTATATTCTAAAAGACTTGAGTTTAGTTGACATTTAAGGGTGCAGTAATACATTAGATTTTGTTACTAATACTGTAGTAACAGCATTTTGTAATTTTGTAAAGGTATTGATAGAGAAAATTTCTGAAATGGATAGCAGGGAAAAGCTTCAAAAAGTCTTACATGGATGCCTCTCCAGGGCTTTAGCAATCATGATGTTTAAAGTGATAACTATTTTACAATCATTGATACTTATGGGAGACTTGCATACTATAATGTGAAAGTAATGCATATGAAGATGAAATGTTTTATTTCAAGAGCACTTAATGTATAAAGGGCAGTTATGTAAGGTTAGGCTAATGTACTTTCATTCTTCTGAAGCCTTAAGAGTCAGGATTGAGGGGCAAAAGTACTAACATGTAAAGGATGTTCTGTTAGGTGCTTCATGACCAATCCACTGAAATAAAAATAAAATACTTTAAGGCAGTGGTAAAACTGGTTTTTAAACCAAGTATGCATTATTTAAAAATAAATGTTATTTGCACTTCTAAGTTGGAGACAAAATGTGAAGAACTATTGCTGGATATTAGAAATCCTCCAATTTTGACTCTTCAGTCCATCCCGGCAAGCTACCGAGAGTATCTCGCCCGCACGGCAAAGCCTGGCAAGTTACCTGTAACTTTGCCTGGCAAGCTACCTGTAACGTATTTGATATGCCAAATACAGTAACAAGTCTCACAATGGAGACATTACTGGGCCCACTCCAGCAAATCTATGAACAGTGGGAGGACAGTGCTACAGTACAGTACTGCTGACTCACTTTGTAATCATGATGATGTCTGACATTGAGTACTTACATGCAGTGGACTTGACTATTGAAGATAATTATTTTATGCCTTCAGTGTTAACAATTTATTATCGAGGAAAAAAGGATTTCTGGGTTACATCCTGCTGTGCTCTGAGGCTATTCCTGGCTCAGCTGGGGGAACCCGGGAACTATGGTGCCAGGGATCACCCCCCAGGCATGCAGAGAATGCACACTGGGGCCTTTGAGCTGTCTCACCAAGCTGCTATAATTTATTACAGGACATTAAAAAAAAAGACAAGATTTAAACTAAGCCAGTTATGACAGAAACTTTAAAGAGTTCTGAGAATCGAGCATTGTTTCCTGTAGTGTGCATTACAGCCTAGTGGTAGCCTGAGGTACTTCTGGGGGACACTTTCTATTCCCTTAAAGGTAAATTTCCTGGGGCCAGGGAGAGAGTACTGCTGACAGGGCCCTTGCCTCACATGCAGTTGACCTGGGTTCATTCATTGTCATTCTATATGGTCCCCTGAACCCCACCAGGAGTGACTACTGAGCACAGAGCCAGAAATAAGCCCCTGAGAACGTCTGGGTGTGGGTCGAGCCTCCCCATCCCCCACATATATTTCCAGAAATGAATTTTATTCTGAAAAGAGGGCTGTAGACCAAGTTAGTTGGGAAGCTTCTGATCCAGAGTACTTCCAAATAGTGGCAGTAAATGTAAATGTATGAATGTAATTTTTGTGTAAACTGAGGAAGTAGGAAATAATTGCTTCGTTAAGATGAAAAATATTTTCATCTTAATCTGTGAAATCTATTTCCACATTAGCCATAAATGGAACCAGTCAAATAGTACTGACATCAATATTATACAGTATATGAATACATCACTACTACAAGTATCAATGTCTACATTATAATAATGGAGAATAAATTTAAAACAAAATTTAAAATGTTACTGGAATTTGACCAGCAGCTTGCCATCTCCCAATGACGCTTTACTATTCTGTGACTTTAAATTCATTTTTGAGAAAGTAGTACAGTTTGGGTGAGGCACTTTCCTTGTAAGTGATCAAAACAGGTTCAATTCCTGGTACCAAATATGGTCCTCCCAAGCCCTGTCAGTAGTGAAATCTGAGTGCAGCTGGATGTGTTGCCCTCCCCACACCTCAAAAAGTTATATTTGAGTTAATTTGATAAGTACAAGTTTGTACATTTTCCTCAAAAGTGCCAAACCTGCCTTTTTTTTCTTTTAGCAAGACAAAAACTAGATACATGAACCAAGCGGCCAACATGGCCGACCCGAGTTCGATTCCTCCGCCCCTCTCGGAGAGCCCGGCAAGCTACCGAGAGTATTTGATATGCCAAACACAGTAACAACAAAGTCTCCAATGGAGACGTTACTGGGCCCGCTCGAGCAAACACAAAATACAAGAAAAAAATTCTCAATCAAAATATGGCATAGGAAATAATTGTATAGACCAGAACATTTTTTATGACCTTTATGTAATTAAATATATCTAGTAACTGATCAGGATTCAAACGTAGGTAACTGAGGAGAAACAGGAAGAAAAACTAGAAACCAAGGGACCTCTGCAGGCATCAGTGTTTTAGGGCACTTCGTTTCCAAAGAGCTTGTGCATTTCTAGCTAGCTATCCCATTTCTGCTTTCTGACTCTCCCTCTACTCAACAGAAAGGAGCTCTTTTTGATGGAAGTTTTTTGTAATTTAGCTCAGGGAATTAAAATATTTAGTAGGGGGAAGAGGGGGTGGAATGAATAGCCTGTATGTGAAACCTCCCCAACCTCCTCAACACTGTCCATGGTTTCAGAGGCTACCGGACACATTTGGGACCTCCAACTTCCTCTGCATCTTTGCAGAAAGAAAAATTGGTGCTCTCAGAAATCTACTTTAAGTGAACTTTAGTGAACAAAGCACCACTCCAATTGCACTGAGGCTATTAGCACCCATCACTTATCCACCCAGATGCTCTGCTTTGGTTTCCTTGCTGAGAAAATAAATGAAAGCATTTCATTATTTCTCGCTCTTTTATAAGACAGGAAGATTATACATGGAAAATGTATTTTAACTCATCTTTTCACCTCATCTTTTCATCTTAACTCATCCTGCCATCTCCAGTCACCAGCATTATCACTTTTTCTCAACTGTTCTTCCAAAGTACATGCTCAGCCGACTAAGCAATCTCTCCACACAAAGTTCAGTTATTTTTAAATGAGTCTGTAAATGTTTTTTGACTATGAATCAGTGGGAAAATTGAGAGCCATCAGATATCCCAGGAAATGAATTCTAGCCTAGGAAAACTTAATACTTCTGTGTCTGTTTTTATCAAGGCCAAAAGGCTATTTTCTTTCTTCTGGTATTCCAAATAATCAGGACAATTTAACGTATTAGTGGTGAAAATTAACATGGTAAAGATAGAGGGCAGGTGCTGAAGAGATAGGAAATAAGTAGGAATGCTTGCCTCTTGCCTCAAATGCAGCAAACCTGGGTTTGATCCCCACCACCCTGTATTGTCCCCCAAAACCTTGCTAGAGTGATTCCCTGAACAGAGAGCGCAGCCAGGTGTGACCCCAAAACAAAATAGGGTAGGGAGTGGGGAGGATGGAGGGATGGAATCCCTTTTTTTGGTCTAGACCTAGTTCTACTACTGAGCAATATCCGTGGCTATCATAAAAGAAGCTTCAAATTAAGACGGGATCTTACCTTTCTGCTTCTGGAAGCTGATTTATTTTTCTGGTTATAATATTGAAAATCGAGTTTTCCTTGGCAGTACCATCTGCTTCGTGATTTTCCATCTTGAGCCTTAGAATGAGTTAAACTTTATTTCCAATAATGTATCTAGAAAAACACAAAAGTCTTCCATAGGCCATAAACATTAAAACTAGCGGTTGAATTCACAATCTTGAAAAAATAAATGGATATATACCATACTCCCCCCCCCAAAAAATACTAAGTAAAAACAAACCCAGAACATGAAAGGCACAATATATAAAACTTAGTAGGAAACATTTGATTCAGAAAAAGAAGCAAACTAACGTTAACAAAATTGAGAATCTGATGGGTAGGAGATAGTACACACTCAAGATCAACCCCAAGCACCTCACGGACTCTGGAGTATTGCTGAATGGAGCTCTGCTGCTGCTTTCTCCCACCCGGCAGATTAGCCCAGTATTCAAGTATCTGGGACTGGCCCCAGGACTTCAGACACACTTGACCAGAAAAAACAAAACAAAACAAAACAAAACTGGCATTCATCAATTAAAGATAATTACGAGAGAAAATATTCGCAATATAACTCACAAAGGGACTGTACCCAGAACATAACAAACTATGACCCGGGTGTGATTCCTCTGCCCCTCTCAGAGAGCCCAGCAAGCTACCGAGAGTATACCGCCCGCACGGCAAAGCCTGGCAAGCTACTGAGATGTATTTGATATGCCAAGAACAGTAACAAGTCTCATGATGGGAGACGTTAGTGGTACCCGCTCTGGCAAATCGATGAACAATGGGAGGACAGTGCTACAGTGCTACCTCAGTAATAACAAAAGGCAATCATTTTTAAAAAAGCAAAAGGTTTGAACAGGCTCTTCATAAGGAATAAAGCCAAGTAAATATATGCTTAACTGTTATAATTAGGGAAGTAGAATAGGAATTACAACCAAGGTGTAATATGTACCCATACTAGCTAAAAGAAAGATGGGGCTCTGTTGCTGGCTATAAAGTTGATACTGGCTGTAAGATAAAGTCAGGGCAACAAACTGCTTTTTGACAAGTATAAATTATATCCAGCTTCAATACAACCACATGAAGTAGTTCAGGGTTCAGTAGATAGAAAATAGATACCACTTAGTTTCAGTTCTAGGTGTACTCTAGAGCAGTGCTCCAAGTTCTTCCACTTGTGATACCTTTTTACCTGAAAAAATTTTACACAACCCCAGGAATATAAGCATATAAAATAGGTATAAAATCTTTAATAAATCTATTTTAAAACCTTTAAAAGGGCATATGATCCCATATGGGTCACAACTCAGTTGGGCAGAGATCAGCAAAGTAAATACTTTAGGCTTTGCAAGTCACATATGGTCGTTGTCAACTAATTTTTGAAAAACGCTTTAGAACGAAATTTCTTAATGGGTTAGCTATACAGAAAACAAGCTCTAGACACTACCCCAGCCCAGTAGTTAGTTGATGCTTGTCTTAATTGGAGTAAATGTGAGAATAGGGGGACAGTCAATGATGAGTTTTGACACGAAGACTTACCTCATTAGACCAAGGTATTGCAATAAAAGAGTTAATTAAAGCAATCATACAGAAATAATGAAGACAACACGGTTTTTATGAAATCTGATGATATGGATTATAACATTAGGCACAACGGTACCATTTGGAAAATGCTGAATACACTGAAATTCCTTATCGCCGCTTAAAATTAACGAAAATACAAAGCGGGGCTAGAAATTTACGTCTTGGTTTCCTGGCCTTGAACTACCTAGGTTCCAGTGACTTGGCAGACACAATGCGACCAACGGGAGTTTTGAGCGATTCTGTGTGTGCGCTGGGCGGTTGCTGTAGGGTGACACTGAACTTCAGGAGATCCATAGCCGCGTGTGCCTCAACTGAATGAACTTCAATTCAAACCCAGTGCCAGTTCTGGTTTTCGGTTCTATGTCCTGCCGACTGGTTCAGTTCTAAGTTCCATGTCATTTTTAAAGTGCGACTATAAAAAGTCACCTTTAGTTCGGAAAAATTCTGAACCACAACATCCCGCAGTCGGTCCTTTTCCCTCCCGCGGGGCAGAGCCCGGCAAGCTCCCGGGGAGGAAACACAGTAACACAGGAACAAGTCTCACCACGGAGACGTGACTGGGCCCGCTGGAGCAAATCGATGAACCACGCGGGGGCAAGTGCCACAGTACTGCTAAGGAAAAACTCTTATTAACAAAAGAAGAAACAGCACGCCCTCCTTAAAGGCACCGCTTCAGCATGCTTCGCATCGACGAGCAAGCGGGGCCTCCGGGAACTCTCCGGCCTCGGACACACTAAACAACCTTTTCGCGAGCTTAACGCGCACAAGGCCCGGTGCGGAAGGTGACGGCGGGCGGACCGCGCCGGCTCCAGGGCTTCCCCTCCCTCCCCTCCAGGCTCGGCCCCGCGCCCCAGTACCTCAGCCTCGCTTCCTCGCTCTTCCTGCCCACTCCGCGGCTCAAGGCCGGGGCTGCCCCGTCCGCCTGCGGGCAGCCATCTTGGCCGGCACGTGACTCCGGGGTCAGCGTGGAGTCACGGGCGCTGATTGGACGCCCAGCGCCGAGATTTGCGGCCCGCCCAGACTCTTCCTGGTAACCTTGAGCAATACCGATTACCAGGCTCCTTGGACCTCTGGACATTTCGTTTCAAAGTGGTGGTTGTCCAGCCATCCAGACTTGGGCGCTTGGTCACTGTTGGTCGGAATATGGAAAGGAACTGGGCGCTTTGATGTATCGATTTGAAAAATTTCTTCCTTGGGTCTTTTGCTCCCTGCACCTTATTTTTTTTTTTATCATTTTTTTTTATTAGTGAAACACCATGAAGTACACTTATAGACTTATAAATTTTTGTGCTTGGGTTTCAGTTATACAATGATCAAGTACCCATCCCTCCACCAGTGCCCATCCTCCCCCGCCACGGGTCCTAGCATCCTTCCCCCCCCCATCCCCCCCCCCCCCCCACCCTGCCGCTGTGGATCGTTGCCCCACATAAATTTGAGCACCTTGAGAGCAGGAGCTTACTTTTTTCCTATGCTACCTGTGTCCGGAAGTACTGCTTATTGCAGTGTTGGGTGATTGGGGGGCAGAGTTGTGTGTGTGGGGGGCGTACTAAAAGTTCATTTGCAGAGGTTGCATATTCTTTATAAATTGCTGATCCTATAGACTGCTAAGATTTTTATGACATACTGTTCAGTTTAGTGACCTACCATAGACTGAATAAAACCCCAAATCTTAAACATGGCTTACAAAAACCTTATATGAACTGGCTCTGTCTCTTACTCCTCTTGGACTTTGTTCTCGGGGGTGGTGGGGGGAGGGAGGGTGGGGCGGTTAAAGAGTTCATGCTATCTTCTATGCCATGATTAACAAAGACTCTCAATCTATTAGGGTTTTTTTTGTCTCATCACTTATTGAATTAATGGAATTGTGTCAATTGAATTTAGCAACTGCCACTATGTTGCTAGTTAGGAACGATTTAATTATTTGGTACTTGATTCACAATTGTACATTCTAGTTTCAGTAACCATTAGCCACAGGTGCCTATCAAACTGGTGAAATGTAACGTGTTCAAACTGAGATGTGCTGTAAGTTTAAAATTCAAACCAAGACACACCCAAAATATTGCATAGGGAGAACTTGTGTTTACTTCCGCCTGTGATCAAGCAAATTTGGATTAATTTACACAGAAACTAGCCTGAAGGTTTTTATAGCACAGGGCAGGAAAGCACCAGACACAGTGGAGACAGAGAACAGCCAAGAAAGAAACCCCATCAGAGGGAATTAAACTGCCCTTGGAAAAAGATTTCTGGGGTGCAGAAGTTTACCTTTGGAGCAGGGTGGGAACTGTAACAAATGTGGAGCACCCTAATGCTATCATCCTACACTTGCAACAGTGCAATGGGACACAGGAGTATAAATGGGTGAGAGTGACTGGCAGGTGCATCTTGGCAACCTGACTAATCCCAGCCTTGGTGGACTCCATATCAGATCTCACTCTCCAGAGTAGCAGTTCCTGAAGGAAAATCCGAGAAGAGTGTTGGGAGACTGTTATCCCCAAGGCTCCCAGGTTCGTTGCTCACTGAGTACCGGCAGGAGCCTGGCCGTAGGGCTAGGAGGAGCGAAGGAGGATGAGCACACTGAGAACCCCCTTTGGAAGCAGTTGATCACAGGTTGATTTATTGCCAAATACGCACATTTTTATAGAGGGTCTTGGCTTACAGGAGATCCAGTCACATAGAGCTTAACAATATTGGCTTATCACATTTTCCTCTCTTTTTTTTTTTCCCAGGTCCAATGCCCCTTCAAGGCTATATGTTGCGGTTAGAATGACTTGCTTAAAGCGTACATGATGGTTTCTGCATTTTGGGCATATGTGACTAGGGGTCGAGTGAGTCTCAAGGCCAAACACATGATACAGGCGCCCTGTTTTGCTATCTCTGCCCAATTACTCCCCCTTTTGAGGTTTCACTTCAGAGCCAGTCAGGTTTTTCCTGCTCCACAGGAGAGCATCACCTGACCCTACCCAGCAGCTGAGCTACTGGGAAAAGATAGAAAATTTGAAAAAGTACAGATAAATTCTAGGATTGAAGAATATAGACCAACCAGTCGAACAGTTGAAAATATCTGTCCTAGCAACATTTATCTCTTGATGGTCCACATCTGATTGCTAGCATACAAGGTGTATGGTTTTAGATTGAAAACACCCTAGGAAATTCCCACAGCACCATCAGTTATTCAAGGGGCTCCATTGCTTGCTGCGCTGCAGTGTGTACTTAATGGTTAGCCAGACTCTTCTCTGCCACCCAGGTATGCATCTGTGCCACCAGTAGTACTGAGATCCCTGTCTCCTCTGAAATCAACCTTGACATGAATTCCCCGGCTATCCCCTAGATTTGCATGACAGCAGTCTGGTGGCTGATGGGTATTGGGCAACCATGACCACCCAGTCATTGCCCAGGCAATGTCTCAAACTCTGGACAACTGTGCTCTTAGAACAGCAGGTCCTCTCAAGGTTGGTTTACCGGGACCTCAAAGTATTAGCTCTTTAGAAACTTGTCAAATTTGAAGACAGGCATTTGGTACACCTACCCAGGACACCACACATACTGGGGAAATGGAGGAATTTCATTCATGCTGATAGATCTGACAAAGGTTTCCAAATTTATTTGGTCTACTGCCCCCTTTTCTTTTTTTTGTGGGTGGGGGTGAGGGGAGTTGCACAACAGTGCTCAGGGATGACTCCTGGATATGAACGCAGGAATTACTCCTACAGGTACTTGGGGTACTGGATGGGATCCCAGGAATCAAACCTATGGCTGTTGCATGCAAGGCAAGTGCCTTACATGCTGTACTATCTCTCTGAACCCAACTGTCTCCTTTTCCATAAAAAAAAATTGTTTGCTAAGTGCCCATCTGGAAATCTACCTTATTTAAGTAAACAAAACCTCAACCCCTTCCAACACACACACACACACACACACACACACACACACACACTTGCATTTGAGGCTTCTACTGCCATTGTATAGTTCCAGCACCCACCAGATTGCACTTTGGTAAACACTGATACATTCAACAGTCTAAAAAAATATTCCTAATGCAACATTGCTATTCAATATAACAAAGAATGGAGGGAATCTGGCTCTTGCTTATAGATTTGGTCTATTATTAGAATCCAGCTCCCAGAACCGCGCAGTCGCATTTGGGGCCGTGCGACATCTTATCAGGACATCTTTTTATGACATCTTATTATCTCATTCCTACTTTGGACAAACTTGCAGGCTATCGAATGTAGCCTGCCCACAGGGCAGAGTCTGGCAAACTCCCCGTGGCCTACCAAATATGCCAAATACCAGTAACAATGATGGGTCTCATTCTCCTAAAGAGCCTTGAATATAATCTATCTCAGGGCTAGGATGAAAGAGACGTTACTGGGGCCTGCTCGAGGCAATCGACGAATAACAGGATGATGAATGAATGAATGAATGATGAATTATTAGAATAATATATTCATGAAAAGTATGACACAGTATTGTAAATTCCAGTACCGCAATTAAAATGGTTTAAAAAGCAAGATATCCAAAGAAGACTTCAAAGCTATAGTCCTAAAGATGTTCACTAAAATGTGATTAATAGAAGAGAACTCCTACAATCTATGAAAAAATGTTTGAAAGAAGCTCCATACAGATAATAGGGTCACAGGACAGAGTATTACTAAAAGTATTTTCATTTTGAACTAGATAGTATTATGTGTGGGTTCAACAGCAGAATGGAGGAATCCAGGAACAGAATTAATGACTCAAAAGAAGAGTACTGGAAATTTTTCCAAAAAATTAGCAGAAGGATTAAAGAATTTGAAGATAAGGTGCAAGCTATTTGAAGCAAAGTATAGAGAAAAATAGAGGAACATTTTTATCATGGGACCTTTAGAAGAAGGAGAGAGAGAGAGAGAGAGAGAGAGAGAGAGAGAGAGAGAGAGAGAGAGAGAGAGAGAGAGAGAGAATTTTTTTTTGCTTTTTTTTAATTGTCACACCCGGTGATGCACAGGGGTTACTCCTGGCTCTGCACTCAGGAGTCAACTTTGTGTGGTGCTCAGGGACCCATATGGGATGCTGGAAATCAAACCTGGATCTGTCGAGTGCAAGGCAAACTCCCTACTCGCTGTGCTATTGCTCCATCCCCGAGACAGAATTTTTATTTGAAGATAAAATATCTGTGCACTCTCCAGTTCCAGAAACCCTAAGAAAAAAAAACAACAACAAATAGGTATACCAAGATACATTATATTAGAATAGCAAGAACCCAATGGAAATTCTAAAGACTAGGAAAAAAAATCAAAGTCAAATATAAAGGGACCCCCAAAAGACTTACCAGTTTTCTCAGTTAAACCTTGAGGAAGTGACCTGATGTGTCAAAAAAAGGACTGAGTGGGAAAAATTTCCAACCACAAATACTCTATCCAATAAGTTTATCACTGAGATTTGAAGGAGGAAGAAAGTTTCCTGATTGTTAAAAGAATTTATCACCACCAAATTGGCCCACAAGAAGTACTTATGAAGTTATCTAAAAGGAAAGGAAATCCTCCTTGGAAGTAGCAAGATACCTAAAAACAATTTGGTGATGAAGAAGAAGAAGAATGAATATTCTTTAAAATTTTTTTTCGGGGGCTGGAGCGATAGCACAGTGGGTTGGGCGTTTGCCTTGCATGCAGCGGACCCAGGTTGGATTCCCAGCATCCCATATGGTCCCCTGAGCACCTCCAGGAGTAATTCCTGAGTGAAGAGCCAGGAGCAACCCCTGTGCATTGCCGGGTGTGACCCAAAAAGCCAAAAATAATTTTTTTTTTCGACCACCTCTGGATAAGCGCAAAGCTTACTCTTGGCTCTGCACTCAGGGATCACTCCTGATGGACTTGGAGGAACTTATGTATTGCAGGGGATGGAACCTGGGTTGGCTGCATCCAAGGCAAGTGCCCTATCTGCTGCATTATCATTCCGGTCCCCATTATTCTTTATTTTAAGGTTTATTGATTATTCTCCATTCATTTGGAAAATCTTAAGTGTCAAACGATTTATTTTTCAGGTATCATTGGATGTGGGTTGGGCCACACATGGCTGTGCTCAGGGTTTAGTCTTGGTTCTGTGCTCAGGGATCACTTCTTCTGGTGCTTGGGGGACCAGGTGTGGTTCAAGAGGATGAACACAGGTTGATTGTATGCAAGGTAAGTTGCCTTGCCTGCTGTACCATTATCTCTCAAGCTCCTACATTGCTCTTTTAAAGTTGATCTTATTTTTCCATTGAAATTTTATGTATTTGATTGTCATACTTTCTTTTTCATAATTGAATAGCTAAAATATTTAAGTTGACTCAAATTGGCTTGGTTTACATTCCTATTTTTTCTGAATGGGTCCTGTTGCCCTGCTTCTTTTGTTGAATAGTTTGGCTCATATCACAGATATTTGGTATATTCTCTTTGACTTGTTTTTCAATAGTGACATTTAAAAGTATTTTCCTTACAAATTATAGTTTAAGACTTCCCCTTTCTTTTATATGTCACATTCTTAGATTTAATATTTTTATAGCACAGTGGTAGGACATTTGCCTTGCATGCGGCCAACTTGCCCGACCTGAGTTTGATTCCTCTGCCCCTCTTGGAGAGCCTGGCAAGTTACTGAGAGTATCTCGTCTGCACGGCAAAGCCTGGCAAGCTACCTGCGACATATTCAATATGCCAAACACAGTAACAACAAATCTCACAACGGAGACGTTACTGGGCCTGCTCAAGCAAATCGATAATTTATATTAATTTTGTTTGATCTCTGTTGATGTTCTTTTTTTATTCTTTTTTTTCTTTTTATTAGTGAAACACCATGAAGTACAGTTGTAGATTTACAAATTTTTGTGCTTGGGTTTTGATTATACAATGATCAAATATCCATCCCTCCACCAGTGCCTACTTTCCACCACCATGGATAATATTCCTCCCACCCCCACCCCCACCCCATCCCACCCGCCTCTGTGGCAGGGCATTCCCTTTTGTTCTCGCTCTCCTTTTGGGTGTTGTGGTCTGCAAAAGAGGCATTGAGTGGCAAACATGTTCAGTCCATAGTCTACTTTCAACATGCATCTCTCCTCCTGGGAGGATCCTCCAAACACTCTTTATTTGGTGCTCCCTTCTCTATCTGAGCTGCCCTTTCCCCTAGAATGCCCGGCTGGCCTCTAAACTATGGAGTAATCCTCCTGGTGCTGATCTCAGCTATTCTTGGGTATTAATCTCATATTTTGTTACTTTATATCCCCCAGATGAATGCAATCTTTCTATGTCTATCCCTCTCTTTCTGACTCATTTCGCTTAGCATGATACTTTCCATGTTGTACCACTTGTATGTAAATTTTATGACTTCATCTTTTCTAACAGCTACATAGTACTCCATTGTGTAGATGTACCAAAGTTTCTTTAACCAGTCATCTGTTCTTGGACATTCAGGTTTCTTCCAGTTTCTGGCTACTGTAAAGAGTGCTGCAATGAACAAACAAGTGCAGATGTCACTTCGACTACACATTTTTGCCTCTCTGGGATATATTCCAAGGAGTGGTATTGCTGGGTCAAATGGGAGCTCAATTTCTAATTTTTTGAGAATCGTCCATACTGTTTTCCAGAAGGGCCGAAGCAGTCGGCATTCCCACCAACAGTGAAGGAGTGTCCCTTTCTCACCACATCCGCGCCAGCATTGGTTGCTTTTGTTCTTTTGAATGTGGGCTAGTCTCTGAGGTGTGAGATGGTATCTCATTGTGGTTTTGATCTGCATCTACCTGATGATTAATGATGTAGAGCATTTTCTCATGTGCCTTTTTGCCATTCGGATTTCTTCTTTGAGAAAGTTTCTTTTCATTTCATTGCCCCATTTTTGGATGGGGTTGGATGTTTTCTTCTTGTGGAGTTTAACCAGTACTTTGTATATCCTTGATATCAACCCCTTGTCAGATGTGTATTCGGCGAATATCCTTTCCCATTCTGTAGACTGTCTTTGTATTTTGGTCACTGTTTCTTTTGAGGTGCAGAAGCTTCTTAGTTTAAGATAGTCTCATTTATCTATCTCTGTTTTCACTTGCTCAGCCAGTGGCGTGACATCTTTGAAGATACCATTAGCTTCAATGTCATGGAGAGTTTTGCCCACTTTGTCTTCAATGTACCTTATGGTTTCTAGTCTGATGTTGAGGTCTTTAATCCATTTTGATCTTACTTTTGTACATGGTGTTAGGCAGAGTTCTGAGCCCATTTTTTTTTTGCATGTAGCCGTCCAGTGATGCCAGCACAATTTGTTAAAGAGGCTTTCCTTACTCCACTTCACATTTTTTGTATCTTTATCAAAGATTAGATGATCATATGATTGAGGGGAGATGTCAGTGTATTCAACCCTGTTCCATTGGTCTGCAGTTCTGCCTTTGTTCCAGTACCATGCTGTTTTAATTATTACTGCTTTGTAGTAGAGCTTGAAGTTAGGGAGGTTGATTCCTCCCATTTTCTTTTTCCCAAGAATTGCTTTAGCTATTCGTGGGGGCTTATCGTTCCATATAAATTTCAGGAGTGTTTTCTCCATTTCTTTGAAGAATGTCATGGGTATTCTTATAGGGATTGCATTGAATTTATACAATGCTTTCGGTAGTGTTGCCATTTTGACAATGTTAATTCTCCCGACCCATGAGCAGGGGATATCTTTCCATTTCCTCATGTCCTCTTTTATTTCCTGAAGTAGTGTTTTGTAGTTTTCTTTGTACAGGTCCTTTACTTCCCTAGTTAAGCTGATTCCTATGTACTTGATTTTCTGGGGCACAATTGTGAACAGGATTGTTTTTGTCATGTCGCTTTCTTCTTTCTCACTGTTTGCGTATAGGAAAGCCATGGACTTTTGGGTATTGATTTTATAGCCTGCAACTTTACTATACAAGTATATTGTTTCTAGGAGTTTTTTGGTGGAGGTAATTGGGTTCTCTAAGTAGAGTATCATATCATCTGCGAATAGTGAGAGTTTGATTTCTTCCTTTCCTACCTGAATGCCTTTAATATCTTTTTCTTGCCTAATCACTATTGCAAGTACTTCCAGTACTATATTGAACAGCAGTGGAGAGAGTGGGCATCCTTGTCTCGTCCCTGATCTTAGAGGGAAGGCTCTCAGTTTTTCCCCATTGAGGATGATGCTTGCTGTATACTTGTGGTAGATGGCTTTAACTATGTTGAAAAAAGTCCCCTCTATACCCATTTTGGCTAGGGTTTTCATCATAAAGGGGTGCTGGATCTTGTTAAATGCTTTCTCTGCATCTATCGATATAATCATATGCTTAACAAGATTGATAATCCTCTAGCAAAACTCACAAAGAAAGGGAGAGAGAAAACCCTAATAAACCGAATCAGAAATGAAAAGGGGGTCATTACAACACGTAAAGGTAAAGGTAAATGCCCTCCCGTTGATCGTCGATTTGCTCAAGCGGGCCCAGTAACGTCTCCATTGGAGACTTTGTTGTTACTGTGTCTGGCATATCGAATACTCTTGGTAGCTTGCTGGGCTCTCCGAGAGGGGCGTAGGAATCGAACTCGGGTCGGCCATGTTGGCCGCTTGTAAGGCAAACGCCCTACCCGCTGTGCTATCGGATGTGAGGGCGATCTGGCTGCGACATCTGTCACCCCATTGATCGCCAGGGTTGATTCGGTTGATCTGGCTGGCTAGGAGGGTGTCCCCTTCCTCCCTCACCGCTCCATGTGCGTCCCTCCCGAAGCTGCGTGCTCGGTTGAAGAGGACGGCCTTCCCCGATAGAGACGGACTGGTCTTCGGTCGAGGGTATATGAGTAGCTGCGCTCCCCTGCTAGAACCTCCAAACATTACAACAGAATCTACAGAAATTCAAAGGATCCTCAGGGAGTACTTTGAGAAGCTTTATGCCACAGAACATCAAAACCTCGAGGAAATGGATAAATTCCTAGACTCCTACAGACTCCCAAGGCTGAACCAAGAAGAACTGGAATACCTGAACAGACCTATCACCATCAAGGAAATTGAAATGGTAATAAAAAGTCTCCCCAAGCACAAAAGTCCTGGCCCAGATGGATTCACTAGTGAATTCTTCCAAATCTTTAAAGAGGACTTACTCCCAATCCTCTTTAAGCTTTTCCACGAAATTGAAATATCAAAAACACTTCTGAACAGTTTCTATGAAGCAAATATCACACTGATATTAAAGGCAGACAGAGATACCACAAAGAAAGAGAATTACAGGCCGATATCCCTGATGAACACAGATGCAAAGATCCTCAACAAACTACTAGCAAATAGAATCCAACTACTCATCAAAAAGATCATACACCATGACCAAGTAGGATTCATCCCAGGGATGCAAGGATGGTTTAACATTCGGAAAAAAGTCAACATAATCTATCATATCAACAAAAGAAAAGATAGAAAGCATATGATCATATCAATAGATGCAGAGAAAGCATTTTTCATTCTTTTTGTTTGTTTGGTTTGGTTTGGTTTAGGGGCCACACCCGGCAGTGCTCAGAGGTTATTCCTGGCTCTGCACTTACAAATTACTCCTGGTGGTGCTTGGGGGATTATATGGGATGCCAGGGATCAAACATGGATCAGCCACATAAAAGGGGAACTCCCAACCTGCTGTACTTTCTGTCCTGTCCCCCATTTTTCATTCTTGCCAAGGGTTACTTTTGCTTTCTATCTTATAATTTTTGCACCTATTTTCTTAATTTGATAATATTCTTTTTGCTATTTATCTATTTCATTAATTAAAATTAATGTCTGTCCATTAATATAAAGAAAAAGATTCATTAAGAGCTAGAGGATAGGCTAGTAGTTTCTCTTGTGGGAGTAATTATTGTAGAAAACATAATCTGGGCACAGAGGTGATAATAGTACTCTCTTTGCTGACGAGAATGTTACTTAAAAGAATGGTCACTTTGAAAATATGTTAAACTGTTGGGGGAGAAGCAGAGCAATAGTACAGCAGGTAAGGAATTTGCCTTGCAGACAGCCAAGAGTGATTCCTGAGTGCAAGGCCAGGAGTAACCCCTGAGTATCGCTGTGTGTGAACCTCCTCCTGAAAAAAGCAAGTATATTGAATTGTTTATGTACTGATGCGTAAAGTTTTCTTTATTCATGTTACAATAAAAATCAACTTGAAAAACAAATGCAAATATGATTTTAAAGCCTCACTCTAAAATTTAATTGATTAATGTTGAAATTATATTTTAAAATATTAGGTTAAAGAAATATGTTATTTTAAATAAGTTTAAAAATAAATTAATTTTAATTGTATTGTTTATTTTTGCCTTTAAAACATAAATTCTTGAAAATTATATTTCTATTGGACATTACTAATTTTATAGGAACACATAAGCAATAGGTGGGCAGGCAACCCCACTCCCTCCCTTACACAAATACATAGTTTGTTGGGGTCGGGAGTTCCCTAGCCCTGGGAGGCACGGAGAGACCAGACAGACAACGTTCCTGCAGGAATTCAAGCGGGGTTTTATTCAGACCAGCATGCTGGGGCTCCACAGCGTACCCAAGAACGGGCAGAGGCTGGGAGCCTCGAACTCAGAAACAGGTCATCTTTTATACAGTTTGAGAACAAAGACCACATATTGCCAATACGTGTTATTTTGCACATATTTTGCCAATACGTGGTTTGCTGGGTTCCTTGCGGTTTTTCTTGGAGTGTCTTGACCCGAACATCTTGACCTGGTCACATAGTTTCAGTTTCCAGGATGGTCAAAACACTCTATCTATCTTTAAGTAGTTATGTCTTATTCTAGCCCATACCTTACACATCTACTGGGTTCAATCCAATTTTGCAACCTCAAGGCTGCTGAACTGTTTACAGAAAGCAATTTTGCAAGTAAATTAGCTCCTTCCTAGCCTTCCTAGCTCCTTTCAAGTTAAAGTCAGATACACATTATTACAATACTTCTAACAAATCTTAATTCCCATCCTCCAAAATGTCTAAGCAACTAATAAAGTAATTTATTCAGAGAACTTTACGCTCAGGCATGTAGTTCCAAATAGGTCATAGTTATATTTCTAGATTTGAACAGCTACAAAAGTTTCTTTTCATAGAAATGTGATATAGGGAAACATGTTAGTCTTCTTTTCACGCAATTTGTTTCCACCTCAAGAATTTAGAAAAATTCCTACTAGCTCACTATGTTGACCTGAATGACAGTCCACTAGAACTTCTTTATACCTATTCTAAAGGTGTTTCTAAATTATGTAGAAATTGTAAAATCATTGTCACTGTCACTGTCCTCCCATTGTTCTTTGATTTGCTCAAGCGGGCCCAGTAATGTCTCCATTTTGAGACTTGTTGTTACTGTGTTTGGCATATCCAATAGGTCACGGGTAGCTTGTCAGGCTTTGTTGTGTGGGCGAGATACTCTCGGTAGCTTGCCGGGCTCTCCAAGAGGGACGGAGGAATCGAACCTGGCTCCAGCCCTGTAAAATCATATTTATATAAATTAATAGGAAATAAAAACAACAAGTTAAATGGATTTTCTCTCTTTTACTTGCTTTACTTACATGAAAACACCAAATAATACCCTCAAGGTTAATCTATATTGCAAATAGGATTTTCTTTCTTATAACTGTATAATATTCTATCTTTATTCATTTGTTGATAGTAAGGTAGGCTACTTGCCTTAGATATCGATTTTTTCTTTAAGTCTTATTTTCATTCCCTTTTGGGTATATATGTAGAGAAGTGGCTTTGCCAGATCATAATATACATTTAATTTTTTGAGAAAATTCCATATTGTGACTGATATAGTCACATTTCCAGAATATCTCAGGAGTTCCCCCTTTTCCACATTCTCACCAAAATGTGTTTTCTTTTTAGTAATATCTATTTAAGTAGTGATAATTCATTATAACTTTGATTTGAATTTCCTTCATAGTGATATTAAGCATCTTTTCATGTTCCTCTCGACCATCTGGTATGTATCCTTTGGGGGAAAATGTGTATTTAGTTGTCAATTTCATAATAAGATTTTCTTTTTCTATTGAGTTCTATATGTTTTTTATTGCCATTCTGCATATTACATGCGTGAACTTGAGATATTTTCCAAATTTTGTCTTTTTATTTTGGGGGTGGTTTTCTTTTTGCTCGAGCGGGTCCAGTAACGTCTCCACTGGAGACTTTGTTGTTACTGTGTTTGGCATATCGAATACACCACGGGGAGCTTGCCATGCTCTGCCGTGTGGGCAAGATACTCTCGGTAGCTTGCCGGGCTCTCCGAGAGGGGCGGAGGAATCGAACTCGGGTCGGCCATGTTGGCTGTGTGCCAACTGATAAAATACATGAATTAAAAATTTAACTTACAAAGTTGACCATAAAAAAAAAAACTGAAGACACACTTTCTAGAAAGAAGATTGAATGTATGATAGGGTGATTAACAGGAAATAAAAGCCAATGTGGAAGATTTTACTTTTTTTGCAGTTCTGATATTTATTTTACTTTTGCTTGCTTTGCTTTTGGTGTTAAATCCAAAAAATCAGGCGCGGGGGCAGGAGACCCCTCCCGGAAAAAAATCATGTTCGGTCTATAATCTACTTTCAGCATGTATCTCCCATCCTGGGAGGATCCTCCTAACACCCTTAACTTGGTGCTCCATTTTCTATCTGAGCTGCCTTTTCCCCTAGCATGTGCGGCTGGCCTTCAGGTCATGGAGTGAACCTCCTGGTACTTATCTCAACTATTATTGGATGCTAGTCTCCTATTTTGTTACTTTATATTCTGCAGATGAATGCAATCTTTCTATGTATTTCCCTCTCTAACTCATTTCACTTAGCATGATACTTTCCACATAGTACCACGTGTATGTAAATTTCACGACTTCATCTTTTCTAACAGCTGCATAGTACTACATTGTTTAGATGTACCAATGTTACTTTAACCAGTCATCTGTTCTCGGGCACTCGATTTTTTTTTCCAGATTTTGAACAGTGCAACAATGAACATAGAAGTGCCGATGTCATTTCGCCTGTACTTTTTTTTGCCTCTCTGGGATAATTTCCCAGGAGTGGTATTGCTGGGTCAAATGGGAGCTCAATTTCTAATTTTTGGAGAATCATCCATACTGTTTTCCAAAGAGGCTAAACCAGTCGACATTCCCACCAGCAGTGAAGGAGAGTCCCTTTGTTGCCACATCCGTGCTGACACCAGATGCTCTTGTTCTTTTGGATGTGGACCAGTCTCTGTGGTGTGAGATGATATCTTATTGTTGTTTTGATCTTCATCTCCCTGATGATTAATTATGTAGAGCATTTTCTCATGTGCCTTTTTGCCATTAAGATTTCTTCTTTGAGAAAGTTTCTGTTCACTTCGTTGCCCTTTCTTCCTTCCTGAGAAATGCTTGCAGAGCTATACATTTTCCCCTTAACACGGCTTTAGGTACCTCCCATAGGTTCTGGTAGCTCGTGTCTTCATTCTTATTTGTTTCCAGGTATCTTTTGATTTCGTCCTTGACTTCCTTCCTGACCACTCGTTGTTCAACATTGAGTTATTTAATTTCCAGGCATTTGATTTGGTTCTTCCTTCTGTGTGTGATTCACTTCTATTCTCAGTGCATCGTGGTCTGAAAAGATTATTGATACTATTTCTATCTTCCTGATTCTATTGAGGTATGTTTTGTGTCCTAGCACATGGTCTATTTTGGGAAATGTTCAGTGTGCAGTGGAGAAAAATTTGTATTCTTTCTTTTGGGGGTGTAAAGCCCTATATAGGTCTACAAACCCTCTCTCTTCTATTTATTCCTTCAAAGCCAATATTTCCTTGCTGAGTTTTGTTCTTGTTGATCCAGAGGTGATAAGGCAATGTTGAAATCTCCAGTTACTATTGTGTTGCTAGTAATGTTCTCCTTAAAATATGTTAGCAGTTGTTTTAAATATTTAGCTGTTCCCTCATTAGGTTGTATACATTTAAGAGTGTGATTTCTTCATGTTGTACATATCCCTTGATGAATCTAAAATGGCCTTCGCTGTCCCTTCTAATCTTTTTCAACCTGAAATTTATGTTGTTGATACTAGTATGGCCACCCCAGCTTTTATTGAGGGAGCTGTTTGCTTGTAGGATTGTTTTCCATCCTTTGACTTTGAGTCTGTGTTTGCTCTGACTGTTGAGATGAGTTTCTTGTAGGCAGCAGAATGTTGGGTTCTTTTTCTGAATTCATTTTGCTACTCTGTGTCTCTTAATTGGTGAATTTACACCATTGACATTGAGAGATATTATTGTTATGGGGTTTTGTGTCATCTTTCTGTAAGGGTCTGTTGTGCTTGTAGGGTTTGTCTTATCTTATAGTAGCCCCTTTAGCCCTTGTTTTAGGTTTGGTTTTGAGTCTATGAAGTTCCTGAGCTGCTGTTTATCTAGAAAATATTGTACCGTTCATTCAAGTTTGAGAAAGAGTTTAGCCAGATAGAGTATTCTTGGTGAAGCATTCATTTCAGTGAGTTTTTTCACTATATCCTACCATTGCTTTCGGGCTTGGAGGGTTTCCTCTGATAGGTCTGCTGTGAATCTAAGGGGTGCTCCTTTGTATGTGATTTTCTTCTTTGACCTTGCTGCTTGCAGTATTGTGTCTCTATCGGTGGCATCCATCATTCTAACTATGATATGTCTTGGAGTGTTTTTGTTAGGGTCTCTTTTAGCTGGCACCCTTCGGGCTCCTTGAATCTGAATGGCTGCATTGTCGAATTCTGGGAATTTTTCTGCAATGATTTGTTTGACCATGGCTTTTTCATTGGGATTGTTTCCCTGATCTTCTGGGACTCCTTTGATTCTAATGTTGTTCCTCTTGGAATCATCTCCTAGGTCTCTGATTCGCTTTTGAGCTATTTTGAGGTCTCTTGACATTGTTTGTTGTTGCCTGTTGGCTTGATGCAGCTGATCTTCCAGCTCACTGATTCTTTCTTCAGCTGTGGTCATTCTACTTCTGAGGGCACAGACTGAGTTTTTTATTTCATCTACAGAACCTTTTAGTCGTGACATTTCTGTGCATAGCTTTCCAATTTCTGCTCTTATTTCTTCCCGTAATTTCTCGATTGTTTTTCATGTTCTTCTTTATTTTAATGGACATCTGTCTCACTGTTTCATTGTGTTCATTGAACATCTTCATGACTTCATATCTGAATTCTTTCTCAGAGAGGTTCGTTAGGTGGGTAGCACCTACTGAGGGTTTAGACTCTTTTCATTGTTCTCCCCTTGTGGTGGGGATTTGCGTTGTTTATTCATGTTGGTGTGGAGCTATGGAGACTGAGATGTTACACAAGATTGCTGAGTATGGTTAAACTACCTGCGACCCAAAATTATGCCAAGCCCACTTCTGAAGAGGCCATGCCCACTTCTACAGAGGCCATGCCCCCTACTGGTACCTGGTGTCTTTGGGAGGGTACAACCTGGGGGTGGAAGAAGACTGGGCCCAGTGTTGGGGACGAACTGAAAACTGATCTTAATTTAAAGATACTTTTTAAACTAAAAACTGCTATCATCTGAGTTGTAAACTTTTTTTGTGATAGATGTTTTGCTTTGATGCTGATGACTGCAGATCAGGGAAGTGGGCGATGGATATTTCTGAAAATAAGCCAACAATGGGGAAGCCTACCTCAGGAGCTGGGGGAGAAGACAGCTGGAATAGAGAAGGGATCACCAAGTCAATGATGGTTGGAGGGATCACTTGGAAGGGGAGATGTGTGCTGAAAGTAGATGAAGGACCGAACATGATAGCCTCTCAGTATCTGTATTGCAAACCATAATGCCCCAAAATAGAGAGAGACTATGGGGGAAATTGTCTGCCACAGAGGCAGGGGGAGGGCTTGGATAGGGGGGGTAATACTGGGGATATTGGTGGTGGAAATTGTGCACTGGTGAAGGGATGGATGTTCGACCATTGCATGACTGAAACTCAAACATGAAAGCTTTATAAATGTATCTCATGGTGATTTAATAAAAAAAAGGGGGGATGTTTGCCACATCAATTGATTTATTTGTAGCCTGTGAAGCTGACAGTGTATTAATTCAGAAATACTTTCAGAATTGGTACATATCCTCGGTTACTTCTTTATCGACTAAATTCATGTAATATTTTAAATCCTATGTCATTTCAATAATGTTCACAATATCTTTTTTTTTGCTTGATCATTTTTGCTTGTTCAAGATCATTTGATGATATGATCACAAGATCAATTTTGCTTGTTCATCCTTAAGATGCAGTTCATCATCTGCCAGTTTTGTGAGATTGTAGCAATTAAGTCATATTTTCAGGTTCCATCTGTTTTTAATTCTTTTTGTTATTTCTACCACATTTAGTTATTTCTTCCTGAAGTCTTGAACTCCTCAAGTCAAGCACAAAGGTAGAGATCATATTCTTGCAACTACACTGGTATTTAGATCTGCTCCTGTTAATCATCAGTCTTTCCCCCCCTTCCTTTCCCATGTTAATGCTGTTGTGATTATTTGGAGTTGCACACATGCTTGGTTTGGGTGCTTGCACTTTAGTTCTGGTGTTCTTTAAGGGTCACATATCAAGTTTGCTCTGCTTGCCAGAGATCATACTTTAGCCAGGATAGCTGGGAACATTCTGGCTGTAGTGCTTCCTGTAGGGTGAGAAGCTGATCATTGGAGGTCACACTGCTGACCCCCGCGTTCTCACATCCTTTTAGTTGTGAGGTCTGCTGGAGATTAGATCCCTTAACTGTGCTCTCACCTATCTTGCTGATACAGCCAGGTAACAGTGTCAGGAATCTCAGATAGGACAGCTGTGGATACCATGCTCAGCCTGCAGTGGCACCAGATACCAGCCTTGTGGCCTCATGTTTGTAATGCAGACACTTTAGCTACTAAGACTTGTCCTGGCCCAGTTCTTTATAGTATCTACAACAGTGAAATGTTCCTATAATGTTTTCAACTGAATTCAGCCTGATTTGTCAAAGAAATTCAGTATCTGTGCAGCCATGGGCTGTTGGATGCATCATCTGTGTGAATGGAACTATCAAGAATGCTATGTCATTAAAAAGCGCAAGTTAGACGTACATGTAATGAGTTTGAAAGATTCTTAAGTAACATGTCACTGTCACTGTCCTCCCGTTGTTCATCGATTTTCTCAAGCGGGCCCAGTAACATCTCCATCGTAAGACTTTGTTGTTACTGTGTTTGGCATATTGAATATATCACGGGGAGCTTGCCAGGCTCTGCCGTGCAGGCGAGATACTCTCGGTAGCTTGCCGGGCTCTCCGAGAGGGGCGGAGGAATCGAACTCGGGTCGGCCATGCTGGCTGCGTGCAAGGCAAATGCCCTACCGCTGTGCTATCGCTCCAGCCCTGTGCTATCGCTCCAGCCCTTAAGTAACATAAAAAGAAGAATTTCCAACACATGAAAAGATATTGTTTGTTTTAAAATGTATAAGATACAAAAGAATACTTCATGGAAAGAGGCATGCTGACTTGATGATGGAAAACTTAACCTTGGGAAACTTGGAAGGACTGACAAGTTTTGGTTATTCTATACTTTAGAAGCATTTGACGGGGGTATGGTGCCGCCAGCAGGTCAATCTGTACCTGTGAGGCGAGTGCATCAGCAGCTTGATGGCGCCTTCAGATTTCCAGATACCCCAAAATTGCTGCTGTGCCTTTGGCCAGACCCCAAAAACGTGGAGCAAAGTTTACCAAGAAAGTAAACAGCCAAAAGTTAGGTATGTGGGAAACACACCCACAAACCACCTCTGGCTCAGCTATATAATCGGAGGCATGGCCTCTCTGGTTCCTGATCGAACTGCTTAATGGCCATGATCCCAGAGACTCAGAAACGAATCTTGGAAACAGCGGCTTTAGGTAGAAATGCATCCGGTCCCTGCAGTAGGTTACCAGTGCTGGGCCAACCCAGGTGGGAATAGGTTTCGTGCCTTGGCCTGTTCCCCCTGGCAGCCAGTGGCTGCCATCCTCCAGAGGCCACTGGATAGTCAGGTTTGGGCCCCCAGTGACGAGACACACAGGGCCTCATGGGATGGAGGTGGAGCTGGGCTTGTCCTCCCCACCCCAACGAGATCCCAAGTTATCACCCATGAATGGCCTCTCTGGCTCCTGATCCAGCTGCTTAATGGCCATGATCCCAGAGACTCAGAAACAAATCTCAAAACCCAGTGACTTTTAGCAGAAATGCGTCCAGACCCCACAGTACGTTACTGTCACCGGGCCACTCCAGGGAGGAAAGGGTGTTGTCACTCCACCTGCTCCCTCTTGGTGGCTTGGTGGCTGTCATCCTCCAGAGGCCATTGGACAGTCAGACTTGGGCCCGCAGTGACGAAACTTGTTGGGCCTCATGGGATGGCGGGGGAGCCGGGCCTGTCCTCCCCTCCCCAACGAGACCCCAAGTCATTGCCCACGAATGGCCTCTCTGGCTCCTGATCAAGCTGCTTAATGGCCTTGATCCCAGAGACTCAGAAACAAATCTTGAAACCCAGCGGCTTTTGGCAGAAATGTGTCTGGACCCTGCAGTAGGTTACTGTCGCCGGACCACCCCAGGGGGGAAGGGTGCTGTCCCTCCGCCTGTTTCCCCCTGGCGACTCAGTGGCTACCATCCTCCAGAGGCCATTGGACAGTCAAGCTTGGGCCCGCAGTGAGGAAACTTGTTGGGCTTCACGGGATGGGGTGGAGCCGGGCCTGTCTTCCTCACCCCAATGAGACCACAAGTCATCGCCCACGAACGGCCTCTCTGGCTCCTGATCAAGCAGCTCAACAGCCACGATCCCAGAGACTCAGGAGCAAATCTCGAAACCCAGTGGCTTTTGGCAGAAATCTCTCCAGATTTAAGTGTTAAAACTTCGGAATTTCAAAATCACATGGCCCTACTGCAGCTACGCGACATCATATGATATTCATAACCAGCAATAGAACACAAATTGTCTATTGTTGCCCTTTCAGCATATCTGAGTGTTGGGGTAAAATCCCAAATAATAATGGTGGGTCTGGTGTCAAAATATTGAATGTAGTCAAAGTAGAGAGAGAGTAATGTGGAAATCATCTGCCCCACAGGTGGGGGGGAGGGTGTGGGATGGGGGATACTGGGATTTTTGGTGGTAGAGAATGGGCACTGGTGAAGGTACGGGTGTTTCACTGTATGACTGAGACTTAGACCCAAAAGCTTTGTAATTGCTCTCACGGTGATTCAATAAATAAAATTATAAAAAATGAAAAAAAAAAAGTAAGACAGAGTTCATGCACAATCCAATCAGCTAATCAGTGGCTGAATAAATAGCAGTACTCCTACAAAAAAAAAGGAAAAAAAAGAAGCATTTGAATGTTTAAGAAAGGACTCATACAGTCTTTACTAAATTTTTTTCAGAATTAAATATGAACACCAACAGTCTTGTTTCTCATCCCTCCCCCACTCCACCTCTCTCATGATCTGTTTCAGGAATGATGGATTACTAAGAATATAAAACCAGATGAATAATGAGACATTTTGTTTTAAACTCCTAAGAGTGTACACATTTCAGCTTGCTGCGTAATGATGCCATGAAGCACCTTGTCATTCTGCCTTTTCTGTCCTGGAGATCTCCAATGACTGTTTAATCTTACACAAATATATGACTAAAACAAGAATAATAAATTCTGGTGTTCGAGTCTACATTTTATTTTTTCATAAGACAGTGTTTATTTTCTAAACTAAGACAAATGTGTAGCTCAGGAATGACTATACAGGAACATGCTGGTGCATCTAAGTTTGGGAAAGGAAAAACCTAAATCCCTAGTGATTATATTACTGTATGACAAATAGATACTCAATTATAATTGAGTAATTAATTATAATTATATATAAATATATAATTACAATTAATTATAATTCATTAATAAGCACAGTGAAGCAGATAATTTGTTAATGATAAGAAGCTAGTAAATACTTTGAGTTTAGAATTTCGAGTAGAGAAATGCATTCTATGTTATCTCCACAACATCAGTAGGGCATTTGCCTTGCACGCAGCCAGCCTGGCCGAGCCGGGTTCGATTCCTACACCCCTCTCGGAGAGCCCAGCAAGCTACCAAGAGTATCTCACCCGCACGGCAAAGTCTGGCAAGCTACCCGTGACGTATTTAATATGCCAAACACAGTTACAACAAGCCTCAAAATGGAGACGTTATTTGGTCTGCTCCAGCAAATCGATGAACAATGGGAGGACAGTGACCCAGTGACCCCTCCACAACATGGGTTTTTTCAAAATGACTATTTAACTTCTTCAAAGTTTAGGTCAAATGTCACTTTTTTCCACATGGATTGCCTTTCTGCATACCTATTTCTACATAGAAAAGAAAAAAGCAACATTTATTCAGAATTACGAATGTTTATTGAATTCATGTTACACTAGGCAAAAGTAATAGAAACACACTGTCTATCCAGGGATCCTTTAAGTTTTTCAGCAGTAACTGAGTCCTCATTATAAAAAGTCAATTTTACTGACTTCGTAGTATTTTTATTCTTTGATTAGTCTTTATTTACAGTTTTCTCAACTGTACTTTCAAATGCTGCATAATGATTTAGACCAAGAACTATTCCGAAGATGATTTGAAAGGCTAGAGGTACTGCCATTACTTTTATCTGTGTTTGACAAAGCAACGTCCAGTGAAGTAAAACTCTTCCTTTTGGTGGCAATGGAACAGTATGATACCTAAAAAGGAAAAACAGTTTATCATGCCTCCATGAAAAGTTCATTAAGTCCTCTTACACTAATAATTTTCTTTCATTACTTTTCATATAGATAGCAAGAAGATTAAAACTATTTAAAATGCCAATTTCTGACTAAAATGTATTTAGTCTTAGCTAAAGAACAGTTTATTAACCTATACAATAACAAGCAAGAAAAAGGAAAACAGATGGACTTACTTGACTGCCAGGCGCCCACTTTTAGAAAAAGCCAAAGCACTGGGATACAAAACACCACATATTATGCCAACAAGTGAACTTCTCAGAGCACAATTTTCCTGGCTTATATTACCTGGAGAGAAGAAAAGTGCAAAGTTAGTTTCCATTTAAAACTCAAGACCAAGTACTATTAAGAGCATTTTACTGGTCTTAATAAGTAGACAAGCATAGTTATCTGTGTTGTCTTCAATCACAGTGAAACAGAAAGAATACCAGAAATTCAACCAGTGGCATATAATAAACACATTCCACTTAAAAAGCAATTTTATTGTATGTTACATAAAGGAGAGCCATCTCTAACATATGTAGCATTGTAGGTGCAATTTCAGGATGATGAACATTAAACTAGCATATGGAACATCTGGACTCTATTTGGTTTGAGGCCTGTCGTCTGATGCTAGCGATATATTCCCTACACTGCTGCACAGGAGACACATTCCCTGTCCTTTTGGTCAGTCACCAGGAAAGAAAGACAGTAAATATCTTGAGGAGTAATTTTAAGTGCACGAGTTTTTGAAAGCAAATTAGAAACCTAACCTATTCTGAAAGAACTCAGTGGGATTTACTTCTGATTCTGCACTCAGAGATTACTCTTGGTAGTGCTTGGGGGACCATATAAGAAGCCGGGGATCGAACCCAGGTCGGCCCCGTGCAAGGCAAATGCTCTATCAATTGTACTATTATTCTGGCCCCAGGGAAGAGATACTTAAACAAGGAGCAGACGAACAGGTATCAGGAGATCCATGAAATACTAGTGAAACTTAAGGGAAGGGGAGGATGAAGGAAATAATACTAGGTCATAGATGCCAAACACTATCTTAGGAATTTGACATACGCTATCTTTTAATTTTTACTACAGCTCTATGAGGTAAATGGTAATAGTCCTAATTGACAGATGAGACAAAAAAATCTGATCATAAATTGACTTGTTGAATACCACAAAACTGAAGTTGTGGGAGGCAGAGTTTGATATTTCCCCCACCCCACCCCTAGTGTATTATGTTGTTTCTTAGCATGTTTCTTAAACATCTACTAGTGTTGGTTATTTATCTGTAAAAAGAAGACACCTCAGACAGGAGATAGAAGGAAAGGCAGTTGCCCTGAATGTTGCTGACCCAAGTTTGATTCTTAGAATCCTATATACCCCTCCCCACCAGGAGGGATCCCTGAGCATAGAAGCAGGAGTAAGCCCTGAGCATCACTGGGGATGGCCCCCAAACAAAAAAGCAGAAACTGTCATACTTTGATCACATTAGATATAAGAACAGAACTGATATACTAATTAAGGAGTCAACATATTAAAAGGACTTAATGTTATAAACACATATGCACAAAAGAAGGGACGCCCTCCACCCCCACCTTCAAAAAAGAAAAAAGAGAGAAAATTATACTTAGTGTCATGCTAATGAGGAACTTTTTTTACACAGCCACATTATATACTGATGAATTAAAAATTTACCGGAATATAAAGGATCAGTTACAAGGAATTTGTAAGTAACCAAAGTAGACAAAAATGGAAGAGAGGCCAATGATGCATATGTCTTTAAAGTATCATGTTGAACCTTGAAGCAACTCCTGAAAATAAAGTTTGCCAATATTCCAGAGAAACCAGCTGTTGTTCCAAAGAATACTGTTCTTTTTAAAGTCCTAAAAGAAAAAAGGAAAAATTAAGTCTAACATTCCATTATTTTCTTTAATGAAGAAACCAATTTCATTTTTCAAACTGAAAATTGAAAACCTCTTTTCAAATTTAGTATTTTTATTGAATCACCCTCAGATACAGTTACAAAGTTTCAGCCATACAATCTTCCAACACTCTTCCCTCCACCAGTGTATTTCGGTACACTAGTGTACCAATATCCCCCATCCCGCTCCTGCCACAGCCCTCATAACCCCCTGTCCCCCCAGCCTGCCTTTATGGCAGGCTCTTCTCCCCTCCCTTTCCTCCTTCCCTCCCCCCCTTTTTCTCCCTCCCTCCCCCCACTCCCTCTTTCTCTCCCCTTCTGGACATTGTGGTCTGCAATACAGATACTGAGAGGCCATCGTGTTTGGTTCTTTATCCACTTTCAGCATACATCTCCCACACAGAGTGACCCCTTCCAACCATCACTGTCCTCATTGCTCCTTCTTTATCCCAGCTGACCTCTTCCCAGCCCTTGGATGTAAGTTTCCAACCGAGGACCATTCGTCCTACTGTATTTGGGTATTAGTCTCATACTATGATTTTTTAAAAAATGGATATATCAATTTCTAAATAATCATTTGTAATTTGATTTATTCAACCATCAAATGTCTCCTGAACACTTACTACAAGAAAGTTGTTTTTCAGGGGTTTAGTGGCTTGCATACAGGAGACCAGGGTTTGATCCCTGGAGCTGTTCCCCTCTACTCCCCCCCACAATATATACATGTATATATGGTATTTTCTATGTGTTGGGCAATAATAAAGCACACAAAACAAAATAAAATCCCACTGCTCAAGGAAACTGCATTCTAATAAGAGGATTATGAGTCCCTTTACAAGCATATCTAAGTTGTTTTAGATGTAGTTCTTTTAAAAAGAGAATAAATCTGACCACAAATGAAACTGTTCCAATGTAGCTCATTTTTTTGTAGCTAACTCAATCCAAAATGCTACTTTTTATACTAAAAGAATTTGTTTTAGGTCATCTGAAAAAAATATATAAATAAAAAGCTTGTTTAGATCTGATTAGACTATCTGGAAAATAACTATTTCTTAATTAGTTCAGATACATTTAAAATAATGTTGGGGATTTAAAGAGCATTATCCAAAGAGATCTGATTAGTCCAGTTTTACTTATTTTGACTCATACTCAAACTGATCAAATGTCTAAAATCAAAGATCCAACATCCTTTAATTTTATCCCTAAATCTACGAGATTGTCAAATAGTAATAAAAGACTTCATGTACATCACTGAAGCTACATTCCTTTCTTGCCAAACTCAGCTCTATGGCTGAGGTAATTCTAAAATGAATTTATTTACAGCACATCAATTAAATCTAAGTAGCCTCCCAAATGGTTTTTAAATTCGGAGCAATAGCACAGTGGTAGGGCATTTGCCTTGCATGCAGCCAACTTGGCCGACCTGAGTTCGATTCCTCCGCCCCTCTCAGAGAGCTCGTCAAACTACTGAGAGCATCTCTCCCGCACAGCAAAGTCTGGCAAGCTACCTGTGACGTATTCGATATGCCAAACACAGTAACAACAAGTCTCACAACAGAGACGTTACTGGACCCTTTCAAGCAAATCAATGAATGGTAGGATAGGACAGTGCTACTAAAAAATTAAATTTAAATTAATTTTTTGTTTTTAAATTAAATTCAATCGAAATATGCCAAGCGCAGTAACAACAAAGTCTCCAATAGAGACATTACTGGGCCCGCTCGAGCAAATCAATGAACAACGTGAGGACAGTGACAGTGACAGTGACAAATTAAATTCAAAAGCATTTACTGCAAAAATGACATTTTAATAATTTTGTCCATTGTTCAAAGGGTGGTGCTGGGAGTGGGGGAAAAGTTTATTGTATCAGGGTTGGCAGTCAGGGTTTCAAATGTGTTAGGCATGTGCTCTCCCATTTGAACTAACTCGGCTCATTTTTGTCATTTTTTTAAGAAGCAAAATAAATTATTCAATGTCCCAATATTCCAACAAATCACTGACTTCACCAGTACGTTTCCTCCCAGTTCTTAATTTTATAATTTTTTTCATTATCAAATTAATAACATTAGAGGATTTAAGATATCCAGAAATAGTGACAATACAGAAAATGAGCAAATAAATTTATCAAGCTTTCAGTCTGGTATCTCTTACTTTTCATTTCTAAGGTATTCCAATTTCTTTTCTATGAATTCAAAAATCACTGTTCTTCTGAGCATTCCATCTCCCAGAGAAAGGCTGGGCTGACCATGTGTATATGCTGCCCCCGTAAGGCCCTAGAAAACACAAAATTTAAGAAATATCACTTGATACTAATACCAAATTGGAAGTTCTAGAGATTTAATTTAAAGTCTAATAACATGTCAGATACAGTCATCTGTTTTTATATACCTTCAGCTGACTCTTGTTGTTATTATTTTTGGCATATAGAATACGTCACGGGTAGCTTGCCAGGCTTTGCCATGCAGGCAAGATACTCTCGGTAGCTTGCCGGGCTCTCTGAGACGAGCAGAAATCGGACACAGGCCGGCTGCCTGCAAGGCAAATGCCTCCAGCTCTCTGGGCTGGAGCGAAGCACAGTGGGTTGGGTGTTTGCCTTGCACGCGGCCGACCAAGATTTGATTCCTCTGCCCCTCTTGGAGAGCCTGGCAAGCTCCCGGTGGCGTATTCGATATGCCATAAACAGTAACAAGTCTCACAATGGAGGCGTTACTGGCGCCCGCTGGAGCAAATCGATGAACAACAGGACAGTGCTACAGTGCTAAGTTGACTCTATCAACATTCAGCAAACTTATTATCAATGACTTTTTCTTTATATGGGTATTGCTGCTGGTACTGGTGGTGCGGAATTCAGTTTTCAGATGGAACTCAAGAGTTTTCCACATACTGGATATTGTTCTACCACACAAACCTCCTCCACATCCTGTCAACAACGCCTTTTTTGATTCATATAGTAGCTCTGAGAAACTGGTGGGATAATTATCAAACCTGTGCATTCGCGGCCGCGCGACATTTTATTATCTCATTCCTACTTTGGACAAACTGGCAGGTTACCGAATGTAACCTGCCCACATGGCAGAGTCTGGCAAACTCCCCGTGGCGTACCCAATATGCCAAATACCTGTAACAACGATGGGTCTCATTCTCCTAATCCTGAAAGAGCCTTGAATATGGCACTTTTTAAAAAATATCAGGGCTAGGACGAAGGAGACAATCGACGAACAACAGGATGGTCGTGATCGTGATGGTGCTTAAAACTAATTCCAGAAAGGTCTACAGTGGCCTGGTCCTTTGTTGTCTTCCTCCCCATAGCTTTTTCAGAGAAGGAAAGCTGGGAATTGGAAAGTCAGTACTTGTTGACAATTATTCTCTCAATCCTGGCAAATCTGCCGTCAGAGATCCCTGGCACCATAAGAGGAAAGCTGTCAGATATCCGACAGCCGGTCTGCAGGCTCCTCACTGAACTCTGCAACTAAAGAGTGGTAAATCCCAACAAGTACTTGTCTATGCACTGAAGTAGCCCCTGGTGAGCTCTACAACCAGAATGTGCTCAAGAACAGCTAACTAGTTTGACACTCAGTGAGCATTTTGGCCAAGTACATGAGCACCATAGCTGTTGTGCAATCCCTTATAAGTGGGACTTTCAGTCACAGAAGCAGCATCAACAGAAGAAAGGAACAAAGCAAATAAAATAAAAATTAATATACTTAAAAAAAAGCCTAAACTCAATTTGGACATTGTTTCCAGTTTGAGTTTCTTGAAGATGGAGCAGGGCAAAGACTGTCTAGGAGAATCATGAGAGAACATCAGAAATCGAGACAAGAGCTATAGACAGGTTAAGAGTTACATTGTTTTCTAGTAGCAGGAGGTGGAGGTAGGACTTTTGCTGGAAATTGCTATGTGCAATACCAGAGAGCCCAGAACCATGGCCCTAGGCTTGAAAAATTTCAAAGGCTTAGCCAGTAGCCTCCTAACAGAAAACCAATGATTTTGTACATTTCTGAAAAGTCTTCTAAATAACATAGTGACATTTTCTGCCACACAGTATAATAGGATTTTAAATTAGTCAATGAATAGGTTAAAAGGTCTACTGCTCTTCACACATTTAACCAACTTCTATTGTTGGAACAGCTTTTATAGGTAAGGGCACAGATTCTCAAATCTCAATAGTCTTAGGGAAAAAAGTAGAATAAGCATATTAAATACCCAAGACATTAAATAAATCAGTAATTCTCTATGTTTTGTTTTGGGGCCACATTCTGCTGGGCTGCGTCTGTGCTCAGGGATCAAATGTAGGTGGGCTGCATACAAGGCAAGTGCCTTTCCCTCTGTACAATCTCTTCAGGCAAAAGCAGTCATTCTTAACCTCTAGTGCACATAAAATTCATAAGGGGGCTTATCTGAATGCAGTCTCTTGAGCTCTCTTCTGAGACACATGGATTCAGCATAAACAGGGTGAAGTCTACGAGAATGGGTGTGCTATAATTTTTTCTTTTCCAGGCTACCTCCATGTGAGGTATGTGTTCTACCACTGAGCCACATCCCTGGCACTGAAGGTGTTTTAATAGCACCATGATATTCTGATACAAAGTGAATGACACTGTGATACTCACTTGTTGAGTAAGTGATAGGTAACAATCCTAATAAAGAAAGGCTAATTCATTTATACCCCAGGAAGCAACATTCTGCAGATTCCTCTGAATCTTAACATGGTATCATACAGTGAAAAATAATGGATGTTTCTTCCCTGAACCAAGCTCAACCCAGTTCTTTCACTCTCTCTGTCGTGTGTCCACGTGTGTGGTGTGGAGTCGTATGGATGACACAGCAAGTGTGGGGACCACGCAGTATTGGGACTCAAACCTGGTGGGTTGCATTAACCCCTATAGTATCTCTCTGGCGTCCGCCACTAAGATTTCTTTAAATATTCAGGCAAGACAGAGGGGGGAAAAGAGAAAATATTTTACAAATCATTTCTTTAGTCATTTGTTTCTCTCTGATATCTAGGTGGAAAATTAAAAATGTTTTGCTATCATCCAATTCATTCGCTTAAGTACCTTATTCCACACAAAGAAAACCTCTAGGCAATGTCTGCTACCAACTTTTTATTTTGTCTACACCTTCACCTGAAAGGGAATAGATAGACAAGATTATGCTCCTAACATACTGAAACAGGACTGGAAATAACGAGAGCCCGGGGTTTGGAAAACTGTTATTAAAGCAGAAAAGTAGGCCGGTAATTTTCAGACAGAATTTTAAACTGGTATGGAAACGTAGAACCTCTTTCTTAATCAGCATGTTAATTAAAATGAGTCCAGGGCCACTCAGCTTGTTTTCAGGACAAGTGCATGCATCTATGCTTGTATTTTGCAAAACGAAGGCGGTTCCGCCGTGCTTTTGCGTACTTCACCCGAGTCTCAATGCTATTCAAGATTCCGACAGACAGACAGACAGACCCCAGCAGCAACTCAAGAAGAAGTCGGGAACCCTCCACTCGGCCGGAGGGGTGCCAGGTAATCGAAACTCAGAATGAGTGTGCATTAAAACAAATCAAAACAGTCGAACAATCTTGGCCAGGGGACGCGTGCAAAGGTTTCCCAGAGTGAGCGGCACTGAAGCAAATCCACCAAAGAGAATCCGGCAGGGCAGGAGAATCGGGGGAGCAACGCTGGCCCAAGGAATCATTCTAAGTCGAAAGACGGCAGGGAAAGGCACGGCGATTCGGGCGGGACGGACTGCAAGCCCCGACGCCCCCTTCGTCTCTCTCCGCAGCCTGCGGGCGTCCCTGCAACCCCCCCGGGCTCGGGAGCCGAACCCGTGGCCTTTCCGAAACTCCCTCTCACAGGCATGCCGGAAACATCCGCCAAACTCAGCGGCCGCAGAAACCCGGACCCAAGCCATCGCGGCCTCGCGCCTACCTGGGGCTCTTCCTCGGCGCCCACGGGCGCCACACTCGGACTCCTCAGGCCAAGCCGAGGCTCCCGCCCCAGCGCCGCCATCTTGGCGGCTCACGTGACCGGAGGTGGGCGGGGCCCGCCCGGCCCAGTCAAAAGCCGCGCCCTCCACCCTGGCTGGGATTGGACGGAGCCCCAGCAAGGGCGGCCACTCATTGGCTCCGCGGGTGCCGGCGGGGACCCGCCCCCGCCGCCTGTTCGGCCGGCCCGCCCCTCGCGGTGTGTCAGCGCCTCGTCTCGGCCCGCGGGCTTGGCGGGTGGGCGGCGCGGGGCTCCGGGGCGCGCTCCGCTTCGCTCCGGGCGGCGTCGGTAGCCGGCGCCCCGCCGCCCCGCAGCCCCTCCGCCGCAGGCCGGGTCTGTGTCCTAAAGCTCCGGCCTCCGGGTCCCGAACCGGCCGTGGGAGCGGCCGTGTGGCTCCGCTCCCCGCCCTCAGGCCCCTCAGCCCCCTCAGCCCCCTCAGAGCCCATCCCCGCCGCCCGCGGGCGCGGGACCGGAGAGCCGTTGGCCCGCCGTCCGTCGGAGACACCGCGCAGCGCGGGCTGGGGGAGGGCCCCGCGCGCAGGCACGCACCCCCTTCCGAGCCAGGTCTCAGTCAGACCCGCACCCCGCCCCGGCCCGCCCGGCTCGGCGCCTGGCAGGAGCAGACCCGAGAGTTACATAATTTCTCGTGCTGTGCTGCCGCCGCCGAGGAAGCAGCCCGGCGCGTGCAGGGGCGCGACGTCTCCGCGCTCCCGTCCCGGGGAACGGGGTGCGGGCCGAGGGGCCCCGCCGCGGGAGCGGGTTTGCCGGTCGGGCCGCGGCAGGAAGGTGGGGCGTCGGGGGCGGGCCAGGGAGGTGGACGCCGCGCCGATGAAGCGCCGGGCTCCGGGCGGCCGGGCGCCGGGTGCCCCGCGGCTGCGCGCCCGCCCCCGCCTGCAGCGGCCCCGGGAGCGGCTCCGGGCGCGGGTCTGATCCGGGCCGAGGCTCGCGGCCCCCGGACGGCGGCCGAGGGAGGCCCGCGGTGGCCGACTCGGGGAGGAACTCGGCGTCGCCAACTCATCCTGCATCAAGTGCCCTAGAGTCGCGCTGTCCCTTTAATGTCCGCACGCCAGGGGATCGCGTCCCTTCCTCTCAGTCCTGTTAGTCCAGGGCGAGGATCCGAACCGCGGGAACCCTTGGCGCCAGCCCGAGGGGCTTGGAGGGCGCGGACCCGCGAACTGCAAGTGACAGCCGGCTGGCCCCGGAGTGCCTGAGCGAGCGAGCCCCGGAACCTCTGGGCGCTGCCCCGGAGCACTCCCCACACCTTTCAGAGACCACCCGCAAGCAGGCTGATTTTCCAAGTATTGGTGTGTGTTAGAGTGTGTGGGGTGGGGGTGGCTTCGATTTTTGCCGGAGAGAATCGCCGATCATGGTCATCCACCAGCTCATCTTGGATGCTGATTCTGTAGAGTAAGGAGACAGCTGTGCCAAAGTGGCTTGTGCCTTACTTGAACAAGTCATGGAACATTCCAAAATGCTGCCAGAAGAGGAGTTGTATGCTCGCATCCTAGGCTTGCAATAATTTCCTCAGCTGTTAAAAAAAAATAAGCATTTTATAAAAATTGAACAACTGCAACAACTGCAGGGTTGTTTTTTCCTCTAAACTCTGTGGGCAGTGAGTGTCAAAAGTTTCACTGTGGAAACAACATCCTCGTTTTCTTTATCTGAAGTAGAAGACAGCTTGGCTTTCAAAACCGCACAGTGAAGTGGTTTGCAACAGTTACCTGGCTCCTGGCCTCAGTCCATCTGGATCAAGTTGAGACCTGAAAAGAGATCTTGAATTGGTGGCAGTGAAAAGATCCAAGAATGCCAGTCAGGAAGAAAGGTGGGCTATGAGGCTTCCTATTCACAGTTCTCCCTTTTCTTGGTTCTGAGATTAGCGATCTAGACTGAATTCTATTTGAGAGTTATATACTGCCGTGGCTTGGGGAAATAATTGTCATTGTGCCTTTTTGGTAGTAAATATCGTTGATATTTGCTAAGGTAAAGTAAAATATAAAGTAGGATCATAAATTTAATTTCTGATTTCAGAAATTGGGTTGCCTAAATCACCTGTTTGTAGTTAGACTGGATTCAATTAAGTAGAATTGGTTTTAGTTTGTTTTCTCATCTTATTAGAAATTTCTCTTAGACATTCTTTCAAAAAAGAAATGTACTGTGGAGCTTTTTCTTATGCAATTAATATTTGTCAAGGTCATTGCATAATGTAAAGGTAATTTTTTCTGCACTGAACAACTTATAACTATTTTTATTAAAAATAGATTTCATATTTGTGTTTATTTAAAGTGTAAATCTTCACTTCTATGATGAAACACAACTTGTTAACTCTTCTCTATTTCCAGATGCATGCATTACTCAGTAACATGATTGGCAAGTTCCCTAAGCCTGACAAAGACCTGATTTTCCCCACTACCTTGAATTCACCAATATCCAGTGGGTTCCTGAGGTATAGTTTAATATAGGTCAGACTTTGGAAATTCACTTTTAGCTTGGATTTACCCCAGAGTACTTTGTTCTGAAAGACCCTAGTGAAAACTTAAAAAAAAAAAAAGCTATGGAGTATAAGATCAACTACAAAGTGGTTTTGTTGAGAGATTTTTGAATCAAAATTTATATTACCATCATACATATACTATAATGTGCTAGGAGAGACCCAAATGTTGACTGAGTTATAATCTAATCTAAACTCAGGGTTCATATTTGGCTCTCTGTGATGCTTAAGTTCTGTACCGGTGGATTTGGAAGATTCATTGAGACATGCTTTATACAACTGATATCTGTAATGATGAATAATGGTATATAAAACATTTGAAAAGCCTAGTAATTGTTCTTTTGTACGCTGTGATTTAAGACTGGGATTGTTTCCTTTTCCCACTCTTCCATAATATTAATGAAAGTTGTCAACTTCATGAGAATTTGGAATCACACCTGTCCAGACAAGATACAACTGATTATCTAAAAATAAGAATGGTTGTTTGAGAATATAGCCAATAAATGATATGGCTCTTTGACTTAGCTTGCTCGTGTTTTCATTATTTCTGCCATTTATTGTTCATTTGGGGCTACTATATTTTCTATACAAAATTAACTATTTTCTAACTAAATTAAATTAAACATATGGGTTTAGTTTAAACATATTGTGTGTGTGTGTGCATGTGAGACAGAGGTTAAAGGAGTGGAGGAAGTGAGGGTGTAAGTTTGAAGGAAGGAATGGGAGGGAAACAGAGAGGAGAGAAAGATGTGTCCAGGAAGGACAAGGAAGGACAATTGACGTTCCAGGTATAACCTAAGTTGCAGAGTGAACTCTAAAGTGCGTAAGATTAGCAATATGAGCTTTGTAGGAGTTCTCTCTTTAAGGTAAGTTGGCAAAAAGTTTCTTATTTATTACTGAAAATCATACTTTTTTTAACTTATGAATTATTTTATGAAATTTATTTATTTATTTTTAATTTTTATTAGTGAAACACCATGATTTCATATTTGCGTTTGTGAGGTACAGTTGTAGACTTACAAGTTTTTGTGCTTGGGTTTCAGTTATACAATGATCAAGTACCCGTCCCTCCACCAGTGCCCATTCCCCACCACCAATGAACCTAGTATACTTCCCTCCCCCACCCTCCCATCCCACCCTGCCTCTGTGGCAGGGCATTCCCTTTTGTTCTCTCTCCCCTTTTGGGTGCTGCGGTTTGCAAAAAAGGCATTGAGTGGCAATCATGTTTGGTCTATAGTCTACTTTCAGCGTGCATCTTCCATCCTGGGAGGATCCTCCCAGTACCCTTTACTTGATGCTCCCTTCTCTATCTGAGCTGCCTTTTCCCCTAGCATGTGTGGCTGGCCTTCATCCAATGGAGTGAACCTCTTAGTACTTATCTCGACTATTATTGGATGTTAGTCTCCTATTTTGTTACTTTATATTCTGCAGATGAATGCAATCTTTTTACGTCTGTCCCTCTCTTTCTGATTCATTTCACTTAGCATGATACTTTCCATGTAGTACCACTTGTATGTAAATTTCATGACTTCATCTTTTCTAACAGCTGCATAGTACTCCATTGTGTAGATGTACCAAAGTTTCTTTAACCAGTCATCTCTTCTCGGGCACTGGGTTTTTTTTTTTTTTCAGATTTTGGCTATTGTGAACAGTGCAACAATGAACATAGAAGTGAAGATGTTATTTCGACTATAATTTTTTGCCTCTCCGGAATATATTCCCAGGAGTGGTATTGCTGGGTCAAATGGGAGCTCAATTTCTAATTTTTTGAGAATCGTCCATACTGTTTTCCAAAAGGGCTAAACCAGTTGGCATTCCCACAAGCAGTGAAAGAGAGTCCCTTTCTTGCCACATCCGTGCCAACATCGGTTGCTTTTGTTCTTTTGGATGTGGGCCAGTCCCTGTGGTGTGAGATGATATCTTATTGTTGTTTTGATCTGCATCTCCCTGATGATTAGTGATGTAGAGCATTTTCTCATGTGCCTTTTTGCCATTCGTATTTCTTTTTTAAGAAAGTTTCTGTTCATTTTGTCGCCCCATTTTTTGATGGGGTTGGATGTTTTCTTCTTGTGGAGTTCAACCAGTGCTTTGTATATCCTTGATATCAACCCCTTATTAGATGGGTATTGGATGAATATCCTTTCCCATTCTGTAGATTGTCTTTGCATTTTGGTCACTGTATCATTTGAGGTACAGAAGCTTCTTAATTTAAGATAGTCCCATTTGTTTATCTCTGTTTCCACTTGGTTGGTCAGTGGAGTGTCGTCTTTGAAGATAACGTTAGCCTCAATGTCGTGGAGGGTTTTGGCAACCTTGTCTTCAATGTACCTTATGGATTTTGGCCTGATGTTGAAACCTTTAATCTATTTTGATCTGACTTTTGTGCGTGGTGTTAGGTCGAGGTCTAAGCCTATTTTTTTTGCATGTGTTTGTCCAGTTAATGCCAGCATCATTTGTTGAAGACGCTTTCCTTGCTCCACTTCACATTTCTTGCGGTATTTATGTTGGAAAAGCTAGATTAAATGCAAATGTTAACTAACTGCAAACAATACTGTTTTCTCTGAACCGTTTATTGTTTAGTATATCTTATGGACCTGAGCGATAGACAGTAGGTAGGGCATTTGCTTTGCACATGGCCGACCTGAGTTCAATTCCTCTGTCCCTCTCGGAGAGCCCGGCAAGCTACCAAGAGTATCCTGCCCACATGGCAGAGTCTGGCAAGCTCCCCGTGACATATTCGATATGCCAAAAAACAGTAACAACAAGTCTCACAATGGAGAGGTTACTGGTGCCCGCTGAAGCAAATCAATGTACAATGGGAGGACAGTACTGATATCTTATTAAAATAAAATTTTATAAGATATGCAAAATTATTTTTGTTTTGGGACCTCACCTGACAGTGCTTAGGGCTTACTTCTGCCTCTGTGCTCAGGGATCACTCCTGGAGGAACTCTGAGAACCATATGTGGTGTCAGGGATTGAATCTATGTTAGTCATATGCAAGGCAAGTTCTCGTTGTACTATTGCTTTTCCCCCAAGATACATTTATTTTGATTTATCTTATATAATCATAAAACTGGATGGAGTTTCTCTAGTAATTGGAAATGTGTGCGATATCTCAGTAACTCAATTTTAAGTTCTTGACTCTTTTGGTAAGCTGAAAGTGCTGTACATTAAATTCCTATATTTGTCCTTCTGTTTTATGAAATTTCTACCTCTCTTCACCATTTTATGTGCATTAATTTTGTTAACAGAGGACCCTTTCATACCTTTTTCCTTTTCATTTTTTTCTGTTTTGGTTCTCAGTACATACACAGCATTGCCCAGGGCTTACTCCTGACTCTGTGCCCAGAAATCACTCCTGGCAGTGCTAAGGGGAACCATATGTGGTGCCAGGGATTGAACTTGGGTCAGCTATGTGCAAGGCAAGCACCTTACCTGCTATACTATCTCTCCTCTTAGGATCCTTCATTTCTTCCTTAGAGATCCACTTAAATAGTCATTTTCATTCACATCTCCCTTTTTGAGAGTAGTAAGTTGACTTGCTTTCAACTAAACTTTTACAACATCTTCCACCTTTTGATATTTGAGAATATTTAGAAAGCATCCAAAATAAATTATACTAACATTCTCTGATATGATACAAGTTCATGGATTGTGAGCAATTTTTGTATTTTAAGATATGTGCTGATCTGATATCATGTTGACTTAATGTTTGAAATAAAAGTTAATGAGGTATTTTTTTTCCTTTCAGGCACTGTGGTTTAACAATATATACTGACAGTAAATCATGCATATCTCTTTGCTTCCTTTCAGCAACCTATCTTCCTCCACAGTATCTACTCTCCATTATTTTCCTGTAGTGTTCTCTTTGCTGATTTATCCATGTCTCCCCAAAGTGGTGAGCTTCCTATTGAAGACCAGATCTCATGTTTTTTGTTTCTATTACCTCTGGGCATTTGTTATTCCCATACTATATTCCTTTGTATCACACATATGATAGAGATCATTCTGAGTCTGTTCCTCTCCCTCTGACTGATTTCACTCAACATGCTACTTTCCAGACTCATCCACATAGCAGCAAATTGCATGACTTTATCTATCTTTTCTTATGGCCGAGTCATAAGAAATGGAGCAATAGCACAGCGGGTAGGGCATTTGCCTTGCAAGTGGCCAACACGGCCGACCCGAGTTTGATTCCTCCGCCCCTCTTAGAGAGCCCGGAAAGCTACAGAGAGTATCTCGCCCACCTGGCAAAGACTGGCAAGCTACCCGTGACGTATTCGATATCCCAAACACAATAACAAATGTCACAATGGAGACGTTACTGGGCCTGCTCGAGCAAATCAATGAACAACGGGAGGACAGTGACAGTGATGGCTGAGTCATATTCCATTGTGTATTATGTACCCCAGCTTTTTAATCCGGTCATCTGTTCTTGGGTTGTTTGCAGATTTTGGCTTTTGTGAACAGTGCTGTAATAAGATGAACTTTTCTGTATTGTTATTTTAGACCCTTGTGTTATTTTCCAGAGTGAAACTACTGAGTTATATGGAATTCCTAATTTTTTAAGCAATGTCTATATTGTTTTCCAAAAAGGCTCGACCGGTCAACGTTTCCACCAGCAGTGAATGAGGGTCCCTTTTCCGTCACATCCATGGCAACACTGATTCTCTTCCCCCTTATCCCCATCACCCATACTTTATTTAAACACTATGGTTTACAGACTTGTTCATAATGATTTGTTACAAGTATTCAATATTCTATCCCTAATCCTATTGTCACCTTTCCTTCACTTGTATCACTTGTCATCCCGTTGATCATCAATTTGCTTGAGCAAGTGCCAGTAATGTCTCCATTCATCCCTGTCGTGTGCTAGTGTAGCCCAATGGCATCTGCTTGCTCCAGGAATACGGAGAGCTTCAAACCATTCATTTACGGTTTTGCCAAAGAAGTCTGACCATCTTGTAGGTGGGCGGCCAAGCGCTCTTTTGACGTCTTGTGGATCCAGTCAGTAACAGCTCTAATCCAGCAGTCATCTCTAAATTGCATTACGTGTCCGGCCCATCTGATTTTTGATGCCTTGGCAAACGAGAAAGTGTCCTTGATTCTTGATCATGGACGGAAGTTAGAACTCCAGATTCCTTCTCTCACTTGAGTGAAAGGTGATATTCCAAGCATAGCTCTTTCGATTCCTCTTTGGGAGACCCAAATAGCATTCTCATCTTGTTTTTGTAGGGTCCAGGTCTCTGAGGTGTATGTTAGTGCAGTAAGAATGGTGAAGTCAAAAAGATGTGCCTGGTGTCGGAGGTTCTTAGTCCTCTTAACCACTTCTTCGATGCTCTTCATGGCGTTCCATGCCGCTTTCTTCCTCCTGTGCAGTTCAGGTGCCAGGTTGTTCGTCGTGTTGAGTTCTTGACCTAGGTACCCATAATGGCTGCATTTGGAGATGTTCTTTCCATTGAGGGCAAGTGGAACATCAGGGACTAGTCTGTTTCTCATGAACACTGCCTTCGTGAGATTCAGCTGCAGTCCGAGCTTTCCACACTCATGGTTGAAGTTGGCCAGAATTCGTGCTGCTTGGCTAATATTTGGTGTTATTAAAACAATGTCATCAGTAAAGCAGAGGTGTTGTAGTTGCCGACCATCTATCGTCACTCCCATTCTTTCCCATTCCAGTTGTCGCATGACATTCTTGAGGGTGGTACTGAAGTGTTTTGGTGAAATGGTATCGCCCTGTTGAATCTCTCTTTTTACACTGATGATCACTTCCTTGTAGATTCACATTGTGAATTCGTAATTCAGCTCACAGAGGATCATGATGTACTGAGTTTGAACACCCTATTTGGCTAGGGCTTTGATGATCATCTTCAGTTTCAGCAGAATCAACGGCCTTCTTTAAATCAGTGAACATTAGACAGAGAGACAGAGCGGCATCTTGAACTCTCACGAAACCTAATGAGCTTGGTCACCATGTGGATACGGTCGATCATGCTGAATCCTTTTTGGAACCTGGCTTGCTCACATGGTTGTCCTTCATCTAGTGTTCTGCCAATCCTATTCAGGATGACTCAAGTGAATAACTTGTAGATGACAGACAACAGGCAGATTGGGCGATAGTTACCTATGTCATGGATGTCTTCCTTCTTGTACAACAGGAGGATCCTGCTGGTTTTCCACTGGGATGGAACCTTGCATTCAGACAGGTAGCATGTGAAGAGCTGAGTCAGTGTATTGATGAGTACTGGCAGCAGATTCTTCAGGTGTTTGGGTTTGACCTTGTCTGGACTGGGTGCTATACCCTTTACTATTGTCTCCATTTTCTCAACGACTCTCAAACCTGCCTCCATAGCAGGCCTACAATAATTTATTTTATATTGCTTGTGACCAATTAATGGCTAACAGAATAATCAAAAATATTTTCTTAGAAGAAAATTGCCAATACTGATTCTTGTTCTTTTTGCTGTGTGCTCCCCTCTTTGATGTGAGGTGATATCTCATTCTTGTTTTAATTTACATTTTCCTGATGATTAATATTTTATTGTCTTTTTGTTTTGGGGCCACGTCCAGCAATGCTCAGTGCTTTCTCAGGGCACTACAATCATAGGATTACTCTTGGTGTGCTCCTGGAACCATATGGGGTATACCAGGGATTGAGCCCAGATCAGCCACATGCAAGGCAAATACCCTACCCACTGTACTGTAGTTCTGACCCCCAAACGCAGAGCATTTTTTACATATATATTTTTTCATTTAGTTTTTAGTCTAGTGCCTGTTATAGGGTAGCCTTGAGGGCAGGAGGGATAACTAGGGACATTAGTGGAAGAAAGGACACAGGTGAAGGCATTAGTGTTGGAACACTGTACTCCTGAGACTTATGGATTACTTTGTAACTTTGTGATTCATGGTGATTCAAACAACCCAACCAAAAAACAACCAAAAAAGAGTGATACAGGGATTAATGTGTTCTGTTTATATGTGGCCAACCCAGATTTTATCTCTGGGGTTTCCTATGAGATACTGGGTATTGAATCCAGATTGGTCACATGAAAAACAAGTGCCCTTCCCACTGTACTATTCTTTGGCCCATTGCAGTTTGTGAAAAGTATCAGTATGTTTAATTTTCTGGGATTCATTTCTATTTCTATGTTTTAAAAGATGTTCTTTTATATTTTGAGTTTTTCTGTATCAATTTAAAAAACTCAAAAGATGATAGAATATTATGAATTAAAACAATTGATATAGAACAAAAATTAATTATTAAATTAATTTATAGACCTTTGTGCTGGAATGAAATGATTTGGTATTAAAATATTTGATGTTAGGGGCTGGAGCGATAGTACAGTGGGTAGGACGTTTGCCTTGCATGCGGCTGACCCGGGTTCGATTCCCAGCATCCCATATGGTCCCCTGAGCACCGCCAGGACTAATTCCTGAGTGCAAAGCCAGGAGTAACTCCTGTGCATCGCTGGGTGTGACTCAAAAAGCCAAAAAAAATTTTTGATGGTATTTGGCATTTTTGGAAAACTAGTAATCCATTTATGATAGAATATCTTATTTTATTTCTCATTTAGGCCTATGTTATTTGTTATTTCTTTGGGTAAAAGTTTAGTCATGAGAAGATTTACACAAAAAATAAGATTTTTAAAACATTGGACTAATGCGGACAATTCATTTATGCCATTGTGAATCAATTAGATTTTTATAACAATATATTTACTAAACTATAAGAATTATCTTTTTTCATGATACATCATACTTATTTTTTTTCTTTTAAGAATATTGAAGTAATCTTGATTTACGATGCCATATGTATATTTTTAACGCTTGTATATTTTTAATAGTACTTATTCACATGTCTTCAAATATATGTCCTTATAACATGCCCATCACTGAAGAACTAATAACTTTGCTTCCCCCATCCATCTTTTGCTCCCACCTCTGTTCCACCTCTGACAAACTGAGTTTTGTAGTCAGAAACTTAGGCTTTTTTGGTTTGTTTTTGTTTGTTCTATTACATTCTTTTGTTTATACTCCACATATGAATGAAACCACCCAGTGTATCTGCTTGCTGTTATGACTTATTTCAATTATATGCTCTTTTTTGATAAATGCTTATGCTGTAAGTATGTCACTAGTTATAAAATCATTTTTAGAATAAACCTGAGGTTTTTTTTTTCTTTAAACTGGGGAGGAGTTCTACAGCTAAAATTCTTGCTCAGGAATCTATAGCATTCAAGGCACGAGGGCTCTGTATCCTCAATATAGGTTGCTTTGTCAGCAAAGGATCATGAGTTTCTTTAGTCCAGTCATTCTGAATTCCAAGTAGTAAGCTTTCTGTGTAAGTTTAATTTTTAGTAAGTTTCTCAAAGTTATTTCAAGAATTATGGCCATGCAACCTCTATCCTCTTGACCTCATTTGACTTAGGATTTAGAATGAAGATGAAATTATATATTATAAATTGGTCACTACTGTAAATATTTATTGTTATAAATTTTAAAGGTTATAGTAATATTATATGTCCTTTTTATTATATTACCATCTTGTTAGGCATTGAGGTCTTAACTGTATTAGGTAAAAATTAGAGGTTCTGTAATGGACATTTTAGAGTGCTGTGACCATTTTTATCATTGAAAGTGTGGTATGACTTGGAACAAAATAGCTATTAGCTTCTCTTTAAAAACACCTTATATGTAATTAACTATACATTTTTCTAAAAGGTAAAATTGGGATTGGAGAGATAGTCCAGGGGTTAAGGCTCTTGCTTTGTATGTGACTGATCCTGTTTCAATTCCCAATACCTCATAATGGTTCCAAGAGTACTCTAGGAGTGACGCTTGAGCCAGGAGTAAGCCCTGAACACTTCCAGTCTTATCTCAGAACCCCCAAGTCTCTTCCTATAAAAAGGTAGCTCTTGCATATATTTAAGGAAATAGCTGTACTTCCACTTATTTGTTCACTTATGTATACATTTTATAAAGATTTATTTAGTGTTGCCTTTATACCAAACACTCTCCTAGGTCAATGTTTTGCAATTCTTAATGTCTCTTCCTTTATGAATTAAAAAATTTATCAGGGATATAGGTGTGGATAAATAAAATTTACGGAGCTGGAGCGATAGCACAGCGAGTAGGGGATTTGCATTGCATGCAGCTGAACGCGGTTTGATTCCCAGCATCCCACATGGTCCCCCAGCACCGCCAGAAGTAATTCCTGAGTGCAGAGTCAGGAGTAACATCTGAGCATTGCTGGGTGTGAGCCAAAAAAAAAAAAAAAAAAAAGAAAATTTCAGTGCTATGGTGTGGATAACACTCTGTGAAACATTCTTTTCATCTCACCACATCTTCCATAATCATCATAATTAATAACAGCAATATTGTTAACAAAAACAAATAAAAAACCCTAGACCAATTAGATCTGGCTTCTAGGAAAATGGGACAAGATCTGATGATCACTGAGTTAGATTCTTAGTCTGTGAATATAGGTATGTAATACATATTTTTGTATTTTTTACAGTTTAACTTTATTTAAAACTACTCCAGTACTTCTTTGAGTTATTTTTTTTTCTTCACTTCCCTCGGATTATGGTAGGCCTCTGTCTAAAACAGGGGTGTATTATAGTAACTTATTTTTTGCTTTTGATGTCTTATTTGGAGGATTAATTTACTATGTCTAGATGTTTTTCTGGATTGGCTGCGATTTGCTACTTTTAAGACATGGATTTTTTGATTTTGGGGAGTTTGGGTCACATCCAGCAGGACTCAGGGCTTCCCTTTGACTCTGCACTCATGTCTATGGCAGGCTCCAGGGACTGTATGGCATGCTGGGAATAAACCTTGGTGGACTGCAAGCAAGGCAAGTGCCCTGTAGCTAAAAAACACTTTGTAGACTTGGGAGAAACTAAGAAATATCTCTGTCTCTTCAGGTACTTGAGAATCTCTCTCATCTTTGGAACAAACTTTTATTAGGAGGGCTTGGAATTTTGGAAAAACAAAATTAAAATAATTAAAATATATCTTTTGTTTTCAGTCCTGGTATATACCTCTCCTGAGGCAGTATAGTTTAAGTTAGTTGTTTGAGTAGGAAGGCAGGAAGTTAGAAAAGTTAGGGTAAGAAAACAACATGTCGAAGTATACACTCATATGTATAATAACATTTTCTTGCCTTTTTGATGATGGTGCCAGGCAATCTTGTGAGGTTTGTGTAATTTTTCTGAACTTTAGTTTTCTTTTCTAAGAGGAGTTTAATATACCCTACCTTATTCCATGTTGTTTCTCCCTGTCCTCCTCCTTTCCCTTTTCTGTCATTGCAATGACGGGCTCACATATCTGTTTGGTTGTGGTGCTCTCACACTTAGCCCCATTGCTCTTTGGGGGTAATTCAACTTTTGTTGTGGTGCTTGTGTACTTTCTGGTTGCACAATAACTATCCATTTTATGATAAAGAATCTGAAGCTCAATCTGTGGATTTTCTTTAGATGATTACCTATCTGAATACCATCTTTGGGCTCTCTTCTACTACACCAGTGCTCATCAAGATGCCATGCAGTTCTTAAAAACTGCACTCATACAATGAAAAAGACATTAGGTGGGCTTCTTATCCTAATTTGGTCATTGACTTTGAAAAGTGAAGTTTGTATTCTCTAATTTGATGGGGAAAAGAAATGACTGTAATTGGGGCTCCAGGGATGGTTCAGTGGCAAAAGACACACAGCTTGCAAGCATGAGGGTGTGAGTTAGATTCACAGTTCCATGTAAGTTCCAGAAATTATGTTGTCTGGACCCCTAAGAGCACAATATCCTATGATCTCTGGAGCATCATAGCCATGTGTGTTTAAGTACTACAGCTAAGAAATGTATAACTTCATGGCCCCCTGAGAAGTACCCCTGCACTAGAAGTGACCCCCAAGTGACCCTTTAGTGTGGCCCAAACTAAAATAGAGTGAATAGAAGGGGCTAGAGAGATAGCTTTTGTGGTAGAGAATATGTCTAACATGTATGAGACCTTGAGTTTAATCCTATATACTGATCCCCCATCCCAAGGACCATGGAGAGGGATGAAAGTGGCCAACACTGCAGCTGAGCACTGAATGGGCAGGTCTAGACTGCTTGGAGAGTAACATGGGAAGTGGCCTTTAGACTCCAGACCCTTAAGTGTGACCCCTATTGGAAAAAAAAGTATATAAAAGGAAAGTTAGTGGAGGTATTTAAAGGAGATTTACTGCAGAATGGAACATGGAAATGGGCACTATAGTTGTTTAGACAAGTGAAATGTAAAGCAAAAGTTTAAGAACTCATTAATGTTCATTTGTTTTTATGCTTATTGGAGTGATTGGAGAAAAAATTCATGATGAAGCAAAGTTCTTGGGTCAGCAAGAGAAATAGATTCAGCTAGTCAAATACAAGAGTTGGTCTTAGAACACACTGCTATTTTATCCATAACAAAAGGGAAGAGAGATCAAAGAGTGCAGTTACACAAAATTAGGAAGATAATTTTGTTAGAAACATTTGGAAGATCTCCTAATTTTCAGTGAAATAGGGACAAGATCATTAGCAGAGAATGGCAGTGGGGGAAGATTTGAATGATTAGGAGAAATGAATATGAAATAAAGTGCTCAATAAACGTGAACTAATGTTATTAAATTTGGTATTTAGTCTGTGAAATTAGTAGACTGGAAGAGAGAAAGGGATTTTTTTTAACTTTTAAAAACTGATTAATGTTCTGTGGTGTACAGTACTGCTAAGGATGATTTCCCGTATACAAAATTTCAACACCACACCCATCATCAGTGTACCCATTTTCCTTATGCAAGGATTTCAGCATCCATCCCTTTCACCTCCTATGACTCCACTACTTGGTTATGTGCATTAGTTCTTCCATTGTTTTGTCTTTGACTCTTTGCTAATACCGTTCTTTAGATCTTTAAGTCCCACATGTGAGAGAGATCATTCTGTGACTGCCCCTTTCCTTGCGACTGATTTTTAAATTATTTTATTTTATAAATTAGTTCACAATATTTGATTACATTTAAAATTTGAACACTTATCCCACCACCATTACACCTTCCCACCACCATATTTCATCATGAACCCCAACCCCTGCCCCAAAGCAGAACCAAAATAATTTATTTTGTATTGTTATGAAAAACTGCTGAAAATGCTCCAAAAAAGTTTCCTTAGAGGAAAGAGTGTGGAGATTGTTGTATTTCACCCAGGGGCCATTAAGCCCTTCTATAAGAGATCACTAACAAGTTGTTAAAGGTTGAGCCTTGTGTACATAGATAGATAGATAGATAATAGATATATAGATAGATAGATAGATAGATAGATAGATAGATAGATTGATTGATAGATATCGGTAAAAATATTTTCCTCTAAGATTGATTGTTTCCTACTTTAAACCCTATCAAATGTGGTGCAATTCTCTTGGAGTATGGTTGATGTGAGGTATGAATTGTCACATGGTCTGGGAATAGGTTCACTCATGGGTGAGGCTCCACCCGAATGTGTGGAGATGGATGGGCTTTGAGTATGGCAGTGGTTGAGTTATGGGGAATTTTGGCTGCCAAGGCTGGGTTCCTTGGGGGTGGGGAGGGGTCTCACCCATCCCCTCTGAGGCATCCTGAATGAAACAGACTGGTGCAGGGTCTGGTGGCATGGTTGTGGCGTGTGTTGTGTTATGCTTTCTTATGGGAGAGAAGACTTGTGACTCTCTCCTTCTGACTGATTTTATTCAACATGACATCCTCTAGTTCTATTCATGTTGTAACAGATTGCATGGTTTTGTTTTTTTTGAACTGCATAGTATTCCATTTCTTGATCCATTCATCTGTAGTTGGGCATTTGGGTTATCTAAGCTATTTTACTAAGTGCTACAATGAACATATGTGTGCACATGCTTTTAAAGTTTTTGTACTTGGGAGTCCCAAGAGATGGTATTGCTGGGTCATATGGAAGTTTTATTCCTAAAGTTTGTAAAGATTTCCATAATATCTTCCAGAGAGGATGAACCAGATGATCTTCCCACCAACAATAATTCCTTTCTCACTTCAATCCTATTGACAGTGGCTGTTTCCAGAGTTTTTGATATGTGCCATTCTCACTGGTGTGAGATGATATCTCAATATTATTATTTTAGAGTGCCATGGGCTGGAGCGATAGCACAGCGAGTAGGGCATTTGCCTTGCATGTGGCCGACCCGTGTTCGATTCCTCCATCCCTGTTGGAGAACCCAGAAAGTTACCAAGAGTATCCTGCCTGCATGGCAGAGTCTGGCAAGCTCCCCATGGCCTATTCGATATGCCAAAAACAATAACAACAGGTCTCACAATGGAGACGTTGCTGGTGCCTGCTCAAGCAAATTGATGAACAACGGGATGTTAGTGCTAGAGTGCTACAATTATGAGTGATGATGGGCAATTTTTAATATGCCTATTGACTGTATGCTCATTTTCACTCCCCATTTTTTATGGGGATTTTGACTTTTTATTGTTGCTATTTGTGAGTACCTTTATATATCCTGGATATCAACCCTTTATCTGATGTGTTGAATACAAATATTTTCTTGCATTTAGTTTGCTGTCTTTTAGTTTTAGCCCATATTTCTTCTGCTATTGATGCACTCCTTAATTTAATGTAGTCCCATTTGTTTTTTTTATTTTGTTTTTTCCCATTTGTTTATTTTTGATTTGATGCCTTTGCCAATGATATTATATCATTGAAGACACCTTTGAGGTCCAAATCTTGGAACATTTGTCTAGATTTCCTTCAATATACTTTATAAATTCTGGTCTCTCTCAAAGTCTTTGATCCACTTTGAAAGACTTTTGTGCAAGGTGTGAGATCAGATCCAGCTTTATTATTTTATGCATGGTTATCCAGTTTGCCCAGCACCATTTCTTGAAGAGGGTCATTTTATTCCATTTCATGCTCTCAACTCATTTGTAAAAAATTATCTGACTATATGTTTGTGGGTTTTTCCTGGGATATTTTATTCTGTCTCATTGATCAGTCTATTCTTATTCCTGTATCATGGTGTTTTGGTCACTGTGGCTTTATAATATAGTTTCAAGTTAAGTAATGAGATACTCTAAGTTTCTTGTTTTTCAGTATAGTTTTGGCTAGCTAGGGTTTTTTATGGTCTCATACAAACTATATTATTCACTGTTGTAAGGCCTTGAAAAATATCATCTTAATTTATATAGGGATTGCATTAACTTTAGATAGGAATTTAGTTTAGATGGTCATTTTGACAATATTGATTCATAAAATCTTTGAGCATGGAATGTTTTTTTACCTAAGTCCTTCTATTTCTTTGTTTTTTGAAGTTTTGTGGTATAGATAATGCACATATTTTGTAAGTTGATGCCTAAGTACTTACTGTTTTTGGATGCTATTTTGAATGGGGTAGACTCGTTGATCTTTTTCTCCTCTAATTCATTGTTTGTTTCATTGTGCCATTATGTCATGATTTGTATGTAGGAATGTGCCTGATTTTTTTTGTGTGTTAAATTTGTTGCCAGCCCTTTTACTGTATTGGTTTATTGTTTCTAGGAGGTTTTTTTTGGTGAACTCTTTAGGGTCTTCTATCGTGCCATCTGCAAATAGAGATAGAAATCAGACAAAAAGATCAACCGAAAACCTTGCTCACCACATATTCTCTCCCCAGCCTGGATCCAGAGAATAGCCTCAAGAATTTACTCTTTCCAAATCTGGATCATTTGACTTTTTCTCATGCCTGATTGTTGTTGCTAGGACTTTTAATAGTGTTGAATAAAGTGGGGACAGTAGGCATCCTTTTCTTGTACCTGATCTCAGTGGGAATGCTTTCCATTTTTCATCATTGAGAGTAATGCTGGATGTGGGCTTTTTATAGATAGCTGTTACCTTGAGGAAGGTTCTTTCCACCCCAATTTTTTTGTTGAGGGTTTTTTAAACAAATTTGTTTATTGAATCACCGTGAGAAAAGTTACAAAGCTTTCAGGTTTAAGTCTTGGTCATACAATGATCAAACACCCATCCCTTCACCAGTGCATATTTTCCATGACCAAGAACCCCAATATACCCCCCATCCCACCTCTCCAGCTGTCTGTGAGGCAGATGATTTCCACTTAACTCTCTCTCTTTACTTTGATTACATTCTTTATTTCAACAAAAGATGCACCATTATTATTCGGAATTTTACCCCAACAGTCAGACCTGCTGAAAAAGCATTGTGAAATAATTTGTTTTCTATTGCTGGTTATGAAGACCATATAATGTCGATTTGGATTTCTGATATTTTACTAATTAAATCTGGAGGGATTTCTGCCAAAAGCCACATAGTTCCGAGATTGGTTTGTGTGCCTGTGGGGCTGTGCTGGAGAGCTGCTCGTGGTGGGCAACTCATGGTCTCGGTGGGGCAGGAAGGATGTGCCAGTTCCACCTCCCATCCCATGAAGCCCCAGCTGCCCTGTCACCACCGGCTTGTACCTGACTGTCCAATAAACTCTGAGGCAGTGGCTGGCCACTGTGCTGCTGCGGGCGAGGGGAGCAGGGAAAGGCAGAAGAGACAGACACTCTTTCCCTCCCAGGGGGCACAGCGCCATAGCTTAATGCATAGTTCATTCACATTGCTGCTTCTGAATTAGGTCTGTATGCCTCTGGGGTCATGGCCATGCCGGAGAGCCACTTATGGGGGGCAACTCGTGGTCTTGGCAGGGTGGAAAGGATGTGCCGGTTCTGCCCCAGGTTTTTTTTTTTTAAATGTGAATGGATGTTGAATCTGAGCACGATCTTTCTCTGCATCGATGGACATTAAGGATATGATTTTTATTTTTACAATGTGGTGTATTATGTTAATTGATTTGCATATATTAAACCATCCATGTATCCCTAAGGTGACTCCCACTTGAATGTGGTGTATGATTCTTTTTTTTCTTTTTGGGTCATACCCGGAGATGCACAGGGGTTACTTCTGGCTCATGCACTTAGGAATTACTCCTGGCGGTGCTCGGGAGACCATATGGGATACTGGCAATCGAACCCGGGTCGACTGAGTGCAAGGCAAATGCCCTACCTGCTGTGCTATCATGCCAGCTCCAGGTGTATGATTCTTTTGATGTATTGTTGGATTTGGTTTGCTAAGATTTTGTCAAGTATTTTTGCATTGATGTTTGTTAATGCAGGTTATTGGTCTGAAAATTTCTACTTTAGGAAGTCTCTGTATTGGTTATTGGTGTAATGTTAGCTTTGTAGAAGGTTTTAAGAAAGATTTCTCTTTAATATTTTGGAAAAGCTTAAGGATCAATGGCAGTAAGTAAAGTTGTAAGGTTGTAAGATTTGATAAAACTCACCAGTTAACTCATGTGGACCAAGACTTTTGTTCTTGGGGAGATTCTTAATTGTTTCAAACTGTTTCAGTTTCTATTTTTTTAATTAATTAATTAATTAATTTATTTTGCTTTTTGGGTCACACCTGGCGATGCACAGGGGTTACTCCTGGTTCTGCACTCAGGAATTACCCCTGGCGGTGCTCAGGGGACCATATGAGATGCTGGGAATCGAACCAGGGTCAGCCACGTGCAAGGCAAACACCCTACCCACTATGCTATCACTCCAGCCCCCTGTTTCAGTTTCTAAAGTTTCGATTCTAAACTGTTTCAATTTTATTGTTTGTGATTGGTCCATTTGGATTTTTTACTTTCTCCTCATTTAGTCTTGGGAGATGACGCCTTTCTAAGAATCTGTTCATTTCTTTTAGGTACTCCAGTTTAACAAGGTAGAGTTGTTCATAGTAAGCTCTTATGATGGCTTGGATTTCTGAGAATTCTGTTGTAATTTCTTCTCTGTTATCTCATTTTATTTGAGCATTTTCTCTTTTTTCCCTTGTGAGTCTAGTCAGAGATTTATCCAGCTTGTTTATTCTTTAGAAGATCCAGCTCTGTTTTCATTAATTCTTTGTATTGCTTTCTTGATTCTTGTTTATTTTTTTTAGCCATTTTAAGTACTCTATGCATTGGTGTTGTTCTGTTTGAGTCTATTTTGTTTAGTACTCTTTGAACCACTTGATTATGTGCAGCAGCATCTTTCTAGATAACTGGGAAGCTCTCAGATATTATCTCTCCCACTACTTATCTTTCCCTTTCTCCTTTTTTGTCTCCTTCTGGTATTATTTTTTAATTTTTTTTGTTTTTTGGCTCACACCCGGTGATGCACAGGGGTGTTACTACTGGCTCTGCACTCAGGAATTACTCCTGGCGATGCTCAGAGGACCATATGGGATGCTGGGAATTGAACCCGGGTCGGCCACGTGCAAGGCAAACGCTCTACCCCCTGTGCTATCGTTCCAGCCCCTCCTTCTGGTATTCTTATAATTAAGTTTATTCCTCTTTTTAAAAAAATTCTTCTTTCTGTTATCCATTAAGTACCTTACATTCTCTTTCATTCTTTTGCTTTTCTTTCCCCACTTCCTTATCAATTCTGGCTTGTATTTTATCTTCAGGTTAATCTATATTATTTTCCTTATGTGCAATCCTCTATAATGGCTTGTTCTTTAGTGCTGTAAATTCAATTTATATAAAATCTGTCATTCTCTGAATCAGTTCTTTGAGTTGTTTGACTTTCTTGTGCAGTGGTTGCTTAATTTCACTTGCCAGTACTTGCTTAATTTCTACTGCTAATGCAGTGAGTATTGATTTGAGGTCTTCATCAACCAGACTTGAGAATTTTGATGAGCTTGCAAACTCACCTGAGGTTTTATCCCCTTCTATCAGAGCAGCTGAGTTCCTTCCTTTACCCATTTTTCTTCAAGTTTTATGGATGCTAATGGTGAATCTTTAGATTCCCTGTTACTTAAGAACCAATCCATTCATTGATTGTAACAGAGGGCCACTTATTATACCTCTGTTATTCAGATATTTTTTTTATCTTATAGCACAGCGTGTAGGGCATTCGCCTTACAAGCGGCCAACATGGCCGACCCGAGTTCGATTCCTCCGCCCCTCTCGGAGAGCCCGGCAAGCTACCGAGAGTATTCGATATGCCAGACACAGTAACAACAAAGTCTCCAATGGAGACGTTACTGGGCCTGCTCGAGCAAATCGACGATCAACGGGAGGGCCTTTTCCTTTACCTTTATCTTATTTTTAATCATCGTGGGATATAGAAAAGTTACAAAGCTTTTCTGTTTGAGTTTCAATCATAAAATGATCAATCACCCCACCCTCCACCAGTGCACATCTTCCACCACCAAGAACCCCAGTATCCCTTCTACCCCACCCCTCCCCCTGCCTCTGTGGCAGACACATCTCCCCCATACTCTCTTTTGTATTGCTTGTTATGAATAGTATAAGATGTTGTGTGGCCTCAAGTGCGGCCATGTGCTCCTGGAACTCCAAAATTCCAGACAATTAGAGTCTGGAGAAGTCTCTGCAGTGAGCTGCTCAATTCGGAGATTCTTTAGTGTGTCTCTGGATCATGACTGCCGAGGAGCTTAAGTAGCAGCTGGAGGTAGGGCATGACCTTCAGGGTCCCATGGGGATGGGAAGGGGTGAGAGGAACTGGCCCATCCCCTATCCCTTGAGGCCTGGTGTTTGCTATCACTGAACCCATGTAATTGCTCTTCTCATTGGGTTCTAGAAGTCGGTGGCTGCCAGGGCTTTTAGAGGGCAGGACTTTTGGGTTTTCATTATTAAAATTGTATTTTTGATGATTATAATTATGTTTTGGGTCTTGAGGATTAGAATGGATGACAGGAAACAAAACTGCCTGCTCTAAAGGTGGTACATAGGTGGGTCCCAGGTTTATGGGCATGAGGCTGTATATCTGGAGCTTGGTCAGCATAAGAGGGTGAGGCAAATGAAGAACCAGTTTCCAGAAGCACACACCTGATTTTGAGGATTAGAACTGACAGTAGGTGATGCAGCTCTGGAAAAAGGGCCGGAGGTGGTGATGGTGGGTGTATGAGGAGCCCAGAGTTCCAAGCAGGAGGCTGCACTCTGGAGTCTGACCAGGGAGAGCGAGTGGGATGAGCAAGATTTTCAGTTGAATTTTTGGTCTGATTTCTGTACTCTTAGACATTATACTATACATTGTGTAACATGTACTATACCTGTGAGGGAACTTAAGCTCAGGAAAGTTAAAATATTTTTACTTTTCTATTTAAAGTTATGGATTTTTAACTTTAAAAAATATTAATTGGGGTACTGTGCTTTACAATACTGGGTGATTTTTTTTGGGTCACACCCAGCGATGCTCAGGGGTTATTCCTGGCTCTGCACTCAGGAATTACTCCTAGCAGTGCTTGGGGGACCATATGGGATGCCGAGGAGTGAACCCAGGTCGACTGCGTGCAAGGCAAACTCCCTACCTGCTGCGCTATTGCTCCAGCCCTTTCTTTTTCTTTTTTTTTTTTTTTTTTTTACTTTTTGTGATTTTTAAAGGTAAAGGCCCTCCCGTTGATCATCGATTTGCTCGAGCGGGCCCAGTAACGTCTCCATTGGAGACTTTGTTGTTACTGTGTTTGGCATATCGAATACGTCACGGGGTGCTTGCCAGGCTCTGCAGTGTGGGTGATATACTCTCGGCAGCTTGCCGGGCTCTTCTTTGGGCCACACCCAGTGGTTCTCCTGGTTCTGTGCTCAGTAATCACTTCTGCCTGTTCCTGAGGGACCCTATATGGTCCTTGGGATAGAACTTGAGTCAGTAGCATGCAAGAACAGTGTCCTACCTACTGTACTGTCACTCAGGCCTGATTCACAGTATTTTTAATGATGGTTTCCCTTGTATGTGATTCCAATACCACACCCATCATCAGTGTACTTACCTCACTCCTTCAAGTTTCCTAATGCCCCTTCAAGAAGATCAATTTTTTTTCTGCACTCTGTGTTGCTCAGGGGCTGCTCAGGACTCTGCATTCAGGAACCACTCTTGGCAGTGTTTGGGAGATCATATGGGATGCTGGGATATTGGTTACCCAACCAGTGTGCAAGCCTTACCTGCTATACTATCTCCTCTGGCCCCAGGTTACAAATTATTTTTTGTGGGGGCTTTTAAGCAGCATTCAGGAGACTAAGGAGCCCCTCATAATGCTACTCAGGAGGTCTAAGATGCTTCCCCAATGTTTCTCAGTCAAACTAAAGTGGGGTTTAGTGTGACAACTTTGATGCAGTGCTATTCAAACCCTTCCTCTTAGGGATTATTTAAGTCATCCTGCCAAAGCTCAGGGGCCAGCAGGATCACACTCAGTGGTGCTTGTAGTTTATAAGGCTGCACTGGGAAATGCTCAAGGGCCATGTAGTGCCAGAATAGAACTGAGGTCAGTCACATGCAAGACCTATGCCTTAACCCCTCTCTTTAATCTTGAGGTTGAAGGTTAAGGTCACACACAGCTGGGAAGTAGGGAAGTGGTAGAAGAAAGTAATGTGACTTGGGCTCTTTGTGAGTGTTGGAATATGTAGTAGATGAAAGTCATGGGAGGGAGATCTCAAAATTTATATTAAGGACTGAAAAGTATTTTTCAGAATATAATTTAATTTAAGAATTTTTTTCAGATAAGACAGAATCATATCAATGATGTGAATGTTAATTGATCAGCATTTCTTTCAGGACCTTTTGTTTTTCTTAATAGTTGAAGATTCTTTTTGAAGCAGGACTATAATAGCACTAATTTTAAGTGGAGCTTAAAATTAGAAATTGGGTATAATTATCAATATCATATAATACTTACTGGAATTTATGCTATCTTGTGTTGTACAATTGGGACTACAGTTATGGAATAGTTTAATGTTAGCATACTTGTTTTACTAGGACCATAGATATATATTTTTTGTTTTTGTTTTTGGGCCTGAACTGGTGGAGCTCAGAGGTGACTTCTGACTCTGCACTTAGAAATCACTCCTGGCAGGCTCAAGGGACAACATGGGATTCTGGGAATTGAACCTGGGTCATTCTGTGCAAGACAAGTGACTTACCTTCTGTAATATCTCTCCAGCCCCATAGATAGAATTTTCCAATCATATTTTTCAGATACTGATCGAGCCTTATCATTACTGGAAGAGTACTGCAGAAGACTAAGGAAACCAGAGGAGCAACAGTTGAAAAATGCTGTTAAGAAGGTGATGGGGATATTTAAGAGCAGCTTATTTCAAGCTTTGTTAGGTACGTATTAATAATTACTTATCATCTTGATCAGAATTGGATTAATTGTTTGAGAAATGTGGTCAAAGACGCTGATATCAATCCAATTAAAAAGTAACATTCTTCCTTTAAAAATGGTTTAGTGTTGTTTCTTTTTAAAGATTAATTTATATAGAGATATTTAATGTAGATTATTACATTTAAACTCAGGTTGGTCACATGCAAGGCAAATGCCATACCACTGTACTATTGCTCTGGCCCAGATTAATATTTTTAAATCCCACAAAGTCTAGAAAATAATTACCAGAACCCACAAGTAAATTTTGTGAGGTCTGTTTAAACAGGTTCAGTCTCTATGGAAAACAGTATGGAAAGTTCTATAAAATTTTTTTTTAACACATCTACCTTATAAGCTAACAATCCCGCTCCTAGGGATATGCCCCAAGAACAAAAAAAAAAAAAACCACCAATTTCTACCTATGTTCATTAAAGTAAAGTCAAGAGCTGGAAACTATCCAAGTGTCTAATGACACGAAAACAATCCAAGAGTCTAATGACATACACACACAAAAGTTCCATGCTGGAGCGATAGCACAGAGATAGGGCATTTGCCTTGCACGCAGCCAGCCCAGCTGAGCCAGGTTCGATTCCTCCACCCCTCTTGGAGAGTGGCCCTCTCGGTGAGCCTGGCAAGCTACTGTGAGTATCTCGCCCAAACTTTAAATAATTTTTTATATTTTAGGAGTCAATCTAGAGAATGATATAAACGCCAAAGTAAACCAGCCAACTAGTTAATTAATTAGAAAAAACTCAGTTATTATATTGTGTATATAAATATGTATATATGTGTATATATTTTACTGAGCTTCAACAATGTGTGTATGTATGTATGTATTTGTTTGTTTATTGGTGTTTGGCTGTGCTTATGGATTACTTCTGGCTCTGTGCTCAGGGATTACTCCTGGCTACTCCAGGGAACCTATGTGATGCCAGACCCTGCTCAGCTGTGTGCAAGTTAAATGCTTTACCTGCTGTACTAGGGATCTGACTCCAACAATGCATTTTTTTAAGGGGAGGTTTTGGGCGACACCTGGTAATATACAGCATGACTCCTGGGTGCTTAAGGGGACCATATATGGTGCTGCAAATTGACCCACATCTGCTGCATGCAAGACAAACACCTCTATATAACCTCTGGCCGAACCTTCAACAATGTACTTTACTGTTTTAATTTTCATTTTTTTGTGTGTGAAGCAAATAGAGTTATTTTTGAGGTGTGTAGTGTTGGAGCACACCCCGCGATGTCCTGGTTATGCACTTAGAAATCACTTAGAAAACACTCCTGGTTAGGCACTTAGAAATCACTTTAGGTGGTGCTTGGGGGACCATATGGGATTGTGGAGATTGAACCCTGGTCAATTGCATGCAAGGCGAGTGCCATATTTACTGAACTATTGCTCTGGCCCCAACAATGTATTTTCAATAAAAAACTGTTTTTCAACGTTTTTCATTTTTATTCTACAATGGAAATATATGTGAATTAATATTGAAAATATTTTATCTATGTTCTTATAAATATTTATTCCTATCTAAAAGCTTTGTGGATAGTACATAATTAAAAACTTAAAATTTTGAAAATTAAAAATGTCAGTATTTGAATATGAATATTGAATTCTTTTGTTCGTGCTTTAATTATTTTTAATTTTTATTTTTAATGTAGGAGTATTGCTATTTATTCAGCCATTGATTAAGCTGATTGATTTAGGCATGAACTCCACATCACTTAAAATTTTTTTTAAAATTAGATATCTGTGGAGGTTTAAGTCATACAATGATCCAACACCCATCCCTCCACCAGTGTACAGTCCCACCACCAATGTCCCCCATTACCCCACCACCATCCCCCAGCCCCCCACCCCCACCCTCCCTCTATGGAGGTTCTTTCTTCTTCTTCTTCTTCTTCTTCTTCTTCTTCTTCTTCTTCTTCTTCTTCTTCTTCTTCTTCTTCTTCTTCTTCTTCTTCTTCTTCTTCTTCTTCTTCCTTCTTCTCTCTCCTTTTCCTTTTGTGCATTATGGTTTACAATGCAGGTGCTAAGAAATCATGGTGTTTGTTCAGAGCATTTGGTATTTTTATCTGGACGGTAAGGCTGGAGTAGCTCTTCAACTGGGTGGCAGCTTTGGGATGTGGATGTGATTGCCAATGCTTCCGGAAGTACAGAGAGGTGGGAGAAAGTAGCCCATTTTGACCTCAAGAAAGCCTGGAGATTTCAGTCATAAAGCCCGCATACCAGAATTTTCAGCAGATTGTATCTTGGTGAGGTCTGTCCTGAGATGGATGAGTCAGGCTGGGGTATGGTGCTGATTTCAGATTGTGGAAGCAAGTGGCTGCCGGTGACTCTGCTTGGGCGGGCACAGGCCAACTCACCCTCCCCTTCGATATACCCCAGTCTGTTCAGCCATGTGTGGGTCCAAGATTAACTGTGGCTTTTGATCTCTTTCAGGATTTATCTACGGGGCTCTGAAGTAAGGCCAATAAATGAGCTTGTATAGCTGAGTTGGAGGTGGTTTGTGAGCATGGCTCCCACATACCTAACTTTTGGCTGTTTAATTTATTGGTAAACTTGGCCCCAAGTTGTTGAAGTCCAGCCAGAGGCAAAGCAGCAATTTTGGGGTATCAGGAGGCCCGAAGACACATCAGTGCTGATACACTCGCCCCGCAGGTACAGGTTGACCTGTTGGTGGCACCATACCCCCTGATTTAACTTCTTTAAACTTTTTTCTGTGGCTGGTAAGAATTAATAACAACTATAGTAGGATTAACTGTCATTAAATAAAGACAACTTTAAGTAGATTCCTACAGAATTTAAATAAGCTCTGGCATTATTTAATATGGTAGAGAATATTTTAAGCTATAAATTTCTCAATTAAAAATTAATAGTTTCGGGCTGGAATGATAGCACAGCGGGTAGGGCATTTGCCTTGCACACAGCCGACCCGGGTTCAATTCCCAGCATTCCATATGGTCCCCTGAGTACCTCCAGCAGTAATTCCTGAGTGCAGAGCCAGGAGTAAGCCCTGTGAATAACCAGGGCTTTCTTTTGTGACCCCAAAAGAGAAAAAATTAATAGTTTCATCTAGTGGTATAGCACCTGAAAAAGATTTGTATAGCATGATTAATTAACACTGATCTTTTGAGTAATTTTGTCTTTTGAGTAAGTTTCTTAGAATTTATTTTAGAAAGGGACTGTTAGAGATTTTTTCTTTCTTTTTTTGAAATATATTTTTAAAATTAACTGTGATTTACAAAGTTATTGATAGTTGAGCTTTAGGCTATACTATTTCAACACCAATCCCACCACAAGTGTCAACATCCCCTCACCAGTGTTCCCATGGTTCCTCCCTACCACAACCTCCACCCATCCCTACTGTCAACTTAATAGGCACATTAAAAAATGTCAGTGGTTGCAGCTTAGATCTCATGTTTTCAGTGCTGTTTCAATATGTTTCAACATGTTTTAATATGTTTTGAATATTTGGCTATTCTACTCATATCACTGTATAACTGAAGTCCTGATGCCTGTTCACCAATTACTTCTTGTTCTCTCCACCCCCATTTGATTTCTTTCCTTCTCTCTCCCTTCTCTAAACACTAGGGTCAAGGCTAATCTAGGCATCCCCCTTTTACTACACTGTTTCCTCATCTAGTATCCTATATCCCACAGATAAGTGAGATCATCCTATGTTTGTCTTTCTTCTTCTGACTTACTTCACTCAACTTGATATCTTCCAGTTTCAACCATGTTTCAGGATTTCAACCAAATTGGAGGATTTCATCAATCCTTGCTGCTGCATAGTATTCCATTGTGTATATATACCACATTGTCATGATCTATTTATCTGTTGTCGGACACCTAGGTAGATTCCATATTTTAGCTTTTGTACGGTGTGCAGCAATGAAAAATTGTGTGCCTGTGTCCCTTTGAGAGAGTGTTTTTATGACCTGGGGTTATGATGTCCAAAAGTGGAATTGCTGGTCATATGACAGTTCAATTCCAAGTTTACTGTAAACTTTCTATACTATTTTCCACAGGGGCTGTACCAGACAACATTCCCACTACAAGTGCATCATAGTTCCTTTTTCAACACATCCCCACCAATACAGATGGTTCTTACTATTTGACATTTGCCATTCTTACTGGTATGAGATGGCATCACATTGTCATTTTGATTTGAATTTCTCTGACTATTATCATTACTATCATGCTCAGTGATACTGAACATTTTTCCATGTACCTACTGGCCATCCACCTGTCTTCCTTTGAGAAATGTCTATTCTTTTTTTTTTTTTTTTTGCTTTTTTTGGGTCACACCTGGCAATTCACAGGAGTTACTCCGGATTCATGCACTCAGGAATCACTCCTGGTGGTGCTCGGGGGACCATATGGGATGCTGGGAATCGAACCTGGGTCGGCCGCGTGCAAGACAAATGCCCTACCCGCTGTGCTATTGCTCTAGTCCCAAGAAATGTCTATTCTTTTCCTCTTCCATTTGTTGATTTTGTTTTTGATTTGTTGTTGTTGATCTTTGTGAGTATATATCCTGAATAACAAACCTTTATCTGATGTGTTGAATATAAATATTTTTCCCCATTCAGTTAGCTGTCTTAGTTTTAGCCTGTGAGTTTTTTTCCTTATAGAAGTTCTTTAACATTTTGTAGTCCCATTTGTTTATTTTTATTGTGTTTTCTTTGCCAGTGGTATTATACCATTGAAGGTAGGCTTGAGGTTCAAATCTTAAAGTGTTCTGCCTATATTTTCCTCAATCCTCAGTGTACTTTATAGTTTCTGTAGGACCTTAAGGATACTGATCCATTTCGAATTGACTTTCGTGTAAGGTATAAGATACTGATCCCACTTCAATTTCTTACATGTAGTTATTTAATTTGCCAGCACCATTTAAGAGTCTGTGTGTACTTCATTTCATGTTCTCAGCTTCTTTATAAAAAATTAACTGTTCATATACATATGAAGTTTTGTCATAGGGCTTTGATTCTTACTCATTGATCAGAAGGTCTATCTTTATGACAGTACCATGCAGTTTTGATCACTATAACTTTATAATACAATTCCAAATTAGGTAATGAAATACCTTCCAATTTCTTGGTTTTCATTTGTTTTTGGCTGCACTGCACTGTAGCACCGTCTTCCTGTTGTTTATCAATTTGCTCAAGCGGGAACCAGTAACATCTCACAACAAATTGTGAGACTTGTTGTTACTGTTTTTGGCATATCGAATATGTCACGGGTAGCTTGCCAGGCTTTGCCGTGAGGGCAAAATACTCTAGGTAGCTTGCCGGGCTGTCCGAGAGGAGTGGAGGAATCGAACTCGGGTTGGCCATGTTGGCTGCGTGCAAGGCAAATGCCCTACCTGCTGTGCTATCGCTCCAGCGATAATTTAAAAAATTAATGAAAAAAATTAAAAATTTACTTAAAATTTTTTAAGTAAATTACATAAAGGGGCCAGGAAACTGGTTCAGAAAGCATGGGGAGCTCTGCATGCATGTCTTTGTGAGGGACTCCCAAATCCACATGGTCCCCAGAACTGGTGGGAGTGGCCTCCAAACACCATGCTGGGAGCAGTCATCTGGCACTGATATGGCCCAAAAAATAAATAAAAAGAAATTTTTAAAACTAATAATAAATGAAAGTTAAAAACCAAGGAATTTCTTAAAGGATGCCTATTACTCAGAAACAAGCAAACAAAACTGCCAAAGAGGGGCCAGAACAATAGAACAGCGACCCAAGTTCAACTCCCAGCATCCCATATGGTCCCCTGATCCCCTCCAGGAGTGATCTCTGAGCATACAGTCAAGAACACCATTGAGTGTTAACCCAAACACAAACAAATAATCAAACAAAAACCACCAAAGAACAGATAAGACAATAAGGACATTTTCAAGAACAGGAAATATGTTGCTTTTATACTGGGTAGGGCTGACAAGGTGTATGATGGATGAAAGTTTAACCTTCCAAAGCAGTTATATAAAATTATAGTTCCACTGCATTGAATTAGACATCCTGTGAGCCTATCTTTAATATTTACATTATTAGATTAAAGCTTTTTGCCTGTTGAATGGTTCTGATATGATCTTGTCTCTTTGATGAATGTATCTCTGATGACAAAATTGAACATTGTTTTTGGATATTCATGGTCTTTTCTGATTTCATACAATTTTTTTTTCTTTTTGGGCCACACCTGCCAGTGTTACTCCTGGCTCTGCACTCAGGAATGGCTCCTGTTGGTGCTAGTGGATCATATGGGATCCAGGGAATTGAATCCAGGTTGGCTGCTTACAAGGCAAATGCCCTACGCTCTGTGCTATCGGTCCAGTCCCCAAGATTTCATACAAACTTTATTATTGACTTTTGGCTGGAGCGATAGCACAGCGGTAGGGCGTTTGCCTTGCACGCGGTCAACATGGCCGACCCGAGTTCGATTCCTCCACCCCTCTCGGAGAGCCCAGCAAGCTACTGAGAGTATCTCACCCTCACGGCAGAGCCTGGCAAGCCACCCGTGATGTATTCGATATGCCAGACACAGTAACAACAAAGTCTCACGATGGAGACGTTACTGGGCCCGCTTGAGCAAATCGATGAACAACGGGAGGGCCTTTACCTTACCTTTACCTTCTATATCCTCGAAGAACGTCATCTAAATTTTGATGGAGATTGCATTAATTCTTTATAATAATTTTGAAAGAATAGTCATTTTAATAATATTGATTCTTCCAATCCTTGAACATGGTATATTTTACTACTTCCTAAGATCTACTTCTTTCTTAAGTGATTGAAAGTTATCATGGTATGAATCTTTCATGTTTTTTGTTAAATTGATTCTAAGATACTTGATGATTTTGGATAATATTTTATTTTTTAATTAAAATTTTTTTTTGGCATTTTGGATCACATCCAGTGGTGCACAGGGATTACCCCTGATGTTGCACTCAAGATATACCTGGAGATGCTTGGGGGTCCATATGAGATGCCGTGGATTGAACTCTGGTTGGCTGCATGCAAGACAAATGCCCTACTCATTGTACTGTTGCTCCAGCCATGGATAATATTTTAAATGGGATAGACTTCTTGGTCGCTTTCCTCTCTGATTCATTCTTTGAATGTGACTGATTTTTGTTTATTGACTTTGTAGATGGCCACTTTGCTGTTTTCGTTTATTGCTTCTAGGTGCTTTTTTGGTGGACTCTTTAGGGTCTTCTGTATATCATCATGTTTTCTGCAAATAGTGATAATGTGAATTCTTGTTTTCCAGTTTTGATCCCTTTAATTTATTTTTCTTCCATGATTACTGTTACCAGGACTTCTAATACTATGTTGAATAAAAGTGGAGAGAATGGAAAATCTTTACTTTGTACCTGGTCTCAGAGGGAATTCTTTCAGTTTTTAACTATTAAGAATGATATTGACTGTGAGCTTGTTATAGATGTCTGTCATAATATTGAGGAAGGTACATTCCATCCCTATTTTGTTGAGTTTTTTTTTAAGCAGGAACGGATGTTGGATCTTGTCAAAAGCTTTCTCTGTATCAATTGATATATCATATGATTTTTATTTGTTATTAATGTGGTATACAACATTAATTGATTTGCATGTTTTTTTGATATATTTTTGGATTTAGTTAAGATTTTCTTAAAAATTTTTGCATCAATTTTCATCAGGGAGACTGATCCGAAATTTTCTTTTCTGGAAGTTTCTCTGTCTTCTTTGGGTATCAGTGTAATGTTAGCTTCATAGAAGATGTTAGGAAGGATTCCTGTGTCTTCAGTATTTTGGAGAGCTTAAGTAGAATTGGTAGTAAAACTTTGAAGGTTGGATAGAATTCACCAGTGAATCCATCTGAACCAAGACTTTTGTTATTTGGGAGATTCTTAATTACTGCTTCATTTTCCTTACTTGTAATTAGTCTGTTTAGGCTTTCTACTTCCATCTGGTTTACCTTGAAAAAATACATGACTCTAAGAATCTATCCATTTTTTCTAGGTTCTCCAGAGTCAGAGGATAAAGTCGTTATAGTAACCTCAGTATATTTTGAGTTTCTGACGAATACGTTGAAATTTTTTCCTTTTCATATTTGATCTGATTTATTTAAATTTCTATTTTTTATCTCATGAGTCTAGCTAAAGGTTTATCTATCTTGTTAATTTTTTCAAAGAGACAGCCCCTGGTTTTATTGATTGTTTTAATTGCTTTCTTGGTTTCTATGTTGTTGATTTCAGCTCTAATTTTTATTATTTCCATTCTTTTACTATTTTTTGAATTGAGCCTTCTCCAGATTTTTGGGATGTATGTTTAAGTTATTGATTTGGGCTTTTTCTTCTTTCTTAATGTAGGCTTGCATTGCTATGAATGCAGCAATGTAGTTATTAATAAAGCACAATAGAGAATTTATGTATTCATTTAGTATAACTTTTTCTATACCCATGGATTCTTGTAACTTGTGTCTTCATTCTCATTAGTTTCAAGGAATTATTTTATTTCTTCATTGATTTCCTCTTTGATCCAATTATTCTTAAGTAGTGTTTTGTTCAACTTCCAAGTGTTGGTAGTTTCCCCCATATTAAGTCTGCGATTAATTTCTGTTTTCATGGTTCTGTGGCTTGAGAAGTAGTCTGTATAATTTCTCTTTGTAATTACATATGTTTGAGTTGTGCTTTTTATAATATGTGATTTATCCTAGAGATTTTGTGTGCATTAGAGAAGAATGTGGGTTCTTGTTTGGGGGATGTAGAGCCCTGTATGTATCCAAAAGCCCAGTTCTTCAGCTTCCCATTTAGAACTTTTATGTCTTTTTTTTTTGCTTTTTGCTTTTTTTTGGGTCATACCTGGCAATGCACAGGGATTTCTCCTGGCTCTGTACTCAGGAATTAACCCTGGTGGTGCTCAGGGGACCATATGGGATGCTGGGAATTGAACCCGGGTTGGCCGCGTAGAGCTTTTATGTCTTTAGTGATGTTCTGTCTAGTTAATCTCTCTAGTGGGGAAAGTGATGTGTTGAAGTCTTCCACTGCTATTGTGTTTCTGTCAATGTGTTTCTTTAGGTTTGTGAGCAGAAGCTTTATGAACTTTGCGGAGCCTTCATTTGGTGCATAGATATCGATGACAGTACTTCTCATTATTGTTCCTTTGATCAATAAGTAGTGTCCATCATTGTCTATAATTACTTTCTTTATATTGAATACAATTTGGTCTGATATGTCTGGCTGTCCCAGCTTTTGTTTTTTTGTCTTCCATTTATTCGTATAATTGTTTCCTATCTTCTCACTCAAAGTCAGTATTTAATCTGAGAGTTTAGGTGCATTTCTTATAGGCAGCATAAGGATGGATTTTCTTTTCTGATCCATCCAGCTACTATGTGCCTTTTTATAGGATAGTTTAATCTATTGATCTAGAGAAATTATTGAAATAAAGGCTTTGTTGCCATGTGTGTGTGAGTGTGTGTGTGTGAGAGAGAGAGAGATAAATAAAGAAAGAGAGAGAATATATTTTGCAGAAAAAATATATTTACAAGGGCCTTTCAGTTGCATGATTGGTTTAGTTATTGCAAGTTCTGTCAGCTCTTGTTTGTCTAAAATGTTCTTATCCCTCCCTTAAATCTAAATGATAGCTTTGCAGGCTAGTAGACTGTAGGCTGGAGGTTCTTTTTCAGTCAGTACTTTGAATAGTCATTCCATTCTTTCCTGGCTTGTAAGGTGTCACATGGAAGATCTACTGTTATTATTACATTGTTTCCCTTGTATTTGAGGGGTTTCTTCTCCCTTGCTGCTTTAAGGAGTCTGTCTTTATTTTTGATTCTTACCATTTTGATTACCATGAGTCTTGGCATTCTTTTCTTTGGAACTCTTTGTGCCTCTTTAATCTGTTCTGTAGCCTTTCTAAAGATATCAGAAAAGTTCGCAGTTATTATATTTTAGACCAACTTTTGTTCTCCTTTACCTTTACCCCTTCTGGTGTTCCTCTTTTCTGGTGTTCCTATGATTCAAAGATTATTTCTGTTGCTATTTTCTATCAAGAATATTACATTCTCTAGCTGAGATCAACACCAGGAGGATTACTTCATAGCTTAGAGGCCAGCCAGGTATTCTAGGGGAAAGGGCAGTTCAGATAGAGAAGGGAGCACCAAATAAAGGGTGTTTAGAGGATCCTCCCAGGAGGGGAGATGCATGTTGAAAGTAGACTATGGACTGAACATGTTTGCCACTCAGTGCCTCTTTTGCAGACCACAACACCCAAAAGGAGAGAGAGAACAAAAGGGAATGCCCTGCCACAGAGGCAGGGGGGGATGGGGGGGGAAGGGATATTATCCATGGTGGTGGAAAATGGGTACTGGTGGAGAGATGGGTATTTGATTATTGTATAACTGAAACCCAAGCACAAAAATTTGTAAATCTACAACTGTACCTCATGGTGTTTCATTAATAAAAATTAAAAAAAATTTAATGTAGCTTAGCATCTCTTTTATGTTACTTTTTGTTTGCTATGTAGTGAGTTATCAGACATAAAACTCTCTTTTGTAAGACTCTAAAAAAAAAGAATCTTACATTCTCTTCCATTTGGTTACCTTTCTTTTTTCACTTTGCTATTGATGATGGCTAGTATCTTGTCTTCAACGTCACTGATATGGTCCTCTGCATGTTGAATTCTGTTATTGTAACTTGTTATTATATTTTTTAACTCCTTCAATTCCAATTTTTTCTTTTTGGGTCACATCCAGTGATGCTCAAGGGTTTCCCCTGGCTCTGCACTCAGGAATTACTCCTGTTGGTGTTTGGGGGACCATATGGGGTGCCAGGGATAGAAGCAGGTCAGCCACGTGCAAGACAAATGCCCTACGCGCTGAGCCCTTCGATTCCATTTTTATAGACTCTTTGATACCCTGAATCAGTTCATATTTAAATTGGTTGAATTTTACTTCCAGTGATTGCTTCAGTTCTATGTCCATTGTATGGAATGTTGATTCGAGTTGCTCATCAATGAGGCTTGAGGGTTTATTTGAGCTCCATAATTTATTTTTTCTTTTGCCTTTTGGGTCACACCCAGCAATACTCAGGAGTTACTCCTGGCTTTGAATTCAGGAATTACTCCTAGCGGTGCTTGGGGGACCATATGGGATGCCAGGGATCGAACCCAGGTTGGCCGCGTGCAAGGCAAATGCCCTACCTGCTGTGCTATCGCTCCAGCCCCTGAGCTCCATAATTCTGTCCCTGTCTGCCAGAGTAGGTAAAATATTTTGTTTTACCATTGTTCCTAAAGATTTGTGGGTGTTATGATTTGAGTTTAAGATGCCAGATATCTGAAGTCTGATCTAAGTTGTTATTTTTCAGGATATTCATAATCTGTAAATTGAACAATGTTTGTGTCCCTAGGCTCTTACTTCACTGGTCATGCAGTTCAGTCTGTTATATGTCGTTTGTATAGAAGGGTTAAAATAGACATATTTGAGGAAATATATATGACCAAATATCCCTTAAAGTTTGTGGGGATGAAGGCGCAGTGTTGTGCAATTGCATCCCATGCAGTTTTGGATTCAGGAGGGTTGTGGAAGGAGCTTCCTCAGTCCAGGGAACCCAGGAAGTGGTTGAAAACAGTGCAGAAATCTTGGGGCAGGATGAGGGCTGGTGCCCTTGACTTACCCAAAATATGAAAGAGGCCCACGTGAGTTTTTCAGCTTATTGGGGGCATGCTCAGTGTTTCAGAGATCTGTGCGAGGGGCTTCCTTGTTCCAGGGACCCAAGGAAGTGGTTGCAGATACTGCAGAAATTGCGGGGCAGGATGAGGGCTAGTGCTCTTGACACACCTGAATGTTGAAAGAGGACCACATCTGAGATTGTTAGATTTTTTAAATTAATCCCCAGTTCTTTAACAATGTTACCTTTGGGTAAAGGAATATCATTAAATAGTAGATACATGGACAAATGAATGACAAGATTTATAGTGTGCCATTATTTTGTGCATGTGAATAAAAGCTGGCACAAAGCCTATAGCATTGTTTGACATTTTCTAATGAAAAGAAAGAAAGAAAATGTATGGATTTTATTTCCTCATCCATCCTGCCACTCAGTGTCTTTTGATGGGAGAGTTTAGTCCATTCACAGGATGATCACAGTCTCAGAGGAAAAGAATGGAAAACAGTTATGCAAGTCAGTGGAAAGCAAAACAAAACAAAACAATCTGGGACAGCCATACTTATATCAGAACAGATTGCATTCAATCTAAAGAAAGTAATTAGAGACAGCCATTGAAACTACTTATTGATAAAGAGAACAATACACTAAGAAGCACTAACTCTAATCAACATAGACGCACCAAATGTTAGATCAGCAAAATTTGTAAGACTTCTACTCATAAACCTAGAGAAGCATGTGGATGGAAACACAAGTCTCTCTTGTGAGAGACTTCAACACACCACTGTCACCACTATAGATCCCCTAGACAGAATATCAGTAAAGACACAAGAGCTCTAAGTGAGAATCTAGAAGAGCTGGGACTAGTGAATTTATACAGGGCCTTTCATCCTCAGAAAGCTGGTTCTGTAACGCATGTGGAACATTCCCAGAATAGATCACATTTTAGGACATAAGTCTAACTTACATAAATTCACAGCTATCATAATCATATCAAGCAATCTATCAGACCACAATGCTACAAAAATAGAAATTAACCATTAAAAGAAGATGGAGATAAGCTGTAATACCTGGAGACTAAACAAGATGCTGCTACACAAAAGTAGGATTAAAGAGGAAAACAAGGAAGAAATACAAAGGAGTATAGATAGTAAATCTTGAGACTAATAATAATGAACAGACAGATTACTAAAATTTATGGGACACGGAAAATGCTGTTCTAAGGGGTAAACTCAGCAATACAGACCTACATAAGGCAAGTAGAAAAAGGTAAAAACAACTTAAATGTATATATATATATGTATTTTTTTAAAAAAATTTTTATTAGTGAAAAAATGAGGTACAGTTGTAGACTTAGAAACGTTCATGCTTGGGTTTCAGTTGTACAATGATCAAGTACCATCCCTACACCAGTGCCCATTCTCCACCACCAGTGATCCCAGAAATCCTCCCATCCCATACCCCACCCCACCCCCTGCCTCTGTGGCAGGGCATTCCCTTTTGCTCTCTCCTTTACGGCGTTGTGGTTTGCAATAGAGGTATTGAGTAACGATCGTGTTTGGTCTATAGTCTATTTTCAACACACATCTCGAATCTCAAGCGAGTCCTCAAAACACCCTTCACTTGGTGTTCCCTTTTTTATCTGAGCTGCCTTTTCCCCCAGCATGTGCTGCCGGCTTCCAAGCCATGGAATAGACCTTCTGGTACTTATATCACTATTCTTGGGTGTTCGTCTCCCATTCTGTTACCTCATATACCGCAGATGAGTGCAGTCTTTCTGTGTCTGTCCCTCTCTTTCTGACTCATATCACTTAGATGATACTTTCCATGTAGAACCACTTGTATGAAAATTTCATGCCTTCATCTTTTTTTAAAAAAAAAATTTTTATTAGTGAAATACCATGAGGTACAGTTGTAAACTTACAAATTTTTGTGCTTGGGTTTCAGTTATACAATGATCAAGAACCCATCCCTCAACCAGTGCCCATTCTCCACCACCAATGATCCCAGTATCCCTCCAATCCCCCATTCCTCCCATCCCACCCTGCCTCTGTGGCAGGGCATTCCCTTTAATTCTCTCTCTCCTTTTGAGTGCTGTGGTTCGCAAAAGAGGCATTGAGTGGCAATCATGTTTGATCTATAGTTACTTTCATCATGCATCTCACATCCTGAGAGGATCTTCCCAACACTCTTTACTTGGTGCTTCCTTCTCTATCTGAGCTGCCCTTTCCCCTAGCATGTGTGGCTGGCCTCCAAGCCATGGAGTGAATCTCCTGGAACTTATCTCGACTATTATTGGATGTTTGGCACAGCGGGTAGGGCGTTTGCCTTGCAAGCGTCCAACATGGCCGACCCGAGTTCGATTCCTCTGCCCCTCTCAGAGAGCCTGGCAAGCTACTGAGAGTATCTCGCCCGCATGGCAGAGCCTGGCAAGCTACCCGTGACGTATTCAATATGCCAAACACAGTAACAACAAAGTCTCATGATGGAGATGTTACTGGGCCCACTTGAGCAAATCGATGAACAATGGGAGGACAGTCCATTATTGGATGTTAGTCTCCAATTTTGTTACTTTATATTCCGCAGATGAATGCAATCTTTCTATGTCTGTCCCTCTCTTTCTGATTTATTTCACTTAGCATGATACTTTCCATGTAGTACCACTTGTATGTAAATTTCATGACTTCATCTTTTCTAACAGCTACATAGTACTCCATTGTGTAGATGTACCAAAGTTTCTTTAACCAGTCATCTCTTCTCGGGCACTTGTTTTTTTTTTTTCTCCAGATTTTGGCTATTGTGAACAGTGCAACAATGAACATAGAAGTGAAGATGTCATTTCGAGTATACTTTTTTGCCTCTCTGGATTATATTTCCAGAACTGGTATTGCTGGGTCAAATGGGAGCTCAATTTCTAATTTTTTGAGGATCGGCCATACTGTTTTCCAAAGAGGCTGAACCAGTCGGCATTCCCACCAGCAGAGTAGGAGAGTCCCTTTCTCTCCACATCTGTGCCAACACTGGTTGCTTTTGTTCTTTAGGATGTGGGTCAGTCTTTGTGGTGTGAGATGCTATCTCGTTGTTTTGATCTGCATCTCTTTGATGATTAGCAATGTAGAGCATTTTCTCATGTGCATTTTTGCCATTCGAATTTCTTCTTTGAGAAAGTTTCTGTTCATTTCCTCACCCCATTTTTGATGGGGTTAGATGTATTCTTCTTGTGGACTTCAACCGGTTATTTGTAATCCTTGATATCAACCCCTTATTGGATGGGTATTGGGTGAATATCCTTTCCCATTCTGTAGACTCTCTTTGTATTTTGGTCATTGTATCGTTTGAGGTGCAGAAGCTTCTTAGTTTAAAACAGTCCCATTTGTTCATCTCTGTTTTCACTTGCTTGGCCAGTGGGTGTCATCTTTGAAGATACCATTAGCTTCAATGTCTTGGAGGGTTTTGCCAACTTTGTTTTCAATATACCTTATGGATTCCAGTTTGAGGTTGAGGTCTTTAATCCATTTTTATCTTTCTTTTGTACATGGTGTTAGGTAGAGATCTGAGCCCATTTTTTTTGCATGTAGATGTCCAGTTTTGCCAGCACAATTTGTTAAAGAGGCTTTCCTTGCTCCACGTCACATTTCTTGCTTCCTTATCAAAGATTAGATGATCATATATTTGGTGGTGTGTGTCAATATATTCAACCCTGTTCCATTGGTCTGTGGCTCTGCCTTTGTTCCAATACCATGCTGTTTTAATTATTATTGCTTTGTAGTAGAGTTTGAGGTTGGGGAGGTGGATTCCTCCCATTTTCTTTTTCCCAATAATTGCTTTAGCTATTCGTGGGGGCTTATTGTTCCATATGAATTTCAGGAGTGTTTGCTCCATTTCTTTTCAGAATGTCATGGGTATCCTTATAGGGATCAAATTGAATTTGTACAATGCTTTGGGGAGTATTGCCATTTTGACAATGTTAATTTTCCCAATCCATCAACAGGGCATATCTTTCTATTTCCTCATGTCCTCTTTTATTTTCTGAAGTAGTGTTTTGTAGTTTTCTTTGTACAGTTCTTTTACCCTCTTAGTTAAGCTGATTCCGAGGTACTTGATTTTCTGAGGCACGATTGTGAATGGGATTGCATTTTTCATGTTACTTTCTTCTCTCTCATTATTTGTGTATAGGAAAGTCATGGACTTTGGGGTATTGACCTAAATGTATATCTTAAATGTCTGGAGAACCAGCAACAAATTAATTCAAAGACTACTAGAAGAAAATTAATAATAAAAACCAAAGCAGAAATCAACAATAAAGAAACCAAGAAAGCAATACAAAGAATTAATGAAACCAGGAGCTGGTTCTTCAAAAGAATTATTCTTAGAAATAATAAAAAAGATAGACAAACTGTGTATTTACTAAAAATAAAATACATGAGGGCCTTGGCAGTGGCTCTCTCTCCCACCACCTGAGTTCAGTAGTTTCACACCGCTTCCCCCACCCCAAGGAGGCCGATGGCGATGGGCAGGTGAAGAAAGGAATGGGTGCCAGGCTGGTTGGTGTCAGTTGCAGTTATTCCATTCCCATATCCATTCTCCTCTGATTCTCCTCCTGCTTCTACCTCCCCCATGCTACTTCATTCTCTTTCTTGATCCCACTTCAATCTCCTTCTCGCTCCTTCAGCCCACTCTAACAGCCTCAGTTAAATCCCAAAGCATGAGGGCTGTGGTCATGCAATCGACAGAGGTAAAGTCTTTCCCTCAGGGGAAGATTCTTTTAGGAGAAATTCTCATTCAGCAGGACAACCCACCCAAGAGTGGAATCCCATGGGTGTGTTTCTCCTCTCCTTGTCCAACAAACATATAAACATTCATAATATTAATCATTTTATATGGACACAGTGAGAGATACATTAAGCTTATAGAATTGCTCTCCTGGAGTCATCTCGATCTCAGACTACAGTGCTCAGGCCAGATTAATCTTTCCTATCCCAGCAGGGTCCTAATCTCATCGTTACTTTTGGATCATGATAGCATTTGTCCATGATCATGCTTTTGACTTATAGTTGAGTATCATGGTACTTTGGTCTGGCCCTTTTCGATGCCAGGGTAGCTCGCAGCTTGCTCTGGTTCCATTCAGTCCCTCGTCGGGAACTTGCTTCTGGGATGCTAGGAACTAAGGGCAACTGGAGGCACCAGAAGCCCACGTATTGTTCAGAGACAATTATTCCAAGTTACAAAGGCATAATATTAACTGTCTTCCTTTGTCCATACAAAAAGGACATTGCTTTAAAGTAAACTATTCAAAAGATATTAAGAGACGAGAAAGGCATTATTAACTTGTAAGTTCAATGTCCTTAGAAGGATCTGATTTTATAAATGAACAGAATCTGATTAGGGGGAAAAGGTGATTAACTTGTTGGAGAGAAGTGCACGAAAAAGAGTTTACAGATAAGCAAAGGAATGGGAGTGACTTGGGAGCACTGTGATAGATGTAACCCAATAAACCTAAGCTCCTTTTGGCAAGGGAGAAAGGACAAACCAATGTCCTACAACAAACCATTAGCTAGACCCATGAGGAAAAAGGGAGAAAATGCTCAAATATATCCAATCAGAAATGAAAGGGGATAAATTACAACAGAATCCCCAGAAATTTGAGACATCATTAGAACTTATTATGAATAACTCTACTAAGGGCTTAACTCTATTGCTGCATGAATATTCTCTGCAGAGATGCCGATCTGTGAATTTCAGGTACTCAGTTCTCAGGCTGAGAACTCTGGTGTTTTCTTTTCTTTTCTTTTTTTTTTTTGGAGTCAGGGTGGGTAGTCTCCCTCCAGCCCCCTACCCACCCCCGTACTTCCAAAAGTCCTGACAGCTATGTCCAACTTTGGCAGCCACTGCTATGTCATTTTATGGGTTTAGACTATAGACCCTGAAGTCTCTGGACCATACAGTCACATAAGGGGCTACATAACACCTCCTAAAGCAACAAACAGCTTAATAAATTCTTAGACAACTAAACAATTCTGAGTTCAAATATAACAATTTTCATATAACTTGATTTTTATGCTTATTGATTTTTAATATTGCAGCTTTATTATCTAATCAATTTTAATTCTAGAATTATATCAACACTTGAGATATTTTCTACATTAAAATACATTTTAAAAAATCTTAGAAACTGAATTCAGTAGGACACAAAAAAAAATCATACACCACAATCAAGTGGGATTTAACCCAGGGATGCAAGAATGGTTCAACATGTACAAATCAATGAACATAATACACTACCTCAGTAAAAGAAAAACTAAAAGTCATATGATCATATCAGTTGATGTAGAGAAAGCATTTGGCTCATTTTATTGATCATAACAATTCTCAGTCGAATAGGGATGGAAGCAACCTTCCTCAAGTAATAATAACTATAAAAAGCCCATTGCCACTTTTTTTTTGCATTTTGGCAGTGCTGGCAGTGCTGAGGGGTTACTCTGGCTCTGCACTTAGGAATTACTCCTGGTGGTGCTTGGAGCACCATATAGGATGTTGGAGATTGAACCCAGGTCGACCTCATGCAAGGCAAATGCCCTCCCTGCTGTACTATGGCTCTGGCCCCCTATTGCCACTCTTAATGATGAAAGCATTCCCATTGAGGCCAGGCACCAGGCAAGCATGTTCACTGTTCCTACTCTTATTTGAAATTGTATTAGTCCTAGCAAGAGAAATCAGGCAAGAAAAGGAGGTCAAAGGGATACAAATTGGAAAGGGGTAGTCAACTTATCCTATTTGTAGAGGATATGGTGATATGCATTCAAGACCCTAAATAATCCACACAAAAGCTTCTAGAAACAATAAACCATGCAACAAAGTGAGCAGCTACAAAGTCAATATACAAAAATTTGTAGAATTTCTATAAGCAAATAATGAATCAGAAGAAATATATCAGTGTCTACCCCATTTAGTGTTCCAAAACATCAAGTACTCAGGGATCAATTTAACAAAAGAGATGAGAGAAAAATACCATGGAAATTTCAAAGCAAGAAAGAAATTGAAGAAGACATTAGGAAATGAGAAAACATTCCATGCTCATGAATTTTAAGAATCAATATTGTCAAAATGACCATAAACTACTTTATAAATGTGATGCAATCCCTATCCAAATTCTGACATTCTTTCAGGACTAAGAGCAGTCAATTATAAAGATTTTGTGGAATCATAAATGGTGCCAGATAGCCCAAACTATACTGAAAAATAAGATACTGAGAGGTATCTCATTACCTAACTTAAATCAGTACTGTACAGCCATAGTGATAAAAAAGCATGATGCTAGAACAAAGAAGGACTTTCTGACCAATGAGCCAGAGTAGAATATCCAAGAATCACTGCATCACTGTAATCCAGTCGTTCGTCGATTTACTTGAGTAGGCACCAGCAATGTCTCTCTTCCTTCCAGCCTGAGATTTTAGCAGCCTCTCCTTACTCATCTTTCCCAACGATTGGAGGCTCTTTCGGGGTCAAGGGAATGAGACCTGTTATCGTTACTGTTTTTGGCATATTGAATACACTGTGGAGAGCTTGCCAGGCTCTACCTGTGTGGGTGGGATACTCTTGGTAGCTTGCCTGGCTCTCCGATATATATATATATATATATATATATATATATGATTTTGTTGCCTACTGTTTGAACCCCATCAAATATGGTGTGGTAATTATGGAAAATGGGTAGGAAGTGTCTTATGTGTCCAGAAAGCAGTCTGGAGTGTGGCAGTGGTTGGGTAGTGGAGGTCCGCTGCCATAGCTGAGTCCCTTAGGGTGTGGAGGGCTCTCACCCACCCCACTCTGGGGTGCCCCAAGTGAAAATGGCCTGACTTGGAGTCCACTCAGAGTCTGCTTCTCCCCTTGACTCCTTGGTAGTCTGCTAGTGGGAGACCCTTGACTCTGATCCTTCTCCTTCTCCTGTCCTGGAACTCGGCAAGTCCTCATCATGCATGAGTGCATCTCCATCCACTTTGGCCAGGCTGGTGTCCAGATTGGCAATGCCTGCTGGGAGCTCTGCTGCCTGGAACACAGCGTCAAGTCCAATGGCCAGATGCCCAGTGATAAAGCCATTGGGGGAGGAGATGACGCCTTCAACACCTTCTTCATTGAAACAGGTGCTTGCAAGCATGTGCCCAGGTAAGTGTTTGTAGACTTGGAGTCCACAGTCACTTCTCTGAGGAAGACCAATGGTTGGCCAACAGGCATATTAAAAAAATTCATTGTTATATCCAAGAATAACCCCCCATTAATATGGCCGGCTATTTATTTATTTATTTATTTTTTAATTTTTAATAGTGAGACATCATGAGGTACAGTTGCAGACTTACACATTTTTGTGCTTGGGTTTCAGTTATACAATGATCAAATACCCATTCCTCCACCAGTGCCCATTTCCCACCACCACGAATCCCAGTATCCCTCCCACTCCCCATCCCCCCCATCCCACCCTGCCTCTGTGGCAGGACATTCCCTTTTGTTCTCTCTCTCTTATTGGGTGTTGTGGTTTGCAAAAGAGGCAATGGGTGACAATCATGTTTGGTCTATAGTCTACTTTCAGCTAATTTTTGACAAAGAAGCTGAGAGCATTAAGTGGAACAAAGAAAGCATCTTCAACAAATGGTGTTGGATAACCAATTGGATAATCAATGCAAGAAATTAAAGCTGAGTCCATATCTAACATCTTACACAAAGTAAATTCAAAATGAATCAAAGACCATGAGTTCAGACCTGAATCTGAAGTACAGTGAGGAAAAATAGGAAGAATGCTTCAAGATCTAGACCTCAAAGGAGTATTCAGTGATACTGTGCCAGTGGCAAAAGCAACAGAATAAAAACTAAATAAATGTGATATATTTATCACATCAAACTAAAAAAGTTTCTGTATGGCAAAAGAAATATGGGCTTAAGATAGAAGACAGCTGAGTGGGAGAAACTATTTGCACTCAACACATCAGCTAAAGGATATATTAAGTACTCACCAATATCAACAACAACAACAAAAATCTAAAAACCCCATTAAAAATGGGGAGAGGAAATGGACACTTCTCTGAGGAAGACCAATGGGTGGCCAACAGGCATATTTAAAAAAGCTCATCATCACTTATAATTAGGGAAATCCAAATCAAGACAAGAGTGAGATATTGTAGTATATCAGTGAGAATGGCAGGTATCAAAAATACTGGGAACAATGATCCCAGTATGGGAATGTGGTAAAAAGGAGTCTTCATCCACTGCTGGTAGGAAGGTTGTCTCATTCAATCCTTATGGAAAACTGGAAAGCAGTATGGGCAGTACTCAGTAAAATCAGAATTGAGCTTCCTTCTGACCCAGAAATTCCAGTTTTTTAGGGCACATGCACACCATTGTTCATTGCAACACTCAGTATAATAGTTAAAATTTTGAGTTACCTTAGATGTCCAATGACAGATAAGTGGATCATAAAGATGTAATATATATTCACAATGGAATACAACTGTGAGGAATGATGCAATTTCAGGCATGAGTGAAACAGGAAATCAATATTAAATGAAGTAAGCCAGATTATTAGGATAAACACGAGATGATATCATTTATATGAGGTATTTAGAATAGCCAGATAAGGGAATGCAATGTTTTAAAGGTAGGGGGTATCTAGATAACCCTTCACTCCAGAGGAAGGATAAGGAAAGAAATAGAGTGGAGGGGACAGTGAGAAGAGACATAGGAGAAGCAGTGGGTGGCAGGGGCAGGAACCAAATCAAGGGGATTCATTCTAATAAAAAGTGCTTTAGCTTTAAAAAATTTATCTACCACTAGCTTACAATATTATGGAATTTTAGGGGATTAACTTTGTAACCCAATATAGTTCCAGTGACAGTTCACTATCAAAAAGACCCTTAAATTCCTTCTATCCTCCTCTGCCTTCCCTTCATATAGTTTTCAGTGAGTTTAGAAACTAGTTCTCTTGTTTTTTTGCAGTAATTTCCCCCGTTATTCATATTCTATATACTATTGACACCATTTGGAAATTCTCTTTTACTGTCTTACTTATGTCTTTTTATACTTATATAATGATTTGTCTGTTTTTGTTCCAGTGAGTACAATTTAAAAATTTTAATGTTACAGTAGTATATATTGAGTATAAATGCCAGATTTTTCACTCATTCATCATTGATGAGCATTTACGATGATTCCCTGTTTTGGCCACTGTGAATAATATTGCTGTAAACATAGGAGTACAAATAGACTTCTGAATCAGTGTTTCCACATCCCTAGTATGAATCCCCTATAACACTGTAGCACTGTCCCCCCTTTGCTCATTGATTTGCTCGAGCGGGCACCAGTAACATCTCCATTGTGAGACTTGTTACTGTTTTTGGCGTATTGAATATGCCATGGGTAGTTTGCCAGGCTCTGCCATGAGGGTGAAATACTCTCGGTAGCTTGCCGGGCTTTCCGAGAGGGACGGAGGAATCGAACCTGGGTTCCCAGGACAGGTATTATTTGAGTACATGGAATTCTTGTTCTTTTTTTTTTAAGGACCTTATATATCATTTCCATAGAGACTGTACCAATTTATTCCCACCAAATGTATGCACAATTTCCCCTTTCTCTATATCCTCACCAACACTTTTTTTCCCAGTCTTTTTTTTTTACACAGGTTTGACATGATATCTCATTATACAAAACACTTTTCTATTAAATTCCACTAAGTTGTTACAGCTGAATCTTATGAAGACAATGTTTATGAGAAACAGCCTCGTTCCTGATGCCCCATTCGCTCTCAACGGAACGACCATCTCCAAATGCAACAGCTATGTGTACCTAGGTCGAGAAGTCAACATGACAAATGACCTGGCACCCGAGCTGCGCAGGAGAAAGAGAGCGGCTTGGAACGCCTTCAAGAATGTCAAAGAAATAGCTAAGAGGACGAAGAACCTCCGGCTCTGGGCACATCTCTTTGATTCCACTGTTCTTTCTGCATTAACATATGCCTCAGAGACCTGGGCCCTATGCAAACAGGATGAGAACCCTATTCAGGTCTCCCAAAGAAGAATAGAAAGAGCTATGCTTGGAATATCACGTTTCACTCAAATGAGAGAAAGAATCCGGAGTTCCGACCTCCGTTGACGATCAAGAATCAGGGACGCTGTCTCATTTGCCAAGGTGTCAAAAATCAGATGGGCTGGTCACGTAATGAGATTTAAAGACGACTGCTGGACTAGAGCTGTTACCGACTGGATTCCACGGGATGTCAAAATCTACCAGATGGTCAGACTTCTTCGTGAAGATCATGAACCATCGGTTTGAGGCTCTTCATGTTCCCAGAGCGAACAGATGCCATTGGGCTACACTAGCACGTGACAGGGACAAATGGAGACGTTACTGGCGCCCCTCGAGCAACTCGACGACTAATGGGAAGTTAAGTGATTAAGTGATTAAGTTGTTAAATACTGATTACTAATTTTTTGTTCTTCAATGTTTGAGTACTTTCACTGGACATTTTTTTAAGGCAACTGAAGTAAAACCATATAACCGTGAGCTTACCAAAGAGACTTAAATATTTACAAAAGAGCTAGTAAGAAACCACTCACAGATAGAGCATTATTGATTTTATATTATTTGTTTTCTATTTGTACCAACACCTTATACCTCTTTTAACAAGTAATTACAATTTTTTTTTATTGAATCACAGTGAGTCAGTTACAAGGTTGTTCATTTTAACAAGTAATTGAAGATAGCAGTTTCATCTATTGTACTATCTTTTTTGAAGTCATATGTTAAAAAAAAACACACCACTGTTGTTCTTTTTAAGGGGGGAGGAGTCACATGTGCTGGTGCTTAGCCCTTAATCCTCACTTAATTACTGTGAGATCATTCCTGGTGTGTCTAGGGGAACCAAATAGAGTGCCAGAAATTGAACCCTGGCTAACCTCTTGCCAAATCTAGCACCCTACCTGCTGTTTTATCACTCTGGCCCCAGTAGTTTATAGGTCTATTTTTAATTTTTTGAGAAATCGCCATGTTATTTGCCAAAGAGGCTAAAATAGTTTACACTTCCACCTACAGTGAATTCCTTTTTCTACACCTTTCTTTCAGAACTTATTATTTCATATGGTCTTTTTTAAATACAGGTCATTTTTACTGGTGTGAGTTGTTTTGATATGGATTATCATGCTAATAATTGATGACGTTTTATGTGTCTTTTGGCCATTGTATGTCTTCTTTGGAAAAGACCTTTTAATTAAAACAAACATAAAGCCAATTATGACCCTCTCTATGCCACCACCACCCAAAATTTAGAAATATGTACTAGATGCTGCACATTTAGATGTTAGGCTTAGGGTGACATCTTGTGGTAATACTGAGGAAGTTATATTTTTTGTCCAGTAGATTATACATTTTATGATGATTACGTTACTAACATTACAGAATTTGAATATAAGTAAATTAGAATTCAATTATATTTTACATCGTAGTTCATTTTATATTGTAGCTCATACACTTACTGTGGTTCTGAGCTTACCAAAGAGACTTAAATATTTAAGGGAGGGAGGGAGGTCTCACTCCGATGCAGTGCTCTTAGGATTGTACTTAGCAGGTAGGACGGTTCTGCTGCTCAAACTCCTTATCTTTCACCTCTAAGTCACTCATTCGACCACTGAGCCACTTTCCAAGGACCCCTCGGTTGGGTTAATTATTCTTCTTTTGCCAGTAAATGGGAAGAAATTCTATTTGAATTATTTTTTATATTTCTCTCCCATACTTATGCTGAAATTTAGAGAACATTTTTGCCACCTTAACTGTAAAAAAATTCAGTGTTTTAATGCATCAGTTTAAGTTCATGTTTACATATGTGACACAGATGTTCTTGGTTTTTACACTTTATTAAAAATTGTCTTAGTCATTTATTATACAAGTATGGACAGAGCCACACATACTTAAAGGATTTTAACTTTGGCAAACTTGTTTACTTGATTTTATTTACTTTTAGTACAGTGTTTAAGGAAGAATTTTTCACAAAGATTTAGAAGAGAATAGGCATTAAAGTGATACTTTTGAAACCATGCCACATCTTACCTTAATAGCACTTACAAGAAGTGCTTATAAATGATTATTCTTGTAAGTGCTTTTTCTTTGTTATGGAGGCTTGTATGTCATTGGGTTAGAGTAGAACACTTCTCATTTCTAAAAAGTTAGAATTGAACTGTATACATACTTGCAATTACTAGAAATAGGGGTAAGATAGTAGATGTCCTATGTATTGTGATTATATCTTTCTTGAAGTTCTTGAATAGTAAACTGATAGTTTACTATTTCCTAATAGCTTCAATCAGACCTTTCATTATATCTCATTGCATTTTGTTCATATTATTGTAAAGCACATTTCACAATGCCTATGATAAACTAAATAGATTTCTTCCCCATAATAGATTGTGAATAATTTAAATGTTGAGGTTATATTTGAGTAATAAATGAAACCAGAAACTGAATATTGGTGCATATGTGAAATTTAAAAAAATATAGACTTTAAATACATTAAATACCTTAAATCTTCCCTTCCTTCCCTCCCTCCCTCTCTCCCTCCCTCCCTTCCTCCCTTCCTCCCTTCCTCCCTTTCTCCCTTCCTCTCCTCCTCCTTCCCTTCCCTCCTTCCTTCCTTCCCTCTCTCTCTCCTTCCTTCCTTCCCTCTCTCTCTCTTTCCTTCTTTCCCTCCCTCCCTCCCTCCCTTCCTTCCTTCCTTCCTTCCTTCCTTCCTTCCTTCCTTCCTTCCTTCCTTCCTTCCTTCCTTCCTCCCTTCTTCTTCTTTCCTCCCTTTCTTCCCTCCCTGCCTCCCTCCCTCTCTCCCTTTCTTCTTCCTTTCTTACTTAAAAAATTAATCTTATTAAAACACCATGGATTACAAAGTTATTTATAGTTGAGTTTTAGACATACAATGTTGCAACACCCATCCCACCACTAGCCTAACTTCCTTCCACCAGTGTTCTCAGGTTTCCCCCATCAGCCTGCATAACAGGTACCATTTTAATTTTGGCTGTTAAAGTTTGGGTTTTACAGCATAAGTTTGTTCTTAGCAGCTTCTTACAATATCTTGGATTTATGAATAACCTGATTCTATTTCTCCCCTTTCATTTCTGATCTGATTTATTTGGGCATTGTTTCTCCTCTTTCTTGTGCGTCTAGTTAAAGATTTGTCTATCTTGTTAATTCTTTCAAAGAACCAGATTCTGTTTTTCTTTTTACTTTTTGTATTTCTTTCTTGGTTTCTATAGTATTGATTTCTGCTCTAGTTTGTATTATTTCTGTCCTTCTACTTTTTGGGTTAATCAGTTGTTTCCTCTTTAGATTTTTGAAATATATACTTAGGTTATTACCTTGAGGTTTTCCTTCTTTATTACTGTAGACCTGCATTGCTATGAATTTCCTCCGTAGAACAGCTTTTGTTGTATCCTATAGATTCTGATAGCCTGTACTTTTGTTCTCATTTGTCTGAAAGGAATCTTTTTTATTTATTCCTTGATTTTCTCTTTGTTCCAGTTGTTGTTTAGTATTAATTTGTTCAGCTTTCAAGTGTCGGAAGTTCTCCCCCTTTTTTTCTGATTAATTTCCACTTTCATGGCATTGTGGTCTGAGAGGGTACTTTTGTATGATTTTTTAAAATATTTATAAATTTATGTATGTTTCAGTTATGCCTTAGTATGTGATCTATCCTGGACAATGTTCCATGTGCACTAGAGAAGAATGTGTACTTGACCATTTGGAGGTGGGGACAATGTTAGGGGTGGGATTGATGACCCCTGTGTATGTCCATTAATCCTAGTTCTTCTAATTCCTCTGTATCTTTGCTGATATTTTTGTCTGGTTGGTTATGTAGTAGAGAAAGTGGAGTGTTGAAGTCTCCCATGACTATTGTGTTTTTTGTCAATGTATTTCTATAGATTTGTGAGCAAATCTTTGTGAGGTTTGCTGACATTCATTTGGTGCACAGATGTGAATAAGAGTTAGTACTTTTTAGTCTATTTGTTCCCTTAACCAATAAGTTGTATCTATCTCTCTCTACTTACTTTCTTTGGTTGAATGCTATTTAGTCTGATATAAGTATACCTGTCCCAGCTTTTTTCCTGCCTACCATTGTCTTATATGATTGTTTTCCATTTTCTCACCCAGAGCCTTTATTTATCTTGTGTGTTTAGTTGTATTTCCTGTAAGCAGCAGATAGACAATTTTCTTTTCTCATCTCTCCAGCTAGTCCGTGCCTTTGACAGGAGAATTTAGTCCATTGATGTTCAGAGAGATTATTGATAGAAGTGGCTGTTTTTCCATTTTTATTGCGTGTATGTGGTTTGAGGTCGATAAGGTTTGCGATTTTTGTTGAGCTTGAAGATTTGCCTGAACTTTTGTCACTGTCTGCTGTTGCAGGTGAATTTTTTTGTTTATCTATTATCCTTATTATTATTTTTTTGTAGGTGCTGTCAGTTAAACTTGAAATTCCTAGTATCCCAGTACTGATCTGATTTGTTATATTTACATTTATCTGATTCCTTACTTTTAGGCCTGTTGTTTGTTGATCCCTTATTCTAACTATTCCCATGGCCCTGAGAAGGCATTTAAGTGGACAAGCAGGGATAGATACTTGTATTGAGATACCCGAGTTGTGAAAGTATTCTGGAAACCGTCTGTTTCCCACCATTCTGGGTATTAGTAGGGTTGAAGGAGGAAAGTTGTCATGTGGACCTTATGAGGCATTCCATATGGTTTTGGGTATGAGCACAGCACTGAATGACTTTTATCATCTAGGGCATGTGCAGAGGACTGGTGGCACTGGGGTACTATCTGCAATATAAGGAATCCTGGCCCAGCTTAGGATGGGGCTTGGATAGGTGCCCCATGTGACAGTGCTCCAGGATGTACTAGTACAGAATGGAGCAGCTTATATTTGTTGTAATAAATGCTACTAAAATGAATTAGTGTGTGCTATAGATCAAAGGTATTTCAGCAATAAAATAAGTCATAACATTCTTAAAATTCTTTTTTTATTTAAAGAGCTGTTATTCACAAAATTATAGATAGTTGAAGTTTAGGTGTATAATATTTCAGTACCAACCTCACTACATCAACCCTCCACCTGTGTTCCCATATTACACCTCCTCCATGACCCCTGCCCCCACACACCACCTTGAGAGTTACAGTAATAGGGAATTTTGGGGAGATTGTTTTGTTTATGGGCCACACCTGGCTGAGCTCAGGGCTTAGTCCTGGCTCTGTACTCAGGGATCAGTCCTGCTGGGTCGGGGACCATATAGAATCCAGGTTAACTGTGTGCAAAGCAAGCACCCTACCTACTATAATAATGTTCTAGTCTCAGTAATAGCTTTCATAAAAGAGTTATATTTTATGTAGCTAAATTTTACAGAGTCATAGAGGTCAAAAAACAACAAGGTACAGGAATTCAAGAGAGTCTTGGTATTTATACCTCTAAATATTGGATAGCTATCTCACTGGACTTAAATATCTTCCAAAGACCTATGTTTGAGAGTAAACAAGATTGTAGCCCAAACAAGCCTTATAATTGCCATAAACTGATGTAATTAGTTGTATTTTATGTTAAGCAAGATCAAGAATTTCTTAAGTTAAATTTGACAGGAGATTGGATGGCATTAAGAGGTTTGGATGCCATTTTTTGATCTGCACTTTGTGTATTTGTTGCAGAATTTATGTCACCAGATGGCACCATTTAACTAAATTTATGTGCTTGTATGCTCATAAGACTGGTTGTTTTTTATAGGAAGTATACTTTTATTTGTGATATAGCATAAATGGGAAAACTTTTCACTTATTTCTATGCTATATTAAGAGAACTCAACTTGTTAATATATATGCATCAAATGAAGGAGCTTCAAAATATATAAAGTAACTAGGTGACTTGAGATTTTAACAGTAACAGTAATAGTAGATTTAATACTCCACTCTTACTGTTTGATAGATCATTTAGGTGGAAAGTTGACAAATACCTATTGATGAAGAATGGGAAGAACAGGACTTGATAGATATTTACATAGCTCTGATCCCCCAAAAGCCAAATACGCATTCTTCTCCATGCACATTAAACTTTCTCCAGGACAGACCACATAAAACTTGTGTCCATAAAATAAATCATGAAGATTGAAATGATCTTCAGTATCCTTTTTGTGGAGGGTTAGGAAGGGGAGGTAGAATAGGGCCATGCCCAATGGTGCTCAAGAGTTACTCTTGACTCTGTGCTCAGGATTACTTCTGCCAATGTTCACTGGACCATGTGGTGCTAAGGATCATACAGGGTCCACTGTATGCAATTAAGTGTCTTCCTTCCTGGACTATCTATCTTTCTGGACTACTGTTGAGTATCTTTCATATCACAGTACTATAAAGGTAGAAATTAATCCCCAAAATAAAACTTAGAAAATTCTGATATTTAGACTAAACAACATATTACTGAAAAACTATTGAGTAAATTAAGAAATTAAAGAGGAAATAAATGATTTCTGGAAACAAACAAGAATGAAAACATGAACTATCAAAATACTGGAACACAGCAAAAACAGTAACAACAGAGAAGATAATAGCAATATAGATTTATATTGTATTTATACAAGACAAAGTTCAATAAATAATTTAATTTTACTTCTTAAGGAACTATCAGTAGAAGGGAATAAGTAATAAAGATAAGAGTAACCATAAAGTAGAAATATAAAGGAAAACACAAAAGATTAATGAAACCAAGATCTGTTTTTTAAAAGAATATAAACAAGATAGACAAATCCTTAGCTAGGCTTAAGGAAAAAAGAGAGAAAACCTGTTTAATAGATGGGAAACAAAGGTATACAAGTTACAAAAGATATCACAGAAATACAAAGATAATAAAAACAGAGACATCACACACATATACACACATAGAGATACAATTAAAGGGCTAGAGAAATAGTACATTGGTAAAGCATGTAGCTACTTTGCATGGAGCTGACCTGGGTTTGATCCCCACCATGAGTGATTACTGAGCACAGAGCCAGCTGTAAGTTCTGAGCACAGCTAGTTAGGACCTCTACATTGCACCCCCACCCAAAAGGAAACTATGGCCAGTATTTCTGATAAATATAGATACAAATATCCTCAAAAAATATTACTGTACTTAAATCAACAGTATATTTAAGGATCACATATCATGTCTAAGTAATATTGATTCCAGGGGTTAACGTATAGCTCAACATAAACAAATAAATGTTTTTTAATCATATCAATGAAAAAAATAAGTAATATAATCATGTCATATATGTAGAGAAATTTTGGCAGTATTCAACATTTATTTGTTAAAAATTTCCAGCAAAATGTTGTAGAAGGAGAATACCTGAACATAGAAAAGTCCACATACAATAAACCCGAAGTTCACATTATACTCAATGGTGAAAAACAAAATTTTGCTTCTAAAATCAGGCACAAAGAAAGAATGTCTATTCTCACTATGATTATACTTTTTTGGGATTTGTTTATGGGTAATTTTTTAAATATCAATTTGTTGGTCTCTTTTTCAGCAACAATTCCTTACTCATGGTCTCTCATTTTACTATATACCTTAATATTAATAACCATACCTCTTTAAACTTTCCATTTTAAACATTCTATTCATCTCTGATCTTCACTTAATCACTTAATCACTTAATCCCCGTTATTCATCGATTTACTCGAGCGGGTGCCAGTAACGCCTCCATTCATCCCGGTTGCGTGCTAGCGTAGCCCAATGGTATCTGTTCATTCTAGGAACATGCAGAGCCTCAAACCGATCATTCAGGGTCTTGACAAAGAAGTCTGACCATCTTGTAGGTGGGTGTCCACGTGATCTTTTGATGTCCTGTGGAATCCAATCAGTAATGGCTCTAGTCCAGCGGTTGTCTGTAAACCTCATTACGTGTCCAGCCCATCTGATTTTTGATGTCTTGGCAAATGAGACAGCGTCCCTAATTCTTGAGCGTTGACGAAGATCATAACTCCAGATTCTATCTCTCATTTGAGTGAATCGTGATATTCCAAGCATAGCTCTTTCGATTCCTCTTTGAGAGACCCGAATAGCGTTCTCATCCTGTTTTCGTAGGGTCCAGGTCTCTGAGGCATATGTTAATGCAGGAAGAACAGTGGAATCAAAGAGATGTGCTCATAGCTGGAGGTTCTTTGTCCTTTTAGTTATTTCTTCAATGCTCTTGAAGGCATTCCAAGCTGCTCTCTTCCTCCTGCGCAACTCAGGTGCCAGGTCATTCATCATGTTGATTTCTCGACCTAGGTATATATAACTGTTGCATTCGGAGATGGTGGTTCCGTTGAGAGCAAATGGAGCGTCAGGAACAAGGCTGTTTCTCATAAACATTGTCTTCGTAAGATTCAGCTGTAGTCCGACCTTTCCACATTCACGGTCAAAGTCGTTCAGCATTTGTGCCGCTTGGCTGATGTTTGGTGTTATTAGAATGATGTCATCAGCAAAGCGGAGGTGGTGTAGTTGCTGACCCTCTCTCTTCACTCCCATGCTTTCCCATTCCAGTCGTCGCATGATGTTCTCGAGGGTGGCATTGAAGAGTTTTGGTGAAATGGTATCACCCTGCCGAACCCCTCTCTTGACATCAGATTACTTCTTTGTAGAATGGTGAGATCTTGGTAGTGAATCCGCAATAGAGCTCACAAAGGATCCTGATGTATTGAGTTTGTACGCCCTGATTGGCTAGGGCTTCCATGACCGGTTCCGTCTCAACAGAATCAAAGGCCTTCTTTAAATCAATGAACGTTAGACAGAGCGGCATCTTGAACTCCCGAGAAACCTTAATGAGCTTAGTAATCGTGTGGATATGGTCGATGGTACTGAATCCTTTTTGGAATCTGGCTTGTTCACATGGTTGTCCTTCATCTAGTGTTCTGCTAATCCTATTCAGGATGACTCGAGTGAACAGTTTGTAGACGACAGACAATAGGCAGATTGGGCGATAGTTGCCAATGTCGTGGATGTCTCACCTTCTTGTATAGTAGTACAGTCCTGCTGGTTTTCCATTGGGATGGAACCTTGCATTCAGACAGGTAGCGTGTGAAGAGCCGAGCCAATGTATTGATGAGTACTGATGGTAAGTTCTTCAGGTGTTCAGGTCTGATCTTGTCTGGGCCAGGTTCTCTTTGTTTCTTTTCTGACGAGATGGCATGTTGGATTTCGGAAGGGAGAACATTGGGAACGACATATCCATCATGTGGTATTACTGATGATATTACATACATCTCTGATATTACTAATTAATTCCCATATTCCTATATCACTGTTTAGTCCCACAAGCCTTGGTAAATCATTGGCCCTATAATTTTTATAATGTTAGCTACCATAAGTATTCAAGTCTTCACACAGCTTAGGTTGTGCACTTTGTTACTCCAGTTACTCATTTTCATGCATCCTCAAGTTCTTTGTTCTTCCCTCCAGATAGGGTGAAATTTAATTTTTGGTTAAATCCATCTTTGCTTAGGTCTGCACCACTGCAACCAGATGTGACTGGAAATGTATGCCTAATTTTATTAATTTGTTTATCTAAATTTATGACTCAACAGACGTTTGCCTTGCATGCAGCCAACATGGCGGACCCGAGTTCGATTCCTCTGCCCCTCTCGGAGAGCCCAGCAAGCTACCGAGAGTATTTCGCCCGCAAGGCAAAGCCTGGCAAGCTACCAGTGACGTATTTGATATCCCAAGCACAGTAACAAGTCTCACAATTTTACTGGGTCCGCTTGAGCAAACCGATGAACAACGGGGTAACTGTGACAGTGCTGACCCAACAGCCTATTTTATTTACTTACACAGTTTGATTTGTTGTGCTCACCTCCCTTTTGTCTGTCGCTCCTTAAATAGGTTCATTTAACCAGGTGGTTCTCAGGACTCCTGGCTCTTTGCTCAGGAATCACTGCTGACAGGTCTCAGGGAACCATATGGTGGTTCATCATCATTTAATCCGTTGCTCAGGCCAGAAAATCAGGAATCATGAATTTTTCTATTTTATATCATACTGTAATGTTTGAAAATCCTATGGTCAAATTTTCAAAAAAGTTCAGACTCCGATGACTTTGTATGTCTACATCATGCTGTACTGGTCTAAGTGACTTTAATCTCTTTTTGTGGGGGAGAGGGCTGTCAATTCACACATTTCATTATACACACTCTTTTCTTTATGGTACTCACACAGGGCTTACACACTTTGGGTTCTGATACTCACAAGTTGCTGTAGACCTGATTGCTGTGCTCATACAGTTGCAGTGTTCACTGGAGTTTGCACACACACTTGGCTTTAGTGTATCAAGGATCACATGTTTTCTTGTGGCAACAAAAAAGCCACTGAGGTCACTCTGGAGCATTTGGGAAGGTGTAGATGCTCACTGGCCTCATGCTTCAAGACAGGAACTCAACTGCTGAGCCATCTCAAGGGTCCACTCCAGTCTTTTGTTTTATCCACAGGAGAAGTCTCCTTCCTAGCTGACAACCTTTCCTTTCAAGAAAAGTCTTTGCCAATCTGCTTTCTGCATAGTATCTATGATGATGAATTGAAATACTAGCGGCCAACATGGCCGACCCAAGTTCGATTCCTCCGCCCCTCTCGGAGAGCCCGGCAAGCTACCGAGAGTATTCGATATACCAGACACAGTAACAACAAAGTCTCCAATGGAGACGTTACTGGGCCCGCTCGAGCAAATCGATGATCAACGGGAGGGCCTTTACCTTTACCTTTACCTTTACCTTTAATCTCATTATTAGACATATTCTTTCTTTGTTTCCTACCAAACTCTAAGCATACTTCAAAGTTATTATGATGGCTGTGAGGCCTGCCATAACTTGAATCTTGGCTACCTCTCCTACCTCTTTTACTTATACTTAATATTGTTCGCTCCTCTCCAATCCTATTGACTTGTAAGCCTTCCTTGATCAAACTTTTTATATTAGGACTTTTGTATTTGTTATTTCCTCTGTCTATAAGTTTTTGCATAATTTTTCACTCACTCAGATGCCTAATTTTCATTTCCTCATTCCTTACTAACTTACCTAAAGAGATACCCTAATTTTTCACACTCTAGTTAATTTTTCTTTATTTTACTCATGAACACATACTTATTTGTGCTATTAATTTGGAATATTCCCCTTCCAAATATCATATTCTCCCTTCTAGTGTACAAATATACTATGATACTACTCCCTCTACTACCCAGCCACCGCCACACTCCAGGACGCTTTCCGGACCCGCGTGGCAGCTCCGGCAGAGACACACATGACTGAACACCCACAGAACAAGATAAGTAGAACTCTCTGAGACCTTGGACGCCAGGCTCGGCGGACCCAGGGACACAGATTCTCTGCTTGCTCCCACCAACCACAGGTGACAAAGGGATTCTAATCAGGAGCCCCACCCTACCCTGCCCTGTCTGCTTCCACCAACCACCCAGGGATCGAATTGCACACTGAAGACCCACCCTACCCGTACCGGGACCAGATAAATACCCCACTGGCAGACACTACGGACACTCCCTCCACTACCCAGCCGCCGCCACACTCCAGGACGCTTTCCGGACCCGCGTGGCGCAAAGCGGCCACGCGACACATCATAAGACACTAAATACCCGTCTTCTGGAACTGTCGTACCATATTTGATAGGGTTCAAATATGGTAACACCTACGAGGGCGATTAGAGGTCGCCCCAAAAGCCTCTATCCCTCTCGGAAAGACTGGCAAGCTACCGAGAGTATTCTGCCCGCACGGAAGAGCCTGGCAAGCTATCCGTTGTGTATTCCATATGCCAAAACCAGTAACTACAACTGGTCTCATTCACCTGACCCTGAAGGCTTCACCGATATGGCAGCACTGAGAAGGATGAGAAAGGAGAGGCCGATAAAATCTCAAGGCCGAACTAGGCTGCCACAACGAAGGAAGACAAAAATGATCGTCTGTACTTTCAATGCATGTACGCTAGCATCAGATGCATCCATCGAGGACCTGATGGTACAAGCATGAATAATCAAGTATGACATCATTGGTCTGACCGAGACAAGAAGGCACGAATCTCACCATGCCGTTTTCGACACTGGAGAAGAATTGTTCCTCGGAACATGTGATAAAAGGGGTGTCGGAGGCGTCGGTGTCCTTGTCAACACAAACTTGGCCATGAGCATTGATTCATTCGAATGCCTAACAACCCGAATCAGACGTTTACATTTGAATAGATGTGGCTCACTGCCGGCAGTTTCTATCTTCATTGTCTACACACCAAAATCTCATTATGATGAAAGAGAAATTGAAAAGTTCCACATGGAGCTGGAGAAGTTCTATAAAGAAGACCACACTTTCTACAAGATCACTGTGAGTGATTTTAATAGGACCGAGAAGATCAGCTGAAGAACTTCACATCGGGACCCATGGCCTAGAATGGAACGAACAGGGTGAAAGACTGTCTGAGTTCATCATGACGACCAAGACCATCCATGGTAACTCACAGTTCCAGAAGGCTGAATCTAAACGCTGGACATGGGAGTCTCCTGGTGGATGATTCCACAACGAAATAGACCACATCATATTCAATCGACGGTTTTGCCTGACTGCTGTCGCTGTTGTCCCAAAATTCCGAATGGGATCGGACCACTGTCTCCTTTGTGCAAAATTCTACTTCACACAGCGAGGAGAAAGGGCTGCAAAGTTTAAAAAGAGAACTCCCAGAATGACCACCAACTGGGAGCTTTTTGGCACTATTGCGGCAACATGGGAAGATGCCATCGTTGACAACACTGACAAGGAGTACGATTGACTGGTACAGCACCTCCATGAATGTGCAAGGAACGCCGAGAGAGACATAGCCACAAAAAAAGCCTGTCTTCGAAAACTCTTGAGCTTATTCGCCAGCGTGGTTTGGCGCATGCCTCAGGCAACCGCAAGCTAACGTCCGAGCTCACAAAGCAGTGCAGAGATGCGATCAAGGAAGATCTCAAAGAGAGAAGAGCAGAAGTGCTGGTAGATGCGGCAGAAGCCGGGAAAAGTATTCGTAACGCCCGCCTGTCCTTTGCAAACTACAAGACCAAGATGACTGCCCTCCAACGTCCTGATGGATCCATCACATCCTCCAGAATGGCAATGGAGAAGATTATCCATGACTTCTACTCAAATCTCTTCGATAGCCATGTCCACTTGCCGACATACCAAATTCCAAAGGATGGATATGTCGTTCCCAACATTCTCCCTTCCGAAATCTGACACGCCATTTCGTCCGTAAAGAAACAAACAGCACCCGGCCCAGACAAGGTCAGACCTGAACACCTGAAGAACCTGCCGTCAGTACTCATCAATACACTGGCTCGGCTCTTCACACGCTACCTGTCTGAATGCAAGGTTCCGTCCCAATGGAAAACCAGCAGGACCGTACTACTGTTCAAGAAGGGAGACATCCATGACATTGGCAACTATCACCCTATCTGCCTATTGTCTGTCATCTACAAGTTGTTCACTTGAGTCATCCTAAATAGGATTGGCAGAACACTAGATGAAGGACAACCATGCGAGCAAGCCGGGATCCGCAAAGGATTCAGCACCATTGACCATATCCACACAATAACCAAGCTCATTGAGGTTTCTCGGGAGTTCAAGATGCCGCTCTGTTTAACGTTCATTGATTTAAAGAAGGCCTTTGATTCTGTTGAGACGGAAGCGGTCATTGAAGCCCTAGCCAATCAGGGCATTCAAGCCCAATATATCAGGATCCTCCGTGAGCTGTAGTAGTATTGTTTCTCAATCCACGGCATCCATCATTCTGACTATGATATGCCTTGGAGTATTTTTATTAGGGTCTCTTTTTGGTGGCACCCTTCTGGCTCCTTGGATCTGGTCTTCTGCATAAAAATATGGAATGCTTCACGAATTTGCGTGTCATCCTTGCACTGGGGCCATGCTAATCTTCTCTGTATCATTCCAATATTAGTATATGTGTTGCCTAAGCAAGCACAAGATTTAAATTTTTTTGTTAATTGAACAAATATTTTTGTGGCACCAATGATGAGTTCTAAGTGCTGGGTATATATCAGTGAATATGACAGATATTCTTGATTTCATGGAAAATATAGTTAAATTGTGAATATTAGAAAAAGACATAGAATATGGTAAAAATAAGGATAGGGAAGTGGAATAAAGTGCAGTGAAGGGGTGAGGGGAGGGTATGGTATTTTAAATAGAGTACTAAGAAAAGTGCTGTCTCAGAAGATATTTTAAATGTAGGCTTCAGGGAACTGAGGGACTGTCATGGTTATTGGCAGAAGAAAGAGCAAATGCTAAGGCCTTGAAGTAGAAGCATGCCTAGATTATTCCAGGAATGATAGGGTCCAGTAACATGGACTCAATCATTCGTGACTGAGAGACAATAGAAAATGAGTTTCTCATGTTAGTAATCTCTACAAGGACTAAATTGCTTCATGGTAGATACAACAATATTCATACACTTTTATCAAAGGAAATATTTTTTATCATTTTTAGCAAATTATAGCAAGCAATATAGAATAAATTATTCAGAGCCGGCTATAGGGGCAGACTTGAGGTGTGGTTGGGAAAATTGGAAATAAGGGTGGTGGGAAGGTGCAATTGTGATGCGATTGGTGTTGTAATATTGATCACTTGATCACTTGACTTCCTGTTAATCATCGATTTGCTCGAGCGGACACCAGTAACGTCTCCATTTGTCCCCGTCGTGTGCTAGTGTAGCCCAATGACATCTGTTCGTTCTAGGAGCATGAAGAGCCTCAAACTGATCGTTCAGGATCTTGATGAAGAAGACTGACCATCTGGTAGGTGGGTGACCACGAGGTCTTTTGACATCCCGTGGAATCCAGTCAGTAACTGCTCTAGTCCAGCGGTCATCTCCAAATCTCATTATGTGTCCAGCCCATCTTATTTTTGACTCCTTGGCAAACGAGACAGCGTCCCTGATTCTTGATCCTAGATGGAGGTCGGAACTCCAGATTCTTTATCTCATTTGAGTGAAGTGTGATACTCCAAGCATAACTCTTTCGATTCCTTTTTGGGAGACCTGAATAGTGTTCTTATCCTGTTTGCGTAGGGCCCAGGTCTCTCAGGAGTATGTTAATGCAGGAAGAACAGTGGAATTGAAGAGATGTTCCTGGAGAGGGGTTCGGCAGGGTGATACCATTTCACTGAAACTCTTCAGTGCCACCCTTGAGAACATCATGCGACGACTGGAATGGGAAGGAATGGGAGTGAAGATAGACGGTCAGCAACTACACTACCTCCGCTTTGCCGATGACATCATTCTAATAACACCAAACATTAGCCAAGCAGCACAAATGCTGGCCAACTTTGACCGTGAGTGTGGAAAGGTTGGACTACAGTTGAATCTCACAAAGACAATGTTTATGAGAAACAGTCTCATTCCTGACACTCCATTCGCTCTCAATGGAATGACCATCTCCAAATGCAACAGTTATGTGTACCTAGGTTGAGACGTCAACATGACAAATGACCTGGCACCCGAGTTGCGCAGGAGGAAGAGAGTGGCTTGAAACGCCTTCAAAAGCATTGAAGAAATAGCTAAGAGGACAAAGACCCTCTGGTCTTGTAATATTGAATGTAATAAATCAACAACAACTTTATAAAAATAAATAAATTCAGAAAAAGAAAATGAGTTTGATTGCAATAGAATTATAGAGTATATAGGAATTTCTTGGATATTTTAAGAACAGTTATGTTATAAAGAGTTTATTAAAATTAACTTTCTGTTGGAAATTTGTTTGGTTTGGGGATGCATCTGGTAGTGTTTAGGTCTTATCCCTGACTCTTTGCTCACAGAATCACTCTTGGAAGCTTTTAACACTTTTTATAAAACTGGATTCAAAGCTACAAATTCTCTAAACTGTTGTCTATCCAAGAATCTCTGTAACCTTCCTTCAGTTCTGAATGATAATCTAGCTGAATAGAGTAATCTTGGTGAGGTGTTAATTTCGTTGAATTTTTGTATTATATCCCTCCATACTCTTCTGGGTTGCAGAGTTTCATTTGACACATCCACTGCACATATTATGGGCTCTCCTTTGTATGTGAGTAACTTTTGTGATCTTGCTGTTTTCAATACTCAGTTCTCTACCTTTGTATTTTATCACTTTGATTACATTGTGTCTTGGAGTTTTCCTAGTTGGTTCTATTTTCCCTGGGACCTTTTGGGCTTCTTGGAACTCAGTGCCTGTAATCCTCAGCTGTGGGAAATTCTTTTCGATGATTTCTACATTTGTTGTTACTTTATCAAATTTGCCTTCCTTTTCTGGACCCTGATGATTCTTATGTTGTTCCTCTTAATCTCATTCCATATTTCTGCTGTATGTTGTTAATTTCCTTTCAGACTGTTCTCCGCCTTCTTTTGTTTCCTACAAGTTTCCTCCTTCTTAGCTTGAAGTTCCTTGATCCTTTTTCAGCTGTTGTTATTCTTCTGTTCAGAGCTCCTCTTGACTTTTTTTTATATCACCTACCATTTTCTTCATTTTTGTCACTTCTGACTGTATTAGTTTTCTCATTTCAATTATTATACTTTCTTGTGCTTTGTGGATATCTGTGTCATCATTTCTTTGAGTTCATTAAACATCCTCATCATGGTTTCACTGAAGTCATTGTCTGAGGTTTTACTGATCTGGTAGGGTTTTTTTGTGCCTCAGTGGCACAGTTTTTGCTCAGTGAACTTGATGGACTTCTAAATGTTTCCCCTATTGACTTTCTGGTGTTCTTGCTGTGTTGGAAGTGGGGGTGGGGTCTTTGTAGTTATATGCTTTGGAAAATGCTTAGGAATTAGGCTCTCTCCCTTCTCTGCTTGTAATCTCTGAATGACAGGAAGTAGAACTGTGAACAGTGAGTAATTTGCTGATGGTAGAGTCCGGAGTCGAGCACCCTTCAAGGACAGAGAACAGAGCAGATAATGCAAATCACATAGTGAGGTTTATTGCTCTAGGTAGCTGGGGTCCAAGTATCTGCCGGGTGCAGTGGGTTTCAACAAGGACCCCAGCACTAGGTTCAGCAAGTTCTTATAGTTTCATTTTGGCAAGTAAGCATTACTCAGCAAATTTCTATTACCTATAGAGTACACATATTGTTTTGTTGTTATTTGGCCTGCAACATCCAGCCCACTCTCTGACAGTTACATTCCAGAGACTACTCTCATTTCAGGGATGTGATCTTTGACAAAAGCATCTGGTTTTTCTGCTTTTCTTGTTCCTGGAAGAGGCCTAAGTCACTCAGAGTCTGTCATGGAAGTTCTCTGGCTAAGTGGGTCCTAACACTGTCATCCTTCAGTAACTCGTGTGGGCCTCTCAATATGATGCAGATCAGGTGTGAAGGCTGCTGGGACCTAGCTGGAAGGCAGGGGCTCTGCCTTCTATGCTGACAGAGTCGAGCCTCACCTGGAATGGTAGAGCAGCAAGCAGAGATTAATGATTTAATAGTCATTTCTGTCATAAAGTTTCTATTAGAAACCGTAAAAGTGATGGGTTTTAACAATTGTTATGCTGGTGAACACAAGGATAAAGAAGTAATGGGAGGTCAACAGTCTTTCTCCCATATCTTTCTTTATGTTTGTCGTCCATTGCCGTCCTGAGTTGTATCTGCTGCTCTGACTAATCTAGTAAGTCAACTTTTCTGAGTTCTGTGGGCCACTCTAGCGAATACTTAGACAGGAATGTTTCAGAGGAATCTTGGACAATTGAGAGATCAGTCAGAAGTTTAAGTTCAAGTGAGAGTTGTTACTATTCTTGAAATGGGAAGGGGTTCTATATTTTGGCATCTGATGTTAATTCTAAATAGACAGTATAAAAATGGAACTGAATTATAGATTGTAACTGCTATTAATAGGTAATTGGAGAATTATTGTGAAAGATGCCTACACCCTAGGCATCCTTGGAGCACTCTGAGTGTTGAGATAATAAGCATATATTTTTCTTACTGTGGCACTCTATCTAGAAGACATTGTTTTTGTAGAAATGGATTTTATAAGTATTGAAGCTTATAACACAAATTTATGGTAGGAGGATTATTGCTTGAATATTATAATATTAGATGTAGATGAGTATGACTCATAACACATACCATATATGTGTTTGAGTTATATGTCTCATGTAAGTTTTGTGTATTACTAAATGACTTAGTTCGGTTGGGTACAGTTTATTTCATTCACTTCATATTTCTTACAGAAAAAACTGTGGTGGGATTCAAAGAAAAAGACCTCAATAGAACATAATTGGAAAATAAATTCTTGGTTATGTAAGTAAAAGTAAATAGGATACAAGTAGAAAACTATAGAAATTGAAGTAAAAGAAGGAAAGAAGATTAAGTAATCTATATTTTTAAATGGTGGGCCCTTTTCCTCAAATTAGTGATTGGCTCTGGGGATTGTAGGATAAACATTGGTTTGTGCCTTCTCCTCTGCCACAAGTAGTTTAGGTTTATTGGATTATACCCATCACAATGCTCCCAAATTTCTCCCATTTCCTCAGTATTCATCTTCAACTTCTCTGTGCTCTACTTTCTTTATCTGTTAATCACTCATCTCCCTTAAGCCATGACTTGTAAAGTACTTGTAAAGTCAAACTCTTCAGAGATCTCTGGATTTGTATTTGTAAGCGAAATATCACTTTTCTCTTTTCCTCCTGTCCTTTGTATAGCTTACTTTAGAGCAGTGTCCTTTTTGTATAGACACAGAAATAGTTATGCTATGATTTTGTAACTTGGGAGTTAATTGACTCTGAATAACTTCTCGGAACCTGTCATACTTACTTGACTTAAGCCTCAGTTGCCCTTAGTTCCTAGCACCCAAAAGCAGGGTCTCAATGAAGGGACTGGATGGCTCCGGGGCAAACTGTGAGCTGCCCCAGCATTGAAACAGGACAGGCCAAGCGCCACAATACTTCACTATGATTTAAGAGCATGGTCATGGACAAATTCTGTCACTATCCAAAGAGTAACAAGTGGATAAGGACCCAGCGAGGGTTAGGGAAGAAGTCTCTGCCTGAGCACTATAGTCAGGGATCTATGGAGAGGTGTCCCCAGCAGAGCCACCCTAATAGCTTAATGTATCTTTTACTGTGTCCATACAAAAGGACTAGAAAGATTATTAAGGCAGTGAATCTAAATTGATTGTTTATGGACTAAGGAAAGGAGAAGAATGTCCTTAGATAAAACAAACCCGGCCCTGCCCTTGAGTGGATATCCTAGCAGGAGATCTTTGTCTTGGAAGAGCTTCCCCACCCCCACTTTCCAAGGAAGGGCTTTACTTATGTTGATTGTGCTATCAGACCTAGGTGTAGTTGCTACCCTGAATGCTTAGAAGGGGCTCTAGACTAAGGTTTGAGACAATGTGCTGAAAGAGGGTAAAGGTAAAGGTAAAGGCCCTCCGGGTCGATTTGCTCGAGGGGGCCCAGTAACGTCTCCATTGGAGACTTTGTTGTTACTGTGTCTGGCATATCGAATACGTCACGGGGAGCTTGCCAGGCTCTACCATTTGGGCGAGATACTCTCAGTAGCTTGCGGGGCTCTCCGAGAGGGGCGGAGGAATTGAACTCGGGTCGGCCATGTTGGCTGCGTGCAAGGCAAATGCCCTACCGCTGTGCTATCGGAGCTTGGGGAAAAGGAGGAGACTGGAATGGGGCACTCAGTGGGACTGGAACAGATGCACAGGGAAAATGTCATAAACGACAACTGATAACCAACCAGCTTGTTGGCCCTGTTCCCTCCTTCATGCATCTCTTCGTGGTGGCTGCAAAGCAGGGTGGGGGAAGTGGCTCCTGGCTACCAAAAGAGAGAGACTACGCCCCGCTCACTTATTTATTTTGTGATTACACAGGGATCAGGCTCAGGGTCTCACTAAAGCTATGCCTACTCATGTGCTATGCCATTCAAAATTGTTCAAATTGTATGCCTAAAAGAAATACAGAAAAGAAATTATTTTCTTAAAGTATTTATTCTTAAAAATTGTTTAATATATTTTAAGTTCTTGGGGATAAATTTTGGGGGCTGAAGTGCTTCCCAAGCAGTTCTCAGGAAGTCTGTAGGCCATTCCCAGAGATACTTTTCCAACCAGGTCAGGCAGCCCAGTGCAAGGGTCTAAGCATGCAGTACTGGCTACCTCTAGGACCACATCTGGCAATGTTCAGTTGATTATGTATTGCCAGGGTTGGAACTTGAATCTGAATCTTGCAAAGCATGTTTCCCTAATGTCGGTGCTATATCTATATTCCCCCTTTGAATGGTAAATGCTAAAACAAACATTTTAATTTTATTATTAATAATAAAGGTGTTAGAATGGCTATACTAATAATAGACTTCAAGCTACAGAATCATGGAACCTCAGTAAAAATGGTAAAAAATATATACAATTATGTCATTTAACTTTTGTAGTGAAAGAAAAAACTGAGGGCCTTATACATTCAAGATATATATTCTATAGTGAGCTACATCCAGCTTAGATAAAAGGGTTTTTGCCTACTTGGTGGCACCCTAAAACACTGATTCAGAAGACTAGCTTTTATCTCACTTAGCTCAGTGCTTCCTGATCCTAAATGGTTAATCTGAAGTATTTGTTAAAATATTTAAGCCAGTGTTCATGTTGTTGCAGTTGGATGCAGTGGTCAAATATCACAGTGGTAAGCGTAGCCAATAAATTTGGAAACCTGAATACAAAGGGAGTAACAATCATAAAATATCAGGGTCAAGTACTATCACTCAACCACCAAATGAAACTGGGCAGGACTCCCTTATTTAGCAGCAGGGTAAAATAGCAGTCAGAACTTTTTGGTTAGTCAATCAAATTCTAGTCATTAATTGACCACTAAGTAAAGGGAGCATATTTAAGAAAGCATAGTGCATCTTGGAGAACACAATTTTTACAAAATTGGTTCACAATGTCACTATAAAAACAAACAAGCAGAAACAAATACAACAAAAAAATGCTGGGAAGAGGACAGAACCTAAGTTTAGTTGCCTCATTCGAGTGGGCCCAGTAACGTCTCCATCATGAGACTTGTTGTTACTGTGTTTGGCATATCAAATACATCACAGGTAGCTTGCCAGGCTTTGCTGTGCAGGCGAGATACTCTCAGTAGCTTGCCGGGCTCTCCAAGAGGGGTGGAGGAATCGAACTTGGGTCGGCCGAATGGGCCGCGTGCAAGGCAAACGCCCTTCCCTCTGTGCTTTCGCTCCAGCCCAGTTGCCTCATTATATTATATTAAAAAAAATTGCTTATAAAAGCTCCTACTCTTATTGAGAAGTAATAATGAATTTATTTTTTAATTGCATAATCATGAATTTCAAAGTTACAAAGTTATTCATGGTTGGTTCAGTTATACAATGTGCCAATACCAATCCCATCACCACTTCTTTCCACCAATGTTCACAATTTCCTTCCCAGCCCTCAGCCTGCCTTTATGGCAGGCACATTATACTTTCAACTTTCCGTCTCCTCCAAAGATAGTGACCACATCCCTCACCAGTGTTGTATTGTACCCTTCCCTGATCTGTCCCCATCTCTCGCAAGTGGCAAGCTTTCTACTGTAAACAAGTTCTCTTGCTCATTGTTTCTATTGTTTTTGGACAGGATTTTGGAGGAAATTGATTCAGAGGTCTGTTAGCTTCAGGTTGGATTTTTGTTTACCTAGGACATTTTTGCTTTGCAAATAAAGTAAGAATTTAGTATTAATTAGTCAAGACCATAGGTCTGTGCCAATCACACTATTCTGATTCCTGCTTTATCTAGCTGTTAAATAAGGGAGTCCTCCATGGCTTGAAGGCCAGCTGCACATGCTAGGGGAAAGGGCAGCTCAGACAGAGTAGAGAACACCAAGTAAAGGGTGTTGGGAGGATCCTCCGAGGATGGGAGATGCATGCTGAAAGTAGACTATAGACTGAACATGAACATGATTGCCACTCAATGCCTCTTTTGCAAACCTCAGCAACCAAAAGGGGAGAGAGAGAACAAAAGGGAATGCCCTGCCACAGATGCGGGATGGGACAGGGATATGGGAGGGGTGGGAGGGTTACTGGGATCATTGGTGGTGGAGAATGGGCACTGGTGGAGGCATGGGTACTCGATCATTGTATAACCGAAGCCCAAGTACAAAAACTTGTAAGGTCAACAACTGTACCTCATGGTGTTTCACTAATTAAAAAAAAAAATAAAATAAATTACGAAAAAAAATAAGGGAGTCCTGCCCAGTTTCATTTGGTGGTTCAGTGATAGTGCTTGACCCTGATTTTTAAAGTATTAATTAATTATCATTATTTATTTTTATATTATTTATTATTTTTATTATTTATTATTTATTGAGTATTTTATGATTGCTACTGCCTCTATATTTAGATTTCCCAGTTTATTGACTGCACGTACCATTGTAAGGTTTGACTACAGAGAAATAGAATTGTAGAGCTATTCAAAGATTCTGAGGTCCTCTAAACAATTTCTTTCTCACAGTATTTAGGTGAGGTATGTTATTTGGACACTCACAGTTATGGATGCATAAGTTTTATATGAAAAATTCATTCTTTACACTCTAATTATCCTAAGCCTTTGAATACCTTTTTATATATTTAACTAAGGAATGTAAGGGCATTTTTAGTTTGCTTTTGGTGGGCCAACTTTGGTTCATGCTTCATTTAATCAACCCAAACAAACTGTTAGAGTTCTTTATAATTGCTGGAGCTACAAAATTAAATGCAGAATCCCAGTGAACTCATGCCAATAAATTTGTTCTGATCCAACTTTATGTTCTTCTCATCATTATCCAAAGATCTTAGTGAGTTTCCTTTTTATTCCTATTTAAAAAAAACTTAAATAATTGCTGATTTTACCCAAAGCTTTCTCTGAATCTATTTCTAGAGTAATATGAGTTTTATTATTCCATTTGTTGGTATGATATCATAATTAGTTGACATGAGTTGAACTATTCTTGCATTTCTTTAATTAGTATGATTTGTCATGATGTATTGATGACAATCCTTTGATGTATTGTTGAACTCCATTAAGATTTTGCTGAGAATCTTTGCATCTATGTTCATTAGAGGTAGAGATATTGTCCGTAGTTTTCTTTTTTGTGTGATGTCTTTGCTTTTGGTAACAGGGTAATGTCCTCATAGAAACTGTTTTAAAGAATTCCATTTTTTTCAGGTTTTTTGAGAATAGATATTAGGTCCTTTTTAAAGGCATGGTAGAGCTCTCTATTAAAATATCTCTATTTCTGAACTTTTGTTTTTTGGAAGGTTTTTAAATTTTTGAGCAATATTCTGTAATTCTCGGAGTTTACTCTTGGTTCTGTGCTCAGGCGTCACTCTTGGTGGGCCCAGAGGACAATATGGGGTGGTGGGGATTGAACCCAGCTTGGACATATGCAAGGAAAACACCTTATCTTCTGTACTAATTTTTGGGTCTCTATTTTTGGCAAGTCTTGATTACTGTTTTTTTAAATTTCTTTGCTTGCCTGTTCAGATTTTTATTTTCCTTCTGAATCATTCTTGGGAGGTTGTATGATTTGAAAAATTTCATCCAGTATTTTCTTGATCTTCCAACTTAGTGGAATAAATTTGTTTATACTGTTGCTGTCACTGTCTTCCCGTTGCTCATCAATTTGCTCGAGCAGGCCCAGTAATGTCTCCATTATGACACTTGTTACTGTGTTTGAATATTGAATACGTCATGGGTAGCTTGCTAGGCTTTGCTGTGTGGGCAAGATACTCCCAGTAGCTTGCCAGGCTCTCTGAGAGGGGCAGAGGAATTGAACCTGGGTCAGCTAAGTCGGCCGTATGCAAGGCAAATGCCCTATCCGCTGTTTGTTTATACTAATTTCTTATAATACTTTGTATTCCGGGGTATCTTCTATAACATCTCCCCTTTCAGATTTCAACTTATTTGTTAATGTTTTCTCTTTATTCTTTTTGTGGCTAGATAAGGGGTTGCTAATCATGTTTATATTTAACTCTTTGTATTTTTTTTGATTTCTACTTATTTCTATTCTAATTTTAATTTCCTTTTTCCTTTACCTGACTTTATGCTTCATTTGTTTTTCTTTTCTTTTTCTTCTTTAAGAGGCCAAGTTATTAATTTTTTTTGGGGGGGGGGAGGCTTTTCCTTACTCTCCTCCAAAATAAACCTATATTGTTGTGAACTTCCTTCTTATTATGGCTGTTTCAGTGTCTTATGTCCTTTATGTTCTGATAAGTCTTGTCTTCATATTTGTTCCAATGTTTTAAAATTTCTTTTTTGATTTCCCTGTCTTGCATCTGTGTTTTAGAATCCCATTGAATTTTGGGTTTTAAAGGAATAACTTTATTTTAGTAAGGCCACTGTCTACTCTCCACTGTCCTCCCGTTGTTCATCGATTTGCTCTAGCGGGCACCAGTAACGTCTCACAATTGTACTGTTTTTGGCATATCGAATACGTCACGGGTAGCTTGCTAGTCTTTGCCTTGTGGGTGAGATACTCTTGGTAGCTTGCCGGGCTCTCCGAGAGGGGTGGAGGAATTGAACCCAGATCGGCTGTGTGCAAGGCAAATGCCCTATCCCCTGTGCTATTGCTTCATTAGTTATATAAAAAGTAACAAACTCCTCTGAGTCTTTAGATCAAAAGGTGTTTTGGTATAATTAGAAAATTATATTAAATTTTTCAAGCTAATACATTGCATAAAAATATTATTCAACTTAACTGTGAAAAGAGCAGTCACTTTCAAAATAATATGCTTTTTTATGACTGACGTGTATATAAAGGATTTTAAGTTATGTAAAAAACAATAGTCTTGTTTAAAAATAATTTAGTTAGTCCAGAGAGATAGTGCAGTGAGAAGGTGCTTTCCTTGCATGTGGCAGACTTAGTTTGATCCCTGTCATCACAAATGGTCCTCTGAGAATCACCAGGAATAAATTTTGAGCACTGCAGGGTGTGGACCAACTCTCCTTCACCAAAACAAAGCAAAGCAAAACAAAACAAACAAACAACCCCCCCCCAAAAAACCCAAAACAAAACAAACAACCCCCCCCCAAAAAAACCCAACAGCAAAAAAACACCCAAATTTTAGAGACTGGGAAGGTAGCTCAGCAGTTGAGGTGCACCTAACTCTAGCAGTGCGTGGTTCTCTGAGTACTGGCACTTCCTGAGCACTTCAGGGACTGTGCTGGTAGCACCAAGCACTACCAGGCCTATCGTTGCAAGTAGTATTTCTTTGCTGGGGCAGGCATTGAACTGCCAGCCCAGTTGACTGAAAATTGCTAGAGTGACCACTGGATTGTCTTGAGCATTGCTTGGGAGATCCCTGCACTAATAATTTTGATTAGTTACAGTGATGTTCAAAAATACATTTTTCAAATACAGAGAGTAATTGCCTGAGTTAAGGACAGTTGTGGTGAGGATGCGAAACTTATAAGGTTTTAGGTTCATGGTACATAGTTCAGCTGAAATAGATCTACTTCAATTTTGAATAATGATTTTTTAATATAAATGTTATGTAAACACCTAGTGAATATGTTTTGTTGTATATTATTCCTGGAACATTGTATTATATTTCTATATAATGCCAATTTCAACAATATCTTATTGTAAACATTATCTTTAAATGAACAGCATAGTGTAATATCATTCATTTCAATAGTAGCTTTCTGGGCATACTATTAACTTATGAAAAAGATAACAAAAATTTTAAGCTCTCTTTTGGTCCATGTACTTAAGAGCAAGTATGTCAATTCTTTGATGTAAATTTAATGACACAATTATGAAGTTGGATTGTCAATGTCTTATGTAGAGTGAGATTTCTTCTATATTTATAAGTGATATTAGATAGCAGTTTACTTTTCTTTTGTTGTTTTTGACTAGTTTCTGTACTAAGTTTCCATTGACTTCATAAAGAATTAGGTAAACTTTTCTCTCTCTCTCTTTTTTTTCTGTTCTCTGGAATATTTTGTGCCGGAAAAGGGTTAACCAAAGGTGTGATAAAACCATGAAAGCTTCTGTACTTGGTGGCTTTTTGGTAGATTAATTTTGTGACTTTTGATTCAGTATCATTTTTGTTGTCCTTTGGGGAGAACATAATCAGTAGTGTGGGCGAGTTCTGTGATTCAAATTCAAAGCAACACACACGCAAGGCAAGTGCTCTTCACTGGGGTTACATCTCTGGCCCCTGGTTGAGTTTAAATGCTGAAATATCAATTCAAGACATGCAGTTTTTCTTAGTTAATTTTAGAAAAATCCCCACTCAAAGAAACTTCGCCTACTTTTCCATATTAAGATATACATAGAAAGATTTCATTCATCTGGGGAACATAAAGTAACAAAATAGGAGACTAGCACCCAAGAGTGGCTGAGATTAGTACCAGGAGGTTTGCTCCATGGCTTGGAGGCCAGCCACACATGCTAGGGGAAAAGGGAGGTCAGATAGAGAAGGGAGCACCAAATAAAGGGTGTTGGGAGGATCCTCCCAGGATGGGAGAAGCATGCTGAAAGTAGACTATAGACCAAACGTGATTGCCACTCAATGCCTCTTTTGCAAACCACAACAACCAAAAGGAGAGAGAGAACAAAAGGGAATGCCCTTCCACAGAGGTGGGAGGTGGGGATGTGGGGGACAGAGAGGTGGGAGGGATACTGGGACCATTGGTGGTGTAGAATAGGCACTGGTGGAGGGATGGGTACTCGATCATTGTTTAACTGAAACCCAAGCACAAAAATTTGTAAGTCTACAACTCTACCTCATGGTGTTTCACTAGTAAAAATTAAAAAAGAAAAAGATAAATTGACTTAAGGTAGTTCATACTATTAGGATGGCTGGAGCGATAGCACAGCGGGTAGGGCGTTCGCCTTACAAGCGGCCAACATGGCCGACCCGAGTTCGATTCCTCCGCCCCTCCCGGAGAGCCCTGCAAGCTACCGAGAGTATTCGATATGCCAGACACAGTAACAACAAAGTCTCCAATGGAGACGTTACTGGGCCCGCTCGAGCAAATCGACGATCAACGGGAGGGCCTTTACCTTTACCTTATATGTATAATATCTTTGTAATCTTATCTATTTTTCATTACTATTTTCATTCTTAACTCATTTTAAATGATTAATATTGTAAGAAGGTTGACAAATTAAACACAAAGAGGCAATTTTTTCAAATTTCATAGTTTTTTGTTCTCCATTTTAACTAATTTGATTCATATTCTTTAAATGAACAGCATAGTGTATTATCATTACTTTCTACCTTTTGCTTAAGTTTAATTAATAATTTGTCTTTTGAAAAACTTTATTTTATTTTTGTTTTTCGCCCAACCACTGATGCTCAGGGATTATTCCTGACTCTGCGCTTAGGAATTTGGTGTGTGTGTAGGAGAATATGGTGTATAAGGGATCGAAGCCAGGTTGGCTGCATGCAAAGCAAGCTATACTTTCTCTCCAGCCCCAGGGATATTTTGTCTTAGCTTTTACACACACACACACACACACACACACACACACACACACGATCTATTTTTTGTATAGTTTTCTTCACTCATCATTCAGTATTTGTCAGAGTATCAATCTTTGGAACACAAAAATGACTTTAGTTTTGAATGTTAGTGCTATTTTAGATGGAAATTTCTCAGGTCCTTACAAAAAATTCACCTTCATGAATGAAGTTTAAATTTAGTTTATTCAGAAAAGCAGCATATTCTACTTTAATTCTAACTCCATTTTCCCACATCACTTATCCTTCTTAATTAAAGAAAGCAGAATTTATTGCAATATAACATATTGCATATATTAATATTTTACACATCCTCTTATAAAGGCAGATATTTTCCCCATCAACTAATTTGCTTATAAATTTATGAAAGAATCTGTATGTAATAAAATAATGTTTTTTGGATGACTGACAAGGTGAGTTTAGAATTTTGGGTTCATATTTATTTTATATCTTACTTTGAGATATTATTCTATTCCTATTTCCAAAATATAGGTTTCATGAAGATAAGAATTTTTTTTTGATAAGAATTTTTTTTGTTCACTGCTATAACTCCAAGACTAGAATAGTGCCTGAAATTCAATAAATTTTAGTTGAATAATATATGAAATAATATAAGAAATAATAATAATTTGATACTAATGAATAAGTAAAAACAACTCATCACCTAGTTGTTTTGCCTTTTGTATTGAATGTATATTTTCTCTGAGACTATCACTTTATCGCTGACATCCCGCTGTTCATTGATTTGCTCAAGCGGGCGCCAGTAACGTCTCCATTCGTCCCAGCCCTGAGATTTTAGCAGCTTTTCCTTATTTGTCCTTCCCAATTCTGAGATTCATTCTATTAAATTATTTTCAGCATTTTATTTTTGTCTTTTATCTTCTGTAGTGTTTCAATGATGTATTTTGATATATATTTATTTTTAAAATACTGCATGAGATTTTAAAAATATTTTATTTTATTTTTATAAAGTAGGGGTGAACCAATAGGAGAGAGAGAACAAAAGGGAATGCCCTGCCGCAGGTTGGGATGGGGAGATGCGGGGTGGGAGGGATACTGAGATCCATGGTGGTGGGAAATGGGCACTGTGGAGGGATGGGTATTTGATCATCGTATAATTGAAACCCAAGCACAAAAATTTGTAAGTCTAAAAAAAAATAAAAATAAAAATAAAATTCTTAAAAAAAAAGTAGGGGTGGAGTGATAGTACAGCGGTAGGGTGTTTGTCTTGCTTGCGGCTGCCCCGGCCAAGCCGGGTTCGACTCTTCCACCCCTCTCCCCTCTCGGATAGCATCTCGCCTGCATGGCAAAGCCTGGCAAGCTACCCGTGACGTATTCAATATGCCAAACACAGTAACAACAAGTCTCACAAACGAGCCCTTACTGAGCCTGCTCAAGCAAATCGATGAACAACCGGAGGACAGTGCTACAGTGCTACAAAGTAGTTCACAATATTTGATTACATTTAATATTTAAACACCAATCCCACCACCATTACACCTTCCCACCACCATATTTTGGATGTTTCCATCTTAAACCCCTAACCCTTCCCCAAAGTAGAACTGAATCACCCTGAATTGCCTTTCTATCAGAGATTACTAATATGTTGTTAAGGGTTGAGCCTTGTGTGCATATATGTGTGTGTGTGTGTGTGTGTGTGTGTGTGTAAAAATATATTTCCCACTAAGATTGGTTGCCTTCTACTTTAAACCCCATCAAAGGTGGTGCGATACTCTTAGAGTATGAGTGATAAGAGGTATGAGATGTCCAGGAATAGGTTCACTCGTGGGTGAGGACTGTACAAGCATGTGGAGAGCAGCAGTGAGCATGGTAGCAGTTGAGTTCTGGACGTTTTCGGCTGCCAGGGCTGGGTCTCTTGGGGTTGGGAGGGGCCTCACCCACTTCGCTCTGGGGTGACCTGAATGAAACAGCCTGGCGTGGGGTCTGGTGGCATGGATATGGCAGTGTCGTTGTATGTTTGTTTTCATCTGAGAGAGGACAATGAGTCTCTGGACCGTGGCCATTGAAGAGATTATCTAGCGCCAGACAAGGTGGCCTGTTGGTATGACTGCCAAGTTGTGGAAACATGGGGAGACATGGGAAGAGATCACCCATTACCTGTTCAGTTGAACCCGGAGTTTTCATTCACAAGTCCCACATTCCTGGGTTTTCTATAGATTCACTTGTGGGTGAGGCTTGGTCCAAGCCTGCGGAGAATGGCCATGAGCATGGTAGCGGTTAAGTTATGGAGGTTTTCGGCTGCTATGACTGGGTCCTTTGGGGTGGGGAGGGCCCTCACCAACCCCCTCCTCTGGGATGCCCCAAATGAAACAGCCTGGTGTGGAGTTGGTCAACATGGCTATGGCAGTGTCATTTTACCCTGCATGGGATTTATTTACTTCCTGAGTTTGATTTTATATATATACTTAATTTTTTTTCTTTTTATCAGTTTTGGAAAATCTTCTTTTCAATATTTTTACTTTTTTTTGAATGTAGGAGACTGCTATTTATTCAGCCATTGATTAAGCTGATTGAATTGGGCATGAACTCCACATTACTTTTGTTTAAATTCAGAATATTAATTTAATTTAATTTTATTTATTTTGATTTTTTATTGAATCACCATGAGATGTGGTTAGAAAGCTTTTCTGTTTGAGTTTCAGTCATACAATGACCGAACCGAACACCCAGTCCTCCACCATTGCACATCTTCTACCACCAATATTCCTAATATCCCTCACTCCCACTTCTCCCCCTGCCTCTATGGCAGACAATCTTCCCTATACTCTCTTTTATATTGCTTGTTATGAATAGCATAAGATGTCATCGGGCACATGCTCCTGGAAATATAAAATTTTAGATAATTAGGGTCTGGAGAAATCTCTGCAGCGAGCTGCTAGGTTCAGAGATTCTTTTGTGTGTCTCTGGATCATGACCATTAAGGAGTTTAAGTAGCAGCCGGAGGCAGTTTGTGGGCATATCTCCAGGGTAGTAGTGTTGACGCTTATGTCATTGATGTACAAAATTACTGCACTCCACCATTAAAGTACCCAATACCCTCCACTAATATCTTTTTGTTATTTCCATTCCACCTGTTTATTTCTTTACCTGTCCATTCAATACTTAGTAATCTGGAATCTTATAATCTAAGGCCAAAGTTTTGTCATCTTTTGATACCCATCGAATTCCTCAATTTCTTCCTTCTCTGTACCACAGATAAGTGAGATCATATGATATGAGTCCTTCTACCATGTATTTATTTCACTTAAAATGACAGTGAAAAAAAGGTAGAAGTTTTGTATGCGAATATGAATTCAAAGAAAGAAAACAGGTAGAATGTCTATATGCAAATATGAACTAGAGGAGAAAAAATAAAAGCGAAACCCCATTTAAAATAGTGTGTGGACACACCAAATACTGAAGAATTAACAAATGATGTGAAAGAATTATGTGTTAAAAACCATGTCACTATTGAAGGAAACATAAGACACCAGGAAATGGGAAAATATTCTATGTTAATGGACCAGAAGAATTAACATTGTAAAAAATGACCACCCTTCATAAAGCATTAGACAGAGTCAATATAACCCCCATAAAATTTTGATGATGTTCTTCATAAACTCTACAAAAATTTGTATGATAGTATAAAACTCCCCAAAGAGTCACAACTATTCTGAGAAAAAAAGACATTAAAGTTATTTTATTCCTATCTTTAAATTATACTATAAAGTAACAGCAAACTGGAATAAGTTTAAGACTTAATTTATTTATAAGTTTATAAGTTTAAGTACTGGAGAGACCAGAGATAAACACTCATATGTTGACAGTTGATTTATGAGGTGGAAAGTCTCTTCAGTAAATGGTGCTGAGAAAACTGGATAGCCATAGGCCAACAAAGCCTAAAAAAGTGGATCTGTATCTCACACAACTCAAAAAGTGAATTAAAGACCCCCAAATTAGACTTGAACCCATAAAATTGAGGAAAAACATAGGGTATCCATTTCTAGAACATGAACCTCAGAGATGTTTTCAGTGATTTGATACCATTGTTAAAGCTAACAAAACAAATGAAACCAAATGGATTTCATCAAATTAAAAAGTTTTTGCAAGACAAAAGAAGCCTGAGATGAAATAAAAAAAGACACTACTGGATGGGAAAAAACATTAATATTTAAAAATTCATGTGCCATATTTTTTTCAGGAATATTTATTGAGTCATCATGATTTACAAAGTTGTTCATAATAGAGTCATTTCAGGCATACAATATTCTAACACCAGTCCCACCACTAGTAATCAGGTTCCCTCCCACCCCTCATCACACCCCTTTGGCAGGCATATAACAAGTTATTTCATATTACTTGGTACAATAAAACTTGAAGGAATAGCAAATAGAATGATCAGAAAATAAGTCAATAAAAGTGCACTTATGATAATTATGAAATGTGTTTAACCTTTCTTGGGCTGGAGTGATAGCACAGTGGTAGGGCATTTGCCTTGCATGCAACCAGTTTGGCCGAGCTGGGTTTGATTCCTTCGCCCCTTTTGGAGAGCCTGGCAAGCTACCGAGAGTATCTTGCCCGCATGGCAAAGCCAGGCAAGCTACTCTTGACGTATTCAATATGCCAAACACAGTAACAACAAGTCTCAAAATGGAGACGTTACTGGACCCACTTGAGCAAATTGATGAACAACAGGAGGACAGTGTTTGTTTGTGTTTGTTTAACCTTTCTTAATTTAGTAGAGGATGACCATATGCACCATCAGTGAGTGCCATACTCAAATGTCATGTTATGGCAAGTTTCTCCTGTCCTTTAAAGGAGCTCTTTTAATGCTTATTTCAAATCTGATTTTAACGCTATGAATTCTCTAAGCTTTTGCCTGTCAATGAAGCTTTGTAAAGTTCCTTTAAATCTGAATAAGTTAGCTGAATAGAGTACTCTTGGTGAAGTGTTCATTTCATTGTTTTTATACTATATTCTTCTGACTCATAGAGTCTCATTTTCTTTTTTTTTTTTTTTTTTTTTGCTTTTTGGGTCACACCTGGCGATGCACAGGGGTTACTCCTGGCTCTGCACTCAGGAGTTACTCCTGGCGGTGCTCAGGGGACCATATGGGATGCTGGGACTCGAACCCGGGTTGGCCGCGTGCAAGGCAAACGCCTTACCCGCTGTGCTATCTCTCTAGCCCCTAGAGTCTCATTTGATCGATCTACTGTACATCTAATGGGCTTTTCTATATTTGTAACTTCCTTTTTTGATCTTGCTGCATAAAATATTGTATCCCTCTCTATGGATTTTGCCATTTTGAATATAATGCATCTTACAGTTTTTCTTATTGGGTCTATTTTCGGTGGGATCCTTTGGGTCTCTTGGACTTGGTACTCATAACCCTCAACTCTGGGAAGTTCTTATCAATGATTTCTTTAATTAATGTTTCTTCATCACATTTGCCTTCCTGTTCTCAGAGTCTCTGATATTCTTCTATTGATCCTCTTGAACTCATCCCATAGTTTTCTGGTTTGCTACTAATATTTTTCAGAATATTTTCCTAATTCTGCTATTTCCTAGTGGTTTCCTCCTCCTTTAGGTGCTCTTTGATCTTTTGTCCAGCTTCTGTTATTCTGCTATTGAGAGCATCTATTGACTTTTTAATGTCTCCTACCACATTCATTTCTGTCATCTCAGACTGTGGGAGATTTTTCATTTTGACTCATAGTTTCTTGTGTTTTGCTTTGTTCTGTGTTATCACTTCTTTGAACTCTTCGAACACCCTCATCATAGAGTCACTAAAGACACTGAGTATTTGCTGGTGTTGTTTTTGTCTTTGATGATATTGTTTTTGCTTATTGAGCTTGGTGGGATTCTATATGTTGTTCCTATTGGTTTTCTAGTGTTCCTGCTCCAGTCCTCACGGAATGACTGGAAGAATAATTGTGAACAGCATGTAATTTCTTGAATAGATATATCACTCAGCTGCTTCCATGGCCGTGCTTCAGGAGCTGTGGTTTGGGCCCCTAAAATGGTGCAAGTCAGTTGTGGAAGCTGTTATGACCCACCTGGTAGGGAAGCTTGTATTATATTTTATTCAGCATTCTAACTATTTTTGTTGTCGGATAAGGAACAAAACAACATATTGTGGGATAAGGAACAATACAAAATATTGTTCTCTCGAAATTTTGAACAGGAATAACTTTATTGAAAAAATACAGAAATTAATAAAATATAAATTTTAATGTAATGCCTTATCTCCCTAGTCACTCTTCATCAATTTGCTCAAGCGGGCCCAGTAATATTGTGAGACTTGTTACCGTGTTTGGCATATCGAATACGTCACAGGTCGCTTGCCAGGCTTTGCCGTGCAGGTGAGATACTCTCAGTAGCTTGCGGGGCTCTCCAAGAGGGGCGGAGGAATCGAACTAGGGTCGGCCATGTTGGCTGTGTGCAAGACAAACGTCCTACCTGCTGTGCTATCGCTCCAGCCCATCCCTCTAGTATTACATGCTATATAAGCTCATTATTTCTGCAAAATAACATCATCTGTTTCATACACTTAATGTTGTTAAGTTCAGTAGTGTTTTATTGATTTCTACATATTTCTTAGGTTTGTGCCAAATTTTACAGTTTTAAGAAAAATATTCATGATATCTTATATTAATTTATTTTGTTTTTATTTTGTTTTTATTTATTTAAATTTGGCTGGAGCGATAGCACAGCGGTAGGGTGTTTGCCTTACAAGTGGCCAACATGGCCGATCCGAGTTCGATTCCTCCGCCCCTCTCAGAGAGCCTGGCAAGCTACTGAGAGTATCTCCCCCGCACGGCAGAGCCTGGCAAGCTCCCCATGACGTATTCTATATGCCAAACACAGTAACACCAAGTTTCATGACGGAGACGTTACTGGGTCTGCTCGAGCAAATCGATGAACAACGGGAGGACCGTGATACCGTGAAATTTCACTATAGTATATTCATAAATATATCATTATTTTTTATTAAAAACTCAAGTTAAGAACTGCTGAACTAATCTTGATTGTAGCAAATTACATTTTAGAGAGATAGTATTAATATATGATATTCTCATAAATTATCTCAAAGCTTGAAAGAAAATATTTACATACCAAATATCAGATAAAGGGCTATATAAAATATGGAGATATATAAAATTCAAGCTCCACCACAAAAAAATTTCAACAAACTTATTACGCTGTGGAAGAGAAGATGAACACACACTTCCCTGAAAAGAATATATGGTAGGTAGTAGGCACATAAAGAATTTTTGTTTTCAAGTATTTGTTTCAGAAAAATAAAAATCAAAATGAGAAAACTAACCTCAGTGAAAATGACCTATATCAAAGACTGAAAAAACCTGAGCTGGTTTTGGGGTGCTCTTGGGAGGGGCCGATGCAGGCTATATCCATGCCCGGCTGAAACCCCAGCAGTCACATTCAAACCCCACAGCTTCTGCCACACCAATGGCCCGAGTACACTGCCTGACATCTAAGCTCTACAGAGATGTCAAAGTGCCAAAACTTCCAGGTACACTGGTCTTTATGCTGATAACTCTGGGGATTTTCCAGAGTGAGGGCGGGCAGCCTCTCTCTCCTTTCCCTCCAGTTCTTCCAGAAGCACCACTGCTTTCTTCCAGAAACACACTAAATTACATGGGAAAGTAATATAGAAGCCAACTAAGCTCAATAAACAAACACATTAACACAGAAAGTTCAACCAGAAACAATAGTTTAGTAAACCCACATACAAGGACTTAATGATACCAACATAGATATAACAATTTCCACAAATTTTATTTTACTGACGTATTTTTGACAATTCCATTAGCTATTTAGTTGTACTAGGCAATATAAAATAAATGATTTTGTGCCTTCTAAGGGGGCAGGTTTGGGAGACAATGAGGAATGGTCACACAGGTTGTTGGATTGCTGTTGGAATGTTGAATACCTGTAACAAATGCATCATGAACAACTTTGTAAAGTATGGTGTATGAATAACTCTGTAAACCATGGTGTTTAAATGGAAAAATAAATGGAAGAGCTCTCAACATTGAAAAAATAAAACAGGGATGGCAGGGCTGTGGTGCAAAAGGAGACCTCTGCATGCTGCTGGGAGTGTCATCTGGCTCAGCCACATGGAAAAAATTATGGAGAAATTAAAAAAAAATCAATAGAGTTTTTATATGACATCCCATGTCATGGCATCTAATGAAGAACACAAAAACAATATGAAGATATAGATGCACATCTAATGCACTGACCAGGATATGGAAACAACACAATGTCCAATGAGAGAGGACTGTGTAAAGAAATTGTGATATCTATCTATCTATATCTATATCTATCTATCTATATATTTATATCTATATCTATATATATCTATGTATAATACACAGCTAGAAGAGAAGACAAAATTTTTCAGTTTTCTAAAACTTGAATGGAATTAGAAGGCATAACTTTTTGAAATAAATCAGAGGGAGAAAAAGTATTGGATACTCTCGCTTATTTATTATATGTTGAAAATAAACGCAGAGCAATAGATAGTAACAAATGAAAACAAATCCTTGAGTTTTATTGTGGAACTTAGACATTTTGGGAATATATGGGGCAAGAATCAAAAGACTTAGAACATTGTGGAACGAAAAGGGAATGGAGGGGAGGAAAGAAGCTGTGAATTGGAGGTGACAGGGACAGAGGTGGGGCATCATGGGCGCTAGCTGGTGGAGTAGGTGCCGTTACTTTATCAAAGCCATGACAGTTTACACTTATCTGACTATAATAAAAATATGACAAATACAGATTCTTGTATATTATTTTTGTATCCTGGTATTTAAGTATGTCAATCGGTTCCAATTATTACTGTTTTTTGAGATCACTTGATCACTTGACTTCCTGTTAATCATCAATTTGCTCGAGCGAACACCAGTAACATCTCCATTTGTCCCTGTCGCATGCTAGTGTAGCCCAATGGCGTCTGTTCGTTCTAGGAACATGAAGAGCCTCAAACCAATTGTTCAGGATCATGATGAAGAAGTCTGACCATCTGGTAGGTGGGCGGCCATGCGGTCTTTTGATGTCTGTGGAATGCAGTTGGTAACGGCTCTAGTCCAGCGGTCATCTCCAAATCTCATTATGTGTCCAGCCCATCTGATTTTTGACGCCTTGGCAAATGAGACAGCATCCCTGATTCTTGATCGTCGATGGATGTGGGAACTCCGGATTCTTTCTCTCATTTGAGTGAAACGTGATACTCCAAGCATAGCTCTTTCGATTCCTCTTTGGGAGACCTGAATAGCTTTCTCATCCTGTTTGCGTAGGGCCCAGGTCTCTGAGGCGTATGTTAATGCAGGAAGAACAGTGGAATCGAAGAGATGTGCCTGGAGCCGGAGTTTCCTCATCCTCTTAACTATTTCTTCGACGCTCTTGAGGCGTTCCAAGCCACTCTCTTCTTCCTGCTCAACTCAGGTGCCAGGTCATTCATCATGTTGACTTCTCGACCTAGGTATACATTTTTATTTTTTGTGGCTATCTCTCTCTTGGCATTCCTTGCACAATCATGGAGGTGCTGAACCAGTCGATCTTATTCCTCGTCAATGTTGTCAACAACTGCATCTTCCCATGTTGCAGCAATAGTGCCAAAGAGCTCCCAGTTGGTGGTTGTTCTGGGAGTTCTCTTCTTAAACTTTGCAACCCTTTCTCCCCTCTCTGTGAAGTAGAATTTTGCACGAAGGAGATGGTGGTCCGATCCCATTTGGAATTTTGGAACAACAGCGACATCAGTTTTTTGAGATACAGCATTTAAACAGTAAATGAATATAAAGTTTACCTCTCAATTAGTTTTGACAAATGTATTTTGATAAGGTGTTTTGGCTGTGTGTTACTCATCTGTATACCCAACTTTCTCATTCCTTTTCTCCCATCTTGGCTGCCTTCCTCTCTTCCCTCCATTCTCCCTCTATTCCATTTTTAGTACAAGTAGAAAAAAGAAATACAAAATATAGGGGTAAATAGTTGCAAAATTTATTTAATACTTCCACCATAATTTGAAGGCAGAATATTCCAATTATCCCAGAAAATTTCTTTACATTTTTCTAATAAATCTTGTCTTCATTCAGAGGTAATTGTTGCTTTCTTTGTATTGCCAGAAATGCCTGTTCTTGAATATCAGATAAATAAGAGTAAATGCTGTAATTCAAATCTAGCTTCTTTCACTCAGTACACATTTTAAAATTAATAAATTTTGGTTCATCTATCAGTTTTAATTTCTTTTTATTTTTAAATAGAGTTTAATTACATACATATACATTACATACATATACATATGAAATAATTTATTACTGCTAACCTTTTGGGAGATACCTATCTATCATTTATCTAGGGTTTATTCCAAGCAAGAGAACTGCTTACAAAAAGTTAGGAAGTTAGGGTATCAGGTATCCCGATATGCATGGGATTATTCCCATTTTTGTATGAAAAATCCAGAATTTCTTGACATTATTTAGGCTCTAGTTATAGAGTAAGTGCATATTTTAGTTTATAAAATGTTTCCAAATTGTTTTATAATATAGCCATATAATTATATATACTCCGTCTGTTAGGCTGTAATGATCCAGATACTGTGACTGGGAATTAATTGGGAATGAGATGGATGAGAACCCCTGTGGAACATATGTTCTCATATGGTAGATGAACATTGAATAAATTATTCTAAGTGGGTAGTAGGAAAGTCTTACATTAAACTAATGTAGTTACATGATACATTTTTTTCATGTTTAAAATATATTTGAATAATGAATGCTTTAGAGGCAATCTGCTCCATTCCTTGCTGGTGATATATTTAACAGAATTTATTATAATAAATTCAGAATGGTTTAGCCCAGCATCAGATGTATGAGACTGAGTTACAGTCAAGCACTGACTATTTATAGAAATTTCATTATAATTGTCCAATCATAACCGGAGAGAACACAGGACACTTGTGGCTTTCGATTTATTGTGCTTCAAAAATCTTTCTTAGATTCCTTGCCAACTTATAAGTTAGTGCTTAGCATCATAAGTTTTGTTTCTCCAACTGAAGAGATTACAGAAACAGTGAAATATTTGTTAACATCCATACATCTTCAATGTTGTTAGGCATGTATTTTTATTTGCTTTTATCCCCCCATAGTGTTTGCAAGTTTTATATTTATCCAATGGTGCTCAACGAATAATTATCTCTTACAGTGTCTCAGTAACATCACTATTCTTATATCATTTGTATCCTAAATTTAAAACTTTATCTGACTATTTTGTTACAACTTAAAAAATTTTAAGTTTAAAGGTCTGCATACATTTTTTCCTTGGGCATTTTGAGTTAACATATTTTTTAAACATTCTGGAGGTTAAAAAAATCTTATCTAGGGGTTGGAGTGATAGCACAGTGGGTAGGGCATTTGCCTTGCATGTGTCCAACCCGGGTTGAATTCCCAGCCTCCCATATGGTTCCCTGGGCACTCCCATGTAATTCCTGAGTGCATGAGCTAGAAGTAACCCCTGTGCAATGCCGGGTGTGACCCAAAAAGAAAAAAAAATTATCTACTAGAATGACTTTATGAGATGAGTTCCCTGACTTTTTATACTAAAATTTGAGATTTTTTGAGATGTATATATATTCTTGTATCAAAAAAGAGTGCAAGATGCTTTGTTATATGTAGAAATATTTTTCAACAAATTAGGAAATCCATAAACTCATTGAGTCCTAGTTCCTGTCCTCTGGGTTGAAGCTTATATATTTTTATAATATTTTGAAAAATTTCCAGTTTTAGCTTTTATCTCCTAATGGTATGAGGACTTTTTCATGGCTTCAATAAGATGGTTATTTCTGAGACAAAAAGAACCATACCTTGAGAAAGTAACTACCAAAATGTCTGCTATGCGGCATACTTCACATATAATAGTGTGATACATTGCAAATACATTTGTTGATACAAATTTAGTAGCTTAAAACAGCACAAATAAATTATCCCAGGTATAATTATAAAATTTATTATTGTCCTCTTCTGTGGACTATTCTAATTACCCTGCATTTCAAAATATTTAATTATATATTTAAATATGTCTAATTTAAATGTAAATATGTATTTCAAAAAAATTTTGAATTACGTTTCAAAATACATTTCAAAATATTTAATTATAAATATAAATACATTTCAGAATATTAAAAATACATTTTGAATACCTATTCAAAATTGTGAAGTAGATATTCAATTTTGAATAAATATTCATTTTGAATACATATTCAAAATACATTTCAAAATATTTAATTATACATATAAATTTCCTTTTGTTATACAAAAGTAATGTTGATAGTTCTGGTTTAATGGATATGAAGAAAAATGAGCAAAAAATCTTTGGTGATACTAATAATTTTTTTTGGTGAAATCCCAGGAACAATTTTTTTGTTTGTTTCATTTGTGTGCTGTGCCCAGCTGGGCATGGGGCTTAATCCAAGCTCTATGCTCAGGGATTACACATGATTGACCTTGGGGGACCATATGTAATTCGGTTGATTGAACCAGGTTAGCTACAAGCAAGGCATGTGCACGCTGTACTACCTCCAGCACTAACTTTAAAGAGAACTCTGTATTGTATACTCTACTCTATTGAACAGTGTTTTATCTTATCCAATGAGATTTTGCTTGTCATTTGGTATGTTTAAATTCAGATGAACAAGTGTTATTCTTCCCCCCTTAGTTTATTATTATTATTTTTTGTCAGTCTTTTAATACCATTATTACTCTGGTATGTTAAATAGAGATTCAGATTTTTCTCCGGCAGCTGAAGACCTCCAGGACCAGCCACCACCATGCTGAGACCACTCTCCGCACACATGAAGGTACTGGCAGAGGGACAAAGCCACGCGGGTTCCGGGGCCGAGATCTCCAAGCCTACTCGGATTGGAGTCGAGCATCTTCCACCCAGATCCTCCAAATTCCAGTAGGCAGGGGTCACACCCACCACCTGGCCCCCCTGGTGCCGTGTAATCCCATCAACAGCCAAGACTCAGAGACTATAAAATCCAGCTCCCAGAACCGCGGTCTTATCAGGACATCTTTTTATGACATCTTATTATCTCATTCCTACTTTGGACAAACTTGCCGGCTATCGAATGTAGCCTGCCCACAGGGCAGAGTCTGGCAAACTCCCCGTGGCGTACCAAATATGCCAAATACCAGTAACAATGATGGGTCTCATTCTCCTAAAGAGCCTTGAATATAATCTCAGGGCTAGGATGAAGGAGACGTTACTGGAGCCTGCTCGAGGCAATCGACGAATAACAGGATGATGAAATGAAAACGAATAACATATTTTTCAGTATTTTGTGAACAGATTTTCTTTTTTTTTTCTGAAGGAAATACTTTATTTATTTATTTTTAGCTGGCGTGATAGCACAGCAGTAGGATGTTTGCCTTGTGCGCACTCAGCCCTGCCGAGCCGGGTTTGATTCCTTTGCCCCTCTCGAGAGCCTGGCAAGCTACCGAGAGTATTCAATATGCCAAACACAGTAACAAGAAGTCTCACAATGGAGACGTTACTGGGCTCGCTCGAGTAAATCGTTGAACAATGGGAGGACAGTGTTTGTTTTTTTTTTTTTTTTTAGCTAAATAGCTAAAGCAATTTTTGAGCGAAAGAAGATGGGAGACATCACCTTCCCCAACCTCAAACTCTACTACAAAGTGGTAATAATTAAAACAGCATAGTACTGGAACAAAGGTAGAGTAGTAGACCAATGGAACAGAGTTGAATATCCCTTACACATACCCTCAAATATATGACCATATAATCTTTGATAAGGAAGCAAAAAATGTGAATTGGAGCAAGGAAAACCTCTTTAACAAATGTTGCTGGCAAAACTGAACAGCTACATGAAAAAAAAAAAGGGCTCAGACCTCCACCTAACACCATGCACAAAAGTCAGATCAAAATGGATTAAAAACCTCAGCATCAGACCAGAATCCATAAGGTACATTGAAGACAAGGTCGGTAAAACCCTCCACGACATTGAAACTACAGGTATCTTCAAAGATGGCTCGCCACTGACTAGGCAAGTGAAAACAGAGGTAAACAAATGGGACTATCTTAAAATAAGAAGCTTCTGTACCTCTAAAGAAACAGTGACCAGGGGGCTGGAGCAATAGCACAGCGGGTAGGGCGTTTGCCTTGCACGTGGCCAACCTGGGTTTGATTTCCAGCATCCCATAACGTCCCCTGAGCACTGCCAGGGGTAATTCCTGAGTGCAGAGCCAGGAGTAACCCCTGTGCATAGCCGGGTTTGACCAACTCCCCCCCCCCCCCCAAAAAAGCAAACAAAAAAACGTATCAGAATACAAGAGAATACACAAAATGGGAAGGAATATTCACCTAATACCCATCTGATAAAGGGTTAACATCAAGGATATATAAGGCACTGGTTGAACTCCAGAAGAAGAAAACATCCACCCCATCAAAAAAAAACAAAGAAGTATGTGAGTTGGAAGAAAATAATTATATCCATCTATTTGGAAATCATTATCCAAAATTTAAAAGATTACTTAAAAAAAAAGAAAATGGGGCGATGAAATGAACAGAAACTTTCTCAAAGAAGATATCTGAATGGCTAAAAGGTACATGAGAAAATGCTCTACATCACTAATCATAAGGGAGATGTAGATCAAAACAACTATGAGATATCATCTCACACCACAGAGACTGTGTCACATCCAAAAGAACAACAGCAACTGGATTGGCGCAGATGTAGGGAGAAAGGGACTCTTATACACTGCTGGTGGGAATGCCAACCATTTCAACCTCTTTGGAAAACAGTATGGACACTTCTCAAAAAATTAGAAATTGAGCTCCCATTTGACCCAGCAATACCACTTCTGGGAATATATCCTGAAGAGGCAAAAAATTATAGTAGAAATGACATCTGCACTTGTATGTTCATTGCTGCACTGTTTACAATAGCCAAAATCTGGAAAAAAACTGGAGTGCCCAAGAACAGATGACTGGTTAAAGAAACTTTGTACATCTACACAATGGATTACTATGCATCTGTTAGAAAAGATAAAGTCATGAAGTTTGCATATAAGTGGATCAACATGGAAAGTATCATGTGAAATGAGTCAGAAAGAGAGGGGGAGGCATATAAAGATTGCACTCATCTGTGGAATATAAAGTAACAGAGTAGGAGACTAACACCCAAGAGTAGTAGAGGTAAGAACCAGGAGGTTTGCCCTGCGGCTTGGAAGCTGGCTTCACATGCTAGGGGAAAAGGCAGCTCAAACAGAAAAGGGCACACCAAGTAAAGGGTGTTGGTAGGACCCGCTCAGTTTGGGAGCTGCTGAAAATGACTATAGACCGAACACGATGGCCACTCAATTACCTCTATTGCAAACCACAACACCCAAAAGGAGAGAGAGAACAAAAAGGGAATGCCCTGCCACAGAGGCAGGGTGGGTAGGGGAATGGTGTGCGGGTGAATGGGAGGGATACTAGGATCATTGGTGGTGGAGAATGGGCACTGGTGGAGGGATGGGTACTCGATCATTGTGTGACTGAAACGCAAACACGAAAGTTTGTAAGTCTGTAACAGTACTTCGCAGTGATTCACTAATTAAAAAAAATTATTTTTTGCTGAATCACCATGGGGTACAGTTACAGACTTACTAATTTTCATGCTTACGTTTCAGTCATACAATGATCAAGTACCTATCACTCCACCAGTGCCGGATTACCACCAATGTTCTCAGTATCCCTCCCATTCCCCCATCCCCCTCTCCCCCCCCTCTCCCCCCTCCCCGCCTTGCCTCTGTGACAGACACTTTACCTTACACTCTCTCACTCCTTTAGGGTGTTGTGGTCTACAATGCAAGTATTGAATGGCTCTCATGTTAGGTATATAGTCTACTTTCGGAACTCATCTTCCATCCCAAGCAGGCCCTCTAAACACCCTTTACTTGGTGTTCCCTTCTCTATCTGAGCTGTCTTTTCCCCCAGCATGTGAGGCCTACTTCCAAGCTGTGAAGCAAACCTCCTGGTACTTATCTCTACTTTCCTTGGGTGTTAGTCTCCCATTCTGTGTGAACAGATTTTCTTTATCAAAATGAGCTCTCATTTCTTTGCTAATTGCTTTCTTAACTTAACTACTGCCTCCTACAGGAAACACAATTTACTTCAGAAAATTCAAGTAACTAACAGATGGATTTGCTCGAGCGGGCCCAGTAACGTCTCCATTGGAGACTTTGTTGTTACTGTGTCTGGCATATCGAATACTCTCGGTAGCTTGCCGGGCTCTCCGAGAGGGGTGGAGGAATCGAACTCGGGTCGGCCATGTTGGCCGCTTGTAAGGCGAACGCCCTACCCGCTGTGCTATCGCTCCAGCCCAGATGGATATATTTTATATTAATTTTATCAATATTTATGACAATGTTTAGAGAGATTACATCACATGTTTGCAGAAAATTGCAAAACAGTTGTTTAACTCAAAATTTGTAGAAGTGTGTGGAAGCTAAAAAAAATACTTAAAAAGTATACTTAAATCCTGAGCGAAAGAAATAATAGAGAGGGTTGAAATCATATCTTACATGTAGTTGATCCTGGCTCTTTCCCCAGTACCACACACCTCATATGTGGTACTTGGGGAAAGTACCCTGAGCACTTCCAGAACTGGTCTCTGAGCTACGAATAAGCCCCAAGTACCACCAGGTATGACTCAATATCCAAAATACAAAGAGCAGAAAACCCAACTCCTACTTCATTTACTATCATCTGCTTTGGCATCATTATCAACTTGATAGACATAGTTTACAAGTTCATAGTATGTGAATATGTATGTGGAAAGAAGTAAGAGCCCTGAGACACCTGCACCCCACTCTGCTGATGCAGGTAAACTGCAGAGCCTCAGCATTGTTCCCTTCAACTCCCAGAGAGGACAAAAAAACCACAGAGCTGCCCCTGGAGACCAGAGTTGACCGTACTGCCACCTTCCCAATGCAGTTAGACTGTAGGACGTCGCCTATGTCCCTTTCCCCTATGCGGGAGCCGAGCCATTACAAAGGAGCCTCTACAGACTAAGAAGACTTACACTCCCCCCCACCCCCCCAGTGATGAAGAAGAGCGCTGCACCACTGCTCAGAAAGCTCAAACCTTTTTCTATAGCTCCACACAGACCCAGGACAAACAAACAAACAAACAAACCCCCCCCCCCCAAAAAAAAAAAACTATACTGAATTAGTGATGTGATAAAAGTTTAGGAAGATCTTCAGCTACATACAATAATTCTAAACTACCTGAAGGAGACCTTAGAACAATAAACTTCTCTATGTCAAACGATCTGAAAAAAATTATTTGACCAGAGAATCACACATGTATATGATGGACTCAATGACAAGAAAAACGGTATCTCGCAGTTTTCTGCAACTTGGCTAGAGCTTGAAGACATTGTCTTAAGTGGAGAGCCCGGCAAGCTACCGAGAGTATCTCTCCCGCACGGCAGAACCTGGCAAGCTACCCGTGATATATTTGACATGCCAAACACAGTAACAACAAGTCTCATGATGGAGACGTTACTGGGCCCGCTCAAACAAATTGATGAATAATGGGAGGACTGTGACTGTGACCGTGTTAAGTGAAATAGGTCAGATAAAGAAGGACAAATAATATCACAAATCTGCGGCATATAAGGGAACAAAAAAGCTAGGCCCTTGGCCTTTAATTGTGTAACTGTTATACTAAAAAACCCAACAAACCCTTGGCCTTTAATTATGTAACTGTTATACTAAAATGTATGGGAAGGCATTTGTGTATGTGTGTGTGTGTGAGTGTGTATATAGTGGAGGCTAAGGAAAGAAAGGAAAGGCTAATAGTGATGTTAGGACAGTGCTGGAGTCTTGGCCACTTTGGGGGTGTTGAAGGATAATCACCTACGTCAAGACCATAAAAAAACACTATTGCAACAATGTTTCCTAATACCTGATCAAAAGCTTAACATAAACAGTTACCTTAGTCCTGATATTCACTGTGTTGTCATATTTAAGCTTATCCTTCTTTCTTTACCTTTTCCTGTTTTTCTGCTTAGATATAGGTCAGGAATTTTTTAGGTGCCAGATATTACAATATTTTACAGTGTAGAGAAAACAAATGGGACCTCAAATATAGAATATTAATGTATAAAATTATAAGTATATATTTTTACATATACATTAATATGTGGGCTGGAGCGATAGCACAGCGGTAGGGCGTTTGCCTTACAAGTAGTCAACATGGCCCACCCGAGTTTGATTCTTCTGCCCCTCTTGGAGAGCCTGGCAAGCTACCGAGAGTATCTCGCCCACACGCCAGAGCCTGGCAAGCTACCCGTGACATATTTGATATGCCAAACACAGTAACAACAAGTCTCATGACGGAGACGTTACTGGGCCTGCTCGAGCAAATCAATGAACAACACGAGGACTGTGACCATGACCGTGACATTAATATGTATATGATAGAGTAGTACAGGGAAGGAAGTAGGAGATGATCAACAGAGACTTGAAAATGGATGATTTCTTTGAGGGGGGAAGAAGAGAACAAGAAGTAATGGGTTCACAGGCACCAGAGCTTCAGTTATACCAATGACGTGAGCGAGGGAGTATAGCCACATACCCAAAATACAGATTCAACAGAACTGAAAACATGAGATCTAAGTGGCAACCACTGAAACTGTAGTATGCCTGTATTGTTGACAGGTGAGGGTGCAGTAGGGGTTGGGATTGAGAGGAAATCTGGGAACACTGGTGGAGGGAATTTGACAGTGGGGAGGGATTGGTGTTGATTTATTTCCTGCCTAAAACACAACTATTTGTAATGTTGTAAGAGGTATCTCTTTAATAAAAATTAAAAAATAATAGAACCAAAAAATAAAAATTTCCAGAACTGGAGGTATATGCAGCAATGTACATAGAACTTAAAAGTATGGTAGATCATAGAAAATAGGGCAGCGTCTCTTCGATAATGTCATTTAAATGTATTGCAGTATCATACATAATGTGTTAGTTCAGAAGGAAACACACAAAATAATTCAGAGGTGAATTGTGCTTCATAGAACAGTGGTATCTGGCAAGACATTTGTCAGCATAATTTTGAATGACTTGACTCTCATTGATGTGACCCCAAATATGTGTCTAAGATTAAGCTTCAAATCCTGAAAGAGAAGGAAGGGCACCCCTGACTTTAGCACTGGGCTTGTAGCATTTACTTGGTGAGAGTTTTTTGCAGGCACGGGGTGGAGGCAAAATTAAAAAGAAAAAGAATAATTTCTGAGAAAGATTTTAATTTTCAAAGAACTAATTGATAAACTTGGAAACAAACTAAAGTTTTAATTTTGAAAAGTCTATATTACAAACTTAAAAAAATTGCCATTTTCAAGTACACATTGACAGGTGCATGGCCATTTTCAAGTGCATGGTGTTCTTAGATTTTGTCTCAATCAGGACATAAGGAAATGGAGACACAATCCCTGCTATGGATTGGGAGAATTAACATTATCAAAATGGCAATACTCCTCAAGGTATTATATAGAGGACACCCATGACTTCTTTCAAAGAAGTGGACTAAACACTCCTGAAATTTATATGAAACAATAACCCCCCACAAATATCCAAAGAAATCCCAGAGAAAAAGAAGATGGTAGATATCACTTTCTCCAACTTCAAACTGTACTGCAAAACAATAGTAATTAAAATGGCATGGTATCGCAACAAAAACATCTGCAGACCAATGGAATAGAGCTGAATATTCTGGCACAGACCCTCAAATATTTGATCATCTAATCTTTGATAAAGGAGGAAGAAGTATGTAGTGGAGCACGGAAATCCTTTTAAACAAGTGGTGCTGGACAAACTGGACAGATCGATGTAAAAAAGAAACCAGATCTCTTTCTAACACCATGTATGAAAATCAGATCAAAATGAATTCAAGATATCAACATCAGACCTGAATCCATAAGAAATATAGTGAAAAATGTAGCCGAAGTCTTCCGCAATACTGAAGCTAAAGACATCTTCAAAGATGAAATGCTTCATCTTCAAAGATGACCATGCAAGTGGAAGCAAAAATGAACTTATGGGACAACATGAAACTAAGATGCTTCTGCACCTCAAAAGAAACTAAGGTACAAAGACAACCCACAGAATGAGAAAAATTATTTACCCAATACCCATCTGTTAGATGGTTAATATCAAAGTTATATAGGATACTGGTAGAACTTTACAAGAAAAAATCATCCAACCCCATAAAAAAAATGGGGATAGGAAATCAACAGAAACTTCATAAAGGAAGGCACATGAAAAAATGCTCTACTTAGCTAATCTCCAGGGAGATGCAAATAAAAACAACAATGAGATATCAGTTTATACCACAGAGACTGACACACATCCAAAAGAACAAAGGCAACCACTACTGGCACTGATGCAGGGAGAAAGGGACTCTCCTGAATATACTGTTGGCTGCCTCAAAACACACTGTAGAAACACCATCTGCACTTTTATGTTTATTGCAGCACTGTTCACAATAACCAGACTCTGGGAGCACCTGAGTGCTCAAGAACAGGTGACTGGATACAGAAACTATGGCACGTATACACAATAGAATCTACACAGCAGTTAAGAAGAATGAAGTCATGAAATTTGCTTACAAAAGGATGGACATGGAAAGTGAAATGAGTCAGAAGGAGGGACAGGTATAGAATGACTGCATTCATTTGTGGGATATAATACACACACACACACACACACACACACATATATAATGAGACTAATATTCAGGATCAGGGTAAATAGGGCCAGGAGGACTCGTCAATAGTTGGAAGCTTGCCACAAGAGTGTGTGTGTGGGATGAAGGGCAGCTAGGCTAGAGAAGGGACCAATATGACAATAATGTTTGAAAATTATAATTTTGGATAGGCACTTAGTGTTGAAAGTAGGTAAAGGCATATAATTGATAATCTTTCATTATCTATTGCAAACCATAAGATTTAAAAGTAGGGAGAGAGAGAGGGAGAGAGAGAGAGAGAGAGAGAGAGAGAGAGAGAGAGAGAGAGAGAGAGAGAGAGAGCCATATTGACAAGTGCAAGTGGTGGGGGGCAGGGGCTGATTGGGAAACTGGGATCATTGGCGGTGGGACATATACACTGGTCAAGGGACGAGTGTTGGAACATTATATGACTGAAATCCAATCATGATCACTTTGTAAATGTGTATATCACTCTGATTCAATAAAAAATTAAAAAAAATTGGTGTTGATAAACTATTGTGTTAGTGAATTACAGAGAAACAAAAAACCTGCTCATGGAACACTTTTGTTTCGTTTTCCTTTTTTAAATGGCGTGTTGAGTGTGTGTGTGTGTGTGTGTGTGTGTGTGTGTGTGTGTGTAATGATGCCAGAACTATTCTTTAGTTAGACTGACAGTACACAGTAGAAATAGGTAAGATAGTAAAGATCCTTTGTTCTCAAATGATAAGAATTTAGGCATATAAAACTCAGATCCAGAGATCACAATGGAGGTTGCTAGAAGAAGCAGGTGGGGAGAATAGGTGAAATGATTGGAAGTCAAAATTTTAAATTCCCAGAAGAAAATGACCGCTACCGGGATGTAATATACAGCATAAAGACTAGTTAATAACACTACATTGCATTTTTGAAAATTTCTGAGAGATCACAGATGTTCTAAAACACTGTTTATAGATGGTGACCTGTGTTAACTATTTTGTGATATATACAAAGGTGAAATCATTTTGTGTTCACCTGAAACTAATTTAGTTGTAGATGTGAATCATATCTCAATACATAAGTATGAAAAGGGCTGGAGTAATGGTATAGCAGGGATGGTATAGTGGGTAAGCATTTGCCTTGCATGAGGCTGACCCACTTTTGGTCCCCAGCACCACATATGGTTTCCCAAGCCCACTAGAGCTGATCCCTCACTGCAGAGCCAGGCATAAGCCTTAACGCTAGGTGTGGTCACAAAACCAAAATCAAAACCAAAAGTACAAAAAACCCAAAAATACATGAAAATATAATTTAGATTTAGGAACTCTGATTTGCGTTGAATTAAAGCACCAATGCATTACTATCACAGTCTAGATATAACTAAAGTTTAGTAAGATAGTAAGAAAAATAGATAAAATACTCTTGATTACAGAGTAAGATTATGCAATTTGTTTTAAAATAGCACTAAAATTTTCTGTAATTTATGGTGTAAAAGCCCAGTAATTTTCCTGATTAAAATCTATTTTTGATTTACTCATCCTGATCAAGTACATTGACTCTCACTTCTGAATTTAATATAATTTGGCCTTATAGGTAACAATTTATAAAAAAATTAAGGATTTAATAAATGAGAAATGACTAAATTTTACTCTTTATTTTACTAAACTGTTTTTACTTTATTCCTCCCACATACACTGGGGAAGTATGTGAAATTATTTGCTCACTGGCTTCTTACCCCTATGGAAAGGTACCAAGTTTTTTTTTTTGTAATCCTCCTTGGTTGAAAGTGTTTCCTGATCGAAAACTGGATGTTCTTTTTTTATTATTTTGAACTTGATAGAACTTAATTGAATTAGATTTAGCATTACAGTATAGACATATTCCTCCCTCTTTCCCCTCTCCTTCCCACTCTTCCTCCCTCCTTCCTCCCTTCCTTCCTTCCTTCCTTCCTTCCTTCCTTCCTTCCTTCCTTCCTTCCTCCAAGGCTACACCTAACAATGCTTATATAGTCCTGGGTATTGAACAGGGTATACACCTTACTGTCTTTTGAGTCCCTATTATGTTTTGAGTGAGATCTTTTTTTTTATTGGAAATTCTTTCCTTTATTCTCAAACTTTTGTTAGACACCATAATTTATATTATTGATAACATTAATATTTCAGGAATAAAATGTTCCTATATAACATGTGCCACTAGAGTATTAACATCCTCCATTACTGTCTTTTGGTTCCCTCCTTTCCACATACCTCTTTTCACTGCCAACACATACAGAATTTTCAGACTCAATCTGCTGGGCAGATTCTCAGGATATGTTATCATTGGCCACTGTTTGTTTCCTTACTATTTTCTTATACCACCAATGAGTGAGATAACTCAGTATTTGTCCTTTTCCTGTTGACTCAATTTGCTCATCATGATGCCACCCAGGTAGCAGCAAACTTCAGGTTTTCATTTTTTGCATACCTGAGTGGCAGTACACTATGTCTCTCTACCAAAATTTCCATAAATGCTTGTGTTTTCTTGGCTACTTGGGTTGTTTTCAGAGCTTGGCTACTATGAATAGTGCTGCAGTGAACATACACATGCAAATGTCTTTTGAATAATATTTTTGTGTTCTTGGGGTCGATGCTAAGTAGTACACTCACTGGTTCATATGGACGTCTTATTTATTTAATTTATTTATTTACTTGTCTTTTTGGGTCACACCTGGAAATGCTCAGGAGTTACTTTTGGCTCTGCACTCTGGAATTACTCCTGGTGGTGCTTGGGGGACCATATGGGATGCTGGGAATTGAACCTGTGTCGGCCGCGTGCAAGGCAAATGCCCTACTTGCTGTACTATCACTTCAGCCCCTAGAAGTCTTATTTTTTAAAAAAGTTTTTGAGAAGAATTCTTACTGTTTTCCATACAGGCTCAACCTTATGGCATTCCTAGCTATCGTGGATAATATTTCTTTTCTATGACATTTCTGCCAGCACCGACTGTTCTCAGGTTTTTATTATGCATCTCTCCCTGCATTCTGGTGTGTAGTGATATCTTATTCTTATTTGACTAGCATTTCCTATATGACAAGCAATGATAACTTTTCATGTGTTTATTTTTGTCCTTTTTGATAGTTTCTGTTCAGTTTCTGTCCCATTTGTTTTATAGTAAATCTTTTATAATTACTTTGTAAATCTTAGGTATTATCCCTTTATCACATCTTTCAGCGAAATTTAAAGATATAAGATGCTATTTAAATGCATTTTGCCAATAGGTTTATTTCATATGAGCATATCAAATGTTTATTGTTTTGAGAAGGCTCTTTATTCTTTTCATAGTGTCTACACCTGTTGTATTCCTGCCAACAGTGCTCAAGGGCTGCCTCTTCTCATTCCCAATAACATCTTGTGTCTCATAGTTTTTGTAGTTCGTAAGGTGTGTTATAATATAATTGTGGTTTTTATTTGCATTTTCTGATGCTCAAGAGCCTGGCAAGCTACCGAGAGTATCCTGCATGCACGGGCAGAGCCTGGCAAGCTCCCGTGGCGTATTCGATATGCGAAATACAGTAACAACAATACATCTCATTCCCCTGACCCTTAAAGAGGCTCTGATCGTTGGGAAAAGACTAGTAAGAAGAAGCTGCTAAAACCTCTCGGCTGGGAGGAATAGAGACGTTACTGGCCCCTGCTCGAGTAATTTGACGATCAATGGGATGACAGTGACAGTGATACAATGATGCACTGTAGCACTGTCCTCCCGTTGTTCACTGATTTGCTCTAGAGGGCCCAGTAATGTCTCCATTGTGAGACTTTGTTGTTACTGTGTTTGGCATATCGAATATGTCACAGATAACTTGCCAGGCTTTGCCGTGTGGGTGAGATACTCCTGGTAGCTTGCTGGGCTCTCTGAGAGGGGCGGAGGAATCGAACTCTGGTTGGCCGGATCGGCCGCATACAAGGCAAATGCCCTACCTGCTGTGCTATTGCTCCAGCCTGATAGAGTGATACAAGTGTTAAATTGCAGAAATGAATCATAAAAAAACAGAAGAGGAACCTGGGAACACTGGTGCAGAAAAGTTGACACTGAAGGTGGGATCAGTGATGGAATATTGTGTGTCAAAAGCACAAGAATAATTTTGTAACTTATAGTGCTTTAATAAAATAAGATTTTGAAAAAAGAAAATAATTACATTAAAAGATTTTTTAAAGGCCTATAAATTTTATGAATCTCAAGACTATGGAAAGGGAAAAATAAATGAGACAGGTATCAGAAATGGAACTGAAGATTTGCTATAAGCTCTCCTTCAAATATTAGAAAATAAGAAAATACTGTCACTGTCACTGTCCTCTCATTGTTCATTGATTTGCTCGAGCAGGCACCAGTAATGTCTCCATTGTGAGACTTCTTGTTACTGTTTTTGGCATATCGAATGCCATGGGGAGCTTGCCATGGGGGGCTCTGCCGTGCAGGCGGGATGCTCTCGGTAGTTTGCCGGGCTCTCTGAGAGGGACAGAGGAATCAAATCTGGGTCAGCCACAAGGCAAACACCCTACCCGCTGTGCGATCATAAATAAAATACTATGAATTGAAAATATAAATGAAAAAACTTGGACAAAGTGAACCCATTTTTTTTTCAGAATTCTTCATCTGACCTTGATACTTTATTTTATTTATTTATTTATTTATTTTTAGACTTACAAATTTTTGTGCTTGGGTTTCAATTATACAATAATCAAATACCCATCCCTTCCATTTTTTATACATTATTTATTACCTATTTATTCTTACTTCAAATAGTCTAGATATATTAAAAAATAGAATTTTTATAAATACTCACTGATAAAACAGTACACAACTGCTAATGGGATATTTTTTGTAGGAGTACTGCTATTTATTCAGTCACTGATTAGCTGATTGAATTGGGCATGAACTCCACCTTAGTTTTTTTAATTTTATTTATTTTTTTCTTTTTATATTTATTTATTGAATCACTGTGGGAAAAGTTACTAAGCTTTCAGGTTTAAGTCTCAGTCATACAATGAGCAAACACCTTTCCCTTCACCAGTACTCATTTTTCACCACCAAGAACCCCAGTATACCCCCCATCCCACCCCTCCAAATGCCTGTGAGGCAGATGATTTCTACTTAACTCTTCTCTACATTGATTACATTCATTATTTCGACAAGAGATACACCATTATTGTTTAGAATTTCCCCCCAAACAATCAGAATTGCTGAAAAGGCATTGTGAAATAATTTGTTTTCTATAGCTGGTTATGAGAATCATATAATGTCAAGTGGCCAGGATTTTGGATTTCTGCAAAGAGCCAAGTAATTACGAGATTGGTTTCTGTGTGTCTGGTGTTATGGCCGTGCTGGAGAGCTGCTTGTGGTGGGTAACTCGTGACCTCGATAGGACGTGAAGGACGTGCCAGTACCGCCCCCCTTCCCATGAGACTGCAGTTGCCCCATCACTGCCGGTTCATACCTGGCTTTCCTATAAGCTCTGAGGTGGTGGCCACCTTGCTGCCAGGGGAGAAAAAGGCAGAAGGGAGCAACACCCTTTCCCTCTCAGGGAGACATGGCGCCGTAGTTTAACGCATGGTCCATTCACTTTTCTGCCTCAAGCTTCCGGGCTCTGGATTAAGTCCTTTTGCCTCTGGAGCCATGGCCGTGCCAGAGAGCTGCTCATGGGGGAGGGGGGGCGGGGCAACTCGTGACCTCGGTAGGGTGTGAAGGACGAGCTGGTACTGCCCTCCTTCCCATGAGACTGCAATTGCCCCATCACTACTGGCTCATACCTGGCTTTCCAATATGCTCTGAGGTGGTGGCCACCTTGCTGCCGGGGGGGGGGGGGGGGGAGGCGGAAGGGAGCAACACCCTTTCCCTCCTAGGGAGGCATGGTGCTGTAGTTTAACACATGGTCCAATCACTTTTCTGCTGCAAGCTTCTGGGCTCTGGATTAAGTCCTTTTGCCTTTGGAGCCATGGCTGTGCCAGAGAGCCGCTCATGGGGGGCAACTTGTAAGGGCGTGGAGGACAAGCCGATACTGCCCCCCTTCCCGTGAGACTGCAGTTGCCCCGTCACTGCTGGCTCATACCTGGCTTTCCAATAAGCCCTGAGCTGGTAGCCACCTTGTATGCAGTCCAGATGCATTTCTGCCAAAAGCCACTGGGTTTCAAGATTTGTTTCTGAGTCTTCGGTATCATGGCTATTAATCAGCTTGATCAGGAGCCAGAGAGGTCGTTTGTAGGTGGTGACTTGGGGTCTTGTTGGGATGGGGAGAAAGAGTCGGCTCCACCCCCCATGTGGTGAGGCCCCGTGTGTCTCGTCACTGCAGGCCCAAATCTGACTGTCCAGTGACCTCTGGAGAATGGTGGTCACCAGGCTGCCAGGGGGAACACGCCAAGGCATGAAACCTATTCCCACCTGGAGTGGCCCAGTGCCAGTAACCTACTGCAGGAACAGGACGCATTTATGCCAAAAACCTTTGGGTTCTGAGATTCGTTTCTGAGTCTCTCGGATCATGGCCCTTAAGCAGTTCGATCAGAAACCAGAGAAGCCATGCTTCCAATTATATAGCTGTGCCGGAAGTGGTTTGTGGGTGTGTCTCCCACATACCTAACTTTTGGCCATTTACTTTCTTGGTAAACTTTGCCCCAAGTTTTTGGGGCTGGCCAAAGGCACAGCAGCAACTTTGGGGTATCTGAAAGTCTGACATTGCCATCAGGCTGCTGAGGCACTCACCTCACAGGTACAGATTGACCTGCTGGCGGCACCATACCCCCTTCCGTTCCATTTTTTAAAAACTACAAGATCCACAAGCTTTCCCCCAAAGTAGATAAACTGAAGAATCCTAAAATATTTTTAAAGATAAAATCTATATTAAAATAACCAAATGGAAAATTTAGAATTGAAATATAAATATCCGAAATTTGAACTTAACAGAATAGATATGACAAAGAAAGAATAGTAAACATGAAAAGTGTGGGGGGTAGGGATTTGTCTTCATGCCTGAGAGGGAATATATAGTGATAGACACCTTGTCCTCATTGTGACTTTGAACAAGTCTGTGCAGTGACTGGGAGTTGGTGGTGGAGAGAGCCTGTCACCGACTTATACCAAGGTTGAATATAGAGTGTGCTGGGGTAATCCAACAGTGCAGTCTAAGTCCCTATCCCCTGTTTGAGCCTGGATAGTGGCAGGAGTTCAAGGTTACCAGTGTTGAGCAGCCATTAAGTGGGAGAGCGAAACCTTTGCTAGTGTGAGTTTAAAGCAGAGTCTTGGGCCTTGGTTCCATCTGGTAAGAGCATGCACCCTGAAGGTAGCAAAGAGCCAGTGACTCTGTGAACCGCAAGGGAGTAGGTCAGGCAGTGGATTTCCCTTGCAACCTGGTTATACTTTGAAAGATGTGTTATGCACTTTCTGTCTGAGTGATATGACTTATCTAGCATGGAATTCATACGAAGTAGAACAGCAAGGCACAGCTCTATTTGTTATCTAGATGTAGAGTATACTCATCTTAATTTTTTTGAGTTTATGTGTCAAAATAGTGTTAACTTCATGGTCTTGATGTACAAAACTATCACACCTTTACCCCCGCCAAAGTGCCCAAGCACTTCCATGTGACCCCAAAATTCCACTTTTTGGTCTTTATCCAAAGAAAAAAAATCAATTTGAAAAGATATTTTTTTGCAATTCTTAGTATAATAGCTAGAAATATGGCAACAGTCCAAATATCCTATGGTAAATCAATGGATAAAAAGATTTATACATATAATTGACTACTATGTAGCTTTAAGAAAAAAATAAAATCTTGCAGTGTGCTATAAACTTGGATGGAGCTGGAGAGATCACATTTAGTGATTCTATCACAATAGAATAGACAGTTTTGAATTGTGACAAGTCTGGTGAGTCACATGCAAGGCAAATGCCTTAACTGCTACATTATCTCTCTGTCTCTATCTACGTTTACTTAGTTCTTTTAGGTGCAAAGAGTTTTTGTTAATTGAAGTATAATAGCTACATTACATATGTGCAATGTATGAAAGTGATATATGTTATATATGTTATCTGCTCACATATGTAATTTCAAGGCACAAAATAAATCATAATCATTAATTTCATATTCTTATAATTTCTAGGATATAAAATTTCAACAATACACATCTTTTATATACTGTAAAATTATAACTTCCATAACTATTATAACCATACATAGTTACAAATAGTTCCTCTTGATTTGAGGACACTTTGAAAAATTTCAATCACTAGTGACATCCTTTAAATATAATCTCTCAGATTTCAAATGTGCAGTACAAAATTGCTAATCTCAGATAGGTATTTGCTAATCTGAACGGAGAGAGAAAAATAATTGACAATCTGTGAAAACAACTCCTCCAAAGATCTGTGTCTGGAAAACCTTGTAATAAGTTACAAGTTTGGTTCAAACCAAGCTGTTTTTAACTTGGTTACATTGTTCATGAGCAGCAAAAGCCACAAGGAAAATGAACTTTGCTTTCATAAGATGTCAGATTTGTCTTGGGAAAACTGGCAATCCTAGACTGGAAAACCAGTTAGGTAAAAGTTACCTCCTAAATTTGGTCTTTATCAAATTTATGCATTAATGTCTTTTTTTTTTGCTATTTTCTTCTACACCTTCTACAAGATCATTGTCGGTGATTTTAATGCCACGGTAGGACTGAGAAGATCAGCTGAAGAACTCCACATCGGGACCCATGGCCTCGAATGGAATGAACAGGGCAAGAGACTATCTGAGTTCATCATGTTGACCAAGACCATCCATGATAACTCACAGTTCCAGAAGGCCGAATCTAAACGTTGGACATGGGAGTCTCCTGGTGGATGCTTCCACAACAAAATTCACCACATCATAATCAATCGACGGTTTTGCCTGACCAGTGTCGCTGTTGTCCCAAAAATCCAAATGGGATCGGACCACCATCTTCTTCATGCAAAATTCTACTTCAGAGAGTGGGGAGAAAGGGCTGCAGAGTTTAAGAAGAGAACTCCCAGAATGACCACCAACTGGGAGCTCTTTGGCACTATTGAGGCAACATGGGAAGATGCCATCGTTGAAAACATTGACAAAGAATATGATCGACTGGTTCAGCACCTCCATGATTGTGTGAGGAACGCTGAGAGAGAAATAGCCACAAAAAGATGCCTGTCTTCGAAAACTCTTGAGCTTATTTGCCAGTGTGGCTTGGTGCAAGCCTCAGGCAACCGCAAGCAAATATACGAGCTTACAAAGCAGTGCAGAGAAGTGATAAAGGAAGACCTCAAAGAGAGAAGAGCAGTAGCGCTGGCAGATGTGGCAGAAGCCAGGAAAAGCATTTTTAATGCCCGCCTATCCTTTGCCAACTACAGGACCAAGATGGCTGCCCTCCGACATCCTGATGGATCTGTCACATCTTCCAGAAGGGCAATGGAGAAGATTACCCATGACTTCTACTGAAATCTCTTCGATAGCCAAGTCCACCTGCCCACATACCAAATTCCGCAGGATGGATATGTTGCTCCCAACGTTCTCCCTTTCGAAATTCAACGAGCCCATTGTCAGTAAAGAAGTGAACAGCACCCAGCCCAGACAATGTCAGACCTGAACACCTGAAGAATCTGCTGTCATTACTCATCAGTACACTGGTCAGCTCTTCACACACTACCTGTCTGAATGCAAGGTTCTGTCTCAGTGGAAAACGAAAAGGACTGTACTACTGTACAAGAAGGGAGACATCCATGACATTGGCAAATATCGCCCGATCTGCCTGTTCTGTTGTCTACAATCTGTTCACTGGAGTCATCCTGAATAGGATTGGCAGAACACTATATGAATTAGAACCAAGCGAGCAAGCCGGTGTCCGTAAAGGGTCAGCACAATCGACCATATCCACATGATAACCAAACTCATTGAGGTTTCTCGGGAGTTCAAGATGCTGCTCTGTCTAATGTTCATTGATTTAAAGAAGGCCTTTGATACTGTTGGGACTAAAGTGGTCATCGAAGCCATAGTGAAACACGGTGTTCAAACTCAATACATCAGGATCTTCCATGAGCTGTATTACAGATTCACTACCAGGATCTTACATTTCTACAAGGAAGTGATCATCCATGTCAAGAGAGGGATTTGACAGGGTGATACCATTTGACACCAAAACTCTTCAGTACCACCCTCAAGAATGTCATGCGATGATTGGAATGGGAAGGAATGGGAGTGAAGATAAACGGTTGGCAACGACACCACCTCCGCTTTGCTGATGACATTGTTCTTATAACACCAAACATTAGCTAAGCAGCACAAGTGCTGACTGACTTTGACCATGAGTGTGGAATTGTTGGACTACAGCTGAATCTCACTAAGGCAATGTTTATGAGAAACAGCCTTGTTCCTGATATTCCATTCACTCTCAATGGAATGAACTTCTCCAAATGCAGCAGTTATTTGTACTTAGGTCGAGAAGTCAACATGACAAATGACCTGGCACCTGAGTTACCCAAGAGAAAGAGAGTAGCTTGGAACGCCTTCAAGAGCATGGGAAAAATTGCTAAGAGGACGAAGAACGTCTCACTTCAGGCACATCTCTTTGATTCTACTGTTCTTCCTGCATTAACATACGCCTCAGAGACCTGGGCCCTATAAAAACAGGATGGGAATGCTATTCGTGTCCCCCAAAAAGGAATCGAAAGACCTATGCTTAGAATATCATGCTTCACTCAAGTGAGAGAAGGAATCTGGAGTTCCAACCTCCATCGACAATCAAGAATCAGGGATGCTGTCTCATTTAGCAAGGCGGTGAAAATCAGATGGGCTGGACACGTAATACGATTTGGAGATGACCACTGGACTAGAGCCATTACTGACTGGATTCCATGGGATGTCAAAAGATCGCATGGCCACCCTCCTACGAGATGGTCAGACTTCTTTGTCAAGACCCTTCATGATCAGTTTGAGGCTCTTCATGTTCCTGTAGTGAGCAGACACCATTGGGCTTCACTAGGGCTTCGCGTAGGGATGAATGGAGATGTTACTGTTACCCACTCGAGCAAATCGATGAGTAACAGAGGGTCAAGTGATCAAGTGACCAAGTTTGGTCTTTATTAAATTTATGCATTAGTGGTTTTTTTTTTGGGCTATTTTCTTACTCTTCTTTTTATCCAAAATCTAAGTGAGAAAGAGACTTTTAAAATAAGAGTTTAAGGGCTGAAAAGGTAGCACAATACATAAGGCACTTTACACAGCTGACTGGGGTCCAACCCATCCTCAGCATCCCATATGGTTCACCAAGAACTGTTAGAAGTGATTCCCGAGTGCAGAGCCAGGAATTACCCCTGATCATTGCCAGTTGTGACCCAAAACAAAAGAATGGTGTTGAGTTCCTTTATTAAGCCTTTATTACTGGTTTTTAAGTGCTCAAGAATTTCTATTATTTTCAGTGTGTTGTGATGATTAGGACTCCAAGCATGGCAGGATACTCAGGTCTAGGTATAACAGAGATCACCAAGCAAACTGCTAACCTGTTTTCCCTCCAATGCCATCTTTGTTTGTCTTTTATTTCCCTGTAAATACAAGCTTTGTCACAACTGTCATTATACTTGAAAGAACAGAAAAAATATGTTTTTCTTTCAACGATATTTTTTATTTCTTCTATTCATTTTGGAGAGCATTAGATACATTGCAATTAAGTATTCTACAGACTTGAAGCAGAAAAAAAAAACTAAAGGAAAAAATGACAGAAAAGGGATTTTATATGAATTGGGAAAAAATGAGTTCAGTATTATACAACCTTTCTATTTTTTTAATAGTTTAGATTATCTAGTGTCTATAACTTCCATTGGAACCCAAGTTCAGCTAAAATGATATTTCTATGTGAAAAGTAAAGTTGGGAATGAAAGTACCAAAATAAAATGTATTTGGGGTAATTATTTAAAAATTACTCTATTTTCAGTTGAAGGTCAATAAATAAGCACTATCAAAAGTTAGAACAGAGTAAACTATTTGCAATATAAATTTCCCATTTTCCCTTTGAAATAAAATCTCACCACCAACATCAGCAACAACAAACCTGCAAATAAACATTATAGAATATATAATTATGTTCTTCTCTTGGTGGGGGATCCCATATAGTACATAGTAGTTCTGGGGTCCCTACCGAGATTCTTGGCCAACTAGTTTGGTGGTTCAGTGCAAGGACCTGAGCGTGCTGCTTGGGACCTGCCCAGAGCAGGGAATATTTGGGTCATCCTAGAGGACTGTGGGGCCTTCAGGACCACATCCAGTGGTAGGTGGGAGACCATGTGGTACTGAAAATTGAATTGGGTTGGAGTACTCAATGCATACACCCTAATTTCTGTACTATCTCCTGGCATCTCATGTTCTTCTCTGTATTTATTTTATTTTAATTTATTATTTTTATAACAGTTTAAGTTATAGGTTTGTACTTGTGTTTAAGTTTATGGTATTAATATAAAAACAACACTTCAGACTCTGCCACAAAAATACCCATAACTTAGGAATGTAGGTACATTGATGATGGGTGTGTGATTGGATTTACATGCACGAGAAACTAATATATTAGCATGGAAAACCACAGAATCCTAATCAATAACAATAAAAAACAAAGTTTCCATAACCCCCTCTCCACATGGTCTGTCCCTGTATCATCTCCAGTCCGACATTCCTTTCCTCCCACCCATCTTTCTTCTTCCCAACAATTTTTCAGGCCCACACCTAGCAGTGTTTAGGGCATACTCCTGGCTCTGCATTCACTTTTGATCAGCGTAATCCAGTCAGAGCACGAGATGGAATACTAGGGATAGGTCTCAGTCAGCTGTGTAAAATACAACCTCCCTATCTGTTGTACTCTCTGGCACATTCCCTCCACAATTTGTTTTACTTTCCTTAGCATACCCATAGGCTTATGACCCTCCATGTGATTTCCTGGGTTTCTTCAAGTGAACCTATTTGTTTATCATCCTTGTTGCCCACCAACCTGGCACTCTCAGATTTGTACTCCAGTGTTCAATGTTCATTATTGTCCATACCCTTGATTTGTTTCTCAATATACCATATATTTGTGAGATCATCTTGTGTTTGTCCATCTACCTCTGGCTAAGTTTGCTTAGTAAGATACGCTTTAATTCCATCCAAGTTGTTACAAACTATGTCTTTATTTATTTTGTGTGTCTACTTAGTATCGCATTGTGTCATAGCTTTTTTAAACGTGTTTTCATCTGTTGTGGATATTTGAGTTGCTTCCTTATTGTGTTGTATTAAGAACTGCAGTACGCATAGGGACCTGCACAGTGCAGGGAATATTTGGGTCCTTTGTGCATTTATTCTTTATTTGTGCATTTATTCTTTACATTAATGATTTTGTGTTAGAGGTAGATATCTAGGAGTTGGGTAGCTGGGTCAATTGTGAGCATTGTTCTTTTTGGATAAATCTCCACTTTATTTTCCTTAGAGGCTTTACCAGATGATATTCTCACCAGCAGTGAATGAGTGTTCCTTTTTGTTTATACTCCTACTAACACTTATTTTCAGTTTTCAGTTTTTCCTGATAGTAAGTGATAATAAATCACTTTTTATAAGCTTACTGGAAATCCATGTGTCTTCTTCATGGAAGTGTCTTCATCTCTTCCATCATCTTTTGACCAGGATCAGTCACGGTCACGGTCCACTTGCTCGAGCAGGCCCAGTAACGTCTCCATCATGAGACTTGTTGTTACTGTGTTTGGCATATCGAATATCTCATGGGTAGCTTGCCAGGCTCTGCCGTATGGGCGAGATACTTTTGGTAGCTTGCCGGGCTCTCTGAGAGGGGTGGAGGAATCGAACTCGGGTCGGCCATGTGGCCATGTTGGCCGTTTGTAAGGCAAACGCCCTACCGCTGTGCTATCGCTCCAGCCCTTGACCAGGATATATATATATATATATATATATATATATATATATATATATACACATATATATATATTTTTTTTTGGTAGCTGAGATTTGCTAGTAATACATAGATTTCGGATGTTAATTTTTTGAAGTATTATTTATGAATTCCTTCTTGTCAGTTGGATATCTTACATTTTTATTTATTTAAAATCACTGTATTGAGGTACTGTGATTTACTATACCGTTAATCATACTTTTCATGAATACACAGTTAGAGCACTACACCCATCACCATAGTGGCTGAGTTTCCCCCACTAGTTGTCCAAGGACCTCGCCTCTTCATATAAGCTTAGTTTTATAGACAAATTCTTCAGTTCTGGTAACTTTGACAAGTTGTTGTTACCTTAATATGTATCTTTAAAAACAATCTCATATTTGGGATAGATCTCTTTATTTTCTTTTCATTGCGGAGGTGGTGACACCTACACATGTATATGAATAGAATTAATTTGGAATTACAGAAAATTGCAAATAAATAATAAATTGGTAAGTAAAATATTTCTTTCAAAAGCTGTGTTTTTTCTACAGGTATATAGATTAAAATTGTTATTATGAATAGTTCTGTGCAAATACATTTAAAGATTTACATGAAATACATTCTACAAATGTAAAATTGAGTAAAAGTGAAGGGATAAGGTAAATTTAAGGGGAAATCTAAATAGGTCTATAAGCATAAAAGTGTTTTATCTTAAGAAGAGGAATATTGGGGCTGGAGCAATAGCACAGCGGGTAGGGTGTTTGCTTTGCACACGGCGATCCAGGTTTGATTCCCAGCATCCCATATGGTCCCATGAGCACTGCCAGCGATAATTCCTGAGTGTAGAGCCAGAAGTAACCCTTGTGCATCGCCAGGTGTGACCCAAAAAGCAAAAAGAAAAGGAATATTGAATTAATTATAGAAAATATTATATTATAGTACTGATTGAGTGTCTATTGATAAGTAAAGGATTATAATAAAATATGGATAGAAAAAACACTTGGTCAGATATATTGCATAAATATAAATGAAATGTTCATTCAGCCTCGAGAATGTATATAATCCCTTAGCGGGATAGGAATTAAAACACCTTTCTTAACTAGTAGGGGGAAACAGTGCTATGAATGCACACCATCCTCAATGTCAAGTGCTGAGGAGTTTCTCTTGCCTTTTAAAGAAAACCTTTAATGTTTCTTGAAAGACTTCAAAGCTATTAATTCCCTAAGCTGTTGCTTCTCATTGACGCTCTGTATCCTTCCTTTAAATCTGAATTATAATCTATCTGGTTAGAGTAATTTTGGGGATATGTTCTTTTCACTGAGTTTTGGTACCATGTCTCTCCATTCTCTTCTGGCTCATATGAGTCTCATTTGGTAGATCTACTTTTAAATCCTACGGACTTTGTAAATTCCTTTTCTTTAAAAAAATTTTGTTTTCTTTATTTTCAGATTTTTCCCCACCTATTTGTTTTCTAGCAGTTTTCTTCCATTTAATCTCAGAACAACTAAATCTTTCCTTCGGCTGTTGTTATTCTGATGCTCAGAGCTTCTATTAAATTTTTATTTATTTCTATAACACATACCATACTCATTTCTGGCTGTAGTCTTCTAATTTCAACGCTCACACCATTTTTTTTGTGCTTTGCTGACTACCCACATCAATATTTCTTTGACCTCATTAAATATCCCTGTAATGGTATCTCGAAATTTAATGTTTGAGGATTTACTGAGCGGGTTGGTATTAGTTGAGTCCTCACTGTTTATGCTCATTGAATTTGGTGGCCTTCTGTGTGTCTTCCCCATTGGTTTTGCAGTATTCTTGCTGGGCTGAGGGTGAATATTGGTATTTATCCCTCTGGGACACTCTGGGACATTAGATTGGGAGTTGGTCTTTTCCTTACCTGCCCATTTCACTCAGTGATAGAAAACATAGATGTAGGCAGTGTGAAATTTGATGAGGAGCTGCTGCACAGCTGCCTATGTACCGCCACAATTGCAATTCTGGAGATGTCAAGCAGGACCCATAGAAATGGTGGAGGATGGGTGTGGAGACTGAAGATTAGTAACCTCCCATGGTAGTGAACAGAGGTTCAGGAAATACATAGCTGGGCCTGTGGAAATGTAATTTTCATTTTAGCCTGAGTTTGTTTTATCATGCAGAGACTTTCAGTTTTGTATAGTCTCACTTATTTCCTCTGTCAATGGAATCAGGTAATTGGGGACCCCTTTGATATTTATTTTAATAATTAGGGTCTGAAGAGATTGCTGCAGCAAGTTACTCGGGTCTGAGATTCGTTTGTGTGACTCTGGATCATGGCGAGTGGGAGCTTAAGTAGAGGGTGGCCAGATGTGGCGTCATCTTGGACTCCCATCAGGGCAGGGGAAGGAGAAGGGCCCACTCCTGCCCTGTTCCATGAGGCTTAGGATTTGTTGTCACTGCCACTCGTACCTAGAGCTTGTCACTGACTTCTAGAAAATGGAGGCCGCCAGAGCTCCTAGAGGGCAGGCAGAGGGACAGCACCTGGCCCCGTCTGGAGCAACCCAGCAGCAATGGCCTATTGCAATGTCCAGGGCCATCTCTGCAGCAATTTGCCTGGGTCCGAGATTTGTTTGTGTGTCCGGTTATTACTTTTTTTTTTTAACTGGATGGTGACTTTGGGGTCTGGAGGCATCTCTGTGGCATATTGTTCTGTGTTGGTCTCTTCCAAGAGATTTATTTGGAAGTTTCTGGATTATGGCCATTAGTGAGCTTTTGTTGCACCAAAGTCAGTTCCTGGTATGACTGTCAGGCTACCAGAAGCACAGGAGATTTCAGTCACAAGTCCTGCATACTTGGATAGTTCAGCAGTTTCACTCATGGATGAGGCTCATCCAAGCCTGTGAAGACTGGCTGGGAGCATGGCAGCAATAGCGTTCTGGAGGTTTTCAATTGCTGGAGCTCTGTTGGGTCAGGGTGGGTAACTCACCTGCCCCTGTCTGGATTATCCTGGGTAAGACAGCTTGGTGTGGGGTCCGGAGAGATCACTATGGCATATAGACATCACTATTTGCTCTCTTCTGAGAGATTTATTTGGGAGTTTCTGGATTATCACATTAATTTTAATTTTTTGAAGGCTGGTGTTGGAACTTTGATGGGAATTGCATTAACTCTGTGAAGTGCTTTGGGTAGGATAGACATTTTTGCAATATAAATTTTTCAATCCATGAATGAAATATTTTTTTATTTTTTTGTATGTTTTCTATTTCTTTCATGATTGACCTGTGATTTTCATGGTATAGGTCTTTCACGTGCTTTCTTAAGTTCATTCCTATGTATATGATGTTTAAGGGTACTATTTAATTTAATTAAATTAATTAATTTATTAATTAATTAATTTTTCTTTTTGAGTTACACCCGGCAATGCACAGGAGTTACTCCTGGCTCATGCACTCAGTAATCACTTCTGGCGGTGCTTGGGGGACCATATGGGATGCTGGGAATCGAACCCGGGTCGGCCGCATACAAGGCAAACACCCTACCCGCTGTGCTATCACTCCAGCTCTGAGGGTACTATTTTAAATGGAATAGACTTTTTGTTCTTTATTCTAATTCAATGTCTGCATAAAAAATTGAAACATTTTTTGTGTTTTGATTTTGTAGTCTGATACTTTACACACTATTTTATTGTTTCTAAGAGAATTTTTAGTGAATCTTTTATGTATGTAAATACATATTTTTATCATCTTTAAATAGCTATGGTTTTACTGTTTCTTTTCCAATTTGGATCCCTTTGATTTTTTTCTCTTGGATAATTATTGTGGCAAAGGACTTCCAAAACTATATTAAATGGTAATGGTGAAAGTGGACATCCTTTTCTCCTTTTCTTGTACCTGATCTCAGGAATATAATAGTTTTCATCATTGTATATGATGGTAGGTTTATTGTAAATGGCTACTACTATTTTGCGGAATTCTCCAGGTATTTGTTAAGGTGTTTTTTTTTCATGAATGGATGTTGAAATTTGTCAAAAGCTTTCTCTCTATATATAGAGTTTTTACCCTTTGTTTTATTGATATTATATATTATGCTAGTTTATTTGCATATATTGAATCTTTCTTACATTCTTGTAATGAATCCTAGCTGATTATGCTTTTGGATTTGATTTGCAAAGATTTTTTTTGTAGACTTTTACATCAATTGTCATTAGGGACATTAGTCTGTAGTTTACTTTTTTAGTAGCATCTCCATCTTCTTTTAGTACAAGTGTAATTTTTACTTCATAGAAGTTATTTGAAAGGATCCTATTTCTTTGATGTTTTGGAAGACCTTGAGGCATATTGATTGTTACATCATTTTTGAAGGTTTGGCATAACTTACTAGTGAACCCATATGGACCTGGACTTTTGTTGTTGGGAAATTTTAAATTACTGTTTCAATTTTCTTACTTGATGTTGGTCTCTTAAAGTTTTTTACTTCCTCCTAACTCAGTACTTGAAGTTATATGTTTCTAAGAATTTATCTATTTCTCCAGTGTGGAGACAGAATTGTTCATAATAACCTCTTATGATCTTCTATATTCCTTAGGTGTCTCCTGTGTGTCTCCCCTCTTATCCCTGACACTACTTAATTGGATATCTATTTTTCAATTCACTAGACTAGCTAAGGATTTGTTAGTCTTGTTTATTCTTTTGTAGAACCAGATCCTGGTTTCAATTACCTTTTTCACTATTTTCTTAATTTCAATATCAGTAGTTTCTACTCTAATTTTAATAATTTTATTCTTCTACTTACTTTGGAATTTGTTTGTTGTACTTTCTGTAGTTTGTTCAGCTATGTGAATTAACTGTGAGCTTCTTTTTTCCTGATGTGGGCCTGTATTACTGTGAACTTTGCTCTTAGTATGCTCTGTTGTGTTCCATAGTTCTGATAGTTTATGTCTTTAGTCTTTCTCTTCTTTTTCTGGTAAATATTTTAATTTTTCTTCGATTTTCCCTTTGAACCAGTGGTTATATAACAGTGTTTTATTCAGTTTCCAAAAATTTGAGTTTTTACCTACTTTCTTTCATGATTAGTTTCTACCTTCATGGCATTGTAAAATGAGAAGATACTTGCTGTCATTTCTATTTCTGAAACGTTTTGGATACTTGCATTGTTACTCAGCATATGGCATGCTCTGGAGAATGTTCCATGTAAGAATGTGCATTCAGTCATTTGAAGTTAGAGAGTCCTGTATGTGTCAATTAATTTCAGTTCTTCCGATTTTTTATTTAGGGCTCTTGTTTCCTTACTGATATTCTTTCTCTTTGATCTATCCAGTGATGGGAGGGGGGGTATTAGTTTTATTACCATCTACGTAATTTTTTAGGTCTGTTAACAGTTGCTTTATAAGATTTCCTGCCCCTTCATTTGATGAATGTATGTTAATAGCATCAATTACTCTTGTTCTATCAAACTATTAATCATTATGCAGTGTCCATTCCTGTCTCATTACATTATTTAAATTGAACGCTATTTCATCTGATACAAAAATGGCTGCCACTGTATTCTTTTTTGTTTGTTTTTTTGTGTGTGTCATTTACTTGGTGATTCATTTCATTTCATTTCATCATCCTGTTATTCGTCGATTGCCTCGAGCAGGCCCCAGTAACATCTCTTTCATCCTAGCCCTGAGATTATATTCAAGGCTATTTAGGAGAATGAGACCCATCATTGTTACTGGTATCTGGCATATTTGGTACGCCACGGGGAGTTTGCCAGACTCTGCCCTGTGGGCAGGCTACATTCGATAGCCTGCAAGTTTGTCCAAAGTAGTAATGAGACAATAAGATGTCATAAAAAAAAGTTCTGATAAGATGTCGCACAGCCGCGAATGCGGCCGCCCGGTTCCGGGATCTGGATTTTATAGTCTCTGAGTCTTGGCCGCTGATGGGATTACACGGCGCCAGGGGGCCAGGTGGTGGGTGTGACCCCCGCCTACTGGAATTTGGAGGATCTGGGTGGAAGATGCTCGACTCCAATTCGAGTAGGCTTGGAGGTCTCGGCCCCGGAACCCGCGTGGCTTTGTCCCTCTGCCAATACCTTCATGTGTGCGGAGAGTGGTCTCAGCATGGTGGTGGCTGGTCCTGGAGGTCTTCGGCTGCCGGAGCCCTGGTCGGGGCGGGGAGGAAAGCTCAACCCGCTCCCCTCCAAGGGACTCCAGGAAGGAACACCCAGGCGCGGGGTCAGAGACTGCACTGTTCTTGGTGATATTCAGGGATTATTCTTGGCTTTGCATTCAGGAATGCAAAGGAATGCAAGGGATGCCCAGGATCAAACTGGGTCTGCCAAATGCAAGGCAGGTGCCTACCCACTGTACTATCATTCCTGCAATGCCTTCTGTTTTTTGACTGCTAGCTTGTATGAATATTTTTCATCATTTCACTTGAACCTGCATTTATTATGTGATTTCAACTGTGTGTAGCAGCAGAATGTTGCATTTTATTTCTCTTCTAACCAGCTGTGCTGTGCCTTTTGATGGCAGAATTGAGCCCATTAACATTAGGTGAAATTATTTATGTGAACAAGTTTAAAATCATATTTCTATGAGGGTTTAAGTCTTTTTTTACACTGGGATTAGTTGACTTTTTTTAGAAGACTATCCAGTGCTCATTTTAGGACTGGCTTGGATCTAACTAATACCTTCAGCTGTATTTTTCTGGGAATGCTTTTATTTCTTCTTCAACTCTGAAGGATAGTCATACAGGGAAGAGGACCATTGATTGGAAGTACCTTTCATTCAGTACTTTGAATATGCTATTCCCTTACTTCTTCTCAAAGAGTTTCACCTGAACAATCTGAAGTGAATTTTATGTCAGGTTCCTTGTAGTTGAGATTTTGCTTCTCTTGCTGTTTTGATTCTTGTCTTGTTTCTTGTTTTGATTCTTGCCATTTTAATTTAATTCTGTCTTGCTGCTGCTTTATTTGAGTTTATTTTGTTTGGAAGTCTTTGGGCTTCTTAGATCTGTACACAGGCCTCCTTTTCAGATTGGGGAAGTTTTTGGCTATTATCTCCTTAATGAATCTCTCTTCTCATTTTTGATTTTTTCTTTTTCTGGTATTTCTAATATTCTGAAGTTGTTACTGTGTTGCTGTCCATTAAAATCTTAAAGTTTATTAATTCTTTTTAATTTTCACCTCTCTACATGTCTCCCCACTTATAATGAGACCAGGCAAAGTTTCTGGGCTGAGGTGTATATGGGGTGGGATACTGTGACTCCTCTTTCTATACAGTTGGGATGAAAAACACAGCCTGTGGCAAGCACCAGAAAGAAGGCACATATTTTTAATTTTCTGTTTACTTTTATTTTTTTCTTGATATATTATTCTCTTTATTATATTTATTATATTCTCTTTATTATATTTACATTCATTTAATTTTTCAGGGTACCTTAAATATCCCACCCACACAGTAGAGCCTGGCAAGCTATCCATGGTCTATTTGATATGCCAAATCCAGTAAAAAAATGGATCTCATTCCCCTGACCCTGAATATGGCAGAATCAAGAAGGATGTGGAAGGAGAGGCTGATAAAATCCCAAGGCAGAAATAGGCTGCCAAAACGAAGAAAGACAAAAATGATTGTCTGTACTTTTAATGCACATACACTGGCCTCTGATGCATCCATCGAGGACCTGATGGTACAAGCGCGAAAGATTAAGTACGACATCATTGGTCTGACTGAAACGAGAAGACATCAATCACATCACACTGTTTTCAACACTGGAGTAGAACTGTTCCTTGGAACATGTGACAAAAGAGGCGTCAGTGGTGTCGGTATCCTTGTCAACACAAACTTAGCCATGAGCATTGATTCATTTGAATGCCTAACAACCCGAATCAGACGATTACACTTGAATAGATGTGGCTCACTGCCGGCAGTTTCTATCTTTGTTGTCTATGCACCAACATCCAATTATGGTGAAAGAGAAATTGAGAAGTTCTACATGGAGCTGGAGAAGTTCTCTAAAGAAGATCACACCTTCTACAAGATCATTGTCAGTGATTTTAATGCCAAGATAGGAGCAAGAAGATCAGCCGATGAACTACACATCGGGACCCAGGGCCTAAAATGGAACGAACAGGGTGACAGACTGAGTTCATCATGTCAACCAAGACCTTACATGGTAACTCACAATTCCAAAAGGCTGAATCTAAACGTTGGATATGGGAGTCTCCTGGTGGACAGTTCCACAATGAAATAGACCACATCATATTCAATCAGCGGTTTTGCCTAACTGATGTTGCTGTTGTCCCAAAATTCCAAATGGGATTGGACCACTGTCTCCTTTGTGCAAAATTCTACCTCACAGAACGAGGAGAAACGAATGCAAAGTTTAAGAAGAGAACTCCCAGAATGACCACCAACTGGGAGCTCTTTGGCTCTGTTGCAGCAACATGGGAAGATGCCGTCATTGACAACATTGATGAGGAATACGATAGAATGATTCAGCACCTCCTTGATTGTGCGAGGAATGCCAAGAGAGAGAAAACCACAAAAAACCGCCTTTCTTCGAACACTCTTGAACTTATTTGCCAAGGTGGCTTGGCACATGCCTCAGGCAACCACAAGTGAACTTCTGAGCTGGCAAAACAATGCAGAGAAGCCATCAAGGATGACCTCAAAGACAGGAGAGCAGCGGTGTTGGTAGATGCGGCAGAAGCCGGGAAAAGCATTCATAATGCCCGCCTGTCCTTCACCAACTACAAGACCAAGATGACTGCCCTCCGACATCCTGATGGATCTATCACATCTTCCAGAAGGGCAATGGAGAAGATTATTCATGACTTCTACTCAGATCTCTTTAATAGCCATGTCCACTTGCCCACATACCACATTCCGCATGATGGATATGTCGTTCCCAATGTTCTCCCTTCCGAAATCCAACATGCCATCTCGTCAGTAAAGAAACAAAGAGCACCTGGCCCAGACAAGATAAGACCTGAACACCTGAAGAACTTACCATCGGTACTCATCAATACACTGGCTCGGCTCTTCACACGCTACCTGTCTGAATGCAAGGTTCCATCCCAATGGAAAACCAGCAAGACTGTACTACTATACAAGAAGGGAGACATCCACCACATTGGCAACTATCGACCAATCTGCTTATTGTCTGTTATCTACAAACTGTTCACTCGAGTCATCCTGAATAGGATTAGCAGAACATTAGATGAAGGACAACCATGTGAACAAGCCAGATTCCGAAAAGGATTCAGTACCATCGACCATATCCACATGATTACTAAGCTCGTTGAGGTTTCTCAGGAGTTCAAGATGCCGCTCTGTCTAACGTTCATTGATTTAAAGAAGGCCTTTGATTCTGTTGAGATGGAAGCGGTCATAGAAGCCCTAGCCAATCAGGCGTACAAACTCAATACATCAGGATCCTTCGTGAACTCTATTATGGATTCACTAACAGGATCTCACCATTCTACAAAGAAGTAATTATCCATGTCAAGAGAGGGGTTCAGCAGGGTGATACCATTTCACCTAAACTCTTCAGTGCCACCCTCGAGAACATCATGCGATGACTGGAATGGGAAAGAATGGGAGTGAAGATAGATGGTCGGCAACTACACCACCTCCGCTTTGCTGATGACATCGTTCTAATAACACCAAACATCAGCCAAGCGGCACAAATGCTGAACGACTTTGACCGTGAATGTGGAAAGGTAGGACTACAGCTGAATCTTACGAAGACAATGTTTATGAGAAACAGCCTTGTTCCTGACGCTCCATTTGCTCTCAACGGAACCACCATCTCTGAATGCAATAGTTATATATACCTAGGTCGAGAAGTCAACATGACAAATGACCTGGCACCCAAGCTGCACAGGAGGAAGAGAGTGGCTTGGAATTCCTTCAAGAGCGTTGAAGAAATAACTAAGAGGACAAAGAACCTCCAGCTACGAGCACATCTCTTCGATTCCACTGTTCTTCCTGCATTAACATATGCCTCAGAGACCTGGGCCCTACGAAAACAGGATGAGAACACTATTCGGGTCTCTCAAAGAGGAATCGAAAGAGCTATGCTTGGAATATCACGATTCACTTAAATGAGAGATAGATCTGGAGTTCTGATCTCCGTCAATGCTCAAGAAATAGGGACACTGTCTCATTTGCCAAGGCATCAAAAATCAGATGGGCTGGACATGTAATGAGGTTTACAGACAACCGCTGGACTAAAGCCATCACTGACTGGATTCCATGGGACATCAAAAGATTGCATGTACGCCCACCTACAAGATGGTCAGACTTCTTTGTCAAGACCCTGAATGATTGGTTTGAGGCTTTGCATGTTCCTAGAACGAACAGATGCCATTGGGCTACGCTAGCATGCAACAGGGATGAATGAGATGTTACTGGCACCCACTCAAGTAAATCAATGAATAACGGGGGATCAAGTGATCAAGTGATATTATTCTCTGCTTTAGGAATCACTGATTCATATTTGGGCAACTTTTATGAAGCTACTGTGACCTGAAATTGTATTCTTTAATTCATTCCTTTAGGTTTCAATTAATTATTTTTTTTAACATTTCTTGATGCTGTATTGATTTCTCATATAATGAATTTTAAAATAACACTTATATGGAAAATTTAGGCCATTTTCAGACAGTGTTAAACTTTATATACAAATAAGTCCACCCCTTTGTAGAAGCAGCTGGATAATTTTATTATTTTTTATTTTTTTATTTTATACCCCTTGTACTTTCTGAGTGACTGGAGCGATAGCACAGTGGTAGGGCGTTTGCCTTGCATGCAGCCAACATGGCCGACCCAAGTTCGATTCCTCCGCCTCTTTCGGAGAGACTGGCAAGCTACTGAGAGTATCTCGCCCTCACGGCAGAGCCTGGCAAGCTATCTGTGATGTATTCGATATGCCAAACACAGTAACAGCAAAGTCTTCAATGGAGACATTACTGGGCCCGCTCAAGCAAAATCGATGAACAACGGGAGGACTGTGACTGTGACTGTGACTGTGACTTTCTGAGTGCTAAGGTGGAGTTTTGAATTCTAGAGGGCCTCAGAAGAAGTAGGGTTTACCATTCACAGTGTTGTTACTTATCTCTGTGCTATTATCTGTGTGCCACTGCTGCTTTATATAATTTTTTTCTCAAGACAAATAGGGGCAGAATCAAGTCCCATGGTCTAACGGTTAGGAAAGGATTGGAGCCACAGGAATACCCTGAGTTCACAGAAGGAAGTGGAATATATAAAGTGTGTGTGTGTGTGTGTGTGTGTGTGGGTGTGGTGTGTGGGATATGGGGGTTCTTGAGGGAGGAGACAGAGTCTTTGTGTTCAGACTCTGTTCTTCTAACTTACATGCTCTTCCTACTAGGCTGTGTGGTTCAGGCTCCTACTAACTTACACACTCCCACTTCCTATCTGTTTTCATCCTAACTTATACACTCCCACTTCCTATCTGTATTCCTAATAACTTACACACTTTCACTCCTACCTGTGTTCCTACTAATTTACACACTCCCACTTCCTCCATGTATTCCTATTAGCTTACACACTCCTACTTCCTACCTGTATCCTACCTGTGAATTTTCATGGTACAAAAAGATTTAAAATGATCGTTTTTGTTTTTCCTAAAGAGCAATAAAAAACAAATAAAACCCTAAAATATTCAAATGTATTAGGCACTTACTGTATATAAGTACTATGCATTATATATGATCTAATTTTTACATTAATTTTGAGTTATATTTTTATATTTAATGCATGAAATTTAGGCTGAGAGGAGTTAAAGAGCTTATAGAACATTAAAAATAGAAAGTAGGGGAGCATGTTCAATATCAGTGTCAAGGCGCTGAAGTGATAGCAGAGTGGATGGGGCGTTTGTCTTGCATGTGGCCAACCCGGATTGGATTCCCATCATCCCATATGATCCCCCAAGCACCACCAGAAGTAATTCCTGAGTGCATGAGCCAGGAGTAACCCCTGTGCATCGCCAGGTGTGACCCAAAAAGCAAAAAATAAAATCAGTGTCTAACATGCAGAATAAGAGGAAGAATATTCTAAGCAACTAAACTAGGAGATGTTAAAGCTTTATGACTAGAAAAAGTTGGTGCACTTGTGTATTTGGGAGTCACTGTAAATGATATTTAATAATCAGTCTGATAGAGTAGGAAAGGTTAGGTAATCAAGATATTTTCTGTAAAGAATTTTGTTATTGTTATTTTAAGGTGGAAGGCAGCTATGCTCACCACTATACCACCAACGCAAGCTACCCTTTTAAGGACTAAGGAAGTCTTTAAGTGGTGAATGGTTTGATTCAGTTTAATATTTTAAGGACATTTAGACTATTATGGAATGGGTAGATATCATTATGATAAAATTTGCTAAATTTATGTTGTAGTATTGCGAGTAAAAGATAATAGTAGAAGAAAGGAGGGAGCTCCAAGGGATAGAACACAGGCCTTGATGAGTGAGTCTCTGAAAGAGTCACTGGCCACATACCCAGGCTACCATGGGGTGTGGTCCTGATGGCTGCCAGCATTACCAGGCTGAACAGCACTGACCATCAGACCCCAGCACCAAACCAATAGGCTTCCACAATGGGAAAAGTGACATTAGTGGGGAGCCTTTATTAAAAGAAATGATGGTGACTTGGTCTGATGGTGGAGGTAGATGAAAGTGCAGGGATTATATACATGTATGCATATTCAAAATATAGATGTAGTATGTAATATTTATTGACTTTGATAATGAGTTAATTGTATTTTAGTGGTAGAGAGGCTGGAGTAATTTTCAAGGATAACCACTATAGAAAGAGTAACTGGATGATAGATATATCATTGAAGATATAAGTTAGAAGATAACTTTGAGTTGACAGTGGGAGGTACAGATAGAGATAATCATGTAGATAGTTGGATATGGAAACTGAGAATATCAAATATAATTTTGGATTGGTGATAGAAATTTGGAAAGTATTGGTATATGAATAATATTTAGCCTTGTGAGTGGTTGAGAGTGTTTTCTAGGAAGAGAATATCGACTGAGAAGATGACTAGAAACACACTTAGAGCAGCTCCAGTATTTAGAAATAACAGAGGAAAAGAATGAAAAGGCATCTCCAAAAGACAAACTGGACATGTGGGAGGAATTAAGAAATTATGGAGACTAAAAAAAAAAAAGGGAAAAAGGAAAAAGCGTCAACTTCTTGAAAAACTTTGAAATACCAAACAAAACAAACTTACATAAAATGTAGAAAAGTGTGACCTTTGTGAGAGTATTTTCAATGTTGTAATGTGAGTAAAGGTGAGACTGAAATGGATTGAAGAATGAATTGAGTTTCATTACCAGTGAAATAGAAACAATGTTCTCCAAAATCATCCTAATGTAAAACATATACAGAAAAAAAAGGAGCTAGTATGCATGAATATAACCCCGGCTATGCTCGGGGATTACTCCTGGATTGTGTTTAGGAATTTCTCCTGGCGATGCTCAGGGGATCATGTGGAATGCTCTCAAGTATGGAAAGTGTTCAGGAAGCATAAAGGAGGAGCAGTTGTAAATAAAAATTGTAGGTAGTTTCTAATGTCTTGACTCTCCTCAAGGCATTTTAGTAATTCATTTCTCATAGTCTCATTAGTGCAGACAGAAAGAGCTCTGCATTCACACAGGCGCGAAAGTATCATTGAGAAACAAGACAAAGCCATTACTATGATCATACGCAAGTAGAAGTTAAAAACTTTGGATCTTCCTGTCAACTATGAAGGCTTCTGGCCTGGTCTTTGAGTAGAATGCAATAGAGATATATACCTCGAGAATTGATAACAAAATAGGTGTGCCTTCACCTCACTTTCTTGTTACAATTTGTGTAATTATTCTTTAAGCAGGTGAGAGACAAGAGTAAAAATACCTGCATGTTGGCTTCTTCTTCCAGCCCGTGTTTTCCCTCGAACATGTGTCTTGCTTGCTGGCCTCTGTTTCTCTGCTTGCTTATTTCCACTCTGGAGAAGCCTGTGCTCTCTCTTTAACCATAATTCTCTTTTTCTCTCTGCTCGTATCTTTCTATATAATGTTTCAGTAAAAACACTCTTGCTTCATCAGAATAAATAATCAAATAACAAACCAAACAACAATGCTGAAGGTAGCACTCCTGGGCAGAAACAGATGCATATCATTTACTTTTTAATGTTCAATCAAGCCTTAACTTTTCCCTTAGAAAAACTTTAATAAAGTGTGAATCAAAATTTCAAGTTACAAATTTTGTGAAAAATGTTACCAGGAGAGAGGGTCAGTGGAAAACACCTTAAGTTTAAATAAAGAATAGATTTTTTTGTATTAAAAGGAATAAGGACATATTAGGAAGAAAAGTAAATTTGGAAATAAAAGATACAAAGAGAAATTTCAAAGCTGAAATATGGAAGTATGTATATGAACTGAAAGAGAGAGAAATGTCCAGAATGAAAGCTCGAACTTTATTTCACAAAGCAAACAAAATCCTAACCATGAAAAGTAGATTTTTTTAGGACAAAAAGATAGGGCAGAAATTTCAAAGACAAAAAATCCAATTTTGGAATTTAGGAAAAAAGACTCAATAAATAGGAAAGAAGGAAATACTAAAGTTTAAAATATTTTTTAAAATAGAAGAAATATAACATTAAATTAATTAAATTTTTTTTCAGTTTGAAAGATGAGTGGGAGAGGAGAGAAGGGAAGAAGGAGAAGATAAGGGGGAAAGGAGAGAGTTAGAAAGAGAGGAGAAAGAAATTGAAGGAAAAATGGAAAGTACATTAGATGAACTAATTAGTGAAGGTGGGAAGGGGAGAAGCATAACTGAGGACAAAGAGGACATAAGGTTCTTTTCCAGTGCTGCACACCTGAAAGTTCTACAAGGTTACAGTGACATAATATTTCAACAAAAAAAAAGTATCAATATTTGATAGGCTAAAAGGAAAGAAAGCTGCAAGGATGTGTGTGGCAGTGAATCACTGTCACTGTCCTCCTGTTGTTCATCAATTTGCTCAAGTGGGTCCAGTAACATCTCCATTTGTGACACTTGTTACTGTGTTTGGCATATTGAATACATCACAGGTAGCTTGCCAGGCTTTGCCGTGCGGCGAGATACTCTTGGTAGCTTGCCGGGCTCTCCGATAGGGGTGGAGGAATTGAACATGGGTTGGCCACATGCAAGGCAAATGCCCTACCCACTGTGCTATTGTGCCAGCCCGTGGCAGTAAGTTGTGTAAGTGGTTCTACTGTAGATGTTAAGTGGATTTAATTCCTCATTTCCTTAAAAGCAATAAAGACAAGATAGAATTGGAATATTTGTCTTCCAGGCTTTTCTCTAACTTAAGTTATTTGCCTGGATCTTAAATAGAGGCTGTTTATCTGTGTCAAAGTGACTTAGAGCCTCCCAGCAAATATGAGATATTTAATTTTTACTTACATGTTTTCAAAAGGAACCTCTGATCATCTATGATATGAAGCTTCTTATCATACCATACCAGGCAAATATGAGATATTTAATTTTTACTTAGGTGTTTTCAAAAGGAATCTCTGATCATCTATGATGTGAAGCTTCTTAGTGAATAATAAAATAATAGTCAATATTATTGCTGCAACACTTTCTTTGGAGCAAAGTTTCCTATTAAATCTGCTGCTGCCTTTATCTGTGTTATTTCAGCCCGTAGAATGACAGACTATTGAGCAGGAGTTTTTAGGAGCATATCTAGCAGGGCTCTGCGGGTGTGGGGGGCAACTTGAATGGAAGCTTGGCAATTCAATTTAACTGGGATTAAATTGCGGTTCCTTGCGGGGGAAATGCGCTCCACTGATGGGCTAGAAATATGACTCTAATCTTTCCTCCTTATAGGACACCTATATTGAATTTAGGGTGCAGTCAAATAATTTCAGTTCCTAGATTTTAGTATCAGACTGAGAAAGAAAAGAAAGGTATGTGATCAGTTGTGAGAAGCTTGAAAACTTAAAATGAGTAATGTGAGGCTAATTAGGGAGTTGGTCAACTGGATGGCACATTAGAATTTCTAGAGGATATTAACTGGGATATGAAAAGAAAAAATACGAATAATAGCCCCTGGATAAAAATATGGTTATACATTTCCAGTTTTATAATTAATCTTCCAGTTTATAAATTTACTTTTGGGGCAATTTCTTATATAGAAAATGTAAGATTTGATTGCAGCTGAGATACTGCTACTTGTGCTTGGCAGCCACTGGTCTGGACCAGAAACCATCCAAAGACACTTCCTACTGCTCCATGAAACAGTTATTGCTATTTTGTTAATCATGTCATTGATAAAAGCCAGCAGAGAAACTGAGTGAATACCAGTACAGTGTTTTATCTTACGAACAATTGCTGCAGTCATGGTTATATTCTAGAGAAAAAGCAGATTTTGCACAAACATATTTGAATTTAACATCGCTTTTTCAGAAGTTCAAGTATTCTATTATTAAAATATTTGAACTCATTATTTTTTGCCTATTGCTTATATTTTTGGTTATTTTAAATTAAATATCTATATAATTTCCACTTTGTAATATTAGTTTTAAAATGAAAACATTTTAAACATAAAATAATAATATTGTTTTAAAACATAAAATAATATTACTAATGATTTACTTTTCTGTTTTACAAGTCAGTAAAATCTTTCTTACATTTTACTGGTATGCATATGTATAAAAATTACAAGTTTTTGGGATAACTATTTCTATCTTCAGTTTTTCACTCTCCTACTGCAACTAATCAGTCTGTAGTTAAAAACTGGTTATTTTACTTAGTAGAACAAAATTACTTGGAATGAGAAAACAGAGACAAATTTCTTATATAAGTAGCTAAATTTAGAAGCCAATTTAGTTATGTATAAAAGAGAACAAATGGAACAGACACCTACTGTTAATAGCACTAAAATTAATTTTTTTTTGTTTCCCAACCAGTGCTGAAAAAGTCCAGGGGTCACTCCCACTGATTCTTGACTGGCAATACAAGGCAAGGGTCCAAGGCGATATGCTTTTTGGTTCCTATGGTGCTGGGGACTATCAGGGCCTGAGCAGGACCATATATGGTGGTGCTTAGGTCCACAGGGACCATGTGGTGCTGGGGATGTAAGCAGGATGAGGCATTTACCAAGTATTTCTTCTTAATTCCTGTACTGTCTTGCTAGCCCCTGCTCTTTGACTTTTATTTAGTTAATGCACATTCTTTTCTATCGTTTGTGTCTTTCTAAACAATATAAAATTTCTACAATCCATTGATTAAATGATTTTATTTAAATGGTAGAATGGGTCCTTAATAGAAAAGTTTTTCTAAAGTTTTATATTTAAAAATAAATTTACATTCTACATAAAATATTTAATCATTGAAAAGAAACTATTCTCTGTATTGTCACAATGATAGATATGTATCTTGATGCATTATCCAAATCCAGGGCTGGAGCGATAGCACAGCAGTAGAGCGTTTGCCTCACAAGCGGCCAACATGGCCGACTCGGGTTCGATCCCTCCGCCCCTCTCGGAGAGCCCGGCAAGCTACCGAGAGTATCTCGCCCGCATGGCAGAGCCTGGCAAGCTACCCGCGATGTATTCGGTATGCCAAACACAGTAACAACAAAGTTTCACACTGGAGACGTTACTGGGCCCGCTCGAGCAAATCGATGAACAACAGGGAGGACCGTGACTGTGACCATCCAAATACACAGAATGTTCAAAACTAATGGTGAACAGTAATGTCAATGATTGACTTTAGGTAAAAATTTGGTGTCAATGTAGATTCTTTAATTATAATAAAGGTTTTCTGGTGGGAGATGTTAATTATGAGAGAAGCTATGCTGTGTGGAGCAAGAGATACTTGTTTAATCTTGTAACTTTATCCTAATTTTGTTTATTATTTTAAACTGCTCTTTAAAAATTAAGTCTAGGGGGCAGAAAGATAGTACAGGGAATAAGATACTTGTTTTGCATGCAACCAAATTTGGTTTGATGTCTGGCACCACAGAGATTTCTTGAACATCACTGTGAGTGATCTCTGAGCACATGGAGTAAGCCCTAAGTACTTGTGGTCGAGTGAGTTGAGTAAAGGTAAAGGTAAAGGTAAAGGCCCTCCCGTTGATCGTCGATTTGCTCGAGCGGGCCCAGTAATGTCTCCATTGGTGTCTGGCATATCGAATACTCTCGGTAGCTTGCCGGGCTCTCCGAGAGGGGCGGAGGAATCGAACTCGGGTCGGCCATGTTGGCCGCTTGTAAGGTGAACGCCCTACCGCTGTGCTATCGTTGAGTAAACAAGCAGCATCTCTTTTCTGCCTTGAATCTTTGCTTCTAAGGGATGCCATGCACTATTCAACTCCCCAAATTAATTCTAAACTAAAACACATGCACCCCAAACTGGCGGTGCCACTGAGTACAATAGTTCTTGCTTATATTTAATTTTGCTTTTTGTAGTCTTATTTAGCTGTGGACATTCTTGGTATGAAAATAATATGAAACCGTACACCACAAATTTTGAGAGAGAGGGCTTGGGAGATAATTTAACAGATTTGAGTGCATGGCTTGCACACAAGATCCTGGGTTGTAGTCCCTGCATTGTGTGGTCCTTGAGTTCTTCTAGGGAGGCCCCAAAATATGAGAGAGAGGTCGCATTTCTATATAATACTTTAGCCCATGTTTGATAGGCTAAAAGGAGTCTTGCTATCTATTCTTACGGCCTGGCCCCATTTCTTCAAATAATTTATCTTCATTTCCAATAGGGAAAATCTTTCCACTGTCGTAGAGGTCTTTTCTTAGTTTCCTGGGAAGATCTTTTCTCTTCTACTGTTTCTAAAAGTTGGAGGTCTTTGGACCTCAGTGCTCTTGTATCTCTACTCTTTCTCAAGTTGATTGCACGTTTTCATTAATGATTCTGTTTATACAGACTACTCCTCATCTTTTATTTGTAGCCTTTAAATCTACTCATACAATGAAATTTCAAGCACTTCTTATGTGTATGATTGTTAACATAATAAGGTTAGTGAGTGCATACAAAAAATTTCCCATCAAACTAAAATAAATAGATAAATGATTTTGAGGACTATAAAAAATAAAGTAAGGGGAAGAGAGTGCCAGGATGAGAGGAGCATTGCAATTTCTGATAGGATTAGTTTTGAAAGTCTCACTGAGAAGATAACTTTTGAACAAAGATATTTAAAAAAACCTCGCTAGTGATTATCTGGAAGAGTATAAGGAGAAATGATTTTATGTGATATGTTATTCTCAAAAATTTTTTTCAGTTAAGAGTGGTTGGACCTGAACATTGACTCAGACTGGGAACTGAATAAAGATTATGGCATTTCATGGGCATCCACCTTCAGCCACCTATTCCTCTATTGTTGCTTTATGCGAGTTGAGTAAATAAGCAGCATCTCTTTGCCTTGAATTTTTGCTTCTAACAGAGGCCATGCACTATTCACTACCTCAAAAACTACCCGCTGTGCCAAACCCCTGGGTATTCCTCTGAATATACCACTCATTACTGTAATTGTGGATTTCTAGTTTCTTGCAGTTCTTCTGGTTTCTGGCAGTTAAATACTGCCCTTTTTGCCAGTTCTGCTACACTCTCCATTTGTTATCCTAGCTATTCAGGAAAGAGCCATTATTGAATTTCTTAGTGAAGAGGCACCCCTTTTACTGTTACATTTCTGATGGATTTGGTAAATGATATGTTCTTCTCTTGGACATCATATTCCACATAATTCTGGATCCTATGATTTTATTTGAAATATGTTTTTTTCCCAACATTCCTACATACTTAACCTCTTTGTTCCTTCCTCTTCTCTTCCACAGAAGCATGGTATTTTCTATTTTTAGAGTTATTATTGTTTTTCCCTCGCATATATATGTATGCCAATTCTATAGAAAGTCTGTCCAATTCTTAGAGACCGCTAAAGACTAAACACAGTATAAACCCCATGTCTGAAATGTCTTGATGTCTCTAAGTTTGAATTTTGCTTATCTATTTTGACATTCCAGTCTTCTTATCAAGTACATTCAGTCAACTTCTTTATTCTTGCATACATATGCCACTTGATTATTATGGCTTTTCAGATTTATAATCTTCTTCCTTACCACAGTTGGTAAGTCATATTCTGGATTACTTACCCAGACAGAATTTTATTCTAATTATTGATCTGATGGTGAGAAGAAGAGATATTCTTATGGCCCCAATTTGGTTATCTGGCTTCATCTAACACTCAAAGAAGCTTGTTAATATAATTTAACTATGTTCTGAGGAAACATAAGTAACAAGTTGGATGAGCATATAGTCAATTTCTGATGAAATGTCTCTGACTTAAGAAGGCAATTATTCTGTGAAGAAATAAGTATTTTTCAGGTTTAATATACCAACTCTCTAGAGTAATTCATTGGGTATAACTTTCTTGTCAAGGAGTTATAGCTGCAAATATTTGATCAAGTACACCTTCCATGAGAGCTTATTACCCTCATCTTAGTTCATTGTATCACTAATTTTAATTTTACTTGTTTCTGTAGTTTTTATTATAGGATTGCTTAAATTATGTTTTGATTGTTTAATCACATATTTTGTTTCTAAAAATTTTCTCAATATAGAAACAAATTGAGGTAGTAGATAAATGAAATAGAACCATTGAACAAATGGCACAGAATGGAGTGATAGTGTAGCGGGTAGGGCCTTGTTTGTGGCCAACCGGGATTCGATCCCTGGCATCCCATAAAGTCCTCCATGCACTACTAGGAGTAATTCCTGAGTGCAGAGTCAGAAGTAACTCCTGAGCACCACCAGATGTGGCTCACCTCCAAAAAATTGGCAGATATTTTATAATGAAAGGCATAACTCAACCATAAAGTCACAATCAGATTACATTTGCTATTGTTGGCAATTTAAATTTGGGGTTTAATACAATGATAAAAAGTAGAGTATACAGTGAAAGAAATATAAGGAGCTAGAAGATGCTATAGATTTCGGTTGATTTTTATAAATATAGTTCCCCCCCAAAAACTTAGGGCATGCTTAGTTGTCCTTGTAATGATTCACACATAAAAGAAAACCTTGATAAAATACAAAATAATGAGAAATAATTAGTTATGAGCATATCTTTCAAAGTACAGCAAGGCATAATTTAGCAGATAATGAACCTTATCTCATCACAGATCACTCAAAATTTTTTCCCCCCTTTGCAGAATTTTGCTTAGTATACTAGTCACTTGGACTGAAGCCGATAGCACAGTGGGTAGGGTGTTTGCCTTGCACAAAGTTGACCTGGGTTCGATTCCTCCATCCCTCTCAGAGAGCCCTGCAAGCTACTAAGAGTATCCTGCCCATACGTCAGAGCCTGGCCAGTTCCCATGTGCATATTCCATGTGCCAAAAACAGTAACAAGTCTCACTATGGAGACGTTACTGGTACTCACTCGAGCAAATCGATGAACAACGGGATGACAGTGCTACCGTGCTACTAGTCACTTGACATTTATTGTAGATTTGAATCATCAAGGAGATTTTCTATGAAGGGGCACAACATTTTAATTTTAATTTCACATGTGGAGAAATGGTGGTATTGACAGTAGCACATTTAAAGCTAACTTAAATCTGAAGTGGAATTCTAATATATTGCTTCTGAATATTAGGCATAGTATTTCCACACATTAGAGAAAAACTCTAGTCATGGCCTAGAAAAGCTGGAAGTCATCTAAAAAAGGGTCAATTGGAGAAAACAGGTTCAGGGAGACTAAGACTTGAATAGATATTTATTGCACATTTGATGGGTAATTTGATGTATTTTGTGATCCTCTCATACTACCTCTGTTTTATATTACTCTATAAAATCTATATAGGTAAAATTTTTCGAATGCTACCTATATTTTTTGAAATACTAGCAACTGAGAACACTGGGATGTAGCATTGGTCTGAACCACAAATTCCCAGAAGTAGTTGGAATCAACACAAACTCAGTAACATAAACTTCATATGAAATTTACTAATGTGACCCCTAGACGGCCACCCAAGTTTACACAAACCCAGATCCTTATATGCAGCCTTCACAGTGTGCCATGCAGTTGAAGAAGTAGAGAATCATACATAAATCAATGAGTGAAGACAAAAGTCCAGGTAGATTCCTGGTGTTCAAACCTTCTAGATGAAAATGTCAATTTTTTGTGGTATCAATTGATCTGCTCAGATATTCTCTTCCTTCCTTCCTTCCTTCCTTCCTTCCTTCCTTCCTTCCTTCCTTCCTTCCTTCCTCCATTTGATTTTTTTTAAATTAAAGCACTGTGATTTACAAAGTTATTCATAGTTGAGTTTTCATTATACAATATTACAGCACCAAGCCCACTGAATCCAGTGTCAACCTCCCTTCATCAGTGTTGCCAGGTTCCCTCACATATTCTCAACCCCTCCAGCCTGCCCTCTTGACAGACACCTTTCTAAGTTCAGCTGTTAAAGTTTGGATCTCTAGATTTTAGTGTTGTCAACTCTCTGGTTTGGATATTTGGTCCTGTCATTTCTTAACACTCTGCCTTTGTACCTTAATCCTCTGGCATGCCCCCTGTCGGCATGCCCCCTGATTCTCTTCTGTCTCTTCTCCCTCTCCTCTCCACTCTTACTTTTTTTTTCCTCCTGAACTATGGGGCCAGGTTGATCTTGGCATCCTCCCCTCAAAACATTACATTTTATCAGCTAGTTATTCTAAACGCCACATATAAGTGATATCATCCTGTGCTTATTATTATTCTTCTGACTTACTGCATTTAACAGTATGTTTTCCAGTTTATCCATGTTGCTGAAAGTTACATGATTTCATCATTCCTAATAGCTGTGTAGTATTATATTATGTATATACATTACATCCTCACAATCCACTTATCTGTCATTGGACATCTAGGTTAGTTTGAAATTTTAGTTATTGTATTGAATGCTGCAATAAATATTGGTGTGCAGATGTCCTTTTGAATGAATGCTTTTCTGTCCTGGGTATAGATACCCAAAAGTGGAATTGATTTGTCATATAGGAACTCAATTTTGAGTTTACTGAGTGCCCTCCATACTGCTTTCCATAAGGATTTGACCAGAGAGTATTCCTATCAGCAGTGGAGGAGGGTTTTTTAAAAATTTTTTTTTTAAAATTGAATCACAGTGAAGTACACAGTTACAAAGTTGTTCATCATTGGGTTTCAGTCATATAATGTTCGAACACCTGTCCCTTCACCATGTACATTTCCCACCACCAGTGTCCCCCTGCTCCACCTTCCTCCCCCATGCCTGGCACTTCTCTTTCTCTCTCTCTCTCTCTCTCTCTATATATATATATATATGTATATATATATACACACACACATATATATTTCTCTCTTTTCTTTTGGGCCTTATGGTTTGCAATATATAGAGAAAGGCTTTCAGGTATATCTCTTTTTCTCCTTTCAACACTCAGTTCCTGTCCAATATGATCATTTTCAACTGTTGTTGTCATAGTGGGCCCTTCTCTATCCTAACTGCCCCCCTCCACTCCAACATTCTTGTAACAAGCTTCCAACCATTGATCAATCCTCCTGGTCCCTATAAGAGACTACTATCTGAAGATTCCTTTTTGATATGTAACATTCACACTGGTCTAAGATATCTCATTGCTGTCTTGATTTAGATTTCCTGTGATGATGAGCATTTTTTCATGTGCCTGCTGGTCATCTGTTGGTCTTCCTCACAGGTGTCTATTCCTTTTCCTCCCCATTTTTTGATGGGGTTTTTAGATATTTTGTTGATATTTATGAATATCAACTGGATATTCATAATGGGCTGGAGCCCATTATGGGCTGGAGCGATAGCACAGCGGTAAGGTGTTTGCCTTGCACGCAGCCAACATGGTCGACCCGAGTTCGATTCCTCCGCCCCTCTCGGAGAGCCCGGCAAGCTACCGAGAGTATCTCGCCCGCACGGCAGGGCCTGGCAAGCTGCCCGTGATGTATTCAATATGCCAGACACAGTAACAACAAAGTTTCCAATGGAGACGTTACTGGGCCCGCTCGAGCAAATTGATGATCAACGGGAGGGCCTTACTTATGAATAATTTTTGTTTATTATTGGATATCAACCAATTGGATATTATATAAGGTAAAGGCCCTCCCGTTGATCGTCGATTTGCTCGAGTGGGCCCAGTAACGTCTCCATTGGAGACTTTGTTGTTACTGTGTCTGGCATATGGAATACTCTCGGTAGCTTGCCGGGCTCTCCGAGAGGGGTGGAGGAATCGAACTCGGGTCGGCCATGTTGGCCGCTTGTAAGGCGAACGCCCTACCCGCTGTGCTATCTGGATATCAACCCTTTATCTGACATGTTGAGTGCAGATGGTTTCTCCCACCAGTTGTTTAGCTTTAGTCCCTGTTTCTTTTGCTATACGGAAACTTTTTAGTTTCATGTGGTCCAGTTTGTTTAGTTATGATTCTGTAGTTTTTGCCAGTGGCATCATATTGTTGAAAACTACTTTGAAGTCTAGGGCTTAGGTCATTCTGCCTATATTTTCCTCAATGTACTTTATAGATTCAGGTATTATCTCAAGGTCTTTGATCTACTTTGAATTGACTTTTGTTTAATATGTGAAATATGAATCCAGCTTTAATTTCTTGCACGTGGTTGTCCATTTCTCCTGACACCATTTGTTGAAAAGGCTATCTTTATTCCACTTAATGCTCTCAGCTTTGTCAAAAATTAGCTTACTATATATGGGAATTCATCTTTGGGATATTCTATTCTGACCCGTTGATCAGAGAGTCTTTCCTTATTTCAATACCACATTCTTCTGATTACTATGGCTTTATAGTATAGATTTAAGTTAGGTAGTTTTTTGTTTTTCAGTATGGTTTTGGCTATGAGGGATCTTTTATGATTCCACACTACCTTCATAATTGGCTGTTATAAGTCCTTGAAGAATGTTTTCTGAATTTGGATAGGGATTGCATTGAGTTTGTGTACTCATTTAGATTAGATGGTCATTTTGACAATATTGATTCTTTCAATTCATGAGCATGGAATGTTTTCCCAGGTCCTATGATTTCCAGTTTCTTTCCTGAGTGTTTTGAAGTTTTTGTGATATAGGTCTTTCACCTCTTTTGTTAAGTTTGTTCCTAGGTTCTTGACGTTTTTGAACACAGTTTAAATGGGATAGACACATTGATCCATTTCTCCTCTGATTCATCGTTTGTGTTAGGAATGCAAGTGATTTTTGTGTGTTCACTTTGTAGCCAGCCATTTTTGCTGTATTGGCTTACTGTTTATAGGGCTTTTGTGTAGACTCTTTAGAGTCTTCAATGTACATTATCATGTCATCTGAAAATAGAGGTAATTTGGCTTCCTCTTCTCTAATTTGTATACCGTTTATTTCCTTTTCTTGCCTGATTGCTGTTACTGAAATTTCTAATACAATGTTGAATAAGAGTAGGGACAGTAGACATCCTTATCTTGTGCCTGATCTCAGAGGGAAAGATTTTATTTTTTCACTCTAAGAATAATATTGGCTGTAACTTTCATGACTTCATCTTTTTAACAGCGGCATAGTATTCCACCGTGTATATGTACCAAAGTTTCTTTAACCAGTCATCTGTTCTCGGGCAATCAGTTTTTTTCCCAAATTTTGGCTATTGTGAACAGTGTAGCAATGAACATAGATGTGCAGATGTCATTTTGACTGTTCTTTTTTGACTCTCCGGAATATATTCCCAGGCGTGGTATTGCTGGGTCAAATGGGAGCTCTGTTTCTAATTTTTGGACAATCGTCCATACGGTTTTCCAAAAGGGCTGAACCAGTTGACATTCCCATCAGCAGTGAAGAAGGGTCCCTTTCTCTCCACATCTGTAACAACACTGGTTGCTTTTTTTCTTTTGGATGTGGGCCAGTCTCTGTGGTGTGAGATGATATCTCATTAAAAAAAAAGAATAATATTGGTTATGTGCTTTTTATAGATAATTGTTACTAACTTGGGTAATGTTTCTTCCACTCTATTTTATTGAGGGTTTTTATTATGAATGCCTGTTGGATCTTGTTGAAAGCTTTCTTTTTTTAAAAAAAATTAATCATTGTTATTTATTTACCACATTAATAAATGTGAGTAGATAAAGGAAAACATAATAATTTCTATATTTATGGTAAAATGTGAGAAGAAACATGTTTATGATTATAAAGAGATACAAGAATCAAAGGGAACAATTTTAGTTCTGTAAGGTACATATGTGTGACTCTTTGAGATGACATAGTAAAAATGTATTAATTATGAATCTATACATAGGTATTCTACATTTTTGTAAGAGAATGAGGATGCAGATATGTCAATTTACTGGTTTTAGTCATTTCCCAACAGAATGCCCACCAGGATCATTCTACAGTAATATTCTCAGTAAAAAGTCCCATTCACATGTTGAGGTTTCCCAAGTAAATTTTTACTTTCCCACTGTGCGACCCCCTTCCCCCCAAGTATTCGTTGTTAAAAGTTTTCTATGTATCAGTTGATATGATCATATGATTTTTATCTTTTCTTTTATGATGTGGTGTATTATGTTAATTCACTTGTGTATATTAAACCACCCCTGCATCCTTAGGGTCACTGTGTCACTGTATCACCGTCATCCCATTGTTTATCGATTTGCTCAAGAGAGCACCAGTAACGTCTCCATTCGTCCTAGCCCTGAGATTTTAGCAGCCTCTCCTTACTGGTCCTTCCCAATGGTGCTGCATTGGAGGCTCTTTTAGGGTCAGGGAAATGAGACCCATCATTGTTACTGTTTTTGGCATATAGAATATGGCACAGGGATCTTGCCAGGCTCTGCCGTGTGGGCAGGATACTCTTGGGAGCTTGTCGGGTTCTGCCAGAGGGAGAACTATACTATAAGAGGTCTTCCAGGAGCTCTGTTTTATTTTATATTTTTACTTTATTTTATTTTATTTACTGTTACTGTGTTTGGCATATACGAATACTCTCGGTAGCTTGCCGGGCTCTCCGAGAGGGGCGGAGGAATCGAACTTGGGTCGGCCATGTTGGCCGCTTGTAAGGCGAACGCCCTACCGCGTTTTTTTAATTTATTTTATTTATTTGCTTTTTGGGTCACACCTGGCAATGTCAGGGGTTATTCCTGGCTCTGCATTCAGGAATTACTCCTAGCGGTGCTCGGGGGACCATATGGGATGCTGGGAATTGAACCCAAGTCAGCTGTGTGCAAGGCAAATGCCCTACCCACTGTGCTATCGCTCCAGCCCCGGGAGCTTGGTTTTATAGTCTCTGGATCTTCGCCATTGATGGGATTACATGGCGCTAGGGGCAGTTTGTTACTGGAAAATGGGGGATCTGGGTGAAGGAGGCCCAGTCCCTATCTGAGCAGGCTTGGAGATCTCAGCCCCGGGTTCTGCACACCTGGGTTCCTCTGCGGCTTCATCCTTAGGATGAGTCTCACTTAATTGTGATGTGTGATTTCTTTGATATTTTATTGGATTCTAATTGCTAAGATTTTGTTGAGGATTTTTTTTATGTTGAAGATTTTTGCATCAATGTTCATCAAGGAAATTGGTCTGAAATTTTCTCTTTTTCTTGTACTATCTCTATCAGCTTTGGGTATCAGTGTAATGTTAACTTCAAAGAAGGTATTAGGAAGGATTCCTTTTATTCCCCAATATTTTGGAAAAGCTTAAGTATCAATGCAGCGACTCTTCTCTGAAGGTTTGACAAAACTCACCTATAAACCCATTTGGCCCAAGACTTTTATTCATGGTGAGATTCTTAATTACTATTTTAATATTCTTGCTTGTAATGTTCTTGGCCTGTTCAGACTTTATACTTCTTCCTTATTCAGTTCTAGAAGATTACATGTTTCCAAGAATCTGTCCATTTCTACTAAAGTCTCATATTTAACAGAGTAGAGTTGATCATAGTAAGTTCTCAGGGTGTCTTGGGTTTCTGGGGCTTTTGTTTTAATTTCTCAGACCCTTTTGTTTCTGATTTGATTTATATTAACATTTTTTCTTTTTTTCCCTCTTGAGGCTAGCCAAAGGGTTGTCTCCTAGTTTCATTGATTCTTTGTATTGCTTTCTTGGTTTCTGAATTGTTAATTTATGCTCTGGTTTTTTATTATTTCTTTTCTTCTATTAGTCTTTGGATTCATTTGTTGTTGGTTCTCCAGACATTTAAGGCATGTATTTAGGTTGTTGATTTTATCTTTTCCTTCTTTCCTTATCTAGTACTGTATTGTTGAATTTTCGACTAAATTTTGATTTTGCTCTCTGCCATAGATTTTGGTTTCATCATTATCATTAGTCTCAAAAAATCTTTTATTTCTTTTCTTAATTTCCTCTTTGATTCAGATGTTATTAGCAGCATGTTGTTCAGACTCCAGGTGTTACAGTTTCTCCCCATTTTTTATAGTTAATTTCTATCACTGTGGCATTGTGATCTGATAGGATACTTGGTATGATTCTTATGTTTGTGAATTTACGTAAGTGAGACTTTTGTCCTAAAATGTGAACTTTCCTGGAGAACGCTCCATGTACACTAGAGAAGAATGTGCATTTGGCTTTTTGAGGATGAAATGACTTGTATAAATCAATTAGTCCTAGGTCTTCCAGTTCTTCATTTAGGACTTTACTGATATTCTGTCAGGGATTTATCCAGTGGTGACAGTTTATGCTTACATCTTCCACTACTATTATTTCCTTTCTTCTACATATACACCATGTGTTTCTCTAGGTTTGTGAACAAAAGTCTTACAAATTTTGCTGACACAACATTTCATGTGTATATGTTGATTAGAGTTAGTATTTATTGATCTATTTTCCCTTTATTAATAAGTAGTATCCATCCCTATCTCTAATTACTATCTTTAAATTGAATACAATTTGCTCTGAGATAATTATATCTGTCCCATCTTTTCCCCCTATAGGCTTATATTATTGTTTTCCATCCATTTACTGAGCCTGTGTCTATCCTGTAATTTTAGACGTGTTTCCTGTAAGCAGCAAATGGATGGGTTTTGTTTCCTGATTCAATTTGCTACTTTGTGCCTTTTGATAGGAGAGTTTAATGCATTGACATTCAGGGATATTATTGATGTAAATGGCTTTGTTGCAATTTTACTGTGTAGGGTTGTGACTTCTACAGTTGGTTATTTGGTTTATGTAAGTGGCCTTTCAGTAGTTCATTCAGGGTCAATTTAATGATCACAAATGTTTTTGGCTCTTGTTAGTCTTAGAATACTCTTATTCTCCTCTCACATCTAAATGAGAGCTTTGTTGGGTAATAGACTCTAGGTTGAAAGTTTTTTTATTTAGTAATTTGAAATGTCATTCCACTCTTTCCTGCCTGCGCCATGTCATATGGGATATATATTGTGATCCTTATGTAATTCCCCTTATGTTTAAGGTTTTTTTTTTCTTTTGCTGCTTTAAGAAGTTCATTTCTCTCCTTGGTGTTTGCCATTTTGATTACTATATGTCTTTGTGTTTTTCTGCTTGGGTCTATTTTGCTTGGTACTCTTGGTGTTTTGAATCTGCATAGCTGCCTCCCTGCAGAGAGTGGGGTAGTTCTTAGTTTAATCTCTCCCACCATTCTATTTTCTCCTTTCTCTTTTTCTTCATCATCAGGTATTCCTATAATTCAGAGATTATTCTTCCTGTATTTATTCACTAAGTACCTAACATTTCCCTCTATGCATTTGTTTCTTTTTTCTTTTTCAACTTCCTTATCAATATTGGCAAGTATTTTGTCTTCAAGTTAATCTAAAGGGCTCTCCCCCTGTGAGATTCTGTTACTTTGGCTTACTAGTGTGTTTTTTAGATGCTTCATTTTAATTTATATAGTATCTCTCATCTGAAAATGTTCTTTGAGTTGGTTGAATTTCTCATTATTGATTGCTTAATTTTGCTGACATGTGCTTTTAATTTCTGCATTAAGTGAAATTTTTTTTTTGCTGCCAAGTGCTTGCTTATTTTCTGTATTAAGTGAATGTTGGTTTTAGATCCTCATTGACCAGGCTTAAGCTTTTTATGGACTTAGGAACTTTTTGAGTATTTATCCCTATCTGAAACTGCAGCTAAGTTCCTTACTTTTCTCATTTTTTTCCTTTGAGTTTTATGGGTATTAATGGTGGAGGTTTAGATTCCCAATTACTTGAGAATAGATCCTTTAGGTTGTTAATATCAGGGGATTACAATACAAGTTCTGTGTTCAGGTTATTTTCCTTATTGTGTGATGTTGTTTGAGTATACTCTCTTTTCCCCTAAACAATTGTCAGCTAGTTACTTGGTTGAATCAACTGACATTCAAGTCAGTGAAATAGAAATGCCACTCCCCACCTGACCCCAACATAAGATACATGTGACGTAATTTCTTTGAGAACTGTTCCCATTGCCTGGCATGGAAGGGGTGGGGGTCCAATGGTGCAGGGATGCAGGATAGGTGCTCTGGATTTTCTCTGAGTAGCTACCTTGGCTTTCAGGCTGGGAGGGTACAGGTCTAGGTCCTCAGTGCATGCACGTGATCAAATGTGGACCAGTTAGAATGACACAAAATCAACACATAGATAGTATTTAGTCATTAATTGGATTAAAAATTTGTGGTGTCTATCCTCAGAGAGTATTCAATATGCCAGACACAGTAACAACAAAGTCTCCAATGGAGACGTTACCGGGCCCGCTCGAGCAAATCGATGATCAACGGGAGGGCCTTTACTTTACTATCCTCAGAGGAATATTTTCTGCTATTAAAAAAAGATAAATGCTTGCTTTTTTGCATGGATAGAATTTCAAGTGATTATGCTCTATGAAATAAATCAGACAGTGAAACACAATTACCATATTTTCACCCATAAATAAAATATAAATAAGACAAACTGGGAAATCGAACAAAATAATTTAGACTCTGTGAAAGATATTGTGGTTATCAGATGATTAGGGGAAGAGGATGAAAGCAATGAGTGGAGATATTAACACATTTTGATAAAATGGAATAACATGCAGCTTTAAGAAAAGATTAAATCTTTTCTTAGGTGACCGAAACAAACTTGAATGGTGTCATGTTTAGTGAAATAAGTCAGAGGGAGGAAAAATACTGAAAAATCTCACTTAGCTATGGTATATAATGAAAAAAAAGCAAGGTAGTATTGCGTGATAACAGTCTTGTCCTTGGATTACAAAACTCTTAATTCCAATCAAGGACGGAGGGGTTGAAAAGGTGGATTAGAAGTGGCACAAGGGCAGTGGAGGAGGATCTTAGGAACTTTGGTGGTGATGAGGTGTGATAATGTACACTTTAGAACCATAAACTCCTCACTGTGTTTGGGGTTTGCTCCTGGTAGTATTTGCGGGATTCTTTGGTACCAGAGATCAAACGTGGACCAGTATGCAAAGCTTGCATTTCAGTTGGTAGAGCTCTCTCTTTGACCCTTAAAGGCATAGTTTATAGAGAAATTTAAGGTGAATCCAGTTAAAAGAGCTTACAAAGAAAATGAAAAAGACTTCTTGGTAGGAGGAGAACAAACAGAAGAGGGGGGTGGAAATTATAAGAATGGAAGTGATTAGAAATATAAAATGATAAAATTATTAATAAAATTAAAAAATATTTACTTAACTTTTTCTTAAAATTAAATCGATTGGTGTCATTATCAGGGAAGTTTATGAAGAGCCAAACTCACTATTCAGTTTCTTGCAACTGCCAAATTCTCCATGGTGTTCATTCTTACCTCCTTCAAGCAGATATAATTTTCCTATTATTTTTATTGACCTCATTGTTATCATTATATTCTGTATTTCTTTCTGGCTGCTAATATAGTAAACATTATATCATTATATTTGTGATTTATTTTCATTATGGTGCTCTAGACTATTAATTTTTAAATTTTTTTTTTGCTTTTTGGGTCACACCCAGCGATACACAGGGGTTATTCCTGGCTCTGCACTCAGGAATTATCCCTGGTGGTGCTCAGGGGACCATACGGGATGCTGGTAATCGAACCCAGGTCGGCCACGTGCAAGGCAAACACACTACCTGCTGTACTATTGCTCCAGTCCACAATTTGGATTTTAAATTATTTCTTATCCCGCTGATTTTCCCTACTTTCTTAAAGGGTTGACCTTCTTAAAGGGTTAATGTCTTAGGGATAGTGCACCTGTCTTAAAATGTGATAAAATTAATTGCAAAGTTGAAAGCACCATTATTTGTTCTTAGGATGTGAAATTTTCCCCAAGACCAAAATGGGGAGGATCTAACACCAGAACCAAAATTCCTGAATAATGGACATGTCAGGGTGGTACTGTGCCATTGGAGTCTACTGAAGACATTTAGTTTTGAATTTAAATATGTGTTTAATAAAGTACTTATGACTCAACTTTAATTGGCTTCCCTCTTGAGTTTTTGGGCCACACCCAGTGGTGCTCAGAGCTTGCTCCTGGTTCTGCTCAGGGATCACTCTTGGTGGATCCAGAGGTACAGGGATTCAGATGTATATTTTTAATTCCCGCTTATACATAGTCCAAGTTAATTTTCTAGCATACTGTTAGACAAGATGGAAATATAATTGTGTTTATTTTATTTCACTCTTAAAAATAGAAAATCATTATCATAATAACATTGTTCTAATTTAGGGGCTCATGTTTTTAGAACTCAATTTTCACAAACAGCCTACATTCAGAAATTGAACATAGACATGCTCTGGACTAATACAATATATTTTGCTGTAAAACTGCACCCAAGTTTTTATGTAGCAAATTAAGAAGCTGTACAAACCCAGATTCTTGGAAAATGACAGATTTTCCGGAATACATTCCCGACGCATGGGGAAAATGAGAGAAATGTCTGTCTTACACCATATAAAATAATTGGTGATTAGGAAAGGAAGTGAACTAACTTTTATCTCATGTTTGATATGTGCTAATCTTCTTAACTTTGTAATCTACTTTAATCCTTGTAGTATTAAAAAGTTTTATTATTTTTATACAGAAGAGCAAATATCTTTGGAAACACATTTTGTTCTAGGACCCAAAGCAAATTAATAGAAGAGAGATACTTTTAAAATAATCGTGTCTAAAAAAAATTAAAAAATAAAAATTATTGTGTTTAAATTATTTTTGGCAGGAATTTTCTAAATCCATTATATATATATCAATAATTCTCATAAGGGTTTAAAACTTTTGTTAGGAAATAGAATATTCAGTTGCTATATTTGCATAAAATCTTGTATATTATGTGTTAATGGAATCTTTATTTCTAAGAAAACTGCTATCAGTATAGCTGATTCTTTGGTAAGTGAATAGTTAAACATTCTGTTGCGTATCCATAATAGTTAGCTGTGGAAATATACAAATTTTTGACTTATATACTAACTTGACCAATATCCACAGGGAATTTATGCTGAGTGGAGAACATTAATATAATAAGATTAAAAATGTCTTGTTCCATTTACAGACATTTTTGAAATGCCAGACTTTTCAAAATGGAGGCCATATTAAAGGTGCTAGATTAAAAATGGGGAAGGGGCCTGGGTGAATTTAGTGTGATTATAAAAGAGAAGCAAGAGAGATCTTCATGGTAATTAAACTTCTGTATTTCAACTCTGGTAGATATAGAAACCAATATAGTAACCAAATTGTATACAACTAAATAGGAACATATGCCTATGCATGTATACACAGATGACTATAAGAAAAACAGGGAAATCTCAAAAGTCAGTGGGTGCTATCAATGTTAATGTCTGCATGACATTTTACTGAAGTGATATTGTACTATAGTTTTATTACTACCATTGGGGAAATGGATGTAGTACAACTTATAACCATTATAATTTATATTATGTCTTAAAAAAGCACATGAATCCATTATTATTTCAGTTAAAATTTCGGAAAAAAATGGTAAGGAAATGGATAATTTTATAGAATATAAAGACAAGAAGCATTACAGCAATAGAATGAAAATATATTACAGAAAAATATTAGCTTTTCATATATTTATACATACACAGGTGAGTAGATATATCCAAAATAGTAGTTTTATAGAAAAATGAATTGGTTTTGCTTCTCTTTTGTTTTTCTAAGGTTACATCTATTGTAAAAAAACATTAAAATTATATTGTGGTGGTTGTTAAAAATCAAGTTATTTTACTATAAAATATGCGTTTTTAAGCTTTATTAGAAAAAATAAATAGCTGAATAATTGATTAGCATTTGTAATATATATGTCACTTTAACATTTTTTTTGATTTTTGACTGTACCTAGTGGTGCTCAGGGTTTACTCCTGGCTCTTTGCTCTGGACACCCCTGCCAGTGTTTGGGGGCATAGAACCCACCCCAGTACCTTATCTGCCTTATCATCTCTGCCATTCTAGGATGGATTTGTTATTATTTTTATTATTGTTATTTGCTACACCCAGGTATGTTCAGGACTTAGTCCTGGTTCTGTGCTCCTGACAGTCTTGGAAACCATATGGGATGCTGGGATCAAACCAATGTCATATGCAAGGCAAGCACCCTACCTGCTGTGCTGTTGCTCCCACCCTCCTCCTAGGGCTGCTTTTGGGTTTTGTTTGCTTTCAGTAAAGACAGGGACATTGTTTTGTTTATTTCTAATCCTTAGTTCTTAGGAACTTTATTGGATGTACATGCTTACTGAATAATTGGTTTTACAGATTGATCCACATCAATTCAAATAAATTGTCTCCATGTCAATTGGTCTTATTGTGAGTTTCAGGAGTCTAAGACTAAAGTTTCTACATTTTCAAAATTCACTACAATGCATCTTATGATAATTTGTTCAACACACAGTAAGCAGAACCATTGATAAATAGTTGAGTATGCATAGTCACATCACATTTAAAATTTATATATGCATTATAGTTCTCAGAATATAATAGAAAAGTGCCAATCAAAAGACACTGATTTTATTATGACAATTTTCAAAAAACAAAACTAAAATAATTTTGAGGAAAGGCTCATTTGTATTTAATATATATTTATTAGTACTCTATTTCTTGAGAACTTTACCTGGGTTACTTTAATAATAGCAATGATTTTTCTCTTAAAAAGATGAAATAAGTAGTGAATCTTTATTATAAAAATTAAAATTTTATGGTGTAATCATATGGTTTATAATAAAAGAAATATTATTTCCATAATGGGAGAAAAATGCCTCAGTCCTCTGATTTACTTTCAATGAGTTTTTCATGTCTTATTCCTGTCAAAAGTCAGTAAATGTATCAGTTAGTAATATATTTGATAATACTTATCAGTGATGTTAAGAATAACTGCTTACACCACATTATTCCATACATGTACCCAAACCCTTATCCTTTCATGTAAGTATTCTAATTTAGGATCAAATTTTTAGTCTAAGATGGACTCCTGTAATATTTCATCATTTGATATTTTCAATTTAATATGGATTTAACTGCATATACATCCATTAATAACAATAAGTTTCATTTAATAATTCCTTTCTATGTATTAGACATGAATATTAAAGTTTTTGGATACTTCTATTGCTTCAATTTTGTAAATGAGAAAATTTTTGAAATTTTTTAAAAATTAATTTGCTGGAGGTCAGGTAGCTACGACAAAGCCATAGTTCTAACATTTAGGTTACTACCTATATTTCCCCCCCAAAATATATATATGCTTCCTTACTGGTATTATTTCTTTCTCCTTTTTTTTTTTTTTAGGCACCATGATTTACAATACTGCTTATTACAGATAACCTTAATTCAATTGTGGAGAGCATTTTAAAGATTTTTTAACATATAAAGGAAACTACTTATGCTACAGTTGTTAAACCCCTTCTCCCAATATCAATATAATTCCCTCTAATTAGCAGTTCTTTTCTTATTTATTGACTTTTCTTTTTTCAATGTAACGCTTGGGCTGATAATAATAACACACATTTATATGATAGTTACTTCTAACCAGACTTTTCTGATAATGATGATTTAAGTTCCGATTATTATCCCAGTATAGATGTTTTGTAGCCTTGCCTTTGGGGATCAGAATCTGTTAAGTCAAACAGCTAAAGAGTCCCTGAATCTAAGTAAAGTGTATGTAGATTACCTGTGCTTAAACTTTACGTGTGAATCACATTCTATTTAAACGAAGATGGTGAAACTTAGACATTTTCTAGGAGAACCCTTTAAATTATGACTTAACCAACCTGGCATTCCATTTCTCTATTCCTTGGATGTGATATTTCTGTGTTTTAGTAAATTTCACAGCATTTCTCTGTTTAATTATGTTGCAATTGTCTACCCTAGGTTATTTGATAAATACTTTATATAATCTGCTTTCCTTGCTTCTGTAAGTCCACTAACTCTTCTGATGTTGTCTTGCATTTCCATAATAAACAAATGGTGCCCCAGTTCTTATTGCTTAATGTTTCTTGAGAAAATGCAGACATGAAAAAATAGTTTCTACTTGACATGGCAATTGTTTAGTAAATCTCTTGTGTATTATTTTACATAAAATGAAATAAACACTTTTGTATGGAATTGTGCCAGAATTTGAATTTTCAAATTTGACTCCATAGCTTAAACTTTCATCTTAATTCTTTAAGAATGTATGGATAGCAATTCTAATATATCCATTTATGTACTCATGTAACTATCCTAACTGTCCCACTTTCAATTTTGCATTTATTACTGTTGAACTTGTAGATTGTTATTTTTATGCTAACTTTTTGGGTGAATTTCATAAGATTTTGGTTTTCATTTCTCTTGCAGTAAAAACATAATTAATACAATGATTGACAAGATCATTCACGATCATTAATTTGGTCTCTTAGCCTCCACTACTTTAGGACATCATGTGCTAGGATTATTTTCCCTCTTTCAATATATTCCAAGGGCTGGAGCGATAGCACAGCGGGTAGGGCGTTCGCCTTACAAGTGGCCAACATGGCCGACCCGAGTTCGATTCCTCCGCCCCTCTCGGAGAGCCCGGCAAGCTACCCAGAGTATTCAATATGCCAAACACAGTAACAACAAAGTCTCAAATGGAGACGTTACTGGGACCGCTCGAGCAAATCGACGATCAACGGGAGGGCCTTTACCTTTACCTTTATATTAATGTCTTGAACTGTCCTGTAAGTTGCTAAGAGTACTCTTGCCTCAGGACTTTGCTCTAGCCTTTACCTTAGCTGTTCTGTGTTCTTTCTTCAATATCTGTATGGCTCATTCCTCATTCTATGGTTGAGTTTATGGTTTTGTTTAAATGTTATCTACTCAGTGAGACTTTCCCTCTCAGTTCTGTTAAAAATTCTGTCTCCCTTTTGCTAATCTTCCATGCTCCTCATTTCCCCTTTCTTACTTAATTTTCCTTCCTAGCACTAGGAATAATCTGCATCTCATTAAAAATATTTACTGATACAAAATATAAGCTCTACAAGAATGTGATTATTTATCTTACTGTGTTTCTGCTTTCCAGAACAGTGTGACCTCAATAGATGCACATTGAACAATGAATGGAAAAAGATTCATTCTGCTTAGTGTTACTGAAAGCACAGCTGTAGAGATCCCCTACCAAGTAGTTTTTCTGTATCTCAGCTTTTTTTGTTTGTTGCTGAAACATTTGCTAGTCATAATGTCTTTGTGAGATAATTGGATTTTCTGTCTTGATGACATGATGACACATCACGGCAGTTGCTTGGACATAGGAGAATTCACTTTGGATAGGTTGTCTAATGCTATTGAATGTGCCTTCAGTATTCTAATTTGTTTTGAGTATTGGTAAATTCTTTGAGAATTTCTTCTACTTCCCTAGAATGCTGACTCTTAGCTCTTTTACGCAGCTTGATTTTCCTTTGTTGGTGATGTTTATCTTAACTTAAATAGACACCTTAGTTTTTTCTGGCAGTTTCCTTCTGCTCTCTCTGTCAGAGAAAATTTATAACATGTCAGTCTGGTTCTTCATACTCTGTCAAGAATATTTGTATAATGACTTTTATGAGTAGGTTTTTCATTCAGAACCTTAGGTTTGACACACTACCTATTTATTTACTATTCCTATTTACTGTCACTGTCACTGTCCTCCCGTTGTTCATCGATTTGCTCGAGCGGGCCCAGTAACGTCTCCATTGGAGACTTTGTTGTTACTGTGTTTAGCATATTGAATACGTCACGGGGAGCTTGCCAGGCTCTGCCGACTCAGGGTAGCAGAGTGGCGCAGCGGAAGTGTGCTGGGCCCAGAGGTTGACGGATTCCTATTTAATTTTATCTATTTTTAAAATTTATTTATTTATTGGCTTTTTGGGGGGGTCACACCGGCAATGTACAGGGGTTATTCCTGGCTTTGTACTCAGGAATTACTCCTGGTGGTACTCAGGGGACCATAAGGGATGCTAGGAATCGAACTCGGGTTGACCGCATGGAAGGCAAATGCCCTACCCACTGTGTTATCGCTCCAGCCCTACAATCCCTATTTAAACGTGTAAATTATATTGAAGATTAAATTGTGTATATAGTTATGCCTGTGACCTATGAACTACAATTTACAATTTGGTGATTAGAGATAACTGTTGAATTAAAAATGCATTAAAATTTATTTCTGTTTTCATGAAAATGAAACACATTTATTTTTTATTTATATATATATTTTTTATTAGTGAAACGCCATGAGGTACATTTGTAGACTAACAAGTTTTTGTGCTTGGGTTTCAGTTATACAATGATCGAGTACCCATCCCTCCACCAGTGCCTATTCTCCACCACCAATGATCCCATCCCACCCATCCCACCCTTCCCACCCTGCCTCTGTGGCAGGGCATTCCGTTTTGTTCTCTCTCTCTTATTGGGTGTTGTGGTTTGCAAAAGAGGCACTGAGTGGCAATCATGTTCGGTCAATAGTCTACTTTCAGCATGCATCTCCCATCTTGGGAGGAACTACCAACACCCTTTACTTGGTGTTCCCTTCTCTGTCTGAGCTGCCCTTTCCCCTGGCATGTGTAGCTGGCCTTCAAGCCATGGAGTGAATCTCTTGGTACTTATCTTGACTATTCTTGGATGTTAGTCTCTTGTTTTGTTACTTTATATTCCTCATATAAATGCATTCTTTCTATGTCTGTCTCTCTCTCTCTGACTCATTTCACTTAGCATGATACTTTCCATGTAGTACCACTTGTATGTAAATTTCATGACTTCGTCTTTTCTAACAGCTGCATAGTACTCCATTGTATAGATGTACTGAGTTTCTTTAGCCAGTCATCTGTTCTTGGACACTCGGTTTTTTTTTTCCATATTTTAGCTATTGTGAACAGTGCAGCAATGAACATAGAAATGCAGATGTCATTTCTGATATACTTTTTTGCCTCTCCAGAATATATTCCCAGGAGTGATATTGCTGGATCAAACCAGAGCTTTGGACAAGATACAGCACCTGTTTATGATGAAAACCCTTGTCTAAATGGGTTTTGAAGGAACTTTCCTCAAGATAGTCAAAACCATCTATGAAAAACCCATAGCAAGCATTATCCTCAATGGGAAAAAAACTAAGTGCCTTTCCTCTAAGATCAGGGACAAGACAAGGATGCCCATGATCACCACTTTTGTACAATATAGTACTGGAAGTACTTGCAATAGCGATTAGGCAAGAAAAAGACATTAAAGGCATCCAGATAGGAAAGGAATTAATCAAGCTCTCACTGTTTGCAGATGATATGATACTATATCTCAAGAACCCTAAATCCTCTAAAAAGAAACTCCTAGAAGCGATAGACTTGTACAGTGAAGTTGCAGGCTATAAAATTAATGCCCCCAAATCCATGGCCTTCATATACACAAATAATGAAACAGAAGAAAGTGACAGGAAAAAACAATCCCGTTCACATTCATGCCACAGAAAATCAAATAGCTCAGAATCAGCCTAACTAAAGACATAAAGGACCTCTACAATGAAAACTACAAAATGCTACTCCATGAAACAAAAGAGGACTCGAGGAAATGGAAACATATCCCCTGCTCATGGATAGGCAGAATTAACGTTGTCAAAATGGCAATACTCCCCAGAGCATTATACATATTCAATGCGATCCCTATAAGGATATCCATGAAATTCTTCAAAGAAATAGATCAAACACTCCTGAAATTCATATGGAACAACAAACGCGCAGGAATAGCTATAGCAATTCTTGGAAAAAAGACGTGGGGAAGCATTTCCCTCCCCAACCTCAAACTCTGCTACAAAGTGGTAATAATTAAAACAGTGTAGTACTGGAACAAAGGCAGGGTCGCAGATCAATGGAACAGGGTGAAATATCTGTACACACAACCCCACATGTATGAACATCTAATCTTTGATAAAGGAGCAAGAAATGTGAAGGGAACAAGGAAATCCTCTTCAACAAATGGTGGTGCCATAAGTGGACAACCACATGCAAAAATATGGGCTTAGACCTCAACCTAACACTATGCACAAAAGTCAGATAAAAATGCATTAAAGATCTCAACATCAGGCCAAAATCCATAAGATGCATCAAAGACATGGTCGGCGAAACCCTCCACGATATTGAGGCTAACAGTATCTTCAAAGATGACACTCCATTGACCATCCAAGTGGAAACAGAGATAAACCACTGGGACTATCTTAAAAAGCTTCTACACCTCAAAAGATATAGTGACCAGAATACAAAGACAATCTACAGAATGGGAAAAGATATTCTGTAGATTGGATACCCATCTGATAAGGGGTTGATATCAAGGATATACAAAGCACTGGTTGAACTCCACAAGAAGAAAACATCCAACCCCATCAAAGAATGGCGTAATGAAATGAACAGAAACTTTCTCAAAGAAGAAATCTGAATGACTAAAAGGCACATGAGAAAATGCTCTACATCACTAATCATCATGGAGATGCAGATCAAAACAGGAATGAGATATCACCTCACACCACAGAGACTGGCCCACATCCAAAAGAACAAAGGCAACTGGTGTTGGCACGGATATGGCGAGAAGGGGACTCTCCTTCACTGCTGGTGGGAATGCGGACTGGTCCAGCCCTTTTGGAAAACAGTATGGACACTTCTCAAGAAATTAGAAATTGAGCTCCCATTTGACCCAGCAATACCACGCCTCGGAATATATCCTGGAGAGGCTATTGATATGGTTTTTATCTTTACTTTTGTTGATATGATGGATTATGTTGATTGATTTCCCAATATTAAACCATCCTTGCATTCCTGGGATGAATCCCACTTGGTCGTGGTGTATGATCTTTTTTGATGAGTTGTTTGATTCTATTTGCTAATATTTTGTTGAAGATCTTCGCTTCTATGTTCATCAGGGATATTGACCCATAGTTTTCTTTGTTGGTGGTGTCTTTATTTGCTTTTGGTATTAGGGAGATATTTGCCTCATAGAAGCTGTTTGAGAGTTCCTGGTTTTTTTTTTTTTAATTTCCTGGAAAAGCTTTAGGAGATCTGGCAAAAGGTCTTCTTTAAATATTTGGAAGAATTCACTAGTGAATCTGTCTGGGCCTGGGCTTTTGTTTTGGGAAGACTTTTGATTACCACCTCAATTTCCTTGATATGAATGGGTTTGATAGGGTATCCCAAGTCTTCTTGGTTCAATCTTGGCAGATTATAGGAATTCAGTAATTTATCCATTTCTTCTATGTTCTCTTTTTTTCGTGGCATACAGAAAAGTAGTTTCTGATGATCTTTTGAATTTCATTGGTTTCTGTTGTGATGTCCCCCTTTTCATTTCTGATTGGTTTATTAGTGTTCTTTCGCTTTCTTTGTGAGTCTTGCTAGTGGTTTATCTATCTTGTTTATTTTTTCAAAGAACCAGCTCTTGGTTTCATTGACCTTTTGGATTGTTATTTTGTGTTTTCATGTCATTAATTTCTGGTCTAAGTTTTATTATTTCTTTCCTTTCACCAATTTCTTTTGTTGGTCTTTTTCTAAGATCTTGAACTGTGTGGTTAGGTTATCTATGTAGGCCTTCTCTTCTTTCCTTGGGAATGCTTGCAATGCTATAAATTTTCCTTTTAGCATGGCTTTAGCTGCTTCCCATAGGTTCTGGTAGCTCGTGTCTTCATTCTCATTTGTTTCCAGGTATCTTTTGATTTATTCTTTGACCTCTTTCCTGAAACACTCATTGATCAACATTGAGTTGTTTAATTTCCAGGTGTTTGATTTGTTTCTTGGTGTCCTTGTGTGACTCGCTTCTATCTTAGGCACATTGTAGTCTGAAAAGATTATTGATACTATTTCTATCTTTCTGATTCTACTGAGGTATGTTTTGTGGTCTAGCACTTAATCACTTAATCACTTAACTTCCCGTTAGTCGTCGATTTGCTCAAGCGGGCGCCAGTAACGTCTCCATTTGTCCCTGTCGCGTGCTAGTGTAGCCCAATGGCATCTGTTCGCTCCGGGAACATGAAGGGCCTCAAACCGATTGTTCATGATCTTGACGAAGAAGTCTGACCATCTGGTAGGTGGGCGGCCACGCGGTCTCTTGACATCCCGTGGAATCCAATCAGTAACAGCTCTAGTCCAGCGGTCGTCTTTAAATCTCATTACGTGACCAGCCCATCTGATTTTCGACACCTTGGCAAATGAGACAACGTCCCTGATCCTTGATCGTCGAGGGATGTCAGAACTCCGGATTCGTTCTCTCATTTGAGTGAAACGTGATATTCCAAGCATAGCTCTTTCTATTCTTCTTTGGGAGACCTGAATAGCGTTCTCATCTTGTTTGCGTAGGGCCCAGGTTTCTGAGGCATATGTTAATACAGGAAGAACAGTGGAATCAAAGAGATGTGACCGGAGCCGGAGGTTCTTCGTCCTCTTAGCTATTTCTTTGACGTTCTTGAAGGCGTTCCAAGCCGCTCTCTTCCTCCTGCACAGCTCGGGTGCCAGGTCATTTGTCATGTTGACCTCTCGACCTAGGAACACATAGCTGTTGCATTCGGAGATGGTCGTTCCATTGAGTGCGAATGGGGCGTCAGGAACAAGGCTGTGGCCTAGCATGTGGTCTATTTTGGAAATTGGTCTATGTGCATTGGAGAAGAATGTTTATTCTTTCTTTTTGGGGTGTAAAGCCCTGTATAGGTCTATTAGCCCTCTCTCTTCTACTTCTTCCTTTAAAGCCAATGTTTCCTTGTTGAATTTTGTTCTTGTTGATCTATCCAGAGGTGATAAGGCGATGTTGAAGTCTTCAACTCCTATTGTGTTGCTATCAATGTCCTCCTTATAGTGTGTTAGCAGTTGTTTTAAGTATTTAGCTGTTCCCTCATTAGGTGCATATACATTTAAGAGTGTTATTTCTTCTTGTTGTGTGTATCCCTTGATAAATAGAAAATGGCCTTCACTGTCCCTTCTAATCTTTTTCAACCTGAAATTTATGTTGTCAGATACTACTATGGTCACCCCAGCTTTTTTGAGGGAGCTGTTTGCTTGAAGGATTGTTTTCCATCCTTTAACTTTGAGTCTGTGTTTGCTCTGATTATTCAGATGAGTTTCTTGTGGACAGCAGAATGTTAGTTTCATTTTCCCACTCTTTGTCTCTTGATTGGTGCATTTAGACTTTTGACATAGAGAGAGATTATTGTCTTGGGGTTTTCTGCCATCTTTCTGTAGGGATTGGTTGTGTTTATAATTGTTTTCCTTCTTATCTTACAGGAGCCCCTTTCATCCTTCTTTTAGATTTGGTTTTGATTCTATGAATTTTCTGAGCTGTTGTTTATCATGCTTATTTCTTTTAATTTTAACAGTTGGTTTGCCAAAGAGTGGCAAAATGGATCCAGAAACTGAAACCAACTTTCTGCTGTCTACAAGAAACTCATCTGTAATGATACAAATCGGTGTATCATTCCATCAAGTTTGAGTGAGAGTTTAGCTGAATAAAGTATTCTTGGTGAGGCGTTCAGTTCATTGAGTTTTTTCACTATATCCCACCATTGTCTTCGGGCTTGGAGTGTTTTCTCTGATAGGTCTGCTGTAAATCTAAGGGGTGCTCCTTTGTATGTGATTTCCTTTTTGACCTTGTTGTTTGCAGTATTGTGTCTCTGTCCACATCATCCATCATTCTGACTATGTAATGCCTTGGAGTGCTTTTATTAGGGTCTCTTTTAGCTGGCTCCCTTCTGGCTCCTTGGATCTGGATGTCTGTATTCCTTAACTCTGGGAACTTTTCAACAATGATTTCTTTGACTGTGGCTTTTTCATTGGGGTTGTCTCCCTGTCCTTCTGGTACTCCAATGATTCTAATGTTGTTCCTCTTGGTGTCATCCCCTAGGTCTCTGATTCTCCTGAGAGCCATTTTGAGGTCTTTTCCTATTGCTTGTTGTTCCCTATGGGATTTCTGTTGCTCATCTTCAAGCTCACTGATTCTCTCTTCAGCAGCACTTATTCTATTGCTAAGGGCACTTACTGAGTTTTTAATCTGTTGATGGCGGTCACCCTTCTCCCTTTCTAGAATTTGACCTTCCTCTCAGGCATTATTCTTTGGTTTATTATGGGCATCCAATAAAGCTTTGGAGGAGGTGCTCTTTAATTTTGGGCTTGTACAGCTTCTTGTGTACTGGTCTTTCGTTAGAATTGGAGTAGGCCAGTGGATTATTGTTGTATTATAGTTGAGGCAGCCAGGATTTCTTCCACAGAATTAGGTGATAAAGGCTGGTATAAGTGTCAAGAGTGCTAGGAGTGGGAAATCTAAGTACCCTTCCGGAGCCGTGGGAAAAGGGGGCACATGTGTGGTGTGTGAAAGGTATGCACTCTCGGCTCCCCTACAAACCTGGAAGGGCCGAAAATGAAACTCATTTAGATCATTTAGATTAATACTATGGCAGTACCACTTCATCTATCTTTAACAATAACCCAACTTTATTTTATTTATATTTTATTTAAAATTTTTAAAATTGAGATTCTATGGTCCATAATACTATTAAAGATTCCTCATGCACATAATTACAACACCACATCCTTCACCAATATACTCATCTCCCTCTCTCAAGGGCCCAAATATACCTCTCTCAAACACTCCCGTCTAACTCGGTTGTGTAGATCATTTTTCTGATTATGTTTTATTTGGACCTCTGTTGCTACTTTATTGTGTATCTTTACATCCCACATATAAATCAAGTCATTTTTTATTTAATTTTATTTTTGACTTTTCACCCAACATGATTTTGTCTAGTTCCATCCATATTGCTGCAAATTGTATGATTTTGTTCTTATTCAGGGCAGCTTAGGGCTGGAGCGATAGCACAGCGGGTAGGGCGTTCGCCTTACAAGCGGCCAACATGGCCGACCCGAGTTCGATTCCTCTGCCCCTCTCGGAGAGCCCGGCAAGTTACCGAGAGTATTCGATATGCCAGACACAGTAACAACAAAGTCTTCAATGGAGATGTTACTGAGCCTGCTCGAGCAAATCGACGATCAACGGGAGGGCCTTTACCTTTACCTTTACCTTATATAGACCACAGCTTCTTGACGTTTTCATCAGTAGTTGGGCATTTGGGTTTCCATATCTTGGCTTATTCTAAGTGTGGTGATGAATATAGGCATGCATCCTTCCTTTCAAATTAATATTTTTGTGTTTTGGTGATAGATTACATGAGCTGAATTGCTGTGTCATATGGCACTTCTGTTCATATTTTTTGATAGATCTGCAGACAGCTTACTATAAAGACTGAACCAGAGGACATTCCCACCAACATGGCTGAGGGTTTTTTTTTTCTTACCACAACTTCAACAAAAGTGTCTGTTTCCAGATTTTTGATATGTGCTATTCTCACAGGCAGGCAGGATACTTTTGGTAGACTGAGATGATATCTTATTGTTGTTTTAATTTACATTTCCCTAATCATGAGTGATGATGAGCACTTTTTCATGTGTCATCTTCAGGTCTTCTTTGGGTAAGCGTCTGTTCATCTTCCTGCTCCATTTATGGATGGGGTCAGTGGCTTTTTATTGTTGAGACAATAACCTAACTTTAAATCCCACCTTTAAATTTATCTCACTAATTGATGTTCCTCTGATTCACTTACTATAATTTTAAACCAACCGTTAAAATTATAAAATAATTATTTTTCTTTATCATCTTTTAAAACCCAATGTATAGATTTAATGTATATATTTAAACTCAACATATAGATTTATTATTATGGTATAACTGTGGATTCAAATGAGTGATATTTGAACTAATTATTGTTTATGGATAACTTATTGAGAAAAATAAATTAAAACTGTCTCTATTTCCTAATGTGTAAACTGAGAAAAAACTAATCCTACTTCAAGAAATAACAGAGATTTGTAACATAGTAACATTTGTAGCATAAGAATATGAGATACTTAGCACATTTGCAGATGTTAAATGTACATTGATTGCTTTTAAATAGTGAATCTTTGTCATCCCATTGTTCATCAGTTTTCTCGAGTGGGCACCAGTAATGTCTCTATTTCATCCCTGTCATGTGCTAGTGTAGCCTGATGGCATATTGGGGGCTCTTTCAGGGTCAGGGGAATGAGGACCATCATTGTTATTGTTTTTGGCAGCGGTAGGGCGTTTGCCTTACAAGCAGCCAACATGGCCGACCCGAGTTCGATTCCTCCGCCCCTCTCGGAGAGCCTGGCAAGCTACCGAGAGTATTCGATATGCCAAACACAGTAACAACAAAGTCTCCAATGGAGATGTTACTGGGCCCGCTCGAGCAAATCGACGATCAACGGGAGTACACCATGGTAGCTTGCCAGGCTCTGCCGAGCAGCTGGAACACTCTCAGTAGCTTGCCAGGCTCTACTCTCTGAGAGGGATGGAGGCTTTTGGGGCAGCCTTTAATCACCTTTACTGGTGTTCCCAGTCAGGTATATATGCGGGCAGGATACTTTTGGTAGACTGCAGGGTTCTTTGAGAGCAAAACTTAAACAAAAAGCTTCTGGAAGCTTGATTTATAGTCTCTGGATCTTGGCCGTTGGTAGAATTACACAGCTGTTGGTGGGTGTAACTGTCTAGCTACTGGAAGATGGGGGATCTGGGTGGAGGAGGCCCATTCCAGATCCGAGCAGACTTGGAGATCTCAGGCCCGGGTCCTGCACATCTGAGTTCCTCTGACAGTTCCTTCATGTGTGAGGCTCGTCTGAGCATATGGAGAGTGGTCTTAGCATGGCTGTGGCTGGATTCCAGAGGTCTTCATCTGCCGGGACTCTGCTTGGGCGGGGGGGAACTTAACTCTCCCCCCTCCAAGGGGCCTCCGAGGGGCCCCCCAGCCAGGCTTGGGAGCAGAAGACTCTGCCTTGTTCTCTTCCAGGAGCTTGGTTTTATAGTCTCTGGATATTGACCGTTGGTGGGATTACACAGCAGTTGGTGGGTGTAACTGTCTAGCTACTGGACGAATCCTGATATAAATATGTATTATAAATAAAGGTAAAGGCCCTCCCGTTGATCGTCGATTTGCTCGAGTGCCCAGTACCGTCTCCATTGGAGACTTTGTTGTTACTGTGTCTGGCATATCAGATACTCTCGGTAGCTTGCCGGGCTCTCCGAGAGGGGCGGAGGAATCGAACTTGGGTCGGCCATGTTGGCCGCTTGTAAGGCGAACGCCCTACCCGCTGTGCTATCACTCCAGCCCTATTATAAATATAAATATAAAATATAAATTATTTATATACTTCATGTAAACTTTAATTTCCACCCATGTTCTTATAGTCATTTAAATATCTAATTACTATTAGCTGAAATTGTTATTAAAAATAATTCACAGATGACAAAATCATAGGGAGAAGGACTTGACCAAACTGCATATTTTTATTTATTACTTTCTTTTGCCTTGGAGGCTGTTTCTCTATTCAATATAAATTAAACTCATTGAGCCAAAGAATGTTACAACTCCTAGTAAAGTTAAGTCATTTTACAAAAGGAATAAGTTCAAATACATCATGCAAGTGGTAGAGGTGGAACTGAACACAAGTCTTATGATGCTTGGGAATTCCAAGTCATGTTGACTCACTAGTTATTGAGGACATGCTCAGTGGTGACTAATAAGAATGCCATTGAGAATTAAGAAACATATTAAACATTGTGTTTCCTGTTTTCTATTGAAAGATGGTAGAGTATAATATTTTAAAGGAATGTCAAATAATTTTCTAGAGAATCTCTATAAAAGTCTGTATCACTGTTATCCTGTTGTTCATCGATTTCCTCGAGCAGCCACCAGTAACGTTTCCTTTGTCCTAGCCCTGAGATTTTAGAAAGTGCCACATTCAAGGCTCTTTAGGGTCAGGAGAATGAGACCCCTCATTGTTACTGGTTTTTGGCATATTGAATATGCCAGACTCTGCTGTGAGGGCAGGATATTCTCGGTAGCCTGCCAGGTTCTCTAGTTTAAGAACTAGATAATAAGATATAGCTAGTCCGAACGTGTGGTGAGTGGTCTTAAGCATGGCTGTGGCTGGAACAGGAGGTCTTCAGCTGCTGGGCTCTGCTGGGGGCAGGGAGGGAAACTCAACCCACCCTCCTCCAAGGGGCCCCAGTGAGGACAGCCAGGCACGGAGGCAGGAGACTCTGCCATAAAAGTCTGATCGTGGGTAATTTAAGTATATAGATTATGTATAGTAATATTTTTTTCTTTGTAGCTTCTTATACATACTTCAATTGCTGTCTGATATTCTTAAAACCTGTAAAAGGACCACTGAAGATTTTTGTGGGTTAAAATTTTTATTTGAATAAGTAGCTTTATATACATTCTGAATATGAACATTCAAGTTTTAGTAATATCTATATGAGTACACAATTACCAATACTAATATTATGTTTTGAGGCTCTCAAATCTCTTGATTTTATTGGTACAAACTTTTTTGATTCACTTTTAAACAGGTAACATACAATAATTTCCTCATACCCTGTGAATTTCTCTTTTGTAAGTACTGCTATAGCTACAATTTTGAAAGTGTGTTTATTTGTTTATGGCTCCATATATAACTTCCTTACACAGAAACTCTCATACTAATATTTATGTACTAACTCCTTAGAACAGTGATTTTCCCATAGAAGGTGATCAATACTAATGGAATAACTTTGTAGTTGGACATTTTATAATGGATTCTTGTTCCTTTTCAATCTCTTTATGCCAGACTTTTTTTTTTGTTTTTACATTTAATGATCCTGTTTCCAGGGCTTGAAACTTTGGTCTTCGAATTTACCTCCTTTTTAATTTAATTTTATTTTTATTGAATCACTGTGAGATAGACCCTTACAAAGCTGTTCATGATTAGGCTTCAGTCATACAGAGTCCCAACATCCGTCCCTCCATAAGAGAGCGTTTCCCAGAACAAGTGCGTCCTTCTTTTACTTTATGCAGGTATGTATCCAGACCTCCCACATATTTATCTTTGATGGTGATCTCTCTTCTCAGCTCAAAACTGTATTTCTATAAAGTTTACACTTTTAATTTGATTTTATATTTACCTTGAATTCAGATGATATTAGAATCTCCAGAGTTTCCCATTTTCTGAAATGATTCAAATTAGATTCCAGCCTTTTTCTTGCTCTGCAAGTCTGTTAAGTGCCCATTGATATTTCAAGCCTTAAATGTAAAAGTCAGACACTTGAAACTTTATATAATTTTTTTTCCTGTGACTCTATTTCATCTTGCAAGTCATTAGGTCCTGTCACATCTACCTTCAAAATGTTTTTTAGGTTTACCCTGACTCTTCATCTTCTTAGCTATTGTCTTGTTTTGGGTCCCTAATTTCTGCCTGGATACTACAGTCCATGTTTGTTCCCTTTCCCATTTCTTCTTTCACTGCAGTCTGTCCTCCATGCAATCTACTAAAAACAAACATAATTATGTCATTTTTACATTTGGTAAAGTCCTCTATAAGTTTTTATTATATCATTTCACATAGTAACTTGATCCTCTAGTTGCATTATTTAAATTCCATCAAAGGAGAAAAAAACAACTTTGGAATCTGGTTTCACTCAGTCTCACCATTCCCTGAAAGCAGCTCTTTTAGGCTTAGTGTCTCCATACTTACTTTGCCACTTCCTGGAGCTGGCACAAGTAAGCTTAAGGAAGAAAACATTATTATTATTATTATTATCCTTTTTTAAAAAAAATCTCAGCCTTTTCTACCTTGTTTAATGTTATCTCTTTCCAGAGACTTTAAAAATAACCTAACATTTTGTTCTTTATGAATAACTTCTGATTTACATACTTATGTGTGTATATCAGCTGGATTGTGAGGATAGGAAATCCTTAAATTACTGGGCTTTGTTCAATGATTCACTGAAAAAATATATGTTGGACTAATAAAACAATGACTGAATTTTAACTTTTCCTTTTCTCTTTTCTTTTGTGAATTTTTGAGTTGTTTTAACTACCTTTAGTGCTAACCTAGAGATAGCCACATATTTCAGTGTGGTGGCAAGGTCAAGACCTGACATCTGCTGTGGGTGGCACAGACATAAATGTTGTCTTTTGTAGTCAGTCACCTGCTGTGTGTTACTTTAGCTCCTAAATATTTTACATTTTTTAAATCTGAAATTGCCATGTTCATTGGTTTGTAAAAAGTTGCAGATGGACTATGCTTTTCAATTGATTTCTTTCTACAAATCTTATTGTTTTCTGGACATTTAAGCATAAGAAAAGAAGAAAAAAGAAGAAAAAAGAAGTCAGGAATGTCTTGTTATGTATTGATTTCTTTTGCTAATGTATAGACTTTTCTATAATTCTAATTTTATTAATATTAGATTTTATACTGATTATTCTATATTTACCAAGTATTACATCTACTATCATTGCATTACTGCCTTGATTGAAAGTAAGATGATGCTATGCCCTATTGCACATGGTAGTTAGAAATTACCCCAAAGTGATGATTCACTATCTAGGTCATAAACAAAATATTTGGCTTCATGACAGCTACATTAGTTGCATTGTTTTCCATCCACAGCTGTCAGGCATAAAATGGTTACTTGGCAGCCAACAAAGACTGAACTCATAACAAATGGCCATCTCTTAAAAATATTGCTTACCAAGTACAAATTGAAAATTTACAGTAGTGTTGTATTTAAATTAAAAACCTAAATATAGTACTTATATTTCTGAAAAACTTGAGAATGTCTCCTATACCACCCGCTATTATATTGTTAATTGAGATAAATGAAATAAAGATAAGTTTATTTTACTGAAATAAACTAAGACGGTTAATAAAATACTATGTAAACATTTCACATTTCTAGTATAATTTTCAATGATTTATTATATTGCAATATATTTACAAGGAAAAGATACTTCACTATAAAAAATATGTTCTTATTCCTAACTCTGATCACTTGATCACTTGACATCCTGTTGCTCATCGATTTGCTCGAGCGGGTGCCAGTAATGTCTTCATTTGTCCCAGTCACATGCTAGCATAGCCCAATGGCATCTGCTCATTCCAGAAACATAAAGAGCCTCAAACCAATCGTTCAGGGTCTTGACGAAGAAGTCTGATCATCTCTTAGGTTGGTGGCCACGTGATCTTTTGACATCCTGTGGAATCCAGTGGGTAACGGCTCTAGTCCAGCGGTTGTCTCCAGATCTCATTACATGTCCAGCCCATTTGATTTTTGACGCCTTGGCAAACAAGACAGCATCCCTGATTCTTGATCGTCGACGGATGTCGGAACTCCGGATTCTTTCTCTCATTTGAGTGAAACGTGAAACTCCAAGCATAGCTCTTTCTATTCCTCTTTGGAAGTTTAGATTCAGCCTTCTGAAACTGTGAGTTACCACGGATGGTCTTGGTCGACATGATGAACTCAGACAGTCTCTCACCCTGTTCATTCCATTCTAGGCCATGGGTCCTGATGTGTAGTTCTTCATCTGATCTTCTTGGTCCTATCTTGGCATTAAAATCACTGACAATCATCTTGTAGAAGGTGTGGTCTTCTTTATAGAACTTCTCTAGCTCCATGTAGAACTTCTCAATTTCTCCTTCTTCATAATTGGAGGTTGGTGCATAGACAACGAAGATAGAAACTTCCAGCAGTGAGCCACATCTATTCAAGTGTAATTGTCCAATTCGGGTTGTTCATTCGAATGGATTCATCCATTCGAATGAATCAAAGCTTCATGAGTGAAGTCACACAGAACCAGGTAGGTGGAACACTATGACCTTGAACTCCAGGCTCAATGGGATCCAGAAACAGAGATCCTTTGCCTGCTCCTACCAATCTCTGGCAACCCAGTGATTAAACTCAGAATCCCCACCCTACCCTGCCCTGTCTGCTTCCACCAAACTCTGGCGACCCAGGGATTACACATAGAAGACCCACCCTACCAGTACCAGGTAAATATCTCATCAGCAGACCTTCACTACCTCCACTACCCCCACTACCCAGCTGCTGCCACGCTCCAGGATGCTTTCCGGACTGGGTCACATCATAAGACACTTACTATTCATCTTTCAAGATTACCGCACCACATTTGATGGGGTTTGAAATATGGTTTGAACCATGAGAACACCTACAAGGGCAATTAAAGGCTGCCCTAAAAGCCTCTATTCCTCTCAGAGAGCTTGGCTAGCTACCGAGAATATCCCGCCCGCACAGTAGAGCCTGGCAAGCTATCTGTGGTGTATTCGATATGCCAAAACCAGTAAATACAATGGGTCTCATTCCCCTGACCCTGAAAGAGCCACCAATACAGCAGTATTAAGAAGGATGAGGAAGGAGAGGCTGATAAAATCTCAAGGCCAAACTAGGCTGCCAAAATGAAGAAGGACTAAAATGACTGTCTGTACTTTCAATGCACATATGCAGGCATTGGATGCATCCATCAAGGAACTGATGGTGCAAATGCCAAAGATCAAGTATAACATCATTGGTCTGACGAAGACAAGAAGGCATCAATTACATCATGCTGTTGTCGACACTGGAGAACTGTTCTACGGAACATGCGACAAAAGAGGCATTGGTGGTGTTGGTGTCCTTGTGAGCACAAACTTGGCCATGAGCATTGATTCATTCCTAACTCTAACTTTTAAAAATATTTGTCACTAGCAGTACGGCTGGGTTGGGGTTCTGGTGCTGTTTCTGAAGATCTATGCCTGACAGTTTGATGCTTGGCCTTAGGTGCTTGGGTCATGCTGTCGGCCACCTGGGTGCCACATGAAACTGCTGGGGACCATCAGGGATCATTCAGCAGTGCTCAGGGGAATCCATGTTTTACAGGATATCCTCAGGTCCTTCCACATGCTAGGTGGTATACTCTGCCACTTGCGCTATCTTTCTGCTCACTTAATTTTTGATTAAATTTTGTTCGTGTTTCTTCTTTTTCGTCCTTTCATTCCTCCAATTCAGTTGTTTTTTTCCTTTTAATATTTAACATCTTCTTTGCACCATGCATGACATGGAAAACCATAACTATTATTAGAATAAAAAGAAGAGACTCTTGGGGCTGGAGTGATAGTACAGAGGGTAGGGCATTTGCCTTGCATGTGGCCAACCTGGGTTCGATTCCCAGCATCCCATATGGTCCCCTGAGCACTGCCAGGAGTGATTCCTGAGTGCAGAACCAGGAGTAATCCCTGAGCACTGCCAGGTGTGACCCAAAAAGGAAAATAAAAAAGACGAGGTTTCTCATTTCAAGTTATCTAATAGTTTAGTAAAGAAGAGAAAAAGATGCATATACAGAGAATTCAGTAGAATGAAGAAAGAGAAGACCAAGGTACTGGGGAGAGTTTTAAATGTAGGCTGAGTCTAAAACTTCCCAAATTTATATTTCTAATTGAAACTATGTGTGGAATTATTACTACAATTTTATTGCTTCTATTTATCTATTTTTAGGGTGTTTTGGTTCATGTTTTTGAGCCATATTTGGATCTTACTCCTGGTTCTGTCCTCAGGGATCACTCCTAGTTCACCATATATGGTGCTAAGGATAGAATCTGTGTCACCTGCATGCAAGGCAAATACCCACTATACTCTCTCTCCTCAAATTATTATTTTTTTCTTTTGTTTTATAAAGTTGGGCTGGAGCGATAGCACAGCAGGTAGGGCATTTGCCTTGCCCGTGGCTGACTCAGGTTCGATTCCTCTGTCCCTCATAGAGAGCCCGGTAAGCTACTGAGAGTATCCCGCTCGTATGGCAGAGTCTGGCAAGCTCTGTGTGGCGTATTCGATATGCCAAAAAGTTACAAGAAGTCTCACAATGGAGACGTTACTAGTGCCTGCTCAAGCAAATCGATGAACAATGGAGGACAGTGCTACAGGCATACAGTGCTATTTTGTAAAGTGGTTCACAATATTTTAGTATATTTAATATTCAAACACCAGTCCCACCACCATTACTTCTTCCCACCACCATATTTTGGGCATTTCTATATCACAAACACCAATCCCTACCCCAAGGCAGAACTGAAATAATACATTATTTCCCTCTAAGATTGGTTGTCTCCTACTTTGAATACCATCAAGTGTGGTGCGGTATCATTGGAGTATGGGTAGAGTGTGTTCTATGAAGCATTGCCTGACTGTGAATGTGGCCGTGCAGTCCAGGAAAATGTTCCCTCGTGGGTGAGGGTTGACCCGAGCAAGTGGAGAGTAGCTCTGAGCATGATGGTGGTTGGGTTCTGGAGGTTTTTGGCTGCTGGGGCTGTGTCCCTTGGGGTAGTAAGGGGTCTCACCCACCGCCATCCAGGGCTCCCAGAGTGAAACAGCCTGGCGCGGGGTTCAGCAGCATGGTTATGATGAGCGTCATGTTATGCTCCCTTCCAGGAGAAAAAGACATGCAATATGTTCCTCAAATTATTTTTATTTTTAAGTTTAAATAAAAAATTCCAATAGGCTTTCTGGAAACTTATCCATATGGTAATGGGATGAATATGTAATGAAAGTTAAAATATGAAATATAGTTTAAAAACCTGGAGGCTAGTGATGTTATATTTCAACTGAGGCTTGTAATAAATATCTTATAGCACTGTAGCGCTGTAGCACTGTCATCCCATTGTTCATTGATTTGCTTGGGCAGGCACAAGTAACGTCTCCATTGTGAGAATTCTTGTTACTGTTTTTGTCATATCGAATAAGCCACAGGTAGCTTGCCAGGCTCTGACATGTGGGTGGGATACTCTTGGTAGCTTGCCAGGCTCTCTGAGAGGGATGGAGGAATCGAACCTGGGTTGGCCACGTGCAAGGCATATGCACTACCTGCTGTGCTATCTCTCCAAGTTAAAAATAACTTGGACCTATAAAATAGAAGATATAAAGTGTTTATAACATTTGTTAATATATTCATGTAAATAAACTACAGAATATTTAATAAAAGAGCATAAAAAAGAAAACTTCCATTTGTTGATCATCTATAATTAAGTCTTAGTATTTTTAATTTAGTTAAATATAGTAACTCAGTTATTTAAATATAATAATTTCATAAATGAGAAAACTGGTATTAAAAATCAGTGATTTACCTCAACTTAATTTATAAATGGTGAAACTGAAGTGACAAAAAAGTAAATTTGAGAATTAGACCTAGGTTTAAAATAAGTTCACATAATCACTTAATCACTTAATTCCCATTATTCATCGATTTACTCGAGCCAGTGCCAGTAATGTCTCCATTCATCCCGGTTGTGTGCTAGCGTAGCCCAATGGTATCTGTTTGTTCTGGGAACATGAAGAGCCTCAAACCGATCATTCAGGGTCTTGACGAAGAAGTCTGACCATCTTGTAGGTGGGCGTCCACGTGATCTTTTGATGTCCCGTGGAATCCAGTCAGTGATGGCTCTAGTCCAGCGGTTGTCTGTAAACCTCATTACGTGTCCAGCCCATCTGATTTTTGATGTCTTGGCAAATGAGACAGTGTCCCTGATTCTTGAACGTTGACGAAGATCAGAACTCCGGATTCTATCTCTCATTTGAGTGAATTGTGCTATTCCAAGCATAGCTCTTTCGATTCCTCTTTGAGAGACCCGAATAGCGTTCTCATCCTGTTTTCATAGGGTCCAGGTCTCTGAGGCATATGTTAATGCAGGAAGAATAGTGGAATCAAAGAGATGTGCTCGTAGCTGGAGGTTCTTTGTCCTTTTAGTTATTTCTTCAATGCTCTTGAAGGCATTCCAAGCTGCTCTCTTCCTCCTGCGCAACTCAGGTGCCAGGTCATTCATCATGTTGATTTCTTGACCTAGGTATATATAACTGTTGCATTTGGAGATGGTCGTTCCATTGAGAGCGAATGGGGCGTCAGGAACAAGGCTGTTTCTCATAAACATTGTCTTCGTAAGATTCAGCTGTAGTCCAACCTTTCCACATTCACAGTCAAAGTCGTTCAGCATTTGTGCCGCTTGGCAGATGTTTGGTGTTATTAGAATGATGTCATCAGCAAAGCGGAGATGGTGTAGTTGCCGACCATCTATCTTCACTCCATGCTTTCCCATTCCAGTCGTCGCATGATGTTCTCAGGGGTGGCACTGAAGAGTTTTGGTGAAATGGTATCACCCTGCCGAACCCCTCTCTTGATATGGATGATTACTTCTTTGTAGAATGGTGGGATCCTGGTAGTGAATCCGCAATAGAGCTCACGAAGGATCCTGATGTAATGAGTTTGTACGCCCTGATTGGCTAGGGCTTCCATGACCGCTTCTGTCTCAACAGAATCAAAGGCCTTCTTTAAATCAATGAACGTTAGACAGAGCGGCATCTTGAACTCCCAAGAAACCTCAATGAGCTTAGTAATCGTGTGGATATGGTCGATGGTACTGAATCCTTTTCGGAATCTGGCTTGTTCACATGGTTGTCCTTCATCTAGTGTTCTGCTAATCCTATTCAGGATGACTCGAGTGAACAGTTTGTAGATGACAGACAATAGGCAGATTGGTCGATAGTTGCCAATGTTGTGGATGTCTCCCTTCTTGTATAGTAGTACAGTCCTGCTGGTTTTCCATTGGGATGGAACCTTGCATTCAGACAGGTAGCGTGTGAAGAGCCGAGCCAGTGTATTGATGAGTACTGATGGTAAGTTCTTCAGGTGTTCAGGTCTGATCTTGTCTGGGCCAGGTGCTCTTTGTTTCTTTACTGACGAGATGGCATGTTGGATTTCGGAAGGAGGAACATTGGGAACGACATATCCATCATGTGGAGTGTGGTATGTGGGCAAGTGGACATGGCTATTAAAGAGATCTGAGTAGAAGTCATGAATAATCTTCTCCATTGCCCTTCTGGAAGATGTGATAGATCCATCATGATGTCGGAGGGCAGTCATCTTGGTTTTGTAGTTGGTGAAGGACAGGCGGGCATTACGAATGCTTTTCCCAGCTTCTGCCGCATCTACCAGCACTGCTCCTCTCCTGTTCTTGAGGTCATCCTTGATGGCTTCTCTGCATTGTTTTGCCAGCTCGAATGTTCGCTTGTGGTTGCCTGAGGCATGTGCCAAGCCACGTTGGCGAATAAGTTCAAGAGTGTTCGAAGAAAGGCAGTTTTTTGTGGTTATCTCTTTCTTGGCATTCCTCGCACAATTATGGAGGTGCTGAATCATTCGATTGTATTCCTCATCAATGTTGTCAATGATGGCATCTTCCCATGTTGCTGCAACAGAGCCAAAGAGCTCCCAGTTGGTAGTCGTTCTGGGAGTCCTCTTCTTAAACCTTGCATTCTTTTCTCCTCGTTCTGTGAGGTAGAATTTTGCGCGAAGGAGACGGTGGTCTGATCCCATTTGGAATTTTGGGACAACAGCAACTTTGGTTAGGCAAAACCGCCGATTGAATATGATGTGGTCTATTTCATTGTGGAACCGTCCATCGGGAGACTCCCATGTCCAATGTTTAGATTCAGCCTTTTGGAACTGTGAATTACCATGTAAGGTCTTGTTTGACATGATGAACTCAGACAGTCTGTGACCCTGTTCGTTCCATTCTAGGCCATGGGTCCCGATGTGGAGTTCATCGGCTGATCTTCTTGGTCCTATCTTAGCATTAAAATCACCGACAATGATCTTGTAGAAGGTGTGATCTTCTTTATAGAACTTCTCCAGCTCCATGTAGAACTTCTCAGTTTCTCTTTCACCATAACTGGATGTTGGTGCATAGACAACAAAGATAGAAACTGCCGGTAGTGAGCCACACCTATTCAAGTGTAATCGTCCGATTCGGATTGTTAGGCATCCGAATGAATCAATGCTCATGGCTAAGTTTGTGTTGACAAGGATACCGACACCACCGATGCCTCTTTTATCACATGTTCCAAGGAACAGTTCTTCTCCAGTGTCGAAAACGGCGTGATATGATTGATGTCTTCTCGTTTCGGTCAGACCAATGATGTCGTACTTGATCTTTCGCCCTTGTACCATCAGGTCTTCAATGGATGCAGCAGATGCCAGTGTACGAGCATTAAAAGTACAATCATTTTTGTCTTTCTTCGTTTTGGCAGCCTATTTCTGCCTTGGGATTTTATCAGCCTCTCCTTCCACATCCTTCTTGACTCTGCCGTATTCAGGGTCAGGGGAATGAGATCCATTTAATACTGGATTTGGCATATCAATTTGGTCTATTTGGTCTACTAACCAAATAAGTTACTAATATTTTTATGTTAGTTTCAATTTATCATTCAAGGAGTCATCTTTGGCATCTTTTGAGTGCAGTGATATATATTAAGTATTTTGTGAGGAGCAGATACCATTGAAGATGAACGAGTGTCAAATCTTAGAAATTCTAATTATTAGTTGACCTTAAACCAAGGATTTGCCTTTGCCAAACCTCAGTTTTTTTCATATATATTTTAAATGGATTTATTATTGTTTTACATTGTTACTGTGTTTGGCATATGGAATATGACATGGGTAACCTGCCAGGCTTTGCCATGCGGGCGAGATACTCTCAATAGTTTGCCGAGCTCTCGAGAGGGGCGAAGGAAGTGAACCCATGTCTCCCAGGTTGGCCGCATGCTGGAGCAATAGCATAGTGGGTAGGGCGTTTGCCTTGCATGTGGCCGATCTGGGTTCGATTCCTCCGTCTCTCTTGGAGAATCCAGCAAACTACCAAGAATATTCTGCCCCCTCGGCAAAACCTGGCAAGCTACCCGCAATGTATTTGATATGCCAAAAACAGTAACAACAAGTCTCACAATGGAGATGTTACTGGTGCCCGCTTGTGAAAATCGATGAACAACTGGAGGACAGTGACAGTGATTGTTTTATATATACAAACCAGCGTTATAGCATCAGATATCTCTGTCTATCAGATCAACTGTGTATCACACCTACCATCATGGTTCCAGTGCCATTCCATCCTTAAAGGACACCTCTTCTATATATTCTTTCCTTCTCGTGACCCCCATCATTTCTACTAAATTGAAAAGTTAATTTTGTTATTTACTTTCTTGTTTTATTTGTTAATTATATTTCACACTTAGGAGTGTAACTATATAACAGTTACTCTTCCCTCCCTCCCTCCCTTCCTCCCTCTCTCCCTCCCACTCTTCCTCTCCCACACCTTCCTTCCTTCCTTCCTTCCTTCCTTCCTTCCTTCCTTCCTTCCTTCCTCCCTCCCTCCCTCCCTCCCTCCCTTCCTTCTTTCTTTCCTTCCTTTACATAATCACGTTAAGTTCATTCTACTTTTTCCCTAAAAGGCATAATTTTGTATTTTTAATTGGTAACACACTTAATATATCTACCACATTTTCTTTTATTGTGCTTTTTTGTTTTATTTTAGGTCACACTTGGTAGAGCTAAGAGCTATTCTTGGCTTAGTTCATCGAATTCACTGGGCCATGTGATATGGGGCTCCACATATGTTGGCTCTTTGAACTCTTTTCAACAAAGCTTCTTTATATAGTCAACTGTTGATCATCGTTTAGATTGATTTTGTGCTTTTGCTGTTAAAATTATGGTGCAATAAGCATAGGCTGCAGATATCCTTTCCAATTAGTGCTTTTCATATCTTTTGGATAAATTCCATGCAGTGTTATTCCTAGGTCCAATAGGATATTTTTTTACCTTTTAAAAAGCAATTTTTGTACTATTTTTCATGAGCTGATATTCCCACCAACAAGTGCCAGAGTTAATATTTCTCATATCCTCACTAATGCTTGTTTCTAAACTGTCTTGACATTGACCATTATGATGCTAATGAAGGGATTGCCCATTATTGTTCTGATTTGCATTTACCTAATCTTAAGTGATGTTGAGTATTTCTTAGTGGGTGTAGGGCAGTGGTGCTCAGGTGTTTCTCCTGACCCTGTGTTCAAGGATCACTCCTTGAGGTGCTTGAGAATCCATATGTAGCTCTGGGGATCGAACCCAGGTCTGTTGCATGCAAGGCAAGCACCTTTCCTGCTGCATTATTGCTCCAGCCCTGTTGAACAATTTAAAGTATATCTGTAGGCCATTTGTATCTCATTAGAGAAATGTATATTATAGCTTTTTCTCATGCTTGCTATTTTTAGTCTTAAGTTATATGAGTTCTTTTTCTATTTGTATATCAAGACTTTATTGGCATATATTGTCCAAACATCTCTCAAGTGCTATGTTGTATTTTTGTTTTTGTGGTAATTTCTTTTGCTGCATTAGCTTTTTTTTTTAATTTGACAAAACCCTACTTATTTATTCTTGTTTGTGTTTTGCTTTTCCAATGGAGTTCAGTCATCAAATACATAAGGTCAAGGTCCTAGAGTCCATCACCCGATTTTATTTTATGTATTTTGTGGTTTGATGTAATAAACAATATTCATTCCATTTCAGATTGATATTTATGTATAGGGTAAAATAGTGATCTAATTTGATTTTTTTCCATGTGTATATACATTTTATTTGTTTTATTTTGAGCCAGAACCAGAGATACTGTGGGATCATTCCTGGTGGACTAAGGGGACCATATGGGTTGCCAGAGATTGAACTCGCATTGCCTGTGTGCAGGCAAATTTCCTACCTGTTGTATTGTTGCTCCCACCCTGTAATTTTTTAAATCATTTGTTGAAGAGGTTTTTCTTTAAAAACAAAACTTAAAAAAAATAATTATTGGTGCCCAGAAAACCAACCCAGGGAACTGCAAGATCTCCCCTCTGGGCAAAGGTTCTCCTCCAAGCACCAGGCCAAAGGGGATCTCCAGAATTTTTTAGGACTGCATCAAAAGTGAGTCTTTAATCTGGCACCAACATGGCTAACTCCCCAACAAGTAAAGCAGCAGTGGGGTTCCCCCCTTCCAGTGCTTTTGACTCACATCTTAATCTCCATTACCTAATTCTGAGAACAGCCTGGCTATCCCATACACATTAGGCCAATAGTCCACTAGCCTATTCCAATCTCACCAAAATAGCAGTGAACATAAGAAACTGAACAAGCCTAATATAAAAGAACACTTCCCCTGAAGCTGCACTAGAGGCCTCACACAAGTCAAAGAGGAGCACCAAAAAGGAAGATAGTACTCTAAAGGGGAAAAGGGAGACCACCATCAACTATTCATGCGGAATCCCTTCTTGCAGTGACAGGGGGAAACTGATAGTGAACTAGTGGGTCCTACCTCTATACTAGCAAAGCAACAAGCACACATTCCCACCACAAGGAGTGGAGGAAGAAAAGAGCCCAGAAGCCTCATAGCACAGCGGTAGGGCATTCGCCTTACACGCGGCCAACATGGCCGACCCGAGTTCGATTCCTCCGCCCCTCTCGGAGAGCCCGGCAAGCTATCGAGAGAATTCGATATGCCAAACACAGTAACAACAAAGTCTCCAATGGAGACGTTACTGGGCCCGCTCGGGCAAATCGACGATCAACGGGAGGGCCTTTACCCTTACCTTTACCTTACAATCTCTCTGATAAAGAATTCAGAGATGATGGGGAGGAATAACATAGCAGTTAGGGCACTTTACCTTGCACATGGCAAACCTGGGTTGATTCTCAGCATCCCATATGGTCCCCTGAGCACCGCCAGGGATAATTCCTGAGTGCAGAACCAGGAGTAACCCCTGTGCATCGCTGGGTGTGAACCCAAAAAGCAAAAAAAAAAAGAATTTAGAGATGAAATGTTGCGGGTGTTCAATGAACTCAAAGAAATGGTGGAACAGACATCTATTAAATTGAAGGAGAACATGAAGAAATGAGAGCAAAAATAAGAAAGCTACAAACAGAAGTGTCACTAGTAAAGGATTCAGTAGATGAAGTAAAAAACTCAGTGGGTTCCCTCAGTAGTAGAATAACAACAGCCAAAGATAGAATCAGTGAGTTTAAAGATGAACTGCAGAAAACCTACAGGAAACAATATACAATATGAAAAGGCCTCAAAAGCTCGAAGGCAAATCAGAGACCTAGGGATGAACTCAATAGGGACAACATTAGAATCATCGGAGTACCAGAAGGACAGGGAGGCAACCCCAATAAAGTAGCAACTGTTAAAAATATCATTGCTGAGAAGTTCCCAGAGCTAGAGAATGCAGGAATCTAGATCCAAGGAGTCCGACGGGTACCAGCTAAAAGAGACCCTAATAAAAAGACTTCAATACATATCATAATCAGAATGAAGAATAACACAGGTAGAGACACAATAGTGCAAGCAGCAAGGTCAAAGAAGGAAATCACATACAAAAAAGAACCCCTTAGATTTATAGAAGACTTATCAGACGAAACTGTCTGAGCCTGAAGACAATTATGGGATATAGTGAAACAATCTCGGGCTGGAACGATAGCACAGTGGGTAGGGCATTTGCCTTGCACACAGCCAACACTGGTTCGATTCCTCTGCCCCCTTGGAGAGCCTGGAAAGCTACCAATAGTAACTTGCCAGCATGGCGATGACTGGCAAGCTACCCATGGTGTATTCAATGTGCCAAAAACATTAACAGTAACAGTATGTCTCACAATGGAGATGTTACTGGTGCCCACTTGAGCAAATCGATGAACAACGGGATGGCAGTGAAATATCTCAGTGAAAAGAACACTTCAACAACAACTTTATCCAGCTAAACTCACTCAACTCGAAGGAATGATACACTATTTCATGGATAAACAACAGTTCAGTATATGAATGTGATCTATAGGGGTCCCCTTGACCCCTGCCCCTATTGCTTCTCATCTATGTTTTCTCCCCTTCTCCTTTATCCTTGTCATGCTAGCCTAATGAGAACACCTGATACTTATCCTTGTCTTTCTCACTATTTCATTTACCATGACATCCTCCATATCTAACTATACTTCAGTGAATTGCATGGTTTCATTAATTCTTGTTTCTTCTCCTTACCCCTTTAAGTATATATAACCATATCTTCATTACCCACTCATCAATTATTGGAAATTTGCCTTATTTTAAAGTCCTGATTGTTATGCTAAGCTGCAATGAACATAGGTGTTCATATTTTTAATATACATTTTTCTCACACTCTCAGGCTTATTCCTGACTCTGCTCTCAAAATGATTCCTGATGGGTGGGGTGCATATGGGGTGCTGGGTTTGGAACACTAGTTGACTGTGTGCAAAGCAGACACCTTCCCTGCTCTACTATTGCTCTGATCTTGTTTATTGATGATTTAAGAATTTCAGTTGGTTTTTATTTTCAGATTTGTGCCTTGAAACTTTTGAATTTATTAGTTGTAATAGATTTTGGGGAGGAGGAATGTATTCCTTAGGATTTTCTATGTAAAAACTTGTCAAATAGGAAGAGAGCTCAAGTTGTAGAGCATATTCCTAGCATGTGTAAGACCCGGAGTAAATTTCTTGCATTGCTTTAACCTCTTACGCACATTAGGTATCTCTTTTTTGGTTTACAAGCTCCTATGGCCTGGAATGTATTGAATTATGTGGCTGAACACCATACCATTCAGGTACACAACATTGGTTGAACATCCCAGAGAGTGGCCTCTAAAAAAACAATAGCAATAAAATGAGGATCATGCCAGTGATTTTTTCTTCCTTTTAAAACTTAGATTGTAAAAAAAAATTTAAAAAAACTTAGATTGTATGACTTTAATTTTTGTGTTTTTCTTGCCTAAATAATTTAATTAAAACCTCTAGCACAATTTTTCAATAGAAGTGGAGAAAGTAGACCTTTCTGTATTAGTTCCAATATTAGGAGAAAATACAATGATTATACTTATTACATTTATAGTCAATTGTAATTTATATTACAATTATATTTATATTAATTATAAACATTTTATTATGAATATATGACATAATTACATATATTGAAATAATTATGAATAGTTAATAATATTATAGATTATAGTTAATACATAATTATGTATTCTGTTAGCTGTGGGATTTTTATGGATGCCTCTTATTAAAGCCGAAGGAGTTGAATCTAGCTTACAAATGGAATTTTAAAGTTTACCAGCTTTTTTAAAACATTGGGCTGACATGAAAAAATTAGGGAATTTCACAGAAAATCTGAATTTTACTTATCTTGGAAAAAAAGAGCTAGTCATGACAATATTTGCCTTAAGACCATGCAATACAGTAATTTTATGTCCTCTCTTCAGTTGACTTTGACCCCAGAACTCCCAACAGCACCTCTTATTTACAGATAAACTATTAATTTTTATATTAACGCTAACCAATTATATTTCTTTTTTTAGAGGATTACCCATTTTCATCTAAGTATTTCTGGGGAAGTCGAGGATATTCCAAGGTTATGTTATTTTCTAGTTTCTAGTATATATTGCTCATTTACCTTTCCCTTGACTTATGTTAAAACTTTGAATTTTTGACTTTTGTAGATGCCCGGAGAGATTCTGATGAGAGAATGAAAGCATTTATACATTTATCACAGTTTGGTAAGAATTTCAGGTCCTAGAACTCAGAGATAGTAGATGGGAAGGGTGTTTGTCTTGCGCACTGCTGACCCAGGTTCAAGTCTCCTTACCACATTTGATCACTTGAGTCCCACTGGAGTGATTTTTGAGTACTGAGCCAGGAGTAAGTCCTGAGCACTGTCAGGTGTGGTAAAACACCTTCCCTACCTGCAGAACACACACACCAAAAAAAAAGTTCCTACATACTCCTAGGTTGTCCTTAGAATCTTCTGGAGAAATATATTGCCAGCCATTCAATGTGTAGATTTAATTAAATGTATAATTAATGAATTGCGATGTGTCTCTATTACCTCTCTCCTTTGTATTTCCCTTTAAATCATTCTATAATATAAAGAGTTCACCCAAAATTAATTAATAAAACAATATGATATCATTCGAATGTAGGGATTTCTGAAAAAGAAAATTGAGGGAGAATTGTACAGAATGAAGTAACATTATTGTGTACTACTAGAGAGATCGCTATATGTATTGTAATTATTTCCATAAAGCAACACGTCTTATTTTTTATTTCTAAAAACGAACTTGGAAATTTTCTAAATTTGTATTATTTCTTTTTGTTATTAAATGAAGATATCTTCCCCAGAAGCAACAGTTTTTAAAAGATCAAATGAACATTTTATGACACACATAGTCAAAAGAACCAATGTTAACTTTTTATGCAATTATTCCACAAATATAAATTGTTAGTTATAGTAAAAACTTGACATATTGTGATCTACAAAGAAGAATAACAAAGATATATTTTTTGCAATTAAAATATATTTAATGAGTAAAATCTATGATCATAGATTTTTTTAGCATTTTAGGGAGCTATGTGAAGATTATTCTTTTTTGTATTCTACATAACACCACACAGAAAAATCAGCAACCAGGAAGTAGCTTTGAAAATTTTCTAATATCATGTTGCAAAACTGACTCTGGAATTTTGTCTTGTGGGTGAATCTGGAATAGATAATATTTATTTATTTATTGGAAGTAAAATACCTTACTTACCAGTTTATAACTCTGTTTCTTCTTCAGAGGCACCCAAGTAACAGATTTTTGTTTATGTTAGAGTACATATCTTCTTTCAGCCTGAAAGAGGGAATTATTTTGGCCAACATCAAGCATTGCACAGGGCTTGCTACTTGTTCTGTGTTTAGAGATCACTCCTAGTGGGGCATAGGGGAACATAGAGGATTGGGGTCAGCTGCATTTAAGGCAGGTGCCCTGCCATCTGAACATCTCTCTAAGCCCTAAAGAAAGAAATTTTAAGGATGATCTTACTATACTAAATGGTGCAATGAATATAAAAGAAAATTGTATAGTTCAGTTTCCAAATTAAGACAACATTTCTTCAGGAATATATAGGAGATAAAGCAAGAGGCTGATTTTTCAAAGAGTTTTTTTCATGGTGATTTCAATATTACATGCTTAAAGGTAGGATTAAAAGTCAGCTGTTAGGAAGGAGTGTCTGTCGTTAAATGTTTGTGATATGAATGAGACAGAGAACTGGAGAGTGTACCACTTAGTAGCAGACATTTGACTTTTTTGAGTTAAGAAATTAAGTTTGCTCTATTTTCTATGCATTTTAATGGAGTCCAAGGAAGTTCTTGTTCATTGTAAGTTTATTTACTGTTTTATTGACTGCTAATAGTGAATTCTGAGTGGGGACTTAAAAATGCTTCCTTAATGATCTGCTAACCAATATTAAAATAAAGCTACCATAGGCTATTTGCTTTATTCTCTACTTTAAACATCATTACTATATTTTTAAATTAAAATAAGTCATTAAAGAACTGACAAAGGTATATAAAATTATATAGTAACAGTATTTTGCCTAGAAATTGTATTCATATTTTTCCTGTCAGAATGCCTTATTAATAGTAAGCATGTAGAAGGATGTATTTAAACTCTTATGCGTGTAATTTTATAATTAATTAGAATAAAATTCAAATTTGATTTGTCATTTTTATGTGGTCTAAGTGCTGAATACATAGACTACTATCATAGCAGTGTATGCCAAATATTTATATTTCCACTTAGGAACTCAAAAGAATGTGTTGTCTATTTTTATCTTGTGTATTTATGTTTCCTATGTTGTTTAAAGTAAAATAGCTATAAAATTAATTTTCTTGTACTAAAATTAGTATTCTTACTTTAAAATGGTTTAGTTCTATCTTTTTAGCATATATTATCATATATTAATTTTAATACTTAAAATGAAAATCTTAATGATATATCTTAATTTTAGTTAATAAAGTGCTATATAGCAAACATATTTTATGTTTTAATTTATTGATCTTATTTCTTTTACTAACTTTAGTAGATGCATTACGTCATTTTTTCTTGATATATTATCAAATTGAAGAAAAAGCAATTAGTCTCTAGCTTGTAAGTAGTGCTAGAGATAGGACTTTTATGTCTCTATATTTATAACTATCTATTTGCTTGTCAACCTGACTCCAAAGCTGATGCTGTTAACTACTCTGCTAAACTGAGTTCCTTGAATAATCACAGAGCACAAAGCAATATTACCATTTCATGTCAAGAAGAAGAATGGAAACACATTCAAGATGTGGAAATTTGTTCTTCAATTTCTGTATGAATTGTTTAAATTTGCTCTGAGCTCATCTCAGAGGAAGAAAAGGCATTTTTCACTGCCTTTATAAATCATGTTATTTGTACTGTCTTTTACAGTGGCTTAATATTGGCATCATGTATTAATCTCCTTCCAGAAAAAAATGTGCCCTCATGAAGAGGATGTGTGGGAACAGATGGCTATGACAGCTGTAGGAAGTGAACACAATGAGACAAAACTGAAAGTTCAGTCTCCTCCGCTTTCTGCATATCTCCCTTTCACATATCAAAAAGAGAAATGTACACACACACACTTTCAAATTGCACTTTGCAAAGAAACAGAAGTACCACAGTTTTGATTTTCAAATTGGATTGAGAATGTGCCAGATAGTTCCTCTTTTTGGTTCTTAGTATCCAAATACATTCCTACAGATTTTCTCTTAGAACGCTGAAGAACAATGCCTTCTTTATTCATTAGCCCCAGGGTACTATAATAGAGGTTTATATTATAAGAGCAATAAATAATTGTTGATTTATGGATTGATCACTCAATTTTATGTGGAAAAGTAACTGAAGCAATAATATAAGCTTTTGTCATTCAGTTTCAGTGTTTTTCTTATTGTACTGTGCTACGCGCCTCCTTCTCCATATGAAAACAATAGTTGCCACTTCTTTTTAGTAAGAGAAGTTAAAGCTTTGGGAGGTTAAATAACTTACAGATTTACATAGGTGGCCATAGCTAAAAGATCTTAAAACCTTTTATGCTCAATGTCAAAATGTGTTTTTTCAATACTATGCTAAATTTACTGTTGCTTCTTGGTAACATAAACTCATGTCTTATGGTTTCAAATAATTTGTTTTATTGATCATTTGTATTTTTTTTGGGATTCTAGCTCATTAATTTCTACTCTAAGTTTTATTATTTTTTTACCTCCTGACTGGTTTGGACGGACTACTTTGTTGGTCACTTTTGGGAAATGTAATTTCTTCCTGATGCATGTATCCCTTGTACTTGTATTTTTTTATTTTCTCTTTGGGTCACACCTGGCAAAGCTCAGGGGTTACTCCTGGCTCTGCACTCATGAATTACTCCTGGCTGTGCTTGGAGGACCATATGGGATGCTGGGACATCAAACTCAGGTCGACTGCGTGCAAGGCAAATGCCCTACCTGCTGTACTATGACTCCAGCCCCTTGTACTTGTATCTTAAAGAAGTTTTCAAAGAATAATATAAAATCTTATTTTAATGGATTTAAAAGTAGAATGGTTAAAAACAAAGATTATATAGTCAGGCAATTTAAATCTTACTTGTGGGTACCCACTTGGAGCTAAATTTCCCTGTTTAGATATGCTCTCCATAAATGATAGTAATAAAAAACATCTAGCTTTACGGAGTTGTTTGAAAATTAAATAGGAGGTGCTCAGGCAAGTGCCTGGCATATAGTCAAGCTTACATTTTTTTTTTTTACAGACTTAAAAACTTTCGTGATTACATTTCAGTCATACAATGACCGAGTACCCATTCCTCCACCAGTGCTAATTGTCTACCACCAATGTTCCCAGTATCCCTCCCCGCCAACCCCCTACCCCTGCCTCTTTGGCAGGCACATTTCCCTTTACCCTTTATCTCCTTTGGGGTTATAGTTTTCAATACAGGTAGTAAGTGGGGAAAAGACAGCTGGAATAGAGAAGGAACCATTTAGTGAATGATGATTGGAGAGCTCGCTTGGGATGGTAGATCGTACTGAAAGTAGACTGTAGACCAAACATGATGGCTACTTGTTTTGATTATGACTGTTGGTATTTATTTCAATAAGGAAAATGTTTTATATGCATTGAAGCTTAATCCTGGTGTCTGCTCTTTCCTTCAGAAATAAGAATGCTAAATAGGGTATCTTCTCACTTTCATCCTCTTTCATTGTCATAACGAAGTTGCTTATTTACCCTATTTAAAAGGTTTATAATTTTATTTATTTATTCCAACACCCATCCCTTCACCAGTGTACATTTCCCACCACCACTGCCCCCAGTTTCTCCCCCACCCCAACCCCCTGCTGGCCTCTGTAGCAGGTGCTCTTCTCTCCTCCCCCCACCCCCACCTTCCCTCTTTCTTTACTTCTGTTCAGGTATTCCAATTTGTGCTTCAGCCTTGGGAAGTTATAGGAATCCTGAAATTTATTAATTTATTTGAGTTTCTCTTATTTCATGGCATAAAGATTCTCAGAGTAATCTCTGATGAAACTTTGATTTCTGTGGTTTCTGTTGTGATGCTCCCTCTTTAATTTCTGATTAGGTTTATTACTGTTCTCTCTCTTTCTTGCTAGTGATTTATCAATCTTGTTTCTTTTTTCTTTTTTTTACTATATCTGTTTTGAAGGTACTGTTTTTTTATTGAATCACCACGAGATATTGTTACAAAACTTTCATGTTTGAGTTTCAGTCATACAATGATCGAACACCCATCCCTCCACCAGTGCACATTCTCCACCACCAATGTCCCCGGTATACCCCTCTCCCCTTTCCAATCCTCCCCCTACCTTTATGGCAGACAGTTTCCCCCATACTTTCTCTCTACTTTTGGTCATTATGGTTTTCAATATAGACACTGAGAGGCCATCACATTTGGTCATCCTTTATTTTTTAAAGAAAAATAGGTTTCATTGATCATTTTTTAAAGAAAAATAGGTTTCATTGATCATCTGTGTTTTTGAGGAATTTAGGTCATTAATTTCTGCTCTAAGTTTATTATTTTCTTCCTCCTGCCTGGTTTGGGCTCATTTGTTTGTCATTTTCTAAGATCTTAACCTGTGAAGTCAAGTTATTTATGTGGGCCCTTTTTTCCTGATAAATGCTTGCTGAGCTATACATTTTCCTCTTAACATTGCTTTTGATGTGTTCCACAAGCTCTGGTAACTTTGTCATCATTCTCATTTGTTTCCAGGAATATTTTGATTTCTTCTTTGATTTCCTCTCTAATCCCCTGGTTGTTCAGTAGTGAACTGTTCAATTTCCAGGTGTTTGATTTGATTATCCATTTCTGTGATTAAATTCTCTTTCCAGTGCTTCATGGTCTGAAAAGATAGTTGATATAGTTTCTATCCTCTTAATTTTATGGATGTATGTTTCATGGATAATCCTGTGTTCTATCTTGGAGAATATCCCATGTGTACTAGAGAAGAATGTATATTTGGATTTTGGGGGGATGAAAAGCCCCTCTCTTCCATTTCATCCCTCAGTGCCAGTATTTCATTGCTGAGTTTTAGTCTCATTGATCTATCAAGGGGTGACAAAGCAGTGTTCAAGTCTCCAACTACTATTGTGTTGCTACCTAAGTCCACCTTGAAGTCTATTAGTAGTTGTTTTAAGTATGTTGCTCATCCCTCATTGGGTTTATACACACATTTAGAAGTGTAATTTCTTCATGATGTATGCATACCTTGGATCCTCGGGAAATATTTCCAGAAGTGGTATTAATTGATCATGTGGAAGCTCAATTTCTAGTTTTTTGAGGAATGCCCATATTGTTTTCCAAAATGGCTGTATTAGTCAGCATTCCCCACCAACAATGAAGGAGTGTCCCTTTCTCCCCACATGCTCGCCAACACTGGTTGCTTGTTTTTTTTGGATGTATGCCAGTCTCTGTATTATGAGATGATATCTCCTCATTGTTGCATCTCCCTGATGATTAGCGATGTAGAGCATTTTTTTTTCATGTGCCTTTTGACCATTTGTATTTCTTTTTTTGAGAGAGCTTCTGTTCATTTCTCCTGCCCATTTTTATTGATGGGGTTAGAGGTTTATTCTTGTACAATTTTACTAATTTCATGTATATCCTGGATATTAATCTTTATCAGATGGGTATTGGGTAAATATTCCTTCCCATTCCATAGGCTCTTTCTGTATTCCGGTCACTGTTTACTTTGACCTCAAAGGAGAAGCTTCTTAGTTTAGTATAGTACTATTTGTTTAAGTTTGTTTCCACTTGCTTGGTCAGTGATGTTTCATCCTTAAAGATGCCTTTAGCTTCAATGTCATGGAGGCTTCTGCCTATATTTTACCCCATGCACCTAATGGATTCAGATTTGATATTAAGGTTTTTAATACGCTTTGATCTAACTTTCATGCCTGACATTAGACAGAGATCTGAGTTCATTGTTTTGCAAGTAGCTGTCCAGTTTTCCCAGCATCACTTGTTGATGAAGATTTCTTTGCTCCACTTCACATTTATTGCTCCTCTTTTTTTTTCTTTTTGGGTCACATCCGGCGATGCTCAGGGGTTACTCCTGGCTCATGCACTCAGGGATCACTCCTGGTGGTGCTTGGGGGACCATATGGGATGCTGGGAATCAAACCTGTGTTGGCCATGTTGGCTGCGTGCAAGGCAAACGCCCTACCTGCTGTGCTATCATACTCCTTTATCAAAGATTATGTGAGCATATATTTGAGAGTATGTGATAGAATATTCATCTCTGTTCTATGGTTCTGTAGGTCTGTTTCTATTCCAATACCATGCTGTTTTAATGACTACTGCTTTGTAGTACAGTTTGAAGTTGGTGAAATTGATGCCAAAACTCTTCTTTTCCCCAAGGATTCCTTTGTCTATTCGTGGGGGTTTATTGTTACATATATATTTCAGGATTGTTTTGTCTATTTCTTTGAAGAATGTCATGTTTGTCCTTTTAGGGACAGCATTGAATCTGTATAATGCTTTGGGAAGTATTGCCATTTTGACAATGTTAATCCTCCCAATCCAAGAGCAGGAGATGTGCTTCCTTTTCCTAGTGTCCTCTTTTATCTCTTGAAGCAGTGTTTCGTAATTTTCTTTGTATAGGCATTTAATCTCTTTAGTTAAGCTGATTCCTAGATACTTGATTCCCTGAGGTACTATTGGGAATGGGGTTGTTTTTTAATATCTCTCTCTTCTATTTCATTATTTGTATATAGAAAAGCTGTGGACTTTTGAGTATTGACTTTGTAGCCTGCCACTTAACTATAGAAATGTATAGTTTCTAAAAGCTTTTTTTGTAGAGTCTTTAGGATTTCCTAACATAGTATCATGTCATCTACAGATAGTGGTAGTTTCCTCTTTCTTTCCCTTCTGGGTTCTCTTGAAATCTTTTTTCTGCCTAAATGCTATGGCAAGAACTTCAGTACTAAAGTGAATAGAGTGGGCAACCTTGTCTTGTCCTGCTTTTAGATGGAAGACTTTTAGTTTTTTCCCACTGAAAGTAATACTTGCTGTGGGCTTGTGGTGATGCCTTTGACTATAGTGAGGAAAGTTCCTTCAATTCCCATTTTGGTGAGAGTTTTCATCATGAATGTGTGCTGGATCTTGTCAAATGCTTTCTCTGCATCTACTGATATGATTATATGGTTTATCTTTTCTTTTATTGTATGTTGTACTATGATGATTGATTTATGAGTGTTAAACCATCTTTGCATCTCCGGGATGAATCCTACTTAGTCATGAATAATCTTTTTGATGCGTTTTTGTATTCTGTTGACTAGGATTTTGTTGAGGATCTTTGCATCTGTGTTCATCAGGGATATTGGCTTTTATTGGCAGTGCATTCAATTGTTTCTTTTAGCTCCTTATGTTCCTTAATAGCCTCCTTCTAAATTTCTTGTCAGAGAGGTCATATAGCTCGCCATTACTGGTTGGGTCATCTGGGCTAGCTTCTTCACTCACTAAATTTCGTGGGTTTGTGTATTGCTTTACCATTGTAGAGCGTTGTGCGGTTTGGACTTTCATGCTCACCATTACTATTGAATAGCACAGCAGTAGGGCGTTTGCCTTGCCAGCCAACATGTCCGACCCGAGTTTGATTCCTCCGCCCCTCTCAGAGAGCCTGGCAAGCTACCGAGAGTATCTTGCCCGCACGGCAAAGCCTGGCAAGCTACCCATGACATATTCAATATGCCAAACACAGTAACAACAAGTCTCAAAATGGAGACATTACTGGGCCCACTCGAGCAAATTGATGAACATAGAGAGGACAGCATATATACATATATATAATATTAATTGAATTATTGGCCTAAATATTTTTGGTGATAAGGCTTCCCTAGTGAAAGTTCCACACAAGAGGCTAATTTATGGTTCTTATGGGAAATGGAAGTGGAGATTAACTGGTGGTAACGGCTCCAGACAGCACACCCACTGGGCCTCTGAACTAGATTGGAAGAAACTGGGTCCTTGTAGCTCAAATCCTAATGGTAGTGGCAGCCCCCTCCCCTGAGCTCAGTGCAAATATTTTATTGAACTAATTTTTTATCATTCAAATAGATACCTAGGAGTATAATTTATGAATCATATTGTAGTTCTGCTTATAAAATTTTGAGAAATTTTCTTACTGCTTTTCATAGAACTTATATGAAATTTGTACTTCCACTAAAAGTGCTTGAGGATTCCTTTTTCACAACATCCCCTGTAACCATGGTTGTTTTTCACCATGCCTTAGCAGTAATGAAATAATTTATTTTATTTTACTTGTTGCAACTAAATGACTAATGGAATTATCAAAAAATGCTTCAATAGAAGAAAAATTGTTAAATTGTTATATTTTACCATTGGGAATGCTTCAGTGAGCAGTTAACATTGGATTTTGTTTCTTGAAAAATAAAATATTATTGCTAGTTGAGACTTCCGTGTTGTTTTTATTTATTGAACTCAGTTGGTTTCTATGTTATGTTCTTATATAATTTAGTTTGCTCTACTGGGATATCAGTATTGTAAAATTTGGAGGTTTCATATGGTTACAGATGCGACTGTGTGCTCCAGAAACTCGAGGACTGTGAGTTTCTATGATGGTGGTTATGGGATGCGGGCTTGGCTTTCAGGTCTTCCAAGAATTACAGGGGTGGCTGGAAGGGGGAGGCTGTCTACCCCCACTGTGAGAAGATCTCAGAGTTCTCAGTATGATAACTGTTGTACCCGGAATTTTCAGTCTGGCATCTCTGCAGAGATTAGTTGTGGAATAGTGTAGTTAGGCCCTTGGAATGGTGGAGGTGTGAGTTGCTGCCACAGGAGCTTTGGCGGGATAGGGATTCATCCTGCCTACCTCCTGGGGCACCCCAGAGTTTTCAGCTATGAGACTAGTGTACCAGTAAATTTTTGAGGCTTGGTTTGATTTCTTCTGTGATATAATCATGCGTCAATGGAGCAGTGCTGATGGATGAGCTTGCATGGTGACAATTGTCATAGACTGTAGATATGGCTACCAAGGCTTCTGGAAGTATGGGGATTGGTGGGGCTATCAAGGCCATTCTCAAAGTGAAAGGTGATACTTCATGGTTCTTTTGATTTAAATTTCCCAAATAATCAGTGATGATGAGCATGCTTTTTTGCATCTATTGTTCAACTAAATGTCTTCACGATCACGATCATGATCATCCTGTTGTTCATCAATTGCCTCGAGCAGGCACCAGTAACTCTCCTTCTTCCTAGCCCTGAGATTTTAAAAGAGCCATATTCAATGCTCTTTCAGAGTTAGGATAATGAGACCCATCATTGTCACTGGTATTTGACATATTGAGTACTACACGGGAAGTTTGCCAGACTCTGCCGTGCGGGCAGGATGCTTTCAATAGCCTCCAAAGGAAAAATGAGATAAGGGGTCACGCGGTCTCTGCGTCTTGCCCATTGATGGGACCAACCTGGCACTGGCGGCACCTGGTGGGTGTGATGCCTACCTACTGGAAGATGGGGGATCTATGTGGAGAAGGCCCAGTCCCAATCCAAGCAGGCTTGGAGATCTCAGCCCTGAGACCCGCATGCCTGGGTTCCTCGACCAGTTCCTTCATGCATGAGACCTGTCCGGACATGTGGAGAGTGGTCTCAGCGTGGCTGTGACTGGTTCTGGATGTCTTCGGCTGCTGGGGCTCTGCTTGGGTGGGAGGGGGGAGGAAAACTCAACCCGACTCCCTCCAAGGGGCCCCTGTGAAGACAGCCAGGCGTGGGGGCAGGAGACTCTACTAAATGTTTTATTTGGAGAAATGTCTATTCAGATTTCTCCTCAGTCAAATGTTTTGTTTTTGTTTGTGTTTTGGAGTGAGATATATATATTATATATGTATATAAAATGTATGTATAATATCACCATATATGTATGGTATATATATATATATGTGTATGTGTATATCTATACACAGACCACACATATATAGTTACAGATATTAGCCATATTTCAAATAGATGGTATATTAATTTTTTTCCACCCATAGGAAGTGTTTCTGCAATAGTAGAAACATGGAAACAATCTAAATATCCAAGAAAAATAATTGAAAGAAGAAATTGTAGTGTCAGGCCAGAGAGATGGCATGGCTGGTAGGCAACTTGTCTTTCATGCAGTCGAGCTGAATTTAATAGCTACAAGTATCACCAGGAGTGATCTCTATTCAAAGAACTAGGAATAAACCCTGGGCTGGAGTGATACCACAGTGGGTAAGGCGTTTGCCTTGCAAGCAGCCAACATGACCAACGCAAGTTTGATTCCTCTGCCCCTCTCGGAGAGCCCGACAAGCTACCGAGAGTATCTTCCCGTGACGTATTCGATATGCCAAACACAGTAATACACAGTCTCACAATGGAGATGTTACTGGGCCTGCTTGGGAAAATCGATGAACAATGAGGAGGATAGTGACAGGAATAAACCTTGAGCATACACACACACACACACACACACACACACACACACACATATGCGCATGCACAATAGAATACTCTTAGCCATAAGAAAGGATGAACTAGAGGAATTCATGCTGAGTAAAGTCAGTAAGAATAGAGACAGATACAGAAAAATCTTACTCTCAAGTGTGGAAGTGTGGATATAAAGAAACAAAATAATGAAATAACAAATGTCCAAAGGTAACAGAATATGAGAGTTGGACTATACCCTTCCTGGGCTGGAGTGATAGCACAGCGGTAGGGCGTTTGCCTTGCACACAGCCAACATGGCGGACCTGAGTTCGATTCCTCCGCCCCTCTTGGAGAGCCTGGCAAGCTACCGAGAGTATCTTGCCCGCACGGCAGAGTCTGGCAAGCTACCCGTGATGTATTCAATGTGCCAAACACAGTAACAACAAAGTCTCCAATGGAGACGTTACTGGGCCCACTCGAGCAAATCGATGAACAACGGGAGGACAGTGGACAGTGACATTGAGGAAGGCTGTAATAGGAATCATTGGGATATTGGTGAAGGGAAGTAGATACTGTAGAACGTGCATTATGGATTATAGTTTGCATAAAACCCTTCATTAACTTTATTGTAAATTATGATGCCACAATAAAACTGGGGTAAAAGAAAGTCTTTGAGTTTGATATAATTCTATTTGTTTATATTTAATTTTTCTTGTTAATAGTGTTGAATCATTTATTTTATCACCAAATACATTTTTGTTGAATTCTTGATCATATTTCTTTTGGTAATACTTTAAGAATTGTGATCTAACATGTAAAGTTTTTCTGTGCATGGAGTCTTTAGAGTTTCTATATAGTTTTCATGCCACCTGCAAAAATTCACAATACTATGTGGAATAGTAATAGTGAGAATTCATCCTTGTAATGTACTTTATTTTAGGTAAAATGGGATTCAATTTTTCACCCTTACATATTTTGGTATCTGTAAGTTTGTTATATATGGCCTTTACATCTTTACCTTTAAAATAGAAAGTAGGGGCTGGAATGATAGCATAGCGAGTAGGGCGTTTGCCTTGCACGCAGCTGATCTGGGTTCGATCCCTGGCATCCCAGATGGTCCCCTGAATACTGCTAGGAGTAATTCATGAGTGCAAAGCCAGGAGTAACCCCTTTGCACCAGCATTGCTGGGTGTGACCCAAAAAGGAAATAAAATAATATAAAATAGAAAGGAAAATAATTAATTCGTTTTGTCACATGTTCTTGAAAGTTATTTTTTAAATTATAAAGGGATGTTGATCTGGCCTAAAGCTTCTCTTTATGTAAAGATACGACTTTTACCATTTACTTTGTTAATGTGCTAGCCACTATACGGAGTAATAGCACAGCGGTAGGGCGTTTGCCTTGCACGCAGCCAACATGGCCAACCCGAGTTCGATTCCTCCGCCCCTCTCAGAGAGCCCGGCAAGCTACTGAGAGTATCTCGCCCGCACGGCAGAGCCTGGCAAGCTCCCCATGACCTATTCGATATGCCAGACACAGTAACAACAAAGTCTCCAATGGAGACGTTACTGGGCCCGCTTGAGCAAATCGATGAACAACGGGAGGGCCTTTACCTTTACCTTTACCTTGTTAATGTGATGCATATGTTAATCAATTTGGATACATTAAACCATCTTTCTTGTGTCTAATATGTGTTGATACTCATGAATATTTATATTGGTGTCTAGAAATTAATTTATTAATTTTGTTTCTTATTGAGCCAATAGTTTTTCATCAATACGTTTATAGTCTCCAAAGGTTGGAGCTTTTCTGTTTTTTCATGTCATGTTAATTTATACCTTCATAGCATTGTAATTTGAAGATGCTTGATAAGATTTCTATTTTTTATGACCTTATTTTATATGTTTTATGTCTTGCATGTGATTTAAGGCAATTTTAGACTTGGGTATTTAGTACAAGTCCAATAAGCTAAAAACATTCATATTGTTTCTTATTCACTGGGGAAATTTATTTGTATTGAACTTTTCATAAATTTTAGCATACTGCTTGGCAGTTATATAATGCATTTTGCCTGTACTATAAATTATACAATGCCATGAAATTAGTGTTCTATTATTCTTGATCAGTTTGGTCAGACATAGGATATTATTAATTCAGTATCATTTCAATTAGGGAAGACCCTAATTACATATGTAGAAAATTGTTCTATGATAAGTGAAAAAAGAAAATGAAAATAATGAGAAAGAAAGGAAGAAGAAAAATGGAAAGGAAAATAAATGTAAAGAAGATCTAAATATTTCTACTTGCTTTTACTAGGTACATGTGACTTGTACTAAACATATAAACATATATTCTTATAATAAGCAAATTTGGCATGTGAGATTTGAATGTTTGTATATTGTGAGCTCAATTGACTTAAAATGTTGTTGATGTCCATAGACTACTTAGAAGAATGTAGGGGGCTGATAATTTTCAGAGATAAATTACTCTTGAGAGGTATGTGTTTGTATTGTGGGACATATCACAGCAATGTTCAGCAATTAGCAGTTATTATAGCTTACTTATATGCAATACAGCATTCTAAATGTTTTATATAATATTTTAATGTTATTTAAAATATTTTATTATTTTATTTGAAGCATCATCTCTTACTGTTAATTATAGTTTCATGCATTCAATAGTTTACCATCACACTATGACCAGAGCTCCACCACCCTCTGCCAAGGTCCCTGTGGTCTGTTTTAAACCACATCCATGCTCCTGCAAACTTAGTTCATGGACTAACTTTCTATTCTCTTGTCTTTGGTCCTTTGTCGCTAGCTTATTGTGTATCTGGAGTCCCATATATAAGACATATCATTCTGTATTTATCCCTTTCCTTCTGACTGACTATATTCAGCATAATAATCTCTAGTTCTAACAGTGTCATGGAAAATTACATAGTTCTGTCCTTTCTTAAGATGCATAGTTTTCCAGTGTGTGTGTGTGTGTGTGTGTATAATGTTCATAAATTATTTTGAATTAATTTTTTTGAGTTTTGAGGGTAGTTTCCAAAAAGTGGTATGGCTGGTTATTAAGGGAGTTCTACTTCTATTTTTTTTTTTTAGAGATCTCCATATTGCTTTCCATAGAGGTTGATCTAGACAACATTCTCACCAACAATGAATGAACATTCCTTTCTCACCACAATCCTGTGAACTGCCAGTCTTTTGGCATCTGCAAGTCTCAATGACGTAATATGATATTACATCATATTAATGACAAAGATGTGGGAGAAAAAAAGTACTCATAGAAAAGAAAAGAAGTTCTCATACATTGTTGGTAGGAATGTCAAGGTTCAACCGCTTTGGAAAATTATGAATACTTCTTGAAAAACTAAGAATTGAGGGCCAGAGATACAGTCAGTGTGTAAGGAGCTTAACTTGCATGCTGCTGATCCAGGTTCTATCTCCCGTTCTGCATATGGTCCCTCAAGCACCACCAAAAGAATGCTTTGAGCACAGTCTATGTGGTTCAAAAACACAACAAAAAGCACCCACAACAACAACAGCAAAAACACCCAAATAATTGAACTTCCATATAATCCAGCAATTTCACTTCTCAGCAACTACCACAAGGATTCAAAAACATTTGAATCTTTCTAAAAGACATTTGTGGTCCTATGTTAACTTCAGCACTATTCACTATAACTGAAATCTGGAAACAGCCAAGGGTGTTAGAACTAGAACTGAAGACAGGATAAAGAAACTGTGGTATATATACACAACGGAAACTACGAGTCTATAAGAAGATATAAAATCAAGAAATTTTCTGCTATGTGGATGAAACTGGAGGAGATAATACTTGAGTGAAGTCATTCAGAAGGAGAGGGACAAGTACAGAATGATCTCCAAATGTGGCATACAGAGAAACAGAGAACAACAAATGTCCAAAGGCAACAGAATTGGAAGTGTTGGTTTACAGAACTGAGGTTGATTCTTTTGAAGGCGGCGGGGGGCTGGGGGGGGATCTCGAGGTTTGAAGAAAGCAGGCACTCTGGTGGTGGGTGTGGTGTTGGAATAATGTATAAGTGAAATCCTGTCATCAGCAGAATTGTAAAACACAGTACCTCAATCCTTATTAATTGATAAAAATAGAAAAGTTAACAAATTTTAAAAAGTCTGTGAAGTTGTACAATAACTTAGAACTTATATACTTAACCATAAAACACCTCTCCACTGAAAATGAAAACATATTACTTATTTTAGAAATTGATTACATACACTAATTATTAAATAATGTATATTTAGGTTATGCTGTTAAAAGATTGTGTGTGTGTGTGTGTGTGTGTGTGTGTGTGTGTGTGTGTTTTGGGTGACACCTGGAGATGCTCAGGGGTTTCTCTTGGCTATATACTCAGAAATTACTCCTGGCAGTGCTCGGGGGTATCATATTGGATGCTGAGGATCAAACTCTGGTCGAGTTTATGTCAGGCGAATGTCCTACTCACTGTACTATCACTCCAGCCCCTTTAAAGCATTTTTTTAGCTACCACAAAATTGGTGAACATGGTTATGTCAAAACTGAGAAAGATGTTCTTGTATATGTCTTGTCTAGACAAGAAAAAATGTTTTTATATGGATCCCTTGTCTTTTAGATCTTCCATCTCTATCCTTAGTACAGTGGTTCCTTATTTTTCTACGGTGGCATTTATAAATGCATCCTTACATCCAAGGTTTCTATAAAAATCAGAAAGAATTTTTTAGCATCTACAACACAGGTTCAGATTTTCTTCCAATTATTTATTAAAAGCCATGCAGAGAATTTAAAAGACTAGTAAAATATCCACATCGCATTATCAATTATTAATGTTTTTGCACATATATACAGTGTATATAATGTGTATATATTTGCTGAGGAATTGGAGCAATAGCACAGTGGGTAGGGCATTTGCCTTGCACGCAGTCAACATGGCCAACCCGAGTTCAATTCCTCTGCCACTTGGAGAGCCCGGCAAGCTAACGAGAGTATCTCGCCTGCACGACAAAGCCTGGCAATCTAACCGTGACGTGTTCAATATGCCAAACATAGTAACAAGTCTCACAATGTTACTGGGCCCGCTTGAGCAAATCGATGAACAACGGGAGGACAGTGACAGTGATCACTTAGTATGGGCTGGAGTGATAGCACAGCAGGTAGGTCGCCCTTGCAAGCGGCCAACATGGCCGACCCTAGTTCATTCCTCCACCCCTCTTGGAGAGCCCGGCAAGCTACTGGAGTATCTTGCCCACACTGCAAAGCCTGGCAAGCTACCCATGAGGATTTCGATATGCCAAACATAGTAACAATTGTCACAATGGAGACGTTACTGGGCCCGCTTAAGCAAATCGATGAACAACAGGAGGACAGTGACAGTGACAGTGATATTTGCTGAGAAATTAAATTGCAGCTATAATGATTACTTAAAAATTTAAGCACGTGTCTCATAGTAGGAAATAGCCAATGGAATATCATAATCACAGCTTTTTCTGTTTCTGTCTTATTACAGATGCATATTATTTATGCTCATTTTATTTTTTTGAAAAACAGTAACAGTTAAATTTTAAAAATGACACGATGATTTAGTAAGTTGTTTACAATAATGTTTCAGGCATACAATATTATTACCTTAGTCCTACTATCCTGTAACCCCATTCCTCCCAACCCCAAACAAGTCTCCGTGACAGATATTTTAAACATTAGTTATAGTAGTTTGGGTCCCACACTTTCAGTGGTGTTTTGTCTAGTATCTTCAAGATAGAGATCTACATATCGATATACATCTATATCTATATTTATCTACAGATACATATTTATCTTAATATAGCTTTCTTAATAGATATATAATATATAATTTATAAGCACTGTCCTCCAATTGTTCATCAATTTGCTCAAGTGGGCACCATTAACATCTCCATTGTGAGCTGCACCTCCTGAAATAATTTATAATATATAAAATATTTCTTAATATTTATCATACTATATATCCATAAAGATATAGATACATCTTAATATATATCACTTACTACCTTCCTCTGGTTCACAGATGCGCCAAAGCCCACACGTTAGTCCAAAACTTCCTCTTCTTGCTTCATCTGCTGTTTATCTCCTTCCTTGTCATTTTTCTTTTTGTCTGTAATCAAGAACTAATGTTTTGCTCACTCTTTATACCTTCCATTTCCTTGACACGTTGTTTGTTCTGTATGCCACAGATTAGTGAGAATATCCAGTATTTGTCTTCTGACAATTCACTTAACATGAGATCCTCCAGTTGCATCCAAGTTGCAGGAAATTGCATGATATCATCATTGCTTGTGGCTGCATTGAGTCCCATTGTGAATATAAACCACAACTTCATTATCTACTCCTCTGTCGTTAGACGCCTGGATTATTCCCATATCCTGGTTATTGTACTAAGTGCTGCAATGAACATAGAAATGCATGTATCTTTTTAGATGAATGTTTTTGTATCTTGGGGATAGGTGCCAAGCTGTGGGTTATATATATATATATGTATATATGTATATATATGTATATATGTATATATGTATGCTTGAAATGAATTGATATGTTACTTGCACCCACTAGAGTAAATTGCTGAACAGTGAGATAACAGTGATACAGTGATTCTTAGTTTTATGAATAATCTCCATATTGCTTTCTACTTGTACAACTGTTTTCCACCTTTTAACTCTGAGTATGTGTCATCTTACAAATTCAAGTGTTTCCTGTTGGCATGAGAAAGTCAGAATTTGTTTCCTGATCCATCCACCTACTCTTTACCTATAAAAAGTTCCAATATGTTTTCACCAGAGAGATTAATAATATGGAATATGTTGCTATTTTTCTATGTGGGATTTTGTTCATTTGCAGTTAGCAATTTAGTATTTATTGGTAACCTTTCAATAATTTTTGCTAAATCGGTTTGGGTTAGATGTAACAAATACCACCGGTTTTTGTTTATTTGAGAATGTTTTTATCTATTCCTTAAGTTTAACTGATAACTTTGAAGTGTAGAAGACTCTAAGAGGAAATTTTTTTTTCATTCAGTATTTGAATATATCATTAAATTCCCCTCTTACTTGTTTGATTAATCTAAAATATGTTTGATTTTTGTATTTTTTCCTTTGTATTTGAGGTTTTGTGTTGCCTTTGCTACTTTAAGTAGTATGTAGTAAGTAGTATTTCTTTTTGGTAATTGCCATTTGGTTGAAATTGCTTTTTGGCTGTAATGTGTTCTGTTTGAGTCTATTTTGGTATTCGTTGGGTCTCTTAAATCAGTTCATAGGTATCATTCCAGAGACTGGGGAAGTTATGAGCTGTATATTTTCCACCAGTCACCACTTGTGCCATAATTACTTTGAGTTTATTAAATATCTTCACCACGTGATCACTAAGGTCAGAGATTGTCAGAGGATTTACTAGGCTGGTTGGTTCTGGTTGAGTCTTCCATGTTATCATGTTTACTCATTGGACTTGGTGGGGGGTTCTGTGTGTTTTCCCCATTGGTTCTAGTGTTTTTGCTATGGAGAGGTAGGTAGCCCCCTAGAGAAATGCTTTTTTCCTTCACTGCCTGTTTTCACTCAGTGGAATGAAGTATAACTGCCAGTGGAGTGAAATTTGATCAGAGTGTTGTAAATATATTTTAAGTTTCATGAGAGTAAAAAAACCAAAAACCTACACAAGCACTAGATAAAGAGGAGGAAATTAGAGTTTACCATTATGAAAAATTACCAGCCTACAAAGATAGCAAAAGACGAAGAAAGGAACAAGGAAGATACAAAGCCAGATATCAATAAGACATATTTAGGAAGTCCTTGCATATAAATTATTATTTTAAATGTAAATAAATTAAATTCTCTGAACCTACACAGAGGGACTGATTAAAAAATGAGACATAGGGCTGAGGGGATAACTGTTAAACAACTAATGCTTGACATGAGGAGATACCTGTATATATTTGAATTTAACATTGGAGCACTTGAATATGTCAAATACAAACACATCTGATGAGGGAAATAGTCAAAATACAATAAGAGTAGTTGACCTCATACTTTTACAGATCAGTTTCAGTAGATTATGCAGACAGAAAATCAATAAGTAAACATTGATCTCAATATATATATTAGACTTAATGACTTAACACACATGTAAAATAATTTCTTCCTACAGCGGAAGAATTTGTATGCAAGTGAACAGAGAACATTATTCAGCATTGATCACATGATAAGTCACAAAACAAGTTATAGCCAACGTAGAAAGACTCAAGTCATATTTATATGATGAACATTTTTATACCCAAAATAGCATAAAACTAGAAAAAAATTACAGGAAGAAAAAGGAAATTCACAGTTGTGTGTAAATAAAAGTGTAGTAAAAAACAATTAATAGGCCAGGAAACTCAAATGGAAATAAAAGGATCTTAAAATAAATGAAAATGGAAAAATAGAAATTCTAAGACTAATGGAATTAACAAAAAGAAAGAAATTTATAATGATAAATGCTTTCTGAAGAAAAAGGAAACATCTCAAATAAAGAATTCAAATTTAAATCGCAGGAAACTTGGAAAAGGAGAAAAACACTAAGACCCAAGTTAGCAAGGGAAGCAAATGACAAACATCAAAGTTTAAATAAGGTTGACATGTGAAAACTAGTAGAAAATCACTGAAATTAAGAGCTGTTTTTAAGAGTAAATGATAAAGACAAATCTTTAGCATAAAAAAAGAAGCATTACAACTGATACCCACACGCCCCCCCCCCAAAAAAACCCAAAACACAAAAAACAAAAGGTCCTAAAAAGCTGCTATGAATTAATATATACCAACAAATTGGATTGTGTATAATAAATGGAAAAATGCGTGAAGCACATAACCTACAAAATGGGATCATGAATAAGTAAAGTAAAGTAAAGGCCCTCCCGTTGATCATCGATTTGCTCGAGCGGGCCCAGTAACGTCTCCATTGGAGACTTTGTTGTTACTGTGTCTGGCATATCGAATACTCTCGGTAGCTTGCCGGGCTCTCTGAGAGGGGCAGAGGAATCGAACTCGGGTCAGCCATGTTGGCTGCATGCAAGGCAAACGCCCTACCCGCTGTAAAAACAGGGCTGGAGGGATAGTATGGAGATCAAGTCTCTTACCTCACAGGCATGTAAACACTTAATTTGATTCTGGGCTCAGCATATGGCACCCCAAGCACCACTGGAACAAAGAGCCAAGAATAAGCTCTGAACACCTTTGGGTGTCTGTCCTCCACCTGCTCTGCCCCCACCAAAGAAATATAAACAAACAAATCATTAGCATGGCAACAAATTAATAATAAGAGCATCATCTGTTGCTCTTAGTGGAGGAGTTTAGCCCATTGACATAGTGTGAAATTATTGATGTGAATGAATTTTGCACTATATTTATGTAAAAATTTATGTCATTTTTGATTTTGGCTTAGCTTATTTTAGTACAGTTTTGCTTTTTTAATAGGACACCACCCAGTGCTCCGAGTAGAACTGGTTTGGATCTAAAAAACACATCCACCTGCTACTTGTCTGAGAATGTTTTTATCCCTCTCTCAATAGGAATGTCATTCTTTTTTTTATGTAGGAGTACTGCTATTTATTCAGCCACTGATTAGCTTATTGAATTTGGCACGAACTCCACCTTACTTTTTTTTCATTTTTTATAATTTTATTTATTGAATCACTGTGAGAGCAGTTACAAAGCTTTCAGGTTTAAGTCTCGCTCATACAATGAAACACCTGTACCTTCACAATGCCATTCTCCACCACCGAAACCCCCAATATACTCCCATCCCACACCCTCCCCTTACCTTTGGGGCAGATGATTTCCACATTACTCTCTCTCTACTTTGATCACATTCAATATTTTGACACCAGACCAACCATTATTATTTGGGATTTTACCCCAACACTCAGATCTGCTGAAAAGACAACAGTAGACAATTTATTTTCTATTGCTGGTTAAGAAAAACATATGATATTGCGTGGCTGCAGTAGTGGCCACGCAATTTTGAAATTCCGAAATTTTAGCACTTGAATCTGGAGGAATTTCTGCTAAAACCTGCTGGGTTCCGAGATTTGTTCCTGAGTCTCTGGGATCATGGCCGTTAAGCAGCTTGATCAGGATCTAGAAAGGCCATTCATGGGCGGAGACTTGGGGTCTCGTTGGGACCGGGAGGAAAGGGCCAGCTCCACCCCCATCCTGTGAGGCCCCACATATCTCATCACTGAGGACCCAAACTTGACTGTCCAGTGGCCTCTGGAGGATGGCGGCCACTGAGCTGCTAGGGGGACCAGGTGGAGGGACAACACCTTTTCCCCCCTGGGGTGCCTCAGTGACAATAACCTACTGCGGGGTCTGGAAGCATTTTTGCCAAAAGCCACTGGGTTCTGAGATTTCTTTCTGGGTCTCTTGGATCATGGCCATTAAAGCAGCTTGATCAGGAGCCAGAGAGGCCATTCATGGATGACAACTCCGGGTCTTTTTGGGGTGGGAAGGAAAGGGCCAGCTCCACCCCCATCCCGTGATGCCCACATGTCTCGTCACTGAGGGTCCAAACCTGACTGTCCAATGGCCTCTGCTGGATGGCGGCCACTGGGTCGCCAGGGGGAACAGGCCAAGGCACGAAACCTATTGCCACCTGGGTTGGCCCAGCACCTGTAACTTACTGCAGGGGACCAGACGCATTTCTGCCAAAAGCCATTGGGTTTCGAGATTTGTTTCTGAGTCTCTGGGATCATGGCCATTAAGCAGTTCAATCAGGAACCAGAGAGGCCATGCCTCCAATTATATAGCTGAATCTGAGGTGGTTTTTGGGTGTGTCTCCCACATACCTAACTTTTGGCCGTTTACTTTCATGGTAAAATTTGCTCCAAGTTTTCAGGGTCTGGCCAAAGGCACAGCAGCAATTTTGGGGTATCTGGAAGTCTGAAGGCATCATCAGGCTGCTGATGCACTCACCTCACAGGTATAGATTGACCTGCTGGCAGCACCATACCCCCCAGAATATCATTCTTGTAATGAAGACGGCTCTTGATTGGAAGTGTTTTTGAATTAAGTAACTTGAATATATTATTCTGCTCCCTTATTGCTTGTAGAGTTTTATATGTGGAATCTGAAGTGAAGTTTATATATTAGAAGTTTTGTTTTTCTTTTTCTGCTCTCAGTAGTGTGTCTCTTTTTTTGGTTATTGCCATTTAATTTACAATGTTTTCTTATTGACCTCTTTAAGTTTACTTTGTTTGGGACTCTGGGCTTCCTGGATCTGTGTACAGGTCTCTTTCCTCATGCTGGAGTCGTTTTCAGCTTTTATCTCCTCAACCAGTCTTCTTCCCTTTTTTTTTTCTAATTCCTCTTCCCCTTTTAGTATTCCTATTTTTCTGAGGTTGTTGCACATGTTGCTGTCTATTAAATGCCTTAAGTTTTCTTCATTCAAAACCACTTTCAAATAACACACCCACCAGCAGTGAGCCTGCTTCCCCCAAACCAGTGTTCCAAGGACTCCCTCACCTACTAACACCATCATATAAGTACAGTTCTATAATCAAAATCTTTAATTTCTATGACTTTGATCATGGATAAAACATATACTTTTACTTATCTTGGGTATATATATATACAGAACAGAATGGTTAGAACATAGAATAAATATATTTAAACACTTCAGGAGTTGCCAAATTCTCAAGTTTGTTTCCCAAAGCAGCTGTACCATTCTGTATTCCTGTCGCTATAATCTGAGAATTCCAGTTTCTCTACATGCTCATCAAAAACCTGTTATTTCCTGACTTTTTGATTTTAGCCTTCCTAGAAGGTGTGAAGTATTTTGTTTGGTTTTTATTAATGTTTCCTTGATCTCTAGTGGATAATTTTTTCATGTACTAATTGGAAATTTACATAAATTCTTTGATGAAGTATCTAGTTTATTATTATATTTTGAACCATAATGAAACACATAGTTACAAAGTTGTTCATGATTGTTTTTTAGTCATATAATGTTCCAACATCCATCCATTCACAAGTGTACATTTCCCACCAACAATGTCCCCAATTTCCCTCTCACCCATCCCCTATTCCTAATTGCCTCTATGGCAGGCATTTTTCTTCTTGGGCATTATGCTTTGCAATACAGATACTGAAAGGTTATCATGTATATCCATTTACCATTGATGGGTATGGTATTGGAACAATGTATGTGTGAAAAGTGTTATTAAAAGTATTGCAAACCTTAATATCAGTAAAAATGATTTAAAAACAAACAAACAAACAAATAAACTCAAATCAAAAAAGAAGTAGAAGCTAATTTCTATTCTTCTTTGTTTTTCTTTATAACATTTGCTTTGTCTTCAATGTCACTGATTTGGTTTTGGGTTCCTTCTAAGGAGCTGCTGTGGGCTCCTACTGCTTTCTTTAGCACCTTCATTTATATTTTAGTGGCTTCATTCATATTTTACAAAATGATTTTTAAAACTTTTTGAATTTTTCATCACTTTTTCGTCTATATCATTTGTCACTGGGAAGACAACTACTCTTAGGTCATCTTCAGGCAGTCTCAAAAGTTCTAAAAAACTAGATGAATCAAAGAACATTATACAAGAAAGCATAAATTATGTTGAAGAAAACATAGGAAGCACTCTCAGGATTAGAACCTCAAAGGGGTCTTCAATAACTTCATTCCTCTGTCAAAGAAAACAAAATAAGAGAGACTATATTAAGTTAAAAAGATTTTTTTTTGTGGGGAACCACACCTGGAAATGCTAAGGGGATACTCAAGGCTCTGCACTCAGAAAGCTGTTTTGGTGGTATGTGGGGAATCATATGAAATGCTGGGCACTGAACATGGTTGGTCTTGTGCCAGGCAAGTATCCTATCCCTGTGTTACTTTGGCCCTTGAGTTAAAAAGTTTTTGCATTGCAAAAGAAATTTAGGCTAAAATAAAAAGATACCCCAATGATTGCGACAAAAATAAAGTGCAAACTCAGCAACAAAAAAGTCCAATAAACACTATCAGTAATAGGGAGAAGAGTTGATTAGACATTTACATGAAGAGGACATTCAGATTGTTAGTAAGCTATGAAAAAGTTCTCATTTTCATTTGATATCAGAGAAACACAAATCAGAATGAGAGTGTAGTACCAGTTTACACAAGTGAAAAGGGAGTGTATATATATATATATATATATATATATATATATATATTTTTTTTTTTTTTTAAAGCAGCAAAATGTATTGACAGGGATGTGGCAAGTCCTCATTTTCTGTTGATGAGATGGATTGTAATCTTGTCCAGCCTCTATGGAGATCAACAACTGTAAGAATAGGGCTCACATTTGATCTCCCAATCCCACTTCTAGCTATCTACTTCTAAACACAAGAACGTTAATTTAATATACATTTGCATATCTTGGTATATGAAAGCAGCCCAAATGTTCAAAATATGAATAAATCAAGAAGTTGAGATGTATATTCAAAATGGTATTCTATACAATCTTAAGAAAAATAGTATGAAGTTCATAAATTTGGATAGAATTGTAGAGTATCATGCTATGTGAAACAAGTCAGAAGCAGACAGACAAATACAGGATGATCTCACTCATGTGGTAGATAGGAAAGAAAACGATTGTGGCAATATAAATCAATAATGGACCTTAGGCAATGGATTATAGACCTTGAAGTACCAATTGATGGAGAAGAGGTATAATGAGTAGGTTGACTGGAAATAACACAGGAATATATATGGAGGTCTTGAAACTGTGGTAGTGGGCTAAGGAAGGTAACAGCATGCACTAAAACCATAACTATTAATCAACAAATAATGTGTGTGGAGATGGGAGAGTAGGAAGGAAAGTTGGACCAAAGGTGACACAGGTTTGGGAATAAAGGGTTGTGGGACTTAGATGGTAATGGTATGTAATAACTTTGTACATAAATACCATAAACTAAGCACTATTACAAGCCTATTACTTTAAACTGTAATAAAAAGTATAAAAAAGAAAGTTGTGTAAGTAGAGAACATTTAACTCTCTACTTACAGTCATTCAATGTTATTTCCAGGGGAGGCATGTCAACTTCAAATCATTGAAATATATTCCTTTTTTTTTTTATAAAAAGAACATCTTTCTATAGAAAAAAGCCCTAGACCCTTGATCATACTTAGTCACTGGTGATTTCTAGCTAACTTTTAAGGAGCTAATATCAGTAGTTCTTAAACTTTTCAAAAAATTAAAGTGGAGTGAACAATCCCAAACTTACTGCACAACAAAATAGAAAAAAAATACTTTGGATAAAACAAAATTCATTAAAATAAATAGAGATCATAATTGCTATTAGGATTTATAAGACATATCACTAATAGCTAAAAAATAACTTCAACAGATAACAATACCTACTAAAAGTTTTAAATACTTAGTATTATGTATTGTAGGTATTGGTTTTAGTTTTAAGTGCTTAGCACATGTATTTTCAACGTATGTATGAAAACTCCCTGAGGTTGAGGTGTTTTTACCTTCATATTGTAGATGAGTAAAAGTAGAAGGTTTGAGATTTGTTTAACACAATTAGCATGTGCTAATAGAACTAAGAATGAACTGAGAAAGAACCATTAGTATAAATCATCATGTTCATTCCTTCAATTATAGCAATTACTATCACTATCACCCCGTTGTTCATTGATTTGCTCGAGCGAGTGCCAGTAACGTCTCCATTCATCCCTGTCATGAGCTAGTTTAGCTTGATGGCATATTGGGGGCTCTTTCAGGGTCAGGGGAATGAGGACCATCATTGTTACTGTTTTTGGCATATCGAGTATGCCAATGTTAGCTTGCCACGCTCTGCTGTGCGGGCGGGATACTCTTGATAGCTTGCCGGGCTCTCCAGGAAGGATGAGGCTTTTGGGGAAGCCTCTAATCACCTTTTACAGGTGTTCCCAGTCAGGCATATACGCGGGCAAGATACTCTTGGTAGCCTGCCGGGTTCTCTGAGCAAGAACTAGAGAATAAGAGGTTGCGCCCGCACTTCCGGGAGCTTGGTTTTAGTCTCTGGGTCTTAGGCGTTGATGGGGTTTCACGGTAGTTGGTTGGGGTAACTGTCTAGCTACTGGAAGATGGGGGATCTGGGTGAAGGAGGCTCAGTCCCGATCCGAGCAGGCTTGGAGATCATAGCCACGGGTCCCGCACACCTGGATTCCTCTGCCGGTTCCTTCATGCGTGAAGCTTGTCCTAGCATGTGGAGAGTGGTCTCAGCATGGCTGTGGCTGGGTCCTGGAGGTATTCAGCAATAGTATCGATTTTCTCGAGTGGGCCCAGTAACGTCTCCATCATGAGACTTGTTGTTACTGTGTTTGGCATATTGAATACATCACGGGTAGCTTGCCAGGCTCTGCCGTGTGGACGAGACACTCTTGGTAGCTTGCCGGGCTCTCCGAGAGGGGCGAAGGAATCGAACTTGGGTCGGCCATGTTGGCTGCGTGCAAGGCAAACGCCCTACCGCTGTGCTATCGCTCCAGCCCAGCAACAGCAATAGTATAATAAAATTTATAATTTATTATTGAAATTATAATTTAGAAATGTATGTCTATAATTATCTACCCATTAATTTGTTACTACATGCCAGGTGCTATCGAAGCACATACAATTAACTCATTGTTAGTATAAGATGATATGGATATTATTGATTTTATTCTTACCCCACAATTAGCAAAAACATTACAAAATTCATCGGTATTTTCCTATTTTAAAGTTTTGAGTTACACTTTGGATTCAGGCAGCTTGCTTTCAGAATATATTTCATACTGTCTCTATAGCATTTGAACTTTTGTTTCTGATATAGAAAACTATGCAAATTGACCCACCCAAAACCCTATTAAGAAAAACTGAGAATTCTTTAAAATTGTTTTTTAAATTAAATTCAATTTATTTAAAAAAGAGTCATGATTTACAAAGTTACTGATAGTTACATTTTAGGCATATGATAATTCACCACCAATCCCTCCACCAGTGTCAACTTCCTTCCACAAGTGTTCCCAGAGTCCCTCTCCATACCAAATTCCATTCCACCCCCACCTGTCAACTTGACAGGCACATTACAAAATTTCAGTGATTGGCACTTTGATCTCATGTTTTCAGTTCTGTTGAATCTGTGTTTTGGGTATATGACTATACCCCTCACTAATATCGTTGGTATAACTAATGCCCTGACACCTATTAGCCCACTACTGCTTGTTCTCTTGTTTCCCCCCTTGGTTTGTTTCCTTCTCTGTTTCCTCTCTAAACTCTGGGGTCAAGGATGATCTAAACATCAACCCCTTACTACGATACATTTCCTCATCCAGTAATCAATATTCCACAGATAAGTGAGATCATCCTGTGTTTGTCTTTCTTCTTCTGGCTTACTTCACTCAGCATGATATCTTCTAGTTCCAACTCTATCACAGCAAATTGGAAAATTTCACCATTCCTTGCAATTGCATAGTATTCCATTGTGTATATATACCACATCTTCAATAATCCATTCATCTGTCCTTGGACACCTTGGTAGTTCCATATCTTTGCTATTGTAATGAGTGCAGCAAAGAATAATGGTGTACATATTTCCTTTTGAGAGAGAGGGGAAAGGTGCCCCAAAGTGGAATTGCTGCATAATATGGGCTGGAGTGATAGCACAGTGGGTATGGCATTTATTTGCCTTGCACGCGGCCGACCGGGGTTCGATTCCTCCGTCTCTCTCAGAGAGCCCAGCAAGCTACTGAGAGTATCGCGCCCGGTCGACAGAGCCTGGCAAGCTCCCCATGGAGTATTTGATATGCCAAAAACAGTAACAACAAGTCTCACAATGGAGACGTTACTGGTGCCCACTCGAGCAAATCAATGAACAACTGGGAGGACAGTGCTATAGTGCTATGGCATTCAATTCTGAGAACTGTCCATGCTGTTTTCAACAGGGGTTGCTCCAGACAACGTTTCCACCAGCAGTGGATGAGAGTTTCTTTTTCACCACACCCCCACCAACACAGATTGTTTCCACTATTTTTTTTATTTTACAAAGTAGTTCACAATATTTGATTGCATTTAATCCCATCGCCATTATATCTTCCCACCACCATATTTCGGATGATTCCATCTTGAACCCAAACCCTTGCCCCAAAGCAGAATCAAAACAATTTCATTTGTATTGTTTGTTATGAAAAACGGTTGAAAATGCTCCGAAAAAGTTTCCTTAGAGGAAAGAGTGTGAAGATTGTTGTATTTCACCCAGCGGCCATTAAGCCCATCTATAAGAGATCACTAACATGTTGTTAAAGGATGAACCTTTTGTGCATATATATGTATATATATATATACATATATATGTACTTATGTAGGAATGAGAATGAGAATTATCTCATTCCTACTTTGGACAAACTTGCAGGCTATCGAATGTAGCCTGCCCACAGGGCAGAGTCTGGCAAACTCCCTGGGGCGTACCAAATATGCCAAATACCAGTAACAATGATGGGTCTCATTCTCCTAAAGAGCCGTGAATATAATCTCAGGGCTAGGATGAAAGAGACGTTACTGGGGCCTGCTCGAGGCAATCGACGATTAACAGGATGATGAAAAATGAAATGAAATGTACTTATGTATAATCTTAGAGGGGGAAATATTTATTTTTACATATATATCTGTAAAAATATTTAAAAATATTTTTCCCTCTAAGATTGTTTGCCTCCTATTTTAAACCCCATCAAATGTGGTGCGGTACTCTTAGAGTATGGGTAGTTTGAGGTATGAGTTGTGCAGCCGCAATTGCGGCCACACTGTCTAGGTTCATTTGAGGGTGAGGCTCATGTCCCTACTATTTTGATATGTGCTATTCTTAGTGGTGTGAGATGTTGTCTCATTGTCATTTTGTATTAGATTTCTCTGATGATAAGTGATGCTGAGCATTTTTTTATGTATCTACTGGGTATCTACTGGCCATCCACCTATCTTCCTCAGAGAATTGTTACATTTTCTCTCCCGATTTGAGGATTGGTGTTTAAATTTTTTGTTGATCTTTGTACTTTAAATATTCTGAATATCAAAACTTTATCTGATGTATTGAATGCAAATATTATTTTCTATTCAGTTAGCTGTTTCTTTGTTTTAGCCAATGGGTTTTGTTTTCTTTTTTTGCCATGAATAAGCTCTTTAATTTTATGGTAGTTCCATTTGTTTATTTTTAATTTTGTTACCTTTGCCAATGGTATCATACAATTGAAGACACCTTTGAGGTCCAAATCTTGCAGTGTTCTTGTTCTGCCTATATATTCCTCAATGTACTTTATGGTTTCTGGTCAGATCTCAAGTTCTTTGATCCACTTTGAATTGACTTTTGTTTGAGGTATATGATAAGGATCAAGCTTTAGTTTTTTCACATGTAATTATCCAATTTCCCCAGGACCATTTTTTGAAGAGGCTATCCTTACTCCATTTCATGTTCTCAACTTCCTTATCTAAAATTAACTGTACATATATAGTTTTTTTCATAAGATATTCGATTCTGACCCATTAATCAGAGTGTCTGTCTTTATTCCAGTACAATGAAGTTTTGATTATAATACAGCTCCAAATTAGGTATAGAAATACCTCCCAATTTCTTATTTTTCAGTATAGTTCACAGTCTTTCTTGAGTCCATACAAAATTTATTATTGGTTTGTCTAAATCCTGGAAGAATATAGGTTGGATTTGGGTGTGGATTGCATTTATTCTGTGTAATAGCTTAGGTAGGAAAGTAATTTTGATAGTATTGATTCTTCCAGTTCATGAGCATGAGATATTTTTCCACTTCCTAAGGTCTTCCTCTATCTCTTTCTTAAGTGATTTAAAGTTTTCATGATATAAATCTTCCATGTCTTTTGTTAAGCTGACTCCTAGATACTTGATGTTTTTGGGTACTATTTTATATGGGATAGACTCCTTGAGTGCTTTCTCCTTTGCTTCATTCTTAGTATCCAAGAATGTGACTGATTTTTGTGTATTGACTTTGTACCTGGCCACTTTGCTATATTGGTGTATTGTTTCTAGAAGCTCTTTTGTGGACTTTTTAGAGTCTTCTATATGTATATTGTTGTGTCATATATAAATAGTGATAAATGTTTCTTCGTTATATTATCATTGTATCACTGTCATCCTGTTGTCCGATTTCCTTGAGTAGTCACCAATAACATCTCCATTCATCCTACTCCTGAGATTTTAGCAATTACCACATTGGAGGCTCTTTCAGGATCAGGGGAGTGAGACCTATCATTGTTACTGGGTTTTGGCCTATCAAATACGCCACGGGGAGCTTGCCAGACTCTGCCGTGCGGGCAGAATACTCTTGGTATCTTGCCGGGTTCTCCAAGAGTGAGCACTAGACAATAATATATACATAAAAGTAAAGTAAAGGCCCTCCCGTTGATCATCGATTTGCTCGAGCGGGCCCAGTAACGTCTCCATTGTGAGACTTGTTGTTACTGTGTTTGGCATATCGAATACGTCACGGGGAGCTTGCCAGGCTCTGCTGTGCAGGCGAGATACTCTTGGTAGCTTGCCGGGCTCTCCGAGAGGGGCGGAGGAATCGAACTCGGGTCGGCCATGTTGGCTGCATGCAAGGCAAACGCCCTACCGCTGTGCTATCGCTCCAGCCCAATATATACATATATATTATATATAATGTGAGCATATACATCTCTTTTTCTAATGCTAAAGATTGAACACCCAGGGTCTCGGGATTGTAAGGCAAGTGTTTTACCACTGAGTTGTATTAGCAATCAGGCAAGAAAAATAAATTAAAGGTACCCAAATTGAAAAGAAAAAACTAAGTAGGATGTAGGTATACTATAAAAGATATAATAAATTTCCTAGGAATTTACCTCCTCTCCGTACTTGAAAACAAAGATTTTTGCATAAGAATGTTAATTTATGCATTATTTATGGTAGTAAATTATTACACACAATTTGAATAAAGGTAAGGTAAAGGCCCTCCCGTTGATCGTCGATTTGCTCGAGCGGGCCCAGTAACGTCTCCATTGGAGACTTTGTTGTTACTGTGTCTGGCATATCGAATACTCTCGGTAGCTTGCCGGGCTCTCCGAGAGGGGTGGAGGAATCGAACTCGGGTCGGCCATGTTGGCCGCTTGTAAGACGAACGCCCTACCCGCTGTGCTATCGCTCCACACAATTTGAATGTAGATTTTAAATCATACTATACTAACTTGTAGTCTACATACAGTTAACAAAGACATTAACCGACTTAATCTGTACTTCTGTCTTCTGTTTATCCTGTTTCTAATGCCTCATTCAAACTCACAATTTTTGATTTTTATTGGGGTCTGGCTTAATGATACTCTAGAGCAGAGATCCTCAAACACAGTTGGCCTTCTATGCATTTTTAGGGGAAAAAATCTCTGTCCCCCTATAAATATAGCTCTTTAAAGTGACCCAGGAGAAGGCAATAGTACTGGCTACCGTGGTCCACTAGATATTTTCATAATGCTTCCCACCCCCAGCCCTATTGGAGAGAAAATAGTTCTAATCAGTAAGCACTTCTCTAGATTAGTGACTTTTTTGTTTTGTTTGTTTTGTTTTAGAGACACACCCAGTGGTGCTCAGGGATCACTCCCACTAGGGTTCTGAGGACCATATGTGGTGCCAGGAATGGGAGTGGGTCAGGCAAGCCCTACCCTCTGTACTATCTCTTTGTCCCAAGATCAGTATTTTTTTAACCTTCTCAGATCTCTGATTTTGGCCCCCTGTCCTATAGTTGGTGGATCCCTAGCTTGTGCTGTGACATTCCAATTACATGATTTTCATCAGTGGCCCTCGTGGGTTATTCTGGGTGCCCACAGGATGACATATGTCCTCTGGTTGAGAAATTCTGTTCTAGACTAATATTTTGTTAGTAATTTTCTTCTACATATTTCTCTTTTGAAAAAAAAAACACAAGTCACAATGCATTTATTTATAGAGTAAAATGAAATAGAGAAATATTAAATAAGAATGGAAATATGTTTAAAAAGTAAAATAAAAATGTTTTAAAGATCTAAAATTTTTATCTATTATGTAGACTCCTAGACGTGTTCCCAAGGCAAGGTTCAAATTCAGGTTTTAGTGGTTTATTTAGAAGATGATCTCAGGAAGCATCAGAAAAGCAGAGAGGAAATTAAACAGAGAAGAAAGATCAGTAGTGAATTTTTGTATTGTCAGATTCCATTAAAAATTCTGGGAGTCAACGTGTAATTAGCCAATTTCTGGACTTGCAGTGATGGAGGATCTAGGGTATTAATATGCCATCCTTTGTTGCTAAGGACTAAAGGCTTGTTAATGGCTACTTCTTAGTTGCTTGGGGATTCTCCTGCTTTTCCAGCCATCCTCGCACACTGACAGAGAGGACTCTAGATTCAGAAAAAATACGAATTCTGACTTACATGATAAATAATGTAAGTCAGAATTCGTATTCAGAATTCAGAAACCTAGTTGGGATATGGGTAAGGTGTGAAGTACCTGCTTCTTCATCCCAATACCGCTTTGAGTAATGATACTGACAAATACATTTGCTGTGCTTTAGAAGTAATTTTTCTTCTATAGCTAGAATAATCTCATAATATTCTGTCTCTTAAGAAGCATTTGGAGAGGGAAACTTAGTTAAATTTCAGTGCAGGTACTTATTTAACTTCAATGGAAATGAACTGGATTGCAGCAGGTTTCTTTCACCTATAAAATATTAGTACTTTGAAACAAGTGCTAATATAATTATATCTTATTGTTGGCAACTCTTCTATTAATGGCAAGGAACATGCTTTCTGTTTTAAGATCATAAAAGATTAGATTTATTTTAATCCTATTAATCAATCAACCTGCAAACCATATGAGAAGTGATGCTGTCCCCTTATAATGTACAAACTATAATTTTCTTGCATTGCATGGAAAGAATGAATTTATTTTCAATTACTGTTGTATTATGACAACTAAATAAAAGGATTAATGAATGTTTACAATTATTATAATAATTGAAATATGAAAGCCCTTAAAAGTTGTGCCAAGGCAGGGTGGGAAAGGGGAATGGGGAGTGGGAGGGATACTGGGACCCGTGGTGGTGGAAAATGGGCACTGGTGGAGGGATGGGTGTCTGATTATTGTACACTTGAAACCCAAGCACAAAAATTTATAAATCTACAACTCATGGTGTTTCACTAACAAAAATTTAAAAAAATGTAAATGATGGAGAATGGGCACTAGTGGAGGGATGGGTACTAGATCATTGTATAACTGAAACCCAAGCACAAAAATTTGTAAGTCTACAACTGAACCTCATGGTGTTTCACTAATAAAAATTTAAAAAAAAGAGTTGTGCCAAGTGGCTAGATCCTTAGCATGGTATCTGTTACATAGTAGCAACTTAAATATATATATATTTGATATATAATTATATTATTATTATTATTATTATTATTATTATTATTATTATTATTGGGCTGGAGCTATAGCACAGCAGTAGGGCGTTTGCCTTGCATGCAGCCAACATGGCCGACCCGAGTTCGATTCTTCCACCCCTCTTGGAGAGCCCGGCAAGCTACTGAGAGTATCTCGCCTGCATGGCAGAGCCTGGCAAGCTACCCGTGGTGTATTGGACATGCCAAACACAGTAACAACAAAGTCTCCAATGGAGACGTTACTGGGCCTGCTCGAGCAAATCGATAAACAACAGGAGGACCGTGACAGTGATTATTATTATAGGGGTGGAGCAATAGTACAGCAGTAGGGCATTTGCCTTGCACACGGCCGGCCTGGTCAAGCCCAGTTCGATTCCTTTGTCCCTCTTGGAGAACCCGGCAAGCTACCGAAGTATCTTGCCCGCACAGCAAAGCCTGGCAAGCTACCTGTGACGTATTCAATATGCCAAACACAGTAACAACAAGTCTCACAATAAAGACGTTACTGGGCCACTCGAGCAAATCTATGAACAATGGGATGGCAGTGCTATTATTATTTTTATTAGTGAATCACCATGAGGTACAGTGACAGACTTACAAACTCCCATGCTTGCATTTCAGTCATACAATGGCCGAGTATCCATCCCTCCACCAGTGCCCATTTTCCACCACCAATGGTCCCAGCATCCTTCCCACCACCCCCACCCTTGTCTCCCCCACCCAACCCCACCTATGTGGTGGGGCATTCACTTTTGTTCTCTCTCTCTGTGTCTCTCTCTCTCTTTCATTTTTTATAATTTTATTTATTGAATCACCATGAGAGCAATTAAAAAACTTTTGGATCTAAGTCTTGGTCATACAATGAAACACCTGTATCTTCACCAGTCCCCATTCTCCACCACCAAAAACCCCAGTATACCCTCATCCCACACCCTCTCCCTACCTGTGTGGCAGATGACCTCCACATTACTCTCTCTCTACTTTGATCACATTCAATATATTGACACCAGACCCACCATTACTATTTGGGATTTTACTCCAACACTCAGATCTGCCAAAAAGGCAACAATAGACAATTTGCTTTCTATTGCTGGTTTTGAATAACATGTGATGTTGCATGGCTGCAGTAGTGGCCACGCTATTTTGAAATTCCAAAATTTTGACAACTAAATCTGGAAAATTTCTGCTAAAATCTGCTGGGTTCCGAGATTTGTTCCTGAGTCTCTGGGATCATGTCCATTAAGCAGCTTGATCAGGAGCCAGAGAGGCTGTTCGTGGGCGGTGACTCATGGTGTTGTTGGGACAGGGAGGAAAGATCTGGCTCCACTGCCATCCACTGAGACCCAGCATGTTTTGTTACTGAGGGCCCAAACTTGACTGACTCATGGCCTCTGGAGTATGGCAGCCGCAAAGGGGGTGCAGGTGGAGTGACAGCACCCTTTCCCCCCTGGAGTGACCTGGAGTCAGTCACCCATTGAGGGGTCCAAACACATTTCTGCCAAAAGCCGCTGGGTTTCGAGATTTGTTTTTGAATCTCTGGGATCATGGCTATTAAGCAGCTTGATCAGGAGCCAGAGAGGCCATTTGTCGGCGGCGACTTGAGATCTCATTGGGTTGGGGAGGAAAGGGCCGGCTCCACCCCCATCCTGTGAGGTCCCAGGTGTCTCGTCACTGTGGGCCCAAACCTGACTGTCCAGTGGCCTCTGGAGGATGATGGCCACCGGGCTGCCAGGGGGAACAGGCCAAGGCACAAAACCTATTCCCACCTGAAGTGGCCCAGCACCGGTAACCTACTGCAGGGACCAGATGTATTTTTGCCAAAAGCCATTGGGTTTCGAGATTTGTTTCTGAGTCTCTGGGATTATGGCCGTTAAGCAGTCTAATCAGGAACCAGAGAGGCCATGCCTCCAATTATATAAGCTGAGCTGGAGGTGGTTTGTGGGTGTGTCTCCCACATACCTAACTCTTGGTCGTTTACTTTCTTGGTAAACTTTGCCCCAAATTTTGGGGTCTGGCCAAAGGCACAGCAGCAATTTTGGGGTATCTGGAATCTGAAGGCGCCGTCAGGCTGCTGATGCACTCGCCTCACAGGTACAGATTGACCTGCTGGCGGCACCATACCCCTTTGCTCTCTCTCTTTTTTTTTTTCCATTTTTTTATTAGTGAAACACCATGAGGTACAGTTATAGGCTTAAAAATTTTGTGCTTGGGTTTCAGTTATACAATGATCAAGTGCCCATCCCTCCACCAGTGCCCGTCATCCATCACCACGGGTCCCAGCATCCTCCCCCCACCCCCCACCCCCCCGTCCCATCCTGCCTCTGTGGCAGGGTATTCCCCCTTGTTCTCTCTTCTTTTGGGTACTGTGTTTTGCAAGAGAGGCACCGAGCGGCAATCATGTTTGGTCCACAGACTACTTTTAACATGCTTCTCCCACCCTGGGAGGGTCCTCACAACACCCTTCATTTGGTGCTCTCTTCTCTATCTGAGCTTCCTTTTCACCTAGAACATGTGGCTGGCCTTCAAGTCATGGAGCAAAATTCCTGGTATTAATCTCAGCCATTCCTGGGTGTTAGTCTCCCTGTTTGTTGCTTTATGTTCCCCAGATGAATGCAATCTTTCTGTGTCTATCCCGCTCTTTCTGACTCATTTCGCTTAACATGATACTTTCCATGTAGTACCACTTGTATGTAAATTTCATAACTTCATCTTTTCTAACAGCTACATAGTACTCCATTGTGTAAATGTACCAAAGTTTCTTTAACCAGTCATCTGTTCTTGGGCACTCAGGTTTTTTCCAGATTCTGGCTATTGTAAAGAGTGCTGCAATGAACAAACAATTGCAGATGTCACTTCGACTATACCTTTTTGCCTCTCTGGGATATATTCCCAGGAGTGCTATAGCTGGGTCAAATGGCAGATCAAATTCTAATTTTTTGAGTGTCGTCCATACTGTTTTCCAAAAGGGTTGGACCAGCCGGCATTCCCACCAGCAGTGAAGGAGGGTCCCTTTCTCGCCACATCCGCGCCAGCATTGGTTACTTTTGTTCTTGTGGATGTGGGCCAGTCTCTGTGGTGTGAAATGATATCTCATTGTGGTTTTGATCTGCATGTCTCTGATGATTAGTGATGTAGAGCATTTTCTCATGTGCCTTTTTGCCATTCGAATTTCTTCTTTGCGAAAGTTTCTGTTCATTTCCTCACCCCATTTTTTGATGGGGTTGGGTGATTTCTTCTTGTGGAGTTTAACCAGTACCTTGTATATCCTTGATATCAACCCCTTGTCGGATGTGTACTTGGTGAATATCCTTTCCCATTCTGTAGGCTGTCTTTGTATTTTGGTCACTGTTTCTTTTGAGGTGCAGAAGCTTCTTAGTTTAAGATAGTCCCATTTGTCTATCTCTGTTTTCACTTGCTCGGCCAGTGGTGTGACGTCTTTGAAGATACCATTAGCTTCAATATCATGGAGAGTTTTGCCGACTTTGTCTTCAATAAACATTATGGATTCTGGTCTGATGTTGAGGTCATAAATCCATTTTGATCTTACTTTTGTGCATGGTGTTAGGCAGAGATCTGAGCCCACTTTTTTGCTTCTAGCCGTCCAATTTTGCCAGCACAGTTTATTGAAGAGGCTTTCCCTGCTCCATTTCACTTTTTTTGCCCCCTTATGTGAATAGCTAAAGCAATTCTTGGGAAAAAGAAAATGGGAGGAATCAACCTCCCTAACTTCAAACTCTACTACAAGGCAGTAATAATTAAAACAGCATGGTACTGGAACAAAAGCAGAGCTGCAGACCAATGGAACAGTGTTGAATATACTGACATTTCCTCCCAAACATATAATCATCTGCTCTCTCTCTTAAAGATATATTTTTGAACCTCAGTTACCATAAATAGTGAACTTCCTAGATTACATTGATGTATTTTAGAATTTATTCCTCAAATTTTGATCACTGCATCATAGGAAACACAGTACTAACTTAAAATTTTACCTAAAACAATGTGTGTAGTGTCTGACAGAGAATTAAGCAGTCTTAGTACATATTAACCTTAGTAGAATCCTCGCACATGGAGATAATCTCCAACTTCAAGTAAATTTTTTTTTATGTTCTGTGGCCACACCAGCAGTGCTCAGGAGTTACTCCTATCTCCGCACTCAGGATTCACTTGTGGTGGGTTTGGGGGGACTATATGGGATTCTGGGGATTGAACCCAGGGCTAGTATTGTGGCTTTCTTCATTTTTCAGATGTTCTCAATTGTATTAATTGTGGGGGTACTTCCATGCTTGCCAAGAACTCCTGAAAATAACCAATTTTTTCTGTTCACTAATTGTGACATTGTTGGATTTAGTTACTTTGAGATTTTGTATCTTCTGTAGTAGAATCTCCAAGCTTTGTGACTATGTCTGTCATAAAATGTGCTTTAACCCTAGTGCCTTCTAATTAGCAATGCCTCTTGCAGTTTGTTCAGTAATTGTAGAGAGAGAACTCTTTGCTTTAAGCTAAGTGCCGCTTTTAACAGGAACTGCTTCCCAGCTTTATTCTTTTTTCTCAACAAAATAAATCCATGTTCATTTTTTTATTTAATAATTAATTAAATAAATTCATGTAATAAATGGAGTTTCCTATAAGAATAGTGTGTAACCTAAGAGAGAAGATCTGTAGTTAGATGTTTGGTAAGATTAATGATAATTTATTAATTTTGGTTTATGGGCCACACCTGGATGTGCCCAGGGCTTACTCTAGGATGTATACTCAGGTCTCTCTTTTTTAGTCTTGGCAGGGCTAGGGGAACAATTTGCAGTGCCAGAAATGGAACTTGGTCCCATCACATGCAAGGCAAGTGCCCTTCCAGCTATAATATTTCCCTAGCATGAGATTAATAACCTTTAAGAAAATGAGACTTTGTGTACCTTAATTTTCTAAGCACAGGGGAAGAAATGAAAATGATTCTTTTTTCAAAGTTGTGAAATATAATAAAAATTTAAAAAATAATAAGATTTCTATAGACAAATTTTAATATTGTTATTATTATTATTACTAAGGTCATCAATTTTATTAGCACTATCGTATTATTTACAAGTTGGTTATTTTACATTTGACTTCTATGTCCTCATTTGATAAAGGATAGCTTTTTCAGTTTTACCCTTCCTTCAGGAGAGATTTTACTCAGGAAAGTATCCTGCAAGAGAATTTTGAAAGATGAATCTGGAAATTTTGAGACTCTAAGCTGGAAGATAGGAACACTTTAGGAAAAGCCAGCATTATGAACAAAGCTTAAAGAAGTCTGATGATTTAGAACTGCAAGCAATTTGGCAGGAATCTCTGTGTAGTGAAGTAGAAGTCTTAATGATATGACACAGCAAGGACCAGGTCAACCCAAGCAACTACAGCTGCATTTCTCAATAATTTTGCAGAATTTATTAACTTGAGAAGAAATAAGGCTCATAAGTTATAAGAAAAATAGACTAAGCATGATTTTGTAGCAGTAAAAATAGAATACGCTAATAAGAATACTTACTATGAGCGAAATGCTTATAAGATTGTGCTTATACTTATGTGTATTGCATAATTTAGTTCTAAGAACTATGTGAGTTAAGCTTTAATCCTATAGCCATTTCACCAAAGTGGAAATAGAAGCTCAAAAATGTTTGGTAACTTACTCAAAGTTATAAACCTAGTAAGTTAAAATCTTAGTTGGTATATTGCACTGAGTGATTTTGTTCTAAACTGCTTGTTTTCTGAATGTGTTTGAAAGCTACCCCAAATTATGTTAAGGATCTTGGATTGGGAAGTGGCTTTTTTGCATTTAAGCAACTCCACTGTTCAGTGCAGGGATTCCTTGTGTAATGATCCCTGGTGGTTAGTCATTTGTTCTGTGTCAGAGTACAGTGAGAATTGGTCTCTGATAATTTTCCTCATATTGGCCCAAGGTATACACTATCTATATTCCACATTTTGAAGAATGCCTGCTTGTATAAACTCTAACTTTATATGGTACCTCATTATTATCATGTATCCCCAGACAGTCTTATTCCATTTCATTGAAGTGTCCTCAACAGTTTTTATATATATTTTAGATAATTAATTATCATACCTAATTTCTTATAGATATATTCAAGTTTGTAATGTGTGCTCAAAACTACTCCACTTGTAGTATCAATTGGGTAATGAGATAATGTTCTCTCTTAATCTGGGTGCCATTTCCTAAAAAAGCCACTTCTATTTTTTGCTTAGATGATAATCATTGAAAGTCTGACATCAGACTACTTGCCTCTGGATTTATAATAACATTTTGTAGAAGATATATCTGAGGTCATTTCTTAAAACTACTAAGCCTCTATTTACACATGTATAAAATGGTGGAAATTTTATATGTAATTTACTTATTAATAGGATTCATAGAGTTAAATGATCTAATGTAAAAAAATCTCAGTTCACAAAGCTATTTGATGACTTCCCATTTCACATGACATAAAATCTGATAATTTAATCATATTTTCTGATATTTTAATACCTAGAAATTCCTTGTGTGTTTAGCCTGTTATTTCTGTAAATTAATTTTGAAGCATTTTCTTCTTTGCTCGGAATATTTCAAACATATTGTTCTCTTTGTTGCGTCTTGATTCACAAGACAAACCTTAAGCTTTACATTTGTTCTTTCTGCATCTGGAAATGGGTTTGTATGGTTTGCTTTCATTAATTTACTCCTTGAAAGCTTTGCTTAGGTATTCCCATCTCAGTGCCTCTCCCTTGGTCATCATCTTATTTCAAATTACTAACTTCACCCTTTTTTCCTCCGCCAATACTCCCTGTATATCCCTCTTTGATTTGATTTTTATTTTCAGTAAGTACCACCAACTATTAACAATGCATTTTATTTATTTAATTATTTCTTGTTTTAACACTGCCATACCTGGCAGTGCTCAGGGCTTACTTCTAGCTCTGCTCTCAGGAATGGGTTCTAGGGGAAGCAGGGATAGAATCCTAATCAAGCTCATGCAAGAAAGCACCCTGCCAATTGTAATATCTCTTCAGTCCCTAATTTTAATTATGTATGTGTTTATTTTCTGTATCTTTCCTTCTGGTATTAGTTTTTTAGGGCATGTATATTTCAGTCATTTTCTTCACTATTATATTCTCATCGCTCAGGACAATGGCTGGCATTTTATTGACACTTCAGTGTGTCTGTGCTCCAATAGAAATCTTTGAGTTCTGTGCAATGGAATAATTGACATCAGAGGTTCCAGAACTTATTTTGCTTATTCTCTTAATAAGCTCCCATTCTTAGAGTTGCATACTTTGCTTTTCATTGTTCCTTCAACACGTGTATTTTGGGTCAAGGCTTTTTTACTTGTTTTTCCATAAACCTGAAATACTTCCTTTCAAATATTCTTTAGAGCTACCTCTTATTTACATGAAATATTTACTAAATGGTACTTTACAGAGAGCCCTTCTTTGTCAACCTCATTAAAATGCACCCCAAATATCTTTACTTTATTTAAAAATTTTTTTATTGTCTCATATTTTGTTATATATTAATTCATTTATATGAAGCCTATTATGTCTCACAAATAGAATGTAAGATTAAACTGAACATTATCTGTTTTGTTTAAAACCAAATTCTTTTCTAGAAGAATATGTGAATTTAGGTAGGTTGTTAGTAATTATTTTCAGAAAAAAATAAAAGAATGAATTATAAATGAATGAGTATTGCTTTTGCTGGTATATTTTATTCTCTTTCCACCCTTCTGAGAACATTTAAAATACCTAAATTTGGGTTCTCAATTCAGTGCGCTTGTAAAGCATAAGGTCAATAAACTGAAACATATATGAAAATCTGCTTTAGGAACTTATTCCTTATTATTTCAGAAAATATTCACTCACTAAATGTCACTTCATTTTCAGCATCTGTTATCTGTGCTGAAGAATGTCCGAGGTTGCTGAATATACCTCCTTCTGTTTCCTCTTCCAACTGGGGAATTTTTGAACAGTGATCTTGTGGTAGAAATATAAATACATGACAATGTTCTGATTTTCTTTTAGGGAATTATATATTTTATACACTGTTTCAGAGTTCCCTATGAATTTTAACCCCTAGAGACCTTTTATTCTAATAGTGATAAATGCTATAATTTTGAACATTTTAAGTTTACTTGTAAGTTCTACTTTTCTAGTCCTCCACTATTTTTTTTCTAGGACCATAAAGGTAAAGGTAAAGGCCCTCCCGTTGTTCGTCGATTTGCTCGAGCGGGCCCAGTAACGTCTCCATTGGAGACTTTGTTGTTACTGTGTTTGGCATATCCAATACGTCACGGGGAGCTTGCCAGGCTCTGCCGTACTTTCTAGTAAGTAACTTTTATATAAATTTTATTCTTAGGGATCTGCTTCCTGGTTACGCTAAAAAGCTGAGAGAGAGATAGTTTTTGTGAATTTATATTTTAATTGGTCTGTGCTCTGGAATGGCTAAACTTAGGCTTCCATCTTCAATGAAAATTTAGACATAGGTCTCATCCTTGGTTGCTGTAGGACCCAAGGCAATATGACATATTACCCTCAAATACTCATTTTTACAGATAAGTTTGAAATCTTCTTATTGCCTATAAACTTTATAGGGGCGAGAGGGAAATTAGGAAAATTATTTTATATGTGAGGAAGAGTAGTAAGGAACCATATTTTTGTTTGTTTGTTGTTTTGGGTCACCCCGCAATGCATAGGGGTTACTCCTGGCTCTTCACTCAGGAATTACTCCTGGCGGTGCTCAGGGGACCATATGGGATGCTGGGAATTGAACCTGGGTTGGCCGCGTGCAAGGCAAATGCCTTACATGCTGTGCTATTGCTCCAGCCCCCAGGAACCTTTTTCCTTTAAAAAAATTCTCCAATATATTCTACTTTTTCATAGTAAATTCTGTAGACTACACCTGAGTTTAAAACTCATTAGAATTTCTTATTCCTCCATTTACCTTGCTTCTTCTCTCTCACCAAGAATTCTTCTGTCATACCCATTATTTACTAGTGAAGAACACAGTCTAAGCTGTCAGTGTACTAATGACAGTGCTGCATAATTACAACCATGTTTTATACATAATTACAACCTAGCAATTATTTGTGTGCTTGTTACCCTGGTTGATTGCATGGTGGTAAAGGTCAGGGTACATGTCTTTTTGATTTTTTTTCTACAGCGTTCAACATAATATTGTGTGCTCATTAGATGTGCAGTTATTTTTTCTTAATTAATAATGACCAGACTTTTATTGAAAGAAAGGGCAGATACTTAGTAAAGTATCTATCCCCCTGATCTTATATTATTATCATCAAGAATGTTTTACTCTCTGAAATAGAGGATTTATTTATTTATTTAGTTAACTGATTGTTGAAAAGTAGGCTTAAATTAATTTGCTAATGATTAGGTACTTGGAGAAATTTTATAGAGTGAAACTCATTTGTTGAATGAAGGTAATTCTTTCTGTGACTTTAAAGCTAATAATGATCCCTCACTTCCTCATTAAACTGGAGCTTTAACACTAATTTATTAAAGAGATTCTAGAGTTAATTTCACCTATTGAAATTAAGATAATAAGACTAATAAGATGGTAGGTGATATTAAAGTCTTTGAAATCTGAAGATCAAGGTTTCACATAGTTCTTACCTAATCATGTTGAAGTTGCATTGTCTGACATATTGATTCTTTTATGAACAAATGAAAAACCAAGTGTAAATTTCAGATTAAATGCAATAAATTTTGAAATAGAAAATTAGATACAAAAGAAGAAGAAGTTTTTAGCAATAAAAGAGGTGCCACTACAAAAAAGAAGTTATGCATGTTCTGCCATTACCTTACTATAAGGACAGCACTTCCTAAATTTAGCTGTAAACATTCAGCTAAAATTATTTATCATGTACTTATTGAGTGCTGAGTGTTCAGAAGAATCAGTGTCTTGTTCCATTGAGGACTGGGTAGATGGTTGGGAAGGCATTATTGATATTTTTTATTTTGTTTTCTGGGCCACGTCTGGCAGTGCTCAAGGTCTACACAGGTTGGACATGAGCATGGCAAGTGCCTTACCTGTTGTATAATAACTCCAGCTCCATTACTGATAAAAGTTTTAATTTTATTTTTTTAATTTTTAATTAAATTTATTTATATTTTAAATATGTTTATATTTTAAGTCACTGTGGAATTATAAAGTTATTCATGATTGGACTTCAGGCATATAATATTTCAATATTGATCCCTTCACCAGTGTCCACTTTTCCCCAACAATCCCACTCCTATCTGATTTGCTTCCCACCCAGGTCTGGTTTCACAAAGACTCTACAAAAGGCTCTTTTAAATATGCACTTTGGCTCTCAGTACTGCTCCTGATGGGCTGGAGCAATAGCACAGTGGGTAGGGCCTTGCATGCGGCCCACGCGGCTGACTGGAGTTCGATTCCTCTGCCCCTCTCAGAGAGCCCAGCAAGCTACCAAGAGTATCTCGCCTGCACGGCAAAGCCTGGCAAGCTAACCATGATGTATTTGATATGCCAACAAGTCTCATAATGTTATTGGGCCCAGTTGAGCAAATCAATGAACTGTTCGTGATAGGGTCTCGTAGGTTTTCACCTTACTTTTTTGTAAGGTAAGGTAAGGTAAAGGTAAAGGCCCTCCCATTGATCGTCTATTTGCTCGAGCGGGCCCAGTAACGTCTCCATTGGGTGTAAGGTAATGGTAAAAATTTACCATCTTTCAGCACCAGTTCCTTCTACCAGTTAAAGACTTCCCTTGATCAGAGTTGTTGCCCACAACTTGTCCTATTCTCAAGCCCCCTCAAATGGCCTGTATCCTACTGAATACTAGTTTTTTTTCACGTTTGTTTCCATTGTCTTTAGGTATTCATTATTTTATCATTTTGTTTCTTTATAGCACAGTGGGTAGGGCGTTCGCCTTACACGCGGCCAACATGGCCGACCCGAGTTCGATTCCTCCACCCCTCTCGGAGAGCCCGGCAAGCTACCGAGAGTATTCGATATGCCAGACACAGTAACAACAAGGTCTCCAATGGAGACGTTACTGGGCCCGCTCGCGCAAATCGATGATCAACGGGAGGGCCTTTACCTTTACCTTTACTGAGAGTATTTGATATGCCAGACACAGTAACAACAAAGTCTCCAATGGAGACGTTACTGGGCCCGCTCGAGCAAATATCCTACGTATCAGAGAGATCATTCTGTGTTGGTCTCTCTCCCTATAACTTCACTCAGCACGATACCCTTCAGGTCCCTCCATGTAGAAGCGAATTTAAAGAGTTTATCTTTTCTTTTTTTTATTCAGTATGCAAATTTTATTTTATTATTTTTAAAATTTTATTATTATTTTTAATTACTGTGAGATACAGTTATAAAGCTTTCCTGTTTGAGTTTCGGTCATATAATGATCGATCACCCAACCCTCCACCAGTGCACATCCTCTACTACCAAGGTCTCCAGTATCCCATCACCTCATCTCGCACCTCTCCCTGCCTCTATGGCAGAAATCTCCCCAATACTCTCTTTTGTGTTGCTTGTTATGAATAGCATAAGATGTCGCATGGATGCAAGAGCAATTTCGTGCTCCTGGAATTCTAAAATTTTAGATAATTAGGGTCTGGAGAAATCTATGTAGTGAGCTGCTTGGTTTGGAAATTCTTTTGTGTGTCTCTGGATCATGGTCTTGTATCCATCTTTTCCAGAGAAATAAACTTTGGCATATCCCCTGTAGAGTGTGCCCACTTTCCCTCAGTGAGCTGCATTTTTTTTTTATTAGTGAAACACCATGAGGTACAGTTGTACACTTTTACAAACTTTCATGCTTGGGTTTCAGTTATGCAATGATTGAGTACCCATCCCTCTACCAGTGCCCAATGATCCCAGTAATCCTCCCACCCCCCACCACACCCCCCCTGCACTCCACCCTGCCTCTGTGGCAGGGCATTCCCTTTTGCTCACTCTTTCCTTTAGGATGTTTTAGTTTGCAATAGAGGCATTGAGTGGCCATTGTGTTCGGTCTATAGTCTACTTTGCATCTCACATCGCGAGCAAGTCCTCCAAACATACTTCACTTGGTGTTCCTTTCTCAATCTGAGCTGCCTTTCCCCCAGCATGTGCTGCCGGCCTCCAAGCCATGGAGCAGATCAACTAGTACTTATCACAACTATTTGTGGGTGTTCTAATCCCATGCTGTTACTTTTTATTCCCAGATGAGTGCAGTCTTTCTATGTCTGTCCCTCTCTTTCTTGCTCATTTCACTTAGCATGAAACTTTCCATGTAGAACCACTTATATGTAAATTTCATAAAGTAAAGGCCCTCTCGTTGATCATCGATTTGCTCGAGTGGGCCCAGTAACGTCTCCATTGGAGACTTTGTTGTTACTGTGTCTGGCATATCGAATACTCTCGGTAGCTTGCCGGGCTCTCCGAGAGGGGCGGAGGAATCGAACTCAGGTCGGCCATGTTGGCTGCGTGCAAGGCAGACGCCCTACCCGCTGTGCAATTTCATAACTTCATCTTTTCTAATAGTTGCATAGTATTCCATTGTGTATATGTACCAAAGTTTCTTTAACCAGTCATCTGTTCTCGGGCACTAAGTTATTTTCCAGATTTTGGCTATTGTGAACAGTGCAGCAATGAACATAGAAGTGCTGATGTCATTTCAACTGTACTTTTTTGCCTCTCTAGGATATATTCCCAGGAGTAGTATTTCTGAGTCAAATGGGATCTCAATTTCTAATTTTTTGAGAATCGTCCATACTGTTTCACAAAAGGGATGAACCGGTTGGCATTCCCACCAGCAGTGAAGGAGAGTCCCTTTTTCTCCACATCTGTGCTAGCACAGGTTGCTTTTGTTCTTTTGGATGTGGGTCAGTCTCTGTGGTGTGAGATAATATCACATTGTTTTGATCTGCATCTCCCTGATGATTTGTGATGTAGAGCATTTTCTCCTGTGCCTTTTAGCCATTCAGATTTCTTCTTTGAGAAAGTTTCTGTTCATTTCATCGCCCCATTTTTTGGTGGGGTTGGATGTTTTCTTCTTGGAAAGTTCAACCAGTGCTTTGTGTATCCTTGATATCAATGCATTTTTGGATGGGTATTGGGTATCATTTCCCGTTCTGTAGACTGTCTGTATTTTGGTCACTGTTTCTTTTGAGGTGCAGAAGCTTCTTAGCATAAGTCCCATTTGTCTATCTCTGTTTTCACTTGCTTGACCAGCAGCATTGTCATCTTTGAAGATACCGTTAGCTTCAATGTCGTGGAGGGTTTTGCCAACTTTGTCTTCAATATGCCTTATGGATTCCAGTCTGATGTTCAGGTCTTTAATCCATTTTGATCTTACTTTTGTACATGGTGTTAGGTAGAGATCTGAGCTATTTTTTTTTTTTGCATGTAGCCATCCATTTTTGCCAGCACAATTTGTTTAAGAGGATTTGCTCGCTCCACTTCACATTTCTTGCTCCCTTATCAAAGATTAGATGATCATATGTTTGGGGGAATGTGCCAGTATGTTCAGCCCTGTTCCATTAATCTGTGGCCCTGACTTTGTTCCAGTACCATGCTGTTTTAATTATTGCTGCTTTGTAGTAGAGTTTGAGGTTGGGGAGGTTGACTCCTCCCATTTTCTTTTTCTCAAGAATTGTTTTAGCTATTCGTTGGGGCTTATTGTTCCATATGAATTTCAGGAGTGTTTGCTCCATTTCTTTGAAGAATGTCATGGATATCATTTTAGGGATCGCATTGAATTTGCACAATGCTTTGGGGAGTATTTCCATTTTGACAATGTTGATTCTCCCGATCCATAAGCAGTGGATATCTTTCCATTTCCTCGTGTCCTCTTTTATTTCCTGAAGTAGCATTTTGTAGTTTTCTTTGTACAGGTCTTTTACATCCTTAGTTAAGCCGATTCCTAGGTACTTGATTTTCTGGGGCACAATTGGGAACGGGATTGTTTTCTAATGTCACTTTCTTCTCTCTCATTATTTGCATATAGGAAAGCCATGGACTTTTGGGTATTGATTTTATGGCGTGCAACTTTACAATACAAGTCTATTGTTTCTAGGAGTTTCTTGGTAGAGCTTTTAGGGTTCTCTAACTATAGTATCATATCATCTGTGACTAGTGAGAGCTTGATTTTTCCTACCATAATGCCCTTCTTGCTTAACCACTATTGCAAGTACTTCTATTACTATATTGAGCAGCAGTAGAGAGAGTGAGCATCCTTATCTTGTCCCTGATCTTAGAGGGAAGGCTCTTAGTTTTTACCCACTGAGGATGATGCTTGCCATAGGCTTGTGATAGATGGCTTTAACTATATTGAGGAAAGTCCCTTCTATACCCATTTTGGTAAGGGTTTTCTCTATATCTATTGATATGATCATGTGGTTTTTATATTTTCTTTTGTTGATATGATGGATTGTGTTGATTGATTTCTGAATGGTAAACCATCCTTCCATCCCCGGGATGAATCCCACTTGATCATGGTGTATGATCTCTTTGATCAGTGGTTGAATTCTTTTTGCTAGCAGTTTGTTGAGAATCTTCGCATCTGTGTTTATCAGAGATATAGGCCTGTAGTTTTCTTTTCTTGTGCTGTATTTGTTTCAGTTTGGTAATAGAGAGATATGGGCTTCATAGCAACGGTTTGGGAGAGTTTCTGTTTCCTCAATTTCCTGGAAAAGCTTGAGAAGAACTGGCAATAGGTCCTCTTTATTTTTTCTTTTAAATTTTTATTAGTGAGACACCATGAGGTACAGTTGCAGACTTACAAAATGTTGTGGTTGGCTTTCAATTATAAAATGATCAAATACCCATCCCTCCACCAGTGCCCATTTCCCACCACCACGGGTCCCAGTATCCCTCCCATCTCCCGTTCCCACCATCCCACCCTGCCTCTGTGGCAGGTCATTCCCTTTTGTCCTCTCTCTCCTATTGAGTGTTGTGGTTTGCAAAGTAGGCATTGAGTGGTAATCATGTTTGGTCTATAGTCTACTTTAAGCATGCTTCTCCCATCCTGGGAGGATCCTCCCAACACCCTTTATTTGGTGCTCCCTTCCCTATCTGAGCTCCCTTTCCCTAGTATGTGTGGCTGGCCTCCAAGCCATGGAGTAAAATTCCTGGTACTAATCTCGGCCATTCTTGGCTGTTAGTCTCCTATATTGTTACTTTATGTTCCCCAGATAAATGCAATCTTTCTATGTCTATCCATTTCTTTCTGAGTCATTTCGCTTAACATGATACTTTCCATGCAGTACCACGTCTATGTAAATTTCATGACCTCGTCTTTTTTAACAGCTACATAGTACTCCATTGTGTAAATGTACCAAAGTTTCTTTAATCAGTCATCTGTTCTCAGGCACTCAGGTTTTTTCCAGATTCTGGCTATTGTAAAGAGTGCTGCAATGAACAAACAAGTGTAGATGTCACTTTGACTATACTATTTTGCCTCTTCAGGGCATATTCCCAGGAGTGGTATTGCTGGATCAAATGGGAGCTCAATTTCTATTTTTTTGAGAATCGTCCATATTGTTTTCCAAAAGGGCTGAACCAGTTGGCATTCCCACCAGCAGTGAAGAAGGGTCCCTTTCTCGCCACATCTGCACCAGCAACAGTTGCTTTTGTTTCTGGCATACAGACTTTCAAAGTAGTCTTTGATGAACTTTTGAATTTCTTTGGTTTCTTTTGTGATATCTCCATTCTCATTTCTGATTTGGTTTATTAGGGTTCTCTCTCTCTTTCTTTTTGAGTCTTGCTAGTGGTTTATCTATCTTGTGGGCTGGAGTGATAGCACAGTGATACGGCATTTGCCTTGCGCACAGCCGGCCCGGCTGAGCTGGGTATGATTCCTCCGCCCTTCTCGGAGAGCCCGGTAAGCTATCCATGATGTATTCAATATGCCAAACACAATAACAACAAGTCTCATGATGGAGACGTTACTGGGCCCGCTCGAGCAAATCGATTAATAACGGGAGGACTGTGACCATTACCATTTATTTTCTCGAAGAACCAGCTCTTAGTTTCATTGTCCTTTCGGATTGTTTTATGGGTTTCCATGTCATTGATTTCTGCTCTAAGTTTTACGATCTCTTTCCTTCTGCTGGTTTTGTCTCCTTTTGTTGGTCCTTTTCTAAGATCTTGAGTTGTGATGTCGAGTTGTTCATGTGGGCCCTTTCTTCCTTCCTGAGAACTGCTTACAGAGCTATAAATTTTCCCCTTAATATGGCTTTAGAGGCGACCTATAGGTTCTGGTAGCTTTTGTCTTCATTCTCATTTGTTTCCAGGTATCTTTTGATTTCTTTCTTGATTTATTTCCTGACCCACTCATTGTTCAACATTGAGTTGTTTAATTTCTGCATCTGCACATGATTAATTTCTATCTTCAGTGCATCTTGGTCTGAGAAGATAGTTGATACAATGGCTATCTTCCTAATTCTGTTGAGGTATGCTTTGTGGCCCAGTGCATGGTCTATTATGAAAAATGTTCCATGTGAACTGGAAAAGAATATGTATTCTATTTTGGGTGTTATATAGTACTGTATAGATCTATTAGCCCTCTGTCTTCTATTTCTTCCTTCAGAGTCATTATTTCCTTGCTGAGTTTTATATTCTCTTTATCTATCCAGGGCTAGAGCAATAGCACAGCAGTAGGGCATTTGCCTTGCAAGCAGCCAACATGGCCGACCCGAGTTCGATTCCTCCGCCCCTCTCAGAGAGCCCGGCAAGCTACCGAGAGTATCTCGCCCACACGGCAGAGCCTGGCAAACTACCCGTGACATATTCAATATGCCAAAACACAGTAACAAGTCTCATGATGGAGACATTACTGGACCCGCTCAAGCAAATCGATGAACAATGGGAGGATCGTGATCTATCCAGGGATGATAAGGCAGTGTTGAAGTCTCCAACTAGTATTGTGTTGCTTGTAATATCCTTCTTAAGGTCTGTTAGCAGTTTTTGTAGGTATTTGGCTGGTCTCTCACTGAGTGCATATACATTTAGGAGTATGATTTCTTGCCGCTGTACATATCCCTTGATTAATAAAAAATGGCCTTCACTGTCCCTTCTAATCTTTTTCAACCTGAAATATATGTTGTCTGATACTAGTAAGGCCACTCCAGCTTTTTTGAGGGAGTTGTTTGCTTGCAGGGTTTTTTTTCCATCCTTTGACTTTGAGTCTGCATTTGTTATGATTGATCAGATGTGTTTCTTGTAGGCTGCAGAATGTTGGGTTCTTTCTCTGAATTCATTTTACCACTCTGTGTCTCTTAATTGGTGAATTCAGACCATGACATTGAGAGAGATTATTGTTATGGTGTTTTGTGTCATCTTTCTGTAAGGGTTTGTTGTGCTTGTAGGGGTTTGTCTTGTCTTACAGTAGCCCCTTTACTTTCTTTTAGTCTATGAACTTCCTTGTTTATTCAGAAAATAGTGTACTGTTCCTTCGAGTTTGAGTGAAAGTTTAGCCGGATAAAGTATTCTTGGTGAAGTGTTCATTTCAGTGAGTTTTTTTTCACTATATCCCACCATTGCCTTGGGACTTGGAGGGTTTCTTCTGATAGGTCTGCTGTGAATCTAAGAGGTGCTCCTTTGTATGTGATTTCCTTCTTTGTCCTTGCTGCTTGCAGTATTGTGTCTCTATTGTGGCATCCATCTTTCTAACTGTGATATGTTTTGGAGTGTTTTAGTGAGGGTCTCTTTCAGCTGGCACCCTTCAGGCTCCTTGAATCTGGATGCCTGCATTGTCCAGCTCTGGGAACTTTTCAGCAATGATTTGTTTAACCATGGCTTTTTCACTGGGTCTTTTTTCCCTGACCTTCTCCTACTCCAGTGATTCTAATGTTGTTCCTCTTGGAATCATCCCCTAGGACTCTGATTCACTATAGGGCAATTTTGAGATCTGTTACCATTGTTTGTTGTTGCCTGTAGGCTTGGTGCAGCTCATATTCCAGCTCACTGATTCTGTCTTCAGCTGTAGCCGTTCTACTGTTGAGGGCACACACTGAGTTTTTTTATTTCATCTACTGAATCTTTTATTTGTGACATTTCTGTGCATAGCTTTCCTATTTCTGCTCTCACTTCTTCCTTTATTTTCTCAATTGTTTCTTTTAAGTCCTCCTTTAATTTACTGGATATCTGTCTCACTGTTTCATTGAGTTCACTGAACATCTTCATTACTTCATATCTGAATTCTTTATCAGAGAACTCCCTTAAGTGAGTAACACTTAATGAGGCTTCCAGACTCTTTTTATCACCCTCTCCTTGTGGTGGGGATTTGCATTATTTCTTCATATTGGCATGGTAGTACGGAGACTGAGATGTTACATGAGGTTGCTGGGTACGAATAATTCCGCCAGCTGAAAATTAGGCCTTGTCCACTTCTGCAGAGGCCACGCCCCCTGCGGGTACCTGGTGATGTGGGGGATACAACCTGGGAGAAAGAGAAGATCCTGCATGGTGTTGGGGACAGACAGGAAGAGGCTTAAAGATGGTGGGCGGCCCAGGGTCCCAAAGGACACCTTGTGTGCACATGGGGAAAGTGAAATCCTGTGTTCAAATAATGACTGACCTGGGAGAAGGAGACCAGGCATAGTGTTGGGGACAAATGAGAAGAAACTCAGGGATAGTGGGCGTCCTCAGGTCCCAGAGGATTCCTGGAACACGCACGTGGGGAAAGTGAAGTCCCATATTCAAATAATGACTGACATGGGAGGAGAAGACCGAGTACAGTGATGGGGATGAACAGGAAGAGGCTCAGGGATGATGGGTGGCCCAGGGTCCCAGAGCTATCTTTTCTTATGACCAAGTAATATCCTATTGTGTATATGTTCCATAGTTTTTTTTTTTTAAATCTAGTCATCTATTCTTAGACACTTGTGTTGTTTCCATATTTTGGCATTACTGGTTAGTGCTACAAGGAACATAAGGGTGCAAATATCTTTTCTACATTTGGTTTTTGGGTCCTTGTAGTATATTCGTGCTGGGTCAAATGGAAGCTCTATTCCTAGATATTTTAGGAATATCCATACTATTTTCCAGGAAGGCTGAACCAGTCAAAATTCCCACCAGCTGGGAGAAAGTGTTCATTTCTATCTGTATCCATGCCAGTACTAGTTGTTTCTATTCTTTTGGGTGTGAGCTAGTCTGTGTGGTTTGAGATATCGTACTGTTTTTATTTGAATCTCCTTCATGATTAGCAAGGTTGAACATTTTCCTATCTGCCTTTTTGGCCATTTGTATTTATTCTTTGAGGAAGTTTCTGGTCATCTCTTCTCCCCATATTTTATTTGATGAGGTTGAATTTTTTTGTAAATTTCTATAAATATCTGATATATCTTGGATATTAATCAATTTTCAGATGAGTATTGGATACATAATTTCTCCCATTCTATTTGCTTTTATTTAATATCCTGGCCATCATTTCCTTTGAGGAACGTTTTTCACAAAGCATTGTACAGCTTCAATACTGTTCCAATAAAGATTCTCACAACATTTTAAAAAGAAATGTATCAAACACTTTTGAATTTCATATGGAACAATAAACCAGTAATAGCTAAAGAAATACTTGGGAAAAAAGAAGATGGGAGGAATCACTTTCCCTAACTATATTAAACACAGCAGTAATTAAAATAGCATAGTATTAGAGTAAAGACAGATGCTCAGATCAATAAAATAGACTTGAACATCCTGAGACAGAAACTCGGGTATATGATTAGTCAATCTTTGATAAGAAAAAAATATGAAGTGGAGCAAGGAAACACTCTTTAACAAGTGGTGTTGGTCATCTACATTCAAAACAATAATTCAGACCTCTTTCTAATGCCAGGCACAAAAGTTAAGTCAAAATGGATTAGAGACCTTCATATCAGTGATGAATCCTTAGGGGAAAAAATGTAGATAGAACTCTCCATGACATTGAAACTAAAGACATCTTCAAGGATGAAACACCACTGACAGAGCAATTGGAAGCAAAGATAAACAAATGGGACTACATTAAATTAAGAAGCTCCTACACTTCAAAGAGAATGATGACCAGGATACATCACCGATATTTTAAAAGCAATATTGAACATCTTAAACAATATATACAATGTACTACATTACATTAACCCTATTCTTATAGTCTCTAACATTTTAACATACTGTCCCTTTAACACACTATCCTAATTCAGTACCTAATCATCATTTTATTTGAATATTTAATAATATTTAGTGTGTAGAGCACAGTATTCATATGTTTATCTGAATTCTTCTGAGAGAAGACCCTCTCTTCCTTCAGGGTCTTCTGGAAGGTCAATGAAATACTTAGGCATCAGGGTGAATAGCTTGATACATTAATCAAATCATGTGAATACTAACTAAGCAAAGTGAAAATTGGAGACTGTCAGATAATTACCTCTGTGTTTCTTTTTTTTAATGTTTATTTACTTATTTTGATTTGGGGGCCACACCTGATTGTGATCAGGCCTTACTTCTGGCTCTGTGCTCAGGGATCACTCTTAGAGTTGGGTGAGGGGACTCTGGAGATCATATTGGGTGCCGGGGACCAAGGATGCTGAGGGATGCAACCCTGGTTTGCCTGGTGCTCAACAAGAGTGATGCATACCAATTGCACTATTTCTCCAGCCCCTGTATTTATTTAATATTTTAAAAATAAGACATGTTATTAGCTAATGACATTCATTCAGATGGTTTAAAAATAATCTACAACTGTACCTCATGGTGTTTTGCTAATAAAAAATAAATAACAAAAAAATTTACATTTAGTCCGATCACGATCACGATTATCCTGTTGTTCGTCGATTGCCTTGAGCAGGCACCAGTAATGTCTCCTTCATCCTAGCCCTGAAATTCTAAAAAGTGCCACAATCTAGGCCTTTCAGGGTTAGGAGAATGAGACCCATCATTGTTATTGGTATTTGGCATATTGGGTACGCCACGGGGAGTTTACCAGACTCTGCCGTGCGGCAGGCTGCACTCGGTAGCCTGCCAGGTTGTTGAAAGCAGGAATGAGATAATAAGGTGTGTTAATTTGTATTAATATCAGGTGTAATTGATGTATCATTTAGTCCATGGTCTAAAAATCATTTGTTTTTCTTTTTATCATTCTCCCTCCCTATAATCCCTAATAGCCTTCCTTTCTCTAACACCCTCTCCCTGACCTTACTGATTTCTCTTTTTCCTCTGTCCTTTCTATTTTTTTCTTTCTTCTCTTTCTCCCTCCCTCCTGCTTCCTTCTTATTTTGTTCCTTCTCATTTCTTCCTTTTATATGATTTTCCATTTTCCCTGATCCACTATTATCTATTTAATATTTAACCCTCAGAGCCCAGTTCTCTTCCTTTATTTCTAAGTTTATGGAAGTAACCTGGGGCTCAGCTCAGTATGGGTAATGGTAATATTTATCACCCAGAGTGCTAGTGAGGATCAAATAAAATTATCTGTAGAATAATACCTAGTGTATATTGTAGCTCTGTAACCTTGGATACTTTGACAAAAAGATGATTTTTTGTTCTAGAAAATGACAAGAAACGAGATCAGAAGAGAAATCAGAGAGAGGAATAAAGGCAAATGTAATGCTATGGACTCTATTGAGAAGAGAGGGGGGATAAATGAATATAAAAAGTTTCTTTGAATCCTGATTTATTTGAGCGATGCATAAGGAAAAGAAAACACAACTCTGATATAACTCAGGCCTATATCTACTCATTTAAATAGTAAAACAACAGTACTAAATAGGCACAACTTATCAGTTACTTATTTAGAATTCAATACCATCTTCCTCATGAAAACTGAAATCTAAGTAAGTTATTCATATTTTCCAAATTATATAGAAAGAAGTTTAAAGCTTAGGTTAGGCAATTTACGAGCTGCAATTCTTTCAGTAGCATACACTAGGTCCTTAGTCCTTCAATCACATTCTAGAAGCATACAGTCTATAAAAGGAAAGGAGAATAATCCCAGGGACAAGATGAAAAGTCATAGGGGCCAGAAAGTCAGAGTTGTTGGACGAGGGTATGGAATTTGTTCTCTGACTAATCACCAAAATAAAGCCAGCTTATTTGTGACTTCTCTTTTAAAAAGATGATCGTGCCCTGTGACTTCTGCACCATCTGTGACCTCTGCCTGGGTCCCCAGACCAGGAAAGCCCCTCCCAAACCCCTCTTGAATTCTGGGAACGCACCTAAGGACCCAAAAAACTGATGCAGGTCTCTCTTGTCATTCAGATGCATAAAGGGTGCAGCCTCATCTGGCCCTAAACTTCTGCACCATCTATAACCACTTCCTAATGCACATGGAACATCCTCCAGGATAGATCACATATTAGGGAAAAATTCAAACACATAAATTTACAAATACATAAATTGCACACAAACTACCTTCTCAGACCACAATGCCATGAAAGTAAAAATTAACCACAGAGAGAGATGGGGAAAACTATCAATATTTTGGAAGCTGAAGAATACTTCTAAACAATCATTGGTTCAAATTGGAAATGAAGGAAGAAATAGAAAGATTCCTTGATGCTAATAAGAATGAAGTCACAAGCTTTATAAATATAGATACAGCAAAAGCTGTATTAAGGGAGAAATTCATAGCAATACAGGCTTACATTAAGATAGAGGAAAATTTTCAAATCAGCAACCTAAACATACATCTTAAAAATCTAGAGAAGGAAAGAGAAGCAAATCCAAAATATGGCAGAAAGAGGAAATAAAAAGAACTAGATCATAAATCAACAACATAGAAACCAAGAAAGCAATTCAAAAAATCAATGAATCCAAGAGTGGTTCTTTGAAGAAAAAATAAGTTGGATAAACCTTTAGTTATACTCAAAGAAAAAAAAGAGAAAATGTTCACATAAAATAGAAAAGAGATAAAAGGAGAGAAATTACAACAAATCCTTCAGTAATTCAAAATATAATGAAAGATTACTATGATCAATTTTATGCTCTTAAGCTGGAGAATCCTAGAAGAAATAGTATATTCTTAGAGTCATGTAATCTCCAAAAGTTGAACAGTAATGAAGTAGAAAGCCTAAGCAGACCAGTTACAAGAAAGGGAATTGAACCAATAAATAAGAATCTCCCCAGGAGCAAAAGTCCTAGTTTAGATTGGTTCACTGGTGATTTCTATCAAAACTTCAAAAGTAAATTTACTGCCTGTACTCCTTAAGCTCTTTCAAATACTAAAGACACATGAATTCTTCCTAACACCTTATATGAAGCTAATGTTATACTAATACTCAAAGCAGACAGAGGCACTTCCAGAAAAAAAAATTTTAAACCAATTGTTCTGGTGAATATCAATGCAAAAATTCTTAACAAAATCTTGCTAACAACATATCAAAAAAAAAGTACATATACCTTGCTAAAGTGGGATTCATCCCAGGTATGAAATGGAAATCAACTAATGTAATACATTTCATTAATAAAAGATAATTAATGTAATACACTTCATTAATAAAAGATAATAAAAGATAAAATCATTTTATCATATCAATTGATGCAGAGAAGCCTTTGACAAGATCCAACATCCACTTGTGATAAAAACCTTCAACAAAATAGTGGTAGAAGGAGTCTTCTTGAAGATAATAATGGCCATCTATAACAAGCCCACAGTCAGTAGTATCACTAATGGTGAAAAATTAAAAGAATTCTCTCTGAAATCAGATACAAGACAAGGAAGTCCAGTCTCTCTGTCTCTATTTGACATAGTATGAGAAGTCCTGGCTACAACAATCAGGAAAGAAAAACAAATGAAAGAGACAGAAATTGGAAAAGAACACTAATTATCGCTTCTTGCAGAGGACATGATGCTATAATAGAAGACCCTAAAAATTCCATGAAAAAGCACCTCGAAGCAATAAACCAATATAGCAAAGTGGCCCACTATAAAACTAATACATAAAATAAGTTTCATTCTTATATGCAACGAATGAATCAGAGGAGAAAGTGATCAATGAGTCAATTCCATTTAAAATAGAATCCAAAAAGATCAGGTATCTATGAATTAGTTTAACAAAAGACGTGGTAGATCTATATTATGATAACTTTCAATCATGTAAGAAAGAGATAGAAGACCTTAGGAAATAGAAAAATATCCCATGATTATGGTTTGGAAGAGTCAATATTATTAAAATGACTATCCTACCTAAGTATTATATTCACTTAATGCAATCCCCACCCAAATTTAGACTAATTTTTCAGAATCTAGAAAAGTCAATAAAGATTGTATGGAATCAGAAAAGACCATGAATTTCGAAATCCATACTGAAAAATAAGAAATTGGGAGGTCATATGCCCCTGTCTCCAGAAACTCAGCAGTCACACCCATAAGCCACCTCTGGCAGGTGCCAGATAATCTCATCATCGACCACCATTCAGATTGCATGTCCTTTCCCTGAAGGAAGCACAACATGACATTCATCATAACCATGCTGCCGGACCCTGTGCCAGGCTATTTCACTTGGGGCTCCCCGGATAGGGGGCTGGTAAGACCCCTCTCTATCCCAAAGACCCAGACTTAGCCATTTATCTAAAACAGACTAAACAAAACTGGAAACCTGAGATCTAAGTTGCAACAACTGAAAATTCATAATGTGCCTGTCAAATTGACAGACAAGGATTAGGTGGCGGCTGGGGTGGGGAGGGAATATGGGAACACTGGTGGAGAGAAGTTGGCACTGTTGGTGGGATTGTTGTTGAAATATTATATGCCTGTCACTGTCACTGTCACTGTCCTCCCATTGTTCATGAATTTGCTTGAGCAAGCACAGTAACGCCTCCATTGTGAGACTTGTTACTGTGTTTGGCATATCGAATACGTCACAGATAGCTTGCCAGGCTTTGCTGCGGACAAGATACTCTCGGTAGCTTTCTGGGTTCTCCGAGAGGGGCGGAGGAATTATATGCCTAAAACTCAATTATCAATAACTTTGTAAATCAAATTCTTTGATAAAAGTGAAAAAAGAAAGATGAAAAGTTATAGATTTACAGCTTCTCCAAAATATGTAAAAGCTTATACCTAGATGCATACATATTTATGTACATACCTTGGTATTATATATATATATATATATATATATATATATACATCGGTTAAACAAATATACCACTAAGTTTGTATACCAGAACTGTGAAAGATTCTGAAAAAAAAATTAAAATAGGGAGAATACAGTTTTTGTACATCTAACATAGTACAACCTATATTTAAAATATACCTAAACTAAATTTGCTGGTTATATTCTTATAGACTACAACAGATTCTGATTTATTTATTCTATTTATTTTTTGCTTTCAAAAATATTTTAAGTTTGTTAATGAATAAAAATATTTTGAATAATCCTTATTTAGAATAACACATTTATTTTATGTGTCAGATATAATTCTAGATGTACGGTATACTATAGTAAACAATAGTCCTGTTTTTATGGAGCTCATAGATACAAAAATATGTGTGCTATCGCTTTTGTTAATATAAGAAAGCCTGGAAATTATTGATAGTTTATGAGAACAGATTAAAGAAATAAGCTAGTTCTACATAAATTCACATTTTCTTATTCTAAAAGACTCGCTTTAGTAGGTCTACTTCAGTCTTACCAAATTAAATATGTCTCATAATGATCTTTTTTTTTGTTCCTGGGAGTTATATTCTTTTAAAATTCTTAACAAAAAATGTCAAGTATGATTTTTTTGCATCATTGTATTAAAAAGGGCAAATTTTATTACTCTTCAGTTTGAAGCAATTTACACTATAACGTATCAAACTGTGTTAATAGCAAAGTGCCTTTGAAGGGGAAAAAATTATTCAACCAGGGCACTGTATAAACAAGAGAAAAAAGAATGTGGAATTTCAATGAGCTACAGCAGATGAAAATATAAACTCTGTATTTACACTCTAGATTCCCAGAGAAAAAGAACCAAGTGGGGAGCCTGAGATACTCCTACATCTTTTTCTTATCCTCTCTTGTATGAAATATGAAATTTGTTTTGATATCACTAAATGCAGTTCAGACTGCTTTTGAAATGCAACTCAGATCATTTCATCTCCGAGCTTCTGGTTCCAAAGTGCCAAAGCTATTACTTTCTGCTGGGTATTTGGTGATCTGTGCAAGATGAGTCACTGCCCAGCCTGTCAAAGGCAGATAGATAGATCAGTAAAAAAACAAGCCGATAAATGGTGCAAAAGGACACTCTCATTAGCTAGCTCATTAGCAATTTTGTTTTTAGAGAGATTCAAGGGTGAATAAACAAGGAGATTAAGCTCAGTCTTGCACAGCAGACAAGGCACCATGGGGAAAGTTTTCATCCCACAACTGCATCCGAGGGGATGAGGTGGGCTGGTACCTATTGTGTAGAGAAACTTTATTAACTATTTCATTGAAATTAAAAAGCAAAATCTTGTATCTTTAAACCATATATGTGCTTCAAACAGAAGTAAAACTTATTCTTTATATTGAAACTTTTAAATCTCATTATTATCACTCAGGAAAATACAGATTTTTATAGAATCACTGCAAAGCTTTTCTGAGAAACCTAGTGTAATTTAAAGTTAGAGCAGTTATTTATGTGTCAATGTGAACAACTAACCAAAATTTAGGAAGAATCTTTTTTTGTGTGTATGAGGCGGTATGGGGGACTTCTAAGGGGTGTTCAGGAAACTCAGGACCCCACAGAAGAGTTTGGGCCACAGATTCAATGCAAGTGTAGTGGAGTTCTGCTGTGTGGATTACTGTCAGGTGGAGATGGTACTGGAACCTTTGACGTCATACTAGACTGTGTTCAGGGACCACATAATGCCAAGAATCTAATCAGGTAAGATTCATACCAGGCATAAGCTGTAACTGCTGTACTGTTTCCCAGCCTCTAGGATGAGTTTTGGTGATAAGTATTCTTTAATTTACTAAATTCACCAGTATTATGTTAACCAGTTAAAAAATTAGGTATTTTAGAAAAATAAAAAAAGTATGAATACAAAGGGAAAAATCCATAAACCCAAATTCATTTCAAAAAGATTTAATTATCATTGACATATTGGGTTGTGATTTCAATAAAGCAGTGATAAAATAATTCATTCCTACAAAAATATTTTTTTACATAATAGAAAGTAAGTAAATATTTGATATTTTATTCAACCAATGTCTAGTTAGCACTTTTTATGTTCAGGCTGCTGAAATGCTTGATATTTGTTATATATGCACCCCAAAGTTTCATGTGTAATATTAAAAATCTTTGTTTATTCAATACCTGATGTTAAGTAGAAAATGTGTTAATGAAAATAAAAATATATAGCTTTAGGAAAGAAATTCCACCTTTCTATTTGTTCTCATTTGTCGAAGGAAGAGACGGGGTTCATTTTCAGTTTCCGTAGTGGCCTCTTTCTAGGATATGTCAGATGAGAAAGGGACTACTCAGAAATATTTGGTTAATGAATATCATAAGCATATGTAAATTTATATGGTGTATGTATGTGTGAGTGAGAGGGAGGAGAGAGAGATGTGTGGGGAAGAGAGGAAGGAGGGAAAACTGACCTTGGAAACCAGTAAGATACAGCATTTGTATGCATTGAAGTTCTGCACAACAAAATGTAAGCTTAAAGGCAAGTTGATATTTTAGCCATCAAAGGAATTTGAAACAAATCAGATAATGAATCTGGTACAAGGTTATTATGAAAACAAAATATATTAGTATCTCTGTGAGACATTAAGAATTCTTAAAAAAAACAAGAATTATGAAATATGGAGACAGAGATGGCTTTTCAGAGAAAGGCAAAAGCAATGACTTTATGAGACTGACTTGATTTGTAGATTGCCATTTTTACTGAGTCATGCAAGAAAGGAAATAACTTCCTTATATATGGTTTTTCAGTAATAATATATAAAATTAAATCTGGGTTTGCAATAAATCTGCAAAAACATAGATCATACCTCTTTAGTATGGTTGGTGTATATAGGAATTAAAAAGCATAAATCATTTAGTATAGTTTTTGTTTGTATCAGTTTTTACTGTAAGTCTTAGAATTAGTCCTTCAAGTCATGTTGTTGTTTTAATCTTGCAATTCTATGGTATTGGGCAGGAGAGAAAATACAGGGGTCTGTTCTAGCACATGCTTGGCCTGAGTCCTACCCTGACACACATCACAGATGCAGTCCTGAGGTGCCAGCTGACTTGGATGAGCATCCTCAGGTGGGCTCCTGGGCAAGCTTAGAGGCCCTGTCTCCCCTAAGTTCTATGATATTAAAGAATTAAACGTGATTACTCACTTTCTCTCAATCTCCTATTTTGTTTCTACAAGTTGTAGGTTTATGGGCAGATGTTTTGTGTTGTTGGAAAGTTAAATTTATACAAAAGTAAAATATAAAACTATGTATGCCTCTCATGCATTAAACAAAACAAAGTATAATTGAATTTCTTTTAATATTCCCATTGATGGTTTTCCTTATAGCTATTGACTTTTTATTTTCTTACAATTCTGTATCAACTACTACTTTAACTTCAAGCTCTTACATGCCAAATTCATCTCAATATTTCCAGACTCATCAGCTATTTGAATATCCCATTAATTTTATCTGCTTGGTAAAGTCTCAGTAGATTTTAATCTCTTTAAATATAGACAGATTTATTTTTATTCCCCTTTTCCCTTGATTTCTTTTTTTTACAATCATGCAGAGAATTCTCTTTACCTTTGTTTTGGGTCATAGCTCTTACTAACTATGTAATATTTCTTCTCTCAGTTTTCTTACTTGATGCCATGTTGTCTGGGGATGGGGGAAAGATGGGGCTTGTTGTGCCAAGGATCAAATTCAGGGCCTCTCACAAGCTAGGCATGTGATCTACCACTTGAACATCTCCCTGGTCCAATATTAAAGAATTTCTTGATGCTGCTCATTTAGGTAGGTATTTATTCATTGGCTGAGTGTTGGATCAACTCCTTAAGTATGGAAACAGCTCTTTACTTATATCGCTATTCTTTCCTCTACTTCAATTTGATATTTGATATATACATTTTATTTTGGCAGAGTGGGTCACACCCAGCTGTTGTCAGTGTTTACTCCTAACTTTTGTGCACAATGATCACTCCTACTGATGCTTGGGAGACCACATAGGGTGCCAAGGATCAAATCTGGGTAAGCTACATACAAAGCAAGCACTTCAAAAACTCTCACTAAGATAATGGATCTTCTAGATGGTCATGTGGTTTCCTAAATTTTCTCTTTTATAGTACATTTTGTCATTTTGATCACTTTCTGAGTATTTTTATGACTTAATCTTATAAACTTTCTACTCAGATTTTGGTTTCTTCTGTTATGTTATATACCACTTTTTCTCTTTCAGCCAACTTATAGCATCTTATTTCACTAAGGCATCATCTTCTTATCTAACAGGGGCTACTGATGGTTGTTTTCAGAAATTTTTTCTTTTCTCTATTTTATCTGCTTCACTCAAGTTTTTGTTCTTACTTTGTCTTATCATCTGTTTGTCTGGTAATATCTCCCACTTATCTGGTTATATTTAATTTTGGGACATTCAAACATGGGTTGAATATCATGATATTCATAGAAATCTGATCTAGTTGAGTCATTGAACTGTGGGGTAACTCTAGTGATGGATTGTATCATCTGACCATATATTTTATCTGATCACATTATTTATAGAAAGGCTCTGATTATGGAAGTCTGGTTCCACTCTTGAAGAGCCAATTAATTAAAAGACAAGAGGGCATATTGAGAAAAAACTTTATTAGAAAAAAATTAGTGGCTTTGAAGATGGTGGACTCACATCCGAGAGAACAATTTTGCCTGTATTGTGACAAGAAGTTATTCATATGGGAAAAGAACTAGTACGCTTTTTAGAAAATTCAGTTTTCAGACTGATTGGTGCCTGGGTTATCAATACACTTATGTGTGGAATGGTTCTTGATTGTATACTGCAATGTATTTGTAAATTTAAAGGAAGGGAGTGTTCAGTCCAAAGTTATCTTCCTTGTTTAGGAACTTTGGAAAAGGACAAGATGAGAGAGGGCCGGAGTGATAGCACAGCAGGTAGGGCGTTTGCCTTGCACGCAGCCAACATGGCCAACCCGAGTTTGATTCCTCCACCCCTCTCGAAGAGCCTGGCAAGCTACCGAGAGTATCTCGCCCACATGGCAAAGCCTGGCAAGCTACCTGTGATGTATTCGATATGGCAAAACACAGTAACAAGTCTCACAATGTTACTGGGCCCGCTTGAGCAAATCGATGAACAATGGGAGGACCGTGAAGATGTAACAAACATGCTTTAGTTCCTCAACAGCCTAAGCTTAGAGAAATTTGCCATCTTTTTGACTCCACTGTTCTTCCTACACTATCATTCACCTCAGAGACCTGGACCCTACGAAAACAGGACAAGAACGATATTCGGATCACCCAAAGAGGAATTGAAAGAGCTATACTTGGAGTATCACGCTTCACTCAAGTGAGAGAAGGAATCTGGACTTCCAACCTCCATAATCAGGTCAATAATTAGGGACACTGTCTTGTTTGCCAAGGTTTCAAAAATCAGATGGGCTGGACACATAATGTGATTTGGAGACAACTGCTAGACTAGAGCTGTTACTGACTGGATTTCATGAGACATCAAAAAAGAACACCTGACCACTCACCTACACGATGTCGGATTTTTTCATCCAGACCCTGAACAAACACTTTGATGCTCTTCGTGTTCCTGGAATAAGCTGACGCCATTGGGCTACATTAGCATGTGACAGGGTCGAATGGACATTACTGGCACCTGCTTGAGCAAATCGACGAACAATGGGATGAGAAGTGATTATAAGTGAAGAAAAAGTATACTATGGTGGTTGTTTGCCTTGCACGCAGCCAACATGGCCGACCCGAGTTCGATTTCTCCGCCCCTCTTCGAGAGCCTGGCAAGCTACCGAGAGTATCTCGCCCGCACGGCAGAGCCTGGCAAGCTCCCCGTGACGTATTCAATATGCCAAACACAGTAACAACAAAGTCTCCAATGGAGACATTACTGGGCCCGCTCGAGGAAATCAATGATCAACGGGAGGGCCTTTACCTTTATCTTATGGTGGTTACCTTAAATGTGGAATAAATTAGGTCTTTTCATTGGGTGTATAAAATCTTTGAGGGCAGCTGGGGGGAAGCCCTGACGGCTCTTCCCCTAGCCGCCCGTGTTTGGAGTGGTCTTGGGCCACTCGGCCAGCTGATGCGGCCCAGGCCATGGGGCAGATGGTGGAGGAAATGAGGGCCAAGCCGGTTCATTGATCAGATGCTGTTTATTCCATTCTCCCCACGTGCCTGTTCCCTTCTCTCTGAGCCTCCCATTCTACTCTCACACTCCCCTCATTCCCATCTCCTTCTGTCTCTCCCTCTCATTCATCTCTTCGTGCTCCATCTCGCAGCCTGGGCTCTCTGTCTCTCCAAGTGCTTGCTTTCTCCTGTATTCTTCTACATTCTTCTCTCTCTGTCTCCCTTGGTAGCCTCTCCGCAGTCTATCTTGCCACCCCTGCTTTCTCTCTCTCTCTCTCTCTCTCTCTCTCTCTCTCTCTCTCTCTCTCTGTCTCTCTCCAGCTTCTTGTCTCTCCAACACTCCCACACTCTGGGCTGACACTATACCCAGTCAAGTAGCAAAATCAACATAAGAAAGCCTTTCCTGAGGGCCCACTAGGTTAAAAGGAAACACCACATAAAAGGTATTCCGAAGCCTTTCCTGACTGCCCCAGGCAAAATACCTCCTAAGGTGTTTTTCTCCTTTCCTCTGTCCAATAACTATCAACATCTCAATACTAGTTATTTTTGTATGGATATATTAAGTACAGCGTACTATTATCATTATTATTTTATAGTTAAATATCTTTAAATCTTTTAAAATCAGGAAAAATTGAGGCTTGTAGGGCAGGTCCCCTGGGAACATCTTGCCACAGACTCAGACTACAGCGCTCAGGCCAGATTAATCATTCCTAACCCTAGCAGGGTCAAAATCTAGTTATTACTTTTTGGATCATGACAGCATTTGTCCATGACCAAGCTCTTAACTTATAGTTAAGCATTATGGCGCTTTGGCCAGGCCTGTCCCGATGCCAGGGTAGCACATAGTTTACCGCTTGCCCTGGTTCCATCCAGACCCTTGTTGGGACCCTGCTTTTGGGGGTGCTAGGAAGTAAAGGCAGCTGAGGCTTAGGTGAGAGAACAGATGCCCAGGAGGGAAATATCACTGAGAGTCGCATTACAAAAGCATGTCTTCTTGTGTCCATACATAAAGGACATTGCTCTGAATAAACTATGCAAAGGACTTAGGGAGAAGAGAAAACCAATAGTTACAAGTCAACAGAGCACACAAAGAAAGAAGTTACAAAAAACACAGAGGAATGGGAGCACTGTGATGGGAGGAACCCAATATACCTAAAGTACCTGAAACTGAGCAGGAAGGACAAAACAGTGTTACCCTACAACTGGGGAAAAAGTTTACAAGAGTATACTGTGATAAGCACTGATATTTTTGATATATACTAGTACTTCCAAAAAATCTAGTGGCTACTATCTCTTTTTATTCTAATTTTTAATTTAGTTTGAGTGGAAGGGGTTTAGACCACATCTGGTGGTGCTTAGGGGCTACTTCTCGTTATGCTCAAGAGTTGGTCCTAGCAATGCTCAAGGAATGATGCAATGTTGGGGATCTAACTTTGTGTCTATTGCATGAAGTTTCTAAGAGAATTTTGAAATGAGTTATAGTTATATATAGTTAGAATAAAAAGACTGTGTGTAGTCTTTTTTGATTTGATATAGTTCATTTTGTTAGTGTTGTCACATCCTTGTAATGCTCCATACTGCTTCCCTTTGGTATAATAGAAGATATTCTATAGAAGAAAGAATTAGCTATGTTTAAATTTTCTATTCTTAGTAATGTGTTTTCCATCAGTATTTATTATTTTGGTTTTGTATCATGTCTGAGTGGGCTGGAGCGATAGCACAACGGTAGGGCGTTTGCCTTGCAAGCGGCCAACATGGCCGACCCGAGTTCGATTCCTCCAACCCTCTCGGAGAGCCCAGCAAGCTGCTGAGAGTATCTTGCCCTCACAGCAAAGGCTGGCAAGCTACCTGTGACGTATTCGATTGCCAAACACAGTAACAGTTGTCACAATGGAGACGTTTTTGGGCCCGCTCGAGCATTTCGATGAACAACGGGAGGACAGTGACAGTGATAATGTCTGAGTTATTTGTAGTAGCAGACAATATGGAAACCAAAAGCCTACTTAGAAGCCTACTTAAGACAATAGTAAATAATACCTTGCTTTATAGGTGGAGGGAAGCATTTCAGAAAAATAAAATGCTTTATTAATAATAAAACAATGAGAAAATTAAAGGAAAAATTCAGGACACATGACTTATATGCATGCTGGATTTTTAAGTACAGCGTACTATTATCATTATTATTTTATAGTTAAATATCTTTAAATCTTTTAAAATCAGGAAAAATTGAATTAATTCCATTATGCATATCAGTTTCTCTGTGTAAATGATGTAGGATTTCTGGAAGCATTTATCCTCAATATCCATTTGCTCTGGAAGTAATCTTTGATATTCTTTGTTTTTATTGAATCACTGTGAGATACACAGTTACAAGGCTGTTCTTGATCAGGTTTCAGTCATACAATGTTCCAACACCCATCCCTCTTCGAGTGTACATTTCCCACCACCACTGTCCTCATCCAGGCACCTTCCAACCCACCATCCTGGTAAATGAAGTTGTAGACTCTTAAGGTTCTGTTGCCATTGGCCATTTGTTATCTTCTTTTTTTTTGACTTTTTAAACATTTTATTGAATCACCCTGAGATAGTTACAAGCTTTCATGTTTGGGTTACAATCACACAATGATCAAACACCCATCCTTCCACAAGTGCACATTCCCCACCACCAATATCCCCGGTATACCCCCCCTTTCCTACCCTACCCCTGCCTCCGTGGCAGACAATATTCCCCATACTCTCTCTCTACTTTTGGGCATTATGGTTTGCAATACAGACCCTGAGAGGCTACCATGTTTGGTCCTTTATCTACTTTCAGCACATGTCTCCCATCCCAACGATTCCTCCAGCCACCTTTTTCTTAGCGATCCCTTCTCTATTCCAGCTGCCTTCTCCCCTTTTCCATAAGGCAGTCTTCCAGCTATGGAGCAATCTATCTGTCCTGTGTATCTACTATCCTTAGGAGTAAGCCTCATGTTATGTTGTTTTATACTCCAAAATGGGTGCAGTCCTTCTAGGCCTGTCCCTCTTTTTATGACTCATTTCACTTAGCATGATACTCTCCATGTCTATCCATTTATAAGCAAAGTTCATGACTTCATCTCTCCTGACAGCTGCATAGTATTCCATTGTGTAGATGTACCAAAGTTTCTTTCACCAGTCATCTGCACTTGGGTTGTTTCCAGATTTTAGCTATTGTGAGCAGTGCTGCAATGAACATATAGGTACAGATGTCATTTATACTGTGATTTTTTTGAATTCTCGGGATATATTCCCAGAAGTGGTATTGTGAGGTCATATGGAAGCTCAATTTCTAGTTTTTGAAGGACTGTCCATATTATTTTCAAGAAAGGCTGGACTAGCAGGCATTCCCACCAACAGTGAAAGAGTGTCCCTTTTTCCCCACACCCACACCAGCACTGGTTGGTTTTATTCTTTTGAATGTGTGCCAGTTTCTGTGGTGTGAGATGATATCTCATTGTTGTTTTGATTTGCATCTCCCTGGTGGCTAGCGATATGGAGCATTTTTTCATGTGCCTTTTGGCTATTTGTATTTCTTTTTTGAGGAAACTTCTGTTCATTTCTTCTCCCCAGTTTTTGATGGGGTTGGGTTTTTTTTTTTTGTGTACAATTCTACTAGTGTCTTGTACATCCTGGATATTAATCCCTTATCAGATGGGTATTGGGTAAATATTTTTTCCCATTCTGTGGTCTCTTTCTGTATTTGGTCACTGTTTCTTTTGAAGTACTAAAGCTTCTTAGTTTGATGTAGTCCCATTTGTTTATGTTTGCTTCCACTTGCATGGTCAGTGCTGTTTCATCCTTAAACATGTTTTTAGCTTCAATATCGTGGAGAGTTCTGCCTACATTTCCCTCTATGTACCTTATGAATTCATGTCTAATATTGAGGTCTTTAATCCCCTTTGAGCTGACTTTTGTGTCTGGCATTAGACAGAGGTCAGAGTTCATTTTTTTTGCAGGTAGCTATCCAGTTTTACTAGCACCACTTGTTGAAGAGGCTTTCCTTGTTCTACTTCACATTTCTTGCTCCTTTGTTAAAGATTAAGTGGTCAAATATTTGGGGGTCTGTGGCAGAATATTTGACTCTGTTCCATTGGTCTGCAGGTCCAATGGAAACCTAGCCCAGTACCATGCTGTCTTAATTACTACTGCTTTGTAGTACAGTTTGAAGATGGGGAGGGTGATGCCACCCATATTTTTCCCTAAGGATTGTTTTAGCTATTTGTGGGTATTTATTGTTCATATGAATTTCAGGAATGTTTTATCTATTTCTTTGAAAAATGTTATGGATATCCTGATAGAGACCGCATTGAATTTGTGTAGTGCTTTGGGCAGTATTGGCATTTTGATAATGTTAATCCTCCCTATCCATGAGCAGGGGATGTCTCCATTTCCTAGTGTCCTCTTTTATTTCTTGAAGTAGTGTTTTGTAATTTTCCTTGTATAAGTCCTTTACCTCCTTGGTTAAGCTGATTTCGAGGTACTTGATTTTCTGAGGTATTATTGTGAACAGCATTGTTTTTTTAATGTCTGTTTCTTCTCTTTCATTATTTGTATATAAGAAAGCCATGAACTTTTGGGTGTTGATTTTGTAGCCTGCCACTTTACTAAACAGACCTATTGTTTCTAGGACCTTTTCTGTAGAATCTTTAGGGTTTTCTAAGTATAGTATCATATCATCTACAAATAGTGATAGTTTGACCTCGTCCTTTCCTATCTGTATTCCCTCGATACCTTTTTCTTGCCTAACTGCAATGGCCAGGACTTCTAGTACTATATTGAATAGGAGTGGCAAAGTGGGCAACCTTGTCTTGTGCCCAATCTTAGGGGGAAGGCTTTTAGTTTTTCCCCATTGAGAATGATACTTGCTGTGGGCTTGTGGTAGGTGGCTTTGACTATTTTGAGGAAAGTTCCTTCATTACCTACTTTGCTGAGATTTTTCATCATAAACGGATGCTGGATCTTGTCAAATGCTTTTTCTGCATCTATTGATATGGTTATATGGTTTTTATCTTTTCTTTTGTTGATATGATGGATTATATTGATGGATTTCCGAATGTTAAACCATTCTTGCATCCATGGGATGAATCCTACTTGATGATGGTGTATGATCTTTTTGATGAGTCGTTGGATTCTATTTGCTAATAGTTTGGTTGAGGACATTTGCGTCTGTGTTCATCAGGGATATCGGCCTGTAATTCCATTTCTTTGTGGTATCTCTGTCTGCTTTTGGTATCAAAGTGATATTTACTTCATAGAAACTGTTTGGAAGTGTTTTTGATAATTCAATTTCGTGGAAAAGCTTAAAGAGGATTGGCAGTAAGCCCTCTTTAAAGATTTGGAAGAATTCACTAGTGAATCCATCTGGGCCAGGACTTTTGTGCTTGCAGAGACTATGTATTACCGTTTTAATTTCCTTGATTGTGATAGGTCTGTTCAGGTATTCCAGGTCTTCTTGGGAGGCTATAGGAATCTAGGAATTTATCCATTTCCTCAAAGTTTTTGTATTCCATGGCATAAAGCTTCTCAAAGTACTCCCTGAAGATCCTTTGAATTTCTGTAGTTTCTGTTGTAATGACCCCTTTTAATTTCTGATTCGGTTTATTAGGGTTTTCTCTCTCCCTTTCTTTGTAAGTTTTGCTAGAGGCTTATCGATCTTGTTTATTTTCTCGAAGAACCAGCTCTTGGTTTCATTGATCTTTCAGATTGTTTTTTTGGTTTCCATCTCGTTAATCTCTGTTCTGAGTTTTATTATTACCTTCTTCCTGTTCAGATTGGGCTCCTTTTGTTGGTTATTCTCCAAGCTCCTAAGCTGTGAGGTTAGGTTACTTATGTGAGCTCACTCCTCTTTCTTGAGGAATGCTTGTAGAACTATAAACTTTCCTCTTAACACAGCTTTTGCTGTGTCCCATAAGTTTTGGTACTCGTGTTCTCATTTTAGTTCTTTTCCACGAATCTTTTGATTTCCTCTTTGATTTCCTTTCTAAGACACTCTTTGTCCAATAGTGAGCTGTTTAATTTCCACGTGTTTGGTTTAGTTTTCTATTTGTTTGTGTGATTTACTTTTAATTTCAGTGCACTGTGGTCTGAGAAGATTGTTGATACAATCTCTATCTTCTTAATTTTATGGAAGTATGTTTTGTGGCTCAGCATGTGGTCAATCTTGGAGAATGTTACATGCACACTTGAGAAGAATGTGTATTCAGCTTTTGAGGATGAAGTGTCCTGTATATATCTACTAAGTTCTTTTCTTCCATTTTCCCCCTCAAATAAAGTATGTCCTTGCTAAGCTTGAGTCTGGTTGTTCTAAGAGGTGATAACGCAGTGTTGAAGTCTCCCACTAGTATTGTGCTGCTATCGATGTCTTTCTCCAAGTCTAAGAGTAGTTGTTTTAAGTACTTTGCTAATCCCTCATTAGGTGCATATACATTTAGTATTGTAAGTTCTTCCTATTGTACAGATCTTTTGATCAATAAGAAATGACCTTCATTTTCTCTTGTGACCTTCTTCAGTCTAAAATCAATGTGGTCTAATACTAGGATGGCTACCTCAGATTTTTTATGTGAGTTTTTTGCCTGTAGGATTGTTTTCCAGCCTTTGACCCTGAGCCTGTGTTTGCTTTGACAATTGAGATGTGTTTCTTGGAGGCAGAAGAATGTTAGGTTCAATTTTCTAATCCATCCTGCCACTCTGTGTCTTTTAATTGCTGTGTTTAGCCTATTGACATTGAGAGAGATTATTGTTATGGGGTTTTGTCCCATTTTTATGTTAAAATTTGGTGTATTTGAGGGGATGTCTTGTCTTAAAGTAGCCCATTTAGTTGTTCTTGTAGCCATGGTTTTGAGTCTATGAAGTTCCTGAGCTGTTGTTTGTCTGTGAAACTGTGTGTTGTTCCTTCTGTTATGAATGAGAGTCTCACTGGGTAAAATATTTTTGGTGAGGCATTTATTTCATTGAACTTTTTCACTATATCCCACCACTGTTTTCAGGCCATGAGGGTTTCATCAGACAAATCGGCTGTGAATCTTAACGATGCTCCTTTGTAGGAAATTTCTTTCTTTGATCTTGCTGCTTTCAGAATTTTGTCTCTATCTAAAGTTTTGGTCATTTTGATCAGGATGTGTCTTGGGGTATTTTTATTTGGATTTCTTCTAGCTGGTACCCTTTGGGCCACCTGAATGTGGTCGCAAGTTTTCTTCAGCTCTAGAAACATCATAGCAATGATGTATTTGACAGTTTCTTCTTCATGAGGGTTTTCTCCCTGTCCCTCTGGGACTCCAATAATTCTTGTGTTACTCCTCTTGGCTTCATCACAATCTTCTCTTGCCATCTGTTCCCGAATTGTGAATCTCTTTTCCATTTTCTGGAGAGTCTCTGGACTTCATCTTCAAGCTCATTGATTCTGTTCTCAGCAACTCTTACTATGCCCCTGAGGACTTCCATTGAGTTTTTCAATTCGCCTACCAGGTTTTTCAGGTCTGACATTTCCGTTTGTAATTTTATTTGCATGTTCCTCATTTCTTTAAATCCTCTTGTCTTTTATTGACATTGCTTTCTATCGTCTCTTTTAGCTACCTAAGGATCCTCAGTAGCTCCCTTCTAAATTCTTTGTCAGAGAGGTTGTCTAGCACTTCATTACTGTTGGTGTCTTCTGGGCTAGCCTCTTCAATAAGTAAGCTTGGTTGGGCTTCTGCGTTGCTTTACCATTGTGACCTGTGTGGTTTAGACCTTCACACTCACTGTTACTATTATGCTTAAGATGCAGAATTAATTGAGATGGGCTTCATGAATTATTGGCTAATGTGTTACTCGATATGCCAAACACAGTAACAACAAGTCTCATGATGGAGATGTTACTGGGCCTGCTCAAGCAAATCAATGAACAACGGGAGGACTGTGACTGACTGTGACTGTGTTTCTTGTGGTTAAGCTGACCTAGTGAAAGTTCTATCTCAGAGAGTAACTTATGGTTCCTAAGGGATATGTAGGGGGAGAATAACTGGCAGCCGCATTAGCTGCGGCTCCGGGAAGGGGCCCTGCTGCCCTGCCAGATAGGTACCTGAATGAGTGAGCACAGGGTGCCAGAATGGCTCAGCTTTGGGTTTGCACAGTGTGACTCAATTCTCATCCCCTGCAGACCAAGGATGAAAACCGGCCGTTCTCAGGGGTTCTAGTTAGACATGCTGCCCCAAAAAGGGGCCCTGCCACTGGGCAGGTACCTGGATGAGTGAGCACAGTGTGCCAGAACGGCTCAGCTTTGGGTTCACGTGGTGTGACTAAATTCTCGTCTCCCGCAGACCAAGGATGAAAACCGGCTGTTCTCAGGGGATCTAGTTAGATGCGTAGCCCCAGGAAAGGGTCCTGCTGCTGGGCAGGTACCTGGATGAGTGCCATTTGTTATCTTCTTACTATGTTTCTTTATGTTGTACATATCAGAGAAATCGTTGTGTATTTATCTCTCTCCTTCTTACTAACTTCTTTCAACATGATACCCTTTCCATCCTCATAGTTTACATACATATTATAGCTAAGTAGTATTGCATAATACCAGTTTCTTTATCCACTCCTCTGTTCTTCATAACCTGCCTTGTTTTTATAACTTGGTTATAGTGCTACAATAAATAATGAAATGCATATATTATTTCAAAATGCTCTTATACAGTTCTTAACTCTCATCCATGTAAACACTGGATATGTCCAATATTCTTTTGGATGTGTGCCAAACTCACTGGCATGATATAATATTTCATTGATGTTTTGATTTGCATTTACCTGATAAATGACAAAAGACACTTTTTATATACCTGTTGACCATCTTTATTTATTTATTTTTAGAAAACATCTCTTAAGTTCTTCTTCCCATTTTAAAATAATTTTTAAATTTTATTTTCTTAAAGTTGTTCACAATATTTGTTTACATTCAATATTTCAACATCAATCCCACCATCATTACAGATTCCCACCACCATTATTTCAGTTTTTCCACCACCCCCTTAAGCCTGCCCCATAAGCTTTATTTTGTATTGCTTGTTGTGAATTGCATGAGATGTCATGCAGTCATCAAAGTGGTCCCAAATTCCTGGAATTCTAAAATTTTTAAACATTTGGGGTTTGGAGGCATCTTTGTGGTGTGCTGCTCTCTTTCAAGATATACATATGTGAGTCTGGATCATGGACATTAATGCGCTTACATGACACCCAGAGACAGTTCAGGGCATGACTGCCAGGAAACAGGAAGGGTGGGGAGGTGGAGGGAGGTTGCTCATCCTGGACTCCGTGAAACCTGAAGTTTTCAGTCACTAGTCCTACATAACTGATTTTTTTCCAGCAGATTCATTCTTATGCATGGGGGTCTCGAATTAGCCTGTGAAGGTAAGCCAGGAGTGTGGCAGTGATTGAGTTTTGCAGATTTGTGGCTATCAGGGTTCATTTGGGAACCTTCCCCCCTCTGCTGTGCCCCAGTGAAATCAGCCTGGCACAGAGGAAAGGGGGGGGTCATCTTTGTGGCGTGCTGCTCTCTTCAGAGATTCATTTGTGAGTCTCCAATTTTGCTCTCTTTTGAGAGTTATTTATGGGTCTCAAAGCAAGGCTGATAAATGAGCTTATAAAGCTGAGCCAGAGATAGTTTGCAGGTGTGACTTCCACATACCTAACTTTTGGTCATTTAATTTCTTGGAAAACTTGGTCCCAAGTTGTTGGGGTCCTGCCAGAGGCACAGCGGCAATTTTGGGTATGAGGAAGCCCAAGGTACCATTAGGCTACTCCCTGTAGGTACAGGGAGTATCCATCCCTCCACCAGTGACCTGCTGGGCGGCACCCAATAGGGTTGCTTTAAGCTTTACAATTTCTTTAATTATCATGGAGATTGATACGATATGGATGCTATGTTGAATACTATATCGAGTAACAGTAGTGAGAGTGAATATCCTTGCCTTGTGCCTGACCTTAGAGGAAAGACTTTCAGTTGTTCTCCGTTGACTATGATGTTAGCTGTCGGCTTATGGAAAGAAACTTTAAATATATATGAACCTGAGAAAAATTCCTCTATCCCATTTTGTTGATTTTTTAATTATAAATGGCTGCTGGATCTTGTCAAACTCTTTGTCTTCATCTATTGATGTGATCATATGACTTATTTTTTATATGCTATATTACATTTATTGACTTGTAATTATTATATTCACTTTGTTGAAATTTTGTTGAGGACTTTCGCTTATGTTCACCAGGGACATTGATATGTAATTCTGGTTTTTTTGGGGGGAAGGTTGTGATGTCTGTTTGCTTTTGGTGTCACCTCACATGTATCACTTGTCATCCCGATGTTCATCGATTTGCTCAAGTGGACACCAGTAACATCTCCATTCATCCCTGTCTTGTGCTAGTGTAGCCCAATGGCATCTGCTCACTCCAGGAACACAAAGAGCATCAAACCGTTCATTCAGGGTCTTGGCGAAGAAGTCCGACAATCTCATAGGGGGGTCAGCTAGGCATTCTTTTGATGTCCCATGGAATCCAGTTGGTAACGATTCTAGTCCAGCAGTCGTCACCAAATCATATTATTTGTCTGACCCATCTTATTTTTGACACCTTGGCAAACGAGGCAGCATCCATGATCCTTGCTCGTCGACGGAGGTCGGAATTCTGGACTCCTTCTCTCATCAGATTCCTTCTCTTACTTGCTTTCGATATCAGGGTAATATTGGCCTCATAGAAACTAGGAGTATTTTTGTTTCGTCAACTTTCTGGATAGTTTAAGAATAAGAAGCAGGTCTTTTTCAAAGGTTTGAAAGAATTCACTAGTAAATCTCTCTGGGACCAGGCTTATGATCTGGGAGAGAGTTTTGATTGCCATTTCAGTTTGCTTATAGTAATTGATCTATTTTTGTGTTCCTATTTCTTTAAAAAATATTTTTTAATGAATCACCATGAGGTACAGTGAAGTTTCAGTCATACAATGATTGAGTATCCATCCCTCCACCAGTGCCCATTCTCCACCACTGATGTTCCCGGTAACACACCCATCCCCCCATTCTCCCTCCTCCCCACCCCGTGGCAGGCACATTTACTTTGCTCTCTCCTTTAGGGTCTGTTGTGGTCTGCAATGCAAGTATTGAATGACCATCATGATCAGTCTATACTCTACTTTTGGCACGCATCACCCATTACGAGTGGGCCCTCCAAAACTCTTTACTTGGTGTTCCCTTCTCTATCTTAGCTGACTTTCCCCCTAGCATGTGAGGGCGGCTTCCAAGCTGTGGAGCAAACATCCTGGTATTTGTCTCTACTATTCTTGGGTGTTAATGTCCCATTCTGTTACTTTATATTACACAGATTAATGCAATCTTTCTATGTCTGTCCCTCTCTTTCAGCCTCATTTCACTTAACATGATACTTTCCATGTTGGTCCACTTATATGCAAATTTCATAATGTCATCTTTTCTAACAGCTGCATAGTATTCCATTGTGTAGATGTATCAAAGTTTCTTTAACCAGTCATCTGTTCTTGGGCACTCGGGGTTTTTTTTTCCAGATTTTTGCTAGTGTAAACAGTTCAGAAATGAACATACAAGTGCAGATATCATTTCTATTATACATTTTTGCCTCTCTGGGACATATTCCCAGGACTGGTATTGCTGGGTCAAATGGAAACTCAAATTCTAATTTTATGAGAGGCGTCCATACTGTTTTTCAAAAGTGCTGAACCAGTTGGCATTCCCACCAGCAGTGAAGGAAGGGTCCCTTTCTCCCCACATCTGCATCAACACCAGTTGCTTTTGTTCTTTTGGATGTGGTCCAGTCTCTGTTGTGTGAAATGATATCTCATTGTTGTTTTGATCTGCTTCTTCCTGATGATTAGTGATGAAAAGCACTTTTTTCCTGTGCATTTTGGCCATTCAGATTTCTTCTTTGAGAAAGTTTCTGTATTTTGTATTTTTTGTATTCTGGTCACTGTATCTTCTGAGGTGCAGAAGCTTCTTAATTTAAGATAGTCCTATTTATTTATCTCTGTTTCCACTTGGTTGGTCAGTGGAATGTCGTCTTTGAGGATACCATTAGACTCCATATCGTGGAGGGTTTTGCCGACGTTGTCTTCAATGTACCTTATGGATTTTGGCCTGATGTTGAGATCTTTAATCCATTTTGATCTGACTTTTGTGCACAGTGTTAGGTCGAGGTCTAAGCCCATTTTTTTTGCATGTGGTTGTCCAGTTATGCCAGCACCATTTGTTAAAGAGGCTTTCCTTGCTCCACTTCACATGGAAATGCTGACTGGTTCAGCCCTATTTGGAAAACTGTAGGGACAATTCTCAAAAAATTAGAAGTTGAGCTCCCATTTGACCCAGCAATATCACTCCTGGGAATATATCCTGGAGAGTCAAAAAAGTATAGTCAAAATGACATCTGCACTCTATGTTCATTGCTGCACTGTTCACAATAGCCAAAATCTGGAAAAAACCTGAGTGCCTGAGAATAGATGACTGGTTAAAGAAACTTTGGTACATCTACACAATGGAGTACTATGTAGCTGTTAGAAAAGATGAAGTCATGAAATTTATATACAAGTGCTACTACATGGAAAGTATCATGTTAAGCGAAATGACTCAGAAAGAAAGGGATAGACATAGAAAGATTGCATTCATATTGGGAACATAAACTAACAAAATAGGAGACTAACACCTCCTGGTACTTATCTCTACTGTTCTTGGGTGTTAGTCTCCCATTCTGTTACTTTTATCAAAGATTAACTTAACCATATACTTGAGAGGTTGTCTCTAGATTAATGCCATTTTATTGATCACAGTGTACATCTTTATTCCTGTACCATGGAGTTATAATTACCACTTCTTTGTGGCACAGTTTAAAATTAAGGAAAATATTGCCTCCCATATTTCCCCCAAGCCCTGCCCCCCATGTTAAAAAGGTTTGATTTATTTTTTTGAAAAGTTCTATGGGTTTTTTTTCAAAAACTGTATTGAATCTGTATAATATATTGGGTAGTATTGTTATTTTGATGATGTTAGTCTTCCCAATCCAAGAACAGGGATGTGTTTCCATGAATGAAAGGATAGGGCCACTCATTCACTGCAGGGCACTCATTGTCAGATTGGTCCAAAGTTTTGGAAAACAATATGGACATTCCTCAAAAAATTAGTAATTGAGCTCCCATAGAAACCAGAATTCTTGCTCCTGGGGATATACTCCAAGGCCCCCCAAAAAACTATGCAGAAAAATATATATGCACTCCTATGTTCATTAAAGCACTACTCACAATAACTCAAATCTGGAAACTACCTGAGTGCCCATGAACAGACAACTGGGTGAAAAAAACTATGGTACATCTACACAATGGAATAGTTTGTAGAATTAGAATAGAAGTCATACAATTTACTTATCCATGCATGGATCTAGAGAATACTGTGCTGAGTTAGAGGGAGAAAGACAAGAATGATCACACACATTTGTAGAATGTAATCACTTAATCACTTAACTTCCCGTTAGTCGGCGAGTTGCTCGAGCGGGCGCCAGTAACGTCTCCATTTGTCCCTGTCACGTGCAGGGCCTCAAACCGATCGTTCATGATCTTGACGAAGAAGTTTGACCATCTGGTAGGCGGGCGACCACGCGGTCTTTTGACATCCCGTGGAATCCAGTCGGTAACAGCTCTAGTCCAGCAGTCATCTTTAAATCTCATTACGTGACCAGCCCATCTGATTTTTGACACCTTGGGAAACGAGACAGCGTCCCTGATTCTTGATCATCAACGGAGTTCGGAACTCCGGATTCTTTCTCTCATTTGAGTGAAACGTGATATTCCCTGTATAGCTCTTTCAATTCCTCTTTGGGAGACCTGAATAGCGTTCTCATCTTGTTTGTGTAGGGCCCAGGTCTCTGAGGCATATGTTAATGCAGGAAGAACAGTGGAATCAAAGAGATGTGCCCAGAGCCGGAGGTTCTTTGTCCTCTTAGCTATTTCTTCGACGTTCTTGAAGGCGTTCCAAGCCGCTCTCTTCCTCCTGCACAGCTTGGGTGCCAGGTCATTTGTCATATTGACCTCTCGACCTAGGTACACATAGCTGTTGCATTCGGAGATGGTCGTTCCGTTGAGAGCGAATGGGGCGTCAGGAACGAGGCTGTTTCTCATAAACATTGTCATAAACATTGTAGAATGTAAGAAACAGTAAAAAAGTAGTAACCAAAGACAATATAAATGAAGTTCAGGAAAACTGGTATTTACTAGGAAGCTTACCAACATGTGTGGAGAGGAACAGAACAGGGGAGGAACCACCACAGAAATGGAAGGGGAAGTGGTCACTCTTGGGGAGGTAAAGTGATATGCATGGTACCTGTTCAATATTGCCAACCATAGTCCCTAAAAGGAAAAAAACACACCAAAAAACTAAGTACCTTCTACAGAGGCAGGCTGGGGAAGGGAAAAGAAACTGGGGACATTGGTGAAGACAACTGGATACTAGTGAACGGACTGTTGTTCGAACATTGTACAACTAAAACTGAGTCACGAATAACTTTGTGACCTTGTATTTCATGATGATTCAATTAGAAAAGTAATAAAATTAAAAATTTAAGGGAAATATATGAGTAGGTCTATAAAAGTATAAAAGTGCATCTCATCATAAGAAAGAAAATATTAGCTTTATGTTAGAAGAAGTTATATAATAATAAATCTGCATCTGCATCAGTAGGTAAAAGATCGCAATAAAATCTCTACAGATATAAAGAAAAATGCCCAATTAAAGACAGAGCATTCAGTATAATGATATGTTAATTTATTGTCTCAAATATAAAATCCATTTGCAAGCTGGAAGTAAACAAACACTTTTTAATCTGGTGAGGGCAACCATGAGTGTTATGGGTGAACACTGTGCTTGATGCCAAGTACTGAGGAGTCTACTTTCCCATTTAACAAACCTCCTAAACACTTCTTGCAAGACTGGTTTCAAGGCTCTGAATTCCCTGAGCTGTTGCCTGTCCCTGAAGCTCTGTCTTATTCCTTCCCATCTGAATGATACTCTAGCTGTATAGAGTATTGATGACAAGTTTATTTCATTTAGCTTTTGTACTATTTCCTTCCATTATCTTATGGCATTAGAGTCTCATTTGATTGATCTGCAGTGAATTTTATGAACTTTACTGTGCATGTAAATTTCTTTTTTGATCTTCTTTCAATATTATCTCTCTTTGAATTTTGTTATTCTGAGTACAATGTGTCTTGGATATTTTCTGCTAGAGTCCTTTTTTTTTTTTTTTTGCTTTTTGGGCCACACTCGGTGATGCACAGGGTTTACTCCTGGCTCATGCACTCAGAAATTACTCCTGGAGGTGCTCAGAGGACCACATGGGATGCTGGGAATCGAACCCGGGTCGGCCGTATGCAAGGCAAACACTATACACACTGTGCTATTGTTCCAGCCCCAGTAGAGTCCATCTTTGCTAGGAATTTTTGCCTCTTGTACTTGATTGCATCTATTCTTTTACTCTGGGAAATTTTTATCTATAGGTTATTTAGCTATTGGTTCTTCATCAGGTTTATCTTTATGTTCTTCAAGTACTCTAATAGTCTCATATTGTTCCTCTTAAATTTATTCTGTAGTTCTCTGATATGTGTTTCATTTCTTTTCCAAGATTTTAAACCTTTTGTTGTTTCCAAGAGGTTTCCTTCAGCTCATTTTTGCAGAGCCTCAATCATTTCTCTACTGCTCATAGCATTTATTGAGATTTTTTGTATCACCTACTATACTCAACTTATGTCATTTTTGCTTGTAGTTTTCTCATTTTGTTTCTCATGAATTATTGTAATTTGCTGATTGCCTGTGTCTGCCTGTATCAGTTTCTTAGATCTCATTAAGCATCCTCATATGGTGTTATTTAAAGTCATTGTCTGAGGATTTACTGAGTTAGCGAACCTGGGACTCTCTGAAGAATTAGGCTGGGGATTTTTCTTCCTTTCCTGTTCATATTCACCCAGTTATAGGAAATATAATTTTTAGCATTGTAAAATTTTTTGAGGATCTGTCTAAGAAGACATAGAGCTGGGTCTTTTGAAATGGCAGAAGTCGGGCATGGAGGTTTCTGGGGCTTATCCAAAAGGGAGGGCAATTTGCTTCCAGTTCTGAAAAGACTTCAAAGTTGTCATCTGGGAATGAGTCAAACCTGGATAAGTAATAGCTAATTTTTTAATTGAAATTTTTTCTTACTAAAACCTTTAAATTAAGATAATTACTTTTCCATTTAATCTTTGCAAAGAAGTTTGATGATAAAACGGCTCTCCCACCCAACCCTAAGATTATGTCTTCAGTTGTGAGGAGTTATTGTTCCAAACAAGTGTGAAAATTCAAGTTAAAAGTTTGACATCTAATATTTATCATTCAGAGTTCAGCCATTGTCAATATTTGGGGGTTCATACCTAGAACTGTTTGGGGCTCACTCTGAAGCACTGCTTGTAAGACTAGATGGTACCAGAAATTGAACCTAGTCCTTCCACATGCAAGCCAAGTATTCCAGCTCTCTGTGCTAACTCCTCAGTCCATAAATTTACTTTTGTATGGGTTATATTTAGCAATAAAATAAATTTTCAGGAAAAATGACACTTGAATTAGAATTTGTACCTGTGCTTGAGAAAAGTTAAATCTTGAGCAAAACAAGAGCAATTTCTGCTATCGATGGTATCACCATTTCTTTAAGTTATTGATAACAATTTAATTTATTGATAACAAAATTCTTATAAATTCCTTTAACTTGTCTTTTATGGGGTGTGGGATTTTGGCCACATGTATGGCACTTTGAGATTACTCCTGGCTTTGTGCTTGGTTCAGAAAGTTACGTGGGATTGAATGGGTATCGGCCAAATGCAAGGCAAATGACCGAATCATTGTATTATCTATCAAGTTTGAGATCTAATATTTATCATTTGATGTTCATCAGCCAGTGACAATATTTGGGAGCTCACACTCAGCAGTGCTTGCGTCTCACTATTCAGCATTGTTTGTAGTACTAGATGGTACCAGGAATTGAACTCTGGTACAATATCAAGATGTAATAGACTACAAGGTAATATCTATCTATCTATCTATCTATCTATCTATCTATCTATCCATCCCTTCCATATTTAAAAAATTAGTTTATTACCTAAACTAATCTCATACAATGGTATGTATAAAATGATAGAAGAATCAAATATAAAAAACAAAATATATGAACAATTTTATCAAGTACAGTTGGTAGGATGTAGCTGTATAATAAAAATCAGGTCCCAGAGCGTCCTGCTTGAACAAGTTCTATACTGTTTCAGAGGTATTTTTTACATAAAATATATGTAAATTTGTTGATAAAGAAAAATGCGACTTTCCAAGTTTTTGACACCAGAGCGTCAAAAAGTAAAAAAGCATTCTTTCCTGGTAGCTAAAAAAATCACTCATATAATTTCTTGCTAATAGTTTAGGAGAGAATTCTACAGTGATATTCTTTTGTATAAATTGGTTGAAGTAAGATGAGATGCAAAACTGAGAGAGAACATGTAATATCTCTTTAATAAAAAGCACATAGATTGGCTAAATAATTTTTCTCTATTGAGATTCAGTCAGCTTTAGCAGGTGGATTAAAGAAATATGAAATTGTGTTGTCCTTGCAGAATGATTAGAAGCCACCCTAAAAGCCTCTACCCCTCTCGGAGAGCCTGGCAAGCTACCAAGAGTATATTGCCCGGCAGAGTCTGGCAAGCTATCTGTGGAGTATTCAATATGACAAAACCAGTAAATACAATGGGTCTCATTCCCGTGACCATAAAAAAGCCACCAATACTGCAGCGGTAAGAAGGATTGGGGAGGAGAGGCTGATAAAATCTCAGGGCCGAACTAGGCTGCCAAAACGAAGGACAAAAATGATTATCTGTACTTTCAATGCACATAAACCGCATCGGATGCATCCATCGAGGACCTGATGGTGCAAGTGCAAAAGATCAAGTACAACATCATTGATCTGACCGAGATGAGAAGGCATCAATCACATCATGTCGTTTTTGACACTGGAGAAGAACTGTTCCTCGGAACATGCGACAAAAGAGGCGTCGGTGATGTCAGTGTCCTTGTCAACACGAACTTGGCCATGAGCATTGATTCATTCAAATGCCTAACAATCTGCATTGTGATGCCTAACAATCACAGAGATGTGACTCACTGCCAGCAGTTTCTAGCTTTGTTGTCTATGCACCAACATCCAATTATGATGAAGGAGAAATTGAGAAGTTCTACATGGAACTGGAGAAGTTCTATAAAGAAGACCACACCTTCTACAAGATCATTGTCGGCAATTTTAATGCCAAGATAGGACAGAGAAGATCAGCCAAAGAACTTCATGTTGGGACCCATAGTCTAGAATGGAACGAACAGGGTGAGAGACTGTCTGAGTTCATCATGTCGACCAAGACCATCCATGGTAACTCACAGCTCCAGAAGGCCAAATCTAAACTTTGGACATGGGAGTCTCCCGGTGGATGGTTCCACAACGAAATTGACCACATCATATTCAATTGATGGATTTTGCCTAACTGATGTCACTGTTGTCACAAAATTCCAAAAGGGATCGAACCACCATCTCCTTCATGCAAAACTTTACTTCATGGAGTGGGGAGAAAGGGCTGAAAAGTTTAAGAAGAGAACTCCCAGAACGACCACCAACTGGGAGCTCTTTCGCACTATTGGGGCAAGATGGGAAGATGTCGTCATTGACAACATTGATGAGGAATACGATGGAATGGTTCAGCACTTCCAGGATTGTGTGAAGAACGCAGAGAGAGAGAGATAGCCACAAAAAGACGCCTATCTTCGAAAACTCTCGAGCTCATTTTCCAGTGTGGCTTGGCGCAAGCCTCAGGCAACCTCAAGCAAATGTCTGAACTCACAAAGCAGTACAGAGAAGCAAGAAAGGAAGACCTCAAAGAGAGAAGAGCAGTAGTGCTGGCAGATGTGGCAGAAGCTGGGAAAAGCATTCATAATGCCCACTGTCCTTCGCCAACTATAGACCAAGATGACAGCCCTCTGATGTCCTGATGGATCCATCACATCTTTCAGGAGGGCAATGGAGAAGATTATCCATGACTTCTACTCAGCTCTCTTCGATAGCTATGTCCACCTGCCCACATACCAAATTCCTTAAGGATGGATATGTCATTCTCAATGTTCTCCCTTTCGAAATCTGACACAGCATTTCGTCAGTAAAAAAAGCGAACAGCACCCGGCTCAGACAAGGTCAGACTTAAACACCTGAATAAACCTGCTGTCAGTACTCATCAATACACTGGTTCAGCTCTTCACATGCTACCTGTCTGAATGCAAGATTCCATCCCAGTGGAAAACCAGCAGGACTGTACTACTCTACAAGAAGGGAGACATCCATGACATTGGCAATTATCACCCAATCTGCTTGTTGTCTGTCGTCTACAAGCTGTTCACTCAAATCATCCTGAATAGGATTGGCAGAACACTAGATAAAGGACAACCATGCGAGCAAGCTGGTTTCCAAAAAGGATTCAGCACAATCAACTATATCCACACAAAAACTAAGCTCATTGAGATTCAATTCTGTTGAGACGGAAGCACCCAAACAGGGCATTCATACTCAATACATCATGATCCTCTGTGAGCTGTATTGCAGATTAACTACCAGGATCTCACCATTCTACAGGGAAGTGATCATTGACATCAAGAGAGGGGTTCGGAAGGGTGATACCATTTCACTGAAACTCTTCAGTTCCACTCTCGAGAAAGTCATGTGACGACTGGAATGGGAAGGAATGGGAGTGAAGATAGATGGTCAGCAACTACACCACCTCCACTTCCCTGTGACATCGTTCTAATAACACCAAGCATCTACCAAGTGGCACAAATGCTGTCTGATTTCGACCGTGAGTGTGGAAAGGTCAGACTGCACTTGAATCTTATGTAGACAATGTTCATGAGAAATGGACACATTCCTGACGTTCCATTCACTCTCAATGGAATGAACATCTCCAAATGCAGCAGTTATGTTTTTCTAGGTCGAGAACTCAATATGATAAATGACCTGGCACCTGAGTTGTGCAGGAGGAAGAGAAAAGCTTGGAATGCCTTCAAGAGTGTTGAAGAAATAGCTAAGAGAACAAAGAATCTCCAGCTCCGGGAACATCTCTTTTATTTCACAGCCCTTCCTGTATTAACATACGCCTCAGAGATCTGGGCCCTATGAAAGCAGGATGAGAATGCTATTTGGTTCTCCCAAAGAGGAATCGAAAGAGCTATGCTTGGAGTATCATGCTTCACTCAAATGAGAGAAAGAATCCAGAGTTCTGACCTCCATTGATGATCAAGAATCAGAGACGTTGTCTCATTTGCCAAGCATTGAAAATCATATGGGCTGGACATATAATGAGATTTGGAGATGACCACTGGACTAGAGTCATTACAGACTGGATTCCACAGGACGTCAAAAGATTGTGTGGCCGCCCACCTATGAGATGGTCAGACTTCGTAAAGACCCTGAATGATCGTTCTGAGGCTGTTTGTGTTCCTAGAATGAGCAGATGCCATTGGGCTACACTAGCACATGACAGGGATGAATGGTGATATTACTGTAACCCGCTCAAGCAGATCGATGAGTAACGAAATGTCAAGTGATCAAGTAAAATTGTGTTAGAGAAATACTCATATTACTATGATACTTGTAAGCATCTAAAGTAATGTTTTGACTCCAAAATATTATGGTTAGCGATAGTCTTTCCTTGGTCACCTACAGTAAAAGGCCCTCCCGTTGATCGTCGATTTGCTCGAGCGGGCCCAGTAACGTCTCCATTGGAGACTTTGTTGTTACTGTGTCTGGCATATCGAATACTCTCGGTAGCTTCCCGGGCTCTCCAAGAGGAGCGGAGGAATCGAACTCGGGTCGGCCATGTTGGCCGCTTGTAAGGCGAACGCCCTACCCGCTGTGCTATCGCGTCACCTACAGTATTTACTAAAAATACAATGACGATCACGACCATCCTGTTGTTCGTTGATTGCCTCGAGCAGGCCCCAGTAACGTCTCCTTCCTCCTAGTCCTGAGATTTTTTAAAAAAGTGCCATATTCAAGGCACTTTCAGGGCTAGGAGAATGAGACCCATCATTGTTACTGATATTTGGCATATTGGGTATGCCACAGGGAATTTGCGAGACTCTGCTGTGTTGGCAGGTTACATTCGGTAGCCTGCCTGCCAGTTTTTCCAAAGTAGGGATGAGATAATAAGATACTGCGTGGCTGCAAATGCAGCTGTGTGGTTCCGGGAGCTGGGTTTTATAGTCTCTGAGTCTTGGCCGTTGATGGGATTACACGGCGCCAGGGGGACAGTTGGTGGATGTGACCCCTGCTTACTGGAATTTGGAGGATCTGCATGGAGGATGCTCAGCCCCGATCCGAGTAGGCTTGGAGATCTCAGTCCTGGGACCCACATGCCTTTGTTCCTCTGCCAGTACCTTCATGCGTGTGGAGAGTGATCTCAGCATGGTGGTGGCTGGTTCTGGAGGTCTTCGGCTGCTGGAGCCCTGGTTGGGGCAGGAAGGGAAACTCAACCTGCTCCCTTCCAAGGGGCCCCGGCGAGGACAGTCAGGCGTGGGGGCAGGAGACTAAAAATACAAATATTGAATTTTGCAAGATGGCTGAAACTATATAGAATGGGCTTGCATCCTTCTGCAATTACACAAAATCTACACCTTGAATTAACAGAAAAATATCTGAAATTCTGGTGAACAATGAACAAAAGATATCCAACATTAATTGGAGATATAAATATCTTTTGTCTCAAAGTCTACTGTGGCATAGTAAACCACAATAAACGTGACCTTTCTAAGATATCACAATTTCTGATATCAGAAATCCACCTAGTCCCCAATTCCTACACTTGGCAACCAATTTCTACAATTCTATAAACTGGAACAAGAGGCAAGAATCTATCTTTAGTATATAAACAGTAAGCAGAACCCCTGGCAGGCATCATCTTGTTGGTCTCTAGAAACTTTATGGTGAATGCCATATTGGATTCTCATTGTCTTGGTAGTAAGAGTCACGAGCATTTGCTCTTTTGGTGACCTCCATCAATTTTCTTAGTTGATGCCATATCAGATCTCAAGCAGTGCAACACCATGAAGACAATTACCTAAAGTAAGTTTCCTATCCCAAGGTAATAGCCAAACCAGTTGGGGACCAAGAGATATTTGCTTGGGTCTAACAAACAGATATAGCCTCTCTCCACCTATATTGCCAGCAAGAAAGCTGCACCACTATTGACATAAAATACCCCATAGGTCTTCCAAAATATAGCCAGTTGGCAAAGAACCTATATTTCCTAGTGTTTTCCTCTTCATCAGAGGCATGTGTTAAGCACCAACACAACACTGAGCACCAAGACTGTGTGAGCACCATATGTGCTATCTCCAGTGAGCACCACAACCAAGTACATGTGACCTCTAGTAATCCCCAAAAGCAGTAAGAGAGAAAGGGAGGGAAAATGTGTGTATTATATTATATTATATTATATTATACTCAAATGAGAGATAGAATCCGGAGTTCTGATCTTCGTCAACGCTCAAGAATCAGAGACGCTGTCTCATTTGCCAAGACATCAAAAATCAGATGGGCTGGACATGTAATGAGGTTTACAGACAACCGCTGGACTAGAGCCATTACTGATTGGATTCCACGAGACATCAAAAGATCACGTGGACGCCCACCTATAAGATGGTCAGACTTCTTCGTCAAGACCCTAAATGATCGGTTTGAGGCTCTACATGTTCCTAAAACGAACAGATACCATTGGGCTACGCTAGCACGCAACCGGGATGAATGGAGACGTTACTGGCACCCGCTCGAATAAATCGATGAATAATGGGGATTAAGTGATTAAGTGATCATATTATATTATATTATATTTTATAGCTACGTATCTGCTAGTCTACCAACAAAATAGCATAGAGTAGCTAAACTAAAAATACCACAGCAGAATGATAGAAGCCAAGATGAATTCAGTGAGCTTCAGTGATATAGAGGAAGAACAAAAAAGGATAGAAATAGAACAGTGAATTAAAATAAATGAAGATAACATAATATATTTATGGGTAAGTATCAAGAGGAACATTTTCATCATAGAGATCTAGAAGGAGAAGAAAGAGGTGAAGGAGAATTATATTTTAAAGAAATAATAGTCAAGTACTTTTTTGAACTAAGGAAAAGATAGATATCCAAACCCTGACAGCACAAAGAATTAAAAAAATCCAAGCAGAGGCATATAAATCATTAAAATGGCAAAATACCAAGAAATAGAAAAATTATAAAAACAGCAAGTGAAAATTAAAGTTATATATAATGAGATTCCCATGAAGCTCAGCATATTTTTTTCAGGGCTGGAGAAACAGTACATTGGTAGGGCATTTGTTTTGCATGCAGTGAACCCAGGCTTGCTCACTGGCATTCCATATCTTTCCCTGGGTCCCACCAGTTGTGATCCCTGAAAGCAGAACCAGGAGTAACCCTGAGCACATCTAGTGACACCAAAACAAACAAAAAATCTCAACAGATTTCTCAACCAAACTCTACATTAAGGAATGGCGTGATATGTACAAAGGATTGAATGAAAGAAATAGACAACCAACAATACTTATTCAGATAGGTTATTACTTACATTTAGGGTGATAAAAAACTTTTAAGATAATTAACAAATTAATTCATGGCCATTAAATCAGCTTTGCAAGAAATAAGAAAGATAATATAATAATAATAAATTGCAAAATACAAAGAAACCTTACTTCAAAGTAGTAAAAGAGGTACAACACGTCAAACATGGAGAAAAGGGAGTTATCTTATAATTTCTTTGCATGAACTCAACTCTTAAATTCTTTAAATGAAAAACTGTATATACTTATAAACTGGATGCAAAGCTTCATGGTGGCTATAAGATAAAATTCTTAGAGAAAACAAAATCACTGTGTAAAGGTAGAAAATAAGAAAACAAGGAAATAAAGTCAAACCACAAAAACTTAGAATACACGTATAAAAATGGTCAATGACATTGGCCAAGCAAACAAAACTAAAGATAAGCAACTGAGATTACACAAAGCTAAGAAATTTCTGAATATCACCGATTGGAGAGGGTATTTTACCACCACTTATAAGGGATTAATGTCCAAGATATATAAATTTAACATATGAACAAACAACAACAGAAAACAATCCCATCAAAAAATAGAGGAGGAGATGAGTAGACACTTTTTCGAAGAAGACATGCAAATATACCAAAAGGTATATTAAAATGCTCTGCATTACTTATACTCAGGGAAGTGCAAATCAATGATGAGCTATCATCTTACAGCAATGAAACTACTGCACATCACAAAGAACAAAGCCAACAAGCTTTGGCAGAGATGTGGTGAAAAGGGACCCTATTTATGGCTCATGGAATTGTTGACCTTTTTCATATATTTTATTTTCATAAAAGTAGTACACAATAGTTCATCACAAATAATATTCGAACACCAATCCCACCACCGAGCACCTTCCCACCACAACAAGAGCTAAGTTTGTGAAGGTCGTTGTATTTCATTCTGGAGCCATGTAAGCCCAAATATGAAAGAATACAGGCAAATATGTTAGAAACCGAACAAATGTGTGATACATTTGATAAGTAAATAAGGTAGAGTGTAAGAGGTCACGGCCGCATGCACCAGGGGATTCTGTGGAGCTCTCTTCTTGGAGCTTTAGTTTACAGTCTCTGAATGTTGTCTATCGATGGGAATACATGGTGCTGGTGGCAGTTTGTGGGTGTGACTGACAAGCTACTGGAAAACTGTTGATCTGGAAGGAGAAGACCCAGTCCCGATCCGAGCAGGTTTGGAGATCTCAGTCACGGGTTCCCGCATATCTAGGTTTCCCTGCTGGTCTGCTCTTCAGTGAGGTTTATCCGGTCTTGGGTTAGGCTTGTCCTTTCTTGGGTGAGGTTGTCCGAGCATGTGGAGAGTGTGTGGAGAGTGGCCTTGAGCATGGTGGCGGTTGGGTTCTGGAGGTTTTAGGCTGCAGGGATTCTGCTTGGGGCAGGGATGGGAACTCAACCTGCCAGTCCATTTTTTTAAAAAAAATTGTTTAAATTAATTTTAACTAATTTTAATTTTAATGTAGACAAAAGCCACACATTTGATAGAATTCTAGAGTTGAAATTGATTAGATAACAAAGCTCCAATATTAAAATTCTTAAGTACAATCATCAGTTTTTATGTGAAAATTGTTATATCTATTAAGTATTTGTCAAAGAATTTAAAATGTTTGCTGCTAGTTGTGCCATTTGTGTTGTTTTTATTTGTTTTGTTTGTTTGTTTTAGTTGGCTCCTATGTTACTTTCCCATCTAACTTGGTGTGCTCCTACTAGAATTTCAGTATTGAGGAATAAGGAGGTGCCAGTCAGCCAGAAACTTCAGGATCTGTGGTCTGAACCAGTGAGTTGTCATAGTGGAGACTGTGAGTGATGGACTTCTGCTTCCAGAAGCCCTGGGGTGGGGAGGTGGAGAAATACCAGAGTTTTTAGCCTGGGCACTGGGGTGAGGGTGTATACCTGTTTTGCATCTCTGCAGAGTATTCATGAAGTGGTAAAATTGAGATCCTGGGATTGCTGCAGTGAGAAGTTTTGAGTCCAGCTGCAGTGTGAGTACTGGGCCAGCCCAACTCCAGAAGGCAACCTGGAATTTTCAGTTGTGGGGATTGGCATTTCCATAAATTTTAGTTACTTGGCATGCATCTCCTGGGAGAGATTTATTCTGGAATCAGGTGAGCAGGGCTGGTAGATGAGCGAACATGGTGGCGGCTGAGAGGTGTCCAGTTTTGTTTATTGCTTTGTTTTGTTTTGTTTTGCTTTTTCGGTCACTCCCGGCCATACACAGGGGTTCCTCCTGGCTCTGCACTCAGGAATTACTCCTGCCAGTGCTCAGGGGACCATACGGGATGCTGGGGATCGAACCCAGGTCGGCTGCATGCAAGGCAAATGTCCTATACACTGTGCTATCACTCCAGCCCCTTGTTTATTGTTTTTAACAAAATGAACACTTCTCAGAAAATAAGAAATAATTTTGGTTGTTTATCAACCAAATAAATAATTATTTACCGACCAGAGCAAAGATTTCATTTGACCCAGTATTTCTATCACTTCTTGGCATTTACACCAAAGACCCAAAACTCTTTTTTAGAAAAGACATTTGCACTTTTTTTGTTAAATTTATTTATTGAATCACTGTGAGAAAAGTTGCAAAGCTTTCAGGTTTAAGTCTCGGTCATACAATGATCAAACACCCTTCTGTTCACCAGTAATTATTTTTCACCACCAAGAACCCCAATATAACTCCCTCACAACCCTCCTGATGCCTGTGAGGCAGATAATTTCTACTTAACTCTCTCTCTACTTTATTACAGTCATTTTTTTCAACAAAAGATGCACCATTATTATTTGGAATTTCACCCCAACAATCAGAACTGCTGAAAAGGCACTGTGAAATAATTTGTTTTCTATTGCTGGTTATGAAAACCATATGATGTCGATTTGGATTTCTGATATTTTACTAATTAAGTCTGGAGGGATTTCCGACAAGAGCTAGATAATTATGAGATTGATTTCTGTGCATCTGGTACCATGGCCATGCCGGAGATCCGCTTATGGGGGTGGGGGGGCAACTCGTGGCCTCGGTAAGGTGTGAAGGACGAGCCAGTTCCACCCCCCCCCCCCATCCCATGAAGCTGCAGTTGCCCCATCAACACCGGCTCATATCTGGCTTTCCAATAAACTCTGAGGCAGTGGCCACTGTGCTGCCAGGGGTGGGAGAGGCGGAAGAGACAGACACCCTTTCCCTCTCGGGGGAACATGGCGCCGTAGTTTAATGCATAGTCCATTCACATTTCTGCTGCAAGCTGCTGGATTAGGTCCATGTGCCTCTAATGCCATGGCTGTGCTGGAGAGCCGCTCATGGGGGGCAACTCATGGCCTTGGTAGTGCATGAAGAATGAGCCGGTTCCGCCCTCCATCCCATGCGGCTGCAGTTGCCCCATCACTACCAGCTCATACTTGGCTTTCCAATAAGAGACATTTGCACTTTCGTGGTCATTGTAGCACTCTTACAATACCCCAAACCCAGAAACAACTTGGGTCCAAGGACAGCCAACTGGATATAGAAACTATGGCACATATACAATGGAACTACTTGGCCATAAGAAATGATAAAATCATGCAATTTGCTGCTATGTGGGTATATCTGAATACTCAACTAATAAGAGAAATTGCTATTAAGTAATAATCGTTGATTTGATCTATTTGTGTAGATATCGAACTATTTTTAAGAATACACCCCTGGAGTGTGGGGGCGACTAAAACCTCATGGGAAGGGGGGCGTTCCGGTCCGTCCTTCACGCCCTACCGAGGTCACCAGTTGCCCCCCACGAGCGGCTCTCCAGCACGGCCACAGCCCCAGACGCACAAGTGCTTAATGCAGAACCCAGCAGCTTGGAGCAGAAAAGTGAACGGACAATGCGTTAATCCAGGCCATCAAGTCTGCCGGAGGGGAAAGGGTGTTGCCCCATTCGCCCTCTCTTCTCTGGAAAGAAGGATGGCGGCCGCATGGGAGCCTTGTGGACAGCAGGTATGAGCCGGGGGTGTGGGGGCGACTAAAACCTCATGGGAAGGGGGGCATTCCGGTCCGTCCTTCACGCCCTACCGAGGTCACCAGTTGCCCCCCGCGAGTGGCTCTCCAGCACGGCCACAGCCCCAGAAGCACAAGGACTTAATGCAGAACCCGGCAGCTTGGAGCAGAAAAGTGAACGGACTATGCGTTAATCCAGGCCATCAAGTCTGTCGGAGGGGAAAGGGTGTTGCCCCATTCGCCCTCTCTTCTCTGGAAAGAAAGATGGCGGCTGCATGGGAGCCATGTGGACAGCAGGTATGAGCCGGGGGAGTGGGGGCGACTAAAACCTCATGGGAAGGGGGGCATTCCGGTCCGTCCTTCACGCCCTACCGAGGTCACCAGTTGCCCCCCACGAGCGGCTCTCCAGCACGGCCACAGCCCCAGAAGCACAAGGACTTAATGCAGAACCCGGCAGCTTGGAGCAGAAAAGTGAACGGACTATGCGTTAATCCAGGCCATCAAGTCTGTCGGAGGGGAAAGGGTGTTGCCCCATTCGCCCTCTCCTCTCTGGAAAGAAAGATGGCGGCCACATGGGAGCCTTGTGGACAGCAGGTATGAGCCGGGAGTGTGGGGGCGACTAAAACCTGATGGGAAGGGGTCGTTCCGGTCCGTCCTTCACGCCCTACCGAGGTCACCAGTTGCCCCCCACGAGTGGCTCTCCAGCACAGCCACGGCCCCAGAAGCACAAGGACTTAATGCAGAACCCAGCAGCTTGGAGCAGAAAAGTGAACGGACTATGCATTGATCCAGGCCATCAAGTCTGCCAGAGGGGAAAAGGTGTTGCCCCATTCGCCCTCTCCTCTCTGGAAAGAAAGATGGCGGCCACATGGGAGCCTTGTGGACAGCAGGTATGAGCCGGGGGAGTGGGGGCGACTAAAACCTCATGGGTCGGGGGGCGTTCCGGTCCGTCCTTCACGCCCTACCGAGGTCACAAGTCGCCCCTCGCGAGCGGCTCTCCAGCACGGCCATGGCCCCAGAAGCACAAGGACTTAATGCAGAACCCAGCAGCTTGGAGCAGAAAAGTGAACGGACTATGCGTTGATCCAGCCCATCAAGTCTGCCGGAGGGGAAAGGGTGTTGCCCCATTCGCCCTCTCCTCTCTGGAAAGAAAGATGGCGGCCACATGGGAGCCTTGTGGACAGCAGGTATGAGCCGGGAGTGTGGGGGCGACTAAAACCTCATGGGAAGGGGGGCGTTTCGCTCCGCCCTTCACGCCCTACCGAGGCCACCGGTTGCCCCCCGCGAGCGGCTCTCCAGCACGGCCATGACTCCAGAACACAGAAACCAGTTTCTTAACTATCTGACTTTCAGTAGAAATACTTCCAGGGTCAATAGGTAAAATAGCAGAAATCCAAAACCAACATTTAATTCTTTAACCCAGCTGTAGAAAGCAAATCACTTCACAATGCTTTTTCAGCATGTCTGATTTGGGGGGGGGGGGTAAACTCTAAATAATAGTGGTGAATCTTTTATTGAAACAATGAATCTAATCAAAGCAGATAGAGTGTTAACTAGAATTCATCTGCCTCACAGGGACAGGGAGGGGTGGGAGGTGGGGTTTTATTGGGGTTCTTCATGGTAAAAAATAAGTATTGGTAAAGGGAAATGTGTTTGATATTTGCATTACTGAGACATAAACCTGAAAGCTTTGTAACCTTTCCCACAGTGATTCAATAAATAAAAAAAAAAAAAGAATACACCCCTGTTAGATATAGACACAACGTCAACAAGGTAATACATATTGGGGAGACTGGAGTGACAGTTCATCAGGTGAGGGTCTTGCCCATGGTTTATCTGATCTATTCCTGACAATTTGTATGGTCCTATGAGTCTTGCTAAGAGTGACCCCTGAGCACTGCAGGGTGTTGCCCCCAAACCAAGCAAACAAGCTATGTTGGGTTGGAGAGATAGCACAAAGGAATGAGGAAATTATTTATGCTTTATGGAAATGATATATGCTTTATGCTTTAAGGAAATGATTTTTTCAGACAACCCAGCTTTGGTCCCCAAAACAGAATGGTCTGCCAAGTACTGTTGGGAATGACCCCTGACTACTGAGCTGGAAGTGTTCCCTGAGCACAGTCAGGTGTGACCACAAATAAATAAATATATATATTATATAAAATAAATGAAAAATAATAATTTAATACTTTAAATTTTCATTGTACATATGGGTCAAAATTTACCATATGAGTAAAAGGGCACATCTTGTAGAGAAGTCAGGTGATGTGGGTTTAAAGGAACCAAGAGAATCTTCTGTGGTTTTCCAAATTACTTTTGTTTGGGGTAACTGTGTTGACAGTTTTCAAATATCTTTATATGGCTTTCTGAAAGAGATGGGAAACAAGATGCTCTCACCTCTCCTTAGACTGAGTCTTGGAGGATTAGTACTCAAAGACTGCGAGAAAGTAAGCAGCGCAGACAGACAATTCTGGTTTAATAAATTTGAGAACCTTCAGACAGGTCTTGAACTGAGGTTCTAACATCTTTTCTATGATATTATGCTCACGGTTGGTGCCTGTGCTGATGGCTATGCTGGAATCCACAATAGTCTGTTGGATGGTGAAGTTTCCTTTGCTTGTGCAGACTCCAGGTAATTTCCACTGCTGATTTCTCCTGTATACATCACTCTGTATGCTCAGCAGAATGGAGGTTTTTATGCTGCTGTCTCATAAGCATTATGCCTTGGGAGTCATCACAGTTGGAGAGGTTGTTTACCAACCTGATAGAAGAGTCTGTGAGACAGGACAGGTGGGTAAGCAAAATTGTATTGGGAAAAGACTTGGTACCTGATAAAATGGGAGAAGCATAGGCAGACTCAATATTGCTACCTCCTAGAGCTCCTTGGGGGCAGCTGAAAAGCATTTGGAGATATGAACTCAGTGGTAATCCTAACAAGGATTTGTTCCCCTTGATGTTGCTGTTTGTCTCTTAACTATAATTTCACAAATGGAAGTTTTCTCTCTTTTTTTTTTGCTTGCCTATTATGACAGGCACTTTATACTTGTTTCATATCCTTATAGTCACAATAAAAGGTTAGACTTATAGGACAGTGTGCCCATTAGACTCTCAGACATACCAAAGCCAAGTCACTTCAAGTCACCTCTTAAGTCTAGTTGAAATTACACAGAGGATTTGGGATCTGGCTCTGAAATAGACACTAGGAATTAGAATAAGACAGTTGAGAAGTTTGGGGAGATTAGCTCCACCAGTGAGTGAGATAGAAGATAGAAGTTTAGTACCAGGAAGAGTCTGATTCTCCTGGTTATAGACTGCTATTTAGTACAGGTGATCCTTGCAAATATTCCAAACAAATATTCTAATTCCAAACAAATATTCCACATTGAGAGATTTGCTGGCCTCCTTATGCTTTTTCATGTAGCTAGTGTAACTGTGCATGACACTGCATTACTTCGCATGTTGTTTTACTTTCCTTCTTCTGTTTTTGCCCTCCACAGGGTTTCTCTTAAATAAAGGTCTCCTACACGTATCAGCAGTGCAAGTTATTTAAAATGTATATTTTCAAGGGAAAAGACATACTACTTCATATGCCGTGCCTTAGCATAACATTAAAATTAGATCATAATCATTCTTTCTATTACTATTTCCATGGAGGACCTATTATTTTCTCATTAATATATCATCTAATCATTACACAATTTATAAGATGATTAAATACTTTATTTACAGTTATCAGGAGTTTAATTTCTACAAGTTGTATGCAAATATGTTTCATTTCAGAATACCAAAGGAAAAATACATTTCCCCCTTTTGTTTTGGTTTTGGGGCCACACCTGGTGTGTTCTCAGTGATCATTCCTGATTCCTGGTGCTGGGGAGCCATCTGCAGGGCTGTGAATTAAGCAAGATTGACTACATAGACAGCGGGCTCCTAAACCCCTACACAATACTGTATTTGTCCCAATTTATTACTTTTATATTTTTAATCTTTTACAAAACAGATAGCACAGTGGTAGGGCGTTCGCCTTACAAGCGGCCAACATGGCCGCCCCGAGTTCGATTCCTCCGCCCCTCTCGGAGAGCCCGGCAAGCTACCGAGAGTATTCAATATGCCAGACACAGTAACAACAAAGTCTCCAATGGAGACGTTACTGGACCCGCTCGAGCAAATCGACGATCAACGGGAGGGCCTTTACTACTTTACTTTACAAAACAGAAATATTACTTTTGAAATGTTTTTTGAATCTTGTATAGCCCTCAAATATTGTAGGCCTAGAACATTGTGTATATAAAAAGTATTCCTTGAGTAAAGGAAAAACCAATGAATAAATGAAGGAAAACCCACTCAAAATCCACTAGCTATCAAATTTTTCTTTTCTTTTTCCCTTTTTGGGAAAAAAAGGTCTCTTACCTAAGCTTTCTGTAAAGTTACTTCTTATACTTAAAATTGCAATTGGAAATTTTAGTCCAAAGAGAATTGGTTGTGTTAAGATTTTTAGAAATTCTGTGGACTTCTTGTTATAGATAAGATTTATTTTTAAATTACTCTGCAATGACCCAATGTTCTTTGCAATTGGGGTCATCTATTCAAAAAAAAAGGTGTTAGCTTGCTAGGATCATGGTTATTTCTCAAGTATTTCAGCTAATGGATAGTTATTACAAAGGACATCAGCTGATCTAAACAAACAAACACAATCAAGAAGTCAATTCTTCCAGCTTCCATGATACTGCAGTTTGCAAGGATAGAGTCATTCGCATTTAAATGTTAGCTATTTACTATTCAGTAATCATTGTAAAGAACATTTTGCACTATTCTTTATGCAGCACACTCTTTGGAAAGCTTTTATATGTAAAACACTATACAAACCCTGATACACACATAAAATATTTTTTTTTATTTTAATGAATCATCATGAGATACAGCACTCAGGATGGCACCTGGCCAGAGGCACTCTAGGGTCCTGGGTTTCATCATTCCATTTGGTCCTGGGCATCTTATCAGTAGGCCCTGTCCTTGACAGAATCTTAAGGAATCTTAAGGATCTTAAGGAATCCAACTACTGTGGGAGGAGAGGATCTAGAAAGCAACAGAAAGTTCAGGGAAAAATGTGGAGGCCTGAGTTTATATGTTAATTAGTCTCTGAGTTAATAAGTCCCTTGCTAGGACCAAACTGCCATATGAGTGTGTGAGTTTGTGTGTTAGAAAGGAAGACGGGGCAGAGCGAGCCCAGCCGGAGAAGGGAGGGAGGAGAGCGAGGACCCCCAGCGAGCCCAAGCCCCAGCGCGCATCCAGATCCGGAGCAGCGTGCAGCAGCACACCGGCCCCTCCCATCCAGGTGGGTTGGAGGACCCGAGCGGAGCCCAGCCCCTGAACCCGGACGCGCGGCCCGCGGAGCGAGCCCAGCCGGAGAAGGGAGGGAGGAGAGCGAGGACCCCCAGCGAGCCCAAGCCCCAGCGCGCGTCCAGATCCGGAGCAGCATGTGGCAGCACACCGGCCCCTCCCATCCAGGTGGGTTGGAGGACCCGAGCGGAGCCCCGCCCCTGAACCCGGACGCGCGGCCCGCGGAGCGAGCCCAGCCGGAGAACAGCGCGGATCCCAGGATCCTGGGAGGGAGTGGCCTGGGATTGTCTAGGGGCGTGGCCTCTAAGAAGGGGGCGTGGCCTAAAAGTGGGCGTGGCCTACTTCCGGGTGGGCGGCCGCAGGTATATCACTCACTTCAATCAACTTGGACCTGCATCCTTTCATCCTTTTCATCAACTTGTTACCTAATACCAAACAAAATTTCTCACCTCTTCTACTACAATTCAACAAAATCCCACTCGCCTACTCCATTTCCAACAAAAGTTCAGTTGGAAAATAGCTATACAAGTTCAGTAGTAAATAGTAACGCCTCCAAAAGTTTCACTCAATGTCAGTTATAAAACAAAGAATAACGCCTGATTGAGAAGAAGGTCAGACTCAGAAAGGTAAAGAGGCGCATCTAGCAGCAACAAAGCTGGACGGCTCCTGGCAGCCTCTCCTCACTCAACTAGAACAGTAGCAGCGAGTGTGACGGACCAAACCACACTGGTCACAATGGTAAAGCAACGCAAAAGCCCACCAAACTTTCTTATTCACGAGGCTAGCCCAGACGACACCAACAGTACTATAGCGATAGACAACCTCTCTGACAAGGAATTCAGAATGGAGCTACTCAGGATGCTTAGGGAACTAAAAGAAACAATGGAAACCAATGCCAATAAAAGACAAGAGGATTTGAAGGCAGAAATGAGGAAAATGCAATCGGAAATGTCGGACCTGAAAAACCTGGTAGCCGAATTGAAAACCTCAGTGGAAGGCCTCAGCAGCAGAGTAACAGCGGCTGAGAACAGAATCAGTGAGCTCGAAGATCAAGTTCAGAGTCTTGTCAGAAAAGAGCAGAAAATGGAAAAGAGACTCACAGTTCGAGAACAGATGGCAAGAGAAGATCGTGATGAAGCCAAGAGGGGTAACATAAGAATTATTGGAGTCCCAGAGGGACGGGAAGAAAACCTTGATGAAGAAGAAACTGTCAAAGAAATCATTGCTACAGCGTTTCCAGAGCTGAAGAAAACTTGTGACCACATCCAGGAGGCCCGAAGGGTACCGGCTAGAAGAAATCCGAACAAAAATACCCCAAGACACATCCTGATCAAAATGACCAAAACTTTAGACAGAGACAAAATTCTGAAAGCAGCAAGATCGAAGAAAGAAATCTCTTACAAAGGAGCATCCTTAAAATTCACTGCTGATTTTTCTGATGAAACCCTCAGGGCCCGAAAACAGTGGTGGGACATAGTGAAAACACTTAATGAAATAAATGCTTCTCCAAAAATACTTTACCCAGCGAGACTCTCATTCATAATAGAAGGAACAACACACAGTTTCACGGACAAACAACAGCTCAGGAACTTCATAGACTCAAAACCATGGTTACAAGTACAACTAAATGGGCTACTTTAAGGCAAGACAGACCTCTCAAATACACCAAATTTCAACAGAACAATGGGATAAAATCCCATAACAATAATCTCTCTCAATGTCAATGGGCTAAACGCACCAATTAAAAGACATAGAGTGGCAGGATGGATTAGAAAATTGAACCCAACATTCTGCTGCCTGCAAGAAACACATCTCAATAGTCAAAGCAAACACAGACTCAGAGTCAAAGGCTGGAAAACAATCCTACAGGCAAACAGCTCCCAGAAAAAAGCTGGGGTAGCTATCCTAATATCAGACCACATCGATTTCAGAGTGAAGAAGGTCATAAGAGACAGTGAAGGCCATTTCCTATTGACCAAAGGATCTGTACAACAGGAAGAACTTACAATAATAAATGTATATGCACCTAATGAGAGACCAGCAAAGTACTTAAAACAATTACTCATAGATTTGGAAAAAGACATCGATAGCAACACAATACTAGTGGGAGACCTCAACACCGCTTTGTCACCTCTTGATAGATCAACCAGACTCAAGCTTAGCAAGGACATACTTCATCTGAGGGAAACAATGGAAGAAAGGGGCTTAGTAGATATATACAGGACACTTCATCCACAAAAAGCTCAATACACATTCTTCTCAAGCGTATATGGAACGTTCTCCAAGATAGACCACATGCTGAGCCACAAAACATGCCTCCATAAAATTAAGAAGATAGAGATTATATCAACAATCTTGTCAGACCATAATGCGCTGAAATTAGAAGTAAATCACACACAAAAACAGAAAACTAAATTAAACACATGGAAATTAAACAGTGCGCTATTAAACAATGAGTGGCTTAGACAGGAAATTAAAGAGGAAATCAAAAGATTCCTAGAAACGAATGAAAATGAGGACACGAGTTACCAAAACCTATGGGACACAGCAAAAGCAGTCTTAAGAGGAAAGTTTATAGCTCTACAAGCATTTCTCAGGAAGGAGGAGCGAGCCCACATAAATAAACTAACCTCACAGCTTAAGAACTTGGAGAAGGACCAACAAAAGGAGCACAACCCTAACAGGAGGAAGGAAATAATAAAACTCAGAGCAGAGATTAACGAGATGGAAACCCAGAAAACAATCCGAAAGATCAATGAAACCAAGAGCTGGTTCTTTGAGAAAATTAACAAAATCGATAAGCCCCTAGCAAAACTCACAAAGAAAGGGAGAGAGAAAACCCTAATAAACCGAATCAGAAATGAAAAGGGGGTCATTACAACAGAAACTACAGAAATTCAAAGGATCCTCAGGGAGTACTTTGAAAAGCTTTATGCCACAGAACATCAAAACCTCAAGGAAATGGATAAATTCCTAGACTCCTACAGACTCCCAAGGCTGAACCAAGAAGACCTGGAATACCTGAACAGACCTATCACCATCAAGGAAATTGAAATGGTAATAAAAAGTCTCCCCAAGCACAAAAGCCCTGGCCCGGATGGATTCACCAGTGAATTCTTCCAAATCTTTAAAGAAGACTTACTCCCAATCCTCTTTAAGCTTTTCCATGAAATTGAAATATCAAACACACTTCCGAACAGTTTCTATGAAGCAAATATCACACTGATACCAAAAGCAGACAGAGATAACACAAAGAAAGAGAACTACAGGCCGATATCCCTGATGAACACAGATGCAAAGATCCTCAACAAACTACTAGCAAATAGAATCCAACTACTCATCAAAAAGATCATACACCATGACCAAGTAGGATTCATCCCAGGGATGCAAGGATGGTTCAACATTCGGAAATCAATCAACATAATCCATCATATCAACAAAAGAAAAGATAAAAAGCATATGATCATATCAATAGATGCAGAGAAAGCATTTGACAAGATCCAGCACCCCTTTATGATGAAAACCCTAGCCAAAATGGGCATAGAGGGGACTTTCCTCAACATAGTTAAAGCCATCTACCACAAGCCTACAGCAAGCATCATCCTCAATGGGGAAAAACTGAGAGCCTTCCCTCTAAGATCAGGGATGAGACAAGGATGCCCACTCTCTCCACTGCTGTTCAATATAGTACTGGTAGTACTGGCAATAGCAATTAGGCAAGAAAAAGACATTAAGGGCATTCAGGTAGGAAAGGAAGAAATAAAGCTCTCACTATTCGCAGATGATATGATACTATACTTAGAGAACCCAATAACCTCCACCAAAAAACTCCTAGAAACAATAGACTTGTATAGTAAAGTTGCAGGTTAAAAAATCAATACCCAAAAGTCCATGGCTTTCCTATATGCAAACAGTGAGAGAGAGGAAAGCTATATGAAAAAATCAATCCCGTTCACAATTGTGCCCCAGAAAATCAAGTACCTAGGAATCAGCCTAACTAAGGAAGTAAAGGACCTGTACAAAGAAAACTACAAAACGCTACTTCAGGAAATAAAAGAGGACATGAGGAAATGGAAAGACATCCCCTGCTCATGGGTCGGAAGACTGAACATTGTCAAAATGGCAATACTACCAAAAGCATTGTATAAATTCAATGCAATCCCTATAAGGATACCCATGACGTTCTTCAAAGAAATGGAGAAAACACTCCTGAAATTTATATGGAACAATAAACCCCCACGAATAGCTAAAGCAATTCTGGGGAAAAAGAAAATGGGAGGAATCAACCTCCCGAACTTCAAACTTTACTACAAAGCGGTAATAATCAAAACAGCATGGTACTGGAACAAAGGCAGAACTGCAGACCAATGGAACAGAGTTGAATACACTGACATCACCCCCCAATCATATGATCATCTAATCTTTGATAAAGGTGCAAGAAATGTGAAGTGGAGTAAGGAAAGCCTCTTTAACAAATTGTGCTGGCATCACTGGACGGCTACATGCAAAAAAATGGGCTCAGAACTCTGCCTAACACCATGTACAAAGGTAAGATCAAAATGGATTAAAGACCTCAACATCAGACCAGAAACCATAAGATACATTGAAGACAAAGTTGGCAAAACCCTCCATGACATTGAGGCTAATGGTATGTTCAAAGATGACACGCCACTGGCTGAGCAAGTGAAAACAGAGATAGATAAATGGGACTATCTTAAACTAAGAAGCTTCTGTACCTCCAAAGAAACAGTGACCAAAATACAAAGACAGCCTACAGAATGGGAAAGAATATTCGCCGAATACACATCTGACAAGGGATTGATATCAAGGATATACAAAATACTGGTTGAACTCCACAAGAAGAAAACATCCAACCCCATCCAAAAATGGGGCAATGAAATGAACAGAAACTTTCTCAAAGAAGAAATCCGAATGGCAAAAAAGCACATGAGAAAATGCTCTACATCATTAATCATCAGGGAGATGCAGATCAAAACCACAATGAGATACCATCTCACACCTCAGAGACTGGCCCACATTCAAAAGAACAAATGCAACCGTTGCTGGCGCGGATGTGGCGAGAAAGGGACACTCCTTCACTGTTGGTGGGAATGTCCACTGGTTCAGCCCTTCTGGAAAACAGTATGGACGTTCCTCAAAAAATTAGAAATTGAGCTCCCATTTGACCCAGCGATACCACTCCTGGGAATATATCCCAGAGAGGCAAAAACGTGTAGCCGAAGTGACATCTGCACTTGTTTGTTCATTGCAGCACTCTTTACAGTAGCCAGAAACTGGAAGAGACCTGAGTGCCCAAGAACAGATGACTGGTTAAAGAAACTTTGGTACATCTACACAATGGAGTACTATGTGGCTCTTAGAAAAGATGAAGTCATGAACTTTACATACAAGTGGTACAATATGGAAAGTATCATGCTAAGCGAAATGAGTCAGAAAGAGAGGGATAGACATAGAAAGATAGCATTCATCTGGGGGATATAAAATAATAAAATATGAGATTAATACCCAAGAATAGCTGAGAGCAACACCAGGAGAATTACTCCATAACTTAGAGGCCAGCTGGGTATTCTAGGGGAAAGGACAATTCAGATAGAAAGGGGAACACCAAGTGGAGGGTGTTTGGAGGATCCTCCCAGGAGGGGAGATGCAAGTTGAAAGTAGACTGGACTGAACATGTTCGCCACTCAATGCCTCTTTGGCTGATCACAGCGCCCAGGAGGAGAGAGAGAACAGGGGGGAATGCCCTGCCACAGTGGCAGGGGGGGATGGGGGGATGGGAGGATGGGGGGGAGGGATATTATCCTGGTGGTGGAAAATGGGCACTGGTGGAGGGATGGGTATTTGATCGGGGTATGACTGAGATCCAAGCACAAAAATTTGTAAATCTACAACTGTACCTCATGTCGTTTCACTAATAAAAAAGAAAGAAAAAAAAAAAGAAAGGAAGACGGATTTTAGTGTTACAGATCTGTCACAGATTTCTGTACCACTGGGCCTCACACAAACTAGAAAGCAGTTGATAGCCATAGTAAGTTCTCTCTTTCTCTCTCACAAAGTTCAGCTTCTTTTCCATAATGAGACCATTTTTATCTTTCTAAAGATCAATTTCATTTGCTTACTCATCTGCTTCACTTGCTAATGGCCACTTCAACCACTGAGCTGACATGAGCATTGATAAGCAAAACAGTCCTCATCCTGCATGTAGTCACATCTCAGTGTTTTATAGTTTGAATTTCAATGGAGTAAATATGGTTGATCCAGCCCACCTGTCCTAGTCAAATTACATCAATCAAAGGTCTCTGGTCAATGAATGAGCTTCCAGTTGGAGCAGATACTAGAGCAATCTGCTATCAGTGGGAGAAGGGAGAGGTAACTCATGACATGTTGGTCACCCTATTCTTGTGGGATCTACTAACTCCAGGTAAAGTATAGGGAAACAAAAATTCTGGGATTGGCCTTAGCAAGTCTAAACCTAGATGGTAAAGTTATAGAAGACAATGAACATGAAATCATCAAGTAATTTAACTTGACTTAAATTATTTATATGACAAGAAGTACCAACGGGTGAGAATTCAGTGTGCTGCAGTGATTTAAGAATGCTTATAACTATACGGAATATTATAGTTGAACCATCTTCAAATATACAAAATTGCTTCCCATGAGTATTTGAAATCAATAAATTGTCTAAAGAATTTTGATTCAAGATGGCTTAGAGTGCACACTCAGAAATAAAAATTCAAAAATAATACAATGTGAGGAGTGCATGTGTGTGGGGGGGGGTATTTGAAAGGCAAGAAATTTCAACGATTTCCAGAAAAAAAATAGATTAATGAGCATTGACTGATGAAAAAAAGAATAGAGGAAGCCAGAGCTAAGAATAACCGTAGAGCTGACTACCTCCTAGGACCTCAGAGAGACTGTAGATTTGGGCATATGGGGGACATAACAGGGGTCGAGCACTGCCTGCAGCAGGTGACGCCACCATGCCCCTCTGAGGAAGGGAAGGACACAGGACAGAGGGGAGTGGAGCTAAGGGTCAGGCACCTGTGACGTGTACACACAGAGCTGGAACGTTTATACATATCGGTGAACTTGAGCTTCGTGTGCTGGGAACGGGCTGGGGGAAGGAAGTGCTGTTTCTGGGTGTGATGTACTTTGATTTTCAGTGCATCATGGTCTGAAAAGATCGTTGATAGAATTTCTATTCTTTTAATTTTATGGAGGAATATTTTGTGGCCCAGTATGTGGTCTATCTTGGAGAATTTCCTGTGTGTCCTTGAGAAGAATGTGTATTCAGCTTTTGGGGATGAATGCATCTAATATATATATATATATATATATATATATATATATATATATATATTAGACCCCTGTCTTCCATTTCTTCCTTCAGATAAAGTATATTCTTGCTGAGCTTAAGTCTTGTTGATCTATTGAGAAATGATAAAGTGATATTGAAATCTACAATTATTATTGTATTGCTGTAAATTTCATTCTTCAAGTCTATGAGAAGTTGTTTTAAGTATTTGCTGGTTCCTCATTGGGTGCATATACATTTAAGAGGGAGTTATTCCTGGTGTATGAATCCTTTTATCATTAAGAAATTACCTTCACTGTCTCTTGTAACCTTCTTCAGTCTGAAATCTATGTGGTCTGATATTAGTATGGCCACTTCCGCTTTTTTGGGGGAAATGTTTTGCTTGTAGGATTGTTTTCCATCCTTTCACTTTGAGTCTGTGTTTGCTCTGCCTGCTCAGATGTGTTTCTTGCAGAAATGTTGGGCTCAGTTTTTGGATCCATCTTGCCACTCTGTCTTTTAATTGATGCATTTAGCCCATTGACATTGAGAGAGATTACTGTTATGGCGTTTTGTTCCATCTTTCTGCCAAAGTTTGGTGCATTGGGGGGGCTTGTCCTGTCTTAAAGTAGCATGTTTAGTTGCTCTTGTAGCCATGGTTTTGAGACTATGAAGTTCCTGAGTTGTTGTTTTCTGTAAAGCTGTGTGTTGTTTGTTCTGATATGAAAGAGAGTCTAGCTGGGTATAGTATTCTAGGTGAAGCGTTTATATCATAGAATTTTTTCACTATATCCCACCACTATCTTCGGGCCGTTAGGGTTTCATCAGCTAGGTCTGCTGTGAATCTTAAGGATGCTCCCTTATAAACAATTTCGTTTTTTGATCTTGCTGTTTTCACAATATTTTATCTGTCTATGGTTTTCATCATTCTGATCAGGATATGTCTTGGAGTATTTTTTTTTTAATTTCTTTTAGCTGGAACTCTTCTGGCCTCATGGTTATGATTGCAAGTGGTCTTCAATTCTGGGAATGTCTTAGCAATGATGTCTTTGACAGCTTCTTATTTCTCAGAGTTTTTATCTTGTCCCTTTGGGATTCCAATGATTCTTCTATTATTCCTCTTGGCTTCACCCCGATCTTCTCTTGACATCTGTCTGCTGATCGTGCGTCTCTTTTACATTTTTCTATTGTTGTTTGGAGAGTCTCAGCACCTCATCTTCAAGCTCACTGATTCTATCCTCAGCAGCTATTATTCTGTTGCTGAGGCCTTCCTCTGAGTTTTTCATTTCACCTAACAAGTTTTTTAGGTCTGTCATTTCTGCTTGTATTTTTGTTTGCATTTTCCTCACCTGTGTTTTCATATCTTCGTGTATTTTTTCAGTAGTGTGTTCCATTACTTCTTTGAGATCCTTATACATCCTAAAAAGTTCCATTTTAAATTCCTTATCTGACAGGTTATAGAGTTCATTGTTACTGTTTGATTTATCTGTGATAGCAACTTCAATCATTTAGGCTTGGTGAATTTCTGCGTTGTTTTACCATAGTGAACTTTGTGTTTTGGAGTTTTATCTCCTGTTGTTGTATGTAATTGTTTTTTATTTTTAATGTATCACCATAAGGTACAGTTACAGACTTACACACTTTTTTGCTTACATTTCAGTCATACAATGATCACATGCCCATCCTTCCACCAGTGCCCCTTCTTCACCACAAATATTCCCAGTATCCCTTCCACCACCCACACCCCATCCCTCAACCCCACCCTCACCTCTGTGTCAAGCTCATTCCCTTTTTCCTCTCTCTCTCCTCTTGGGTGTTGTGGTTTGCAATATAGGTATTAAGTGGCCATCATGTTTGGTCTATAGTCTACTTTCAGCATGCATCTCCCATCCTGAGTGGGCTCTCTTTCCAAGCATCCTTCACATGGTGGTCCCTTCTCTATCTGAACTGCCTTTTCCCCTAGCATGTGAGGCCAGCTTCCAAGCCATGGAGCAATCCTCTTGGTCCTTATCTCTACTGTCCTTGGGTGTTAGTCTCCTATTATGTTACTTTATATTCCACAAATGAGTGCAAACATTCTATGTCTGTCCCTCTCTTTCTAACTCATTTCACTTAACATGATACTTTTCATGTGATCCACTTATGTGCAGATTTCATGACTTCATCTTTTCTAGTAGCTGCATAGTATTCCATTGTATACTGTATACAAGAACATGCAAAGCCCACAGCTTTTCTGCATGTACCAGAGTTTCTTTAACCAGTCATTTGTCCTTGGGCACTCGGGTTTTTTCCAGATTCTCGCTACTGTAAACGGTGTTGCAATGAACCTACAAGTGCAGATGTCATTTGTACTGTACTTTTTTGTGTCTCTAGGATATTATCCCAGAAGTGATATTACTGGGTCAAATGGGAGCTGAATTTCTATTTTTTTGAGAATCATCCATATTGTTTTCCAAAAGGGCTGAACCAGTTGGCATTCCCACCAGCAGTGAAGAAGAGTACCTTTCTCCCCACATCCATGCCAACACCAGTTGTTTTTGTTCTTTTGGATGTGAGTCAGTCTCTGTGGTGTGAGATGGTTTCTCATTGTTTTGATCTGCTTCTCCCTGATGATTTAGTGATGAAGAGCATTTTTTCTTGTGCCTTTTGGCCATTCGGATTTCTTCTTTGAGAAAGTTTCTGTTCATTTCATCACCCTAATTTCTGATGGGGTTGGATGTTTTCTTCTTGTAGAGTTCAACCAGTGCCTTGTATATCCTTGATATCAACCCCTTATCAGTTGGGTATTGGGTGAATATCCTTTCCCATCCTGTAGACTGTCTTTGTATTCTGGTCGCTGTTTCTTTTGTGGTACAGAAGCTTCTTAGTTTAAGATAGTCCCTTCTGATTATCTCTGTTCTCACTTGCTTGGTCAGTGGCCTGTCATCTTTGAAGATTGTTGCATGAATATTCACTTTATTGAAGGTGCTGAGACAAGGAACACAAGAGAAATTTATTTTATGGAGGGTCCAGGTTCTCTCAGATGCTGTGCCAAAGGTAGAGATCCCAGAAATCTCCTTTTATTACCATCCTACTGTTCATAATATAAAGGGCTCAAGACAGTAGGTCATCAACAAAAGATTTACAGGAAGAACATGCAAAGCTGAAAGCTTTTCTGCATACTGAAACCAAAGTAGCTAAGTACCTAGGATTTATATACTGAAAACAAACAAGCTAAGTATCTAGGATCTGCATACTGAAAACAAACAAGTTAAGTAAGCACCTGGGATCTATGAGAAAGAGAAGGCTGACAATTTCAGTATACTGAAATTCATGAAATTATTTACTAAGACAGCCAAAATAAAAAGATGTTTAGCCTCAACCAAACCAGTTAGGACACATAAGAAATCTCACCCATTTTCATGGGTCCCTATGTTCCTGCCCATGTGTGGAACAGTCTACGTGGGCTCATCTGATGGCTCAGTCTAGCCCCAACAGAAGATACCATTAGCTCCAATGTCATGGAGGGTTTTGCTGACCTTTTCTTCAATGTACCTGATAGATTCTGATCTTATGTTGAGTTCTTGAATTCATTTGGATCTGACTTTTTGAATGGTTTTAGGTAGAGGTCTGAACCCATTTTTTTGCATGTAGCTCTCCAATTTAGTAGCACCATTTGTTAAAGAGGCTTTCCTTGCTCCACTTCACATTTCTTGCTCCCTTATCAAAGATTAGATGATCATCTATTTGAGGGTGTGTGTAAGGATCAGGATATTCAACCCTGTTCCATTGATCTGCAGCTCTGATTTTGTTACAAGGCCATGCTGTATTAATATTACCACTTTGTAATAGAGTTTGAGGTTGGGGAAGGTGATGCCTTCCATCTTATTTTTCCCAAGAATTGCTTTAGCTATTCAAGGGGGTTGTTGTTCCATATGAATTTCAGGAGTGTTTGATCTACTTCTATGAAGAATTTCATGGGTATCCTTATAGGGAGCACATTGAATCTATATAATGCTTTAGGAGTATTGCCATTTTGAGAATGTCAATTCTCCCAATCCATGATCAGGGGATATATTTCCATTTCCTCATGTCCTCTTTTATTTCCTGAAGTAGCGTTATATAGTTTTCCTTGTACAGTTCCTTTACCTCCTTAGTTAAATTGATTCCAAGGTATTTGATTTTCTGAGGCATGATTGTGAACAGGATTGCTTTTTTCATGTCACTTCCTTCTCTCTCATTATTTGCATATAGGAAAGCCATGGGCCCTTGGGTATTGATTTTATAGCCTTCGACTTTACTATGTAAGTCTGTTGTTTCTAGGAGCTTCTTGGTAGAGGTTTTCTAAATACAGTATGATATCATCTGCATATAGTGAGAGCTTTGATTTCTTCCTATTGAACAGAAGTGGTAAGATTGTGAAGTTTTGTCTTGTCCCTGATCTTAGAGTGAATGCTTTTAGTTTTTTCCCATTGAGGATAATTCTTGCCATAGTCTTGTCATAGATGGCTTTGGCTATAATGAGAAAAGTTACTTTAATACCTATTTTGATGAGCATTTTCATCATAAACAGGTGCTAGATCTTGTCATATGTTTTCTCTGCATCTATTGATATAATCATATGCTTTTTATCTTTTCTTTTGTTGATATTATTGTTCTATGTTATTGTGCCTGCAATTGGGCTACCTTTTTGAGTGTCCATGGCTTGTTGATAGTTATTTGTGAAAAATGGGATAACTAGTGCCTCAACTGTGGGGTACAGAGAAAATAAGTTTTTCATGCAGACGCTAATGCATCCGCGTGGTTTTGTGGATAGGAATTTAGAAAGTGTTCCAGAGAGTAGATGGGAAAGTGATCATTATAGGTCCACACTCCTCAGAGAGGAAGTGGGGGGCAGCTGGGGGCAGGATGTAGGTCGCGGGATGCTGTGAGGAGTTTGGATCCAGGTGGTGGCTGGGGCTCAGGTGTGGGAATGGGGCACTGGCCCATATGTCTTGATCCTTAAATTGAGAAATATCTTAGTTATAATTTCTTTAGTCAATAATTATTCCCTATTCACTTTTTGTTGAACCTTTATAATGCAAATTTTATTCCTCTTGATACTGTCCAAGCCTACTCGGATGGGGCCAAGCATCCTCCACCCAGATCCTCCAAATTCCAGTAGGCGGGGGTCACACCCACCAACTGGCCCCCTGGCGTCATGTAATCCCGTCAGCAGCCAAGACTCAGAGACTATAAAAACCAGCTCCCAGAACCATGTGGCTGCATTTGCAGCCATGCAACATCTTATTATGACTTCTTATTATCTCATTCCTACTTTGGACAAACTAGCAGGCTACCGAATGTAGCCTGCCCGCACGGCAGAGTCTGGCAAACTCCCCGTGGCGTACCCAATATGCCAAATACCAGTAACAATGATGGGTCTCATTCTCCTAAAGAGCCTTGAATATAATCTCAGGGCTAGGATGAAGGAGACGTTACTGGGGCCTGCTTGAGGCAATCGACGAATAACAGGGTGATTTGTGATTTGTGACTGTCCATTTATTCTATTTTTATATTACTTAATTTACCTTTTCCTTATAGTACACCGGGTAGGGTGTTTGCCTTGCATGTGCCAACCTGGGTTCGATTCCTTCGTCCCTCTCGGAGAGCCCGGCAAGCTACTGAGAGTATCCAGCCTGCATGGCAGAGCCTGTCAAGCGCCCTGTGGTATATTAGATATGCCAAAAACAAGAACAACAAGTCTCACAATGGAGACCTTACTCTGCTAGCTCTTGCAAATCGGTGAACAATGGGAAGATAATGCTACAGTGCTACAGTGTTACCTTTTCCTATTCTTTTCCTATTTGATGCTATCATTATCTTTACTACCAAGAGCACTGATTCATTCATTGACTTGTTATTTTGCTGTTCAGTTATTCAGTTCCTCCACAGAGCTTTTAGACTCATGCTACTATGTCATTTAGTTCAGGGATTTCTGGTTGACATCTTTTTTTACTTTCTCTTCCTTGTTGAAACTCTTTTCTTTTGCTTTTCATAACTCAGTGAACATCCTTGCTAATGTCATGGTAATTCTCCATCAAGGAGTTTTGTGAGTTCTTGTATTTGTTTGGTCCTACCTGAGTTTTTCATAGATGATTGCAGGTTAATTCCTCCACTCCTTCATTGCATCACTGTGTTGTGAGGCTGTGGTGCTGAGTTTTTGTTGGACTGGATATTTAAAGTCACAAATCTATTGCCTCAACTGTCTCCATAAGAATTGATAGATCAATGCTGTGTCATAGAATTAACAGTTACTATTGACTGTGGCTGTGGTTGGTGTCAGTGCCCAAAAATTTGGGTAGAAAATGAGGTCACATGGTCAGGAGCATCCAATACTTGGTGACTTTTAGCAGACTTACTGACAACTAGTGCATTTGTGTTTACCTTTACTTGGTTGTCAGACTCAAGTATACCTGAGAAGTGTCTTAGGGTCCCACTCTACATCTGACCAGCCCTGCACTCTAAAGGTTCAAAGGAGGGCCGAGCATGCACACAGTAGGCAATACTAAATATGTTGCTAGTTTTCTGTAATGTCTGCAAAAAGTGCTACATTTCACTAAATAATTATCATGGATTTTATGCAATATTCTTTAGTGGTGCATGACCATTAGGTGAAACTTTCTTTTTAACAATTTTGCTGCTATTACTTAAAATATAGTGTGTACCAATTATTTCACTAAAAAGGCCAGTATTTTTATTTCTTACTCCAACTATTCATTTCTTAGTCTTTGGAGAGGTATCAAATTTGTTTGTCTTGAGGGGTGGCCATAGTTCCTGAACTCTCAACTGTTCAGTCCTTGGATTTCAATGGTGGAATTTGTCTGCAGACCGCTTTCTATTCTGAATGGGATCAGAATTCCCTGCTGGCTGATGAACTGATGAACACCTGATTTAAATGCTGCCCTGGATATTTTGCTGGCCTAGTTGTTCCCTCAGATTGGGTTTTGTGAGAGTAAAGTCTCAAGAGTTATGGCACAGGGTGAGGGGTAGGGAATTTCCACTTGTCCCTCACCTATTCTGGGGTAGGTAACTCCTTGCCTTGGCAGTTTCTCCATCACTTTCATCTTCCCTGAGGTCATGGTCCTCAGCTCTGAGTAGGATTTTCTGCTTTTATTTCTTGTTCCACAGTGGATTTATCCAGGACATGGCTATTTCTTAATGGGATCTTGGATTCTGTGTTTAATTCTATTTTCTTCAGTTGCTTTGTTGAGAGATCTAGGGAGTGTCCTCAATTTGCTATGCTTCCTACCTTTCGACTCTACCTCTTCCTTTCAAATTTGAAGTACTTCATGCATTATAATTTTAACAACTATTACTGCATTTCTTGAAAGTTTTAAAGTGCTTTGGGCTCTTGCAAAACAGATATTCTTTCTTTCTTGACTCTTGTTCTTGTTTTCTTTGCAATGTTTACATTGATTTTTAGACAAAAAACACAAAAATTTTCTAAAGCTAACTCCACTTTAGGCAGGAACCTGAGGGCACACATATCATTGCCAGCCAACTTGTCCCCTTTATTTATGGCCCTTTTGATATGAACCGTTCACAAATGTGAAAGGTAATATCTTACTGTTTTGATTTGCATTTCCCTGATAAAAACTTATGGTCAAAATTTTTGCATATACCTATTGATAATTATATGTCTTTTTATGATTAAAAACATTTTTAAAAAATAGGGGCTATTCACTGGGTGGGGAAGGGTGTTAGTCCCTTCCCCCTTTTCTACCCCCCCTTCCCCCGGTGGCATGGTAGCTGCTGCCTCACAGATACCATTGACAGCCAGGTATAAGCTGTCGGTGATGGGACAACTGCGGCCTCATGGAATGGGGCTCCAGACTTAATTAGTAAAATATCAGAAATCCAAAGTCACGTGGCCGCAATGAACAGACACCATATGCTCTTCAGAACCTGCAATAGAAAACAAATTATTTAATGATGCCTTTACAGCAGGTCTGATTGTTGGGGAGAAAATTCCAAATAGTTATGGTGCATCTTTTGTCGATATAATGAATGTAATCAAAGTAGAGAGATAGAGTTAAGTGGAAATCATCACAGGCCGGGGAAGGGATGGAATGGGGGGTATAGTAAGAGTAAAGTGGTGGAAAATTTGCACTGGTGAAGGGAAGGATGTTTGATCATTGTATGACCTAGACTTAAACCTGAAAGCTATGTAAGTGTTCTCACGGTGATTCAATAAATAAATAAATAAATAAATAAATAGGCTATACCCAGAAATTCTCAGGAGCAGTCACAAAACAGATCTTAGCAGAGCTCCGCTGAGTGCACTGGAGATGTTTGGTACCATCTAAAAATTGAACCAGTGATATTTGGGAGGCTATAGATGCTGTGACTCAAACTCAGGACCTTTCATGTGCTGTGCATATACTCTATGAGTTAAGCTTTCTCCCTTGACCCATTTGTGTATGTCTTATAATGAGAAATGTCTATTCAGCTTTTCTGCCAATTTTTTGGTTAGGTTTATTTGTTGTCATTTTTTCTAAGTTCTTTTTTTTTATTAGTGAAACACCATGAGGTACAGTCGTAGACTTACAAATTTTGTGCTTGGGTTTCAGTAATACAATGAACAAGTACCCATCCCACCACCAGTGCCCATTTTCCACCTCCACCAATCCCAGTATCCCTCCCACCTCCATCCCGCATCCCACCCTGTCTCTGTGGCAGGGCATTCCCTCTTGTTTTCTCTCTCTTTTAGGTGCTGTGGTTTGCAAAAGAGGCATTGGGGGGGGCAATCATGTTCGGTATATAGGCTACTTTCAGCATGCATCTCCCATTCTGGGCGGATCTTCCCAGCACCCTTTATTTGGTGCTCCCTTCTCTATCTGAGCTGCCTTTATCCCTAGAGTGTGCGGCTGGTCTCCAAGCCATGGAATGAACTTCCTGGTATTTATCACAGCTATTCTTGGGTGTTAGTCTCTTATTTTGTTACTTTATGTTCCCCAGATGAATTCAGACTTTCTATGTCTGTCCCTCTCTTTCTGGCTTATTTCGCTTAGCATGATATTTTCCATGTACTACCACTTGTATGTAAATTTCATGACTTCATTTTTATTCTAACAGCTACATAGTACCCCATTGTGTAGTTGTACCAAAGTTTCTTTAACCAGTCATCTGTTCTCAGGCACTCAGGTTTTTTCCATATTCCGGCTATTGTAAACAATGCTGCAATGAACAAACAAGTGCAGATGTCACTTCGACTATACTTTTTTTGCCTCTCTGGGATATATTCCAAGGAGTGGTATTGCTGGGTCAAATGGGAGCTCAATTTCTAATTTTTTGAAAATCGTCCATACTGTTTTCCAAAAGGGTTGAACCAGTTGGCATTCCCACCAGCAGTGAAGGAGGGTCCCTTTCTCGCCACATCCGCGCCAGCAACGGTTGCTTTTTTTCTTTTGGATGTGGGCCATTCTCTGTGGTGTGAGAGGATATCTCATTGTTGTTTTGATCTGCATCTCCCTGATGATTAGTAGAGCATTTTCTCATGTGCCTTTTAGCCATTCGGATTTCTTCTTTGAGAAAGTTTCTGTTCATTTCATCGCCCCATTTTTTGATGGGGTTAGATGTTTTTTTCTTGTGGAGTTCAACCAGTATTTTGTATATTCTTGATATCAACCCCTTGTCGGATCTGTATTTGGCAAATATCCTTTCCCATTCTGTAGACTGTCTTTGTGTTTTGGTCACTGTTTCTTTTGAGGTGCAGAAGCTTCTTAGTTTAAGACAGTCCCATTTGTCTATCTCTGTTTTCACTTACTTGGCCAGTGGCATGACATCTTTGAAGATACCATTAGCTTCAATGTCATGGAGGGTTTTGCCAACTTTGTCTTCAATGTACTTTATGAATTCCGGTCTGATGTTGAGGTCTTTAATCCACTTTGATCTTACTTTTGTACATGGCGTTAGGCAGAGATCTGAGCCCAGCTTTTTGCGTGTAGCCATCCTGTTGTGCCAGCACCATTTGTTAAAAAGGTTTTGCTTACTCCACTTCACATTTCTTGCTCCTTTATCAAAGATTAGATGATCATATACTTGAGGGTAGATGTCAGTATATTCAACCCTGTTTCATAGGTCCGCAGCTCTGCCGTAGTTCCAGTACCATGCTGTTTTAATTATTACTCCTTTGTAGTAGAGTTTGAAGTTAGGGAGGTTGATTCCTCCCATTTTCTTTTTCCCAAGAATTGCTTTAGCTATTTGTAGGGGCTTATTGTTCCATATAAATTTCAAGAGTGTTTGCTCCACTTCTTTGAAGAATGTCATGGGTATTGTAATAGGGATCCTTTTGAATTTATACTGTGCTTTGGGAAGTATTGCCATTTTGACAATGTTAATTCCCAATCCATGAACAGGGGATATTTTTCCATTTCCTCGCACCCTCTTTTATTTCCTGAAGAAGCGTTTTGTAGTTTTCTTTGTACAGGTCCTTTGCTTCTTTAGTTAAGATAATTCCTAGGTAGTTGATTTTCTGGCATACAATTGTGAATGGGATTGTTTTCTTCATGCCAGTTTCTTCTCTCTCACTATTTGCATATAGGAAAGCCATTGACTTTTGGGTATTGATTTTATAGCCTGCAACTTTACTATACAGATCTATTGTTTCTAGGAGTTTCTTGGTAGAGGTTTTAGGGTTCTCTAAGTATAGTATCATATCATCTGCAAATAGCAAGAGCTTGATTTCTTTCTTTCCTACTTGGATGCCCTTAATATCTTTTTCTTACATAATCACTATTGCAAGTACTTCCAGTACTATATTGAACAGTAGTGGAGAGCGTGGGCATCCTTTTCTCGTCCCTGATCTTAGGGGGAAGGCTCTCAGTTTTTCCTCCATTGAGGATGATGCTTGCTTTAGGCTTGTGGTAGATGGCTTTAACTATATTGAGGAAAGTCCCCTCTATCCCCAATTTGGCGAGAGTTTTCATCATAAATGGGTGCTGGATCTTGTCAAATGCTTTCTCTGTATCTATTGATATGATCATATGATTCTTTTCTTTTGTTGATATGATGGATTATATTGATTGATTTCTGAATGTTAAACCATCCTTGCATTCCCTGGATGAATCCCACTTGGTCATGGTGTATGATCTTTTTGATGAGTTGTTGAATTCTATTTGCTAGTATTTTGTTCAGAATCTTCGCATCCGTGTTCATCAGGGATATCGACCTGTAGTTTTCTTTTTTTTTGTGGTGTCCTTATTTCCTTTTGGTATTAGAGAGATATGGGCTTCATAGAAACTGTTTGGGAGAGTTTCTGTTTTTTCAATTTCCTGGAAAAGCTTGATAAGAACTGGCAATGTGTCCTCTTTAAATGTTTGGAAAAATTTGCTAGTGAATCCATCTGGACCTGGGCTATTGTTTTTGGGAAGACTTTTGATTACAGTTTCAATTTCCTTGATGGTAATAGTTCTATCCAGGTACTCTATATCTTCTTGACTCAACTTTGGGAGATTATAGGAATCCAGGAATTTATCCATTTCTTCTAGGTTCTCTTGTTTTGTGGCATACAGACTTTCTTTCTTTCTTCTTTCTTTCTTTCTTTCTTTCTTTCTTTCTTCTTTCTTTCTTTCTTTCTTTCTTTCTTTCTTTCTTTCTTTTTTTATTTTTTATTTATTGAATCACCGTGGGAAAGGTTACAAAGCTTTCAGGTTTAGGTCTCAGTCATGCAAATATCAAACACATTTCCCTTTACCAATACTTATTTTTTACCATGAAGAACCCCAATAAAACCCCACTCCCCACCCCTCCCAGTCCCTGTGGGGCAGATGAATTCTAGTTAACACTCTATCTGCTTTGATTAGATTCATTGTTTCAATAAAAGATTCACCACTATTATTTAGAGTTTACCCTCCCCCCCCAAATCAGATATGCTGAAAAAGCATTGTGAAGTGATTTACTTTCTACAGCTGGGTTCAAGAATTAAATGTTGGTTTTGGATTTCTGCTATTTTACTTATTGACCCTGGAAGTATTTCTGCTGAAAGTTAGATAGTTAAGAAATTGGTTTCTGTGCTCTGGAGTTGTGGCCGTGCTGGAGAGCCGCTAGTGGGGGGCAACTGGTGGCCTCGGTAGGGCGTGAAGGGCGGACCAAAACGCCCCCCTTCCCATGAGGTTTTAGTCGCCCCCACTCCCCCGGCTCATACCTGCTGTCCACAAGGCTCCCATGCGGCCGCCATCTTTCTTTCCAGAGAGGAGAAGGCGACTGGGGCAACACCCTTTCCCCTCCGGGCAGACATGATGGCCTGGATTAACGCATAGTCCGTTCACTTTTCTGCTCCAAGCTGCCGGGTTCTGCATTAAGTCCTTGTGCTTCTGGGGCCACGGCCGTGCTGGAGAGCCGCTCGCGGGGGGCAAATGGTGACCTCGGTAGGGCGTGAAGGATGGACCGGAACGCCCCCCTACCCATGAGGTTTTAGTCGCCCCCACACCCCCGGCTCATGCCTTCTGTCCACAAGGCTCCCATGTGGCCGCCATCTTTCGTTCCAGAGAGGAGAGGGCGAATGGGGCAACACCCTTTCCCCTCCAGCAGACTTGATGAGCTGAATTAATGCATAGTCCGTTCACTTTTCTGCTCCAAGCTGCTGGGTTCTGCATTAAATCCTTGTGTTTCTGGGGCTGTGGCCATGCTGGAGAGCCGCTCGTGGGGGGCAACTGGTGGCCTCGGTAGGGCGTGAAGGACGGACCAGAATGCCCTCCTTCCCATGAGGTTTTAGTCGCCCCCACACCCCGGCTCATACCTGCTGTGCACAAGGCCCCCATGAGGCCGCCATCCTTCTTTCCAGAGAAGAGAGGGTGAATGGGGCAATACCCTTTCCCCTCCGGACAGACATGATGGCCTGGATTAACGCATAGCCCGTTCACTTTTCTGCTCCAAGCTACTGGGTTATGCATTAAGTCCTTGTGTTTCTGGGCTGTGGCCGTGCTCCAAACTTAACTATGATTTTCAGAGAGAAACGTTGGGTGGTTTACTTCCCATGGTTCACTTTGTATATAGAGAGATGTCGCGCGGCCGTGTAAGCGGCCGCGTGGTTTTGAGGAAAAGTCCTAGTTCCCTCATACTCGAGCTGTGCTTGTAGAGGCTTCTGGTCACCGGGGTTCCAAATGGGGGAGGCGGGGATGCGGTACCTACCCCATCTGGGACTTCCCGATGATCTCGGCTCTTTTTGGAACCGTGTTTTTTTTTTTCCTTCGGGATCTGTGGATCCCGCCCTCCATGTAGTCCTTCTCTTCGGCTCCATACAGACTTTCAAAGTAGTCTCTGATGATCTTTTGCATTTCTTTGGTTTATGTTGTGATATCTTCATTCATATTTCTGGTTAAGTTTATTAGGGTCCTCTCTCTGGTTTTTTTTTGTGAGTCTTGCTAGTGGTTTATCTATCTTGTTTATTTTCTTGAAGAACCAGCTCTTTGTTTCATTGATCTTTCGGATTGTTTCTTTGGTTTCCATGTCGTTAATTTTTGCTCTAAGTTTTGTGATCTCTTTACTTCTGCCCGATTTGGGCTCCTTATGATGATCCTTTTCTAAGATCTTGAGCTGTGAAGTCAAGTTGTTTATGTGCATCCTTTCTTCCGTCCTGAGATATGCTTGCAGAGCTATAATTTTTCCCCTTAATATGGCTTTAGCCGCATCCCATAAGTTTTGGTAGCTCGTATCTTCATTCTCATTTGTTTCCAGGTACCTTTTGATTTTGTCCTTGACTTCTTTTCTGACCCACTCGTTGTTCAGCATTGAGTTGTTAGTTTCCAGGTGTTTTATTTGGTTCTTCGTGTCTGTGTGTGGTTCACTTCTGTTCACACTGCATCGTGGTCTGAAAATATTGTTTGCACTATATCTATCTCCCTGATTCTATTAAGGTATGTTTTGTGGCCTAGCACATGGTCTATTTTGGAAAATGTTCCGTGAGCACTCGAGAAGAATGTGTATTCTTTCTTTTTGGGGTGTAAAGCCCTGTATAGGTCTATAAGTCCTTTCTCTTCTATTTCTTCCTTCAAATCCAATGTTTCCTTGCTGAGTTTTGATCTTGTTGATATATCCAGAGGTGATACGGAGATGTTGAAGTCTCCAGCTACTATTGTGTTGCTAGCAATGCCCTCCTTAAAATTTGTTAGCAGTTGTTTTAAGTATTTAGCTGTTCCTTCATTAGGTGCGTATACATTTAAGAGTGTGATTTCTTCCTGTTGTACGTATCCCTTGATGAAGAGAAAATGGCCTTCGCTGACCCTTCCAATCTTTTTCAGCCTGAAATTAATGTTGTCGGATACTAGTATGGCCACCCCAGCTTTCTTGAGGGAGCTGTTTGCTTGCAGGATTGTTTTCCATCCTTTAACTTTGAGTCTGTGTTTGCTCTGATTGTTCAGATGAGTTTCTTGTAGATAGCAGAATGTTGGTTTCAGTTTCTGGATCCATTTTTCCACTCTGTGTCTCTTGGTTGGTGCATTTAGACTATTGACATTAAGAGAGATTATTGTCTTGGTTTTTTTTGCCAGCTTTCTGTAGGACTTGGTTGTGTTTATAAGTGTTTTTCTTCTTATCTTACAGGAGCCCCTTTATTCCTTCTTTTAGATTTCTTTTTGAATCTATGATGTTCCTGAGTTGTTGTTTATCTACAAAGTGGTGTATTGTTCCACTGAATTTGAGTGAGAGTTTAGCTGGATAAAGTATTCTTGGTGAGGCGTTCTTTTCATTGAGTTTTTTTCACTATATCCCACCATTGCCTTCGGGCTTGGAGGGTTTCCTGTGATAGGTCTGCTGTGAATCTAAGGGGTGCTCCTTTGTATGTGATTTCCTTCTTTGGCCTTGCTGCTTGTAATATTGTGTCTCTGTCCACAGCATCCATTGTTCTGACTACAATATGCCTTGGAGTGTCTTTACTGGGGTCTCTTTTAGCTGGCTCCCTTCTGGCTCTTTGGATCTGGATGTCTGCATTCCTTAACTCTGGGAACTTTTCAGGAATGATTTCTTTGACTGTGGCTTTTTCATTGGGGTTGTCTCCCTGTCCTTCTGGTACTCCAATGATTCTAATGTTGTTCCTCTTGGCGACATCCCCTAGGTCTCTGATTCTCCTTAGAGCAATTTTGAGGTCTTTTCCTATTGCTTGTTGTTCCCTATGGGATTTCTGTTGCTCATCTTCAAGCTCACTGATTCTCTCTTCAGCAGCACTTACTCTATTGCTAAGGGCACTTACTGAGTTTTTAATTTCGTCTACTGAATCCTTTATTTGTGATACTTCTTTTTGTAGCTTTTTTATTTCTTTTCTAATTTCTTCCTGTATTTTCTCAACTATCAGTTCTATTGTTTTTTTCACTTCTTCCTTTAGTTTTCTGGATATCTCTTCCATTGATTCTTTGAGTAGATCCTTGAACATCCTCCGCATTTCTTCCCAAAATTCTATATCGAAGAGAGCATAATTGTGGATATAACCTCAGTTGAGGATTCGGGATTCTTTTCTTTGTATTCTCCTTGTAGTGGAGATTTGTGCTTCATTTTGTTTTGGTTGTCTATAGGTAGGACCCTGAAATTCACAGGTACTATTCCCTCTTATGGAAAAGGATTCTCGATAAGGTTGGTTGATGGTAGAAAATAGAATTTAATCACACAGAGAAATGGAGAATGAAATCACAAACCTATAACTCAAATGACTCACTACTGAAGAACTAGTGGGTTAGAGAGGAAATCAAAGAGGAAATCAAAAAATTCCTGGAAACAAATGAGAGTGAGGAAATGAGCTACCAGAACTTGTGGGAAACAGCAAAAAGTGCTAAGAGAAAAGTTCATAGCTTTGTAAACATACATTAGGAAGAAAGAAAGGGCCCTCATAAATAACTTGACTTTGCAGCTTAAAATCTTAGAAAATGACCAACAAAAGGAACCCAAACCAGGAAGGAGGAAGGAAATAATAAAACTTAGACCAGGAATTAATGAGCTGGAATCCCAAAAAACAATTTGAAAGATCAAAGAACCAAGAGTTTGATATTGAAAAAATAAATAAGATTGACAAAGTACTATCAAGATTTACAAAGAGAATCCTAAACGACAGACATTCAAAGAATTGTCAAAGATTACTTGGAGAATATGTGAGGGAAAAAGAGAACTTCAAAGAAATAAACACGTTTCTGGATTCCTATAACCTCCCAAGGTGGAACCAAGATTTGGAATAATACCTGTACAGAAGAAAAGAGAGAGGGAAGGGGTAGAGAGAGACGGAGAAAGGGGGAGTGAGGGGGAGAGAGATAGGGAGAGAGAAAAAGAGAGAGAGAGAGAGAGAGAGAGAGTACTTGTCACAAAGGCAGGTGGGGAAAGTGGCCAGGATGGAAGCTGGGGACACTGGTACACTGGTGGTGGGAAATGTACACTGATGTAAGGATGGTTTTTGGAAAAAAAAATATATATATGATGAAAATAAATGGAAAAAAATCAAAGACACAGGAATCTTTCATAATACTTCCATGGAGCTAACATTACACTAATACTCAAGACAGATGTTCTTCCATAAAACAAAAACATTCAAACTAACTCCCTTATGAATATAGATGCAAAAATTCTCAACAAAATCTTAGCAACCAAGTCCAACAACACACAAAAATCATACATTCTGATCAAGTGGAATTAATCCTTGGGATGCAAGGATGGTTCAACAAATGGTTCAAATCAGTTAACATAATAATATACCACATTAGTAAAAGGAAATATAAAAAATGATATGATAATTTAATTGATGCAGGGAAAGCTTTTGACATGATCCAACATTCAGTCATAATAAAAATCATCAACAAAATAGGAGTGCAAGGAACCTTCTTTGAGAAGTCATATATAACAAGTCCATGGACAGTATTATTAAAAAACAAAGTTTCTCAGTGGGTTTAGATGTTTTTAAAAATGAATGAAGACAATCTAACAATGTTTTCTGGTCATAATTTTATTTACTGCAGTTAAATTTCGATCTTAGAATTTGGGGGATTTCAGATTTGGGAAGTAGTTTTCATATTATTAGCATGAATAAAATCATTACTCAATGAACTAAATACACACATAAAATTAACACCTAAAACACCTCAAAAATGTTAAATATAGTATTTTTTGTTATAGCTACAAATTTAAAAAATATCTCATTTTTAGTACACCTTATATAGGTTTGAAAGCTGTCTAAAAAGGTGTACCAGTTTTTGGAGGTGATATCATGAAATGCAATTTTTTTCCATTAAGGTATAATTGACATTACAATTATAAGACATGTAAAATGTGACAGGTGATGATTTGATTTGTGGTGTTAAAAGATCCCTGAAATAGAGTGATTTAACATATCCTTCTTTCTTTTTGTTTTTACTTTTATTTTATGTTTTTAATTGAATCACCTTGAGATAGTTACAGACTAATAAACTTTCATGATTATATTTCAGTCATACAATGATTGAGCACCCATCCCTCCACCAGTGCCCATTTTCCACCACCAATGTTTCCAGTATCCCTCTTGACACCCCCCCACCCATTCCCACTTCTTGCCTCTGTGGCAGGCACGTTCTCTCTCTCTCTCTCTCTCTCCTTTTGGGTGTTATGGTTTGCAATACAGGTACCAACAGACCATCATGTTTGGTCCACAGTCTACTTTCAGCACACAACACCCATTCTGAGTGATCCCTCCAACCATCATTTACTTAGTGATTCCTTCTCTCTCCCAGCTGCCTTTTCCCCCAGCATGTAAGGCTGGTTTCCAAGCCGTGGTTCGATATCCTGGCCCTTATCTCTACTGTCCTTAGGTGTTAGTCTCCTGTTATGTTACTTTATATTCTACAAATGAATGCAGTCATCCTATGTCTGTCCCTCTCTTTCTGACTCATTTCACTTAGCATGATGTGCTCCATTGATTCTGTTGAGACGGAAGCGGTCATGGAAGCCCTAGCCAATCAGGGCGTACAAACTCAATACATCAGGATCCTTCGTGAGCTCTATTGCGGATTCACTACCAAGATCTCACCATTCTACAAAGAAGTAATCATCCATATCAAGAGAGGGGTTCGGCAGGGTGATACCATTTCACCAAAACTCTTCAGTGCCACCCTCGAGAACATCATGCGACGACTAGAATGGGAAAACATGGGAGTGAAGATAGATGGTCGGCAACTACACCACCTCCGCTTTGCTGATGACATCGTTCTAATAACACCAAACATCAGCCAAGCGGCACAAATGCTTGCGGACTTTGACCGTGAGTGTGGAAAGGTTGGACTACAGCTGAATCTTACGAAGACAATGTTTATGAGAAACAGCCTTGTTCCTGACGCTCCATTCGCTCTCAACGGAACCACCATCTCCGAATGCAACAGTTATATATACTTAGGTCGAGAAATCAACATGATGAATGACCTGGCACCTGAGTTACGCAGGAGGAAGAGAGCGGCTTGGAATGCCTTCAAGAGCATTGAAGAAATAACTAAAAGGACAAAGAACCTCCAGCTACGAGCACATCTCTTTGATTCCACTATTCTTCCTGCATTAACATATGCCTCAGAGACCTGGACCCTACGAAAACAGGATGAGAACACTATTCGGGTCTCTCAAAGAGGAATCGAAAGAACTATGCTTGGAATATCACGATTCACTCAAATGAGAGATAGAATCCGGAGTTCTGATCTTCGTCAACGCTCAAGAATCAGGGACGCTGTCTCATTTGCCAAGACATCAAAAATCAGATGGGCTGGACATGTAATGAGGTTTACAGACAACCGCTGGACTAGAGCCATTACTGATTGGATTCCACAAGACATCAAAAGATCGCGTGGACGCCCACCTATAAGATGGTCAGACTTCTTCGTCAAGACCCTAAATGATCGGTTTGAGGCTCTACATGTTCCTAAAACGAACAGATACCATTGGGCTACGCTAGCACGCAACCGGGATGAATGGAGACGTTACTGGCACCCGCTCGAATAAATCGATGAATAACGGGGATTAAGTGATTAAGTGATAAGTGATGTGCTCCATGTCTATCCACTAACATATCCTTCTTTCCCTAATTTGCTCCTTCTAATGAAAAGAAATTTTGGTTCTTAGTGACTTTCACATATACAATACAGTACAGTGATATCAACCATAGTCACTCTATTCTATTCATCTTCTAATTAAAAGTTTGTAGTATCACTGTATCACTGTCATCCTGTTGTTCATTGATTTACTCGAGCAAGCATCAGTAATGTCTCCATTCGTCCCAGCACTGAGATTTTAGAAGCCTCTTCTTACTTGTCTTTCCAAATGATTAGAGGCTCTTTCAGGGTTAGGGGAATGAGATCTGTTATAGTTACTGGTTTTGGTATATGGAATACACCATGGAAGCTTGCCAGGCTCTGCCCTTGTGGGTGGATGGGATACTCTCAGTAGCTTGCTGGGCTCTCCAAGAGGGGCAGAGGAATCAAACTCCGGTCGGCCATGTTGGCTGCGTGCAAGGCAAATGCCCTACCTGCTGTGCTATCGCTCCATATATATAATTTGTTGCCTACTGTCTGAACTCCATCAAACATGGTGTGGCAATTATGAAAAATGGGTAGGAAGTGTCTTATGATGTGTCGGAAAAGCGACCTGGAGCATGGTGGTGGTTGGGTAGTGGAGGTCGGCTGCTGGGGTTGGGTCCCTTGGGGTGGGAAGGGCTCTCGCCTGCCACTCTCTGGGGTGCCCAAAGTGAAAACAACCTGGCGAGGAGGTCGGTGGCATGGTTATGGGAGCCTTATTTTATACTCCTGTCTGGGAGGAGCAGCCTTGAGTTCTGGAGGGTGGTTGATGAGATTATCTGGTGCTGGTAGGGTGTGGCTATGGGTGTTATCCCTGGGTCACTGGAGATTGGGGGAAGCAGCAAAGGATCTCTGCTCCCGGGTCTCATTGAGTCCAGAGTCCAAGGTCACACAGTTCCGCATTATCTGGGTTCTTTGGGATTTCACTCCTGTGTGAGGCTTGACCCGAGCATCTGGAAAATGTCCTGGAGCTTGGCGGCGGTTGGATAGTAGACATCAGCTGCCAGGGCTGGATTCCTTCAGGTGGGGAGGGCTCTCATTCACCCCTCTCTGGGGCACCCTGAGTGAAAAAAGTCTAGTGCGACGTCTGTTGGCATGGTTACGGGGGTCTCATTTTATACTCCTGTTTGGGAGGAGCAGCCTGCAACCAGTTCTGGTTTATAGTATTTTTCATTATTGGATATTTCATTATTGATTATTGATTAACAAATACTTGCATTCACACGAAACATATAGTACAAACAACTCTTTCTTATAAAGAAAGCACTATCTGGTGTGCAAGTCAAACAATAAAAAACAATACAATGTGAAGTATAGAGAAATAAAAAGTTTATTAAACAGAGCCAAATGGATTTGTAAATATGACTAAATATTTGGTTTACAGTAAAATGAAAAATAATACTCCATATAGAGACAAAGCTGTATGTGAAAAAGTCCTTGATCAAGAAAGAAAATTTTATTTAGCAAATTGGCTAGTTTCATGAAGCTTCGAGAAAAATAAAGACATTGATATTTTGTAGTTTTAAGTAAGCCTCACCCTATATTATGCTGTAGTGTTATTCAAGAAGGATGACAATGTAATCAGATGGCCTTGAAATTCAGTTCACAAAAAATATGAAGTATGAGTAAACACACTGTGGAAAGATATAAGCTTTCTTGAAATACCTTAAAGGGCTGTAATAAAATGTCACAATTTTTGTTTATATGGTTCAGAGAAAACAGACTAGTGGATGAACTTAAGTTAAGGTTTTACCTTAAAATGTAGAAAATTTCTGGATTTAAACTGTCTGATGATAATATAAATCCTATTAATTGCAGTCATTGGAAGCTAGACAATCTTTTGTCAGATTATTGTAATGGGATTATATATTGACCCTAATATTTTTATTCTACTGACTCTGGGAATATTATACTCTGGAGTCTTTAATTTGACTGTGTGGATTTCAATCTGGGCTTCACAATTTATCAAGGAGATATGGTAATATTCTTTGGACACTATATATTTGTAAATAAGGCTAATGATAATACGAACCTGAGTATTTCTGAAAGTTATCAGAGATAATCTACATAAGGTCCTTTAAACATTATATATGTGTAAATAAGGCTAATGATAATACTGACCTGAGTATTCCTGAAAGTTACCATAGATAATCTATATAAAGTACTTAGCATAGTTCCTGGATCGTTAAAGATTTTATAAACACTATCTTCATTAAAACAATTATGATAAATAAATCAATATTTTTTTGTGTTTAATGATATATGATTTATAACAAACAATATTGATGTGGAGAAAGTTTTTGCCAACATTTTCTATAGTGGACTAGACAAAAATATTTTAAGGCTATGTGTGTCACTTACAGACACGAAGTCCAGCTGTGGCAAAGGGTTAGTTCATGAGAGGTCACTCTACTGATCTTTGATACTCATGTATAGAGAGACCAATAAAATAAAACAAGTAGGAATAAAGAGTAATTTGCTTTTCTTTTTAAAATATTAAGGTAAAAAAGATGATATTTATAGAGCATACATGTATGAGGAGAACATTTCAGGTTCAGAGATGAAATAAGATAGGAATGCTTGAAATTCAGAACTTCTTAGTTAGAAGAGGAAAAAGTAGGATCAGAAAAATGCCTATTATAGCATCAGATATAAATGTTATGTAAGAGCCCCAGAATAGCACAATGGCTGTAAACATGTCAGATATAAAAGCCAAGAGCCTAATTACAGTCCCCATCTAGTCTAATCCTGTTGCCATTAGCAACAGGGAGGACAGCATATGGGTTTTCTATCCTCCTAGTCTTACTTTTTCTAGTTTTCATCCTCACTAGCAGTTGCTATCGTTGTCGGATACAGTAGGGAAAGAGCTGTCTAAAGACATCTACTAGTTGTTTTAGGCCAGATCTCCTGGGATGAAGGGACAGTGTGGTTTTTATAGGTCAGGATTTTTCCTTAGCTTTGGAAATCTTACAATAATTTTTTTGTTCATTCAAAAGAGATTAACTTCTGGAAATAGACTCTTGCTAACCTATTTTTATAAAGTGTGGTTGTCTTCAGAATAAGGCATTGATTATTCTCACTCCCCCCCGACACTACTGTCAGTCAAGAAACCAATTTATAATGCACATGACTGATCAGTTAGAAAATGATTAGGTAAAAGAGGGTTATATATACATATATATACATATATATGTATATGTTTAAAATAAAATTTGGGGGATCAATGTTATAAACACGGGCCTTTGTATACTCTGATAATGGGTGTAAGTGGCAAGAAAACCCAAAACAACACACAGCAATCTTTTATTCTCTTTTATCTGTGAGTTGGCTTGGTATAAGTCTTAGATTGATTTGGAGAGTATGGCAATCTTTGATGAGTCCAGACTCAGTACTCGAGGGGTGGATTGGTTCAAGTTGAGTTTGACTGGGATGCCAATGGCTCTATGTTTCTTCTAGTCACTGAAAAACCAATTTAAATATGTCCCTTCATGAAAGGAGAAGCTCTTAAAAGTTAGGCACTGGTGGAGGGATGGGTATTTGATCATTGTGTAATTGAAACCCAAGCACAAAAATTTGTAAGTCTACAACTGTACCTCATGGTGTCTCACTAATAAAAATTAAATAAAAAGTTAGGTTTTAAATTGCCATGCTATTTATTTCCTGTTTATCTTTAGAATGTAGGGCTGGAGCGATAGCACAGCAGGTAGGGTGTTTGCCTTGCATGTGGTCAACCCGGGTTTGATTCCTCCACACCTCTCAGAGAGCCCAGCAAGCTACCGAGAGTATCTTGCCCATACGGCAGAGCCTGGTAAGCTACCCATGGCGTATTCGATATGCCAAAAACAGTAACAACAAGTCCCACAATTTGTTGTGAGATGTAACTGGTGCCCGCTTGAGCAAATCAATGAACAACCGGAGGACAGTGCTACAGTGCTTTAAAATGTGATTGACAGTACCAATCTAACTTCAGTGGAGTAGGTGAAATTGTTCAGTGGAAGTGAGCAGGTAAGAAATATGGCTTAAAAATTAGTTCTGTTATGAAATATCAATAAGAATATTTGAGAACTAAATAAAAAAATCTAATCCACGTATTAAAGAGGACCAGTAAGCATCTGACACAGTTTTCATCATGACTTATAACCAGGGAAGTGCAACTCAAAATGATAAAGAGAAAATCACCTCATGATAGTGAGAATATTGAAAAAAAATGGAGACATTTAAAACAGCCAGTATTGTTAGGGATACGGTGTAAAAGAATCTTTCACTATTGGTGGGAATGTTGTTTGTTTATGAAAAACAGTGTGGGTATTCCTCAAAAAAGTAATAGTAAAACTCTCATATGACCAAGAGATTTCACTTTGCTTCTTTCCCCCAAACAAAAAGACAATGATATGAAAGATATGTGCTCACTGAAATGCTATTTATAAGATCTATGATATAGAAAAATCCAAATAAACAATGAAAGTTAAATGGATAAATGAGTTGTGGTACGCACAATAGAATACTCTGCAGCTATATAAAAAGATAAAGTCTCATAGTTCACTGCAGTGTGGATGGAACTTGAGGGAATCAATGTAATCAATATGAGTAAGATGGAACAACTAGCACATAATCTCACTCATCTGTAGTATATAGAGACAAAACAAGGGCATTGACAGTGTCCAGTGAAAACAAACCCTAGGGACCTAACAGTAGAACTGAGTTTGTCAACTAGAGGTGGGAGGAGGAGGAAGGAAAAGGAGGACTAGAAGTAACAAATGGACAGTTGTGAAGGTACTTGGGCACCTTGGTGGTGGTGGGGTTCAGTAATTTAGTGCATGAATTTCATAAGCACTAATTCTTTTACATGGTATCTAAACTGTGATGATAGTGGAAAAAATCCATATAAAATACTTATAGTTCTATCATATAAAAAATCAAAATGCTATGTACAATAATTAAAATATGGAAACAATGCGAATGCCAGTGAATATATGACTGTTCACTGAACAGTATTGATGACTGTTTTGTATAGAAACTATAGTACATAATAAATAGAATCCTACACATCTTTAAACAAAGATAGAGTCGTGCAAATTGCAGCAATGTGGATGAATCTAGAGCATCATGTTCAGTGAGATCAACCAGAGGGAGAAGAAAAGACTCAGAATGATCCCTCACATGTGGCATATAAAGAACCTCATAGGGGAATATCAAATGCCCAGTGGCAATAGAAAGAGCAGGGACTGGTCTTCAGTAGGAAGCTCAGCACTGGAGCAGGGGTGAGGGAGATAAGTTAGAGAACAGAACACTAGGGCAACGGGAAAGGTAAAAGTGCCTACCACACAGGCAGGCTGGTAATGGGAGGGACACCCTGGACATTGGTGGAGGGTAGTGGGTGTTGGCGAAGGGATAGATGCTGGGATAATATATGCCCAAAACTCAATCATAAATATCCTTGTAACTTTGTAGTTCATGGTGATTCAAGAAAAGGTAGAAAAAATGGTAGCTATTGTTCATTATATTAAACTTTACATGATATAATTAAATTAAATTATATATTACAATTCTTAGCCTGGTAAATGAGTGACATCTATTTGTATTGATAATAATTTACTGGAATAATTATATATCAAGATTTTCATAGTTATAGGAACCATAAAATATTGGGATCCATTATTATCCTTAAGCTTGAGATTTAATACTTTACCAGGACTAAGAGCTAGTTGTGATCATAGATTAAAGAACAAAAATATTGCCAAAATTTTGCCCTTGCATGTAGGAACTTGTGGAATAAATACCTTAATCCTCTACTCTCTATCCTTCTGCTTGAGCCTCATATTATCAGAAGCCAAAAGGCAAGGCATATTAAAACCCTTGTCTATAGAAATGAATATTCAGGATATGGAGCAAGAAATATAAAAGGTGAGGGATCGGTGTGAAGGAGTTAACAGGACAAGTATCATGATTTGTAAATAGATATGTGAATAATATATTCTAATAAAATATTACATTTCTTTTCATTATTTTTTATTTACTTTTTTTGTTTGTTTTTGAGTCACACCCGGCAATGCTCAGGGGTTACTTCTGGCTCTGCACTCAGGAATTACCACTGGTGGTGCTCAGGGGACCATATGGGATGCCGGGAATCGAACCCGGGTTGGCTGCGTGCAAGGCAAACGCCCTACCCGCTGTGCTATTGTTCCAGCCCCAGTATTTTTTATTTCTTTATTTATTTTTGCTTTTTTGGGTCACACCCGGCGATGCACAGGAATTACTCCTGGCTCTGAACTCAGGAATTACTCCTGGCAGTGCTCAGGGGGACCATATGGTGAGCTGGAAATCGAACCTGGGTCAGCCACATAGAAGGCAAATGTCCTACCCACTTCACAATCGCTCCAACTGCTCAGTATTTTTTAAATATAGAATCTAGCTTTCCAAAAAGAATTGTTTCTTCATTTTCCCTTTTATTTTGGTATGTTTACATATTGCTACATTGGGCTGGAGCAATAGCACAGCGGTAGGGCGTTTGCCTTGCACGCAGTCAACATGGCCGACCCAAGTTCGATTCCTCCACCCCTCTCGGAGAGCCCGGCAAGCTACCGAGAGGATCTCCCCCGCACGGCAGAGCCTGGCAAGCCACCCGTGATGTATTCGATATGCCAAACATAGTAACAACAAAATCTCCAATGGAGACGTTACTGGGCCCGCTCGAGCAAATCGATGAACAACGGGAGGGCCTTTACCTTTACATTGCAGTCATATTACCAAGAAGATTTTAAGCTAAGATGTTTCACTATTTTATTAAACACGAAGTTTTGCCTCAATAGGGGACAAGGCTATATAACACATGAATAAGGAATGGAATCATTGTCCTTAGTAGAGAATCTATTTTTCACAGGTTTGAAATTGGATCAATGCTGTCACAAGAATCAGGAACACTGCTTCTCTCATTGCCTTTAGAAATGATTTTATGCTGCAGGGTAATTTACATTCCTGTGAAACTGAGCAGAGATCATCATGGTTTGGTGAAAAATGACCGCATCATGAATTTGGCCCATCTTTGCTGTCAACTAGCCAATCTTTGCTAAAAATTCAAGGAAAAGTATTTCCATATAAAGCTTTCTTCATAATTAAAGTCTGTACTAACTAAAAGAGGAATTTTGCACATCTTTAGAAACTGGGCAGAAATATTTTCTTTCTATTTTTATTTTCCCTCTTCTCTACTTCTTGTCAGAACATGTTATATATTTTTTCCTATAGTTCTAAGAATATTGCCTTGTCTTATGTTTCTTAGATTTCAGTTTTATGTGCTTTTATGTTCTTTAGTTTTAATCTATGCCGTAGAGCCACATGCTGCTTGTCAGCTTAATAAATGTATACTGGGCCTGGAGTGACTTCCATTTGGTCCCCAGTAGCATTCATGATCCCTCCAGCGTTGTCAGGAGTGCTCCCTGATAACAGACTCATGAGTCAACCCTGAGTACAACCAGCAAACAGCCCCTCTGATGTTTATAAAGTACATCCCCTTTTTCATAAGAAATCAGCATTTCCTTTCCTCACATCATGTAGATATTCAACCTCTCTTTCCCTGCAATGGTTTAGTCAGCTCCCCTTTTGCTAGCTTCTTGTAGAATTAGTTATTCTTCTTCATGATTTCTGCATTTTGTCTCCAGATTGAATTTATTTCAAACTTTAAAAAAATTGTATTGAAGTACTTACAAAGTAATTCTCAATTGACTTTTAGACATACAATACTGCAGCAGCGATCCCGTTACCAATGTCAACATCCCTCCACCAATATTCTTAGATTTCCTCCAGTATCCCCCCACCCACAGTTGTCCTCTTGGCAGGCACCTTTCAAAGTTCAGTTGTTAAAGTTTGGTTCTTGATTTCAGTGTTGACTCTGTGGTTTGGATATTTGGCTCTAATTGTTTCTTGACAGCACCCTGGTACCAGAATCCCCTGACGTCCCCTAACCCCGATGGCTTTTCATCTGTCTCTTCTTCTCCCCTCCACTCTTTTTTGGCTTCTTCTATGCTTTGGAACCAAGGTTGATCTGGAAACTCCACTCTAAAACATTACATTTACTTTTCCAGTTATTATAAATACCACACATAAGTCACTTGATCACTTGACATCCTGTTAAACATCAATTTGCTCGAGTGGGTGCCAGTAACATCTCCATTCGTCTCTATCATGTGCTAGTGTAGCCCATGACGTCTGCTCATTCTAGAAACATAAAGAGCCTCAAACAAATCGTTCAGGGTCTTGACAAAGAAGTCTGACCAACTCGTAGGTGGGTGGCCACATGATCTTTTGACATACTGTGGAATCTAGTTGGTAATGGCTCTAGTCCAGCGGTCGTCTGAAATCTCATTACGTGTCCAGCCTATATGATTTTTGATGCCTTGGCAAACGAGACAGCATCCCTGATTCTTGATTGTTGTTGGAGGTCGGAACTCCGGACTCTTTCTCTCATTTGAGTGAAGCATGCTACTCCAAGCATAGTTCTTTCAATTCCTCTTTAGGAGACCCAAATAGCGTTCTCATCCTGTTTCCATAGGGCCCAAGTCTCTGAGACATATGTTAATGCAGAAACAACAGTGGAATCAAAGAGATGTGCCCAAAGCTGGAGGTTCTTCATCCTCTTAGCTATTTCTTCAATGCTCTTGAAAGCGTTCCAAGCCACTCTCTTTCTCCTGTGCAACTCAGGTGCCAGGTCATTCGTCATGTTGACTTCTCGACCTAGGTACACATAATGTTGCATTTGGAGATGTTCATTCCATTGATAGTGAATGGAATGTCAGGAACGAGACCGTTTTCCATAAACATTGTCTTCGTGAGATTCAGCTGTAGTCCAACCTTTTCACACTCATGGTCGAAGTCAGTCAGCATTTGTGTCGCTTGCTAATGTTTGGTGTTATTAGAACGATGTCACCAGCAAAGCAGAAGTGATATAGTTGCCAACCACCTATCTTCACTCCCATTCCTTCCCATTCCAGTTGTAGCATGACGTTCTCAGGGGTGGCACTGAAGAGTTTCAGTGAAATGGAATCACCCAGCTGAACCCCTCTCTTGACGTTGATGATCACTTCCTTGTAGAATGGTGAGATCCTGGTAGTGAATACAGCTCGTGGAGAATTCTGATGTACTGAGTTTGAACACCGTGTTTGGCTAGGGTTTCGATGACTGCTTCAGTCTCAACAGAATCAAAGGTCTTTTAAAATCAATGAACGTTAAACAGAGCAGCATCTTGAATTCCCAAGAAACCTCAATGAGCTTGGTTACCATGTGGATATGGTCGATGGTGCTGAATCCTTTTCAGAACCCAGCTTGCTCGCATGGTTGTCCTTCATCTAGTGTTCTGCCAATCCTATTCAGGATGACTCAAGTGAACAGCTTGTAGATGACAGACAACAGGCAGATCGGGTGACGTTTGCCAATGTTGTGGATGTCTTCCTTCTTGTACAGTAGCACAGTCCTTCTGGTTTTCCATTAAGATGGAAACTTGCATTCAGACAGGTAGCGTGTGAAGAGCTGAGCCAGTGTATTGATGAGTTCTGATGGCAGATTCTTCAGGTGTTCAGGTCTGACCTTGTCTGGGACGGGTGCTGTTCACTTCTTTAACGACGGAATGGCGTGTCAGATTTCAGAAGGGAGAATGTTGAGAAAAACCTATCCATCCTGTGGAATTTGGTATGTGGCCAGGTGGAGGTTGCTATTGATGAGATCCAAGTGGAATTCATGGATAATCTTCTTCATTGACTTTCTGGAAGATGTGATAGATCCATCAGAAGGTCGGAGGGCAGTCATCCTGGTCTTGTAGTTGCCAAAGGACAAGCGGGCATTGCGAATGCTTTTCCCAGTTTCTGACACATCTGCCAGCACTGCTTCTCTTCTCTGTTTGAGGTGTTCCTTTATCACTTCTCTGAACTGCTTTGAGAGCTTGGATGTTCGCTTGAGGTTGCCTGAGGCTTGCGCCAAGCCACGTTGGCGAATGAGCTTAAGAGTTTTCGAAGACAGGCGTCTTTTTGTGGCTCTTTATTGGCGTTCCTTGCACAATCATGGAGGTGCTGAACCAGTCAATCGTATTCCTCATCAATGTTGTCAACGACAGTGTTGTCAACGACAGCATCTCCCCATGTTGCCGCAATAGTGCCAAAGAGCTCCCAGTTTGTGGTCTTTCTTGGAGTACTCTTCTTAAACTTTGTAGCCCTTTCTCCCCGCTCTGTGAAGTAGAATTTTGCATGAAGGAGACAGTGGTCCAATCCTGTTTGGAATTTTGGGACAACAGCGACATTGGTCAGGCAAAACCATCGATTGAATATGTTGTCAATTTCGTTGTGGAACTGTCCACCGGGAAATTCCCAGGTCCAACATTTAGATTTAGCCTTCTGGAACTGTGAGTTACCATGGTGGTCTTGGTCTTGGTCAACATGATGAACTCAGCCAGTCTCTCACCCTGTTCGTTCCATTCTAGGCCATGTGTGTCACACATAAATGATATCATTTCTGTGTTTATACTTTTCCTTTTGTCTTCTCTTTACATGATGTCTTATAGTTCCTTCCAAATTGCTGTGAATTGCATGTTTTCATTATCCATATTGTTTTCTATAGTGGTTGGACCAGACAATTGCTTGCTTACAGTGAATGTTGATTTCAGGTCCTCATCAACCAGGCTCAAACATTTTGATGGGCTTGGGGACTTCCCTAGGTTTCTGTGACTGCATCTGCTTTACTTAGCTTCACCATTGTTCTTTGAGTGGTGTTTTGGTGGGTGTTGATGGTGGAGATTTATATTTCCAGTGACTTGATAATTGATCTGTAAGATTGTTAATACCACACAGTAACATCTGCTGTTTATGTGATTTTCCATACCATGCAATGTTGTTTGAATATGCCCCCCAAAAGTTTTCAGTCAGTTTCTTGTCTGAGTTAACAGATTTAAAGCAGTATACATTCTGTGAAATAGGAATGCCACTTCTCACCTGATCCCAATATAAGTGACATATGTAGTATCATCACAATGAAAACACACTAGTGTCTGTACAGTTTGTGTTTAAAGGTTTGAGTGATATGAGTTGGGACCAGTGCCTAGCTCAGGGATGGGAGCAATGGTACAGGGCAACATGATGGGTTCTCCCAGTTTCCTAGTGTGTGGCTGTGAAGGGTTTCAGAGGAGGGAGGGGGCCAGGTCTGACTCTACAGTGCACACACTTGCATTTAGAGGTTAGAATGATGTGAGTTGGGAGCAGTGTCAGTCCTAGGGTTGGGGTCCGACAGTGAAAGGTAGCTGGACAGGGTACCCAGGTTGCTAGCATGTGGTTGCTCCTAGATTGTGTTAACTTTGTAGTGAATACCCAAATTCATGAGTTTAATTATGGTAAAAGAAGCTTGCCACCGATGATTAATGCTAAGGAACTCTCAAAGCTTGTGGACTGATAGTGATGCTACATTAGAAAAATGATCAACTACTGATTTGCATGCAGCTAAATTCACACTCAGAGTTCCTCGAGAATTTAAGAGCTTGGTAGGGCTTACCAACCTGACAGCATTAAATTAAATTTGTAGTTAATTTCAAAGCCTGGGAAAGTTATTTTTTTCTCATATCTATCTTGAGTGTCTTGAGCCACAAAAAGACACCTGTCTTCAAAAACTCTCGAACTCATTAGATAACGAGCTGGGCACGAGCCTTAGGCAACCACAAGCTAAGGTTTGAGCTCACAAAGCAGTGCAGAGAATTGATAAAGGAAGACCTTAAAAAGAGAAGAGCAGCAGTGCTAGCCGATGCAGCAGAGGCTGGGAAAAGCATTCGCAATGCCCACCTGTCCTTCGCCAACTACAAGACCAAGATGGACTACCCTCTGACGTCCTGATGGATCTATCACATTTTTCAGAAGGACAAAGAAGATTATCCATGATTTCTACTCAGATCTCTTTGATAGCCATGTCTGCCTGCCCACATACCAAATTCCGCAGGATGGATATGTCATTCTCAACATTCTCCCTTCCAAAATCTGACACACCATTTCGTCAGTAAAGAAGTGAACAGCAGCTGGCCCAGACAAGGTCAGACCCAAACACCTGAAGAATCTGCCATCAGTACTCATCAATACACTGGCTCAGCTCTTCACACGTTATCTGTCTGAATGCAAGGTTCCATCCCAATAAAAAACAAGCAGGACCCTTCTACTGTACAAGAAAGGAGACATCCACAACATTGGCAACTATCGCTTGATCTACCTGTTGTCTTTCATCTACAAGCTGTTCACTAGAGTCATCCTAAATAGGATTGGCAGAACACTAGATGAAGGACAACCATGCGAGCAAGCTGAGTTCCAAAAAGGATTCAGCACAATCAACCATATCCGCACGATAATCAAGTTCATTGAGGTTCCTTGGGAGTTCAAGATGCCGCTCTGTCTAACGTTCATTGATTTAGAGAAGGTCTTTGATTCTGTTGATATTGAAGTGGTCATCAAAGCCCTAGCCTAACAGAGCGTTCAAACTCAATACATCAGGATCCTCTGTGAGCTGTATTATGGATTCACTACCAGGATCTCACTGTTCTACAAGGAAGTGATCATTGATGTTAAGAGAGGAGTTCGGCTGGGAGATACCATTTCACTGAAACTCTTCAGTGCCACCCTCAAGTACATCATGTGGTGACAGGAAAGGGAAGGAATGGTAGTGAAAATAGACAGCTGGCAACTATATCACCTCAGCTTCACTAATGACATTATTCTTATAACACCAAACAATAGCCAAGTGGCACAAATGCTGGCCGACTCTCAACTGTGAGTGTGGAAAGGTCGGACTGCAGCTGAATATCATGAAGAAAATGTTTATGAGAAACGGACTTGTTCCTAACATTCCATTCACTCTCAACAGAATGAACTTTTCTGAATGCAGCAGTGATGTGTGCCTAGGTTGAGAACTCAACATGAAGAATGACCTGGCACCTGAGTTTGCATAGGAAAAAGAGAGCGGTATAGAATGCCTTCAAGAGTGTCAAAAAAGTTGTTAAGAGGATGATTAAGTTCGGTTCTGGTCACATCTCTTCGACTCCACCATTCTTCCTGCACAAACATATGGCTTAGAGACCTGGTCCCTACGAAAACAGGATGGAAACACTCTTCAGGTCTCCCAAAGAGGACTTGAAAGAGCTGTGCTTGGAGTATTATGCTTCACTCAAGTGAGAAAAGGAATCCAGAGTTCCAACCTCTATTGACAATTGGGAATCACGGATGCTGTCTCGTTTGCCAAGTCATTGAAAATCAGATATGCTGGACACATAATGTGATTTGGAGACGACCACTGGACTAGAGCAGTTACTGACTGGAGTCCACGGATGTCAGAAGATCGCATGGGTGCCCACCTACAAGATGGCAGCAAAACTTCTTCAAGACCCTGAACAAACGGTTTGAGGCCCTTCATATTCCTGGAGCAAGCAGAAGCCATTGGGCTACACTAGCATGTGACAGGGATGAATGGAGATGTTACTGGCGCCCGCTTGAGCAAATCAATGAGTAATGGGATGTCAAGTGAACAAGTGATCAAGTGATCTTGAGTGTTTAAGTTAAGTGACTTACCTGGCTGTCATCTCAGAAGGCATATGCTCCATGAGAGCAGGATCTCATTCTTTGCCATATTTAGAGTATACACAGCAGTACCAGATACATTCAAGGAACACAATAAATATTTGTGAAATAAGTGTATCATGTGTGGCAACTCTTTGAGACAGATGTATAGGGTATGTATAGATGGTGCAGGGAAAAGGGGAAGAAAACTCATCTATAAATAGTTACTGTGTAATAGGGAATTGTAGGATAACATTGGTTTGTCCTTTCTGCCTTGCCGCAGGGAGCTTAGGTTTATTGGATTACTCTCACCACAGTGCTCCACTCCTCTGTATTTATTCGTAACTTTTTTCTTTGTGCTCTGTTAACTTGTAAATATTGTTTTTCTCTTCTTCATAAGTCCTTTGCATAGTTAATTCAGGGCAATGTTTTTTTTGTATGGACATAAGAAGACAGTAAATGTTATGCTTTTATAACTTGGGAGTTAATTAACCAGTTCTCCTGCTCTTCAGTTCTATTACCTTTGGGCATTTGATGTTCCCATAGGAGATTTCTTTATATCACATATGAGAAAGATCATTCTGAGTCTGTTTCTCTCCCTCTATGTATCTAAAACATTTTTTTGTTTGTTTGTTATCAAATAGGGCTGGAGCGATAGCATAGCGGTAGGGCGTTTGCCTTGCATGCAGCCAACATGGTCGACCCGAATTTGATTCCTCGGTCCCTCTCGGAGAGCCCGGCAAGCTACCGAGAGTATCTCGCCTGCACGGCAGAGCGTGGCAAGCTCCCTGTGACGTATTCGATATGCCAGACACAGTAACAACAAAGTCTCCAATGGAGGCGTTACTGGGCCCGCTCGAGCAAATCGATGAACAACGGGAGGACAGTAACAGTGACAGTGACAGTTTGTTATCAAATAACGATTATTTGACTAGGGCTGGAGCGATAGTGCAGCAATTAGGGCATTTGCCTTGCAGGCAGTCAACATGGCCGACCCGAGTTCAATTCCTCCGCCCCTCTCAGAGAGCCCGGCAAGCTACCAAGAGTATCTCACCCGCAAGGCAAAGCCTTGCAAGTTCCCCGTGACGTTTTTGATATGCCAAACACAGTAACAACAATTCTCACAATGCAGACGTTACTGGGCCCGCTCAAGCAAATCGATGAACAACAGAAGGACAGTGACAGTGACAGATTATTTGACTATATAGATAATATCCTACTTTCCTTTCTCTTTTATCTTTTATTTCGTCTTACATAACTATTGCTTTTGTTTGTTAATGTTTACTTACTAACTTACTCAATTTTTTTTTAAATTGAATCACCATGAGATAGAACATTACAAAGCTTCTCATGATCGGGTTTCAGTCATACAATGTTCCAACACCCATCCTTCCCCAAGGGTAATCTCCCAGCACCAATGTTCCCATAAATATTTTAAAAATCTTTTGTTTCTTCTTTTTATGCAAAAGAATGCTTTCAGTATTCATTGTAAAGCAGTGAGTGACTATATGTTCTTATCAGGTATATTTTTTGTTTGAAAAAGACCTTATTTATCCATTATATAGCACAGTGGTAGGGCGTTTGCCTTACAAATGGCCAACATGGCTGACCCAAATTCGATTCCTCTGCCCCTCTCGGAGAGCCCGGTAAGCTACCGAGAGTATCTCGCCCGCACGGCAGAGCCTGGCAAGCTACCCATGACGTATTCAATATGCCAAACACAGTAACAAGTCTCATGATGGAGATGTTACTGGGCCCACTCGAGCTAATTGATGAACAACGGGAGGACCGTGACTGTGACATTTTAGTCATGATCTATGAAATAAAACATCCTTAATTGGCAGTTTTTGTTAATGTGAGTGTGATATATCTCTTCCAGACTGTAGAGTTTTTGCTCATAAAAGTCTGATTTTGCCTTTGAATGCCTTCAACATTTTTTTCTTATCATTGTAAAGTAAGTAAAGACCTTCCCTTTGATCATCGATTTGCTCGAGCAGGCCCAGTAACGTCTCCATTGGAGACTTTGTTGTTAATGTGTCTGGCATATCGAATACTCTCGGTAGCTTGCCAGGCTCTCCGAGAGGGGCGGAGGAACTGAACTCGGGTCGGCCATGTTGGCTGCGTGCAAGGCAAATGCCCTACCGCTGTGCTATCGCTCCAGCTCTTATCATTGACTCTTGGTAATTTAACAACAATATTTACTGATGTAGAAAATTTTGGATAAAAAGTTGAGAGTCAATCCTCTCAGTTTCTTTGAAATCTATGCTATTTCTTTCCTTAACTGTAGGAAGTTCTGGACTATTAATACTTTGAATAAAGTTTCTACTTCATTTTCTCTCTGTTGACCACTTGGTTGGTTTCAAACACTGATGTTTATTCCTCTAATAAAGTCTGATATTTCAGAGACTTTTTTCAATTTTTCTAAATAATTTTTCTTTATCCTTCTCCATTTCAGTCATTGGCATGGTTTTATTTTCAGTTCTGTATTCTTTGTCTGAAAGGTTGAATTTACTTGTTATACTTATTGTGTTATATGTTGGATTTCATTTAGTGTGCTGCTCGTAATCAGAATCCATATTTGGGACTTTTAAATATTCTCAATATCTTATGAAGAAGTTTTGCTAATTTAGCTTTCTTTTTCCTCCCTCCCTCCCTCCCTCCCTCCCTCCCTCCCTCCCTCCCTCCCTCCTTCTTTTCTTCCTTCCTTCCTCTATGAGCATTTAATTAGTTGAAATTAAGTGCTTTCATATTTTTATGTTTGTCTTGAATATGTGTTTAGTTGATATCAATCTACATATTTTAGCACAGTGGATAGGATATTTGCCTTGCACATGGCTGACCCGGGTTCGATTTCTCCATCTCTCTTGGAGAGCCAAGCAAGCTACCGAGATTATCACGCCTGCACAGCAGAACCTCTCAAGCTCCTTGTGATGTATTCAGTATGTCAAAAACAGTAACAAGTCTCACAATGGAGAAGTTACTGGAACCCACTCAAGCAAACCTATGAACAATGGGAGGACAGTGCGACAGTGATAAACTGTCTTAATTCTTTGTTTTTTATATCCTTCACTTAATTTCATTTTTCTCCTTCTGGAGACATACCATTTTCTTTCAGTAATTGCATCCCCTTTTTTTGTCTGTAGGTTATTACTGTTTACATATCTGGGTAAATCTTTTTTTGTTTTCATGTAGGTACTGTCATGTCCTTGTGCTGGAATTATTTGTTTCTATTGTTCTAAAGAGGAAGGAAAAAGTGAGGTTGATTAAAAGATTAAAAAAATACCCTCAATGGTAGGTAGAGGAGAACAGCCAAAAAGGTAAAACAGCAGGTTAATCCTCCACGTGTGGTCACCCATAAGCTCTATTCCAGTCCTTTATCACTCCCACCTTTGTACTGAATTTTGATTGCTGCAGTACTATTTCTTGTTGGAGTGTGGAGGGTCTCAGGATTCTATATTTCACTAACCCAAAAGAGAAGAACATATTTATTGCCCCCAAAACTTACTTTCTTCCATCGGTGCTCTATTTCACTTGTTTCTGAAAGTTGGACCGTTATTTCTAAAGTTTTAAAGTTTTGTCCTTTTTTTCCCTATTATGGATTGATCCACAATACTGTGACCGGTATTCAAGGTGCTGTTTAAAGTTCTTACAGTAACCAATCTTTCCCATCGTATTATGATTCATGCTATTATCACACATCTTCAAATGTTTGAAAGCAGTTGATTCTCAGACAAAATAGCCTGTAGTGGTAGTAGATGAGGCAATTTTTGTGAAATGTAGTTGATTTTTACTTGTACTTTTGCAGGGACCTTTATCCCAGATTCTCTTCCACTGTTTTGCTACAAGAATTTGGAAGTTTAGAATATAATGCTGAAAAAGAAATATTTACCTATAGAAACAAAGTCCTTACATATTGAATAAAGAACTAGAGAAGTAAATTACTTATTTCCCTCTTCCTGGATCTGATCTATTTTTTATCCTCATTTTCTTTGGAAAAGCAATTTTAAAACCAGGAAAAAGCACAGAGATGAGTCCACTTATTCAAGTCAGAAGGTATTGGTCACCCACAATTTGTAGCTCAAATAGTATACTTTGCATAGAGAATAAAAGATACACTCTCCTCTAAAGTTTTTGAAGTCTATGAAGAAGTTAGGCATAAGTAGGATAATTCTACAAAAAAAAGTAAAAAGAATTTGGACAAAGAAAGTAAATTAGTTTAAGAAGAAATGCTTAGTTGAGAATTACATGCAATCATGATAAAACATCCAACAAAATGGGGATTAAAGGAACCTTCCTTAAAAAGTAATGGCTATATAAAAACCCATAGCCATTATTCTTAATGGTGAAAAACTGAAAGTAGTCCATCTGGAATCAGATACAGGGATAATCTACTGTCTCTACTTTTCAATGTTGTATTAGAGGGCCTAGCAATAGCAATCATGTGATAAAATTAAATCTAATGGATCCAAATTGAAGTAAAATTATCTATATTTTCAGATGAAATGATAATATATGTTGAAGACCCTAAAAAGTCTACACAAAAATTTCTAGAAACAATAAACCAAAAGAACAAATTGGTTAGCTACAAAGTCAATACATAAAAATTAGTCAAGACCTATATGCAAGTGATGAATCAGAGATAAAAGAGATAACATAATCTATTCCATTTAAAATACTGTCCAAAAACTACAAGTACCTAGGAATCAACTTAGTAATGTCCCTTCTTCCACCCTGCGCTCCAGTCTGCCTCTATGGTAGGCACTTAGCCCGCCCCCCCCCCCCCGCCCACACACACATACACACTCACTTTCCTTCTCTCTCTTTCCTTTTGAGCATTATGGTTTGCAATACAGAATACAGGTACTGAACAGTTATCATGTACATCAACTTTACCTCCGAGTAAGGATGTACTTACTCAATTCTTGTCCTTGTCCAAAGTGATCATTTCCAACTATCATTGTATTATAAACGGCTTTGTAATTCACAGTGACTTAGTTTAAAAAACCTGCAAGGGCGAATAGAGGCTGCTGTAAAAGCCTCTTTCCTTCTCGGAGACCCTGGCAAGCTACCGATAATATCCCGCCTGCACGGCAGAGTCTGGCAAGCTATCTGTGAAGTATTCGATATGCCAAAATCAATAAATACAATGAGTCTCATTCCCCTGACCCTGAAAGAGGCACCAATATGGCAGAGTTAAGAAGGATAAGAAGGAGAGGCTGATAAAATCTCAAGGCCGAAATAGGCTGACAAAATGAAGAAAGACAAAAATGTCTGTTTTTACTTTCAATGCACGTACTCTGGCATCAAATGCATCCATCGAGGACCCTATGGTACAAGTGCGAAAGATCAAGTACGACATCACTGGTTTAAGCGAGAGAAGAAGGCATCAACCACATCACGCCATTTTAAATCTGGAGAAGAACTGTTCCTCGGAACATGTGACAAAAGAAGCATCAGAGGTGTCAGTGTCCTTGTCAAAACGAACTTGGCCATGAGCATTGATTCATTTGAATACCTAACAACCTGAATTGGACAATTACACTTTAATAGATGTGGCTCAACTGACAGCAGTCTGTTGTCTATGCACCAACATCCAATTATAATGAAGGAGAAATTGAGAAGTTCTATATGGAGCTGGAGAAGTTCTATAAAGAAGACCACTCCTTCTATAAGATTATTTTTGGTGATTTTAATGCCAAGATAGGACAGAGGAAAACAGCCAAAGAACTCCACATCGGGACCCATGGCCTAAAATGGAATGAACAGGGTGAGAGACTATCTGAGTTCATCATGTCGACCAAGACCATCCATGGTAACTCACAGCTCCAGAAGGCCTAATCCAAATGTTGGACATGGGAGTCTCCTGGTGGACGGTTCCACAACGAAGTTAATGACATCATGTTCAATTGTCGGGTTTTGCCTGACGGAGGTTGCTGTTGTCCCAAAATTCCAAACAAGATCGGACCACCGTCTCTTTCATGCAAAATTCTACTTCACAGAGGGGGAGAAAGGGCTGCAAAGTTTAAGAAGAGAACTCCCAGAATGACCACCAACTGGGAGCTCTTTGGCACTATTGCCGCAACACGGGGAGGGCACTATTGTGGCAACATGGGAAGATGCCGTCATTGACAACACTGATGAGGAATATGATTGACTGGTTCAGCACCTACATGATTGTGTGAGGAACACCAAAAGAGAGATAGCCACACACACAAAAAAAAATGCCTGTCTTAGAAAACTCTTGAGCTCATTCGCCAACGTGGCTTGGTGACAAGCCTCAAGCATCCTCAAGTGCACGTTCCAGCTGGTAAAGCAGTGCAGAGAAGCTATAAAGGAACACCTCAAAGAGAGAAGAGCAGCAGTGCTGGCAGATGTGGCAGAAGCCAGGAAAAGCATTCGCAACGCCTGCCTGTCCTTTGCGAACTAGAAGACCAAGATGACTGCCCCTCGACATCCTGATGGATCTATCACATCTTCCAGACGAGCAATGGAGAAGATTATCAATAACTTCTACTTAGATCTCTTTGATAGCTACATCCACCTGTCCACATACCAAATTCCGCTGGATGAATATGTCATTCCCAACATTTTCCCTTCCGAAATCCGACACGCCATTTCATCGGTAAATAAGCAAACAGCATCTGGCCAAGACAAGGTCAGACCTGAATACCAGAAGAACCTGCCATCAGAACTCATCAATACACTGGCTCAGCTCTTCACACGCTACCTGTCTGAATGCAAGGTCCGTCCCAATGGAAAACCAGCAGGACTGTACTAATGTAAAAGATGGGAGACATCCACAACATTGGCAACTGTTGCCTGATCTGCCAGTTGTCTGTCATCTACATGCTGTTCACTCGAGTCATCCTAAATAGGATTGACAGAACACTAGATGAAGGACAACCATGCAAGCAAGCTGGGTTCCAAAAAGGATTCAGCACGAACGACCATATGCACACGATATCCAAGCTCATTGAGGTTTCTCGGGAGTTCAAGATGCTGCTCTGTTTAACATTCATTGATTTAAAGAAGGCCTTTGATTCTATTGAGACTGAAGCAGTCATCGAAGCCATAGTGAAACACGGTGTTCAAACTCAATACATCAGAATCCTCCACGAGTTGTATTTACCACCAGGATCTCACCATTCTCCAAGGAAGTGATCATCAACGTCAAGAGAGGGGTTCGGCAGGGTGATTCCGTTTCACTGAAACTCTTCAGTGCCACCCTCGAGAACGTCATGCTACAACTGGAATGGGAAGGAATGGGAGTGAAGATAGATGGTTGGCAACTATATCACCTCTGCTTCGCTGATGACATCGTTCTAATAACACCAAACATTAGCAACCGGCACATATGCTGGCCGACTTCGACCATGAGTGTGGAAAGGTTGAACTACAGCTGAATCTCATGAAGATAATGTTTATGAAAAACAGTCTCATTCCTAACATTCCATTCACTCTCAATGGAATGAATATCTTCAAATGCATACCTAGGTCAAGAAGTCAACATGACGAATGACCTGGCACCTGAGTTGCACAGGAGGAAGAGAGCAGCTTGGAATGCCTTCAAGAGCATTGAAGAAATAGCTAAGACCTCCGGCTCCAGGAACATCTCTTTGATTCCACTGTTCTTCCTGCATTAACTTATGCCTCAGAGACCTGGGCCCTACGAAAACAGGATGAGAACGCTATTTGGGTCTCCTAAAGAGGAATCGAAAGAGTTGTGCTTGGAGTAGTGTGCTTCACTCAAATGAGAGAAAGAATCCAGAGTTCCGACCTCCATCAATGTTCAAGAATCAGGGACGCTGTCTCATTTACTAAGCCGTCGAAAATCAGATGGGCTGGACACGTAATGAAATTGGAGATGACCGCTGGACTAGAGCCGTTACTGACTGGATTCCACAGGACATTAAAAGATTGTGTGCCCGCCCACCTAAAAGATGCTCGGACATCTTCATCAAGACCCTGAACAATTGTTTTGAGGCAGTTCGTGTTCCTAGAATGAGCAAATGCCATTGGGCTACACTAGCATTGACAGGGACGAATTGATATTTTACTGGTGCCCACTCGAGCAAATCGATGAGTAACGGGATGTCAAGTTATCAAGTGATAGTTAACCCTTCCCTCCACCAGTGCCCATTTCACACCACCAATGGACCCAGCTTTGCTCCCACCACGCCCACCCCACCCCCCACTACCCCGCCCCACCTCTGTGGCAGGGCATTTTCTTTTGCTCTCTCTCTCCTTTTGGGTGTTGTAGTTTTCAATAGAAGTGTAGAGCGGCCATCATGTTTAGTCTGTAGTCTACTTTTGGCATGCATCTTTCAACCCGATTGGTTCCTTCTAACATCCTTTACTTGGCATTCCCTTCTCTATTTGAGCTGCCTTTTCCCCCAGCATGAGGCATGAGGCCCATTTCCAAGCCATGGAGGAAACCTCGTTTTCGTTACCTCTACTACTATTGGGTGTTAGTCTCCCATTCTGTTACTTTATATTCCACAAATGAGTGCAATCTTTCTATGCCTGTTCCTTTCTTTCTGACTCACTTCACTTAACATGATACTTTCCATGTTAATCCACTTATATGAAAATTTCATAACTTCATCTTTTCTAATAGCTGCATAGTATTCAACTGTGTAGATGTACCAAAGTTTCTTTAGCCAGTCATCTGTTCTTGGGTGCTCGGGTTTTTTCCAAATTTTGGGTATTGTTAATAGTGCAGCAATGAACATACAAGTGCATATATCATTTCGACTATACTTTTTTGACTCTCTGAGGTATATTCCCAGAAGTAGTATTGCTGGGTCAAATGGGAGCTCAATTTCTAATTTTTTTGAGAAGCGTCCATATTGTTTTCCAAAAGGGCAGAGCTAGTCAGCATTCCCACCAGCAGTGAAGGAGAGTCCCTTTCTCCCCACATCCCTTTCTCCCCACATCTGTGCCAACACCAGTTCCTTTTGTTCTTTTGGATGTGGGCCAGTCTCTGTGGTGTGAGATGATATCTCATTGTTGTTTTTGTCTGCATCTCCCTGATGATTAGTGATGAATAGCATTTTCTTATGTGCCTTTTAGCCATTCAGAATTATTTTTTGAGAAAGTTTCTGTTGATTTCATCACCCTATTTTTTTATGGGGTTGTATGGTGTCTTCTTGTGGACTTCAACCAGTGCTTTGTATATCCTTGATATCAACCCATTATTGGATGAATACCCTTTCCCATCCTGTAGTCTGTCTTTGTATTTTGGTCACTGTTTCTTTTGAGGTGCAGAAGCTTCTTAGTTTAAGATAGTCCCATTTGTTTATCCCTGTTTTCACTTGCTTGGGCAGTGGCATGCCATCTTTGAAAATACCATTAGCTTCAATGTCGTGGAGGGTTTTGCCGGCCTTGTCTTCAATGTACCTTATGGATTCTGGTCTGATGTTGAGGTGTTTAATCCATTTTGATCTGACTTTTGTACATGGTGTTAGGTAGAGATCTGAGTTTGAATTTTTTTATCAAGAAAAAAGGAAAGGGCAGTTCAGATAGAGAAGGGAGCACCAAATAAAGGGTGTTTGGAGGATCCTCCCAGGAGGGGAGATGCATGTCGAAAGTAGACTATGGACTGAACATGTTTGCCACTCAATGCCTCTTTTGCAGACCACAACACCCAAAAGGAGAGAGAGAACACAGGGGATTGCCCTGCCACAGAGGCAGGGGGGATGGGGGGATAGGGGTGGGGGGATATTATCCATGGTGGTGGAAAATGGGCACTGGTGGAGGGATGGGTATCTGATCATTGTATAATCGAAACCCAAGCACAAAAAATTGTAAACCTACAACTGTAAAAAAAAAAAGAAACAAACAAACAAACAAACAAAAAGATGATGCTTGCACTAGTAGAAGGAAGTTGACATTGGTGAAAGGTTTGGTGTTGAGTTATTGTATGCCTAAAATGCAACTATCAGTCTTTTTAAGTTATGGATCTTTAATAAAAATTAAAAAATAAAAGATGGTGCTTGACCATCTTGCTTGACTCTGTAAGGGAATATGGACACGAATATAGTAGGGAACCTCTAAAAGAGAATATAGAAGAGAATATAGAGAAAAAGAATACATTGTATATTTTTATTAAAAATAATGAAGGTTAAGTGATTCAAATATATGTTCTTTGATAAAGGGAAGAGAATGTCTGAACTATGGGCCATATATGGTTTGTCAAATCATACGGTATGGCCCCTCTACATGATGAGGCAAACAAACATGCTCTCTTCAGCTGCCTGTGGCCCATCTCTATTGTGTATCCTGTATTTTGTAGACGGAAAGTGATGTTATATATATCTAAATGTCCTTTGGCATAAAACATTTTCCTTCCCCTGGTTAGGTAATACTGTTGTTAATGAATTAGGGCAGCAGACAAAAAGAAGCTTGGAAATTAAACAACAGAGTAAAAGTCACTTAGGGTAATATCTATGGTTGTGATATATTGTTAGAGCTTGTCCAAGTTTCTGACAAACAGTAGTTACCTAATGAGGAACAGAATGTGGAGTCAGCCTTTCAGAATTCTATTGACTCGAACCTCCTGTGAATTATAGGTAGTCATGCAGCTGCTTGAAAAGATTTCTTTTCATGAGAGTCTGACCTCAAGTGCTCTCAAGATCATTTTCTGCTGAGTATTTCTACCATGTTATTTGTATTAATTATCTTAGGTTATAGGCAGTAAAGGAAATAGTAAGACTGACTTTTAAAAATAAATCAGTTTGATGACATGGAGAGCTGATTGTTTTACAAATTTCTCGACAGTCAAGCCTTGTAGCACTAAGTGGGAAATTGTGCACTAATTGTTTTGCATCCTTTAGGGATATATTTCTGATGTGCTTGTCATCTGCTTGTATAGGGATTGCTGGTGGCTTATTCTTATGCGTCTAGGTACAGAACAGGCCATGATTTCAGTAGAATGCTTTCTTGGACATCTAAGATTCAATTCATGATTTATTAACTGCAAGTTTTCTATTCTTGAAGTCACCTTCATTTAATTAGCCCCAGATTCTCCATTTGTACTATAAGGAGTTACTAAGATGATTATTAGTCCTTTTGTAATTTTAACATTAAAAGACTTATAGTTACAGGTTATTTTATTTTTTATAGTGGCCCATTAAACATCTTTTGTTTCCATGTCATGTCTCACAATGTTATGTTTGTCTTTTGCAGCATAGATACTCATTTCTTACGAGTTTATTAACATGTACACCAATCCATCTGTTTATTCTCTAATTCCACCTTTGTTGAGTAAATATTATCTTCCTGGAAATCATAATATAAAATTTACTAGCATGATATCTGCCTTTAAAGGCCTAAATGGTATGCACAGAGTTCTATAATGTCCCTGCACACAAATTCTCTAACCAGAAGTCTCAGTTAAATATTTTCTCTCTTTTGGGAAACAGAAACCACAGGATCGGTTTTCTTTAGAATATTCTCATTACAATTTATCCTACCTCTATCTTGATATTTGCGACTCTAACTATAGTCGCAACTTCATGAAATATGTCCATCACATGCTCAGGAAGAAAGTATTACTTCTGGACAATACAAATGTGAGGGGATGCCCAAGGATGATGCAAAATTCTTGTTTTTTTTCTAGGAATTTTTTAATTTGGGTTTTTTCTTTGGTCACACCCAGTGATGATCTGGGATTACCCCTGTTTCTACACTTAGAAATTACTCCTGGAGATGCTTGGGGGACAAGATGGGATGCCGGAGATCTAACCTAAGTTGGCCACATGCAAGGCAATGTGGTCACTATAGTAGTGCTTTGTTCCTCTTGTTAATTTTCTTGACATTGGGGCTATGTCTGGCCATTCTCAAGACTTACTCCTGACTACATTCTCGGAATCATTTTGGCAGTGCTCAGGGGACCATATGGGGAGCCTGGTACTGAGCCCAAGTTGGACACATGCAAGGCAAACACTCTACCTGCTATACTATCTCTTTGGCCTCTCTTTTATTTTCTACCTACCTGTTTATAGAGTCCATTATGATATTTATAGTGTGTTTCTTCTTCTTTTTGTTTTTTAAATTTTCTTTTATTTGACCTATCTTTTTCATTTCTCCAGTAAGTCCATCTCTTGCCTCCTGAAGAACTGAAGGTTACAAGAATTATGTTTTATATTCTACACATCTCTGAAGTTTAGTTTAGACTTATCAAGTACTTTAGATCCATGTATAAGTAAAACATAAAGAAGCCTAACTATCATTCTATGTATAAATTATTTCTGTATAAATGTATGAATTATTTCTGAAGAAAGGTAGCAAAAGGATGTAATTACCAACTCCTCTGTTCTTGTAATTTCCAAATTCTTTTCTGAGAGAGAAAAGCAAGGACCCAAGTCCTGGATAAGGTTCTAGGCCTGACACTAATTTCCTGGAAAGACCAAGGCTCCCAGCAGACTCTTTCCCAGTCTAGGATTTCTCTACCTGCTCCCAGACTAGCAGAGGGTAGAGAGAAAGCAGCAGATTTCTTTTGCCTACTTTCAGTAGGTCACCTGGGGACCCCACCATCATTAAGATCTAACACTCTTGGGGGGTAGGTATGGTGCAGCACATGCCTAAACAGTATTCTTTTTTGTTACTGGGCCCGCTCGAGCAAATCGACGATCAACGGGAGGGCCTTTACCTTTACCTTTACCTTTACCCCTTTATTTTATTTTATTTTATTTTATTTTTACAGTTGTAGATTTACAATTTTTTGTGCTTGGGTTTCAATTATACAATGATCAGATACCCATCCCTCCACCAGTGCCCGTTTTTCACCACCATGGATAATATCCCCCCACCCCCCCATCCCCCCTGTCTCTGTGGCAGGGCAATCCCCTGTGTTCTCTCTCTCCTTTTGGGTGTTGTGGTCTGCAAAAGAGGCATTGAGTGGCAAACATGTTCAGTCCATAGTCCACTTTCGACATGCATCTCCCCTCCTGGGAGGATCCTCCAAACATCCTTTATTTGGTGCTCCCTTCTCTATCTGAACTGCCCTTTCCTCTAGGATACCCGGCTGGCCTCTAAGCTATGGAGTAATCCTCCTGGTGCTGATCTCAGCTATTCTTGGGTATTAATCTCATACTTTGTTACTTTATATCCCCCAGATGAATGCAATCTTTCTATGTCTATCCCTCTCTTTTTGACTCATTTCGCTTAGCATGATACTTTCCATGTTGTACCACTTGTATGTAAATTTTATGACTTCATCTTTTCTAACAGCTACATAGTACTCCATTGTGTAGATGTACCAAAGTTTCTTTAACCAGTCATCTGTTCGTGGGCATTCAGGTTTCTTCCAGTTTCTGGCTATTGTAAAGAGTGCTGCAATGAACAAACAAGTGCAGATGTCACTTCGAATGTCTCCCTTTTTTTAAGGTTAACATAAAAAGCAAAACTAAAGTCTTTGTTCACATTTTAGAAAAACTGTAAATTTGAGGTTGACCTGGAAATGTAGCTCGAAGGGCTGAGTACATGGTTTGCAGGCATGAAGCCTGAGTTCTACTCTCAGAACCTTATGATTACCTGAGCAAGGCTGGGAAATGACCCCAGAACACACTGTAGGGAGTAGGCCACAGATGTGGCACAGAAAAAAAATAAAGAAATAAAAAAGAAAAGAAAGAAAGAAAGAAAGAAAGAAAGAAAGAAGGAAAATAAAGAAAGAAAGAAAAAAAGAAAAAGAAAAAGGAAAAGAAAATGAAAAAGAGAGGAAAGTAGCACTGCCCTCCCATTGTTCATCGATTTGCTCGAGGGGGCACTTGTAAAGTCTCACAACAAATTGTAAGACTTGTTGTTACTGTTTTTAGCATATCAAATACATCATGGGTAGCTTGCCAGGCTTTGCTATGCGGGTGAGATACTCTCAGTAGCTTGCTGGAGAGGAAAGTAAGTTTAAAAAATAAATAAATAAATTTGGTGTACACTCTACTGAAACAGAAACTTTGATCATATGGCCCAGTTATTCTCTTGCAAATCAGTTCTTTAGTTAATTTGTGTATGTTATAAAATTTGAAAACTACTCTTTTAGGTCTCTTAAATGGTTCTAGACCAGTGCAAGGATCCAGGGATTTAAGTCCTGTGGTAATCTCTGAATCAAATTTTGGTGTCATTCAAATGTCTCTCATGCACCTTAGTCTCTGTACTATCTCTCTGATCCACAAATACTCCTAATAAAGGCGAACTGCAAGCTTATATAAGAAAAACATGCATGTGATGGTAAAAGAATCACAAGTTAGATGCAAAGAACCATTTCCTGCAAAGACCAAGGCTTCCAGCAGACTCTTTCCCAGTCTAGGAAAGAATTCTTTTTTGGTTAAAGAAATTTATAAATTATCCTTTTAGCTGAAATAGCAGTCATGGTTCATAAAATAATTGTAAATTTAAAAACAGAAACAAAATTCCTGTAAATCCAGAGTGAAACAAAGAAACTTACTGTAGACCTAAAAAAGGCACTTTGCTATCATTAATATTATAGACTTTAGGATTAAACATAAGTCGTTCTTACCCTGGTTTCAGTAGTTATGAACTAAGCAAATTGAGCAAACTTCTTCTTTCTCTCTGAGTTCCCTCCTTTGTAAAATGGGTAAAATATTGATAGTTTATAAGCATGCAAATGAGATCATGTACATACAATGTACATTATTAAGGAAAAAGCTTGATAAGTAGTACTACTACTAACACAGAAACAGTTTATTGAAGTTGAAAAATTGGATAATGATAATTTGCATTTTCTATATTATAATTTTCTGTGCTTTTAATTTGGTTTTAAAATAATTATAATATTGATTTTAAGGTTTTAAAAATACTTTTAAACAGTCTTAAAATTACACTGCAAATATTTTATCTCTTCAATAATTTGAGAATAACTGGTTAATTTATTTCATTTTCTTGTATGTTAACACATATTTCTTGGAAACAAGGACAGTTTTCTATATAACTGCAGTGTAACCATCATAAAGAAACAGAAACATAGTAAGAAACATAAAAAACATCATAAAGAAACATAGTAAGGAATCAAAAAATGACCACAGTCATCTGAACTGGAGATTTTGTCTATAGACTGAGCTTCCATGGGAAGTGGGTGCCGGGATGAGCTCTTGGAACACTGATGGGCCGAAGTGGGCTCAGTGTTGTTGAAATGATGCATGCATGAAAGTACAATTAACAGTGGAATAGATAACAGGCCTGAATAAAACTGGTAAAGTTTTTTTTTAAAGAAATTGGAAGTCCTGGGGCTGGAGCAATAGTACAGCGGGTGGGGTGTTTGCCTTGCACGCCGCCGACCCAGGTTCAATTCCCAGCATCCCATATGGTCCCCTGAGCATCTCCAGGAATAATACCTAAGCACATGAGCCAGGAGTAACCCCTGTGGATCGCCAGGTGTGATCCAAAAAGCAAAAAAAAAAAAAAGTTGGAAGTCCCAGTGAAATATGCAAAGAATTATGTTAAAATCACACCTCCATTTCAGTTGTCATGTTTTTAAAATGTTATAAATGCTGAGGCAGTTTCCTATTTTTATATAATTTTTCCTCCCTTCTTTCTAGTTAGGCCTATCACAGAAATGAGGCTGTGTTCTTCTCAGCATCCCATCAGGTGGCATATGATTTTTATTTGTTCTATTATTGATGGTGATATTAACTTTTAACACTTGAGTGATTTAAGTTCTTGACTTTTTCACTTTAAACTTAATGTTTTCCCTTTTATGTATGTTTGCATAATATAGATTTATATCTATATCAAAGTTTCTATTGAAATAAGATGATATTGATAACTATAGTTATAGTCTAACACCCTGTACCTATTGCATTTCCTAGTTTTTCTACATTTCCTAATTTTGACTTATTTTCTGATAGATAAGATATGTGGTACTTTTACACAGTGAAGTATCTCTCAGCTATAAGAAGAAAAATCTTGTCACTTGCAAAGACATGTATGGAACTGGAGGGATTTATGCTAAGCAAAACCATCCAGGAGAGAGGCAGGAAGAAGGGAGAGTGAGGGGAAAGTAGAGAGAGGGATAGACAGAGGGAGAAGGGAAAGGAAGAGAAGGAGCGGGAAGGAGGAAGGCAGAGAAAGAGAGAGTCAGAGACAGAGAGAAGAAATTAAGTTTCAATAATTAGTATGCAATAATAAATAATAATAGAATTACATATACTTGAAATTAAACTATGACAATAAAGTATTGTTTTAAATTTGATAGAAATGTATTTCCAATAGTTTTCACAATCTAATATCCATCTTTTAGATAAACCAGCATGCTGGTGGCTTAAGAGCAGTGTTTTTTTTTTTTAATTTTTATTAGTGAGACACCATGAGGTACAGTTTTAGACTTACAAATTTTAGTGTTTGGGTTTCAATTATACAACGATCAAATACCCATCCCTCCACCAGTGCCCATTTCCCACCACCACGGATCCCAGTATCCCTCCCACCCCCATCTCCGCCTTCCCACCCTGCCTCTGTGGCAGGGCACTCCCTTTTGTTCTGTCTCTCCTATTGGGTGTTGTGGTTTGCAAAAGAGGCAATGGGTGACAATCATGTTTGGTCTGTAGTCTACTTTCAGCATGCTTCTCCCATCCTGGGAGGATCCTCCCAACACACTTTATTTGGTGCTCCCTTCTCTATCTGAGCTCCCTTTTCCCCTAGCATGTGTGGTGGGCCTCCAAGCCATGGAGTAAAATTCCTCGTATTAATCTTGGCCATTCTTGAGTGTTAGTCTCCTATTTTGTTACTTTATGTTCCCCAAATGAATGCAATCTTTCTATGTCTATCCCTTTCTTTCTGAGTCATTTCTCTTAACATACTTTCCCTGCAGTACCACTTGTATGTAAATTTCATGACTTTGTCTTTTCTAACAGCTACATAGTACTCCATTGTGTAAATGTACCAAAATTTCTTTAACCAGTCATCTGTTCTCAGGGACTCAGGTTTTTTCCAGATTCTGGCTATTGTAAAGAGTGCTGCAATGAACAAACAAGTGCAGATGTCACTTCAACTATACTTTTTTGCCTCTCTGGGATATATTCCCAGGAGTGGTATTGCTAGGTCAAATGGGAGCTCAATTTCTAATTTTTTGAGATTCGTCCATACTGTTTTCCAAAAGGGCTGAACCCGTCAGCATTCCCACCAGCAGTGAAGGAGTGTCCCTATCTTGCTATGTCCGCGCCAGCACAGGTTGCTTATGAAGAACAGTGTTCTTTTGAAGATTAGCTCTCATCTGTTACATCTCAGACAACTTTCAAACAAAGTGATTACAGATTGCTATTTGCATCAATGTTTTTGGAGTAAGGTGTAAATGCGACACTTTTCTCAAGTAGTAGTTGGAATTATGTGCTTAAATGGCCAAAGAATTCCTATCACCTCATGTAGCTCATAAGAATGGATTAAGCTTTGGGCATTTATGAATAATGGTCTGCACAGAACTCTATTAATAATTTGAAAAGTTTTTTGGCAAGCACTAATGTCTCTTTCATTACAGACATGAGGAGATATGAACACTGTTTTTTTATTTTTTGATATCAGAGAAAGAACTTTATTTTCTACTTAATATATCACTCCATGAGTAAGATCCCACTGACAACCAAATGCTATACTGACCATATCTGAGATAGTTACTTGGAATGATTATAAAATTCCAAAATAATCAATGAGAAATCTATTAAGTAAATTTATAGTTATTTGTCCAGTCAGCTGGAGTGATAGCACAGTGAGTAGGGCTTTTGCCTTACATGCAGCCAACCTGGCCGACACGAGTTTGATTCCTCTGTCCCTCTCGCTACCGAGAGTATCTCGCCCACAAGGCAAAGCCTTGGCAAGCTACCTGTGACGTATTTGATATGACAAACACAGTAAAAACAAGTTTCAAAATGGAGACTTTACTGGGCCCGCTCAAGAAAAATGATTAACAACAGGAGGACAGTGGATAGTGCAGTGACAGTGCCCAGCCAGCAAATGCTTCCCCAAATTCTGTTATCTTATTTCAAACTTTGCCATCTTCTTCTCTTTTCCTTTATATGTTCTGTCATATTTAGTTTTAATCCACAGGGGGATATGTTATATTTCTTCATAATTAAAATTTATTGAATAACTTATTTAATAATCTGTTTGTTTCATGTGTAAAGCATACCTGTGAAGCTATTAACACCAATAAAGTTATCTGTACTAACCATTTTTTAAATATTTGTTATCTTCATACCTAACTATATTGACAATCTGTAACGACGGCTATATAGAAACAACCTAGCTTCCTGTGGCATTTCCCAGTGGAAAGAGAGAGCTCCTGGAACCCAATTTATTCTATTTGAGTTTTTGCTGACAGAGAGACAAAATAGCTTCTGCCTTAGCATTATGGTTGAGATTTATCAACATATTCTTAGTAACAGGTCTTAGATGCTTTTTGAAGGAGTTCTTTAAATTTGATTTTTCACCCATATGTTGATCCGAAGAATTTTCTAAGTGCTATTCCTGCCATGCACTCATAATAAGATATACTTGTTTAACATTGATATTATTCAGTTAACCTCTAGTGTTCCATTAGGCATATATGGATGAGCTGCTGGGAATTATTTGCATGACAAACCATTATTAATAGTATTGTAAGCCATAGAATCTCTATTTTAATTTTTTTAAATGCACAGCTATGTATAAATACTTTGTCTCTATACAAAAAATGAGCTCAAGATCCTAATCCTTGCCCCTCTATTAGTTTTAGACCGACACATCTCACTTTTCTCCTCCCTTTTTCTTGCCTGGAATTTTCATTCTGTAATCTAGTGCCAAAGGTTTGCCCACCTTTGATATCTCCAGTAAGCATGAGACCCAAACTACAAATATTAAACTTAAGTAATTATCTGTAAAGAAGACAGGTTGATGATGTTGGAGGAAACCTGGGGTCTTTGTTGGAAGGATGTGGTCTTGTGATGGAATTGGAGATGTAGACTTTGGTGTTAGATATGAATTTCTATTCTAGTCTTATTTCTGGCAAGTCTGGTAAACTATGTCTAAAATAATTGCGATACATATCTCAAAATGTAGTCTAAAGGACTAAGTAAAAAAAAATGGTGCTTTCTGTGTTATGATGGGTAAACAACATTATTTCAATGTTTAAATTGTTTTCTAGTCTTTAATTCACACAGAAATGCAACAGGTTTTTTGTGTATTGATTTTATAACCTGTTTTATTATTTCTCTTTTCTAAGAGATTTATATGGCATTTTAGTGTCTTTGTGTAAATTATAATATTTGTAATGATAACTTGACATTGTCTTTCCAAATTTGTGTTCCCTTGAATTATTTTTCATGAGTGACTGTGATGAGGGCTTCCAAAATTATATTGAGCAATAGAGGAGAAAGTAGACAGCCAGCTTTGCCTTGTGTCCGATTTCAGTGGAAGGCTCTTAGGTTTTTGACATTCAATCTGATGTTTTTTGTGGGTTTATTGTAGGTTGAAGTATGAAGTAGATTCAAAATACCCATTGCTAGTTTTGAAGACATTTCTTCTGTCCCAATTTTATTGAGGATTTTCATCATGAATGAATGTTGAATCTTGAACAAAGCTTTCTCTTCATCTATTGATATGATTATGTAATTTTATCTTTCTTTTTGTTCATATGGTGAATTATAATAATCGATTTTCACATACTGAATCATTCTTGCATCCCTGGAATAAATTCAGTTGCTTATGGTGTATAGCCTTTATGTATATTATTTTATTTGATTTGTTATTATTTTGTTGAGGATCTTTGCATTGATATTCACCTAGTATACAGCATGTAATTATTTTTAGACTATCAACAACTATGTTTAGTACAGACTACATTTAGCATAGAATAGGGTTGACTTCATAGAAGCTGTTAGGAAAGATTCTTGTTTCTTTAATATTTTGGAAGGACTTGAAGTGTATAGATAATAAGACTTTGAAAGTTTGGTACAACTCACTTTTGAATTGTGTGAACCTGAGTTTTTAGAAGTTTGCATAATTTTTAATTAAAAAATCTTAAGATGTTTAATTACTGTTTCATTTTTCTTACTTGTGATTGGTCTTTTCAGGCTTTCTAATTCGTTCTGATTCAATCTTAGGATTTTGTATAATTATAAGAATTCATCAATTTCATCTAAGCTCTATCATACAGAGGCATAGTGTTGTTTATAGTAATCTTTTTTGTATTTCTGAGGTGACTTGTAATTTCTCCCCTTTTATCTGACCCTTTTAATTATTTTATCTTTTGTTCTCGTGAGTCTAGCAAAGAATTTTTTTGGATATCAGTTTTCTTTTGAAACATCATCTCCAGTTTTATGTACACTTTGTGTCTTTCCTCGATTTACTCTCTAATGTTTTTTCTACTTACTTTGGGATTAAATTGTTCTTTTTCCAGTTTTTCAAGCTGTAATTCTAGGTGATTTATTTTACCTTTCTATTAAGTTCTTAAGTCTGTATTATTAAGAACTACCCTTGAGTACCACTTTAACTTTATGTTGTAGGTTCTAAGAATCTGTGTCTTTATTCCTTTTTATTTGTTTGGCGGCCACAACTGGTTACTCCTGGTTTTATACTCGAGAATTACTCCTGGTGACACTTGGAAACCATATGAGACACCTTGGAGTATCTCATAGTGAAAGACAAGTGTCCTGCCTGCAATACTATCTCTCCAGTCCTGTGTCTTCATTCTTATTTGTTCTGAAGAATCATTTTATTTATTTATTCCTTGATTTCCTCTTTGGTCTCCTAATAACCTAACATTGTATTGCTGGGCCACTGTGAATTTACAGTCATAATTGTGTTCTACAGTCGCCACAATGCCAAGGTCTAGCAGGTCTAGACTGTGGTCCCGGGTTCATAAAAAATGGCACTGGCACCTGCAGTTGCTATGGTACCAAAGTTCAGTACCCCTTGCAGTGTCTGGGAGTGTCTTCAGAGTAGCCAATAGCAGGAACTACACCATATTGGCCACTTCATTAGTCAATGCCGGGACAATGACTATAGTGTAAAAGCTCAGCAGCCCTGGATACTGTCTTGTGGTGTAACACTACAGGACCATGGCACCAATCTAAGTGCCGCAATGTACCATGCACCAATGTCAATGTGTATTCTAATAAATGGGTAGTAATAACTCACCATTGTTAGAATCAGTTATTCTCTGATGAGATATGATATAGGACATCTTTTTATATGCTAAATTAATCACTTGTAACTCTCTTTATTTTCTGGGGCTGGGGCACACCTGTAGGTGCTCAGGGCTGAATCATGCTTCTGTACTCAGGGACCATTCCTGGACAGTGCTAAAGAGACCATATGGGGTGCCAGTCATTGTACCCTGATCAGGAGTTTGCAAAGCAAGCGTATTCCCACCATACTATCTCTCCTATCTCCTGCATCTCTTTTTTTTTTTTTTTTGAGGAGTCTAGGTCTTTGGATCATTTTTAAGTTAGGTTGCTTGTTAGTTGATTTTGTTTCTTAAATTTATTTTTAATGAGGTAACATTGATTTATGAGTGTAAATATATATTTTAAGATACAGTATAACTGTAGGAAGAACACTTATAAAATGCAATAGACACTTTCAGTCACTTATACCACCCCCAACCCAATTTGGCAATCTCAATTCTGTAATCAGCATCTAAGGATTTATTTTCTTTGGAAATTGTGTCTTCCCTTGCCTTGTTTTCAGCCCGTAGAGAACTAAGATCATCTAGAATTTGTCTTCCTGATTATTTCCCCTTTGCATAATCTCCTCCAGTTCTGCTCATGTAGCAAAAGGAAAGATTTTATTTAATTAATTAATTTATTTAAATTTGGTTTTTGGGTCACACCTTGTGATGCTCAGGGGTTGGTCCTGGCTCTGCACTCAGGAATTACTCTTGGCAGTGCTCGGGGACCATATGGGATGCTGGGATTCAAAACTGGGTTGACTGCGTGCAAGGCAAATGTCCTACCCGCCATGTTATTGCTCCAGCCCCAAGATTTGGAGCGATAGCACAGTGGGTAGGGCGTTTGCCTTGCACGCAGCTTCCTCCGCCCTCTCGGAGAGCCCGGCAAGCTACGGAGAGTATTCGATATGCCAGACACAGTAACAACAAAGTCTCCAATGGAGACGTTACTGGGCCCGCTCGAGCAAATCGATGATCAACGGGAGGGCCTTTACCTTTACCTGTAATTGTTGATTAATATTTTATTATGTGTGTATATATACATATATGTATTTTCTTTAGCTTCTCATCTGTACTAGGCAACTTGGATTGCTTATACACCACTTGAAATGGTTGGGCATTATATCTTTTAGAATTAGTGATTTTGTGTTCTCTGGATAGATTTTATTATTGGGAGTTATTTTTCCTACACTCTCCTGTCAGCTATTATTTATAACCTTTTATTTGATAAGAGTTGTTCTTAAAGGTGTAAGGTGATATTTCATCATTTTGGTTTGCATTCTAATGGGTAATAATAAGCAGTTTTTATGTGCCTGTTGACCATCTCCATGTCAAAATTTCTGAAGTATGTCATAGTGGTCCTTTCTTTACTCTAACTGCCCTACACTTTGCATATTTTGCATAACTTCCTCCTGTTCTCTCATATTGAAGCAAAAGGGCAAGATTTTGCATTTTCTCCTATTATTTTGATAATATTGCTATTTAATGCACATTTGTCTAGATTCATAAAGTAAAAGCCCCATTAAGCAGGTTTTTATATCTTTGATAAAATCCCCTGCTTTTTCAGTAGTTCTCAGACAGCAGAATATTCCATATTTATCTTAGACTTCCTATGCTTTAGTGCTGAAGCAATGATTTTTACAAAAAAAATTCTAGCTCCTTTTAGGAGTCGAGTCCTTCTGTTGTCAGTGTGTGTGTGTGTGTGTGTGTGTGTGTGTGTGTGTGTGTAAGTAGGGGTGAATACATGGTTGGAAGCCTGTCTTAAGAGAGGGGGGAGAGGAGAGGGAAGTTAGGATAGAGAAGGGGCCATTATGGCAATGATGGCTGGAAGAGATCACCCTGGATGGGAGATGTGTGATAAAAGTGTATAAAGGACCAGCCACAATGGCCTCTCAGCATCTGTATTGCAGACCATAGTGCCCATAAAGGAGGGGGCACAGGGGAGGGATGGAGAGGGAGATAGAAAGAGAGAGAGAGAGAGGGAGGGAGGATGGGGGAAGTGTCTGCAATAGAGGTAGGAGGGGCGCGTTGCAGGAAGGATAAGGAGGATATTGGTGGTGGGACATGCACATGGTGGAAAGAGGAGTGTTGGGACATTGTGTGACTGAAACTCAATCATAAAAGCTCTGTAGCTATATCTCATGGTGATTCAATAAAAAAATAAGTAGGGGTGAAAGGAAAGAGTGGAGAGATGCAGAAAGGTGAGGTTTCTGTTAAACTAACTAAATCTCAATCCCCACCCAGATACATGCTCTGGTCTTTACATCTCAGAAAAGAACTCCCAGAGAGAAAGATGTGAAGTGCAGCTTCTTTTATTGAGGAAGGATCCTAGTTCAGTTCATATTTCAGAAGACTGCATGATTTATTAATTTGTTACAGCTGCATAATATTTATTTGTGTATATATCACAAGTTACTCATTCCTCTGTCTTTTCTACATCCTGGTGCTTTGCATATCTTAGCAATTGTACTAAACTTTGGAGTAAACACACAAATCTAAGATCAGAATAAGATCCTTACAGAGAATTCTTGTTCTGTGTTCCAGTGTCTAGGAATTGTGGACTCAAATGGACTATGGCAATGGTCATTCTTTACACAAGAGAAAGGGATGAATAGAATTAAAAAATTGGATATGAACATTACCTGGTTTCTCGAACAGATCCAAGTGTTCAGAAAAGGGTAGTTGCCTTTATAATATTTTAAAATAAAACAAGATAACTGAATTATGCTCTTTAGTTGAATTTATAACCAAAGTCATCAATATAAAGAAGACATATCCTCTTAACTGTAGTGTGTTGGGGTAAAAATGGATTAGGCTCAGATCCCTATCCTTACAGTAGAAAGAGTGATATTAGAAGTAGCGTAAGGACTATATTTTAAAATAACTCACGCTGAAATAGATTAAAATGTCCTTACTTGAACTCTAAGTAGAGAATTCTCAGCTGTATCAGTAAATTTGGGGGATTAAACACCTTTGCAAATTACATGATATGTTCCCATCACAAAATTATATGGAATAACAATAAACTCTAAACAGATTTCAACTGACAGGGAAATTACTTTATTTGGTTCCGCTAATACCTTGCTTGGCGGGAAAGGCAAGGACAAATTGACAAGACCTTTTTCCAGTCACTTTTATTTTGGTTGGTGAGGTAATAGATAAAAAGTATATAAATAAATTTTCTACATTCTGGTTAATTTTTGTTTTAATGTGATTAAGTAGATAATTACTGAGCAATTTGTGAGTCATGCCCAAAAACAGCCTTATCATTTGAGTCTTATTTTCTTAGTTTTAGTGATGAAAAAGGAAATTTATTTCTCTCTCACTTGTTATTTTCAGTTTGTCCAATGAATTGTGGCCATGTCAAAAACAAATCTTCAAATAAAAAAGATTCACCTACCTAGGTGTGGTTGTTTGTTTTAATATGTCATAAGAGTACTAAAATACAGTTTAATTGAAATTATAGATATTTGAATCTAAACCAATTTAGTCAGTAATTACTAATTTTTTTTTCTTTTGGGGTCACATCCAGACATGCTCAGGGGTTACTCCTGGCTCTGCACTCAGGAATTACTCCTGGCAGTTCTGGGGATACCATATAGGATGCCAGGGATCGAACCCAGGTTGGACGCATGCAAGGCAAATGCCCTATCATCTGTACTATCACTCAGGCCCCATTATTTTTAAACCAAGCAATGAGCATAGTTCTCACAAATTTTCTACTCTTTCTAGAAATCCCATCAAACTTCATCCTTACCACTTACTCTGAAAAAGCGGGTTGTAATAATTTATCAAGGTTTTTTTGGAATGAAAGTATGAAGCCTTTAATTCTGATTACAGAAAAGCTATTCTTCAGTCCATTTTTGTTGGTGATCAGAAATTATTAATACCAGCAGGGAGATTGGTAGGTATGCAGAGATTCAGGACTCAGTTATCTGTTTTAATAATAATTTATTTTTTTAAATTCCTTAAATGATTGAAAGGCATTATACAGAAGAATTTGAGAATCACTCTATAAGTCAGCCAACAATTTATAAACCTTCTAAAGTTAGCTGTGAAGTCAAAATATTATGAAGTGTCATTTTTTATCAGTTGAAGGATGAAATGCGCAAAAAATAAAAAAATGCTAGCTATTGTAATCACATCAATAGTCAAATCACAGAACATGATACAAACAATGTGTAGTCCTGAAAGTAAAGAGATTTTAGTTTAATCAATTATTTTTCTTTTATTAGCCTGGGAAGGTAGGCAATGCTAAACAGGGAGGTAAACTATTATTAGTAAACATTGATTTGGTTCTTACTGAGTGTGAGTAATTATGGGACATGGTGGGGAAAACTTGACTAGCTTGGTAATTCCTACAGGTTTTGTTTGGCTCTTAAAAATCCATGGCTTGGAGGCCAACCACACATGCTGGGGGAAAAGGGAGCTCAGATAGAGAAGGGATCACCAAACAAAGGTGTTGGGAGGATCCTCCCAGGATGGGAGAAGCATGCTGAAAATAGACTATAGACCAAACATGATTGTCACCCATTGCCTCTTTTGCAAACCACAACACCCAATAAGAGAGAAAACAAAAGGGAATGCCCTGCCACAGAGGCAGTGTTGGATGGGGGCTGGGGGCTGGGAGGGATACTGGGATCCGTGGTGGTGGGAAATGGGCACTGGTGGAGGGATGGATATTTGATCATTGTATAATTGAAACCCAAGCACAAAAATCGTAAGTCTACAACTGTATCTCAGGATGTCTCACTAATAAAAATTAAAAAAATTAAAAAAATTATTGAGTAGAGGATAGATGTCATGCAAAGTTATTGAGTAGTTGATAGATATAGCATAAAGCAGAATGAGAAATAAATATAAAATGCATCTTATAAATACTTTGTGAGATCAGGAAGAAGGAAATAAATTGTCTGCTCCCTCCATCCCCTCAGACAACATTCCATACATCTTATTTTTTTCTTCATGGTTGCCGTTTGGTGGCTGTTCTTACCAAAATCTGGACTCTAGGTTGCTGATCTGTCCTGGCATCTACACCCTCTCTCACTCTAGAGATATATTAAAGAGCTAGAAAATTTGTAAACTTTTATTTCTGTTTTTGATATCTTCTCCCTTTATTTTCTTGAATTCTAAAGATAGTATTTGAATATTACCATAATCATTACTTGTATTACATTGGGACATTGCTATATAGAGATCAAATCTGATCATATAGTGCTTATTCTTATAGTAAGTGGGCTGGAGCGATAGCACAGCGGGTAGGGCGTTCGCCTTACAAGGGGCCAACATGGCCGACCCGAGTTCGATTCCTCCGCCCCTCTCGGAGAGCCCGGCAAGCTACCGAGAGTATTCGATATGCCAGACACAGTAACAACAAAAGTCTCCAATTGAGACGTTACTGGGCCCGCTCGAGCAAATCGACGATCAACGGGAGGGCCTTTACCTTTACCTTTACCTTTACCTTATAGTAAGTAAAGACCCTCCTGTTGATCATCAATTTGCTTGAGCGGGCCCAGTAATGTCTCCATTGGAGACTTTGTTGTTACTGTGTCTGGCATATCGAATACTCTCGGTAGCTTGCCGGGCTCTCCGAGAGGGGCGGAGGAATCGAACTCGGGTCGGCCATGTTGGCTGCGTGCAAGGCAGACGCCCTACCCGCTGTGCTATCGCTCCTTATAGTAAGTAGAGCAAGAAAATATTTTGTTGTATGTGAGTTTGTATATATGCACATATAGTTATTTCTACACTTACCCATTGACCGATATACAAGATAAACATGAATTTGTACTGATATCACCAAATCTAATCCAAAGTCAGTTCTCTGTACCCTACTCTATGTTTACATCTTTGACATTAACAAAAAAAGATGCAGAGAATTTTTTTGCTTTAATGACAAAGGACAAAAAGCAAAACTAATGTTCAGCTTTGCAGCAGTCATGCTAATGGCAGTAGGCATCCTGAATGTGTCCCTGCCAAGCTTCATGCCTGGGAACTGTTTTGTACTGGCTGGGCATTTATCATTTTATGCTTTATCATCATGTTTAATAATGCTATAGGTTTGATGTTAGTTGACCTTGTGTTTTAGAAGATGTGTGTGTCTTGCAGTTCTGAACTCTTGTAATGGTTATGCCATTTTGTTTTAGACAATTTCAGAGGGAAATTATAATTTCAGATCATCTTTGGGTTGGAATATACTGTAAATATATAGTAAAACTATATATTTACATGTAAAAATAAATTCAGTACAGTTTTTCCATTCACCAACTGAAGGATCTCTTGGTTGTTTTCAGGTTTTTCAATTATAAATAAACTTACCATCAGAAGTTTCAAAGTGAAAAATTTAAATCTAAGTTTTCTATCTTATTAAGTTTGTTTGGATTATATATTTATGAAATTTCTTTAATCAGCATTTTTTTCTAAGTATACCTTCATACAGATACTATTTATAAGGTATCTATTTATAATACCTATTTATAATAATCAATAGGTATTAAACAAATTTATAGTAAATCTAATAATTTATATTTACTATAAATATAAATGTGGGCTGGAGCGATAGCACAGCGGCAGGGTGTTTGCCTTGCATGCAGTCAACATGGCTGACCCGAGTTCGATTCCTCCGCCCCTCTCGGAGAGCCCGGTAAGCTACCGAGAGTATCTCACCTGTACGGCAGAGCCTGGCAAGCTCCCCGTGACGTATTCGATATGCCAGACACAGTAACAACAAAGTCTCCAATGGAGGCATTACTGGGCCCGCTCGAGCAAATAAATATAAATTATGAATAAATTTATATTTATTAATAAATAATTATTTTATTAATTTAATAATTCGTTTTATATTAATATTATATCATATAATATTATATAATAAATATTATATCACTGTATCACTGTCATCCCGTTGGTCATCGAATTACTCAAGTGGGCACCAGTAACATCACTATTCCTCCCAGCCCTGAGATTTTAGCAGCCTCTTCTTACTCGTCTTTTCCCAAACATTGGATAATCTTTAAGGGTTAGGGGAATGAAATCTATTATTGTTACTGTATTTGGCATATCAAATACACCACGGAGAGCTTGCCAGGCTCTGCCCATGCAGGCAGGATACTCTCGGTAGCTTGCCAGGCTCTCCAAGAAGCATGCATAAATAGGTAGGAAGTGTCTTATAATGTGTTGCATGGCCACAAAGTCCAGAAAGTGGCCTGGAGCGGTGGTTGGTGGCGGTGGTTGGGCAGTGGAGGTTGGCTGTCGGGGCTGGGTCCCTTGGGGTGGGGAGGGCTCTCACACACCCCATAGTCTGGCACAGAGTCCAGTGGCATGGTTTTGGGAGCCTCTTTTTATACTTCCGTCTGGGAGGAGCATCTGTGAGTTCTGGAGCGTGGCTGATGAGAAGATTATCTGGTGCCAGCAGAATGTGGTTTATGGGTGTGATCCCCGAGTCACTGGAGACTGAGGGAAGCAGGCAGAGGATCTCTGTTCCGGTCCAGTTGAGTCCAGATCCAAGATCACAAAGTTCCGCATTATCTGGGTTCCGTGGGACTTCATTCTTGTGTGAGGCTCGGCCTGAGTGTCTGGAAAGTGGCCTGGAGCGTGAGGGTGGTTGAGTAGTGGAGGTCAGCTGCAGGGGCTGGGTTCGTTGGGGTGGGGAGGTCTCTCACCCGCCCCACACCCTTGTGATAATATATATTATATATTATATACAATATAATATTATAATATTTTATCTCAACATTATATATTATATGTAAATATAAAACAAAATAAATAAATTTATAATAATGCTATTTATAAGGTATGTATAAACTATTTATACATGATGTTTTAATTCTACTCTTCACAGATATTCAAGAATTTTATGAGGTCACATTGCTAAATTCTCATAAAAGCTGTGAGCAGAAAATAGAAGAAGCCAATCAAATAGTACAGAAATGGGAGAAGACATCTCTTCTTGTTCCATGCCAGGACAATCTCCCCCAAACTATCGAGGTACTCTATTGACATTTCTAACCTGAATACTTCTGTCAGTAATGCAGTAGTAGCAATCATTATCAAAAGCACATGCAAGCATAAAAGTATGTAAGTCTGTAACTGTACCCCAACAGTGATTCACTAATAAAAAATTTTAAAAAGAGTACAGCACAGCACAGTAATATTGTTATATAAATCTGTCTGCAATATTTGCATATGAAAATCCAGATTTGTTGTTTTTTATTTTGGTATGTGGGGAGTGGGCTTTCAAACAATGGTCAGGGATCTGAAGGGATCAGTCCCAAGGTGGCCAAGTGGTTGAATGCAAGGGCTGGAAGATGTAGAGTTTCTTAGGCCCTGCAGTACTGGGGCCAGGAAGACCTCCTTACGAAGATCCCTAGAGTAATCCCTGATAATATTGAGGGGCCTCAAGCACTACACCCAGCACATTTTTTTGAGGGGGAGGGTCATTTAATGTCACTGTCACTGTCCTCTTGTTGTTCATCGATTTGCTTGAGCGGGCCCAGTAACGTCTCCATTGGAGACTTTGTTGTTACTGTGTTTGGCATATCGAATACATCACGGGGAGCTTGCCAGGCTCTCCGAGAGGGGCGGAGGAATAGAACTCGGGTAGGCCATGTTGGCCACTTGCAAGGCAGACACCCTACCCGCTGTGCTATCGTTCCAGCCCCATTTAATGTCATGGTTTGAAATTGAGTCCCTGATCCTTCCCTTTGGCCTATGAAAACCTAGACTTTTTCAAAAATTAGAGTTTGGGAAAGATATTCTTAATCATGTGATGTAAATGAATTCTATTATGAATACTGCTACAATTTGACTTAAGTCCAAGGCATTCTGGAATTCCAAACATGACTCCAGATACATTGTGGGTAGGTCGTTAGAGATGGTGGTGGGTAGAATGTGATGTAGACTGTGGTTTTCCTACTATGAGCATATGCATTTGATAGTACATATAAAATGATCCATTAAATTATAGAAACAAAATGATAAAACTTCCATTCATTTATTCTTAACATTTATTTTATCACCGACATTATTTACTGTAAAAAACTATGCACGCTGAAGGTTGTGTGTTCGCGGGCTCTCTGGACGGCTCTATCTCACCTCCCGCGTTCGGTGCCTTAGAGCCGCTCTGTGTGGCCTGGATCGGAAGGGCTGTTGGCCAAGCGTAGACGAAGGAAGAGACGAGGGCCAGGCCGGTTGATCTTAGTGGCAGTTTATTACAAGGAAGTTTATCCCATAGAAGGACCTTATGTTATGGAGGGCCTAGGTTCTCTCAAGCACACGTTCCCCTTGCTAGTCTCCCCGTGGTCCCTCTTGCAGCCCTGCTCTCTCCTTCTCCAGCTCCCTTCTTGTCTGGGCTGACACTTCACCCAGTCGGGTAGCCAAATCAACATAAGAAAGCCCTTCCTGAGGACCCATCTAAAAGGTCATTCTAAAGCCCTTCCTGACTGCCCAAGGGCAAACTACCTCTTAAGGTGTTTTTCTCTTTTCCTCAGCCCAATAAACTATCAAATATCAACTATTCCTGAGGTTATGCAGGAAGGACAGAACAATGTTATCCTACAATTTACTATTCAATTTTTATATTTGGGTAATTTATGACATACATTAAATTAAAGACATTTTTAAAGTAAATTAAACGCATTAATACACTGATGCATTAATAAAGCAGTGTTTTAATAGATTGTGTTTAAAGTATTACTTTTAAGATACTTTAATACCAGATGATGGAAAAATAGTAAAGCTTGTAGGGTACTGTGCTTGTCTTGCATATGGTCAACCCAGGTTCAATTCCAGGTACCCCATGTGGTCCCCCAGACCTGCCAAGAATGAACCCTAAGTAGCACTGGGTCACTGGATTTGTCCACAAAACCAAAATAAAAATGAAAGGAAAATACTTTAATATATTTTATTTTAAAATTTTAATTTGAAATACATTTAAAATTAAATATGAAACTATTAGAGAACCAGAGAGATAATTAAGTGGCACTGGCCTTGCATGTGTTTGACCTGAATTTGATCCCCAGTACCTTGATTGGTTCCATGAGCACCTCTAGATTGGCCTTGCATGTGTTTGACCTGAATTTGATCCCCAGCACCTTGATTGGTTCCATGAGCACCTCTAGAAGTTATCCCTAAGCCCAGAGACAGGCCTAAGCCCTGGTCACCACTAGTTGTGGCCTCAAACAAAAACTATTAGAGTTGAATGCTAAAATTTATTTCTATTCGTAGAATTACAAGATTAAAACATTTGAACAGTACCATTGGAAGTAACAACTATTAAAGAGTAAGGCAAGTTGTGACATATCTCAGATTTTCAGCTAATAATATGGATAGAGAGGCATAGCAGTCATATTTCAAAGCAGCAGGCGATACTTTGGAGGTTAAAATTAACGCAAACACTCATATATAGAAATGCAGACAACCTATCAAGACAGGGGCGGTAGAGCTAAGTTAGAGGTTACGTGGAACTCTGGCTAATCAATGGCACTTTGATTGTCAATGCTTTGAATTGTTAATATTTAGATTTGTAAAACAAAATCCTTTCATTCTAACGAGACTGATTCTCAAGAGTACATTATTTAGTCTGAGTCAAAACGCTCTTTACTTAGAATAGTGCTGTTAGATTGATTTCACCTTTCATATTTTCTTTCACATTGCACACTATAATACTCACAGGCATGCCTGAATTTGGTGTGGCAACCTTGGATTTTTTTGTTTCTGTTCTTAAATTTTGGGTCACACCCAGTTGTGCCAGGGCTCTGTGCTCAAGGTTCACTGCTAGCTAGCTTGGGTCAGATAGGATACCAGGGACCAAAGCCAGCTTCTCCCGATGCAAAGCACTCACTGTACTCACAGCCCTCTGGTGTTACAACTTAACATTTTTTGAGAGTTTGGGATATGGTGCTGCCCAGCAGGTCAACCTGTACCTGTGGGGGAAGTGCATCAGCATTCTGATGGTGCCTTCAGACTTTCTGATGCCCCCAAATTGCTACTGTGCCTTTGGCCGGACCCCAACAACTTGCGGCCAAGTTGACAAAGAAATTAAACTGCCAAAAGTTAGGTATGTAGGAGGCACACTCACAATCCACCTCCGGCTCAGATATACAAGTTCACTTATTGGCCTTACTTCAGAGACCCATAAATCTCAAAAGAGATCAAAAGCCACAGTTAATGTCGGCAGCGTGGTGCACCGTGAGTGAGCAGGTACGCCCTGTAGGGCATATGCCAATACTTTATTTCTCTGGAAAAGATGGAAACAAGATCATGATCCAGAGACACACAGAAGAATCTCCAAACCGAGCAGCTCACTGCAGAGATGCCTCCAGATCTTAAGCCAGACTGACTTCACCAGGGTGCCCCAGACAGACACAGGCATCATCCCTCCACCTGCCCCCGCAAAACCCTGGCAGCTACCAACTTCCAGAACCCAATGAGAAGTGCTGGTACATGGGTTCAATGACAGCAAACTCCAGGCCTCAAGGGATAGGGGATGTACCAGTCCCACTCATCCCCCGTAACTGTTCCCATGGGACCCTGGAGGTCATGCCCACAAACTGCCTCTGGCTGCTACTTAAGCTTCTTAACCATGGTCTAGAGACACACAAAAGAATCTCACAGAAAAGAATTATTTATATTTTGTTAGTTTTAAGGCCACACCCAGTGGTGCTCAGGTTTTAATCCTGACTCTGTGTTCAGAAATCACCTCTGACAGTGCTCAGGGATCATATGTGGTGCTGCGGATTGAATTCAGGTTGGGCACATGCAAGACAAGTGCTTTAATGCTGGACTATTTCTCTGACCACAGAATTATTTAATTTACTGGTAAAATCAAACAGGAGAGTTAAAGTTATATCTGTTTTCCTCACCGCAATTTTCTTTTTTTTATATATGTCCAAACTTTTCATATTCCGAAGTCCTCAGTCCATGGTTCTTTAAAAATTGGCCAATTATGTAAGAAAATAAACACATACTAACTTTAGTCAGTGTACTTTTGAAGTGAGTCTGATTGTTCTTCCTTAAGGAGCTTTTTGAGGCAGAGATACTGGTCTGCTTGTTCTGCCTCACTGAAGGTAGAGGAGTACAGAGGCAATATGCCTTGTATTTGTAGTCTCAGTGTACTTGGCCAGAATAGCTGTTTTCAATATGGATTACTTTCCAAAGTCAATGTTTTAAAACTGGATCTAAACTACATTTTTGTAAAAGTAGTCTTAAGTGAAGGAAGTAATTGTGAGAAAAAAATGAAGGTAATAATCAGAAAATCTTAAATATGAACTAAAATCCTTGCCTGGCTTTGCTGGGCCTAGGACAATTCAGTTCAGCTGTAAGAACCCACTCTGAGACCACAGTGGGGAAGAACGACTGATCTACACATGCAGGAGACTAGAGCTGCAGCCCCTGAGCAACCAAAGAAAGATTTCTACTACCCATACCAGACACAAATTGTAAGCAAAAAACTCTCTTGCACTAATAGATGTTGCAAAAAATTGAGTGAAGTCAGTCAGAAAATAAGGAATAGATACAGAATGCCCAGTGTCCGTACATGGCTTCCAGTACACTTCATCATTCTCCAACATCAATTCTCCTACTTAGAATTTTTTATTGTGTAGTACAAGGTCAAGTATTTGTTATTCTCTCACTTACTTATTTTACTTCACATGGTTAGACAGAAATACATAAAATATTTTGAGGAAAACATGCAGAAGTCTCTAGGACCTCAAAACTATCTTTAGTGATTTGTCTCCATTGGCAAAGATAACTAAAATTAAAATAAACAAATAGGACTTCATAAAATAAGAGTGATTGTACATGACAAAAAACCCTTGGGTTAATATATAAGAAGACCATACTAAAAGGAAAAATATTTAAAATATCACTTTTTGTGGGAAAAATGTTTAGTTGGAAGGAATTCATAAGAAAAATCAGTAAAAGTTTCGGTTATCATTATTTCTTTCTCGTATTTTTAATTGAATCACCATAAAATAATTATAAAACTTTCATGATTAAGTTTCAGTCATACAGTGATCAAACACCCATCCCTCCACTAGTGTACATTTCCAAACATCAACTTTCTCACACTTTTGCTCTCATTTAATGATAGCAACTTAAGGAGTTCTATTTCACAAAAGATAATCACAGGCTTCAATGTATTCCAATATTTCTTTTTACTATAAAAATCGCCTTCACTTTTAGAAAATCAGTAATTAAAAAGTTCAAATACGAAGTATTACTTCTTTTTTGAAATTTAAAGTATTAGACTTTAGTTAAGGCTGATATATAACTTCTTAATATGAGGTTTTTGGTCAGAGATAAGTGAAGGTTGTATATGAAATTGAAAAGAAACACATTCTGCTTCACGGTATGTTATTTAAAATGTTTCTTATCTTACATATAAACTATAGACTTTTTAAAATATAAGAATAGTGTGAACTTCCACAGAGAAGTATCTGTTTATTTCCTCTCCTCATTTTAAAAAAGTTTTAGATATTTTTTGTTGTTGTTGATCTCTGTATTTTTTATATCCTGGATATCAACAACCCTTTAGCTTATGTGTTAACCACAAGCATTTTCTCCCATTCAATCTTGAAGTTTCAGCCCATGTTTCTTTTGACATGCAGAAACCCTTTAATTTACTGTAGTTCCATTTGCTTATTTTTTATTCTGTTGATTCTGCCGATGGCATTGTATCACTGAAGACCCTTTTGAGATCTAGATCTTGGAAAGTTCTGCCTGTATTTTCCTCAACGTATTTTACAGACTTTGGTATGAACTTAAGGTCTTTGATCCATGTTTAATTGACATTTGCATTAGGTGTGAGTTAAAGATCCAGATTTATTTATTTATTTATTTTACATGTGGCTATCTCATTTTCCCAGCTCTATTTGATGAAGAGGCTAGAGGCGATCTTTGGTTCATCTCATTCTTGTTGCCCTTGTGAAGAATTTGCTGATCATAATTGTAGGAGTTTGCACTTTGGTATTCTATTCTGACCCCTTGGTCAGAGAGTCTGTCCTTATTGCAGCACTGTGCTGTTTTGATCACTATAACTTTAAAGTATAGTTTATAGATAGGTAATGTGATGCCTCCCAATTTCTTTTTTTTAATTAATTTTTATTAGTGAAACACCATGAGGTACAGTTGTGGACTTACAAATATTTGTGCTTGAGTTTCAATTATACAATGATCAAATACCCATCCCTCCACCAGTGCCCATTTCCCACCTCCACGGATCCCAGTATCCCTCCCACCCTCATCTCCCCCTATCCCACCCTGCTTCTGTGGCAGGGCATTCCCTTTTGTTCCTCTCTCCTTTTGGGTGTTGTGGTCTGCAAAAGAGTCATTGAGTGGCAATCATGTACAGTCCATAGTCTACTTTCAACATGCATCTCCCATCCTGGGAGGATCCTCCAAAAACCCTTTATTTGGTGCTCCCTTCTCTATCTGAGCTGCCCTTTCCCCTAGAATGCACTGCTAACCTCTAAGTCATGGAGTAATTCTCCTGGTACTGATCTCGGCTATTCTTGGGTATTAATCTCCTGTTTTGTTATTTTATGTCCCCCAGATGAATGTCTATCCCTCTCTTTCTGACTCATTTCACTTAGCATAATGCTTTCCATGTAGTACCACTTGTATGTAAATTTCATGACTTCATCTTTTCTAACAGCTACATAGTACTCCATTGTTTAGATGTACCAAAGTTTCTTTAACCAGTCATCTATTCTCAGGCACTCAGGTTTTTTCCAGATTTTGGCTATTGTGAAGAGTGCAGCAATGAACATAGGGCTGGAGCCATAGCACAGCGGTAGGGCGTTCGCCTTACAAGCGGCCAACATGGCCGACCTGAGTTCGATTCCTCCGCCCCTCTCGGAGAGCCCGGCAAGCTACCAAGAGTATTTGATATGCCAGACACAGTAACAACAAAGTCTCCAATGGAGACGTTACTGGGCCCGCTTGAGCAAATCGACGAACAACAGGAGGGCCTTTACCTTTTACCTTTTACATAGTACTCCATTGTGTAGATGTACCAAAGTTTCTTTAACCAGTCATCTGTTCTTGGGCACTCAGGTTTTTTTCCAGATTCTGGCTATTGTAAAGAGTGCTGCAATGAACAAACAAGTGCAGATGTCACTTCGACTATACCTTTTTGCCTCTCTGGGATATATTCCCAGGAGTGGTAGTGCTGGGTCAAATGGGAGCTCATTTTCTAATTTTTTGAGAATTGTCTATAGTGTTTTCCAAAAGGGCTGAACCAGTCGGCATTCCCACCAGCAGTGAAGGAGTGTCCCTTTCTCGCCACATCCACGTCAGCATCGGTTGCTTTTGTTCTTTTGAATGTGGGCCAGTCTCTGAGGTGTGAGATGGTATCTCATTGTGGTTTTGATCTGCATCTCCCTGATGATTAATGATGTAGAGCATTTTCTCATGTGCTTTTTTGCCATTCGGATTTCTTCTTTGAGAAATTTCTGTTCATTTCATTGCCCCATTTTTGGATGGGGTTGGATGTTTTCTTCTTGTGGAGTTTAACCAGTATTTTGTATATCCTGGATATCAACCCCTTGTCAGATGTGTATTCGGCGAATATCCTTTCCCATTCTGTAGACTGTCTTTGTATTTTGGTCACTGTTTCTTTTGAGGTGCAGAAGCTTCTTAGTTTAAGGTAGTCCCATTTGTCTATCTCTGTTTTCACTTGCTCGGCCAGTGGCGTGACATCTTTGAAGATACCATTAGCTTCAATGTCATGTAGGGTTTTGCCAATTTTGTCTTAATGTACCTTAGATTCCGGTCTGATGTTGTGGTCTTTAATCCATTTTGATCTTACAAAACTCCCCAAAGCATTGTACAAATTCAATGCAATCCCTATAAGGATACCCATGACATTTTTCTTTTTCTTTCTTTTTTCTTTTTTTTTTTTTGCTTTTTGTGTCACACCCGGCGATGCACAGGGGTTACTCCTGGCTCTGAACTCAGGAGTTACTCCTGGCAGTGCTCAGGGGACCATATGGGATGCTGGGAATCGAACCCGGGTTGGCTGCATGCAAAGCAAACACCCTACCCGCTGTGCTATCTCTCCAGCCCCAACATTTTTCAAAGAAATGGAGCAAACACTCCTGAAATTCATATGGAACAATAAGCTCCCACAAACAGCTAAAGCAATTCTTGGGAAAAAGAAAATGGGAGGAATCAACCTCTCTAACTTCAAACTCTACTACAAAGCAGTAATAATTAAAACAGCATGGTACTGGAACAAAGGCAGAGCTGCAGACCAATGGAACAGGTTTGAATATACTGACATCTCCCTTCAATCATATGATCATCTAATCTTTGATTAAGGAGCAAGAAATGTGAAGTGGAGCAAGGAAATCCTCTTTAACAAATTGTGCTGGCAAAACTGGATGGCTACATGCAAAAATGGGCTCAGAACTCTGCCTCCCAATTTCTTTTTCTTGAGTATATGGTTGGCTATTCATGGTCTTTTATGATTTTCTATAAACTTTATTAGTGACATGGCGCTCTGTGTTTTTGAAGATTGTAGTCTGAATTTTGACACGGGTTACATAGAATCTATATAGTAGTTTAGGTAGAATGTTAATTTGGGTAATATTCCTCCATTACATGGGTATGGATAATTATCCCATTTCCCAAGGTCTTCTATTTCTTTCTAAGGTCTTCTATTTAAAAGGTTTTTTTTTAAAATTTTCATGGTATATATCTTCCACTCCTTTTGTTAAGTTGGGTCCTAGGTACTTTGGACAATTTTTGGAACACTATTTTGATATCTTTATCCTCTAATTAATATTACATATAGAAATGTGATTCATTTTTGTGTATTGACTTTGTAGCCAGCAAATTAGCTACAATTTTTGATTATTCTTTTGTGTGGATTCTTTACGGTGTACTATGTATATTATCATGCCATCTGCACAAAGAAATAATGTGGCTTCTTCTTTTCTATTTGGAAAAATGGGGTTTTCATAATTTAATGTCAGTTTTTCTCTCTCAGTGAACTCTAAGTTCTTGAGGTCAGTAGCTTTTGTCCATTTTGTTTATTGCCTTTTCTCTGGTGCTTAGAATATCCTTCATTTCTTTCAATCATTTGTTGAAAAGTTTATTATGGCTTATATCAAACTTTTTTAAAGAAAAAATGCAAATATATTAAATTTAGCTATGTCCTTTAAATCTTCCATGAAAGCTAAAGATATTTTAGAATAAATGAATTCAAGTGACAGTTGATGAAAGTTTCTCCTCCATTCATCTTTCATTTAAATATTTATTGTCTAAGTTACAATAATTTTTAAAGTTCTGATTTAATTGCATTAAATGAGCACCATATATGATAAATATATTTTTATATAAATATAAGCATGTGTGATAGAAATATGTATTATAGTATACATTGCTACAATGAATATTAATATTTGATGCCTCTTCCACTGTTCTTGATCAAAATGAGTTCGTTTTTTAGTTGAGAATTTGAGCTTTAGAGAGAACTGTAAAAAATATTTGAGGGCAGCCAGAGGAGGCACAACAGCTCTTCCCCTAGCTGCCTGCGTTCGGGGTGCCTTGGCCGCTCACCCACACCTGGGCAGCCCGGGTCATGGGGCAGATGGTGGACTAAACAAGGGCCAAGCCAGTTGATTGATCAGTTGCCATTTATTCCATTCTCACCATGCGCCTGCCCCAGTCTCTCTGAGCCTCCCATTCTGGTCTCACACTGCTTCTCATTCCTGTCTCCTTCTGTCTCTCACGCTCATCTCTCCGCTCCATCTTGCAGCCTGGTCTCTCTCTCTCTCTCTCTCTCTCTCTCTCTCTCTCTCTCTCTCCTGCTCCTGTATTCTTCTACATTCTTCTCTCTCTGTCCCCTTGCTAGCCTCTCCAGGGTCCATCTTGACCTCCTGCTCTCTCTCTCTCTCTCTCTCTCTCTCTCTCTCTCTCTCTCTCTCTCTCCTCTAACTCCCTTATCTCTCCAGGCTGACACTGCACCAGTCAGGTAGCCAAATCAACATAAGAAAGCTCTTCCTGAGGGCCCAACAAGTTCAAAGGGAACACCACCTAAAAGGCATTCCAAAGCCCTTCCCGACTGCCCAAGGGCAAAATACCTCCTAAGGTATTTTTCTCCTTTCCTCATTCCAATAACTATCCACATAATAGCACTAGTTATTTTTGTATGGACACAGTAAGAGATACCCTTGAAGCTTGTAGGGCAGGTCTCCTGGGAACATCTTGTTACAGACTCAGACTACAGTGCTCAGGCCAGATTAAATTTCCCTAACCCTAGCAGGGTCCAAATCTGGTTATTACTTCTTGGATTGGGCTGGAGCGATAGCACAGCCTTGCATGCAGCCAACATGGCCGACCCGAGTTTGATTCTTCCGCCCCTCTCAGAGAGCCCAGCAAGCTACTGAGAGTATCTTACCCACACAGCAAAGCCTTGCATGCTACTCATGACGTATTCGATATGCCAAACACAGTAACAATCATTACAATGGAGACGTTACTGGGCCCTCTCGAGCAAATCGATAATAACAGGAGGATAGTGATAGTGATAGCGACTTTTTGGATCATGACAACATTTGTCCATGACCAAGCTCTTAACTTATACTTAAGCGTTATGACGCTTTGGCCAGGCCCATCTTGATGTCAGGGTAGCACATAGCTCACTGCTTGTCCTGGTTTCATCCAACCTCTTGTCCCTTGTCAGAACCCTGCTTGGGGGGCAGCTGGAAGTAAAGGCAGCTGAGGCTTAAGGTGAGAGAACAGATGCCCAGGAGGGAAATATCACTGAGAGTCACATTACAAAAGCATGTCTTCTTACACAATGACCAAAATACAAAGACAGTCTACAGAATGGGAAAGGATATTCGCCGAATACACATCTGACAAGGGGTTGATATCAAGAATACACAGAGTACTGGTTGAATTCCAAAAGAAGAAAACATCCAACCCCATCAAAAAATGGGGTGACGAAATGAACAAAAACTTTCTCAAAGAAGAAATCCAAATGGCTAAAAGGCACATGAGAAAATGCTCTACATCATTACTCATCAGAAAGATGCAGATCAAAACCACAATGAGATATCATTTCACGCCACAGAAATTGGCCCACATCCAAAAGAACAAAAGTAAACGGTGCTGGCGCGGATGTGGCGAAAAAGGGACCCTCCTTCACTGCTGGTGGGAATGCTGACTGGTTCAGTCCTTTTGGAAAACAGTATGGACAATTCTCAAAAATTTAGAAATTGAGCTCCCATTTGACCCAGCACTACCACTCCTGGGAATATATCCCAGAGAGGCAAAAAAGTATAGTCGAAGTGACATCTGCACTTGTTTGTTCATTGCAGCACTCTTTACAATAGCCAGAAACTGGAAAATACCTGAGTGCCCGAGAACAGTCGACTGGTCAAAAAAACTTTGGTACATCTACACAATGGAGTACTATGTAGCTGTTAGAAAAGATGAAGACATGAAATTTAGATATAAGTGGTACTACATGGAAAGCATCATGCTAAGCGAAATGAGTCAGAAACAGAGGGATAGTTATAGAAAGATTGCATTCATCCGGGGAACATAAAGTAACAAAATAGTAAACGAACACCCAAGAATAGCCGAGATCAGTGCCAGGAGGTTTACTCCATAGTTTGGAGACCAGTCACACATGCTAGGGGAAAAGGCAGTTCAGATAGAGAAGGGAGCACCAAATAAAGAGTATTGGGAGGATCCTCCCAGGATGGGAGAAGCATGCTGAAAGTAGACTATAGACCAAACATGATTGCCACGCAATGCCTCTTTTGCAAACCACAGCACCCAAAAGGAGAGAGAGAACAAAAGGGAATGCCCTGCCACAGAGGCAGGATGGGATGGGGGGGATGGGGGGTGGGAGGGATACTGGGATCCTTGGTGGTGGAAAATGGGCACTGGTGAAGGAATAGGTACTTAATCATTGTATAATTGAAACCCAAACACAAAAATTTGTAAGTCTACAACTTGGTTTCTCACTAATAAAAATTAAAGAAAAAAAAGCATGTCTTCTTGTGTCCATACAAAAAGGACATTGCTCTGAGTAAACTATGCAAAGAACTTAGGGAGAAGAGAAAACCAATAGTTACAAGTCAACAGAGCACAAAGAAAGAAGTTACAAATAAACACAGAGGAATGGGAGCACTGTGATGGGAGCAACTCCATAAACCTAAACTACTTGAGGCTATGCAGGAAAGACAAAACAGTGTTATCCTACAGAGAACCATGAAAATGGTGGTTGAATCACTGACTTGGAGCAAAATAATTCTGTATTTATTTATATCACTCCTCTCAGTCTTAAGCTATATGTTCTTGAAAGTTAATAACATTTCTAAGCTGTGTGGTTTTAATTAATAAAGTGGAATAATACCTTATTCAAAGAACTTTGAACTCATAAAATTAAACTATTCACTTAATATGTTAAAATAATGTGTTTGTTATTCGTAGGCACTCATTTTTTTTTAAATACTATATTTAAATACTGTGATTTAAAAATTATTCATAATACAGTTGTTTGGGCATTAAATGTTCTGGCACCAATCTCACCACCTGTGTGACCTTCCTTCCACCACTGTTACCAGTTTCTTCCCACTCCCCCACTCCAAAGCCTGCCGCTTTGGCAGGCACAAAATAATTTATTTTATATTGCATGTTACAACAAAATAGTAAATGGATTTATAAAAGTAGTTCAGTAAAAGAAAATCTGTGTGAATTGTTATATTCTACAATGCATTATTAAAGTCATTGTCTGAGGATTACTGAGCTGTTTGCTGCTAGTTGAGTTTTCTATGCTTTTGTTTTTGCTCATTGAGCTTAATGTAACTTTCCCATCAAATTTGTTGGGCTCTTACTAGGCTGTCAGTGTTGTGGGATTTGGAGCTCTGTGAGTTTCAGGATCTGTGGAACTGGGAAGATTCCTGTGAATTTTATGGGCTTGGCTTGGTGTCTCTTCTGAGATGAGTCATGAAGCCCTGAAGCTGGGCCGTTTCCACCACAGAGACTATGGGATATGGGTATAATTGCTGCAACCGCAGTTGGTGTATGGGGAAGGGGAGACTGCCCATCGCTGCTTTAAGAAAGGCCCAGAGTTTTCAGCCCTAAGACCCATGTACCTGGGAGTTCTGTTGGTTTAGTGTCTGAGTTAGTGAAGCAGTGGAACTGGGCCAGTTATATGGGGGGTGGCTGTGGGGTTGTAGGTGTGTCAGTTCCCATCCTGAGGGGACACCAGAGTTTACAGCCTGAAGACTGTGGTACCTGTTAGTTTTGTTGTCTTGGCTTGGCTTCCCTTCTGAGAATCGGCAGTCGGTATTTCTTTTCCTCTATCTTTGTATTTCCTTTAAGGATGTCTTGAAGGGTGGATAGAGAGAGCATATGAATAGGCAAAAAGGACTTAAATTAAAGAGATAAACCGTAAAGCATGAAGTATAAATTCAAAGTATTCACTACTATTTGACTGAAATAGGAAATATCAAAGCTAAGTCTTTTAATTATTTATCCCTTAAGTAACCACTGATAATATTTTGAAACTTTTTATCCTAGTTATTTTCTCTATAGCATAAATTTATATAAAATATTGATCATTATAGTTGATGATTGAGATAAAGTACAAATAACAATAGTAAATATCAATATAGCAATACATGCCACAAAATGTGTTTTACGTATATAAATTCCTATTTTTTCCTCTCTGATTCACTCCCAAGAAAGTATGAAATCTCCATGTATAAGACAGTCCCGGTTTGGCCTTGGATAATTCTTTGACAGACTATCTCCTCTGTCTCCTAATATGTATGCAGTTATTTATTTAAACTCTAGATGGTTTTGTGAAAGCATTTTTGCTTTAGTTAATGTATACAGCTGAATTTAAGTAAACTCTTGATCATGCAGGTGAGCTTCATGCAATTTTCTGATGATTTTAAGAGTGAAAACAGAGGTTCCAAGAGAAGGAATTGTACCTCAAAACTGCAACAGCAGCACTTGTGTTAACTTGTTAACAGATTTTACCTGCTGGCCTGTGCTATAGATCCCATATTTGCCTATTTCTAAATTATGATAGTTAATTAAGATCAATCAGAAGGACTTGGGACTTCTAATCCAGAGGTTCCGGGTTTGAGTCCCGGCAGAGATGCCAGGGGCTGGAGCGATAGTACAGCGGTAGGGCGTTTGCCTTGCACGCAGCCAACATGGCCGACCTGAGTTCGATTCCTCCGCCCCTCTCAGAGAGCCCGGCAAGCTACCGAGATTATCTCGCCTGCACATCAGAGCCTGGCAAGCTCCTCGTGACGTATTCGATATGCCAAACACAGTAACAACAAAGTCTCCAATGGAGATGTTACTGGGCCCACTCGAGCAAATCGATGATCAATGGGAGGGCCTTTTAAATTAAGATCAATGTTTTAGTGTCTTTCTCTCTCCTTCCCTTGTTAGTTTTGTTCTTCTGGAGAACACTGACTTGTTTAAGATTTTTTTTTATGTAGGAGTATTGCTATTTATTCAGCCATTGATTAGGCTGATTGATTTGGGCATGAATTCCACCTTACTTTTTTTCCTTTTTTATAATTTTATTTATTGAATAACCATGAGAGCAGTTACAAAGCTTTCGGGATTAAGTCTCAGTCATACAATGAAACACCCGTCCCTTCACCAGTGCCCATTTTCCACCAACAAAAACCCCAGTATACCCCCCAACCCTCTCTTTGCCTGTGGGGCTGATGATTTCCACATTATTCACTCTCCACTTTGATTACATTCAATATTTGACACCAGACCCACCATTATTACTTGGGATTTTACCCCAACACTCAGATATGCCGAAAAGGCAACAGTAGACAATTTATTTTCTATTGCTGGTTATGAATAACATATGGTGTCACACAGCCGCAGTATTGGCCGCGTGATTTTAGAATTCCAAAATTTTAACAATTAAATCTGAGGGGATTTCTGCCCAAACCTACTGTGTTTCGAGATTTGTTCCTGAGTCTCTTGGATCATGGCTGTTAAGCGGCTTGATCAGGAGCCAGAGAGGCCATTCGTGGGTGGTGACTCGGGGTCCAATTGAGACAGGGAGGAAAGGCCCCCATCCCACAAGGCCCTGCATATCTCATTACTACAGGTCGAATCCTGACTGTCTAAAAACCTCTGGAGGATGGCAGCCACCAAGTCGCCAAGGGGCAGCAGGTGGAAGGACAGCACCCTTTCCCCACTGGGGTGGCCTGGTGCCAGTAACCTACTGCAGGGACTGGATGCATTTCTTCCAAAAGCCGCTGGGTTCTAAGATTTGTTTCTGAGTCTCTCACATCATGGCTGTTAAGCAGCTTGACCAGGAGCCATAGATGCTATTCGTGGGTGCATCCACACCCATCCCGTGAAGCCATGTGTGTCTCGTCACTGAGGGCCCAAATCTGACTTCCAATGGCTTCTGGAGGATGGCAACCACCGAACCACCAGGGGGAACAGGCCAAGGCATAAAACCTATTCCCTCCTGGGGTGACCGGCCACTGGTAACCTACTGCAGGGATGATGCATTTCTGCCAAAAGCCACTGGATTCCAAGATTTGTTTCTGAGTCTTTGGGATCATGGCCGTGAAGCAGCTTGATCAGGAGCCAAAGAGGCTGTTTATGGGAGGCAACTCAGGGTCTCGAAGGGTGGGGAGGAAAGGGCCAGCTGCACACCTATCCCGTGAGACCCCGCATGTCTCATCACTGCGGGCTCAAATCAGACCATCCAGTGGCCTCTGGAGGATGGCAACCACTGAGCCGCCAGGGGGAACAGGCCAATGCACAAAATCTATTCTCACCTGGGGTAGCCCGGTGCCAGTAACCTATTGCAGGGACCGCATTCCTGCCAAAAACTCTGGGTTCTGAGATTTGTTTCTGAGTCTCTCAGATCATGGCCGTTAAGCAGCTTGATCAGGAGCCAGAGAGGCCATTGGTGGGTGGCGACTTGGAGGTATCTTTGGGGCGGGGAGGAAAGGGCCGACTCCACCCCTATCCCGTGAGGCCCCGTGTGTCTCATCATTGGGGGCCCAAACTTGACTGTTCAATTGCCTCTGGAAGATGGCAGCAACCAAGTCGCCAAGGGGGAGCCGGTGGAGAGATGAAACCCTTTCCCCCCTGGGGTGGTCCAGTGCCAGTAACCCATTGCAGGGACCAGACACATCTCTACCAAAACCGCTGGGTTCCGAGATTTGTCTCTGAGTCTCTGGGTTCGTGGTCGTTAAGCAGTTCAATCAGGAATCAGAGAGGCCTTGCTTCCAATTATATAGCTGGGCCAGACATGGTTTATGGGTATGTTTCCCACATACCTAACTTTTGGCCATTTACTTTCTTGGTAAACTTTTCCCCAAGTTGTTGGGGTCTGGCCAAAGACACAGCAGCAATTTTGGGATATCTGGAAGTCTGAAGGCGCCATCAGGCTGCTGATGCACTTGCCTCACAGGTACAGATTGACCAACTGATTGTACCATACCACCTGGCTTGTTTAAGTTTTTTTTTTTTTATATATTTTATTTCTTTATTGAATCACTGTGGGAAAAGTTACAGAGCTTTCGGGTTTAGGTCTCAGTCATGTAAGTATCAAACACATTTCCCCGTGAACCCCAATAGAACCCCACCTCCCACCCCTCCCAATTCCTGTGAGGCAGATGAGTTCTAGTTAATACTCTATCTACTTTGACTAGATACATTGTTTCGATAGAAGATGCACAATTATTGTTTAGAGTTTACAACCCCCTCACCCAATCAGATATGCTGAAACAGCGTTGTGAAATGATTTGCTTTCTACAGCTTGGTTTAAGAATAAAATGATGTCGCGCGGCCGCTATCGCGGCTGAACGATTTTGAATTTCTGCTGTTTCACTTATTAACCCTGGAAGTATTTCTATTAAAAGGTAGATAGTTAAGAGATTGGATTCTGTGCTCTGGAGTCGTGGCCGTGCCGGAGAGCCGCTCGTGGGGGGCAGCTGGTGACCTCGGTCGGGCATGAAGGACGGCCCAGAACGCCCCCCTTCCCATGAGGCCCCCGCTGCCCCCCGCCCCCGGCTCAAACCTGCTGTCCACAAGGCTCCCGTGCGGCCGCCATCTTTCTTTCCAGAGAGGAGTTCTTGTTTAAGTTTTAACATATGATAATAGTTAACATTTGTATAAAGCATTATATTGTAGGCAGTTTAAGCATTTTTTCTGTTTTTGCATTTTATGTATATATTTTTAAATACTAATTTAATAACTGTGTTTTATAAAGTGACTGATAGTTGAGTCTTTAGACATATAATGCTCCAATATCAATCCCACCACCAGCATCAGCTTCTCTCTGCCAGTACTCCAGTGCTCTATGCTCCATCCTCCTAACCCTACACCTGCCCCTTCTATCTCCCACCTCCCACCTTGAGAAGCATATTATAGTTTGGTGGTTACAGATGAGGTCTCATGTTTTCAGTGTTCTTGAGTCTGTGCCTTGGCTGTATAACTGCACCACTCTCTCACATCACTGGTACAAACAAAGCTCAAGCATTGTTCCCCATTATTTTCCTATTTATCTATTTTCTTTACCCTTAATTTCTTTCTTTCTCTTTCCTTCTCCTCATTAAACACTGAGGCCAAAGGTGATAGAGGCATCCCCCTTTACCACAATACGTTTCCTCATCCCATGTTTGTTTTTTTCTGGCTTACTTCACTCAATATAATATCTTCTAGTTTATGTTGCAGCAAATTGCATGATTTCATCGTTCCTTGCAGCTGCACAAGCATATGTTACATCTTCATAATCCATTCATTTTTAGCCAATTGAGACAGAGGTTTAGTTAGAGAACCCCAGAAGTGGTGCTGCACCTGATAATGTTTGATAGATCATTTGATGCCACTGATTGGACCAGGGTATGTCAAATGGGTTTTAAACCCTGTACTTTCACTTATCCTCTCCCCCAATATTATTGTTTTATACTTGAAGTGCTGCCACACCCTGCCTATCACTAAATTTTGAAGATCCCTTTAACTCAAAGTTCCTTCCTTCCAGTTTCCCCTTTAACATGCTAAGATTACAGTTTATTTGCCTTATTTCATCAATTTCAGTAGGGATTATCCAATACCTTACTTTATTTCTTTATACTCTGGATAAGAGCAAGATCACCTAATGTTTGCCTTTCTGACTTCACATAGCATGACTTCCTCCAACTCCATGTAAATCACAACAAACTGCAAATTTTAATTTTTTTCTTAGATCTTAAAATTATTCCATAGATTACAATTTCTTTACGCATCCATCTGTTGTCGGGTACTTGGGTTGTTTTCAGATATTGGCAATTATAAATAATCTTTAGATGTGTATAGATCCCTTTGGATTGTTTTAGTGCTCTTATGTTTTGGTGTTCTTATGCACAACAAAATTACAGAAATAAATGAAGGCCTAAAATGAAAAGACACTTCACTGACTGCAAGGAAATGTTTATGGAATATCAGATAAAAGCTATGTGAAGCACTCTCAAAGCTCCACATGATGGGGGTATGTGCCGCCAACAGGTCAACCTGTACCGGCAGGGCAATTGCATCAGCACTCTGATGGTGACTTCAAGCTTCCTGACACCCCCAAATTGCCACTGTGCCTTTGACCGGTGCCAACAACTTGGACAAAGTTTACCAATAGATTAAATGGCCAAAAGTTAGGTATGTGGGAGTCAAACCCACAAACCACCTCTGGCTCAACTATACAAGCTCATTTATTGACCTTATTTCAGAGACTCGTTGCTAAATCTCAAAAGTGATCAAAAGCTACAGTTAATCTCGGACCCAAAATCTCCAGAGTCGGCGTGGGATACCTCCCCCCACTTCCCAATACTCATGGAAGCAGTGACAGTCATCTCCATGAACCAACTCCAGCACCACCCTGTAAGCTCTGCTACTGGCCTTGCTTCAGAGACTCATATGTAAATCAGTGTCATCTATAATCTATCACTGCAGAAGTCTGAGATCAGCTAAAAGTTATCTATATATTAAGAGAGGTCATGTATATTTTCTGAGAGAGTTTACAGCAGAGAATAATGACTGTGTAGATAAAGATGAAGGTTTTCAAGAAGGAAGTTAAAAATCAGGAGATTAAGTAATGAGATGCAAATATAATTCCAACAAAAACGAGTGTATTTCTAAATAAAAGTGTATGGGTAAAAGCTAGATTGAAGTTACGCTTGCCAGAGATATTTTGGTAGGTCAGTAGCTATATGGTTGTAATGATGGGCTACTTTTAAAGTACAAGATATAGAAACAGAGTGTACTCTTAACTATTAGGGGACTATTACAGCTGTTAGAAAGTTTTCTCATAGATGGTATACCAGTGCATCCTGAAAATTCTACCAATTACTTGTGATTCTGCAACATAGTACAGATACAAATTATTATCCATTAGTTTTCAAAAGATGTTATTCCCTTATTCTTCCTAACTTTTTTCTGTGGTATCTATTTGATATAGGCATTGCATGGATTTTTGGGTGCGGCACTAGCAGAAACAATTCTGTATTATTTTAACATGAAATAAGAAAATAGTGTGAAAAACAGGTGGATGGTTCCACAACAAAACTGACCACATCAGATACAATCAACGGTTTTGTCTGACCGATGTTGCTGTTGTCCAAAATTCCAAACAGGATCAGACCACCTTCTACTTCATGCAAAATTCTGCTTCACAGAGCGGGGAGAAAGGTCTGCAAAGTTTAAGAAGAGAGCTCCCAGAATGGCCACCAACTGGGAGCTCTTTGGCACTATTGCAGCAACATGGGAAGATACTGTCATTGACAACATTGCCAAAGAATACGATTGACGGGTTCAGCACCTCCATGATTGTGTGAAGAACACCAAAAGAGATAGCCACAAAAAGCTGCCTGTCTTCAAAAACTCTTGAGCTCCTTCACCAATGTGGCTTGTTGCGAGCCTCAGGAAATCACAAGTGAATGTCCGAGCTCAAAAGCAGTGCAGAGAAGTGTTAAAGGAAGATGTCAAAGAGAGAAGAGCAGCAGTGCTGGCAGGTGTGGCAGAAGCCAGGAAAAGCATTTGCAATGCCCGTCTGTCCTTTGCCAACTACAAGACCAAGATGACTGCCCTCCGACATGCTGATGGATCTATCATATCTTCCAGAAGGGCAGTGGAGAAGATTATACATGACTTCTGCTTGGATCTCTTTGATAGCCACATCCACCTGCCCACATACCAAATTCCGCAGGATGGATATGTCGTTCCCACGATTCTCCCTTTGAATACGACACACCATTTTATCTGTGAAGAAGTGAATAGCACCCAGCTCAGACAAGATCAGACCGAAACACCTGAAGAAACTGCCATCTGTACTAATCAATATACTGGCTCAGCTCTTCACACATTACCTGTCTGAATGCAAGGTTCCATCCATCTAAAAACCAGCAGGACCATTCTACTGTACAAGAAGGGAGATACCCGCATCATCAGCAATTATTGTCCGATCGGCAATTGTCCTGATGTCTGTTGTCTACAAGCTGTTCACTCGAGTCATCCTGAACAGGATTGGCAGAACACTAGATGAAGAGCCACCATGTGAGCAAGCCGGTTTCCAAAAAGGATTCAGCACGATCGACCATATCCGCACAATAATCAAGTTCCTTGAGGTTCCTCGGGAGTTCAAGATGCTGCTCTGTCTAACGTTCATTGACTTAAAGAAGTCCTTTGATTCTGTTGATACTGAAATGGTCATCGAAGCCCTAGCCAAATAGTGCATTCAAACTCAATACATTAGGATCCTCTGTGAGCTGTATTATGGATTCACTACCAGGATCTCACCATTCAACAAGGAAGTGATCATTGACGTCAAGAGAGGGGTTCAGCAGGGTAATATCATTTTACCGAAACTCTTCAGTGTCACCCTCTAAAATGTCATGTGACGACTCTAATGGGAAGGAATGAGAGTGAAGATAGACGGTTGGCAACTACACCACCTCTGCTTCGCTGATGACATCATTCTTATAACATTAGCCAAGCGGCACAAATGCTGGCCAACTTCAACCATAAGTGTGAAAGGTCAGACTGCAGCTGAATATCACGAAGACAATGTTTATGAGAAATGAACTCATTCCTGGCATTCCATTTGCTCTCAACAGAATGAACATTTCAAAATGCAGCAGTTATGTGTACCTAGGTTGAGAACTCAACATGACGAATAACCTGGCACCTGAGTTGCACAGGAGGAAGAGAGCAGTTTGGAACATCTTCAAGAGTGTCGAAGAAATAGCTAAGAGAATGAATAACCTCTGGCTCTGGACACATCTCTTTGACTCCACCGTTCTTCCTGCATTAACATATGCCTCAGAGACCTGGGCCCTATGAAAACAGTTTGAGAATGCTATTTGTGTCTACCAAAGAGGAATCGAAAGAGCTATGCTTGGAGTATCACACTTCACTCAAGTGAGAGAAAGAATCCAGAGTTCCAACCTCTGCCAAACATCAAGAATCAGGGACACTGTCTCATTTGCCAAGGTGTTGAAAATGAGATGGACTGGACACGTAATGCGATTTGAGACAACCACTGGGCTAGAGCCATTACCAACTGTATTCCATGCGGCATCAAAAGATCATGAGGCCGCCCACCTGCACGATTGTCAGACTTTGTCAAAACCCTGAACAATCAGTTTGAGACTCTTTGTGTTCCTGGAGTGAGCAGACACCATTGGGCAACACTAGCATGAGACAGGGACGAATGGAGATGTTACTGCCACCCAATCAAGCAAATTGATGAGTAATGGGATATCAAGTGATCAAGTGATCAAGTGAAAGAATTAATACAGAAGGCCATTTTCTCTAGATGTATGGGCATATAAACTTTCTGAAGCAGTTGTTTATCTATAAAACAGAAAAATATACAAGATAAATATAAATTATTTTAGGTATGATTTGTGATTTCCTTAATAAGAATGGAGCATGTTTAGGAAAGAAACATTCAAAATGAAATTATATTCTTTTAATGACTATTTTTGGGCCAGAAAGATAGCACAGAGGTTATCATAGATAATCATGCATATTATGGACTCTGGTGCAATGCCTGGCATACATAGTTCCCGAAATTTACTAGGTTCTCCCAAGAATTCTCCATAGTATTGCTTGGTATGACCTTTGATGAGCCATTAAGATGACCTTAGATGAGCTAAACTTGAAAAGGCTGGTGCTGCCAGGGGTAGCTACTATCTTCATTATTATGGAGACAGTGATGCATCTGTGCAATTGTTGGGCTTCATCCACCTGACACAGTCCTCTAAAAGGTGGAGAAGCACATTGTTAGCTACCTCGAAACAAAAAGGAACTAGCTATACTCAAGTAGGTCCCACTTCAATACATTACAGAACAATGGAAATAGCACAAATAAGAGAAGCAAGTATAAACATTGTCTGTTACTGTAAAGTAGCAAATCAGGTCACTCCTCATATAACCAGGACTTCAAATATCCACTGTCATCATCCATTGTTCATCATCATTGAAGAACAATGCAAAACGAGCAAATTTAGCTGTATTGACAGACAGGGACAGAAGTCTAAGTAAGTTCTTGCCTTTCTCAAAGTTCTCAAGCCTGGTTGATGAGGACCTATAATTAACAGTCCACGCCATGATGATGGAAATTAAGCAATGACTGAAAGAGAAATTCAATCAACTTAAAGAAGAATTGATTCAAAATATAAAATAATATATAAAGTGGGTCTGAAGGAGCTAAACAACACAGAGTCACAGCAACAGAATTCTGAGTGCAGAAAGCTGTATCAGTGGTCTCAAAGGCGACAAAATACAACTCATCAATAACGAGGAAGTGGCAAAAGAATGGAAATAAATGGAAAAGGCATGTTCCTTGGAGCATGCGTTTTAAAATGAAGTAGAAACATCTTTGCAAATATGACAGAAAGAGGTAAACATGTGAAAACCTTAACAGTGTTACTAAGATCACCAAAGTATTTTAGGCCTCACAGTGAAAGACTATATAACATCCTCCCACGGAGTCTGGTTCCTGTGCAGTTTATGAGCTTAAATCCTCTATGTGTCACTGTCCTCCCGTTGTTCATAGATTTTGCTTGAGCAGGCCCAGTGACGTTTCCATTTTGAGACTTCTTGTTACTGTGTTTGGCATATCAAATACGTCACGGGTAGCTTGCCAGGCTTTGCCGTGCGGGTGAGATACTCTCGGTAGCCTGCTGGGCTCTCTGAGAGGGGCAGAGGAATCGAACCCAGCTTGGGCTGGGCTGGCTGCGCACAAGGCAAATGCCCTACCCTTGTGGCTACCTTAAACATCTCAAAGGATTATTTTTCTGAAGGTAAATCCAACCAAAGCTTTGCAAGTGTCACTGTGTAATAACAATTTATTTCTACCACTTCATTGCTGTAGAAATACATTTTGATGAAGGTTACTTGAGTATTATATAACTATCTCAAAACTGTATATGCAGAACAAGAAGATCCTGTATTTTGTTCTTATTTATCATTAGACAAATCCTTTTGCAACTGCAGGAGCTTCCTCAGAAGGCTAGCAAGCATGGTTTGCATGCAGAAATACTCAGGTTCAAATCTTTTATTTATTTATTTATTTATTTATTACTAAATTACTGTGAACTACTGTTACAAAACTTTCATGTTTGTTTTCATCATACAATGATGGAACAACCATTCCTCCACCAGTGTATATTTTCCATTACCAATATCCCCAGTATCCCTCCCCTCCCCTTTTCCATAAACTCCCCACCCCCGCCTCTACGGCAGACAATTTCCCTCTTACTCTCTCTCTACTCATGGGTATTATGGTTTGCAATACAGACAGTGAGAGACTATCATTTTTGGTCCTTTATCTACATTCAGCACGCATCTTCCATCCTGAATGATCCCTCCAAACATCATTAACTTAGTGATCTCTTCTCTATGCCAGATGCCTTCTCATAAGACAGGCTTCCAACCTAGGAGCAATCTTCCTGGCCCTAGTCTCTACTGTCCTTGGGTGTTTGTTTCATGTTATGTTATTTTATAATCCACAAATGAGTTAAGTCATTCTATGTCTGTCCCTCTCTTTCTGACTCATTTCACTTAGCATGATCCTTTCCATGATCATCCACTTATAAGCATATTTCGTGACTTCGTCTTTCCTAATGACTGCATAATATTCAATTGTGTAGATGTTTCAAAGTTTCTTTAAACAGTCATCTATTCTTAGGCACTCAGGTTGTTTCCAGATTCTGGCTATTGTGAATAGCGCTGCAATGAACGTACAGGTGCAGATGTCATTTGTACTGTATTTTTTTTTCATTTCCAGGATATGTTCCCAGAAGTGGTATTGCTGGGTCAAGTGCAAGTTCAATTTGTAGTTTTTTGAAAAACGACCATATTGTTTTCCAAAACAGCTGAACCAGTCGGCATTCCGACCAACAATGAAGCAGAGTCCCTTTCTCCCCACATCCATGCCAACACTGGTTGCTTTTGTCTTTTGGATATGTTCCAGTCTCTGTGGTGTGAGATAATACCCCATTGTTGTTTTGATCTGCATCTCCCTGATGATATCATCTGCCTTTTGGCCATTCGGATTTCATCTTTGAAAAAATTTCTGTTCATTTCATTGCCCCATTTTCTGATGGGATTGAAAGAATGTTTTCTTCTTGTAGATTTCAACCAGTGCCGTGTATATTCTTGATATTAAACCCTTATCAGAAGGGTATTGGGTGAATTTTTTTTCCCATTCCACAGGCTGACTTTGTGTTCTGGTCACTGTTTCTTTTGAGGTGCAGAAGTTTCTTAGTTTAAGATAGTACCATTTGTTTATTTCTGTTTCTACTTGTTTGGTCAGTGAGGTTTTATCTTTGATGTTACCTTTAGCTTCAGTGTTGTGGAGGGTTTTGCCAATCTTTTCCTCAATATACCTTAGGGATTCTGGTTTGATGTTGAGGTCTTTAATCCATTTTGATCTGACTTTTGTGCATGGTGTTAGGTAGAGGTCTGAGCCCTTTTTTTTTTTTTTTTGCATATAATTGTCCAGTTTTGCCAGCACCAATTCTAAAAGTCTTTTCTGAAACAGAGCAACATGACGCTTGCCATACCCATGCTGCCGGACCCTGCACCAGGCTGTTTCACTTGGGGCAGGTGATATCCTTTCTCATCACCCCAAGGAACTCAACCCCAGCATCTGAAAACCTCCAGAAGTCATCCACCACCCTGATCATGGCAACTTTCCACATCCTTGGGTAGTCTCACACATGAATGAACCTTTCCCTGGACCACGTGGCGACGAATGCAGGACACACACTTACCATTCTCCAAGAGTACTGCACCACATTTGATAGGATTCAAAGTAGGAGGCAACCGACCTTAGAGGGAAATATTATATTATTTCGGTTCTGCTTTGGGGAAGACATTGGGGTTCGGGATGACAGCACCTGAAATATGGTGGTGGGAAGGTATAATGGTGGTGGGATTGGTGTTTGAATATTAAATGTAATCAAATATTGTGCACTACCTTATAATATAAAAAATTAAAAAATAAAGTGCTTACCTCTGGTGGAAAAAAAATAAAGAGGCTTTTCTTGCTCCACTTTATATTCCTTTCTCCCTTATCAAAAATTAGATGATCATATATTTGAGGTTGTGTATAAGGATATTCAACCCTATTCCATTGGTCTGTGGATCTTTCTTTTTTCCAATACCATGCTGTTTTAATTACTGCTGCTTTGTCTTACAGTTTGAGGTTGGGGAAGGTGATGCCTCCCATCTTTTCCCCCCAAGAATTACTTTGGCTATTTGTGGGGGCTTATTGTTCGATATGAATTTCAGGAGTGTTTGATTAATTTCTTTGAAGAATGTCATGGGTATCCTTGTAGGGTTCACATTGAATATATATAATCTTTGGGGAGTATTGCCATTTTGACAACGTTAATTCTCCCAATCCATGAGCAGGAATGTTTCCATTTCCTCATGTCCTCTTTTATTTCTTGAAGTAGCGTTTTGTAGTTTTCTATGTATAGGTCCTTTACTCCTTAATTAAGCTGATTCCAAGATATTTGAGTTTCTGAGGCATGATTCTGAATGGGATTTTTTTCATATTATTTTCTTCTCTCTCATTATTTGTATATAAGAAAGCCATGGACTTTTGGATATAGATTTTAAGCCTGCAACTTTATTACAACAGTCTATTGTTTCTAAGAGCTTCATTATAGAGATTTTGGGGTTCTCTAAGTATAGTATCATGTCGTCAGCAAATAGTGAGAGCTTGACTATTTCCTTTTCTATCTGTATGCCCTTAATATATTTTTCTTGCCTACCTACTATTTTCAAGTACTTCCAGTACTATATTGAACAGCAGTGGAGAGAGTGGGCATCCTTGTCTTGTCCCTGATCTTAGAGGGAAGGCTCTTAGTTTTTCCCCGTTGAGGATAATGCTTGCCATATACTTGTGGTAGATGGCTTTGACTTTATTTAGGAAGCACCATAGCACTGTCCTCCCATTGTTCATCGATTTGCTAGAGCGGGCACCAGTAATGTATCCATTGTGAGACTTGTTGTTATTGTTTTTGACATCTCGAATATGCCACGGGTAGAATGCCAGGTGCTACTGTGTGGGTGGGTTACTCTCAGTAGCTTGCCAGACTCTCGAGAGGGATGGAGGAATCGAACCTGGGTCACTTGCGTGCAAGGCAAATGCTCTACCCACTGTGCTTCAATTCTCATTTTGGTGAGAGTTTTCATCATAAACGGATGCTGGGTCTTGTCAAATGCTTTCTCTGCATCTACTGATAATATCATATGGTTTTTATCTTTTTTATTAATATGACAGATTATGTTGATTGACTTGTGAGTGTTAAACCATCCTTGCATCCCCAGGATGAATTCCACTTATTCCTGGTGTATGATCTTTTGGATAAGTCATTTACTAATAGTTTGTTGAGGATCTTTGCATGTGTCTTCATCAGGGATATTGGCCTGTAATTTTCTTTTTTTGCGGTGTCTGTCTGCTTTTGATATTAGGGTGAAATGTGCCTCATAGAAGCTGTTTTGGAGAGTTTCTGTTTCTTTAATTTCCTGGAAAATCTTGAAAAAGACTGGCACTAGGGCCTCTTTAAATGTTTGGAAGAATTCACTAGTGAATCCATCTGGACCTGGGCTTTTGTTTTTGGGAAGACTATTGATTACTATTTGAATTTCTTTGATACTGATAGATCTATTCAGGTATTCCAGATCTTCTTGGCTAAGCTTTGGGAGGTTATAGGAATCCAGGAATTTATCCATTTCTTTTAGTTTCTTTTGTTTCATGGCATACATACTAAGTAAGTAATCTCTAATGTTCTTTTGAATTAGATTTTTATTTGATTTTTTTACATTTGAAATCTGATGATCTTTGGTTTCTGTTGTGATATTCCTCTTTTCATTTTTCTCTTTCTTCGTGAGTCTTGCTCGTGGTTTCTCAATCTTGTTTTTTTCTCAAAGAACCAGCTCTTGGTTTCCTTGATATTTTGGATTGCTTTTTGGGTTTCCATGTCATTAATTTCTGCTCTTAGTTTTATTATTTATTTCCTCCTGCCTGTTTTGTTGACCTTTTATTGATCATTTTCTCAGATCTTAAGTTGTAAAGTCAAGTAACTTATGTGGGCCCCTCCTTCCTGAGAAATGCTTGCAGAGCTATAAATGTTCCCCTTAACACTACATTCGCTGCATCCCACAAGTTCTGGTAGCTTGTGTCTTCATTCTCATTTGTTTCCAGGAATCTTTTGATTTTTTTTCCTTGATTTCCTCTATGATCCACTCATTGTTCAACATTGAGCCATTTAATTTCCAGGTATTTGATTTGAATCTCTGCTTCTGTGTGTGATTAACTTCTGTCTTCTCTGCATCATGATCTGAAAAAATAGTTGATACAATGTCTATCTTCTTGGTTCTATTGAGCTATGTTTTGTGGCCTAGCACATGGTTTATCTTGGAAAATGTTCCATATGCACTGGAAATAATGTGTATTTGGTTTTGGGGGGATGAAAAGTCTTGTATACATCTATTAGCTCACTCTCTCTTCCATCTCTTCATTCAGAGCCAGTACTTTCTTGCTGAGTTTTAGTCTTGTTGATCTATCCAGAGGTTGTAAGGTGGTGTTGAAGTATTCAACTACTATTGTGTTGCTACTAATATCCTCCTTTTAAAGTATTTTGCTGACCCCTCATTGGTAGCATATATGTCTAGGACTGTGATTTTTTCCTGACGTATTTCTCGATTACTAAAAAATGGCCTTTGCTTTCTCTTCTAATGTTTTTCCAGCCTGAAATCTATGTTGTCAGATACTAGTATGGCCACCCTGGCTTTTATGAGGGAGTTGTTTGTTTGAAGGATTGTTTTTCATTCTTTGACTTTGAGTCTGTTTTTGCTCTGACTATTCAGATATGTTTCTTGTAGGCAGCAGAATGGTAGACTCAGTTTTTTAATCCATTTTGCCACTTAGTGTTTTAATTGGTGCATTTAACCCGTTGATATTGAGAGAGATTATTGTCATGGGGTTTTGTATCATCTCTCTGTAGAGGTTAATTGTGCTTGTAGGATACTGTCCTGTCTTACAGTAGCCCCTTCAGTCCTTTTCTAAAGTTGGTTCTGTGTCTATGACGTTTCTGTGCTGTTGTTCGTCCATGAAATAGTGTATCGTTCCTTCAAGTCTGAGTGAGATTTTAGCCAGTTAAAGTATTTTTGGTGAGGCGTTCATTTCATTGAGTTTTAAACTATATCTCACCATTGTCTTTGGGTTTGGATGGTTTCCTCTGAAAAGTCTGCTGTAAATCTAAGAGGTGCTCCTTTGTATGCGATTTTCTTCTTTGATCAGATTCAATTCTTGACACCATTGTGGTCCTGAAAACAAACAAAAAGCCCATGTTGCATCACTATTTTTGTTAATATGGAAATTTTGATGAATTGTAAATAAGATTTATTACTTATATATCTCCTGCCCCCTCGCCTAGCTGTCATCACCGGGGCCCCTTGGAGGAAGGTGGGTTGAGTTCCTCCTCCCCCCCCCCCCCGAGCAGAGCCCCAGCAGCCAAAGACCTCCAGAACCAGCCATAGCCATGCTGAGACCACTCTCCACACATCCGACAAGCCTCATGCATGAAGGAACCAGCAGAGGAACTCAGGCATGCGGGTTCCGGGGCTGAGATCTCCAAGCCTGCTTGAATTGGGACTGGGCCTTCTACACCCAGATCCCCCAACTTCCAGTAGGTAGGCATCACACCCACCAGCTGCCTCCCACACCAGGTTGGTCCCATCAACGGCCAAGACCCAGAGACTATAAAATCCAGTTCCCGGAAGCTCGCAGCTGCATTTAAGGCCGCACAACATCTTATTATCTCATTTTTCCGTTGGAGAACCCGGCAGGTTACTAAAAGTATCCTGCCCGCACGGCAGAGTCTGGCAAAGTTCTCGTGTCGTACTCAATATGCCAAATACCAGTAACAATGATGGGTCTCTTTCTTCTAACCCTGAAAGAACATTGAATATGGTTCTTTTAAAATCTCAGGGCTAGGAAGAAGGAAACGTTACTGCTGCCTACTCGAGGCAATCGACGAACGAAAAGGATGATCGTGATTGTGTTATCTCCATTGTATTTAATCTATTTTCAAAATCCCTCCAAATATAACAGCATAATATTGCTCATTAAGTGTTTGGTATAATGCCTGCATATAAAAACATTCATAAAATCCCTCAAACGCTTTTAATTTTCTTTTTGGATCACAGCCAGCGATGCACAGGGGTTATTCCTGGCTCATGCACTCAGGAATTACTCCTGGTGGTGCTCAGCTGACCCTATAGGAAGCTGGGAATCAAACCCAGGTGGGCCACATGCAAGGCAAACGCTCTACACACTGTGCTATTGCTCCAGTCCCTCATACACATTTATTTAGGAGAATAAACTTCTAATTCCAACCTCCTCTAGGCTATTTTGAATGAATTTCATTTGATCAAATCTTGGACTTGATGTGCATACTTACATGCCAATAAATGAAATGTGAATTTTTACTTCATCACTACTTTTACGTAAGTTAGAAATTTAGGGTTCCCAGAACTAAGTAAATGTGCTTAGGAACTGGCCCAGGACCCACTTTCTCTATCTTTAGGCATAATGAAATTATTCATTTGCTGTATGTTGTATGTATGTCTTTATTGTGCATCAGTAAAGACTGAGATCATTGTATTTTTTTCTTCTCTCTATTTTTGCTCTATTATTTTTATAAATTTAGTTTACATGTTCACGGTTTCCATTTTTCACCCTCAATAAATTATTTTCTGCATATTTTAGTCTATTTACTAACCTGAAATTTTAAAGCTAGATTTATATGATCATTAATTATAAAATATTTCACGTTATGAAGCTTATCTGAGCACATTTTTCTAATTTGTTTTTGATCTGTTGCAAACAATTATATTGTAATATTGATAATTAGACAATTATTTTTCCATGTAGTACATATATTTCTAATGGCCATAGATTATAATTCATTTTTCTTATACCAGCATCTTTTAACTAAAGATGGTAGTATCATTGAAACTTTTTTGTCTGTAAAACTTGAAAATCAGGAGCCCCACCCTACCCTGCCCTGTCTGCTTCCACCAACCACCAGAGCCCCAGGGATTGGATTGCACACAGAAGACCCACCCTACCCCTACGGTACCAGATAAATACCTCACTGGATGACCTCCACTTCCTCCACTACCCAGCCGCCGCCACGCTCCAGGACGCTTTCTGGACCTGCAAAGCGGCCGCGTGACACATTATAAGACACTAAATACCTATCTTCCAGAATTGCTGTACCACATTTGATAGGGTTCATATATGGTTTGAACCATGGTAACACCTACAAGGGCAATTAGAGGCCGCCCCAAAAGCCTCTATCACTCTCGGAGAGCCTGACAAGCAACCAAGAGTATTCCGCCCACACGGCAGAGTCTCGCAAGTTATCCATTGCATATTCTATAAGCCAAAACCAATAATTACTATGGGTCTTATTCCCCTGACCCTGAAGGTGTTACCAATATGGCAGCATTGAGAAGGATGAGAAAGGAGAGGCCGATAAAATCTCAAGTCCGAACTAGGCTGCCACAATGTAGGAAGACAAAAATGATCGTCTGTACTTTCAATGCACGTACGCTAGCTTCAGATGCATCCATTGAGTACCTGATGGTACAAGTGCGAAAGATCAAGTACAACATCATTGGTCTGACCGAGACAAGAAGGCACTAATCTCATCATGCTGTTTTCAACACTGAAGAAGTATTGTTCCTCGGAACATACGATAAAAGAGGTGTCAGAGGCATTGGTGTCCTTGTCAACACAAACTTGGCCATGAGCATTGATTCATTCGAATGTCTAACAACCTGAATCGGACATTTACATTTGAATAGATGTGGCTCACTGCCAGCAATTTCTATCTTCGTTGTCTACGCACCAACATCCAATTATGATGAAGGAGAAATTGAGAAGTTCTACATGTAGCTGGAGAAGTTCTATAAAGAAGACCACACCTTTTACAAGATCAATGTGGGTGATTTTAATGCTAAGATAGGACTGAGAAGATCAGCTGAAGAACTTCACATCGGGACCCATGGCCTAAAATGGAATGAACAGGGTGAGAGACTGTCTGAGTTCATTATGTCGACCAAGACCATCCATGGTAACTCAAGATTCCAGAAGGCCGAAACTAAACATTGGACATGAGAATGTCCCGGTGGACGATTCCACAATGAGATAGACCACATCATATTCAATCGACGGTTTTGCCTGACCGATGTTGCTGTTGTCCCAAAATTCCAAACGGGATCGGACCACCATCTCCTTTGTGCAAAATTCTACTTCACAGAGTGGAGAGAAAGGGCTGCAAAGTTTAAGAAGAGAACTCCCAGAACGACCACCAACTGGGAACTCTTTGGCACTATTGCGGCAACAAGGGAAGATTCCATTGTTGACAACATTGACAAGGAATACGATCAACTGGTTCAGCACCTCCATCGTTAGGTAAATTTTTTAAAATCTCATATTGTGTTTTGTTTAATTTTTTTAAGAATTTTTAAATTTTGTTTTCATAAAGTTGTTCACAATAATTGATTACATTCAATATTTCGACACCACTCCTACCAACATTAAACCTTACCACCACCATTATTTCGAACTTTGCAACCACCACTCAAGCCTGCCCCACAGGCAGGAACTAGATAATTTATTTTGTACTGCTTGTTATAATGTTTGTAAGTGTCTATCTCACAGTGTTTCAGCAAAAAAGTAAAAAAAAAAAAAACAACAAAACAATAGTATGAGGTGTCATGGCTGTGTGCTCCTGGAATCGTAAAATTTTAAATAATTGGGGTCTAGAGATATCTTTGCAGCGAGCTGCTCTGTTTTGAGATTCCTTTGTGAGTCTCTGGATCATGGCCCCGAATGCACTTAAATGGCACCCAGAGGCAGTTAGTGGGCATGATACCCCAGAAGGGTGGGGAAATGGCTCCCGGCTCCTTGAGGCCTGGAGTTTTCAGTTACTGGTTCCGCATATCTGGTTTTCTCAGCGGATTCATTCTCTTGCATGGGGGGCTCGGGATCAGCCTGTGAAGATCAGCCATGAGGGTGGTGGAAATTGGGTTCTGGAGGTTTGTGGCCACTGGGGTTCATTTGGAGCAAGCAGGGGGAAACCTTCTCCTATCTGAGGAGCCCCAGTGAAATCAGCCTGGTGCAAGATCCAGAGACATTTCTGCAGCAAGCTGCTCTGACATGTTTTAATTTCAAATGTAAAGCTGAAATAAAGGGAAGCTCCAAAAAGGGTTATATTGACCCTGGATAGAAAATAATTTACATTTTTTTAACTTTATAAAATGTATACCTTTAACCGGTGACATGAAAAGACCAAAATCACCTGCATGTCTTTGGGGAATTATGTGACACACTCTTTCGCTCTGAGCCAACACCGCATTTGGACACCCCAAGACACACACAGCGTAACATCTGCGTTTCAATGATTTCAAGGGATTTTCATCTTTTTTTTTTAATTTAGCCCCTTGTAGTTGATTATATGAAGTTAGGTAAAATAAGGTAAAATAAAGTTTCAAATCATGTTTTTTTTAAGGCTGAATATATAACTGAAATAAGATAAAAGACGTTTATGTTTTCCATGCTGGACAATAGAACAGTGGTAGGACATTTGCCTTGCAAGCGGCTGACCTGGCTGACCTGAGTTCGATTCCTTTGCCCCTATTCCAGTGAGAGCCTGTCAAACTACCGAGAGTATCTCACCTGCATGGCAAAACCTGGCAAGCTACCCATGACGTATTCGATATGCCAAACACAGTAACAACAAGTCTCATAATGGAGACGTTACTGGGCCCACTCAAGCAAATTGATGAACAATGGGAGGACAGGGACAGTGACAGAAAATAATTCATAATTTTATAAATTTATAAAATGTATATTTTTTATTGGTGATATGAGAAGACCAAAATTACATGTGTCTTTTTATTGCCTTATTATAAAAATGTGCTATTTGGGGAAAATATTTAATAGTAGAACTGTAGAAATTATCTGTATCATATGAGTAATCAAGAAAATATTCTTTCAAATAACTGTAGCACTTAGAATATCTGGTGACACAGAAGATCAAATGTGTCATGGCTGCAAAATTGTAGTGGAAAGTAAAGAATGAGTATTCTCAAGATAACTTGGACCCACATTTTGTTGAATATCAAAAATTTATAGGGTTATAACACAATTTTCATAGTAATGTAAAATTGTGGCTGCTTTCTCACTTCTCACACCTTCTTCTTTTATTAATAAAATGTGAATTTAAAGTATTTTAAACACTACACAGGGTTAGAATTCTGAATATAGGTGTTTTAGATGCACTCATCAGAGAAGGCCGTGTAGGAAGCATGTATACAGAAAGCAGTGTTACCTTGACAGTCTCTAGGCAAAGAGGAAAAGGAATGTGAAGGGCATTGCCATAATCAGGTTAGCAGAATGTTTGTGTATTCAAAAGGGGATAATCAGGGATAGGGGAGAATGGAAGTTGATGAAGTTGGATTGATAGCGAGCAGCTACTTCTGTGATAACCAGTTTTGACTCTTAGAATGCCTTAGTATTATTTTTAATTATTATTGTAAAGGGAGGGCTGGAGCGATAGCACAGTGGGTAGAGCATTTTCTTTGCGGCCAACCTGGGTTCAATTCCTCCATCCCTCTCAGAGAGCCTGGCAAGCTACCGAGAGTATCCCGCCTGCATGACAGAGCCTGGCAAGCTACCCGTGGTGTATTCAGTATGCCAAAAACAGTAACACGAACTTCGTGTTTCTGGAGCAAGAAGATGCCATTGGGCTACACTAGCGTGCAACAGGGATGAATGGAGACATAAGTGGTGCCCGTTCGAGCAAATCAATGAACAATGGACTGACAATGCTACAGTGCTACAGTGCTATTGCAGTTGTTCAAGTTATGACCACACATTTTTCTTGTATCTCTGAGTGCAACAGCTGAACAGAATCCAGGGAAACTTTGACAAAGATAATAATAACTTCATTCAGGGAAGCAAATAAAAAAAAGTAATAGATAATAGTAAAACTTGAGTAAAATAGCAATCAAAGGTCTCGTGAATGGTTGTAGCAGTGTAGCGCTGCTTTCCCGTTGTTCATCGATTTTCTCAAGCGGGCACCAGTAATGTCTCCATTGTGAGACTTGTTACTGTTTTTGGCATAGAAAATATGCCAGGTGGAGCTTGCCAGACTCTGACGTGCAGGCAGAATACTCTCGGTAGCTTGCCGGGCTCTCCGAGAGGGGTGGAGGAATCGAACCCGGGTCGACTGTGTGCAAGGCAAATGCCCTACTCGCTGTGTTATCACTCCAACCCATGAATGGTTGTAGTGAAGTTAATGTATCACATGGAAAAATTCTTCTGAAATTTATAGGAAAGTCGAAGGTAGATATAAAAGCAAGATTCAGAGATTCCGGCAACAAGTTTGTATCAGAGGGAGAACTTTTCATGCATTGCATCTGGGACATGCATTGGAAAAAGTTTAACACGATTATCTCAAAATACCAGACATAACCTGAATATCAATCATGGAATAGACACATGGTAAAATATTCAAATACTTATATTCTATATTTAGTTCTTATTCACTTTTATCACTGCACTGAGACTTTTTATTTATTTATTTTGGGGGGAGTGTTGGTCACACTTGACGCTGTATTCAGGGATCACTCCTGGGGTTCTGAGAACTGTGTGTTTCTTTTTTATTTTATTTTAATTATTTTTTTATTGAGTCCCTGTGAATTACAAATTTACCCTGATTGGATTTCAGGCATATCATGCTCCAACACCAATTCCTTCACCAGTGCCCACTTCCCTCCACCAATGTCCGCAGTGTCCCTCTGACATGTGCTTCTAAGGATTGAACTAGGTTAGCTACATTCAAGGCAAACTCCTTATCCTTTTCAAATAGTACAATCTCTCTGGCTCAAGATTTAACCCACGATTTTTTTTTAGGAAAGCAAATTAAAAGTCTATTATTGTAAAGTTTACATCCCATAAAAACACTAATTTAAGTGTATATTTAATTTGTGTTTTGTGCAAACATCAGAACAATCAAAAACTAGAAAATTTCTTTCTCCCAGACACAATTCTTTACTCACTACAGTCCATTAGTCTTTCTGTGTGTGCACATAAACACATTCAACTCTCTCTCTCTCTCTCTCTCTCTCTCTATATATATATATATATATATATATATACACACACACTTTCTTAAATATATGAACAAAATAATGTAAGGTTATCTTTAGCAATGTTGTTTCATTTATTGTTATTCTCTAATTTTAAAAAGGGTCTGAAAAAACAGAAAAAGATGGATTGAAAGCCAGCAGCCACATCTTGTGTGATAACCGGTTTTGAATCTTAGAATGCCTGAGAATAAATGGCCTTTACCAAAGAATGAATCAAATTATCTTAAAGGTTAAGATTGATAAAGTTGCATTACCTTGACTCAAATATAATTTATGAGGTTAAATGAAGCTTATGGGAAGGAAACATCTAGTATCATTGGCGTCCTAATAAGATGAAGAGGAGATTCCACAAGGAGGACCTGCCCAGGGAATAAAGATGTTGTAAAGATTCTGCAAGGGAGACTGAAAGTGAGGAAGAGAAATCTCATCAGAACCTTAATTCCAGCCTCATATCTGTTGTTTAATCACCCAGTAAGATTAAATAGTACTTTTAAATTTGGATACCCAATAACCAACATGCTATATTTCATCTGTAGCACTCTTCATTGATTTGCATGAATGGGTACCAGTAACGTCTCCATTGTGAGACTTGTTACTGCTTTTGGCATATCGAATACGCCACGGGGAACTTACCAGGCTCTGCTGTGCGGGTGGGATACTCTCGGTAGATATGATTTTTGCTGGGCTCTCTGAGAGGGGTGGAGGAATCGAATCCCAGTTGGCCACATGCAAGGCAAATGCCCTACCTGCTGTGCTATGTACATATGAAAAAAATCATATCAGCAAAAATCTAGACTAATAATCTCACTAAATATATAAGAATTAAGATTTTCTGTTGTGTTACAGGTTAGAAGAAAAGTAAAACATTTTACCTAGGCAACTTATTAAGAATCATCAGTAAAATGTGAAACAATTCCAGTTTCCTATTCCTAGATTGATGCAGTGACTGGGGGTCTCATACACACAGACACACACACAAACACACAACCCCTGACTCTTGTTCACAACTTTTTGTGGTTCAGTGTAGTTCTCGCTGGGAGTAGGACTCCCTTAATTTCTTTTTTCTTTTTTTAATTGGGAAGCTACCTGGATGACTTCTTTCTTTCTTTCTTTCTTTCTTTCTTTCTTTCTTTCTTTCTTTCTTTCTTTCTTTCTTTCTTCATTGGCTTTTTGGGTCACCTGGTGATGCTCAGGAGGACCATATGGGATGCTGAGGATCAAACTTCTAAAAAATGACTTAATATTGTTTTTTCAAATTCCTAAAATTATTTGTGATAAAAATGCATAATAACTTAATGATTATTATTATATTTCTCATCGTATTCTTATGATTAATGATTTAATAATTAAAATTATTAATGTATTAATTAATTGATTGATGTTTCCTAACTAAATAGCATATAAACAATTATTTTCCTAATTTGGCCACACTCCTGGCTCTGATCTCAGGGATCACTCCTGCTGGTGCTCAGGGAACCATATGAATGCAGTCCCAGACCTCTAAACTGGGCTGCTTTATGCAAGGCAAGCACCCTCCCCACTGTATTATTGGTCTGACCCACAATTGCACTAATAAGTGAAATACAAGTAATTAGTAACACTGGAGAAAAAATTTTTCAATAGTAATCTACCAAGATTTCTGTTAAATTATAATTAATTATTCATCTTTTCAAATATGATATAATGACATTTTCTCTGCTTTCTTTTTTTTTTAATAATAGCAATCTGATATGTGCTCAAATGTTTAGTATTTAAATAATTGATTACATCAAAATACCAAAATAAATAATTATGCTGTCATACAAGGTAAGAACATAGTTTTCAAAATAAACTTTGAGATCTAGGTGGAAACTATAAAGTACAATGAGGAAAATATTGGCAGAAGACTCCCATGCTTGCATCTTGAAGGTGTGTTCAACTGATACCATTGGTAAAGGCAGTAAATAAAATATAAAGAAAGGGGACCGCATCAAATTAAAGAGTTTCTGCATGGCAAAAGAAACATGGCTTAAAACTGTCAGGCAGTTCACTTCATGGTAAAAAATATTTGCATTAAGCATCTCAAAGTGTTGATATCCAGGATATGCAAAGTACTCACAAAGATCAACAACAATCCAAAACTCCAATACCCCATCCAAAAATGGGGAGAGGAAATGAACAGACACTTCTCAGAGGAAGGCTTGCGAATGGCCAGCAGACACATGAAAAGCTGCTCAGCATCACTTATCAAAGAAATCCAAATCAAAACGATAATGAATATGACCACACACCAGTGAGAATGGTAGGTGTCAAGAATAGGGAACAATCTGTGTTGGTGGGCATGTGATGAAAAAGCAACTCTTATTCATGGCTGGTGAGAATGATTTCTAGTTTAACCCCTACAGAAAACAGTAGGGGGAGTTCTTAATGAATTTAGAATTGTGTTGCAATATGATCCAGATATTCCACTGGAATATTTCTAATATTTTTATGTAAGCATATGCATCATTTTGTTTATAAAGTTCTAAGGTAAAGGTAAAGGTAAAGTTCTAAAGTACACATTATTTTGTAGAATTTTTTCTTAGTAAAGGTAGGTAAAGGTAAAGGCCTCCCGTTGATCGTCGATTTGCTCGAGTGGGCCCAGTAACGTCTCCATTGGAGACTTTGTTGTTACTGTGTCTGGCATATCAAATACTCTCGGTAGCTTGCCGGGCTCTCCGAGAGGGGCGGAGGAATCGAACTCGGGTCGGCCATGTTGGCCTCTTGTAAGGCGAATACCCTACCCGCTGTGCTACCCGCTGTGCTATCGCTCCAGCCCTGCTCGTGGGGGGCCCAAGTCCTTTTTCTTAGTATTGTAGGTAATTTTGATTCAGTTAAATATTGATATTTTTCCATAATACAGTCATGATATAAGTACCTTTTTTAAATTTCATTTTTATGAAGTTGTTCACAATATTTTATTACATTTAGTATTTCAACCCCAATCCCACCACCATTACACCTTCGTACCACCATATTTCCATTCTGAACTCTGAACCCTGCCCCCAAAGCAGAACCAAAATAATTTATTTTGTATTGCTTGTTATGAATAATCTGCTGAAAATGATCCAAAAAAGGTTTCTTAGAGGAAAGTGTGTGAAGACTGTTGTATTTCACCCAGGAATCATTAAACTTATATGCATACCTACTACTTACTGTAACTGCTGAAGATCTGTGCTCTTTAAGTACAGGGATTCTGGTATATATATTTGATTTAATTTTTATTAAAAAGGTAAAAATTCAAACATAACTGTATTCACTGTATTATCAAGTATAACACTGACAGGTGAGAAGTGCCCTTTGATTAGGTCTTAATGAAAACTGAATCTTGTGCATACAGTTTACATTTCTGATGACTGAAAGAATTTTCCATAAAACAGCTTCTGACACTGTAAATTCAGACTTTTTCCCCCTAATTTTTGTATACTTCTAGTTCTGAGCACAGTGGACATATTTATGCCACAATGCTGCCTCTTGGTTTGCACAGTGGACTGTAATCGCTTTACACTGAGAAATCAAATAACAACCAATCAGTGGATGAAGGTAAACTTTACAAATCAGCCCCAGAATGTTAAGACTTAATGAATTCTCTACTTATTAACTCTTTGATAAATTTACAAATTGTATTTATCATTTAAATAATACATACATTTGTACATTGTACATACATTTCATGGGAGAAAACATCATAGAATAAAAGGTAAAGGTAAAGGCCCTCCCGTTGATCATCGATTTGCTCGAGCGGGCCCAGTAACGTCTCCATTGGGGACTTTGTTGTTACTGTGTCTGGCATATCGAATACTCTCGGTAGCTTGCCGGGCTCTCCGAGAGGGGCGGAGGAATCGAACTCGGGTCGGCCATAGTTGGCCGCTTGTAAGGCGAACGCCCTACCCGCTGGAGCGATAGCACAGCGGTAGGGCGTTCGCCTTACAAGCGGCCAACATGGCCGACCTGAGTTCGATTCCTCCCCTTCTCTCGGAGAGCCCGGCAAGCTACCGAGAGTATTCGATATGCCAGACACAGTAACAACAAAGTCTCCAATGGAGACGTTACTGGGCCCGCTCGAGCAAATCGACGATCAACGGGAGGGCCTTTACCTTTAAATCATAGAATAAATGACAGCTAAAACGATTTATGATTAAAATATTTTACTTCTTCACTAATTTTACAAAAATTTGACCATGCAATGGTATTTTTTCTTGAGGAATAGGAGGAATTTCACCTAATAGGGACTGAAACTATACTTATTAGTTTCATTAATTGTAACTTTGAATATTGCTATTACCCAATTTAATTGTAGTTAAAATTTATATTTCTCTTCCACTAAATTGTAAGCTTCATGATCTATTCTTATTCTTTGTTATAGTTTCAAATGCCTAAAAAGAGGACAAAACTCACTAAATAATTTTATGATAAGTGTTGAGTGGAAAATTTTCTTATTGAAACAAAACCTGCAGTGAGAATGAGATTCAAGATTGGATAGTAGTTTTAATGCATAGTATACTAAAATAAGCACGTGAATAATTTCAAATATTAATAGCTTAAGAATTTTAGGTAAATATTAGGGTGGTAATTGCCTAAGTTATCAGACAGGTGTTACTTCTGTGATAATTTGCTAACAGAACAAAATGTACTTTGTAAAATATTGAGTGTGCATGTAAGTAACCAGGGATTCTTCGCAGGTTATAAGTACTTGATCAATGCACACACAAAACAAATGTATAGCCAACTTAGTGGTGTTCTTGGCATCTTTGGTTTTGTAGAGCGATAATTATGAATTCAAAAAATGAACTCATTTATAATTCGTGAGTTGTTTCCTTATTGTAAAACTATCAAAGGACTGCAGAGGTCATATTCCATTTTCTCCGAATTTTTTTTGTGCCTTACAAATATCCTAATTCCCTTCTTTGGGTTGCTTACAAGGAACTCTCAGTCTTTTCACACTTATAGTATTTATTTAAGTTAAAATATTTTCTTCAGACTTTCTTGTCCTTATAGTATGGGAGATGCCATTTCTTCTTTTTCTCTCCTTACTCTTTCTCCTCCTTTTCCTCCTTTCTTATCTGATAAATTGGAACTGCTGTGTTGCTTAGCATTCTGCCTGTCTCAGTCTGCATAACCAAACACTACGTTGTGGTTTCAGCAATAAGGGGATTGTTTTTCGCAGTTCCTGAGTCTTGAAAGCCTTTAAAAGATAAAGGTGCCAGCTGATTGAACATGAACTTCTCATTATTGCCTTAATAATGGGAAAAGAGGAAAAGGAATGAAAAATGAGAAATGGAGGTGAAGAGCATCTGTTTTTTCTAGCATCTGTTCTCATAAGGGCGCAAATTCCATGATGAAGATCCCAATACCTAAATACCATCTACTGAAGTTCATGAGTTCAACAGATGGATTTCAGGGCAACACAATTCAGTTCATAGCACTACCTTATTTATTTTTTTCAATTTCTTCTTCCTATTTTTTCTTTTTTTAAGAAATGAGAATCTAGGGCTGAAGTGGTGGTGGTGCGGGGGGCGGGGGGGCGCTAAGCTGTTCATTTTGCATATGACTGTCCCCAGTTTTATCTCTAGTGCCTGGTATAGTGCCCCAAGTACAAGGAGTGACCCCAGAGTATAACCCGGTGTTTCTCAAAAAATAAAACAAAAAAAGAAAAAGAAAGGAAAGAAAGAAAGAAAGAAAGAGGAAGGAAGAAAGGAAGGAAGGAAGGAAGGAAGGAAGGAAGGAAGGAAGGAAGGAAGGAAGGAAGGAGGGAGGGAGGGAGGGAGGGAGGGAGGGAAGGAAGGAAGGGAGGGAGGGAGGGAGGGAGGGAGGGAGGGAGGGAGGGAAAGGAAGGAAGGAAGGAAGGAAGGAAGGAAGGAAGGAAGGAAGGAAGGAAGGAAGGAAGGAAGGAAGGAAGGAAGGAAGGAAGGAAGGAAGGAATGAATTAGGTCCAGGTCTGCAGAGAAGCTCAGTAGCATGAACACATCTTTTTCCTGCCTTATTTGTGAAGTGCCCCAGGGAGTAAACCCTGAGGACAGCACCCAAGTACAGCCTGATGTAGCCTTAACAAAACAAAGCGGAAAAACAAGCTTTTGCTACAAGGAAGTATGCTAATCATCTAGATTACAGAGAAATATCTAACCTTCTTGATTTGATTTCCTACTCATTATTTGATCTTGGATTTGTTCCTGGACTGTAGTTCATGTTTTTCTGTGTTGTAGGTGTGGAGCCAAAGAAAATACAGCTGGAAATGAATGAAAACTGTGAACATAGATTTTATTGAGGAACATTTAATAGCAGGGATAGCAGAGGTGCAGAGATAGATGGACATTTTAGGGAAATAAGGAGGGATGTGGTAGAGGGGTAGTCGAAAAGCTAGAAGAGGTTAGTCTCACTGCAAATGTTGTTAGTCCTGATGTATTTGCTAGCTGAAAGTTAAAGTTAATATTCTGTCTTGGCACAGAGACTGAGGAACAGAGGTTAAATCTTCCTGATTATTCCTTTCTAGGGGAATGATTCTAACTTTCTTGAGAAAAATACATTGTTTTTAAATTGAGGTAACAATGATTTATGACTTTACATAAGTCCCAGGAGCATAGCCTTATATTTCAGGATATGTATATATTACATTATGTTCATTATCTAATGTTTAGTTTCTACTTACCCTCACATCATTTCTTCTTTACTATATTAACCACCCCCACCCAATTTCCATTTTAATAACCACTGTTATATTGTCAGTATATAAAATTTTGTTTATTTGACTTGTTTTATTTTTTATTCATGGGTTAAATCACATAGTATTTGTGATTTATTATCATATTATTTATTATAGTATTCTCTATTTAACTTATTGCATTTGGCATAATTCCTTCATATTGAGATGAACAGATAGCACAGAGGGTAGGGGACTTGCCTTGCTCATGACCAACTGAGTTTGATATCTGGCACTGCAGACAAACCCCTGAGCACTACAAGGAATGATCCCTGAGCACAGAGCTAGGAGTAAACCCTAAGAACTTCTGTTTAGCCCATAAAGCAAAACAGAGAAAATGAGCCATACTGTTGCAAATGACAAAATTTTAACTTATTTTGTTATAGCTGAGTAGTTTTCTATCATATTTATGTGCATATATGTTTATACTTCATATGTGCTCCATGTATATATAATGTACTTAATTTAGATATATTGATATCTAATATTTGCACATATATATCTATGTGTCTTATCCATTAATAAATTAATGTGCTCTCTACTAGTCTCCATATAATAGCTACTACAAATAATTTTACAGTGAACACAGGAGTCCATGTATATTTTTGAATTAGTGTTTTAACATACTTTGAATAAATATCCAGAAGTGTCAATTATGATTATATGTATTTTTATTGATTTTTGAGCACTTTCATACCATTGTACATGATACATGCATCATTTTGATAATAAATAATAAGAATAAGAATACCACCAATAATGCACTATAACTTTTCTCTACATCTTCATCAACACTAGGAATTCTTCTTCTTGGGAGAATACTAATTATAGTAAGTGGGAGATATCTCATTGTGTTTTGTTTTTCTACTGCCATAATGAAAATGATTATTAATTGATTCTTTCAAAAAAAAAACAGACAGCATTTCAAAAAAATCGTGCATGTTTTCTTTGGAGAATGTATATTTAGGGACTTTTATTAGAAAGACACTTCTGAGTTGTGCAATATATATTCACAGTTTCAAGACATTTGTAGTGAAATGTTTTATAAAATGAATATCAGAGTACTATATAAAGCATTGGCCAGAACAAACAGTTCATTTGGCAGTAGTGTTTCACAGGGAGGTATTTTATAGAGAACTGGGAAATGTGAGGATTATTCTACTGATATAGTTTATGTGACTAGAAATTCTTCTAGACTTTTTAAAATTTTTTCAGTGCAGTTATTCGGTTAAAGCCAATAAGTGCTGTTACAATAAGTGAACCTTCAATACAGCATTGTAATTTTCCAAGTTTGGAGTTTATATTAGGATTCACTAATGGCATTATATATCATTTGGGTTTGTACAAATGCATTATATTTTGTATCAAATATATATATCATATATTCATCTACTCCTGAGAGTTTTTGACTGCTTTGAAATATTCTGTGTTTTGCTTATTGATTCCCTCCAACTTTCTCTCATTTTCCAGGAAACCACTAATATTTTTAATAGCCTCCATAATTTTGTTTTGTACTATGCAATATGAAACCTTCCTAAGACTGGCTTCTTTTTCTGACTGGCATATATTTAAGATGTATTTAAGATTATTTAAGGTTATATTTAAGGTGACTGGCTCCTTTTTCTTGCTAGTATATATTTGAGATTCTTTTCATAAATGAACTAATTTTTAAACAATTTATTTTTGTTTAGGACTGGCATATAGCAGTGCATGTTTTAGGAGTGCTACTTCAATTTTTTTCAAAAGTTTGTTGTCATACCATACTACCAACAAGGTGCCAAGGTTCTTTCATTACTATCTGCGCTCTTTCCACCATTCATTACATCTGTGCTCTTCCCACAGCAACCTGTTTAGTGTTCCAAATCCAAGTGTCAGTTTCAGACTGATTTTGTATATTCCCTTACCTATATATCCCACATATGAATGAAATTATCATGTCTTCATCATGTGTCTAATCTTGCTTAACATTACAGCATTCAACTAAATCTATGTTGTTATAGAAGTCAAGATTCCATCTATTTCTGTCTGTACTTTGGGCCACACCAGCAGTTTTCAGAGACTACTCCTGATTCAGTGCTTAGGGCAATTGGATGGTTCCAAGGATCAGATCAGGCCTCCTGCATGCAAAAACCTATACACCAGCTGTTGGCAGCATCTCCCCGATACTGTCATTCTATCTCTTCTATGGTTGTGCTATGTTCTAGTGTCTATATAAAACATATCTCATTTTCCTTTTTTAATTGATTTATTGTTGAGGCTGGAGCAATAGTACAGTGGGGTGTGTTTGCCTGGCACACAGCTGACCCAGGTTCGATCCTAGACATTCCATATGGTCCCCCAAGCAAGGACTGCAAGGAGTAATTCCTATGTAGAGCCAGGAGTAACCCATGAGTATTGCCGGGTGTGACCCAAAAAAAACAAAAAAAATTGATTTATTGTTGCTTTAGAATCACTTAATCACTTAATCACTTCAGCTGAATCTTACGAAGACAATGTTTATGAGAAACAGCCTTGTTCCTGACGCCCCATTCGCTCTCAATGGAACGACCATCTCCGAATGCAACAGCTATGTGTACCTAGGTCGAGAGGTCAACATGAGAAATGACCTGGCACCCGAGCTGCGCAGGAGGAAGAGAGCGGCTTGGAACGCCTTCAAGAACGTCGAAGAAATAGCTAAGAGGACGAAGAACCTCAGGCTCCGGGCACATCTCTTTGATTCCACTGTTCTTCCTGCATTAACATATGCCTCAGAGACCTGGGCCCTACGCAAACAAGATGAGAACGCCATTCAGGTCTCCCAAAGAAGAATAGAAAGAGCTATGCTTGGAATATCACGTTTCACTCAAATGAGAGAACGAATCCGGAGTTCTGACATCCGTCGAAGATCAAGGATCAGGGATGCTGTCTCATTTGCCAAGGTGTCAAAAACCAGATGGGCTGGTCACGTAATGAGATTTAAAGACGACCGTTGGACTAGAGCTGTTACTGATTGGATTCCACGGGATGTCAAGAGACCGCGTGGCCGCCCACCTACCAGATGGTCAGACTTCTTTGTCAAGATCATGAACGATCGGTTTGAGGCCCTCCATGTTCCCGGAGCGAAGAGATGCCATTGGGCTACACTAGCACGCGACAGGGACAAATGGAGACGTTACTGGCGCCCGCTCGAGCAAATCGACGACTAACGGGAAGTTAAGTGATTAAGTGATTAAGTGGTTTCATATTCCCGTATAACACCTCTTTTATTCATTTATCTGTATTATGCACCTGCTTGGTTCAGTGTTTGGAAACTGTGATAGCACCATAAAGAACATAGGAGTTCTTATATTCTTTCAATTTAACATTTTAACGTTACTTGGATTGATTCTTAGAGATATAATTGGTGGATATAATAGAACATTTTTTTTACTTTTTAAATTTTGAAAAAATCTCCAAATTGATTTGCAAAGACTCACAACCAGTTTACATGCTCACCATTGAAGTAAGAGAATTATGTCTTCCTCCATCACCACACCAATGCTGTGTCTTCTGGGTTTAGGAAGCCACTCTTAGGTGTGAGATATAATCTATCTTTTTGAATTTTAATTTGATTTTCCTTGTAATAAGATGAAATATTTTTGTGTCTGTTGTAGATCTCATTGTTTTGATATAGAATATTTCATTGCATGTAAAAACCAATATATTTTTGTATATTGATTTTACATCTTGCAATTTTACTACGTTGGCATATTTTTCTAGAAATGTCTTTTCTTTTCTTGGTAAGGGGGAAAATCCAGCTGTACTCAGTGTTTGCTCCTGGCTCTGTGCTAAGGGATCACTCTTGGTGATGCCCCAGAGGCCATATGTGGTACTGGGTTTAAAATTAGGGTTTGCTGTGTGCAAGAGAAGTGCCTTAGTCTCTATACTGTCTCTCCAGTCCCTCTACCATCTTTTTAATGGAATCTCTACTTTTCTATGTATTGAACCATGTAATTTTTTTATTTTTGACATATTTAAAAAATGTACTTTTATTGTATAATTTCTCTGGCTAGGCCTTGTAATATTATGTTAAATAGTAGTAGTAAGAGAGTGCAGCTTTGCTTTGTGCCTAATCTTAGAAAAACGATTCAGCGTTTCATCAATCACTGTCACTGTCCTCCCGTTGTTCATCGATTTGCTCGAGCGGGCCCAGTAATGTCTCCTTTTTGAGACTTATTGTTACGATGTTTGGCATATCAAATGCATCATGGGTAGCTTGCCAAGCTTTGCCATGCAGGCAAGATACTCTCAGTAGCTTGCCGGGCTCTCCAAGAGGGACGGAGAAATTGAACCCGGGTAGGTCGGGTCGGCCGCGTGCAAGGGAAACGCCCTACCTGCTGTGCTGTCACTCCAGCCCATCAATAACATGATATAATCTCTGGATTTGTCAGAAGTGAGCTATATTATATTTTATAATATTTCTTCTATTCCTATTTTATTGAATGTTTTTATCTTATATTCTTAAAACTTAAGTTCTGAGAATGAAAACAGGTCCTGAAACCAAAAAAATTGAGAATTGCTGATTTGGTGTATGTTGTGACAATATTTTAACAATTATTCATGTGAACCAGAATTTTAATATTTACCAGCTTACAGTATGACTTCCAAGTAAAGAAAATCGGGAGCTGGACAGAACAAATTAAGGTGCTTGTCTTGCATGCAGCCAAGTCTAATTTGATCACAGGTCCCACGTGTGGTCCTCTGAGAATTTTCATGAGCAATCCCTGAGCACAGAGCTAGGAGTAGCCCCAGAATACTTATTATACAGAATACAGAACACCACCGAAAGGAAAAACTATCCATAAAAGGAAAATGGATTGAACTAATGCAAAAGTACTGAACAGTCAGTTTCCATGTCATTTATTTCAGATTGTGCCTCAAGGAAAACATTACATGTAGAAAAACTAAAAACTCAAGGATGTTGATCTGCAGTTTTCAGAACTAGAAGGTGATAGGATTTTAATTTCTATTCATTTAACCTTTATATCTGGTGTTCCTATCGGATTTCTCTGTTATTGATATCCATAGTGGGTAAGTTTAATGCTTATAAAGCATGAGTTAATGGTATGTAGTTCCTAAGTTACTTTAGGAATTAGTGATTATATAACAGCTTATACGGCAGAGTCTGGCAAACTCCCCGTGGCGTACCCAATATGCCAAATACCAGTAACAATGATGGGTCTCATTCTCCTGACCCTGGAAGAGCTTTTAATATGGCACTTTTTAAAAAAATCTCAGGGCTAGGACGAAGGAGACGTTACTGGGGCCTGCTCGAGGCAATCGATGAACAACAGGATGGTCGTGATCGTGATCGTGATCTTATATTATTTAAAAAATTTTTTGTCAAATAATTTCTCCACATTTGTTAATTTGAAAATATGGTCTTTCTACCTTTGTTGATATGGTGTATTGAATAAATTAAAGTATTAGATTAATGTTGAAATTTGGGTGAGCTCATTTGTTAAGATTTAATCTTGTCCTGGATTTTTATTTTAGGGTAGAATTTTAATGACACTTTTAATTGTATTGCATACAACTTTTCTATTCAGATTTTATTTTTAATAATTTTTAATTGTTAGGAAAGTGTATGAATATGATAATATATCCACTTTATAATTTTCAATTTTTGGCATATGAAATGAACAGATGTTTATTAAAATTATTGAATATCTGCTCATTGTTATTTCTATTATCTCTATGATCACTTAAATTTCTTTGGTGTCTGTTATGACCTGTTTTTTCATTTATTCACTTTATTAGAGTTTCTTACTTTTTCCCCAGTGACTCTCACTAAAAGTGTGTGTCAATTTTGCATATCCTTTCAAAGAAACATCTTTTCATGTATGCAGTAGAACATTATGTAACTGCAAGAAAAAAGTGATGCAGTCTCTGCATTGTGGACAGAGCTAGGGGGTATCAGGTTAAATGAAGTAAATCAGAGGGGGAAGAACACATACTGGATTATCTCACTCATTCATGGGATATAAAGACAAAAAGGAAATAGCATCAAAGAATGACAGTTTTGGCCTTTCATTGTGAATATGATTGCCAAGAAGCTAAACATGTGAGAGGTGAGAAAATGAAATTTGAACATGAGGTGACAAAGACAGTGGTGGTGTGTCATGGGGATTTTGGTGGTGGTATACAGTAACTGTATACATCACCACCATAAACCTATCTTGAACCTATTTTACCTAAACTGTCACTGTCACTGTCCTCCTGTTGTTCATCGATTTGCTCGAGCAGGCCCAGTAACATTGTGAGACTTATTGTTACTGTGTTTGGCATATCAAATACATAATGGGTATCTTGCCGAGCTTTGCCATGCGGGTGAGATACTCTCGGTAGCTGGCGGGCTCTCCAAGAGGGGCGGAGGAATCGAACTCGGGTCAGCCAGGTCAGCTGTGTGCAAGGCAAATGCCCTACCCATTGTGCTATCGCTCTGAGCAAAAATTAAAATGACAGCAAAAAATCAAAAACAAAGAAATAGACTTTGTTTTAGGTTTTGTCTTTTTGATAGTTAATTAATTTATACATGCCCTGCTCTGATTTTTATGTTCTTCTGTTTTTGTTCACTTGTTCTTTTACCATTTTATAGGTATATGATTAGATTTGATACTATTTTTTGTTCTGTGTTATAGTATTTTATTTCTGTGTATTTTTCTATTGGTACTGGCTGGGATCGTGGATTTTTTAGTTTTTGTTTTTATTTGATTTTCTGAATTTTCAATTATTCCATTGCATCGTAGTGGTACAGTTTATCCTACCACATCTAACGTTAAAGTGTCAATATCCAGGCTGAGAAATAGTATCGCGGGTAGGGTGCTTGCCTTGCATGCCGCTGACCTGGGTTGATTCCCCGCATTCCATATAGACACACAGCCCTGTCAGGAGTGATTCCTAAGTGCAGATCTAGGAGTAATTCCTGAGAACAGCCAGGTGTAACACCCAAAATAAAGTTAAAGTGTGGGGGCCAGAGAGATAGTGCAGTGGATGAGACATTTGCTTTGATGCAGTAGACTTGGGTATCCCATATGGTCCACTGGGCCCCATCAGGAGTGATTTCTGAGTGCAGAGCCAGGAGTAATCCTTGAGCATTTCCAGGTGTGACCCAAAACCGCCTTCCCGACACCACCCCCACCCCCATCCCAAGCTCCAGCATCTCTACAACACAATATATTTTACCATGTAGCACCCCCATTTCCCCGCCACGCCACACTCTCTTGGGCAGTTCTGTGGTCAGAGCATAAAGGTTTCTTTTCATTCATTGGTCACAATGTCTTCACTTGTTTGATATCTTCATGAGTGAGATTATTTGAATTTGTCTTTTTATTTATGATTTATTTTGATTATCACGTCTCCCTTCACTTATCGTCATGTCATAGCAAAAGGCCAGAATTCACATTTTCTAATGTCTGCAGTAATGCTGCATTGTGATTATAAACACTACACTTTCATTAACCACTTATCTGTCCTGGCACTGGGTTTTTATTTTTTTCCAGATTTTGGTCTTTATGGAGCTGAGGTGTACATGTGTTTCTTGAATCTGTGATAGTGAGCAACTTTTAATGTGCTTGCTGGCTACCTGCTTCTTGTCTTTTGAAGTTTCTGTTTAGCTCTCCTAGACTTGTTTGTTTTATAGTTACTTTTGTGACCACTTAATGTATATTTGATTTTAGTTCTTTTCTGGGTGTATGATGAATGAATATTTATTACATTAAGTATAAAATATTTTGGCTTTAATGCCAGTTCCTTTCATAGTGCTGAAGCTTTTGTTTATTTGTTTGTTTGATATAATTCTATGTATTTACTGGTCTAAAAAGTCAAATCCATGAAGAGAAAAGACATTATGGAGTGCTCTGTTTCTTTTTTAATTGGTGTATTGTTTAGGGTTAACATGTTGCATTCCAGTTTTTCCAACCCTATTTTTGTGGTGGCTTTCTTCTCCATATAAGGTATTGGTCCCCTTATCATATTGTAGATGTTCATGTATGGGCGGGTTTATTTCTGTACTATTTATTCTATTTCATTGTTTTATGTGCCTGTTTTGTATTAATACTGCTTTGTTATAACTGCTATCATTTTGTAACATACTTCTAATTCAGGGGGTGACATTTCCACTTTGAATAGTTTTTCTCAGAATTGTGTTTTGCTAAATAGGAGTCATTTGTTTCCATACAGATTTTGGGTTTGTTAATATTTTCTAAAAAATTTCCATGGGCATTTTCATAAAACACTGCTGAACCTGTGGTTCTATTAGGTAGAATGACAACTTTAATAATGTATATTTTTCCCATGTCATAAGAATGGGTGACCATACATTTCTTTGTATCATCTTTTTATTTAGTAATATTGTACAGTTTCATGTACAGATATTACCTCTCATACAGAAATGTTTTCATTTTAAATCTTTTTCTTTATTAAACTAATAAATTTTATAATAGTTTTTGTAATCTTTATGATTTTCTTTTATGAAGGGAGATGTGATAATCAAAATAAATCATAAATAAAAAGACAAATTCAAAGTAAAACAGATAGCAATACTTTTACTCCTCCATTCGTATTTGAATTTTTCCCAATTTCTTTTTCTTGCCTAATTATTCTAGCTATTACTGGGTGTGATTGCCCAAAACAAAATTATGTTGAAAGATAGTGGTAAGAGTATCTTTTTCTAGTATGACTTTTAAGAGAATTTTATATATAGTCCGCTGTAGGTTTGTCTTCATTATGTTAGAATGTAAAGTAAGTAAAGTAAAGTAAAGTAAAGGCCCTCCCGTTGATCATCGATTTGCTCGAGCGGGCCCAGTAACGTCTCCATTGGAGACTTTGTTGTTACTGTGTCTGGCATATCGAATACTCTCGGTAGCTTGCCGGGCTCTCCGAGAGGGGCGGAGGAATCGAACTCGGGTCGGCCATGTTGGCTGCGTGCAAGGCGAACGCCCTACCTATACTTTCAGGGATCATTTCTATAGTATGTTACATGTTAGAATGTATCTCTCCTATTCCCCCCAAATTTGAAAATTTGAAGGGATTTTATCATAACTGAATGTGGGATTTTGTCAAGTGCTTTTCTAGTATCTATTAATCGCACTTTTTTTTTTTTTTTTTTTTGCTTTTTGATCACACCCGGCGATGGACAAGCATCACTCCTGGTTCCACACTCAGAAATTACTCCTGGCGATGCTCAGGGGACCATATGGGATTCTGGGAATCGAACCTGGGTCGGCCGGGTGGAAGGCAAACACCCTACCCGCTGTGCTATCGCTCCAGCCACAGTACATATTTTTTTATGTGGTGTATTAGTTGACTTGCATGTGTTTGCATTTCAATCACTAGCTTAACCTCACATGGTCATGATGAATGATTCGAATGATGTGCTCCTGGATATAATTTGCAACAATTTTGCTGAGGATTTTGCATTTGGTCTCATCACAGATATTTACTGTTTATGTGTGTTCTCTGTTCTGGCACAGAATAGTAGTAGATAGGTCTTATGAGTTGTGAATGATCTCTTTTCTGATATTGGAAAGATGTTGAACAAGATAAATATTGGTCTATGAAAGTTTGTGAATAATTTGCTGGTTAATTCCTTTATTTCTGGGTTGGTTTGTTTGTGTTTTAGTGAAACTTGATAGCTGTTTCTACTTCTTGTCATTAGTCAGTTTAAGGCTTCTGTTTCTTTTTCATTTGGTCCTAAAAGATTGTATAGTTTTAAAATTTCCAGTTTCTTTGATGTCAGTATTTCCACATAGAGATTCCCATGATCTTTTATAAGTTCCTTATAGCCTTTCATATTTCTGCAGTATCAGTTGTCATTATACCTTTTTAATTCTGATTCCTTTTGGCAGGGTTCTCTTTCTTTTTGAGACCAGCAAGTAGGTTGTCAATTTTATGCATCCTTTTAAACAACCATCTCTTTGTTTTTTTAATTTTTTGTATCATCATGTTTCTTTTTCATTTATTGTTATTTTATTTATAACTTTTATTATTTATTTTTGATCACTTTTGATTCTATTTATTGCTTCTTTCTCGTTATTGTAGAGGTAAGACAAGATTACTTATACAGGACTTTGCTTGTTTATGTAAGCTTTTATAGTGATACATGTAGACTTCAATAGCAATGAACTTTTCTCTGAGTACTGATTTTGCTGTATCCCATAAGATTGAATGATAATAACTCAGTTTTTTAAAAACAATTGTTTTCCAGGTAATTTTTTAACTTCTCCTTTGATTTCTTCATTTAACCAAAAGTTATCCAGAATTGTATTGTTTAGTCTCAATATGCTTCAGAGTATTTCTGTTTTCTTTTTGTTGCTGATTTCTACTCTAACTCCAATGTAGTCAGAAAAGTTTCTTAAGCAAATTTCAAATTTTGCCTGTTTATTGACATTTTTGCATTCCAACATGTGTTGTAAGCTATGGAATATTTTATGTGTACTAGAAAAGAGCGTATATTTATTTCCCTTTGGATGGCATTTTTTTTTTCTTTTTGGGTGACACCTGGCAATGCACAGGGGTTGCTTCTGGCTATGAACTCAGGAATTATCCCTGGAGGTGCTCAGGGGACCCTATGGGATGCTGGGAATAGAACCTGGGTTGGCCGCATGCAAGGCAAATGCCCTACCCACTGTGCTACTGCTCCAGCCCCTGGATGGAAATTTTTATATATGTATATTTGTGCTTGCAATAATCTTTGATTATGTAATGTCATAATTTCATTGTAATTTTTCAATGGATGGTTTGTGCTTTGCTGTAAGTGGTGTGTCTACAGTCCATTGTCACTGTTAATGTAACCCTTGATTTCTGTTGGTAATAGTTCTGTATAGTTGTCGCATGTATATTGATGAACATTTTATCTTTTTTTTGGACTCACCCTTGACAAATCCATTATGTCTCTCAGTGTCTTATATTATATTTTTCAGTTGAAAGATCATTTTATTAGATCTTACAGTAGTAGTTTCTGCTCTGCTCTCTTCATTATTGTCTTGAACACTTTTAGCCTCATATTTTATCCTCGTGTTATATTTGTCTCTATGAGAGTTTCCTGAATGAATAGTGCAGATAAATAATATTTTTAAATCTATTCTACATATTTTGACTGGTGAATTACTCATAATGAAAGCGATTTACATTGAAGGTGATTACTTATAATGGGGCTTATATACATTTACTGCCATTATATATATTGTTTTCTGATTGTTTTGTATTTCTATTGTTTTTCTTTCATCATTTCTGTCTTTGTATGTGTGTGATTTTCCTTAGCTATTGTCTCCAGTGATTTTTATAATTTTTTATTCTTAATGTTTTTGTCACAGATTTTTGCTTTATGTAGAGGTACTTTCTGTACCTAAACGTCTTTTGTTTGGTGCAGTCTTGTCATCTTTTGTCATTTTACTTTTCCTCCCCCCTTTGTACTTTTTTATTATTAACTCATATTATTGTACTTTTGTTTGTTACTATAATACTATTTGTTTCCTTGCTCAATATTTTGTGATATTTTCTTTCTTTCTATTATAATTCCTTTCAACACTTTTTATGTATTTAAAGTATGGTGATGGCAAACTATTATCTTTAATTTTTTACATTTTTTTTCTGTAGGAGTACTGCTATTTATTCAGCCACTGATTAGCTGATTGAATTGTGCATGAACTCCAACTTACTTTTTTTATAATTTTATTTATTAATCACTGTGAGAGCAGTAGTCTTGGTCATACAATGAAACACCTGTACCTTCACCAGTTCCCATCCTCCACCCCCAACAACCCCAGTATACCCCCATTCCAGACCCTCCCCCTACCTGTGGGGCAGAAGATTTCCACATTATTCTCTCTCTACTTTGATAACATTCAATATATTGACACCAGACCCACCATTACTATTTGGGATTTTACCCCAACACTCAGATCTGCTGAAAAGGCAACAGTAGACAATTGTTTTCTATTGCTGGTTTTGAATAACATATGATGTCGCATGGCTGCAGTAGTGGCCGCACAATTTTGAAATTTTGAAATTTTAACACTTAAATCTGGAGGGATTTCTGCCAAAACCTGCTGGGTTCCGTGATTTGCTCCTGAGTCTCTGGGATCATGGCCATTAAGCCCCTTGATCAGGAGCCAGAAAAGCCATTCGTGGGCGATGACTTGGGGTCTCATTGGGGTGAGAAGGACAGGATTGGCTCTACCCCCATTCCATGAGGCCCCAAAAGTCTCGTCACTACGGGCCCAAACCTGACTGTCCAATGGTCTCTGGAGGATGACGGCGACCAAGCTGCCAGGCGGAAGCAGGTGGAGGGATAAAACCCTTTCCCCCCTGGGGTGGCCTGGCGACAGTAACCTACTGCAGGGTCCGGACACATTTCTGCCAAAAGTCACTGGGTTTCGAGATTTGTTTCTGAGTCTCTGGGATCATGGCCGTTAAGCATCTTGATCAGGAGCCAGAGAGGCCTTTCGTGGGCGATGACTTGGGGTTTTATTGGTACGATGAGGATAGGATCAGCTCCACCCCCATCCCGTGAGGCCTTGTTTTGTCACTGCGGGCCCAAGCCTGATTGTCCAGTGGCCTCTGGAGGATGATGGCGACCAAGCTGCCAGGCGGAAGCAGGTGGAGGGACAAAACCTTTTCCCCCCTGAGGTGGTCCGGCGACAGTAACCTACTGCGGGGTCTGGACACATTTCTGCCAAAAGTCACTGGGTTTCGAGATTTGTTTCTGAGTCTCTGGGATCATGGCCGTTAAGCATCTTGATCAGGAGCCAGAGAGGCCTTTCGTGGGCGATGTCTTGGGGTTTTGTTGGGACGATGAGGACAGGATCGGCTCCACCCCCATCTCGTGAGGCCCAACAAGTTTTGTCACTGCGGGTCCAAACCTGATTGTCCAGTGGCCTTTGGAGGATGACGGCCACCGGGCTGCCAGGGGGAACAGGCCAAGGCACAAAACCTATTCCCACCTGGGGTGGCCCAGCACCGGTAACCTACTGCAGGGACTGAACACATTTCTGCCAAAAGCCACTGGGTTTTGAGATTTGTTTCTGAGTCTCTGGGATCATGGCCATTAAGCAGTTCAATCAGGAACCAGAGAGGTCATACCTCCAATTATATAGCTGAGCTGGAGGTGGTTTGTGGGTGTGTTTCCCACATACCTAAATTTTGGCTGTTTACTTTCTTGGTAAACTTTGACCCAAGTTTTGGAGGTCTTGCCAAAGGCCACAGCAGCAATTTTGGGGTATCTGGAAGTCTGAAGGCGCTATCAGGCTGCTGATGCACTCGCCTCATAGGTACAGATTGACCTGCTGGCAGTACCATACCCCCATCTTTTTTACATTTTGAATGATAATTTTTCAGTATAAATATTTTTAGCAGGAACTTTTTGTCATTTATCAGTGTAAAGATGTCATTAAACTTTCTTCTAGATGGCAGGGTTTCTGTTAAATGAAGTAAATCTAATAAAAATCACCTTTGTATGTAATTTTTCCCTTGTCTGTCAATATTTTCTTTATAATTATCTTTTGATAGTTTACTAGTGAAATGCCTCGGTGCAGGTTCTTTTGGATTTAAGAACTCATGTTGTCTCAGCATCCCAGATATACATGTTTATTCTTTCCTTAGGTTTAAGAATTGCTTATCTTTTATTTCTTCAAATACGGTATTTTCTACTTTCTCTCTCTTCATTTCTGGTACTAACATAACTTTACTGTTCGGTGCCTGTTACCTCTTAGGGCTGGAGCGATAGCACAGCGGGTAGGGCGTTTGCCTTACAAGCGGCCAACATGGCCAACCCGAGTTCGATTCCTCTGCCCCTCTCGGAGAGCCCGGCAAGCTACCGAGAGTATTCGATATGCCAGACACAGTAACAACCAAGTCTCCAATGGAGACGTTACTGGGCCCGCTCGAGCAAACCTCTTACAATTTTTTTTAAAAAATTCCATCTGAAGACTTGTCATTCTTTGAGAAATCCCATCTTATTTTTAAAGGATTATCTGCAATATATTATTAGTTATTCTGATAGCACAGCAGGTAGGGTATTTGCCTTGCATGCGGCCGACCTGGGTTTGATTCCTCCATCCCTCTGGGAGAGCCTGGCAAGCTACGGAAAGTATCCCATCTGCACAGCAGAGCCTGGCAAGCTTCCTGTGGTGTATTGATATGCCAAAAACAGTAACAACAAGTCTCACAATGGAGATGTTACTGGTGCCCACTCAAGCAAATCAATGAACAACTGGAGAACAGTGCTATAGTGCTACTGCTTGTGCTCCTATGATAGCTTCCTTTTTATTTCCTTTCATGTGTTACTGTGGATTTAGTAGTGGAATTCTCTTTTATTTCTATGGCATGAGAGAGAGATGGATAATATCAATGAGGGAATGAAAAAAAAACTCAGTTGAAAACCATACTTTTAGGCCTGGGTGAAGGCAAGAGATCAGAGCATTAGCCCGACAATGTGCCTCTACTTGGGGCCCTTATTCCTACCCAATTTTCCCCAACAGACTCTGCCTCCTGTTTGTGATTTTGATGAAAGTTGGAAGGAACTTAAATTGTCCTAAAAACCCTGAACTTGTTACTTTTTGTGTCGGAGATTTGATTCTGCCAGTATCAGTTTTCCATTTTCATTTGAAAACTGTTTTTGCAATCTTGACCATCTCCATGCCATAGCACTGCAGCTCCTGTAGCTGCTGTGGAGGTTCCTCAGGAGTCTTTCTACCAAGGATCCTTTCTTTTGATCTTAAACACACATCAGTCAAGTACCTTGAGATATGCAGATACTCGTGTCTCTTCAGCAAATTAGTTGGTCACTAGGTGAGACGCTTTTTGTTTGTGATGCATAGATGATTTCTAGTTGAACATGGAGCTTCAATTGCCAACTTCATCATTTCACTCGATGTCCTTCAGAAATATTTATGTGCTTTATTTTTAAATTCACTCCATTTTTATTATAAGTGATAAATGCTTATTTTCATCTTCATGACATTTTGAAGCTTGGTTTATCATTGGTGATCTATTGTCAGTTATGTTCCATATGCGTTAAAGAGCATATGGTTGTCTGTGGGAAGGCCTTTGACTCTCTATTAACCACACTTTGCACAACTCCTCTTTAAGTTTTCTGTCCCTGTTGCTTTCTGTGTGATTAACCCCTCTGTTGGTGAATGTGAAATGTCACTGCCCCTCGTACAAGTGCATTGCTGCTTAGATCTCTCTCCAAATATCTTGAGTTACTTTTTATATTTTTATGGTTACTGGTTCAATTTAATTTTGTCAGAGAGAGGTATAGCTGCTCCTGCTTTTCTGAAACTGCCATTTTCCCATATAATTATTCCTCAATCTTTTGCTTCAGAATTGCATTTAACATTGCTCAAGCGGGCCCAGTAACGTCTCCATTGGAGACTTTGTTGTTACTGTGTTTGGCATATCGAATACTCTCGGTAGCTTGCCGGGCTCTCCGAGAGGGGTGGAGGAATCGAACTCGGGTTGGCCATGTTGGCCGCTTGTAAGGCAAACGCCCTACCGCTGTGCTATAGCTCCAGCCCTGCTATCGCAAATCTCAAATATATCTCCTGTAAAAGGCAGAAGGTTGGCTTTTGTTTCTGTCTATATCTAGCTTGCCTAGATATAGCTTGGTTTGTTTGTTTTGGGCCACACCTGAAAGTACCCAGGGATGACTCCTTGAGGTTCTTGGGAGATGATATTGGTGCTGGGGATTCCAGTGGGGTTGTTTGCATGCAAGACAATTGATTTACTTCCTGTACTATCTATCTGTTGCCCTTTGTTTTTCTTATCTTTTTTATGTTACCATCTCCCAAGTAGTTTGTTCAAAGCTTAATTTGAGTTTCTCACAGGGGTTCTAATTTGAAAACACATTTATTTCATGATAGTTTTGGTTTTGAGAGTCTCCATTGTTTCTTTCTTCCCCCTACCTTTTATGGTTTTGATATCTTGGTGAGGTTAGGTGGTGGTTCCTTTTGTTCTTCAGAAATCCATTTTGTATTGCTTGCAGGTTTACTTAGTGGAGCTGAACCCCTTTACTTGTTATTTGTTTGCAAGGATCTTCAGCTCTGTGAGATAATCTAACTCTTTAAAGTATTCTTGCTGACCAAATTTTTCATTAAGAACTTTGAATATATCATGCAATTCCCATCTGGCCTGCAGACTTTATGCTAAGAAAATTGCTGATATTCTTGTTGACTCTGCTTTTCTTTTTCTGCTTTTATGGTTATCTCTTATTTTTAATTTTTGCTATATTAATTATAATGTTTCCTGGACTGTGTTTGTTTGGAACTCTTTGAACCTCATAGAAATTTTTTGCTCTCCCAATTTCTGAAAATTCTCTGGTCATAGTTTTTTGATCCCCCTTCTTCTTCTGTAAACGTGTTACTTCTGGTACTGATATTTTTACATTTATTTTGTTATTTTCATTAATATTTTCCTGTTGTTTTTAATGATGTCCACTAGTATCTTCTTTCAAGATTGATTTTCAAATTTAATTTTTGTGCATTATGATGTTTACCCTCTTTTTATCTTTAAGTTCAGTTACTAATTTCTTTAGCTATTATTGCTATTTGGTTTTTCTCATATTTTCTGTCTATGGAACTTATTATTATGTTCTTCCATTGTTCTAATCTTTATAAGAAATTCAATTCTCTTCTAAGTTTTTAGTTAGTTCACTTTCTTCTCTTACATGTTAAGACTTTCTCCCATAGTTTAGTTTAGTGCACCATGAAGGTGACTTATTCTCTTTTCATTTTTTTATATGGTGTAGACTTAACAACTTCCCATTCGAATCCTAATGTAATATTCTTGTGTTTAAAATGATGACTGCTGTTGATCTGGGATACTTGATTTTCTATTATGCACAGAGCATCGGCATGAGATTGCCAATGCTCAGGAGCCAGTGTAGTGTAGGTGTCCAGAAGCCCTTACTGCACTGTGGATTCCAGGAAAATGAGAAGTGAAGCTATTGCTGCATAACTAGAAAATGGCAAAGGCTTCCCTGTGATCGACCTGAGGATGGGGTTGTCCATACTCCACCTTGGGCAGACTCCCTTGGCCTTCCTTTTACTTATGTCTCATGCTATACTCACTTCTCAGATGCAATTTAGCCCTACCAGACTTTCTCCTAAAATTTATGCTCCTAGCAGGCAAGAAATGGGCTGTTACCCTAAACCAGTTGCCCTAAACCAGTGGTAAGTACTGTGATAGCCACATATTTCCGTGGGTTAGGTATTCCGTATGTCCGTCCCTGGTCTCTGCCAGAAGTGGTTTCTTGAGTGCTGGCTTACAGCATGCTCCCAGTCAGACTTCTGGTCTCTTATTCCTACTGGTTTTTCTTCTCGTAAGAATTGTTCTGCCTTGCCGTATGTGGGACCATCTGGAAAAGCACTAGTTCCCATCTTGAAAAGAATTTTTTTTGAGCAGGTCTGAGATAATTCTTGTTAAATATGTTTTTTTCCCGCCACAGTGAAAGTGGAAGTGTACGTTTTAAGCTGGGAGGTTGCCTCTAGGTTGGACTTGCACCTCAGCCGGTTCTCCCAACTTTACAAATAGATTTCTCTAGAGAAGCGAGTTTATCTCCTTACTATGTAAGCACCTCCACCTCACCTTCCATCCTCTAGCTCACTGGTGTTGATTCTGGGCTGGAAAAATTTGAATTTCTTGCAAAACTCTCAGTAAGATTCTAGGTGTAATTGGGATCGAATTCCTGAGTCAGAGTGGAGGGCTGTTCCCCGATGGCTTTGTGCCCAATCAGAAGGAACGTGAGGGTGCAGATATCTCCCAGATAATGCTGGTCATAGGCGAAAGGACCAAAGACTTTGTCTGCCATTGAGTTGCCACATTGCACTTCTTGTCTATCTATCAGTTTTCTAAATTCAGCAACTGTTACATATGGTCTAGCTGGGCCTTTTTCATTGGCCTGCTTCTACCTACACTATTCATTATTGTTTACTTCTTCTGTTTTCCACTCCTGACTATCTCTCCCAAACTCTCCAGAGACCCTCCGGGATTCTGGCTTACTCAACACAGGGGCAACGTCTTTGGGTGCTGTGGGGACATTATTATGTCAATCATGTCCTAAGATTGCTGACCTCTTACCCGTTTTGTTCTCTATTGCCATTCCCTCGATACTGAATAGTCTTTCGACACTCTTCCTTTTGTCTAGGGAATTTACTCCATTAGTGAGGCAATTTGTACTTTTTTTGTGGAAAAAAGGCAATCTTAAGATGTTGCTTGATTGTCATATTGAGGTAGTACCTCATTTTATTGTTTGTAGTACTGAATAAATTCTTTGCCTTGTACCACAATCCAATACTATTTATAAAGTAACATCTACTTTCACAAATAATTGTTTCTTAGTACCAAGGAGTAGCTAATTAGTATAGAGTTGTCATTAATTTTCAATCTTATGGTATATGACCATCAACTAGAATACATTTGAAAAAAATGCACATTATCCACAGGCACATGCTTATTAAAAGCATAATAAAATATAATTCCCATAGAATTTGTCATATTTAAAGAAATGTTTATTTCTAAGAGAAATAGAGACCCCAGAGATCTGGGCCCTACAAAAACAGGATGAGAACGCTATTTGAGTCTCCCAAAGAGGAATCAAAAGAGCTATGCTTGGAGTATCACGCTTCACTCAAGTGCGAGAAGAAATCCAGAGTTCCAACCTCCCTCCACGATCGAGAATCAGGGACGCTGTCTCATTTGCCAAGGCATCGAAGATCAGATGGGCTGGACACATAATGAGATTTGGAGACGACTGCTGGACTAGAGCCATTACTGACTGGATTCCACGGGACGTCAAAAAATCGTGTGGCCTCCCACCTATGAGATGGTCTGACTTCTTCATCAAGACCCTGAATGATTGGTTTGAGGCTCTTCACGTTCCTAGAACAAGCAGATGCCACTGGGCTACACTGGCTCACGACAGGGATGAATGGAGACGTTATTGGTGCTTGCTCGAGCATTCTCCTCCTCTCCCTAGCAGTAAAGCCCATAAATTGCTTCTGGGCACCTTATAAGCACATTTTGGTCCATGATCCAGAGACTCACGAATAAATTTCTAAAAAGAACAGCACACTGCAGAGATGCTTCGGACCCCAGAATCACCATCCACTTAAAAATTTAACTCCAGCTCTAGCTCCTTAGTTAAAATTTTAGAATTCCTGGAGCAACATTGCATACTTTATGCCACTGATGACACACACACACACAAATATATATATATATATATATATATATATATTAGCACACAAGGCTCAACCTGTAACAACATGTTAGCAATATAGGGGCTTAATGACTTCAAGGTGAGATACAAGAAATTTCACACACTTTCCTCTAAGGAAGGATTTTGAATCACTTTTAGTTGATTATTCATAACAAGCAATACAAAATAAGTTATTTAGTATCTGTCTTTGGGGAAGGCTTGGGTGTTGGTGGGAAATTTTGAAATAATGTTGGGAAGGTGTAATGGTGTGGAACTGATGTTGGAATATTACTGTACTGTAGTACTGTCGTCCTGTTGTTCATTGATTTGCTTGAGAGGGCACCAGTAATGTCTCCATTGTGAGACTTGTTGTTTCTATTTTTGGTATATCGAATAAGTCATGGGTAGCTTGCCAGGCTTTGCTGTGTGGGCAGGATACTCTCGGTAGCTTGCTGGTACTCCTCTCTCCGAGAGGGGCAGAGGAATCAAACCTGATTGATTTGATTTGAGGGTCGGTCATGTGCAAGGCAAAAGCTCTACCCACTATGCTATCACTCCAGCCCAATGTTGGAATATTAAATATAAAAAAGGAACCGGAGCGATAGCACAGCGGTAGGGCATTTGCCTTGCATGCAACCAACATGGCCGACCTGAGTTTGATTCCTCCGTCCCTCTCAGAGAGCCCGGCAAGATACCGAGAGTATCTCGCCCACACGGCAGAGCCTGGCAAGCCACCCGTGATGTATTCGATATGCCAAACACAGTAACAACAAAATCTCCAATGGAGACGTTACTGGGCCCGCTCGAGCAAATTGACGAACAACGGGAGGGCCTTTACCTTTACTTTACTTATTGTGAATAACTTATGAAAGGAAAATTAATTTAAAAAAAGAAGACACCAGTCAGTTTTTGCCTTACACATACACCCAACCTTGGTTCAATCCCTGGCACCTCACATAGTCCCCTGAACCCTGTCAGGAGTAATCTCTGAGTACAGAGCCAGGAGAGATCTTTGAGCACTGCTGTATGTGCCTCCCCCCAAATGTTCTAATAATAGACTTTATGAGTCTTAAGACAAGCAAAGAGGGAAGTTTAATTGAAGTAGAGTGTATATGAGACATATGAGGGAGAGTATATAAAATGAAGTCAGAGACAGATGGAGAGCCAGATTATTTCCGTTTATTTCTGTTGGTTAATTTAATGACTGCATTTTCCCCCTAAGTGACTTACTATTGATTGAACAGTGATAATCATAAAAGTGATATGATCTGCCATAAATTAAAATTGTTACTCTAGCTGCTATGTAGCTACTTCACGATCACAGTCACGATCATCCTGTTGTTCGTTGATTGCCTTGAGCAGGCACCAGTAACATCTCCTTCGCCCTAGCCCTGAGATTTTAAAAAGTGCCATATTCAAGGCTCTTTCAGGGTTAGGAGAATGAGACCCATCGTTGTTACTGGTATTTGGCATATTGGGTATACCACGGGGAGTTTGCCAGACTCTGCTATGTGGGCAGGTTACATTCGGTAGCCTGCCAGGTTGTCCAAAGTAAGAACGAGATTATAAGATGTTGCGCGGCTGCATTTGCGGCCACACGCTCCTGGGAGCTAGGTTTTATAGTCTCTGGGTCTTGGCCGTTGATGGGATTACACGGCTCACGCAGGGAGAGGGGGGCACTTGGTGGGTGTGACCCCTGCCTACTGGAAGATGGAGGATCTGGGTGGAGGATGCTCAGCCCCAATCTGAGTAGGCTTGGAGATCTTAGCCCCGGGACCCACATGCCTTTGTTCCTCTGCCGGTACCTTCATGTGTGTGAAGAGTGGTCTCAGCATGGTTGTGGCTGGTTCTGGAGGTCTTTGGCTGCTGGGGCTCTGCTCAGGGCAGGGAGGGAAACTCAAGGGCCTCCAAGGGGCACCAGCAAGGACAACCAGGGGCGGGAGCAGGAGACTCTATGCTGTTCTCCTCCGGGAGCTGGGTTTTATAGTCTCTGCATCTTGGCCGTTGAGAGGATTACACGGCGCTGTGGGGCAATTGGTGGGTGTGACCCCTGCCTACTGGAAGATGGAGGATCTAGGTGGAGGATGCTCAGCCCGATCCGAGCAGGCTTGGAGATCTCAGTCTCGGGATCTGCATGCCTTTGTTCCTCTGCCAGTACCTTCATGCGTGGGGAGAGTGGTCTCAGCATGGTTGTGGCTGGGTCTTTGAAGACCTCCGGAACCATGTAGCTACTTATTTATAGATAATAAGAGCACACACGGGAGTCAAGGCCAGTAGGACCTTGCATATCCAGACAGAAATTATTAGTGAGCCAGAAGAGATGCAATATAAGTGACAAGGTTCAGAATTCTGAATATATTTTAAATATAAAGGAAAACTATTTCCTAATAATTTAGCTCTGAATGTGAAAGAAAGTAAGAAGACAAAAATGTCTTCAGGATTTTCATTCTGAGTAATGGAAAGAAGGAATGGACTTAGTGGAAGGGTCTGTAAATGAAGCACATTTGGACATGGGAAAGATTCGGCATTCAAATTAGCACAGACTGAGCACAAAATTCCTTTTAGATTTCCAAGTAGACATGTTAAAAAACAGTTGGACATACACAGTTATTATTATTCAGGTGCAGAATAAGGCGTTTTAAGTTATTATTCAGGTGCAGAATAAGGCGTTTAGTTCCTTTCACCTACAATATAAGGTGAGTTATTCCCTTTATGTTACCAAATTTTTATCTCTGGAATCTTGAATCTTGTTTCCATTATAAGGTTCTGAAATTTTACAATGATAAATTCAGTCATTAATCCATTTCTGTGATTAGTAGGAGTAAAGTTTTGAATCATGATTCCCCCTAACTCACCTCCAACCTCTAACATCATTCTAACAATGATATCACGTGGCCAACTTCCCACGATAAACAAGCTTATGTATTATTTATGTGGAATATTTCTTTTTATTAGTGAATCACCTTGAGGTACAGTTACAGCCTTACAAACTTTCGTGCTTGCATTTCAGTTGTACAGTGGTCGAGTACCCATCCATCTACAGTGCTCATTTTCCACCATCCATTGTCCCAGTATCCCTTCCACCACCCCCATCCCATTCCCTCCACCCCACCCCGCCTCTGTGGCAGGCCATTTCCTTTTGCTCTCTCTCCCCTTTGGGGTGTTGTGGTTTCTAATAAATGTATTGAGTGGCCATAATGGTAGGTCTATATTCTACTTTCAGCCAGCATCTCCCATCCCGAAAGGGCCCTCCTAGCACCCTTTACTTCAATCTGAGCTGCCTTTTCTCCCAGCATACGAGGTCTGCTTCTAAGATGTGGAGTAATCCTCCTGGTAGTTATCTCTACTATTCTGAGGTGTTAATCTCCCATTCTGTAACTTTATATTACACAAATGAGTGCAACCTTTCTATGTCTGTCCCTCTCTTTCTGACACATTACACTTAACATGGTACTTTCCATATTGATCCACCTATATGCAAATTTCATGATTTCATCTTTTCTAACAGCTACATAGTATTCCCATTGTGTAGATGTACTAAAGTTTCTTTAACCAGTCATCTGTTCTTGGGCTCTCAGGTTTTTTCCAGATTCTGGCTATTGTAAACAGTGCTGCAATGAACATATAAGTGCAGATGTCATTTCTACTATACTTTTTTGCATCTCCGAGGTATATTCCCAGAAGTGGTATTGTTGGGTCAAATGGGAGTTCAATTTCTAATTTTTTGAGAAGCGTCCATACTGTTTTCCAAAAGGCCTGAACCAGTCGGCATTCCCACCAGCAGTGAAGGAGAGTCTCTTTCTCCACACATCCGCGCCAACTCCGGTTGCTTTTGTTCTTTTGGATGTGGGCCAGTCTCTGTGGTGTGAGTTGGTATCACATTGTTGTTTTGATCTGCATCTCCCTGATAATTAGTGATGAGGAGAATTTTTTCATGTGCCTTTTGACCATTCTGATTTCTTCTTTGAGAAATTTTCTGTTCATTTCATCACCCCATTTTCTGATGGGATTAGATGTTTTTTTCTTGTAAAGTTCAACCAGGGTCTTGTATATCCTTGTTATTACCTTCTTATCAGATGGGTATTCGGTGAATATCTTTTTCCATTCTGTAGACTGTCTTTGTATTCTTGTCACTGTATCTTTTGAGGTGCAGAAGCTTCTCAGTTTAAGGTAGTCCCATTTGTTCATTTCTGTTTCCACTTGGTTGGCCAATGGTGATTCACCTTTAAAGATATCTTTAGCTCCAATCATTCATGTCCTCCTTTAATTTATTGGATGTCTGTTGAAACATTTCTTTGAGTTCATTGAACATTTTCAATATTTCATCTCTGAATTCTTTATCAGAGAGATCATATTTGTGGGTAATACTTGTTGAGGCATCTGGACCCTTTTCATAATCTTCTCCTAGTCTTGGGGATTTTCGCTGTTTTTATAGTAGAATGGTGGTGGGACCTTCCAGTTCACTAACAGTATTCCCCTCTAGTTGCGATAAAGTATTATGTATGAGCTCGGTCAATGGTGGTCACCTTTTCCCCCTTCTAGAGTTTCACCTTCCTCTCAGGTCCTCCTCAGCAGCTTATGTGAGGTCTCTAGTGAAGCTTAAGAGGATGTGTTCTTTTATATTGGAGTTGTAGATCTTCTTGTGACGCCAGTATTATGGTGCAATAGAAATAGGCTACTGGACTATTGGTCTAATGTGGTTGAGATGATCAGGATATTTTCCACAGAATTAGGTGATGGAAATGAAGGTGTGAGTCCAGAGTGCCAGGAAAATGGAAAATAACTGTGGCTTCCTGAGTGGCCCCCCCAAAAAGGTCACGCCCACTTCTTTGAGGCCACGCCCCCTACGGCGTTGTAGGTGGATGCTGGCTGGGGGAGTCACACACCTGGAATGGGGAGCAGCGCTGGAGGATGGGGCCCACTGGTGCACATCCTCTGAAGCTTCACTAGAGACCTCGCATAAGCTGCTGGGAAGGGCTCAGGGTCCGAGGGCGCAGGCACAGGGAGGGCAGCCGGGTTCCTTGACCAATGTGAGGCTGGGAGCAAAGATGTGGCTCTGGAGGATGGCACCCACCAGCACACGGGGTGGTGCCCCAGGAAGCGGGCTGTGGAATAATTTTTGCTAAAATGCCCTTGTGATGAATGAAATAAAATAAAACGAATGGTCTCATATCAACATTTGGATTATCAGAAAATTTCAATTACTTTTTTTCTAATGCAATACAACTTTCACAATGCAGTATTTATTTCACCAAAACCATTGAACTATATAATTTATTTGATGACTGTGTTATACAAACAGTTCAGTTGGGACTTCCTGGCACATACTAATTTATCTCTGATCATTGGAACATGCAATAATTTAAATGGGCTCATCTTTTTCCTGAATACTGTATCCAAGCACATTTTATTTCAGTATAATTAATAGGCATTTATTTTTGCTGCCAAAAAGCAAAGTCTCCTATAATGTGTCATTTCCATATCTCGCTTTGGACACATATTCATTATGCCATCTCAATATGGTTGCCCACTTATTTTACAGCTATAAGAAATGACACATACTTTTTTTCTCACATGTTTATTTCCATATTGTTGTTCTAATGTATTAACACTTTCCTAGTAGATCATTGGTGGATAAATATTTCACTGGAGCAGTTGCTGATGTTTAAAATATAAATGATACATGCATATCACTTTGCTTTTACTTCCTTTCATAAACTATATTCTAGCCAGTGGTGACAGAATATTTAGCACTTAGAAGCATTAAAACACACCTTTGTTTACTTGTAAATCACTTATGGCTAAAATTTAACATCTAAAACTTCTTAGTTTTATGGAATATTGCAGTTTGGAATCCTTGGTAAACATGTCTCTTGTGTTTGACATTCAACTTAATTTTCAATAAATCATACACACATAAAACTGAAAAACACCTAAAACTTTGAAGTTGAAACTAAGAGTATAGAAACAGTATGTAACTGAAACATTGCAAAGTACTTTCTAAATATTATTCCATTGAAACTTTATTGTATATCTAAGAAGAAATTGATGATAACTTTATCCTAATGATATGGTAGTGAAGCTAGTTAATAACCTTCTTAAGTAAATTTACTATCCTACAGTGACAGTGACAGTGACTAGTTGCCTATTTAGTTTCTTAACTATTTAGCCTCATTGTCCTATTCACCTAAATATCACAGTAAAAATGCGTAGCATCTACTGCTAAACCACAGATCACCTTCCTTGTTCTGTCTCTTAATCTTCCATTGTTTAAATTGAGGTAAGTAGTTAAGACTAGTGAGTTACTCAAGATCAGCTGTGGAATTAAAACCTGGAATCTTTAATTCCACACAGCTGTGGACTTGAAACCTGGAAGATGTGAAATTAAAGCCTGGAATCTTTCCAAACTCTCTTGTCTTCTACATTATTCTTTCTTCCTAGAAATTTCTGTGATTCTCTCTATTTAGAATCTGACCTTATTTTGAAATGGAATCTTAGGAAATTCAATAATTTAGTTTTTCATGGAAATAAATTTTCTGGTTTTCCAGGAATAAGAAAATAAAATTATTGAATATTTTTTGTTAACTAATAAATTCTTTGGGTGTTCGGGGTACGTGGTTTTTTTTTTTCTCTTTAACTTTGAAACAAGACGTCTCACATGCTAGTATGGCCTACTAGTATCCTGAGTTCCTCGGACAGGAAATTGAGAGCTGAAGAGTTTAAGTGTTTTCCCAAAGGAAACACTGATGCTTAATAAAGATGGGCTGCCATATATTGGATAGATTGCAACTTGTTGTCTCAGCAGAAGCTCTTTAATGAAAAGTTTCAAATTCTTAACGACAAATATTATCAGTTCAATGTGAACTTCTCTGTTGAATTTCAGGTACATACTACAACTATGTTAGTTGAGAGTTGTAAAATACTGAATGAAATACAATTTTTTAATTTAGAACTTAAACATTTAGTCATAGTTAAAAAAATAGACAAGCAAATAGGCAATTCCAGTTCTAAATCCTATTCCTAACAAAATGAAAAAAAAAAAGTATAGAATTCTGGTTTCCTTCCACAAATGAAATACCAAGAGATAATATAAAACATAAGTAACCTATGGATAGACATCAGGGTGTTTGAAATGTTGTTGGTTGTTGGTTGTGGGCTGCAGCCTATGCCATGGATTGCCTAATGAGGGTAAAGGTAAAGGTAAAGGCCCTCCCGTTGATCGTCGATTTGCTCGAGCGGGCCCAGTAACGTCTCCATTGGAGACTTTGTTGTTACTGTGTCTGGCATATCGAATACTCTCGGTAGCTTGCCGGGCTCTCCGAGAGGGGCGGAGGAATCGAACTCGGGTCGGCCATGTTGGCCGCTTGTAAGGCGAACGCCCTACCCGCTGTGCTATTGTCTGTTATGCTCTTGATATTTTTGTGCTTTTACATCGGGTGGGACACTCAATGCCTGACTGGTTACCAAAGGAATTGGCAGCTCTCCCTAAAATTAACAGTTATCCCTAATCAAGTCCCATTGCATCTTTTTTTATGGTACTCGATTAGAATTCAGTGCAAAAATAGAATATAAATTTATAGACCAAGATAATGATATACCTGCGGAGAAAAAAACATCAAAAGGGGAAGAATAAAACAACAAATACAAATTATAAAAACCATGTGAATAATACATTATATAAATGTGACTTTTCTTTTTAAAAATCGCTTAGGATGAGAAGGAGCCACTTTGGCAATGCCCATCCAATGGAGTAAGATCTTTCAGTGCTGGAAGTAACAGGGATGTTATGTGGTATACGGAATCAAACTTTTAGCCTTCTTCATAAAAGGCACGTACTCCAGCATTTTCAGCTGTCTGTCCAGACCCTAAGAATTATTTTTGAAGAAATAATAGAGCTAAATTTCACCTTCTTTGGTTTATATATTTAATAAGAATTAACATAGGACTCTTGGCCAGACCCCAAACACTTGGAGCAAAGTTTACCAAGAAAGTAAATGGCCAAAAATTAGGTATGTGGGAGACACGCCCACAAACCACCTCAGGCTCAGCTATATAATTGGAGGCATGGCCTCTGTGGTTCCTGATCGAACTGCTTAAAGGCCATGATCCCAGAGACTCAGAAACAAATCTTGAAACCCAGCGGCTTTTGGCAGAAATGCGTCTGGACCATGCAGTAGGTTACTGTCGCTGGGCCACTCCAGGGGGAAAGGGTGCTGTCCCTCCGCCTTCTCCCCCTTGGCGGCTCCATGGTGCCATCTGCCAGAGGCCATTGGACAGTCAGGTTTGGGTCTACAGTGATGAGACACGCTGGGCCTCACGGGATGGGTGTGGAACCAGCCTTTTCCCCCCACCCCAACGAGATTTTGAGTCTCCACAAATGAACAGCCTCTCTGACTCCTGAACAAGCCGTTTAATGACCATGATCCCAGAGACTCAGAAACAAATTGCAGAACCCAGCGGCTTTTGGCAGAAATGTGTCCAGTACCTACAGTAGGTTACTGACGCTGGACCAACCTAGGTATGAATAGGTTTCGTGCCTTGGCCTGTTCCCCCTGACGGCCCAGTGGCTACCATCCTCCAGAGGCCACTGAACAGTCAGGTTTGGGCCCGCAGTGACGAGAAAGTGGGGCCGCACAGAATGGCAGTGGAGTCGGCTCTTTCCTCCCCATCCCAACAAGACCCCAAGTCGCTGTCCATTAACGGCCTTTCTGGCTCCTGATCAAGCTGCTTAACGGCCATGATCCAAGAGCCTCAGGGACAAATCTCGGAACCCAGCAGGGTTTTTTTTTGCAGAAATTCCTCCATATTTAATTGTTAAAATTTTGGAATTTCAAAATTGTGCAGCCACTGCTGCAGCCACGTGACATCCTATGTTATTCATAACCAGCAATAGAAAGGAAATTATCTACGGTTGCCTTTTTAGCAGATCTAAGTGTTGGGGTAAAATCCCAAATAATAATGGTGGGTCTGGTGTCAAAATATTGAATGTAATCAAAGTAGAGAGAGAGAAATGTGGAAATCATCTGCCCCACAGGTAGGGGTAGGGTGTGCAATGAGGGTATACTGGAGTTTTTGGTGGTGGAGAATGGGCATTGGTGAAGGTACGGGTGTTTCATTGTATGACTGAGACTTGAACCTGAAGGCTTTGGAACTGCTCTCACATGATTCAATAAATAAAATTATAAAAAATGAAAAAAAAGTAAGTTGGAGTTCATGCCCAATTCAATTAGCTAATCTTAGTGGCTGAATAAATAGCAATACTCCTAAAAAAAAATTAACACAGGATTAATGAGACCAAAACACAATACTGAAAAAATACACTGAGAAGCAAGGAAAAAATATAAAAGGCAAAAAGGAGTTTGTACAAAGCTCCAAAATAATTATATGAACACACACAAAATTTATGTCAGACTTTCTGAAAAAATATGGATGGAATACTATTCTTTAACATTTTTATTTTTTGTCATTTAAAAATTTCATTTTCATTTCATTTCACTGTTTTTTATGATACTGTCAGTGTTAAGATTTTCTTCATAGCATATTCCAACATCACAATCCACACCTAAGTTTCAGTTTTTCTCACCACTGTCTCAGGGTACTCCACTCAAGCCACTACCCATCCCCCTCTCCATTGCCCTTTCGGCCAGGGTAAGCTGTTTGTTAGGCAAGTTTTCATATTCTATTGCTTTGGACAATTGTTATTTACTGTTTTGTTTATATTCCACAAATGAGAGAGATCATTTTATAGTGTCCCTCTCCTTCTGGCTGACTTCAATCAGTATAACCTGCTTCATTTCTATTCACATAGAAGCAAATTGCATGGTTTCCTCTTTATTAAAGCCAAACGATATTCCATTGTGTGTGTATATACTAGAGTTTCATTGTCACGTTTTCTGTTCTTTGACAGATTTGACAGAAAATCTGTTACTTTCAGATTTTCCTAAATAGTGCTGCAATAAACAAAGAAGCGCAAATATCTTCTCTGGATAGAATTTTTTGTCCCTCAATGTAGATTCCAAGAAGTGGGGCTGCTGTGTCATATGAAAATTCAGTGCTTAACATTTTTAAAGTTTAGAAAGAAAAGTATTTTGAACTTATAATGAAGAAGTTAAAGTATAGATCTGTGTGTCTGTACTCTTATGGTGTGTATCTAACATAGTGATTCATTAAAAAAATAAATTAAATAAAGATCTGCAATCCATTTATCTTCCTACTATTAGAAGTGAGTGGCATGAGAACGGAAAAGTGGCCTAGTTTATACCATGCAAACATGCTGATAACTGAGTTTTATCATAAATAGATCTATTTTACAGGAGGAGAAGTTTTATATATGGAATGCTCTTTTAATATCTATGAGTTAGAATTCTACATGTGTTAGAATGAGTGCTCAGGATATTTCATGTAAACTATACAACTTGTGGGAGTATAAAATAAGAGTTTTATTGAATCTAATGTGTTGTGAACCTTTGGTAGAGACTTCATATATTCACTCTTACCATGGTATATGATGCAAAAAGGGTTTAAAAGATCACATGGGATGCCCCAGATCATTTCTCAATCTATTACTTGTGCCACTTGATTGTTTCTTTCCCAAAATGATTAGCCAAGCTCATGGGATAGATCTTATAGTTATGTCGCTTTGACTGGATTATTTACCCAATACCTATCTGATAAGGGGTTAATATCAAAGTATATAAGGCACTGGGAGAATTTAACAAGGAGAAAACAACCAACACCATCAAACAAATGGGGAGAAGATATTAGCAGAAACTTCCTCAAAGAAGAAATAAAAATGGCCAAAAGGCACCTGATAAAATGCTCTATATCACTAACCATTAGGGAAATGCAAATCAAAACAATAATGAGATATCATCTCACACCACAGATACTGACACACACAAAAAAGAATAAGAACAACCAGTGCTGGTGTGAATGAGGGAGGAAGGGACTATTATTCACTATTGGTGGGGTTACCGACTAGTCCAGCTTTTTGGAAAACAATATGGACGTTCCTCAAAAAGCTAGAAATTGAGCTTCAATACAACCCAGCAATATCACTTCTGGGAATATACCCTGGGATCTAAAAACACACAGCAGAAATGCCAACTCTATGTTCATTGCAGCACTACTCCAAAAGTCAGTTTGGAAACAACCCAAGTGCCTAAGAGCTGGCAACTGGATGAAGAAACTATGAGACTTCTACACAATGAAATACTATGCAGCCACCAGGAAATATGAAGTCATGAAATTTGCTTATAAATGGATGGACATGGAAGGTATCATGCTAAGTCAGATGAGTCAGAGGGAGAGGGACAGACACAGATTGATTGGACTCATTAGTGGACTATAAAAAAATTGAGCAGATTTCATGAATTCATTTTTTCTAGTAAGTTCATAGTATTCAATAATGTAGATGTCTCATAGTTTCTTTAACCAGTGTTGGGGAACAGTTATCCCCAACATGTCCGGACACATTGCATACTAGGTCTGGGCAGGAGCCTGGCTGTGGTGTAAAGGAAGATGAGAGCGCAGAGAAACATCTCTGGGAGCAGTTGATCAAAGCTCAGTTTGTTGCCAAATACACACACTTTATAGTTGGTCTTGGCTTACAGGAGATTAAGTCACATAGAGCTTAGTACTATTGGCCTATCATCTTTGCTTCTCTGCCCCTGGTCCAATCCTTTTCAAAGCTATATGTTGCTGTTAGAATGACTTGCTTGGGTGGGGGGAGCGATAGCACAGCAGGGAAAGCATTTGCCTTGCACGCAGCTGACTCAGGTTCGATTCCCAGCATCCCATTTGGTCCCTGGAACACAGCAGGGAATAATTCCTGAGTGCAGAGCCAGGAGTAACCCCTGTGCATCACCAGGTGTGACCCACAAAGAAAAAAAAGAATGACTTGCTTAAGGTATACTTGATGGTTTTCTGCATTTCAGGTATACGTGACTAGGGGATAGAGTGAGGCTTGAGACCAGACACATGGTGCAGGCGCCCTGTTTAGCTATCTCTGCCCAGTTACTCCCTCTTGCGAGGTTTCACTTCAGGGCCATTTTGCAAGGTCGGGTTTTTCCCTGCTCCGGTGCCTGTCACCCTGCTCCACAAACTAGTTGTCTGTTCTTGGGCTCTCAGGTTGTTTCCAGATTCTGGCTACATTGTACAATGCTGCAATGACATACAAGTGCAGATGTCATTTGTGTGTATTTTTGTCATACTGTGTATTTTTGTGCCCCTGGTATATATTCCCAGAGTGGTACTGCTGGGTCATATGGAAGCTCGATAAAAGTGGCTTGGCATGGAGAGTAACATGTTAAGTGAAATGAGTGAGAAAGAAAGGGACAGATATAGAATGACTCACTCATTTTTGGAATAAAAAATAACATAGTATGAGACTAACACCCAAGGAGAGTAAATATTGGTCCATGGTTGTAAGCCTGCCTCAAGTGCTGGGGAGAATGAAAACTGGGATAGAGAAGGGACCACCGAGACAATGATGGTTGCAGAGATCACTCAGGATGGGAGATGTGTGCTGAAAGTAGATAAAGAAACAAGTGATGGGCAACTTTGTATCTCATGGTGATTCAATTAAGAGAAGAACATCAGAACAGCAGCAGGGTCACACATACCAAAAGATGACCTTGTGAATTTTCAGGAAAAGGAGAACTACTTTTTCATGTTTTTTTTCCTAATTCTTCATTCTATCGTGTTAAATCTCAAGTAATTAATTTACATATATTAATATATTATAGTATATAGCATATACAGTGTATATAGTGCTTTCTTCTACTGCTAGGTTATTGTCATTACTTTGATTTTCAATCGATGCTTCAAAAATATATTCTGTATCACTTCTTGTTCTAAACTTTGAGGGATAACTCTAATTAATTTTATTGCACAATATATTTAATGGCTCATCATATTAGTATTTAAATGAATTATTTTATTTTGGAATACTATGTGCATAATAAAATTTACATAACTACGTAATATTCATTACTATGTTGTTAAACAATTGATAGATTTTATTTCTATTATAATTTTTTACAAGACCAGAGGGCTTAATTCAATGGCTGAGTGTGTGTGAATGATCAGGTTTGCACCACAGACTTGCACTGTCTCTTGATCATTGTTGGGAGTTTCCCCTAACCAGAGGGCCATTGATGAGTACCAAGGATGTGATCCAAAAATTAATGAATAATGGTAATTAATATTCAAACTTTTACTGACCTTTCCAGTCTTTTATTTTACTGAAACTTTGTTCCTTACTCTTATTTATATTATTTTATATAATATAATGTATGTTATATGCATAATATAATATATTATAATATTATAAGTCATTGCAAGCATTTTTATGGACTTATGTTGACTGCTCTTTTGAACATACTCTTTCCCACTTCTGTAATTTGGATCAGCTTTTCCTTATCTTGTACCACATTGTTGTTTGTCTAATTCTGCTATGAAATCCGATTTATTCATTAACTTTGTTTGTCTTGTTAAATTTTCCTTAAAAGTTTCAAACAAAAATGAGTTTCCTTTGCCATTCTAAACTTTTATTTGTGGAACTTTAAAGAGTTGTTAAATATATAAATGCATGAATTTATGTATGCATGAAGGGATAAAAAGAATGGATGGAAGGGTACATAAACACACAATACATCATATCTGCATTTTAAAGCCATTTTTATTGAGGTACCAGAACTTATAACACTGTTGTTAATATTTTTCTTTTATACATGCTTTTAATTCCACACTAAAATCCCTCCACCAGTGTGCCCAGTATTCCTCCCAGACAACCCCTTGTAATTTCAATTTTATAGATAAAATCTCACATTCTAATATTTTCATCACCTTTTGTTCTTTGACAAGCTTTATTTATGTCCCACATATGAGAGAGATACATTTTTAAAGTATATTGTGGAGGTTGTGACATCTATGCACATCTAGATGAATAAAGCTGAACTCCTAAAATTCCAAGAAATTTTAAATTAATGATAACTTTATAAAACACTTTCCCCACTGACTGCATATCTTTCTTTTGTACAGGTATATAAAATTTTAAAATTAATAGTATAAATAATTCTATGCTGATACATTTTAAAATTTGCATGAAACAGATTTATCTTACAAATATACAATTAAGCCAGAGAGGAGAGGCTAACTAAGAAATTTTTTCAGGAGAACCTGAATAGGTCTTAGAGTCTTTTTTTATCCTAAAAAGAAAATATTGACTTTAATAAAATAGATTATAGGTAAGGCTTAAGTATCTGCATTACTAAGTAAGAGATTATAACAATCTATATGTAGCACTGTAGCACTGTTGTCCCCTTGTTCATTGAGTGGGCAACAGTAACGTCTCCATTGTGAGACTTGTTACTGTTTTTGGCATATTGAATATGCCACAGGTAGCTTGCCAGGCTCTGCTGTGCAGACAGGATACTCTCAGAATATTACCCGCTGTGCTATCTCTCCAGCCCAACATGGCAAAAAACACCTGAATAAACAAATTCTGTATAAATAAACTCATAATTGAAAGAGCATAAAATTCCTTAGCTGGCAGGAATAAACAGACCTGTATTTCTGTCAATGTAACAAGAGAATTTTATATTGTGTAATTATTTTACATTGTATATTATAATATACAATGTAACTAGTTGAGAAACAAATGAAAATTTAGAATTTTAATAAATGATTAATTGCAGTAATCATACAAAAATATTTAACTTTTAATCTCTTTTCTATTTTAATATACTAGCAAAATTAATTTTAAAATGATTGGATCTACATTATTAAATGTCCTCATGCAGTGCTGAAATTGAAAAGTTATTCATGAGATTATCTTCATTAAACTATGAGATGAACATGTTATTAGGCTTTCTTAATATTTGTGAAATTAAATGAGTAGTTAGACAGACACTTGCATATATCGTAGTAGTATAATGTTCTTTTCTGACAGAGATATTGGTAAGGTTAATTTATCAGTGTCTGGTTTTGTTCTCATTGATGAAAAGACACTATGCAAATAGGGAGAACAGAATCAAAAGTTCCATTAAAATCACAAAGGTTATATAATCCATGACTATGAATTAAAAATAAAAGTTACCAGAGGAAAAAAATATAAAGTATAACTTCTAACCCTGAGGTATGGTTTCAAGATGAGCATCTTAGCCCAAGGAATCATGAATATGTTTTTATTTGGATGAAACTGTCATCTATCAATATTATAAACTTATGCCTGATATCTACAGCCAAAGTAAAGGGGAGGGCTGGAGAGACACTACAATGGTTAGGGTGCTAGCCTTGCGTGCGGCCAATTTGGGATTGATTTCTGACATCCCAAATGGTCCCCTGAATCTTCCGGGCGTGATTCTTAAACACAGAGTCAGAAGTAACCCCTGAGCATTGCTAAGTGGGGCCTCAAAACGAAGAAACAAAAGTAAAGGGGAAGTATATCCATTTCTGTTATCTGGAACCCAAAGGCACCCCATTGAAATTTCTTTTACTAAAAATTGATCACTGTTTCTTGCTGATGTATTTCAAAACCCTTAAGTTTATAAATAAAAAAGAAAAGAATGAAAAATAATAATAAAAAAATCTACCCTTAAACTGAATATTACGAGTCTGGCTCTCAGCATTTCATCTTTATGAATCTTCATCTAAAGATAATAAACACTTTTGTCATCCATGATATCTAATGTCTCCTTTTCAATATTAGAAATAGATGATACAGAAGCCTTTGTGTTTTTTTAGGTGACTGGGAGTCTGGAAAGGAAGAGAAAGTCTTTCTCCACTTAGGCTCTATAATTAACTAGAACAGGCTATGCTGCTTAAGCAATAATCTATTCCTGACAGCTAGGAGATTGACAAGTTCAAGATTATGGTGCTTGCAGACTCAGTTCACACTGAAGACCTTCTTCATTTTTTATAGGCTGTCATCTGTTTTTATGTGGGCAGAACAAAGAGAATAGAACCAAGTCCTAATCATTCTTTCCTTGTAACAGCACTAATCCCGTCAGAACATAAATACCCGTCAGAGACCCCTATTTCCAAATATAACACTGAAGATTATTTTTTTAATTTAAATTTTATTGAATCACCATGAGATAGTTACAAGCTTTCATGTTTGGGTTACAATCACACAATGATTGTCTGCCATGGAGGCAGGGGTGTGGGGATTAGTTTTTTTAAGGGATAAATTTGGGAGCGCGCTCAGTTATTTGTAGAGGATTAACATTTTTAGGTAATTAGATATATGCCGGCACCATAGTTTGTGTTTCCTTAATTTTGAAATACTGGAATGGACAAGGGAATACAAGGTATCAAAGGGGACATACCTAGATTGCTTGGAGCTAGATTATGGAAATGAGGACAGGGAATGAAAGAAATTAAAAGGAAAAAAGAAGAGATGATAGGTAATAAGAGGGGTAAGGTTCAGAGGCCTCAGGAGTACTGGTGGTGTCGAGGTAAGGTACGAACATCCATGTAAACCAGAGAACCAGCATGCTGTGAACATCACACCCAAACTACAATAACCCAACTGAAAGTTATTCTGCCAAGGAGCCAGGGTGAGGGCTGGGAGGGAACCTGAGACACTAGTGGTTGGGTTGGTCTTGAAACATTGTATGCCTGAAACTCTACTATGAACAACTCCGTAAATCACCGTGCCTTAATAAAAAGATTTTACTTGTGCTGTCAGTATCTGTTCCGCTGCTTAGAAAGTTATCTCTTGAGGTCAGGGAACCATGTTTAACTTGCTCATGTCTGTATTATTATACAACGTAATTTTTGGTACATAAATTCATATTGAGAATAAATGATGCACTGCTCTATTTAATCTCCCCAATATTCCAAACCTATTTGTACTAAAAATCTGTAAAACTAATAGTTCCTCAGTATGCTTTGAAAATCAAATAAATAGATACCTCTTTTAGGGGGTAGGTAAAATGGGTGAAGAGGTCCAATTCAATGGCGATGGATGGAAACTTGACTTTTTGTGGTACTCATAATGCAGTTCTTGTAGATTTATCTATCTGAAAACTCTGAAGTTCTATAAAAACTGCTACCTTAAAATAATAAAAGTAAAGCTATTTTAATATTAAGATGGCACATTGAAGTAGCAATTCAAGTTTTCATTCCTAAAACATCATTAAGTATGCAAAGTATTTTTATAAGTAATACCCCCCAGTCACATACATAAACATCATCAACCATGGCAGAACAAGGAAAGGAATATATTCAAATGCAATATTATTGAAAAATTAGTAACTGAAATTGTAGATTTTAATAGAAAGACACAACACTTTACTTCTTGTAACATCCAAATCCCACATGTCTATCCATACTGCTCACTATATCTTTGGTATAATATAATTAATAGATAAAAAACTAAGCTATAAGTTAAGCTATTAGAAATAAATGCTGGTGAAAAGCATGTAAAATGATGAAGTAAATAAAGTGTGGGAAGTGAAGCATCCCAGAGATTTTATATAAGATATTAGATTACAATTAGGAAGAAACAAATCTTGGAGGGGATATTAAAAAATTAGAGAACAAGGTGAATATTTTTACTCTAATTTATCTATATTTTTCTTAGTCTAGAATTTGTTTTATGACTCCACTGCTCCTAAAATAAGATATTCACCAGAAACCTCAAACTATAATTTGTGATAGCAAATTTAAAATAGCATAAATATTAACCTATGTCATATTAGAGCAAATGAATGTGATGAAAGAAGAATTTAAAAGGAAAGGGAAAAGTTCATGGTAATCACTCAAATGATTACAGAAAAAATTAAGACGCTAAAAGGAAAACTTCAAGATTAAAATAAAGCTTGTGAGAATTCATTGATTTACACTATATAGAATCAATATGTTTTCAGTCTTATCTTTCTGTTTTTCCTTCCTTCCATTTGAATACTTTTCATAATGTATATTGCCCAGTTATAATTATTTCTATTACCAAATAGAAAGTACATCTATGCTGCTCCACCATGCCAGGCAGAGAAAACAGATAGCTACTTCTAGCTAATCCTTCACCACTGTTCTGTGGATTTAACTAAAAAATTTCACCCCCAGTACAACAGGAACCCTAGAAAATCAATATGGAAAACACGTAGAAATATATCAAGCTCAATGAGTGAAAACATATCACTGAAGACATAAATACCAGGATATCCTCAGACAATGTTTTTAATGACACTACAATGAGGATGTTCAATGAGATAAAAGAAACAATAGCACAAGTAATCAGCAAAGTACAAGAAAGTATGAGAGCCTAAATGAAAAGCTATTACAGTCAGAAATGACAGAAATGAAAAACATGGTAGGTGACATAAAAATCAATAGAAGCTCTGAACAGCAGAATAACAAGCTGAGCAAAAGTTTGAGGAGCTTCAAGATGAGGAAGAAACAGCAGAAAATGGAAAATAGCCTGAAAAGAAATGAACTGCATACTAGAAAGGAGTTCGGGAGGAACAATATAAAAATCACCAGAGTCCCTAAAGAACAGGAAGGCAAAAGTGAAGAAACAATATTTGAAGAGATCACCAGTAAGAACTTCATAGAGTTGAGGACACTGAAATTCAAGAGGGCACTGATATTCAAGAGACCCAAAGGGTCCCAGTGAAAACAGACCCAATTAGAAAAACTCCAAGACACAGTATACTCAGAATGACAAAATCTAAAAATAGAGACAGAATATTGAAATCAACAAGTTCGAAGAAAGGAACTTCTGTACAAAGGAAAGCACATAAGATGTATACCATATCTATCAAATGAGAAGAATATGGAAAGATATAGCATAAAAACTATATGAACTGAACACCTCACCATGAGTACTCTATCCAGCCAGATTATCACTCAGATATCAAGAACTCTACAGAGCTCTGTGGATAAGAATAGCTCGAGGAATATATAGTCTTGAAACCAGTTTTGCAAAAAGCATTAAAAAGGATCCTTTAAAAAATGAAGTTATGAAATTTTCATGTAAACGGGATGGATATGGAGAGTATCATGCTGAGTGAAATGGGTTAGAAGGAAAAGGAGAGACATGGAATGACTGCACTTATTTGGGTTTTTTATTTGTTTTTGTTTTTCTTTTAAGATGGAAAATACTATTAATCTAAAAAGTATGATTTATTTATCTGCATATTACATTTCTCGTCTGGAATCTAAGGCAATCTTCTACAAAACACAATGAAGGTTGGACAAAGCGATTCTTCCTCATGAAAATTTTTCTAAAATTTATTTTTGTAAGGGATATTGGCGGTAGGAAATGTACACTGGTAGAGGGATGGGTGCTGAAATATTGCATAACTGAAACCCAACCATGAACAGCTTTTTTACTGTATATCTCATGGTGATTCAATTTCAAATAAAAATAGAGAGCACCTTTAAAGGACAGGAGAAAATCCTGTCATATATGGCACTCACTAATGGTGTATATGGTTATCCCTTACTAGGTTAAGAAAGATTAAAAACAGCAATTAATCATCACAAATTGACTTTTATTGATTTGTTTTATAATAATTCCAATTACCATTCTTTAAAGTATTTTTGACCGAGTAATATAAAATAAATTTGCTATATGCCTGCCAAAGGGGAAAATATAAAGAAACCTCATTTATAGCAGGAAAGATAGGCTACCACAGTAAGGTTCAAGTACATAATAAAATATAATGCAATATTTTTAGTTGAAAACTCAGTTGTGTAATTGAAAATATGCAATGTAGTATATTGTATTTAATTATTTGAATTTCCTTATTTACATAGGTAAAAAATCATACAGCAATTGATCACTACAAATTGACTTTTGATGATTTATCTTCTGAAAGTTTCATATGCCATTATTTTAAACTTTGTTGAGCAAGCAATATGAAATAAATTTGCTATATGCCTACCATAGGGTCAGGGTGGGGAAATACAGGAATCCTTGGGACATGGTGATAGGATTGGTTTTGTAATATTGTATGCCTGAAACAATTACATTATGAAAAACTTTGTAATCACAGTCTTAAAATTTTTTTTAAAATTAAAGACTAATGTTTAAAGTATAATTAATTATAAACCTATAAAACTATTTCCTGTATCATTTCCATGTATAAATATTTCTTTCCATAGTGTAACAGAATAAAGGAAAATTGACTCTTTTGTCTCATATTGTCATATTCTACGTTCAGTTATACTTGAGAATGAATCAGTGAGAATGTTAACAAGCAAATGCTTGCTGTCCCTCAATATATCAAGAGTTTGACAGCAGTTAAAAGAAAGGTTTTGTGTCAGGGAGACAAAGGCAAATATGTCTTCCTGATTTTTGAACTGTTCAAAGAAATAGTAAGGATTACTGCATTTGGCAATCGTTTATTTGGATAAAGTGGATACACTTTGAAGACAAGGTTGACTTGGATACAAGTGATGGGTAGGATTTGAAGAAAAGTGTAATTAAAGCTGATCAGTAAGTCTTTGAAAACGTATGTATGAAGTAAATCTCAATCTTTTTCTTGTAAAATTTTTGCTTTGGCAATAGAATCTCTTTGTTAAATTTATAGGCTCTGTATTTGTAAACAGTGAATTTTAGTTGCTCAGAGGTCACAACCTTTGCACCTGGCTTTATGTGCTCATGAATATCAAACATTTTTCTCTTCTATAAGCAACAGTGGGTGGAACCAATAAAAGGGAACAAAGCAATGTTAACATTCTCTGCCTAGAGTCTGTTTTGGTTAACTTGAAAAATAAATTCAAATTTTAATGAATATTAAACTTCTATTATTTTATCATTATAAAAATAGTTACTGTACAGGAAAGGAATGAAGATACATAGAAAAGAAAGTTACATGAGAAATATAAAAGATTGTGCTTCATTTGTCCAGATGATGCACATATGGTAATGGTTCTATTTATCAGTTTGTCTGTGTATGCAGCCTTTATTTATAGACTTTTAATGAAGAAGAAAGACTTGACATGAAATATTATATTGTTATATTTGTATGAGAAACTTTTGTCATGGGAAAAAATCATGATTTTCTAATAGTTCAAGCCATTAAACTACACTGTCTTATCTCCAAAATTTTGGTATAATAATAAAGTATTAAGTTATATTATTTATATGTGATTTAAAAATATGCACTTGACTTAATTTTTTATCATGAACAAATGTTAAGCTGCACAAAGACAATTGTTTTAGTATACTTGAAAACAAAAATTCACAGTACTGTGATCCTTGAAGAAATAAAATAGTGAGTTTTATCTGTGTCCTATATCTCTTTGTGGCAGAGGGTAAAGATGTCAGAAAGTGCTATTGGATCTCATTTTTGCCTTAGTGGCTCTAATTTTCAGGGTCAAATACTAGAAATGAGAGAAATGCCCATAGAAGGACCTTTCGTAAATTGTATAGGAAATACCATTGATACAGATGACTAAGAGGCATAAGCGCAGGATGAAACTTGGTGAATCCCTGTAGAGAAAAGTTAAGCATTTGTGAATTAAATAGATATTTGGTAATTGCATAGTTCTGGATGGCATTGGATTTTTGACAAATTGGAGAAGAGAGATCTTGGTGAAAACTTTATTCCTGGTGTAGAACCTTTAGAAATGTTTGCCAGAATAGAAGGACAATTCTAGACTTAAATTAAGACAATTTTGTACTTGCTCTCATTAACAAGTATTTAAGTAGTATAAATCTGCTAAAATATATGTTAGCAAATGAATTGTATGCCAGAACAAAGCTTCTTACTATTTAAAGGAAAACGGTGAAATTCTGTTTTAATGTTCGGCTAACTGAATTAATCACTACATAAGCCAAAACAATGAGAGAAAATTTCAACTGAAAACAACATGAAAAATGAAAGTAAATTAAGACAATCAAAATAAGGAAAAGATGAAAGGACTGTAACACACATCTACTTGCACTTAAGAAACGGTAATGGTAGCTCAAGACAGGACTTAGTGGTCCAGCATCTGCCTTGCATGTGGGTGGCCCCGGATTGAAAACCTGGCATTGTTTCATATTGCAGTGTGGTCTCTGGCACCACAACAGTGGTGAACCCTGGCACACTACAGGGTATCTGAGCCATGGTCACTAGAACAACAACAACCAAAGGGGGAAAAGGAAGGGAAGAAAAGGGAAATAAGCAACTTCTTCAGAATGAAGAGATATTATACCATATAGTGGTACAGTTTTCCGCAAAGGATCGCTTTCAAAAACGATAAACATGATGTGCATCTTTGTTTCTTTGTCTATTTAAAATAAAATTGACTTCTTAAAGCAAAAATAAAGTGTTGTTGATGTTTAACCCTATATATATAGATAGCACTGTAGCACTGTGGTCCCATTGTTCATTGATTTCCTTGAGTGGGCACCAGTAACGTCTCCACTGTGAGACTTGTTACTGTTTTAGGCATATCGATTACAGCATGGGTAGCTTGAAAGGCTCTGCTGTGTGGGCGGGATACTCTCAGTAGCTTGCCAGGCTATCCGAGAGGGTATCTGTCTGAACCCGGGTTGGCTGTGTGCAAGGCAAATGCCCTACCTGCTGTGCTATCACTCCAGCCCGTACATAGACAAATAGATATAAAATATATATGAGTATATAAACATGTTTATAAAGAACACAAAATGAAAGCTTTTTAATAAATTTCCATAAATTAAGTGTGTTTTTATGTAATTTATCCATAGATAAAGTGGCATATTAATTCAATGTAGACTGATAATTTAAAGAGCCATATAGTACTCCCTAGAATAACCACTGAAAGTGCAAAAATATATAGTAATATTATCACTAGAAATAAAATAATGTACTGTTCATATTGCTATATCCAAAGTAAGACATGAAAAGGGGTTTTAAATATATATACATGATGGAATAAAAACACAGCAAAATTTTATTCTTGTATTCAACAATATTAATAATTAATTAAGTAAAAATATACAATATACAAAGAACTCCAGTTAAAAACAGAATTATTTGGTGGGAAATGGGCACTGGTGGAGGGATGGGTATTTGATCATTGTATAATTGAAACCCAAGCACAAAACTTTGTAAGTCTAGAACTGTATCTCATGATGTCTCACTAATAAAAATTTTAAAAAAATAAAAGTAAGTAAATAAATAAAAAGAATTACTGGATTAGATAAAGAAGGCCCTCCTACATGCTATTTCCAAAAAAAATTAAATTCAAATAATATGTCAATAATATAACCATAGAATACAAATGTTGTTAATAGAGTAACCAAAGAATGTGAAAAAGATAAATCATGTAAGTAAATGGAATCGTAAAAATAATTATATTAATATTAGAAAAAGTAAATTTAAATACAAAAATCTCTTGCCAGAGTAGTAATGTCCATTCTTTGAAGATCAAGGTAAATTTTATTTTATTATTAAAATTTTAGTACAAGCAGGTAGGGCATTTGCCTTGCACGCAGCCAACCCGGGTTTAATTCCCAGCATTCTATATGGTTCCCTGAGTACCGCCAGGAGTAATTCCGGAGTGCATGAGTCAGGAGTGACCCTTGAGCATTGTTGGGTGTGACCCAAAAAAGAAAAAAGGAATAGCCCATAAGGAGCACTGGCTGTGGCCTGAAACCGCAAAAATAAAATTTTATTATTACAACATGTGACTTACCAAGTTGTTCAAAATGCACCTATTTCAGGCATGAAATGTTCCAACACCACTGGTCGAGGGATGGGTGTTTTATTATTGAGTGATTGAAACTCAAACATGAAAGGTTGTAACTGTATCTCATGGTGATTCCATTAAAAAAAAAAAAGAAATGTTACAACACCAATCCCATGACCAGTGTTACCTTCCCTTCACTGATGGGTTTAGTTTCCCACCCATCACCCCAGTTTGTCTTCTTGCAGGAACACATAATTTTTTTCATATTGTGTGTCACAATACAAAACAAATGGAATTATCAATAAAATGTCATTATTATTGCATATTAATAGTAATGTAGTTTTAATTATTATTTATTAATATTCTTACATAACAATAAAATGGTGCTACTGAAGTCACTGAGTATTTACTGGGCTGGTTGAATGAGGTTGAGCCTTGTGTGTTATTGTTTACACCCATTGAGCTTTGTGGGCTTCTATGCAACTTTCCATAAGATTTGATGTGAGCCTACTGTTCTGACTGTACTATGCCATTTGAAGGGGTCATATGCCTGTGTACACAGCTTTGTGGTTCAGGAGCAATGGAGTTGGACTGATGAGGTTGACTTGGTGCATTTCAGTTGTGGAGTGGGGTCATTTCTCTGTCAGATGGTGTCTTATGTGGCTGAAGGCTGCTGAGCCTTCAGGCAGAAAGGGGAATCTGCTTGTTCCCATTCCAAAAAGGTCCCAGAGTTATCAGAAGACCAATCTACCTGGGAATATATGGCACCATCATCTTCTTTTTGAGTTGTGGAGCTGGGGGAGAAATTTTAATATCTTCAATTCATTGGTGATAAGTTACTAAAAAAGATTTTTTTAAAAAAAATAAAAAATGAAACAACTCTCTGAATGTGAGAAGCATTATAAAATATACTTTCCTGTTCTATTGTTAAATAATTTTATGTAGTCTGTATCACATTGCCTCAAAGATTATTCTTATATGCTTCTTTGATATAAATGCTATTTTGCTTGTAATCCCTTTTTCTGGAAACTTCCTATTCCTCCCTTAGGAAATAATCCATGACTTAAGTAAATTTTATACATATCTCATGGTGGTTCACATAATATTTAACTATTTATTGGATAGTCATTATTTATATATATATCAAACTCTTCTAGACAAAGGAGATAAAACAGTGAATTATGCTAGGAGATAGATGGAAAATATAAAACAAGCAAATAAATATGGAATGTAACAGTGATATATGCAATAGAAAAATAAACCAAATTTATAGATGTATTTGAAGAATGGTAAAGTATGACATCTCTATAAAGATGTCACTTTTGCAGCCATGGAGAAAATTAGGTAATGTTTCCAAATACCTCAGAGATCACCCATGGTAAAGTTATGTGCAAAATTACATCCTTACTAAGTATGTGAAATCTGCAAGGTAAGAAACTGCCATAGTGGAATGAGAGAGGGAGAGTTAATCAGTAGAGGAAGCCAAAGAGGTGATGGGGTGCTACCTTACATAGAATTGTGAATAGAATGCTTTGTTGACTTAAAATTTTTTTCTGGGACTATAGTGTGAAAAGTGTAGGTCATTTTTGAAAGAAATAAAAGAGTACACCAGGATATTTTAAAATAGTCCTGTCTATAAAGAAAATAATGTCACACATGAATCTCACAACCAAACAGCTCGCTGCAGAGATGCCTCCAGACTTTGCAATAGGCCACTTTTGTCAGGCCCTGATGGGACTCCGAGATGATGGGAGCAGGTCCTGTCCCTCCACCCGGTCCCTAGGAATTCTGGCAGCCGCCATCTTCTAGAACCCAACAAAAAGTCCAGGTATGCGGGAACAGTAGTGTCAAACGCCAGGCCTCATGGGACAGGGGAGGATCCAGATCTTTTCTTGCCCCTGCCCTGATGGGACTCTGAGATGATGCCCACAAACTTCCCCCGGCTACTTAGTAAGCTCCTACACGACCATGATCCAGAGACACACACATGAATCTCGGAATGGAGCAGCTCGATGCAGAGATCTCTCCAGACTCCATTAAAATTTTATAATTCCTAGAGCCCATGGCCACAAGAGTGGCCGCATGACATTATATGCTATCCATAACGTGCAATACAAAACAAATTGTCTAGCATTGCCTTTTTGGCAGATGGTAGTGGGACTGGTATCAAAATATTGAATGTACTCATGGTAGATAGAGAGTATTGTGGAAATTGTCTGCCATACAGGCAGGGGAAAGGTTGGAATGGGGCGGGGGTGCTGGGGATTTTGTTGGTTGAAAATATGCACTGGTGAAGGGGTGGGTGATTGATCATTGCATGACCAAAACTCAGATATGAAAGCTTTGTAACTGTATCTCACGGTGAATCAATAAAAAGGGGAAAAAGAAAAACAAAAAGAAAATAATGTATGACTTAAAGCACTATACAGATTCGATGCAATTTGCTTTAGAATTCTGATGACATAATTAAGGAATTAGAACACTTCTTGAATTTGTATAAAGGCCAAAATCCCTGCAAATAGCCAAGGTCATCTAAAAAGGGGGGAAGGAGAATTTCTGACACATCACGTTTCCTGACCTTAAACAATAATTATAGAACTATATTAATTCAAATAGCAAGGTAGTGGGGCAAGAATAGACTGACAGACCAATGCATCAGAATTAAGATTCTAGTGACTAAATGCTCAGATTATGGAGAATTAATCTATCAAAAGAAACTGGTGCATGACGTAGAGCAAAAAAATTTTCTTTACCCAAACCATTCTGGGAAAACTTTGTAACCGCTGTAAAAAAGGAAAATAAAAATATATTGAACATACTATATCTTACACCATAGCCCAAAATTAATTCAAAATGAACCAAAAATCTTGAGATTAGACCATAAACCATAAAATTCATTTGGAAAAACATATGCCTCTCAGGATCTAGGTATAAACGGAGTCTTCAGTGATCTGACCCCACTGGCAGAGATAACAAAAACAAAAGTAATCAGGTGGGACTATACAAAGTTGAAAGGTTTCTGTGTGGTAAAAGAAACTCATGCTAAAATTAAAAGGCAACCAACTAACTTTGCACAATAAGGAGCTAACATCCAAAATCTATAAAGCACTCACAAAGTTCACCTCCAACAGCAAATAAACAATAATCCTATCAAACATGAGGAAACATAGTGAATAGACACCCCCCATGAAGAAGGTATATAGATAACCTATAAATATTTGAAAAAAAAGTGCTCGTGACCGCTTAGTACCAGGGAAACCCAAATCAAAACATTGGGGCATCGCCACACACCAGTCAGTAAGAAAGGCATATGTTAAAATAAATTGAACAAAAGTGTAGGCAAGGAAGAAACCCTAATTTCTCTGCTTATGGGAATATCACTTGGTCCAGCCTTTAAGGTATTCAATATAAAGATTTATCAATAAAATAGTGATGGAGCTCCCATTTGAACCAGAAATTCCACTTCTAGGTATCTACCCCCCTAAACACAAACTATTCATTTCCAAAATGTTTGTGTACAACTATGTTCATTGCAGTTTTTAATACCATAGCCAAACCAAAATTTCCAAAATAGATGAGTTGATGAAGAGTTTGTGAGATATATATACACATATGTATATATATGTATATATAATGAAATACTGTGCAGCCAGAAGAACAAAGTCATGCAAACAAAGTTTTCTGTACTTTGGATGGAATTGGGGGATGTCATGCTGAGCAAGAATACAGGATGGTATCATTCATCTTGTGATATGTAGAGAAACAAAGCAAGGAGATGTACAAGACTAATTGTTAATGAACCTTGGATCCTTGGATACTGGAATGCAAGTCTGCAGCTATCAGGTTTGGGGGGTAGGAGGAACACCTGGATCGACAGGATTATGGATGGAGGATCTGATCATCCTATGGGAGGAAATAGTAGACACCAAACCAAAGCTGTAAATTATAAAAGAATGGGAAGATTGGTGGATGGTAAGGAAACTCAGACCAGATGTAACATAGGGACAGGTGTGGACAGCCATGGACACCCTAAGCAGCAATTGTGTGTGGCAGTCTTAAACATCAGTATCTTAAACCTGAATCCGATTGTGACCCTCTTACCTAAACTACAATTTGAAAATAAACATAAAGAAAATAAAACAAGTGGTCAAAGCCAACAGAAAATGAGAACTGGTCTAAAGAACTGAGTTTCCACAGCAGGGAGTGAACAGATGGCAGACAGCCTGGCCGAGGGAGAGGTGTCAGAACACGGTGCATGGAGCAAAAAAAAGCTGTATAGAACTTTTGTTTTCCTGAGCAAGATGGAAAGAAATTGGAAGGGATCCTGAGCAGAAGAGTAACGTTATTTAAAATACTCTATAGTATCACTCTAGCTGCCGTGTGCACAATAAACTTCTTATTCCTTAGGTAGGAAAAAGTGTAGTTATTCAAGGCCACACCTGGTGATTCTCTCTACTTACCCCTCGGACTCCACTCCAGGGTCACTGTTGGCTGTGCTCAGGGGACCTTATGTGGCACCAGGCATTGAGCCTGGGTCCAGTTTTGTGCAAGGCAAACACCCCGCCTACTGGACTCTCACTCCAGCTCCAGTATTTGTTTATAATTTAAATAAATTTATTTATTTATAAGTTATTTCTAACCTATACTATCATTCCTATTATATTTTGATAAGATCTTCAATTTGATTATCACCAAGATGACCGAATGCTGTTTCCTAGTTGTTGTTTGTGTTTTATTTCAGTTTCTAGTTCTGTCTCTATGTTCTATGATAAGGCAGGCAATAGAAATGTTTTTAACTTGTAATCTTATAATTTTAACTTTCCTCCTTGATATAATTTATCTTTCTTAATTGGCTGGAGCTATAGCACAGCAGTAGGGCGTTTGCCTTGCACGCAGCCAACATGGCCGACCCGAGTTCGATTCCTCCGCCCCTCTCAGAGAGCCCGGCAAGCTACCGAGAGTATCTCACCCGCACCGCAGAGCCTGGCAAGCCGCCCGTGATGTATTTGATATGCCAAACACAGTAACAACAAAATCTCCAATGGAGACGTTACTGGGCCCGCTCGAGCAAATCGATGATCAACGGGAGGGCCTTTACCTTTACCTTTACCTTCTTAATTAACTTGAGAAAATTGCATCTTTAGACATTGGTTGAGACAGATGCAAACTGAAGAGATAGTTCGTTTGCTTTACGTGTTTGTCTTGCACTTGGCCTATCAAGTTAGATCTCTGGCACTGCATGAGTACCACTGGGTATAGCCCCAAAACAAAAATAAGAACCAAGAACCAAGCAGAATGAAAGAGAAAGAGAGAGAGAGAGAGGAGATCAGAGTTAAATGGAGTCCAGTTATTACAATTCAAAACGTGATTTAATAGACTAGAAGAAATGAGTTCTTGGTGAACCGTCTCAATGGAAAAACAGTTTCTCAGGCTCCAGCCCAGGGTTTTGAGGTCAGGATTTGTTTCTCACAAAATCTTTTGTTGAACTGTAAGCACATTAAAATTTAAGAATAGGTCTAAACAGTAAGAAATTAGCTAAATCATTTTGAAGGCAGTGAGGGCTGTGCCCAAAGAGTACATGGAAGTCACTAGGGAAACATCTGATGTTGAGATGCTTGTAGATAACCAGTGCTACATCCAGTGTTACCAAAGTGGAGACATGCAGTAACAGGGGTTGAAGTACAGGCATTAAACACATAAGGCATATGCTTCCTCCTCTATTTTTTTAAAAAAAATATGGTGTGCTCCTCATAAACATTTTCCAGGACTTTAAATGTTGAAAAAAAATTGACCATAAAGACATTTTATGGACTGGAAAGGTAGCTCAGTGGATTAAGTGCATGCTTCTCCTGGCTCTGCATGTGATCCCTCAAGTCCCTCCAGGAATGACAACCAAGCCCAGAGTCCTGAATAGCACCTTCAGGTATGGACCAAAATAAAAACAAAACCCCAATAATGTTTTAATTATTGTTAATTTCTTAAGAAAAGGAAATGTAACTATGAAATAAATGAAAATAGAATACACTTATATTGCTATAATCCAGAGATAATAGGTGACAAACTTGCTAGGTGTTTTAATGAAAGCTTTTATGTCAAACTGAAGAAAATATTTGATCCCAGTTTTTTATTCGTTAGGTTTAAATGGTCTGGACCATGACATAATTTTAGTAAAGAACAGCTGTTCAGAATACAAATACCCCAGTCAACCCTTTCTTTTTCTGGTAGACATAGATAAAACATACCTCCTAGGCAGAACTAAAAGCTAGAGAACAGAATGTGGAGAGGAGGAAGCCTTGTCAACTTATATTAAACACAAATGTCCCTATGTTTTTGAAAAATATGAATACTTTCAAGAAATATGAAATTTTCTTACCATGGAGATAAAGCTATTGTTCCTCCCCTTCCTTATTTCTTCCTACCTCATAGCTGACCTCTGCCAGCTTCTCAAAGTGGGTAATACTGCCCTCTGCAGGTAGTAGAAGATGGGGAGTAGATGATGAAGAGTGCAATTGTTCTTTTTAGTTTGATTTGGGCGCCACACCTGGCCCTACTCATAGCTTACTCCTGTCTCTAAACTTTAGGAATCACTCTTGGGATGCTCTGGGAACCATATGGGTTGCCGGGGATTGAACCAAGATCAGTGGCATTCAAGGCAAATTCCCTAAGGTGCGCCAGATGGTGCATCTGGGAATGTCAAGTTCTGTTGGCTGAAAGAAGTTAATTTCTAAGTGGTCATTAAGTTTCTTTTATTTTTCTGAAAAAAATGGGGGTGAGGGAAGTAGACCAAATAAGTTTGGGAATGTCTGCTCGACATTTATAAGGGAAGGGTCTTTTAAGAATATAAATTGTCTGAAAATTCATTGTCTGTCAGACAGTATTCTAAATATTTTATATAGTATAATTTTATTTAATCCTTAACAAAACTAAGTAGTAGAAAATATCACTATTTTTACATTGAGAATAATGAAACAGGAATAAAGATTTATTTATTTTCATTTGGTTTTTTAAAAATTTACATTCAAATTAAAATGTAATTTGACATGATCCTGTCTTTAAATGGTGGAGCTGGATTTTAAATCTAAGCAGTTGGTAACACCTTTGAGGATCTGTCTCAGATAAATACACATTTACTTAAACATATTTCTTTGATATGACTTGAGAATTGTTTAAAATCCCCATTATCAAATGCATAATTTATTGCTACTGTTAACAAGTCTTTCTTTTTTGGACATGAAATGTGCTTGACATACTGCTGCCTTCCTTGTCTTCTTGCAATCCTTGAATGCTGCTTTGTATTTAGTTTCTGGACTTGGAATGATTATTTGTCAGTTGAAATACCTGCTGCTGCTATAGATTCAGAAGCTTTGTATTGTAAAATTGGTATCTGCTGGTACTTATATCTCTTTTACGACAGTTTGACCCTTCTGTTAAAGTTGACTATTTAGTCTCCAGGAGTTATCTATCAGTGAAAGAAATGTTAATTTAATAAATGTCACTGTCACTGTCCTCCCGTTGTTCATCAATTTTCTTGAGCGGAAACCAGTAACAATAAGTCTCCATTGTGAGAGACTTATTGTTACTATTTTTGGCATATCAAATACATCAGGGGTAGCTTGCCAGGCTTTGCCATGTGGGTAGAATACTCTTGGTAGCTTGCTGGGCTCTCCGAGAGAGGCAGAGGAATCAAACCCAGATTGGCCACATGCAAGGCAAACGCCCTACCCTCTATGCTATGAGTCCAGCCCATAATAAATGCAGTAAATTGAATTCAGCATTGTATTAGTAGCACAGCTTTATATGTATGATAGCTTTGTTTTATTTTTGGATCATACTCATTGGTACTCAGGCTTACACCTGGGTAGATGCTCAAGGATCACTCTGGAAAGCTTAGGGGACCATGTGTGGTGCCAGGGATTGAATTTTGGTTGGCTGTGTGCAAGGCAAGTTTCTTACTAGATATAGCTGTGCTATCATTCTTGCCCTTACATATAATAGTTTTATTTATTTTCTGTTTCTAGAAGAAATACAGGAGAAGAGCAAAGAATGCAATCTCTGGAGTTAGATTACCCAAGTTCAAAACCTTATTTCACCCTATTACAATCTGTTTATGAAAAATAGTCTTGAAAGCTATAAAATTCATGGTTCTTTATTTTCTATTTATACTTTTGGGGATCATTTTATTATTTAAAACTACTTTATTAAACCACATGAATATTAAATGATATATTACAAATAAATAGTTAGAAAAATAATTGGTATAAAAGAAGCTCAGAATATTAGCTACCATCAAGAAACTCTCCCTCTTTAAACCACAAATTAAAGAAAAGTAATATTCACTATATATACACAGTGCTTAGAAGAGTCAGTACTCCAGTCATTTTTGTTTGTTTGGGGGCTATATTCTGCAGTGCTCTGTCTTCATGGGTCACTGATGGTGCTCTGGAGACCATATACAATGCTAGGGATTAAATTCTGGTCAATAGTAAGTAAAGCACACACCTTAACCCCTATCCTATCTCTTTGACCCCTAAAAATATTTTGAATAGCTGGATGAATGACGCAGTATGTGACCGTGTTTCCAAATAGGTATGTGAATTAGTGATCGTTATTTAGCTTATTTGAGATAATAATATGAAGGAGAACACTAGAGCCCAGTGTCTAGTTAGTTATGTTTTGGTCAAATTCTGGGCCTCCAGCATGCAAGGAATGTTACCCAAAAAATTGGGTAATAGAGCTGCCATCTTGCGTCCCCGCGTGTGTGTGCCTAATCTCAGCTGGTCTGCCGAAACCCCCTGAGCGCCAACCCTTAGTCCCCAGTGCGGACCCATTTCCGTTCTAACAAGATGAAAGAAATGATGAACCAAGAAAAGCTCACCAAACTGCAAGCCCAAGTGCGCATTGGTGGGAAAGGAACTGCTCGCAGAAATAAGAAGGTGGTTCATAGAACAGCTACAGCAGACGATAAGAAACTTCAGTTCTCCTTAAAGAAGTTGTGCGTAAATAGTATCTCTGGCATTGAAGAGGTGAGTATGTTCACAAAGCAAGGAACAGTGATCCACTTTAATAACCCTAAAGTTCAAGCATCCCTGGCAGCGAACACTTTCACCATTGCAGGCCATGCTGAGACAAAGCAGCTGACAGAAATGCTTCCCAGTATCTTAAACCAACTTGGTGCAGACAGTCTGACTAGTTTAAGGAGACTGGCTGAAGCTCTGCCTAAACAACTGGTGGATGGAAAAGCACCACTTGCAACTGGAGAGGATGATGATGATGATGAAGTTCCAGATCTTGTAGAGAATTTTGATGAGGCTTCCAAGAATGAAGCAAACTGAATTGAGTCAGCTTCTGAAGAAGATAAAACTTGAAGAAGTTACTGGGAGCTGCTATTTTATTATGACTGCTTTTTAAAATTTCTTTCAAGGATCTAATAAGATCTAGATCTAATATTTTTAAGCTCAAGCCCCTTGGACACTGAAGCTCTTTTCAGTTTTTGCTTATATACAAGTCATTCTTTGCAGCTAATTAAGCTGAAGAAACTTGAGAATAAAGTTTGAAACAAAGGTCAATAAAGTTCTTTGCCTAGTAAAAAAAAATAGGTAATAGTGCAAACTTGTTAAAATCCGTGTTCACTTAAAATTCTGTTTGCATGAGGAGATCCTATCTATGCTGTGTACTAGACTGATTTAGCACCATTTTTAAAAAAATGGATTTTCAATTTTTATTGAATATTAAATCATCTCAATTTTTCCCATAAGGTTGCTAAACATGAATCTAACTTAATTCTTAAAATCCTTAAAACTGAAGGGGATTAATTTGTTTAAAAGAAACATTGACAGGCGGGACAGGACTGTGCGGGGACCTCAACGCATGAAACTCTGCTAGTGCTCCCACCCACAGGTTAGAACTAAGGAGGGCCTGGTCTCCCCAGTCATACTATCCCTGATTCATTTCCAAAGAGGCCCCTAATAGTTACATAGGAATACCAAATGGAAGGGAATATTCCTGAAGGGGAAAGGAGAAGTCACCACCCCCAGACTGCCACAGCATTATGGGAAAACAGTGCAAGAAACCCATCATAAGGAATGGAGGAAGATAGGCACCCTGAAGCCTCAACAAGAAATATCCACATACAAAATCTATCTGATAAAAAATTTAGAGATGAAATGGTGAGGATGTCCAATGAACTCAAAGAGACAGTGGAACGGACATCTAATAAAATACAGGAGAATATGAGAAAAACAGTGGAATAGACAGCTAATAAAATACAGAAGGAAAAGAAAACTACAAACAGAAGTATCCATTAGTAAAAAAAAATTGATAGATGAAATGAAAAACTCAATGACTGTCCTCAATAGTAGAGTGACAACAGTTGAAGACAGAATCAGTGAGCTTGAAGATGAGCTGCAGAAAGCATACAGGAAGCAGAAAATGGAAAAAGACCTCAAAATAGCTCAAATGTGTACAAGAGAACTATGGAATGAATTAAAGAGGAACAGCATAAGAATTATTGGGGTCCCAGAGGAAGAGGGAGGCAATCCCAATCAGGTAGTGAAATTAAAAGATGTTGTTGCTTAAAGTTCCCAGAGCTAGAGAATGCAGGCATTTAGAACCAAGAAACCCAAAGGGTATCAGTTAAAAGAGACCCCAATAAAACAGACTCCAAGACATATCCTAATCGGAACAATGAATACCATAGAGATACAATACTTAAAGTAGCAAGATAAAAGAAGGAAATTACACACAAAGGAATATCTCTTAGATTTAAAACAGATCTATCACATGAAACTCTCTAGTCCCAGAGGGCAATGATCAGATATAGCCAAACAACTTAATGAAATGCAGCCTTCATCAAGAATATTTTACTTGCTAGAGATATTCATTCAGATTTGAAGAAATGATGCACAACTTTATGGATAAATAACAGCTTGAGGAATGTCACAGACTGAAAACCAACTTTCAGAGTACTGAAGGGGCTACTGTAAGGCAAGACAAAACCCACAGACACAACAAACTTCTACTGAAATATGGCACAAAAACCCCATGACAATAATCTCTGTCAATATCAGGGGACTAAATGCACAAATTAAGAGCAAAGAGTGGCAAAAAAAAGCCCAGGCCTAGATGGATTCACAAGGAAATTCTTACAAACCTTTAAAGAGGATCTACTACAAATACTTTTCAGACTTTTCCAGGAAGTTGAAGAAACAGAAACACTCCCATAAAGAAACATTCCAAACAGTTTCTATGAGGCAAATATCATTTTGATACCAAAAGCAGACAGACAAAGGAACCACACAAAAAAGAAAGTTACAGGCCAATATCCCTGATAAATACAGATGCAAAGATCTTCAAAAATAGTAGGAAATAGAATCCAACAATTCATCAAAAAGATCATGTACCATTACCCAATAGGATTCATCCCAGACATGGAAGGATAGTTTAACATTCTCAAGTCAGTCAACATAATGAACCATATCAATAAAAAAAAGATTAAAAACTATCTGATCATAACAGTAGATGTGAAAAAAGCATTTGACAAATCCAGTATCCATTCATGATAAAAAAAAAAACTCTCAACAAATGGGAGTTGAAAGAACATTCCTCAATATAGTCAATATAGTTAAAGCCATCCTATGACAAGCCCAGAGCAAAAATTATACTCAATGGGAAACAAAACTAAAAGCCGTCCTTCTAAGATCAGGCATAAGACAAGGTTGCCTGCTCTCTCCACTTCTATTCAATATAGTACTGGAAATACTTGCCATAGCACTTAGGTAAGAGAAAAAAATGTCAAGTGCATCCAGACAGGAAAGGACGAAGTCAGCCTCTCACTATTTGCAGATGACATGATACTGTACTTTAGAAAATCCTATAGATTCTACCAAAAAGCTCCTAGAAATAATAAAATTGCATAGTAAAGTGGCATGTTACAAAATCAATACTGAAAAATCCATGGCTTTTATACATATAAATAGTTAAGAAGGAAGAAATATTAAAACAACAACAACAGAAAAAAAGTTCACAATTTTGTCTCAGAAAATCAAGTTTCTTCGAATGAGCTTAATGAAGGATCTATACAAAGAAAACTACAAACACTTCTTCAAGAAGTAGGACAAGAGGAACTGGAGACACATCCATTGCTCATGATTGGGAGAATTATTGTCAAACTGGCAATACTTCCCAAAGCTTTATACAGATTCAATGCAGTCCCTATAATGATACCCATGACATATTTCAAGGAGATAGACCAAACACTTCTGAAATTCATATGGAACAATAAATGCACACGAATAACTAAAGCAATCTTTGGGAAAAAAAGATGATTGGAAGTATTACGTTTCCCAATTTCAAACTGTGCTACAAAGTGGTAGTAATTAAAACAATAGTTTTTGAATAAAGAAAGACTGCAGACAAAAAACAGAGTTCAATACCCTGGCATGGGCCGGAGCAATAGCACAGCAGGTAGGGCATTTGCCTTGCACGCGGCCAACCGGGGTTCGATTTCTCCACCTCTCTTGAAGAGCCCGGCAAGCTACTGGGAGTATCTTGCCCACACAGCAAAGCCTGGCAAGCTACCTGTGATGTATTTGACATGCCAAAAACAGTAACAACAAGCCTCACAATTTGTTGTGATACATTACTGGTGTCCGCTCGAGCAAATCGATGAACAACAGGAAGACAGTGCTACAGTGCTACCCTGGCACATTTCCTCAAATATATGATAATTTAATCTTTAATAAAGAGCAAGAAGTAAGAAGTGAATCAAGGAAAGCCTCTTTAACAAGTGGTCCTTGGAAAACCTGGTAGCTGCATGTAAAAATAAATTAATTCAGCCCTTGATCTAATGCCTTGCACAAAAGTCAGATCAAAATGGATTAAAGATTTCAATATCACAGCTTAATCCATAAAATACATGAAGGAAAATGTAGGGAAAACTCTCCATGACACTGAAGCTAAAGACAGATATAGAATGACCGCTTTCATTTTTGGTGTGTAAAGAAACAAAGCAAAGGAATAAATGGTATCTAATGACAGCGTTCCTGATTCTTTATGGTCGACGGAGGTCAGAATTCCGGATTCTTTCTCTCACTTGAGTGAAGCGTGATACTCCAAGCATAGCTCTATCAATTTCTCTTTGGGAGACCTGAATAGCATTCTCATCCTGTTTTCGTAGGGCCCAAGTCTCTGAAACATATGTTAATGCAGAAAGAACAGTGGATTCTAAGAGATGTGCCCAGAGTCAGAGGTTCTTTGTCCTCTAAGCTATTTCTTTAACGCTCTTGAAGGCATTCCAAGCTTTTCTCTTCCTCCTGCACAACTCAGGCGCCAGGTCATTTGTCATGTTGAGGTCTCGAACTAGGTACACATAACTGTTGCATTTGGAGAATGTTCATTCCGTTGAGAGCAAATGGAATGTCAGGAATGAGACTGTTTCTTATAAACATCGTCTTCGTGAGATCAGCTGCAGTCCAACCTTTCCACATTCACGCTTGAAGTTGGCCAGCATTTGTGCCGCTTGGCTAATATTTGGTGTTATTAAAACAATGTCATCAGCAAAGCGGAGGTGGTGTAGTTGCCAACCGTCTATCTTCACTCCCATTCCTTCCCATTCCAGTCATTGCATGACGTTCTCAAGGGTGGCACTGAAGAGTTTCGGTGAAATGGTATCACCCTGTCAAACCCCTCTCTTGACATCGATGATCACTTCCTTGTAGAACGGTGAGATCCTGGTAGTGAATCTGCAATACAGCTCACGGAGGATCCTGATGAATTGAATTTGAATGCCCTGTTTGGCTAGGTTGTTCAGATAATAGTAAATATTCTCAATATTACTATATAAAATTTGAATAGACCATAACTTTTACATAAATGCCAATTAACTGATAGCTTCAAATATACCTTAGAAATAAACTTTGGAGAATATACAAGCATTTCAAATTTTGTATTAATACCAACCAGTGTTTACAGAAAATCATGTTTGGTTTATTTATTAGAGTTCCAAATACCATTCTTAGAATTTTTGTTTCACTTCCCAGCAAAAGCAATCATGCTTGTTATTCAGTCTTCACTAAGAAAATAGGTCACTACGATAAATTTGTCAGAATATAAATACACAGACAATTGATATTTAGGGCTAGATCTGATTTGGGTATGTTTCATGAGAATATTATAGAAAAATTTGTTTTACACATAGACCTCTCTACTGTTCTTGGGAGGTTTAGAATAGCTAATTAGGATTTAGTGAAATCTTAGTCACAAGTTTCTTGGTAACTAAATATCTATGACATAGCATTTTCTTATATATAAAGGTTTTATATAAAAGGAAAACAAAGCAAATTTTCTTATTCATAAGTGTATGTTCAACAGGATTGTAAAGGTCCTTTTATGGATTTTTTCAAATCTTGTCATCTGGGTTTTCGAAGTCTTAGAAACTAAGCACAAAAGAAATATTGAGATCAGGGTGAAATCTCAAATGTAAGGGGAAACATGTTAAAAATAAAAATGATGATACCCTTCTATAAAAAGTCATTAGGAAAAGTGAAACCAGTGACAGGTAAAGAAATGTGACTCAGGTTTATGAATTTGATAGGCCCCAGTGGAATGTAAATTGGCAATAGGCCAGGAGGTATAGGAGTGATAGGATAGAATTATAATGTTTAAGGCAGTAGAAATATTAGAAATGATTTTTGAGGTATAATAGAAACTAGCTTTAAGATTTTGAATTTTGAAATTTTGAAAGAAGGTTAAAAAATATTTGAGGAACTGAAACTGGAAGAAATAAGAGCCACATGACCATCTCAATAGACATAAACAGATCTGAAAAGGAGTTGAGCTAGGCAGATAGAAATGAGAGTATCTATGAGAAAGAAAATGTTAGCAAGGGCAAGAACAGAGAATCCATATTTTCATCTTTTATGGAAGTCACATTGGGGCCTTGAGGCTAATGACATGGACTGGGTTACTTTTCTGGTTCTTCCCTGGAATTTAACAGAGCCCTCGACTAAGTTATAAAGAGAAGATGGATTTTGATAAGTATTAAGGTGATGCTGAGCTAATTTCCTATTTTGCTTTGCTGGGCCAGATTGGGTACATTAGAAGAAATATGCGGTCCTGTAATTGACTGCCTCTTTCCACCTACACACAGCACATTCTTCTCTGAGATTCATTTCTGTATGGAAAGCACTCTGAAAATATTCTGCATCTGAATATATATACTTTCACTCTGACAGACATTCGAAATAATTGTACCAAATCCTAAAATCTATTTATCTACAAAATTTTCTTTCTCCATTTTTCCATTCTCTGCTTCTGGGCTTTAAATAAGATTAACAAGTATATCAATAACAATGAAATACAGAAGGTAAATTATTTTAGATATCTACTCTACATAATTACAGCAAAAATTCATATACTCATCTTTTGGGAAGAAAGCAATGTGCAATTTTCACCTTACTTTGTGAAGTTACTTTTTTATTTTCACCCTTGAAGCCAGAGGGCTAATTGAGGTAGTCTAGTGAGAAAAGTCTTTTATTGGATTCAGTGTTCATCTTTCCTTCCTGCTATTTAATAGAAAGGGCACTGAGGGATCGGTCATCAATTATCTATGTGACATTGGCATCTAACTTCTGAATGTTTTATTTGCCTTGACCATAAAGAAAACAGAGTGAAGGAAAATAAGGAGGTGATAAATAACAGTGCTTTGGAAATTTTTGATGCGGAAATACATAGTGTTATTTTTCGTAACCTGAGGAACTGACTACTACAAATATTTGTTTTGGTTGATTTATTAGAGCGTATATTTGTTTGTCACATTTCTGTTATTTCTCTACTAGTAGTGGATACTTTTGTAAGCCAGTACAGTTTGTTCTCAATGGCAAATAAACATGTTATGATGAGAGGTAGAATTTCGAGCTAGACAAGACTTCTACAGAAGTTATCCTCTTCCTATCATACTTCTATCCTCATTACTTCGAGTGAATACATATGTGTGTGAAAGAAAGACAGCGACAGAGAAAAAGACAGTGAGAGGATGTGTATGTGTCTGTGTAGGCACAAATAGAAAATCAAATGAGGAACTTTATAACCCATAACCCTAGAGTGTAGTCAACCTTTCTCTCCTTTTACTAATTTTTCTCCATTCCATTCTCCCTCAATCCATGTTCTTCTTTCTTGTCCTCTTTCTCCTAATATTTCTGTTTTATGTAATTTGATAATAATACTACTGAAAAAATCTAACTAAAGGGGTTAGAGGTCAGTAACAGATTATACTTTATGATCTTTTGGTTTAAGAGAATTCTACTAGTTGCAGTTATTGATTTTCCATCTAAAGCCAGACTTTCTTCCTTCCAAAACCACCCCTCTGTGTTCTCAGGTCTGGCTAACCTATCTGCCAGAATGATTTTCTTGGTATCAGTAACAGGTTGGAAGTCGTATTTCTGGGATTCCTTTGCCTTTGCCTGGATATGTCCCTCTTTATTCCATTATGTCACTTTTCCAGATACTCCTATTTCAGTTGGATGATTACCAGTGGGTAGCAATGATGTTAAGTGGTAGAACATTGCTTGAGCTTATGGATAATCTTAGGATGCAAAGACAGAATCTTTACAATCTCATCTTTCTGTAATTAAATTTGGTAATGTTGAAGAGGAATCTGGAACTTTTAATAGAACATCTAAAACAATATAAATGTGTGATTCAATTCCTTTTTGAAAGGCAATCTTATAGATGATATAGAGGTATGTAGCTAAGACTCATACATTGGAGCACTTATAATTCTGCAGAACTGTTAGAAGATAAGACATGTTCATTAATAACTGTGATGGAATTAGAGTGCTTATCACTTGTAATATAGACAAATGTAGCATAAAGGGTTAGACATGAAATAACTTGGTGAAAAAAAGAAAGTACTTTAAAGAACTCTGGATGCAGATGTTTTCATGTTGCTAAAGGGAGAGAGGGGAAGAATGGGACAGTTCTTTCCATTTAATTGCACTGTATCCTCAGCTGCTAGTCTGTTGTCTCCCAAAGCTATAATGTAAAGAAGAACAACAAGTGCAATTAGAATCATAAAAGTTGATTGATATCCTATGATGAAAATAAGAGCATCATTATCTGTCACTCATGTAGTAATGTGGGGATGCTGAACCACTGTTCTCAGAGGAAATCCATCTAAAATGTTACAGACCTATCTGAAAGATGAGGGGTTAAGTAATATGCAACACTTGAAGCTATTTTTCCCCAAATTTTATTTTGTTAAAGCACGGTGAGTTACAAATTATTCATAGTTGGGTTTTTCACTTACAATATTTCATCACTGATTTCACCACCAGTACAAGCTTTCCTCCACCAGTGTTTACAAGTTGGAGTTATTTAATAAAGCTTTTACATACATCACAGAGAGAGTCTCAGAAGCAGTATCTGATGTATATTGAATGCCTTGTGATTTGGAAATGTTAGTGGGTCTGGGCCTGAACCCCTCCTTGAATCACCATTTCTAACCACTGGAGTCAGAGACTTCTAAACCTTGGTACATCAGTGGTTCTGCACCTGCCACCCTGGTCTCCATTCTGGGAGAGTTAAAATGGAATATGGAGGCACTCTTGAACCTGAAGCTGCCTGCATAGTTGTACCCTGACCACTATGATGGCAGTTTGACTCAATAGGGATTCTGGGTTGTCTCTCATGTTGTATGCCTCCTAACCCCGGGAAGCAGATGGCATGGACTTCATGGACTACATTCCTGGGTCCAGAGATGCAGTGAATCTCTGATTCTATTCTCATAACTGCATACTGGGAGTCAGGTGTATGATCCACACCTGACTCCCAGAAAGAAGAAATACAGGATTATAATGGTGCCTGCAGAAACAGAAATGTCAAGAGTTTGCATCCATTGTATTTATACAAGGAAGCACTTGAACAGCTGATTAGGGCAGCTTGGACCTTCATATTTGAACTCCCACAGAACATCTGGAACAATGGCAGAATTACAGATTATAAGTGATCATTCTACACTACCTGAAGATTTTAGAGAATTTTCCTGATGTTAAATGATTTAGAGGAAATAATTAAAACAGAGCATCAATAAGCTTAAATGTCTCATTCAATAGAAATGACGGCACTAAAGGACATGGTAGAAAATTTTAGGAGAATGGAGTAAACTGAAAATAAAATCAATGGCACAACTACATTATTAAAAATAAATAGTCAAAAATTGCAAAAAAAATGAGAATAAGAGGTTTTGTTAAGAATACCTGGAGGAACAATCCCGCAATTATAGAAATTGCAGAAAATGAAAAGAAGTAAAAAGGATAGTTGAAGAATTAATAGATGAGTACTTCACTGAAGGGAGAGTCGAGAACTAATTGAAGAGGTCTAATGAGTGCCAGTCAAAACAAAACCAAACAAAACACCAAGGGCACATTGTTTGAGAGAGAGAGAGAGAAAGACAGACAGACGGAGACAGAGAGACAGAGACAGAGAAACATAGAGAGAGACAGAGAGGAAAGAGAGAAATATAGGAAGAGAGACGGAGAGAGAGGAACTATAACGTGGCAAGAAATAATAAAGGGCTGGCATATTGGCATACAAGGAAAAAACACATCAGATTGTGTAAACTAAAGTTCACAAACAATACCAGATCTTGTGTGTGGGGGGGCAGGGGGGAGGCAGATTTGGCGTGCTTAGGACTTACTACTAGCTCTGCACTCAGTAATCATTTCTGGAGGGCTAGGGCATCTATATGTGATGTCACAGAGCAAACCCACTTAGCTGCAAGGCAAGCTCCCTACCACTGTACTCTCACTCGGGACTGACGAAAGCATTATTTTCTCGGGGAGATGGAAGGACTAGAACACAAGTTACTTCACCAAGAAGAACCCAGGGATTTGATGGGTCATGGGCCTTTAGCTCATTTGACCAATGTTTCAAAAACTGAGGTTGCATTAATATTCTAAAATTACATTAAAATGTGACATATGGTAACACAAAATAAAAGCACCGGATGAAGGCATTTGTCAAATATAAACCAGCTATGCTAAGGATACTGCATAGCCTGATATAAAAAGTAGAGGTCAAATATCAAAACAACTAAAATCCTTGTAAATTAATGGCAACAAATTGCTTCATATCAATAATTTCTCTAAATGTCAAAGGACTGAACTCTTTCATTAAAAATCAGAGTGCCTAAATGGTTAGGAAACAAAATGCAACTTTCTGCTGCTCAGAGGAAACACACTTAAACTTTTAGAGTAAACATAAATTCATAGTGAAAGACTGCAAAACAATCATACAAGGGAATTGTTAACTAAAAACAATCATGGATGACCATATATGTATCAGATCAAGTAGATTTCATGCTAAAGGAAGTAACTGGAGAATAAAAATTTTATACATGGGGGCTGGAGAGATAGCACAGTGGGTAGGGCGTTTGCCTTGCACCTGGCCGATCTGGGTATGATTCCTCGCATCCCATAAGGTCCCCTGAGCACTGCTAGGAGTAACTCCTGTGCATCGCCAGGTGTGACCCAAAAAGCAAAAAAATTATATACATTAAGGCATATAAAAATCTTATATATATGCATATATCTATATCTATATATCAACATGTTAGTGATCTCTTATAGAAGGGCTTAATATTCCCTGGGTGAAATAAAAGAATGTTGACTCTCAAAAAAAAAATCTTAGTATGTGACTAATAGTATTAGTCTATTGGTAATAGGTAGACTATTAGATACTAATAATCATAGTATGAAACCAATGAGAGGAGAAATAAGGGTCAGAAAGATTGGCCTGTGGTTGGAAGCCTGCCTCAAGTGCTGGGGTAGAAGGCAGTTGGGATAGAAAAGGGACCATTATGACAATAATAGTTGAAAATATCACTCTGGATAAGAAATGTGTGCTGAAAGTAGGCAAAGGAACAAACATAATAACATCTCAATACCTGTATTGTGAAACATGATGCCCAAAAGGAAAGAGAGGGGGAGGGAGGAAGAAAGAGACAGAAGAAAAATGCTTGCTACAGAGTAGGTTGCGGGGAAGGGGTGGCTAGAGGAAGGAAACTGGGGACATTGGTCGCAGGAAATGTACATTGAGTGGTTTGCTTTTGGAGCACTGTATAATTATAAACATCTTTGTAACTGTATTTCATAGTGATTCAGTTAAAAAATAAAAAGGGCTGGAGCGATAGCAAAAGGGCTAGAGCGATAGCACAGCGGTAGGGCGTTTGCCTTGCAAGCGGCCAACATGGCCGACCCGTGTTCGATTCCTCCGCCCCTCTCGGAGAGCCCGGCAAGCTACCGAGAGTATCTCGCCCACACGGCAGAGCCTGGCAAGCTCCCCGTGACGTATTCGATATGCCAAACACAGTAACAACAAAGTCTCCAATGGAGACGTTACTGGGCCCGCTCGAGCAAATAAAAAATAAAATAAATTAAAAATCTTTTTAAAAAAGGAATGCACATTACATGCTTTTTAAGTGATCATTAGGTCACAATAATTTATCAATAATATATATCATCGATAAAGGGCAGCAAAGTTTATAAAACAGAGGTGAATAGATCTGAGGAGGTGTAACAATCTATTAGTGGTAGACTTTAATAGTTCACTCCCATCTTTGGATCCAACTAGAGAGAACCTCAAGAGTCCAGACGAAGGTAGGACACCAACATAGATCTCAGTTTGAAAGCAGAATTTGAGTGAAGATTATTGTATTTGGTAGTAAAGTATTGCATTTCAGCAGTGCAATGGTTTTATATTAAACGATGATATATGCTCTTTTAATTTTATTGATAATTAAACAAGAAAGGACTTTGAGAAAGGAATGGGCATCCAAGTCACATAATTAGTGTTAGACCCAAGCCTGGAATCCGTATTTTAACCTTGAGCCAAAGCTGCCTCTCATTGCAGCATATCGGCACAGTGTACTGGCAGAGAGGTCAAGGACAAATTTTGCGAGGACAGGGGAGGGAGTGAAGTTGTTTTCCACGTAGTCTTTTTTTTCATTAGAAACAAGAATAATTGAAAGACTCCTTCCCTCTCTCTGGAGAGCTCTTCTGTATCTCCCTGTTTGAAATTACTCATTTAGGTTATAACCCCATTGAGCAGGGAGTGTGCTGATTTTGTTATTCATTTCTTACTGACTCCCCTCATCCAGTGGTAACTGATTTTATTTGACTGATAATTGCAAATCATCATATAACGTTAATAATGTTAGACTCTTACAGAAATTCATTTAACCTTGCTCAGCAGACGTTTTATGCGTGTTATCGCTCCCTGTTGAGACCACTAGGCCGGGTAACCAAGGAAAATGCAATCAGATGGGCTGAAATGGAAATAGCATACAGTGCGGCTGCCTCGGTACTGAGGTTTTAAATCGAGAAACTGTATTCTAAAATTCTCAGTTTCAGTAGAAGTTATTTCTCTTGACTCTTAGGGGATTACATTCAAACTGGATGTACTTTTTTGCCACGTGTATTAGCCATCTTCATGTAACCGTTTTTAATGCATTCGAATATATTGAATATTAAATGTAAAAAGGAACGTGAAATTTGAAATTCAGTTATCTCAGGCACATGTATGCTCATGAGGCTATACTACTTTTGCCAAGGTCATCATTCTCTCAGTGGTTTATTTATTCACAAGCTGTGATTTAGGGAAAATATTCACCTACAGTCAGAGTCTAGTTTGAATTTTTTTTTAATTTTCTATTCAGCTTGCTGTGCATATTTTTTTTAATTTAATTTTTATTAGTGAAACACCATGAGGTACAGTTGTGGACTTACAAACTCTCATGCTTGGGTTTCAGTTATACATTGATCAAGTACCCATCCCTCCACCAGTGCCCACTCTCTACCATGAATGATCCCAGTAATCCTCCCATCCTCCATCCCATCCCCCCACCCCACCCCGTCCCATCTCTGTGGTAGGGCAGTTCCTTTTGCTCGCTCTTTCCTTTAGGGTGTTGTGGTTTGCAATAGAGGTATTGAGTGGCCATCATGTTCGGTCCATTGTCTACACTCAGCATGCATCTCCAATCCTGAGCAAATCCTCCGAACAACCTTTATTTGGTGTTCTCTTCTCTATCTAAGCTGTCTTTTCCCCAGCATGTGCTGCCGGCTTCCAAGATGTGGAGAAGACCTTCTGGTATTTATCTCAACTCTTTTTGGGTGTCTTTCTCCCATTCGTTACCTCACATTCCGCAGATGAGTGCAGTCTTTCTATGTCTTTCTCTCTCTTTCGGACTCATTTCACTTCTTGCCTTGTGGATTACTACCTATGTGAACTCACTAGGTTACTTAATTCCTTTTGAGTATTTTTTTCCCCAAGAATGAAACAAACATCTCCTTCATATTGCTTCTTAAATAAATTAAATAATTTATAGGAAATAACAAAAACATGCTTTTTCATGGAGACACTCCAACACTAGTAAGTATATACTGATAGTATTATAAAGAGAATTCTATGGAAATTCATGAGTGGTAGTGAATATCTAAGGAAATCAGAGATGAATTTTTGAAGGAGGCAACTTCTGAGCCAGGTTTTGAAAGATAAGAAGCATTTTACCAGAGGGCATGGAAGGGCAACATGGTGGAGTAATTTGATTGAAGTCTAGAAAAGATAAAATTGGAATGGTAGATGGCTACAAAGTCTATTTACAGTTTTATGAGACTTGAGTAGTGATATAAATGCTCTATTTTGTAGCCATTTACAAATATTTCTTTCATTTAAGAACCAAATCATGTGTTTTAATTTACAGACCAAAATCTTTCATTTTATGTATTTCTTTTAAAATGCAGTGTTCTCTTAGAGTACAATATTGATTTAATTTTGCTAGTACTTGATGTGAATTGTATTAATCACTGAGAAAACAAAACCTTAAAAAAGAATTTGAAAATACCTTCAAATAACTCACGAAATAGTGGGAGGACCAATTCATAAATCAGAAACTTAAATGCTACTACTGAGAAAAAAAATTGTATTTGGGGAATCAGTGCAATTTAATCCAGAGCTTAACAGATAAATAAAACATTAAATTGTTTTAAAAAATCATTAGGGGTTGGAGTGATAGTACAGCAGATAGGCCTTGCACACGGCTGACCAGGATTAAATACTGACATCCCTGACATCCCATATGGTCTCCAAGCACTGCCAGGAGTAATTCTTTTGTGCAGAGCCAGGAGTAATCTCTGAGCATCTCTGGATGTGACCAAAAAAGCAAACAAACAAACAAACAAACAAACAAACCATTTGTTCTTTAGTAAGTATTTGTTGAACATGATTTGGATAGATTAGGTAGCTAGGAAGATACCTAGAAGGTAGACTGAGAACGGAGAGTTTCTCTTTCATCCAGGTACCTTTGCTAATCCTGTCCATATACAAAGAAAGCAGTTGTTTGAAAGACAGCTGCAAGATTAAACTCTATTTTCCGTGTTCATTAGCACATTATATGTATGGTTGATGCTTGACATAAAATATGAATTATGTATGAGCATTAGGGTGAGATGTTGTCATGATAAAATTTTAATTACTATACACTATACTGCTGATGAGACAGCAAATTGAATATCACTGACAAGTTGTCTCAACAGTGAAATGTGTTTGCTGTAATGTCCAGTCAATGGTGGGATGAGGAATAATCCTATTAGCATTATAACTGTAGCTTTGAAAAACAATTGCCCAAGGAAATTGAAATTATATTGGGATGCCTTGAAGATGGTTTTGGAAACAGAATACATGTAATGGCATTGGACTTAAATAATAATAATAATTAAAGATTAGGACTTTTTGACCTTAAATAGGTTAGAGCATACAATGATGTCACTCAAAATTCAGGTAATTTTCCATTTAAACTTTTTACGAAGTCATTGCTGGAGCAATAGCACAGCAGGTAGGGTGTCTGCATTGCACCTGGTTTTGGTACCTCTGTCCCTCTCGGAGAGCTTGGCATGCTACCAAGACTATCCTGCCCACACAACCGAGCCTGGCAAACTCCCCCTGGCATACCATATGCCAAAAACAGTAACAAGAAGTCTCACAATAGAAACGTTAATGGTGCCCGCTAGAGAAAATCAATGAACAACAGGAGGACAGTGCTACGTGGAGTCGTTAAATATTTATTAGAATGAAATAAAGCAAAACTTTATTGTTTATATATCATGTAATGGGCTGGATCGATAGCACATCGGTAGGGTGTTTGCCTTGCACGCAGCCAACCCGCCTGATCCAGGTTCGATTTTTCTGCCCCCATCAGAGAGCCTGGCAAGCTACCAAGAGTATCTCACCCACACGGCAAAGCCTGGTTAACTACCCGTGACATATTTGATATGCCAAACACAGTAACAACAAGTCTCACAATGGAGATGTTACTGGGCCTGCTTGAGCAACTCGATGAACAACGGGAGAACAGTGCTACAGTGCTACATCATGTACTTTGTACTTTCATCCTCCGTCAAGGCAACATTGATAAGTTTATTTTTGCCAAGGAATCTGAGATTCAAATCAGGTGAATAACTTACCTAAGGTAGCATGATTTTAATAGGGCAAATCCAGAGGAGATTGGGAGGTAGTAGAAAAGTTAGATCTATATGGTGAAGTTTAGCTTCAAAGTCCCAGTCACTACTGGGTGTGGCCCTTAAACATTTGAACACCACCAGGGCCTTGTGGGTAATACTGGACCACAGGGTCAGAGTAGTGCTGCATCCCTGAGCTGTCACATGATCTTAGACCCTATTGGTGGGGATTTGATGGGAGGGATACCCAGGATCTCTGAGCACTATTTTTTAATCATGTGGTCCCCAGGATCTCTGGGCACTATTTTCTCATCATGTGGTCCATTGGGTCCTCTCCAGTGATGCTTGGTCCATATGTAAAAGTCTGACAATGTATTGCTGGAGCGATAGCACAGTGGGTTAGGGCGTTTGCCTTACAAGCGGCCAACATGGCCGACTGGAGTTCGATTCCTCCACCCCTCTGAGAGAGCCCGGCAAGCTACCAAGAGTATCTCGCCCGCACGGCAGAGCCTGGCAAGCTACCCATGACGTACTCGATATGCCAAACACAGTAACAACAAGTCTCATGATGGAGACATTACTGGGCCCACTCGAGCAAATCAAAGAACAACGGGAGGACTGTGACCGTGACTGTGGTCCATTGGGTCCTCTCCAGTGATGCTTGGTCCATATGTAAAAGTCTGACAATGCAAAGGCTAGGGGTCATTAGGACTGCAATCTGCAGTGGTGGAGTCCTGGAAAGCAGGGAGAAGAACTCAGGGCCTTGCACACAATGTGGTACTACCAACTTTTGAGCTATCTGCTTGTCTCTGCATTGCCATTCTAAATAATCATTGTGGATTTTGTTCGCATGTCAATTTTCTATAACACTTAAAGTACTGTTTCTATATATGGATCCAGAATCCATGGGTGAGTTGTGATATATATGTCAATCCTTCAATATCTCGTGCACAATTTCTGCATATATAATCATGTGCATTTTCTGTTAAAGGGTTCATAGTATTTATTAGATCTGAATTATAAATAAGGTCAAAAAGAAAATATAAAACCATGGATCTAAAATGTGACCTGACATTTTTCAATGCAGCACACACACTATGATTCTAGTAATATGTCAACTGCAAAAAGCAAGATCAAATTATACCTGAAAAGGCTCACCAAATTACAGTGTTCTCTTGTTACTAAGAGACCTAGCATTCAGTGCTTATACTACTTTTCCATAGCTACATTTCACAAATCTCTTTTAATCTACCCTCTGCTTGCTTTTTAAAAATTTTTTAAATTAATTACTTTTTTTAGGATGACTCGAGTGAACAACTTGTAGATGACAGACAATGGGCAGATCGGGTGATAGTTGCCAATGTCATGGATGTCTTCCTTCTTGAACAGTAGTACGGTCCTGCTGGTTTTCCATTGAGATGGAACCTTGCATTCAGACAGGTAGCGAGTGAAGAGCCGAGCCAGTGTATTGATGAGTACTGACGGCAGGTTCTTCAGGTGTTCAGGTCTGACCTTGTCTGGGCCGGGTGCTGTTTGCTTCTTTACTGACGAAATGGCGTGTCGGATTTCGGAAGGGAGAACGTTGGGAACGACATACCCATCCTGTGGAATTTGGTATGTCGGCAAGTGGACATGGCTATCGAAGAGATTTGAGTAGAAGTCATGGATAATCTTCTCCATTGCCGTTCTGGAGGATGTGATGGATCCATCAGGACGTCGGAGGGCAGTCATCTTGGTCTTGTAGTTGGCAAAGGATAGGCGGCGTTATGAATACTTTTCCCAGCTTCTGCCGCATCTACTAGCACTTCTTCTCTTCTCTCTTTGAGGTCTTCCTTGATCGCATCTCTGCACTGCTTTGTGAGCTCGGACATTAGCTTGCAGTTGCCTGAGGCATGCGCCAAACCACGCTGGCGAATAAGCTCAAGAGTTTTTGAAGACAGGCGTTTTTTGTGGCGATCTCTCTCGGCGTTCCTCGTACATTCATGGAGGTGCTGAACCAGTCGATCATATTCCTCGTCAATGTTGTCAACAATGGCATCTTCCCATGTTGCCGCAATAGTGTCAAAGAGCTCCCAGTTGGTGGTCGTTCTGGGAGTTCTCTTTTTAAATTTTGCAACCCTTTCTCCCCGCTCTGTGAAGTAGAATTTTGCACGAAGGAGACGGTGGTCCGATCCCGTTTGGAATTTTGGGACAACAGCAACATCGGTCACGCAAAACCGTCGATTGAATACGATGTGGTCTATTTCGTTGTGGAATCGTCCACCGGGAGACTCCCATGTCCAACGTTTAGATTCTGCCTTCTGGAACTGTGAGGAATGGCAGAACACTAGATGAAGGACAACCATGCGAGCAAGCCGAGTTCCGCAAAGGATTCACCACCATCTACCATATCCACACGATAACCAAGCTCATTGAGGTTTCTCGGGAGTTCAAGATTCCACTCTGTTTAACGTTCATTGATTTAAAGAAGGCCTTTGATTCTGTTGAGACGGAAGTGGTCATTGAAGCCCTAGCCAATCAGGGCATTCAAGCCCAATACATTAAGATCCTCCGTGAGCTATATTGCGGATTCACTACCAGGATCTCACCATTCTACAAAGAAGTAATCATTGATGTCAAGAGAGGGGTTCAGCAGGGTGATACCATTTCACCGAAACTCTTCAGTGCCACCCTTGAGAACATCATGTGATGACTGGAATGGGAAGGAATGGGAGTGAAGATAGGTGGTCGGCAACTACACCACCTCTGCTTTTCTGATGACATTGTTTTAATAACACCAAACATCAGCCAAGCGGCACAAATGCCGGCCAACTTTGACCGTGAGTGTGGAAAGGTAGGACTACAGCTGAATCTTACGAAGACAATGTTTATGAGAAACAGCCTCGTTCCTGACGCCCCATTCGCTCTCAATGGAACGACCATCTCCAAATGCAACAGCTATGTGTACCTAGGTCGAGAAGTCAACATGACAAATGACCTGGCACCCGAGCTGTGCAGGAGGAAGAGTGGCTTGGAACACCTTCAAGAACGTCAAAGAAATAGCTAAGAGGACGAAGAATCTCCGGCTCCGGGCACATCTCTTTGATTCCACTGTTCTTCCTGCATTAACATATGCCTCAGAGACTTGGGCCCTATGCAAACAAGATGAGAACGCTATTCAGGTCTCCCACAGAAGAAGAGAAAGAGCTATGCTTGGAATATCACATTTCACTCAAATGAGAGAAAGAATCCAAAGTTCCGACATCTGTCAACGATCAAGAATCAGGGATGCTGTCTTGCTTGCCAAGGTGTCAAAAATCAGATGGGCTACTCACATAATGAGATTTAAAGACGACCGCTGGACTAGAGCTGTTACGGACTGGATACCACGGGATGTCAAAAGACCGCGTGGCCACCCACCTACCAGATGGTCAGACTTCTTCATCAAGATCATGAAGGATCAGTTTGAGGCTCTTCATGTTCCCAGAGCGAACAGATGCCATTGGGCTACACTAGCACGCGACAGGGACAAATGGAGACGTTACTGGCGCCCGCTCGAGCAAATCGACGACTAACGGAAAGTTAAGTGATTAAGTGATTTTTATCAGTGAAACACCAAGAGGTATAGTTGTAGATTTACAAACTTTTGTGCTTGGGTTTCAGTTATACAATGATCAAGTACCCGTCCCTCCACCATTGCCCATTCTCCACCACCAATGATCCCAGCAGCCCTCCCACCCACCCACCCACCCCCAGCTCCCCCACCCCGCTTTTGCTTGCTTTTATCTTTGATTTATTAATGAGAATTTAACATTAAGGAGCTCAACTTGAGTTTTATTTCTTCAAAAATTTCTTCTACGCAAAGAATCATGTATATAAAAACATAACATTTCTTCTTAATTTGGTTGGAGCACAATTAAAGAAAAAATATTTTCTTGTATCTGCAGTTTAGGTTGACTACTTTAATTTCATGATAATTATCCAAGGTTGTATGTAACTGACCTGGCCGACTGGGGTTCAATTTCTCTGCCCCTCTCGGAGAGCCCAGCAAGCTACCGAGAGTATCTCGCCAGTACCGTAAAGCCTGGCAAGCTACCCATGACGTATTCAATATGCCAAACACAGTAACAACAAGTGGCACAATGGAGACATTACTGGGCCCGCTCGAGCAAATCAATGAGCAACAGGAGGACAGGACAGGACGGGACAGTATATATCCATTCACAAAGTATGTCAGTAGCTATAATAAATCCCCCTGAATTCTAACAATCAAATACTAAAGTCATTCTCTGCTTTGGAGAAAAAACCTAACTCCAGCACCATAGTAGACTTGTTTGTAATCAGTGCTTAAAAGCGGTATTTAAAATGTCAAAGACTTTTTCACCTATTTTACTTCATGTTGATATCCAGAAAATGTTTATAATGGGGATGTGAACCTGAGTGAAATAAGTAAATCAGGGATAGTCAAAAACTGCATGTTTTCATTTGTGTGTCACCTACAAAAGTCAGAGCAGAGAGATAGTATAAGGATTAAAATGTAGGCCTTCCATGCTCCCAACCCATGTTCAGTACTCAGTACCACTCAGTCCCTGAGCACTGTTGGGTGCAACCCAGGAGATTGTCTGGTTAATCCCTGATACCACAAAGCCTGAGAAGTCTTACATTCTCGTGCTGGCTTGGGTTGTTCTGGGTTGTTTGCAAATTGCTAGTGGAACCCTCAGACCTCCTAAACACCTCTTGGGACTGTTTACCAAATAAATTAATTAAAAGTGTTGCAAATAGTAAACTTCTTGCTAACAGACATTTGGTATAGGGGGAAGAGGGACTATTGATATAGAGTATTTACTTTTAGTTTTAAATTAATAATTTCAATCGGCATTCCCACCAGCAGTGAAGGAGGGTTCCTTTCTCGCCATATCCGTGCCAGCACCTGTTGCTTTTGTTCTTTTGGATATGGGCCAGTCTCTGTGGTGTGAAATGATATCTCATTGTTGTTTTGTTCTGCATCTCCCTGATGATTTATGATGTAGAGAATTTTCTCATGTGCCTTTTAGCCATTTGGATTTTGGAACACAGTATGGACGATTCTCAAAAAATTAGAAATTGAGCTCTCATTTGACCCAGCAATACCACTCTGAGGAGTGTATCCCAGAGATGCAAAAAAGTATAGTCGAAGTGACATCTGCACTTGTTTGTTCATTGCAGCACTCTTTACAATAGCCAGAATCTGGAAAAAACCCAAGTGCCCAAGAACAGATGACTGGTTAAAGAAACTTTGGTACATCTACACAATGGAGTAATATGTAGCTGTTAGAAAAGATTAAGTAATGAAATTTACAAACAAGTGGTACTGCATGGAAAGTATCATGTTTTAAAATGATTCAGAAAGAGAGGGATAGACATAGAAAGATTGTATACATCTGGGGAACATAAACTAACAAAATAGGAGACTAACACCAAGAGTGGCCGAGATTATTATCAGGAGGTTTGCTCCATAGCTTGGAGGCCAGCCACACATGCTAGGGGAAAAGGGAGCTCAGATAAATAAAGGATGTTGGGAGGGTGTTGGGAGGATCCTCCCAGGATGGGAGAAGCATGCTGAAAGTAGACTATAGACCAAACATGATTGCCACTCAGTGCCTCTTTTGCAAACCACAACACCCAAAAGGAGAGAGAGAACAAAAGGGAATGCCCTGCCACAGAGGCAGGTTGGGATGGGGGATGGGGGGTGGGAAGGATACTGGGACCCGTGGTGGTGGAAAATGGGCACTGGTGGACGGATGGCTATTTGATCATTGTATAATTGAAACCCAAGCACAAACATTTGTAAGTCTACAACTGTACCTCACGGTGTTTCACTAATAACAAAAAATAAATAAAAATTAATAATTTCAGGTTTCTAATATAAAGTATGGTTACTTTTTCAATAATACTGTAAGTATAATAAAGCTGAAACTGATCTTCTTTTTCACATCACCAAAAAAATAACTATATAACATAACATAGATGTTCATTTTACAATATATAAATGCATCATAAATTCATGTGTTTTTACCTTAAATTTGTGCAATATGATGTTTACATGTCAATTTTGTCCTACAAAAAGGAAAGGAAGCATGTCTGTTTACATATAAAGCCTTATTTCGTTCTCTTCTAACCTTGGGAACTTGAAAGTACTGAAGTGAAGAAAATAGTGCAGGTTGTGTCCAAAACAACCTGGTTCTCTGTGTGGAAGGGGAAATGAGTCGTTGATTCAGGTGTAAGAAAAAAAGGAATGAGATGACGAGTAGGAAACAAGGAATATTAGAAATTTCAAAGGGAAGAAACGGGAAGGAACAGTATTGAATGTCATTTTCATTCTATTTAAAATTAGAAGATAAATGTTGGGTTTCCCAATTCCAGACTAAATATGCTGAAAAATGTAAGATAGCTGTCATAGTTCCTAGCACTTAACAAGTGTGAATTAAATGTTAATTCTCCTCTACTTCCTACTGTAATGACTTTTCCACTTATTTCTATTCTATTATAGCACTACATTGCAGCACTGTCCTCCTGTTGTTCATCGATTTGCTTGAGCAGGCCTAGTAATGTCTCCATTGTGAGACTTGTTACTGTGTTGGGCATATCAAATATGTCACAGGTAGCTTGCTGTGCGGGCGAAATAATCTTAGCTTGCCGGGCTCTCTGGGATGGGTGGAGGAGGAATCGAACCTGGTTCGGCTGGGTCAGCCGCGTGCAAGGCAAATGCCCTACCCGCTGTTCTATTGCTCCAGCCCATTTTTATCATGAAGATCCTAAATTTGTTACTGGCCCCTGGTCTTAACCAATGTACCTGTGTTCTCTTGACCTACAAACCCATTTTTAAAATTAAAAAAAATATTTTTATTGAATCACCATGAGATACACAGTTACAAGCTTGTTTATGATCAGGTTTCAGTCATACAATGTTCCAACCATAGCCATTTCTAAGAGATAATTAATGCTATGTTTGTAGTGCCACCAGATTTCTGATGAAATAAGTGAAAATAATGGAATATGATAACAATAACAGCTATTTCTTGGAAGTAATTTCTTATACCAAACAATATACATATTATCTTGTTTATACTTACAACTACCCTTAGAAGAATGTATTATTACTTTCGTTTTATAGGCGAGGAACCCAAGACATAACGAGGTTTAGAAGTATGTCCAAGATTATAGAACTTGTAAGTGGAAAGAATGGATTATTATTAGTCAAAGTCTTTTTGTTTCCAAAGTCTGTGCACTTAATTATTTCATTCTATATTCCCCTCTGGCAATTAGACCTATGCTCTTATATAATATCTAAATCACCTGAATAGGTACAAATATTTATCGTTAGGTCAAATTTCATTCTGCCTTTATTTAATTTCCTTTACATGTATTGAACTTTGGGTAAATCACTTTACTTCTCTTACATATAAAATCGCTATACATTTCCATAGATATTTGATGGTAACTACTTCACATGAGGGAAATTATTTATCATTTCTGAGCCTCAGAAAGCTCAAGGAAATATGATAACAATAATGGATACTTCAAAAACTTATTTGAGTGCTAAATAATGTGTTCAAAGTCTTAGGACTATAGAAGATAGCTAATACACATTAGTCTTCCAGTCAATTAATGGTAAGGTATTTATTTCTTCCATGTCTGTGCAAAGAAAACAAAAGCCTTATAAAACAAATGCTTGCATGTGCGTGCATGCATGCCTGTGTGTGTGTATACAGTGCAGTACTTGAGATATCTTTGAAGGAGGATGCCTCATTGAATCCGTTTGCTCTCACAATGTAGAAATTTCCAGTAATATCCCTGAGAAAGTTATTTACATGCACTATAATTAGTGATAGAACAAGACTTCTTGACACAAATCCTGAGAACGTCTTTAAATTTCTCACCTTAAATCAGAGTAATTTTCTTTCTTGTATTCTATAGAGACTGTGCTTTGTGGCCAGTAAACTTAACCTATGAGTACTGTACCTATGTGGCAGGTGGGGGGCGGTGGGTGGAGGTATTTGTGTGTGTGTATGCACAAACATGAAGGGCAGAGTAAGAATAGAGTATAACATTAGTAGCATAATGTTGATTTTAAGAGACAAAGATTAGAGTATAACATTAGTAGCATAATGTTGATTTTAAGAGACAAAGATTTAATGTGTGAAGATCTCCTCCACTACTGGATCCACAAAATGTCTTAGCAAAGAATACAGGGATTTATGGAACACGGTTGTGATTCAGAAGATACTTTTTGTAGTACTTTACCAGCAAATTTGTTCAATGAGGAAATTTCTGGGGTAAAGTCTATTAAATGTGTGAAATTAATTTTTTAATTTTTCTATGCAAAAGCATGATGCATTCAAATAATAAAACTACTTATTAATGATGTTTTATCTGCTAGTATAAAATAAACTTTTATCTGAATGGCCCACAGTATTAGCTGTCCTGCATTCATAGGTTATTTTAACTTGTTTATAAAATGTTGAGGCAGAGATATCTAGGTATATGGTAAAGGGTTACCTGGCAGTGCTTGACAGTGCTTGAAGAACTATATATAGTTCCAGGGCAAAGCTCTTTAACCTTTCTACTATTTTTCGTGCCCTTAAATTTAATTTTTCTTTCTTTCAAGGTTTATTGGTGCAAACAAAAACCAATTCTGAGTGAAGCATTTAAGAATTCTTTGATTTTTAAGTTTTAAAATATTATAAAGTACAGATGACTTTTTTGACTATAATTTATTCTATGAATTTTAGTACATGGAACCATCACTATAGGCGTGATAAGAACAATTCCATTACTTTCAAAAAACTTTGATGCTAATGTTCTCTCTCCTCCCACCTACAGTCAAAAGCTTCTATTGATCAGTTTGTCATTGCTACATTTCTTCTTTAAAAATAAAACATGAGGTAAACAGTATGCACTCTTTCAAGACTAGTTTCTTTCACTCAGCCTAATTCATTTGAGATATATTCAACTTGCATGTATCAATAATGAAATTATTTTTATTGCTAAGAAGCATAGCACCAGTTTATTCATTTGTTCACTGAAGACTACCTGCATTATTTCCTATTTAAGAATTAAACACTTTTTTTCCCATAATTTTATTTATTTATTTATTGTTTTTCTTCTTATATTTATTTATTGAATCACTGTGGGAAAAGTTACTAAACTTTCAGGTTTAAGTCTCGGTCATACAATGATCAAACACCTCTCCCTTCACCAGTGCTCATTTTTCACTACCAAAAACCCCAATATACCCCCCACCCACCACTCACAATGTCTGTGAGGCAGATAATTTCCACTTAACTCTTCTCTACATTGATTACATTCATTCTTTCGACAAAAGATGAATCATTATTGTTTAGAATTCCCCCCCCCACAATCAGAATTGCTGAAAAGGCATTGTGAAATACTTTGTTTTCTATTGCTGGTTATGAGAATCATATAATATCATGTGGCCGCAATAGCAGCCTTGCAATTTTGGATTTCTGCAAAGAGCCAGATAATTACGAGATTGGTTTCTGTGCGTCTGGTTTTATGGCTGTGCCAGAGAACCGCTCGTGGGGGGCAACTTGTGACCTCAGTAGGGCGTGAAGGATGAGTTGGTACTGCCCACCTTCCCATGAGACTGCAGTTGCCCCGTCACCGCCGGCTCATACCTGATTTTCCTATAAACTCTGAGGCGGCGGCCAACTTGCCGCCAAGGGGGAAAAAGGCGGAAGGGAGCAACACCCTTTCCCTCCCGGGGAGGCATGGTGCCGTAGTTGAACACACGCTCCATTCACTTTTCTGCCACAAGTTGCTGGGCTCTGGAACCATGGCCGTGCCAGAGAGCCCCTTGTGGAGGACAACTCATGACCTCGGTAGGGAGTGAAGGACAAGCCGGTACTGCCCTTCTTTCTATGAGACTGCAGTTGCCCCATCACCACTGGCTCATACCTGGATTTCCAATAAGCTCAGAGATGGTGGCCACCTCGCTGCCAAACGGGAAAAAGGTGGACGGGAACAACAACCTTTCCCTCCAAGTGAGGCATGGCACCGTAGTTAAATGCATGGTCCATTCACTTTTCTGCAGCAAGCTGCTGGATTAGTCCTTTTGCCTCTGGAGCCATAGTCGTGCCAGAGAGCAGCTCGTGGGGGGCAACTTGTGACTTCGGTATGGTGTGAAGGAAGAGCCGGTACTGCCCTTCTTCCCATGAGACTGCAGTTGCCCATCACCGCTGGCTCATACCTGGCTTTCCAATAAGCTCTGAGGTGGCGACCACCTTGTATGCGGTCCAGATGCATTTCTGCCAAAAGCCGCTGGGTTTTGATATTTGTTTCCGAGTCTCTGGGATCATGGCCATTAATTAGCTTGATCAGGAGCCAGAGAGTCCATTTGTAGGCAACGACTCAGGGTCTTGCTGGGATGGGGAGGAAAGGGCCGGTTCCACCCCCATTTGGTGAGGCCCTGCTTGTCTTGTCACTGCAGGCCCAAACCTGACTGTCCCAATTTCCTCTGGAGGATGGCAGTCACTGGGCCGCCAGGGGAAACAGTCCTAGGCATGAAAACTATTCCCACCTGGAGTGGCCCAGCACCAGTAACCTACTGCAGGGACTGGACGCATTTCTGCCAAACGCCACTGGGTTTTGAGATTTGTTTCTGAGTCTCTGGGATCATGGCTGTTAAGCAGTTCAATCAGGAGCCAGAGAGGCCATGCCTCCAATTATATAGCTGAGCCAGAGGTGGTTTGTGGGTATGTCTCTCACATACCTAACTTTTGGCCGTTTACTTTCTTGGTAAACTTTGCCCCCAGTTTTGGGGGTCTGGCCAAAGGCAATTTTGGGGTATCTGAAGGTCTGACAGTGCCATCAGGCTGCTGATGCACTCACAGGTACAGATTGATCTGCTGGTGGCACCATACCCCCTCAAAATAATATAAAGACTTTTTGAAACGTAAGTTTTCATTTATCTAGAGAAATTTCTTAGGAATAGGAGTTCTAGATTATTTGATAAACGTGTATTTAATTTTTTAAATAAGGCACTGACAAACTTCAGATTGGTTGCACAATTCCAAGTGCCCATCACCAGCACTAGTTATTTTGAATATATTTGATTTCAACTCTTTTTGTCGGTGTATAGTTATAGTGGTATCTCAACAAGTTTTACTTTACATTATTTGATGGATAGTGATGCTGAACATCTTTCTATGTGCTTAACTATTGTCTTTTTTATCTTCTTAAGTGAAATGCCTATAAGTCACTTACTCAATTTTTAAATTGTGTTGTTTTTGTTATATTGGGTCTGTGGCTATCAAGATTTTTTTATTCTAATTTGTGTCCTTTCTAGACTTATTTTCTTTATTTCTTACTTGACTTTAAAACATGAGGTAAACAGTATGCAATATTTCAAGACTAGTTTCTTTCACTCAGCCTAATTCCTTTAAGATATATTTAACTTGCATGTAACAATAAAGGTAAACAATAATGAAACTTTTTTATTGCTAAGAAGCATAGCACCAAATGTCGTACGAGTTTATTCATTTGTTCACCGAAGACCATCTGCATTATTTTCTATTTGAAAATTATAAAAGAACATTTTAGACAAGTTTTAAATTTTAGTGGAGCCCAACTTAAGGACTGAGGTTTTGTTGGTATTATAAAGTGATCTCATATTTTTAATTCTTGCTTTTATTTTAAAAACGACTGCGTTAGAGATCAAATGCATGACAGCCTAGTTTAATGGTCTTAGGAAATTTAAAAATTAGAGTAGAATTAAATCACATAAAATTCAAAAAAACAGTACAAAAATTATCAGAATAGATCCTGGCTTGCCCAAGCCATACTGAAACATCAAGAACTGAGTGGTATCCCATTACCTAACTTGAGACTATCATATAAAGGTTTAGTAGTCAAAGCCGTATGGTATTGGAATAATTAGTCAGGTTTCTGACTAATGGGCCAGAATTGAATATCCAAGGACAAATCTCCATGTCTATGGACAGTTAATTTTCCAACAAAGCAGCTAAGAACATGAAATGGAGTAAATGTAGCTTTTTTCAACTAATAGTTCTGAGAAAATTATATAACTTTAAAATTGAAATTAAAATTGGAGCCATATTTCACACCTTATACAAAGTCAATCTGAAGTGGACCAAAGATCTTGGGATCTGACCAAAATCTAAAAAATACATTGAATAAAATATAAGCAGAATTATCCAAGATTTAGACATCAAGGGGTTTTCAGTGACATGATGTCATTGTCAATACATTATAAATTAAACAAATGTGACTATATAAAATTAAGGAGTTTCTGCATGGCAAAGGAAACATGGGCTAAAACTAAGAGACAGTTAGCTGAATGGAATAAAAATATTTGCACTCAACACATCAGGGACAAAACTTAAAACAGGTAACTGATTGGGAGAAAAATACATGCACTAAACATAGGATACAATATCAAAGATCAACAACAAAAATCCAAAAACCCTACAAAAATGGGGAAAGGAAATGATCAAACATGTCTAAGAGGAAGACAGGTACATGGCATATATGCACATAAATATATTTTCATCATCACTTATAGAAAAATCAAGACAACAATGGGACATCATCTCATATCATGTCACATACCAAAAATAGTGCAAACAGTCAGTTTTGGTAGGGATCTGGTGAAAAAGGTACTCTCATTCACTGCACATAGCACAGCGATGGCACAGCGGTAGGGTGTTCGCCTTACAAGCAGCCAACATGGCCGACCCGAGTTCGATTCCTCCAACCCTCTCGGAGAGCCTGGCAAGCTACCGAGAGTATTCGATATGCCAGACACAGTAACAACAAAGTCTCCAATGGAGACGTTACTGGGCCCGCTCGAGCACATCGACGATCAACGGGAGGGCCTTTACCTTTACCTTTACCATTCACTGCTGGTGGGAATGTTGTTTGGTTTAACCACACAGTATGCAGAAAACGGTCACTGTCCTCCCGTTGTTCATCGATTTGCTTGAGCAGGCCCAGTAACGTCTTCATTTGACTTGTTGTTACTGTGTCTGGCATATCGAATACATTACGGGGAGCTTGCCAGGCTCTGCCGTGCAGGCAAGATACTCTCGGTAGCTTGCCAGACTTTCCCAGGGGGCGGAGGAATCAAACCCTGCTTGGCCGGGCTGCAGAAAACGGTATGCAGAGTAAACTAAGAACTGAGCTGCCATATGACCCAGTGATTCCACTTTTGGGTTTCTACCCCATAGAATATAAAAACATTCATTCAAAAGGACATATGCACACCATTGTTCATTGCAGCACTTAGTACAAGAGGTAATATACAGAGTCAATCTAAATGTCTAATATCAGATAAGTGGATTATGAAAATGTGGTATGCATATACAATAGACTACTATGCAATTATAATGAAGTCATGCAATTTTCTGGGACTTAGATGGAATTGGACGATATCATGTTAAATGAAGTAAGACTGTAGAAGAAAAACAAACACTGATGACAAAATTTATCTGTGGTATATAGAATAACTACAGAAGGGAATACAAAGTAGTAATGGGATGATGCCTAGATCACTCTTTGCCTTAGAGGATAGAGAGGAGAGAGACAGAAACATGAAAGAAATTGAGAGGGGAAGTAAGATTGAGGTGCACAGGAAGTAATGGGTGGGAGGTAAAGACCAAGGATCCTAGTCAGATACACACACACACACACACACACACACACACACACACACACACACACTACACCTTGGACTAAGGTGGAAGGAACCTTGGAAGACCAATGGAGAGCAGTTGACACTGACGGTGGAACTGGTGCTTAAACTGAGCATGGCTAAAACTCAATTATGAATGACTTTGTAAGTCAAGGCATCTTAATGAAAAATACAAATTAAAACAAACAGAAGGTTTATGAAACCGAAAAATAAAAAGGACAAACAAAATAGGCAAACTTGTTTTTTGGTTTAAAAGGAAAAACAGAAAAATGTAATAAGTAGATTCAAATATGAAAATGGAAACAAAACAACAGCACAGAAGTGCAAAAAGTCATAAGATGTTATTGCAGACAACTTTATGTCACTTTAACTGAGAAACCGAAAAGCAATAGATGTATTTTTAGAGTAACATGGTCTCCAAAGACTGAATCACAAGGAAAGAGAGAAATTGAACAGACCAATTATAAGAAAATCAAAATAGGCATAAAAAATTCCTCCCCAAATTAAAAACCAGTTCTAGACAAGTTTATTACTGAATTCTATCAAATTATCCAAGAGCATTAGGGACCAGAATATAGCTCTGAGGCAGAGCACTTCTGGTCTGAATCCATGGCTCCTCAAAAGTAAAAAAGGTAAATAATTTTTTAAAAATGGAATTAGTCCTTGGCAGTAGAAGTGAATATATAATATATGTTAAGGAAAATGTTGGTGGAAGTCTCTATGATATAAAGTTCAGAGAGTAGATGAGGAGATTGGATTTTCAAACACCACAAAAGCAGGAATGCAAATCAGACTACATTAAGATAAAATTTTTTACACTGTGAAAGAAACAACTAAGTAAAGTAAAGTAAATAAAGTAAAGGCCCTCCCGTTGATCATCGATTTGCTTGAGCGGGCCCAGTAATGTCTCCATTGGAGACTTTGTTGTTACTGTGTCTGGCATATCGAATACTCTCGGTAGCTTGTCGGGCTCTCCAGGAGGGGCGGAGGAATCGAACTCGGGTCGGCCATGTTGGCTGCGTGCAAGGCAAACGCCCTACCGCACTGGAAAAAAAAGCCCAATCCTGCTGAATGGGGGAAAATATTCACACACCTTATATCTGTGATAATAGCCTAATATTTAAGATATTTAAAGCACTCACAGAACTTAACACTAACAACAGCACAAATACCCTGATCGACAATGGGCACGGAGCTTAGTAAATAGTTCATACATACTTTCACAAAGGTCAGAAGCAATCTGCTGGTATGGATGTCCTATGAAGGAGCACTGATTCTTTGTTGGAGGGACAGTAAACTGGCTCAGTGTTTAGGGAAAGCAGTATGTTGACATCTCAAAGAGTGTGAAAATTCCATATGGCCCACTATTCTACTCTTCGTCATTTATCCAAAGAATACAAAAATTTCTGAAAACATACACACAAAACTTGATCACTTGATTACTTGACACTTGAGGTCCCGTTACTCATCGATTTGCTGGAGCAGGCGCCAGTAATGTCTCCATTCATCTCTGTTGTGTGCTAGTGTAGCCCAATAGCGTCTGCTTGCTCCAGGAATACAAAGAGCCTCAAACCGATCACTCAGGGTCTTGACAAAGAAGTCTGACCATCTCCTAGGTGGGCGACCACGCGATGTCCCGTGGAATGCAGTCAGTAACGGCTCTAGTCCAGTGGTTGTCTCCAAATCGCATTGCGTGTCCAGCAAATCTGATTTTCAATGCTTTGGCAAACGAGACATTGTCCCTGATTCACAATCACGAAGGGAGGTCGGAACTCTGGATTCCTTCTCTCACTTAAGTCAAGCGTGGTACTCCAAGCATAGCTCTTTCGATTCCTCTTTGGGATATCCAAATAGCGTTCTCATCCTGTTTTCGTAAGGCCCAGGTTTCTGAGGCAATTGTTAATGTAGGAAGAATGGTGGAGTCGAAGAGATGTGGCAGAGCCAGAAGTTCTTCGTCCTCTTAGCTATTTCTACGATGCTCTTTCTATGCTGCTCTCTTCCTCCTGTACAACTCAGGTCAGGTCATTCATCGTGTTGAGTTCTCGACCTAGGTACACACAACTGCTGCATTTGGAGATGTTCATTCCATTGAGATTGAATGGAACGTCAGGAACGAGTTCGTTTCTCATGAACACTGTCTTCGTGAGATTCAGCTGCAGTCCAACCTTTCCACACTCATGGTCGAAGTTGGCCAGCATTTGTACCGCTTGGCTAATGTTTGGTGTGATTAGAACGATATCACCAGCGAAGCGGAGGTGGTGTAGTTGCCGACCATCTATCTTCACTTCCATTCCTTCCCATTCCAGTCATCGCATGATGTTCTCGAGGGTGGCAAAACTTACAGTATGTTTATTGTGGCACTATTTACAATAGCCAGGATCTGGAAAGAATCCAAATGTTCAATAACAGATGAGTAGTTCAGGAAATTGTAGTATATTTACACAGTGGAATACTATTCATCTATATGAAAATATCAGTTTGCATTTGCTACTTTAGAGAGTGTCGTGTAAAGTAAAATAAGTTACAGGGTGACAAGTGATTGATAATGTCATTCAGATATGAAATACAAAAAACAATAGAGGGACTAGACATATCCAATAAATACTCTTGGATATAGAAAATAGAACTGAGGTTAACAGATTGGGGTGAGGGAATTGGCTCGAGTGGGTTGGAACAGTTGCACTAGAAACTGTAGTGGTGAATTTCACCATTTCTTTTATGGTACAGAAACTTTGTATGCCAAAAGCACATGTATTAAAACTATTGTAACCCAGGCTATCTGAATGGAAATAAGATAATATAATAATCTAAAAACAATAAAATAAATTTTGAACACTAAGGCATTACACAGCTGAGCTTCAACTTTTTAAAATCTCTGATTAAAAAAAATAGACAGGCTGAGAGGCTGGAGCAATAGCACAGCGTGTAGGGTGTTTGCCTTGCATGGGGCTGACCCGGGTTTGATTCACAGCATCCCATATGGTCCCCTTAGCACCGCAGAAGTAATTCCTGAGTGCAGAGCCAGGAGTAACCCCTGTGGATCATCGGGTGTGACGAAAAAAATAATAGACAGGATGAACAAAGAGGTAGTAAATGTGTTCTGGGACTGGCCTTGCCAACATCACTATAGTACTGTCATCCCGTTGTTCATCGATTTTCTCAAGCAGACACCAGTAACGTCTCCATTCGTCCTAGCCCTGGGATTTTTGCAAGTGCCATATTGGAGGCTCTTTCAGGGTCAGGGGAATGAGATTCATCATTGTTACTGAGTTTTGACATATTGAATACGCCACAGGGAGCTTGCCAGACTTTGCCATGTGGGCAGGATACTCTCAGTAGCCTGCCGGGTTCTCCGAGAGTGAGAACTAGATAATAAGAGGTCAAGCAGACACGAATGCGGCCACGTGCTTTCAGGAGCTTGGTTTAATAGTCTCTGGGTCTTGGCCGTTTATGGGATTAGACGGCACTGGAGGCAGTTGGTGGGTGTAAACACCTAGCTATTGAAAGATGGGGGATCTGGGTGGAGGAGGCCCAGTCCTGATCCAAGAAGGCTTGGAGATCTCAGCCCCGGGTCCCACACACCTGGGTTCCTCTGCTGGTTCCTTCATGCGTGAGGCTCCACAAAAGGAATTAATGCAATTAATTTCTGTCTTAGTAGGTGCTGCAATAAGCAATATAAAGTCAACAATTTTGTGCCTACTAATGAGGCAGGTATGGAGGGTTGGTTGGGAAACTGTAAACTGGTGGAGAGTAGGTCACACTGGTGGGACTGGTGTTGTAACATGAAATGCCTAAAACAACTTCATAAATCACAGTAAATAATTTTTAAAAAAAGAATTGAGGAGTTGGGGAGACAGCACAGCAGGTAGGGTGTTTGCCTTGCACACGGCTGACCTGGGTTTGATTCCCAGCATCCCTTATGGTCCTTTGAGCACCTCCAGGAGTAACTCCTGAGTGCAGATCCAGGAGTAACCCCTGTGCATCGTCAGGTGTGACTTAAAAAGACAAATAAATAAATAAATAAATAAGAATTGACTGGTTTGGGGATGGATGATAGGAAGCAGTAAGGGTGCATGCCCAGTCCTGTTCAATTCCTGAGAGTACATGGTCCCTGAGCATTGAAGGGTGGTACCCTGGGGGCCCCCAGCATGGCCAGGTTGCTCCAATATTCCCCACACTGCAAGGTCTACACAGAATCACACCCTCAGGCATTTGTGCTGAGCCAACAGCATGGCTTGACAAGAGTGACTAGTGGGACACCGAGATTTACCAAGCACCACTTGGAGCCCCCACTTCCGCAAACAGAATCAACAAAACTGAGGACAAACAGCCAATCTCATGAATAAAATGATGGAGAAAACTCTGAAAAATCACATCAAAAATAAAAGAAGGAAATTTACAACAGATACCATAAAAAATACAAAAGGTTATACATAATTATATGAACAACTTTCTGTCACTGTCACTGTCATTGTCCTCCCGTTGTTCATTGATTTGCTCAAGCAGGCCCAGTAACATTGTGAGACTTGTTGTTACTGTGTTTGACATATCCAATACGTCACGAGTGGAGTCCCTGACACTACATATGGTCCCAAGCACACTCCAGCTCCCTAAATTCAGAGCCATGTGTAAGCCCAGAGCACTGCTGGATGTGACCCCCAAAACAAAAAAATAGTTAATTAATTAAAAACAAATAGAAACTAGTAGGATAATTCTAACTCCTGATAGGTTATTACATATTATAGTCACTGATTCCTATTTTTGCTCCTTTTCTTTTTTGAAAAAGGAAGTCACTTTAAAATTAGTCACAAGCACCTTTGTGTGTCCCAAAAAGGTAAATTATATTTCTAACAAATGAGTAATGCTTCATTACATGGAAATGTATTTACTTATTTAACAAGTTTGTATTGCTCATTCTCTAAGTGTATACTTAACAGGCATGAGTCACTCCTGCTCTGTCCGAAATGGTAGCAATGTCTTAAGATGCTTTTGTACATATGAAATCTGAAAAATTCCAATGATATTCTTCAAAGACTTAAAACAAATGCTATGGAAATTTGTGTATAATTATAAAACTTTCCAAATGACCAAAGCTGTTCTTAGGAAAAAGAATATAGGTGGTATTGCTTTTCCTGACTTTAATTTGTACTAGAAAGCAATAGTGAACAAAACTGTGTGGTATTAAAGATAAGTGTGAAATATGTCATTAATAATTTTACACCAATTACATGCGAAAATACTAAAATAATCTATACATTGGGCTACATATAAATATATATATAAATATATGTACAGAATTTTTGTTTTGAGGGGCCATGTTCAATGAGTCTTGTGACTTTCTCCTGGCTTTGTGCAGTGATCACTCCTAGCAGGGTGTAGAGGGTCACATTGGGTGCCCTGGAATAGAACTCAGGTCAGCTGTGTTCAAGAAAAGCACATACTTTCATTTATTTATTTATTTATTTATTTAAAATTAATTTATGTGTTGAATCACCGTGAGAAAAGTTATAAATCTTTCAGGATTAAGTCTCATTCATACAATGATCAAACACCCATCCTTTCACCAGTGCATATTTTCCACCACCAAGAACCCCAATATACCCCCCATCCCACCTCTCATGATGCCTGTGAGGCAGATGATTTCCACTTAACTCTCTCTCTACTTTGATTACATTCATTATTTCAACAAAAATGCACTTTTATTATTTGGAATTTCCCCCCAATAATCAGATGTGCTGAAAAGGCATTGTGAAATAATTTCTTTTCTAGTGCTGGTTATGAAGAACATATGATGTCGATTTGAATTTCTGATATTTTACTAATTAAGTCTGGAGGGATTTCTGCCAAAAGTCACATAGTTACGAGATTGGTTTGTGTGTCTCTGGGGCCATGGCCATGCCGGAGAACCACTTGTGGGGGGCAACTCTTGGACTTGGTGGGGTGGGAAGAATGTGCCGGTTCCACCTCCCCCACCCCCATCCCATGAGGCCAGAGTTGCTCCGTCACCGCCGGCTCATACCTGGCTGTCCAATAAGCTCTGAGACAGGGGCCACCATGCTGCCAGGGTGGGGGCTGGGAAGGCGGAAGAGACAGACATCCTTTCCCTCCCGGCAGGGCACGGCATCATAGTTCAAGGCATAGTCCACTCACATTTCTGCTGAAAGCTGCTGGGTTCTGAATTAGGTCCGTGTGCCTCTGGGGCCATGGTCATGCCAGAGAGCCACTTGTGGGAGGCAACTCTCAGCCTTGGCAGGGTGGGAAGGATGGAAACCACATAATTTTAAATCTTCCAAGAGAAGGAGAAAGATGGACATGCTCAGATGGGTGTGGTGGAATTGGAATTATGTGCATGAGTAACCATCATTAACAGTATTGTAAATCCAAGAATATCAATCAATAAAATAATAGCACTGCACTGCACTGTCATCCTGCTGTCCATCAATTTGCTCAAGCGGGCACCAGTAACATCTCCATTGAGAGACTTGCTACTGTATTTGGCATACTGAATATGCCACGGGTAGCTTGCCAGGCTAGAAATAAAACATCCCCCCTTAAAAATTTCTGAAGAATAAAAGCCCAGGTCTAGATTGGTTCATAAATGAGTTCTACCAATCCATAAAAGAAGACTTGCCACCTCAAACTCCTTTGAAATAGCAAAGGACCAGGTATACTTACTAACAACTTATTTGAAACAAATATTTCCAGTAGAAAGAATATGAATAAAAAAATAAAATAAAATTACAGATTACCATCTCTGATGTGTATTAATGCAATTGTCCTCATCAAATTCTTTTTCCTTAAATTTTATTAGTGAAACACCATTAGGTACAGTTGTAGACTTACAAATTTTTGTGCTTGGGTTTCAATTATACAATGACAAATACCCATCATTCCACCAGTGTCCATTTTCCACCACCACGGGTCCCAGTATCCTTCCACCCCTCCCCATGCCCCAATCCCACCCTGCCTCTGAGGAGGGCATTCCATTTGGGTGTTTTGGTTTGCAAAAGAGGAAATGAGTGGCGGTCATGTTTGGTCTATAGTCTACTTTCAGCATGCTTCTCCCATCCAGGGAGGATCCTCCCAACACCCTTTATTTGGTGCTCCCTTCTCTATCTGAGCTGCCTTTTCCCCTAGCATGTGTGGCTGGCCTCCAAGCCATGGACTAAACCTCTTGCTACTAATCTCAGCTATTCTTGGGTGTTAGTCTCCTGTTTTGTTGCTTTATGTTCCCCAAATGAATGCAATCTTTCTATGTCTATCCCTCTCTTTCTGACTCATTTTGCTTAGCATGATACTTTCCATGTAGTACCACTTGTATGTAAATTTCATGACTTCATCTTTTCTAACAGCTACATAGTACTCCATTGTGTAGATGTATCAAAGTTTCTTTAACCAGTCATCTATTTTCAGAAAATCAGGTTTTTTCCAGATTTTGGCTATTGTAAAGAGTGCTGCAATGAACAAACAAGTGCAGATGTCACTTCGACTATACTTTTTTGCCTCTCTGGGATATATTCCCAAGAGTGGTATTGCTGGGTCAAATGGGAGCTCAATTTCTAATTTTTGGAGAATTGTTCAGACTTTTTCCAAAAGGGATGAACCATTTGGCATTCCAACCAACAGTGAAGGAGGCTCTCTTTCTCGCCACATCCATACCAGCACCCATTGCTTTTGTTCTTTTGGATGTGGGCCAGTCTCTGTGGTGTGAGATGATATCTCATTGTGGTTTTGATCTGCATCTCCCTGATGATTAATGATGTAGAACATTTTCTCATCTGCCTTTTTGCCATTTGGATTTCTTCTTTGAGAAAGTTTCTGTTCATTTCCTTGCCCCATGTTTTGATGGGGTTGGATATGTTCTTCTTGTGGAGTTCAACCAGTACTTTATATATCCTTGATATCAACCCCTTGTCGGATGTGTATTTGGCAAATATCCTTTCCCATTCTGTAGACTGTCTTTGTATTTTGGTCACTGTTTCTTTTGAGGTGCAGAAGCTTCTTAGTTTAAGATAGTCCCATTTGTCTATCTCTGTTTTCACTTGCTCGGCCAGCGGCGTGACATCTTTAAAGATACCATTAGCTTCAATGTCATGGAGGGTTTTTCCAACTTTGTCTTCAATGTACCTTATGGATTCCAGTCTGATGTTGAGGTCTTTAATTCATTTTGATCTTACTTTTGCACATGGTTTTAGGCAGAGATCTGAGCCCATTTTTTTTTTTTGCATTTAGCTGTCCAGTTTTGCCAACCAAATTTGTTAAAGAGGCTTTCCTTATTCCACTTCACATTTCTTGCTCCTTTATCAAAGATTAGATGGTCATATATTTGAGAGGAGATGTCAGTATATTCAACTCTATTACATTGGTCTGCAGCTCTGCCTTTGTTCCAGTACCACGATGTTTTAATTATTACTGCTTTGCAGTAGAGTTTGAAGTTAGGGATGTTGATTCCTCCCATTTTCTTTTTCCCCAAGAATTGCTTTAACTATTCATGGGGGCTTATTTTTCCATATGAATTACAGGAGTGTTTGCTCCATTTCTTTGAAGAATATCATGGGTATCCTTATAGGGATCCCATTGAATTTGTACAATGCTTTGGGAAGTATTGCCTTTTTTACAGTGTTAATTCTCCCTATCGATGAGCAGGGGATAACTTTCCATTTTCTTGTATCCTCTTTTATTTCCTGAAGTAGTGTTTTGTAGTTTTATTTGTACAGGTCCTTTACTTCCTTAGCTAGGCTAATTCGTAGGTACTTGATTTTCTGGGGCACAATTGTGAACGGGATTGTTTTTCTTCATGTCACTCTTCTCTCTCACTGTTTGCGCATAGGAAAGCCATGAACTTTTGGATATTGATTTTATAGCCTGCAACCTTACTATACAAGTCTATTGTTTCTAGGAGTTTCTTGGTAGAGGTTATAGGGTTCTTTAAGTATAGTATCATATCATCTGCGAATAGTGAGAGCTTGATCTCTCCCTTTCCTTCCTGAATGCCCTTAATATCTTTTTCTTGCCTAATCGCTATTGCAAGTACTTCCAGTACTATATTGAACAGCAGTGAAGAGAGTGGGCATCCTTGTCTTGTCCCTGATCATAGAGGGAAGGCTCTCAGTTTTTCCGCATTGAGGATAATACTTGCTGTAGGCTTGTGGTAGATGGCTTTAACTCTATTGAGGAAAGTCCCCTCTATACCCATTTTGGGAAGGGTTTTCATCATAAAGGGGTGCTGGATCTTGTCAAATGCTTCCTCTGCATCTATTGATATGATTTTATGGGTTTTATCTTTTCATTTGTTGATATGATGGATTATGTTGATCGATTTCCAAATGTTAAACCATCCTTGCATCCCTGGGATGAATCCTACTTAATCATGGTGTATGATCTTTTTGATGAGTCGTTGGATTCTGTTTGCTAATAGTTTGTTGAGGATTTTTGCATCTGTGTTCATCAGGGATATTTGCCTGTAATTCTCTTTCTTTGTGGTATCTCTCTCTGCTTTTGGTATCAGGGTGATATTTGCTTTGTAGAAACTGTTCGGAAGTGTTTTTGATATTTCAATTTCGTGGAAAAGCTTAAAGAGGATTGGGAGTAAGTCCTCTTTAAAGATTTGGAAGAATTCACTAGTGAATCCATCTGGGCCGGGACTTTTGTGCTTGGGGAGACTTTTTATTTCCATTTCAATTTCCTTGATGGTGATAGGTCTGTTCAGGAATTCCAGGTCTTCTTGGTTCAGCCTTAGGAGTAAATAGGAATCTAGTAATTTATCCATTTTCTCGAGGTTTTCATGTTCTGTGGCATAAAGATTCTCAAAGTATTCCCTGAGGATCCTTTGAATTTCTGTAGTTTCTGTTGGAATGACCCCCTTTTCATTTCTGATTCAGCTTATTACGGTTTTCTCTCTCCCTTTCTTTGTGAGTTTTGCTAGAGGCGTATCGATCTTGTTTATTTTCTTGAAGAACCAGCTGTTGTTTTCATTGATCTTTCGGATTGTTTTTTGGGTTTCCATCTCCTTAATCTCTGCTCTGAGTTTTATTATTTCCTTCCTCCCATTTGGGTTGGGCTACTTTTGTTGGTCCTCCTCCAAGCTCTTAAACTATGAGGTTAGGTTACTTATGTGGGCTCGCTCCTCCTTCCCGAGGAATGCTTGTAGAGCTATAAACTTTCCTCTTAACACAGCTTTTGCTGTGTCCCATAAGTTTTGGTACTCGTGTCCTCATTTTTGTTCTTTTCCAGGAATCTTTTGATTTCCTCTTTTTTTCCTTTCTAAGTCACTCTTTGTCCAATAGTGAGCTGTTTAATTTCCAGGTGTTTGATTTAGTTTTCTGTTTTTGTGTGTGATTTACTTCTAATTTCAGCGCATTATGGTCTGAGAAGATTGTTGATACAATCTCTATCTTCTTAATTTTATGGAGGTATGTTTTGTGACTCAGCATGTGTTCTATCTTGGAGAATGTTCCATGCATGCTTGAGAAAAACATATATTCATCTTTTTGAGGATGAAGTGTCCTGTATATATCTACTAAGTCCCTTTCTTCCATTGTTTCCCTCAGATGAAGTATGTCCTTGCTAAGCTTGAGTCTGGTTGATATATCAGGAGGTGATAAAGCGGTGTTCAAGTCTTCCTCTAGTATTGTGTTGTTATCAATGTCTTTCTCCAAGTCTATGAGTAGTTGTCTTAAGTACTTTGCTGATCCCTCATTAGTTGCATATATATTTAGTATTGTAAGTTCTTGTTGTACAAATTCCTTGATCAATAAGAAATGGCCTTCACTGTCTCTTGTGACCTTCACTCTGAAATCGATGTGGTCTGATATTAGGATGGCTACCCCAGCTTTTTTATGGGAGCTGTTTGCCTGTAGGATTGTTTTCCAGCCTTTGACTCTGAGTCTGTGTTTGCTTTGACTATTGAGATGTGTTTCTTGCAGGCAGCAGAATGTTGGGTTCAATTTTCTAATCCATCCTGCCACTCTGTGTCTTTTAATTGGTGCATTTAGCCCATTGACGTTGAGAGAGATTATTGTTATGGGGTTTTGTCTCATTTTTCTGTTGAAATTTGGTGTATGTGAGGGGCCTGTCTTGTCTTAAAGTAGCCCATTTAGTTGTTCTGTAACCATGGTTTTGAGTCTATGAAGTTCTTGAGCTGTTATTTGTCTGTGAAATTGTGTGTTGTTCCTTCTGTTATGAATGAGAGTCTCGCTGGGTAAAGTATTTTTGGTAAGGCATTTATTTCATTGAGTTTTTTCACTATATTCCACCACTGTTTTTGGGCCATGAGGGTTTCATCAGAAAAATCAGCTGTCAATCTTAAGGATGCTCCTTAATATAGGAAATTTCTTTCTTTGATCTTGCTGCTTTCAGAATTTTGTCTCTATCTAAGATTTTGGTCATTTTGATCAGGATGTGTCTTGGGGTATTTTTATTCGGATTTCTTCTAGTTGGTACCCTTAGGGCCTCCTGAATGTGGTCGCATGTTTTCTTCAGTTCTGGAAACGTTGTAGCAATTATGTCTTTGACAGTTTCTTCTTCATCAGGGTTTTCTTTATGTCCCTCTGGGACTCCAAAAATTCTTAAGTTACTCCTCTTGGCTTCATCACAATCTTCTCTTGCCATCTGTTCCTGAATTGTGAGACTCTTTTCCATTTTCTGCTCTTTTCTGGAGAGTCTCTGGACTTCATCTTTGAGCTCACTGATTCTGTCCTCAGCAGCTGTTATTCTGCTTCTGAGGCTTCCACTGAGTTTTTCAATTCGCCTACCAGGTTTTTCAGGTCTGACATTTCCGTTTGCATTTTCCTCATTTCTGTCTTCAAATCCTCTTTTCTTTCATTGGCATTGCTTTCCATTGTTCTTTTAGCTCCCTAAGCATCCTTAGTAACTCCCTTCTAAATTTCTTATCAAAGAGATTGTCTAGCACTCCAATTCTGTTGGTGTTCTTCTGGACTAGCCTCTTCAATAAGAAAGCTTGGTTGGCTTTTGCGTTGCTTTAGCATTGTGACCAGTGTGGTTTAGACCTTCACATTCACTGTTACTATTCTGCTTGAGATGCAGAATGAATTGAGATGGGCTTAATGAAGTACTGGCTAATGTGTTTCTGGTGGCTAAGCTAACCTAGTAAAGGTTCCATCTAAGAGGGTAACTTATGGTTTCTATGGGGTATGTAGTGGGAGAATAACTTGCGGCCACTAGAGTGGCCGCAGCTCCCGAAAGGGTCCCTGGTGCTGGACGGGTACTTGTTTGAACAAGGAGAGAGTGCCCGGAGTGGTTCATCTTTGTTTCCGTGCCGTGTGCCTCAGTTCCCGTCCCGCACAGAACAAGGATGAAAACTGGCTGTTCTCCGAGGATCTAGTTAGCTGTGCAGGCCCGGAAAGGGTCTCTGGCGCCAGTTGTCAGGCAGGTACCTGTTTGGATGAGGCCTCATCAAATTCTTAATGAAGCAATCCAATAATATATCAATGGGAAAATATACCATAATGACATGGAGTTAATTCCAGTGATACAAGGATAATTCAATATATAAAACTCAATTAAGTATACCATGTCAACAAAAGAAAAGATAAAAATCATATGATAACATAGATTGATGCATAGAAGACTTTTGACAAGATCAACATGATAAAAATCTCCAACAAAATGGGAATATAAGATGCATACATCAAAATAGCAAAGGTCATTTCCAACAACTCTGTAGCCAACATCATACTCAATGGAGAATAAAAGCCTTACATATGGATCACACATAAAGCAAAGATTTCCATTTTCTCTACTTCTAGTCAATATAGTTTTGAAGGTCTTTACTACAGCAACTAAGCAGGAAAAAGAAACTATAGACTTCCAAACTGGGAAAGAAGTTAAACCTTTTCACTATTTGCGTATCATACAGGTAACCCTAAAGACCACTGAAAAACCTCTTTGAAACAATAAACCAGTATAGAAAAGTAATAGGCTACAAAATAAATACACAAAAGTGTTACATTTATATATGAAAATGTCAAACTAAAGAGAAAGGAATAAAATGATGATGCTAAGAATCAACTAAAAATTATTAACTTTCTTTTACTTTTTAAAAATGTATTAATTAGGAGCTGGAACAGTGCATCCCATGTGGTTCCCCAAGCACTGCTAGGAGTAATTCCTGAGTGCAGAGCCAGGAATAACCCCTGAGCATCTCCAAACATGACCCAAAAGGCCCAAAAATAAGAAAGGATATCAATCAGCACATTTAAAAGTTTATTTGAGTGAAATATGTGTAATATAATATATTGAAACCACATAATATCTAGCCGTATACATACTGTAAATTCCTTAACATAATATCTAACATAAGTGTTAAGATTGTCTTTGTAGATTTGTCTTCAAAAGCAAGAGAAACAAAGTTTATTAAAAAATGAACTAATAAATAAAACTAAAATACATGGGTGCAGCAAAAAATTATTAAAATGAAGCTAACAATGACAACAAAATAGCATACTTTTATTTTATATTTTTAATAAAAAAATTTTATTTTTTTGCAGGGCTGGAGCGATAACACAGCGGTAGGGCGTTTGCCTTGCACGCAGCCAACATGGCCGACCCGAGTTCGATTCCTCCGCCCCTCTCGGAGAGCCCGGCAAGCTACCGAGAGTATTCGATATGCCAGACACAGTAACAACAAAGTCTCCAATCGAGACGTTACTGGGCCCGCTCGAGCAAACCGATGATCAACGGGAGGGCCTTTACTTTTACTTATTTTCTTAAAATTTTGGGTCACCCGGCTATGCACAGGGGTTACTCCTGGCGATTCTCAGGGGACCATATGGGATGCTGGGAATCAAACCCAGGTCAGTCACGTGCAAGGCAAACACCCTACCCACTGTATAATAGCATAATTTTGAAATGAATGGAAGAGGGGCGGAAGCAATAATACAGCAGGTAGGTCACTTGCCTTGCACACAACTGACCCTGGTCCCTACTCCAGTTCTGCCAGTAGAAATTCCTAAATGAAGAGCCAGGAGTCATCCCTGAGTGTTTCTGGGCATTGCCTAAAACTAAACAAATAAAAGGATAAAAGACCAGAATAGATTTTACAAGGGTTTGGTATGATTTTTTTTTAAACATTAAATGGAATAGTATTTGGAAGTACTTAGGAGAGTCATTGAAACATTGATATTTATTTTTAACTGATAACATGATAGTGTTAATGATACTGGATGTTGGCACCTTAGTGTCTATGTGTGCAGGATGTCAAAAGAACAAAGGTGAGGGATAAACACAGGTAGATTATAGAAAGCTACATCAAAATTAACATTTAAAGAATGACGGACTCAACCAAATAGAAGAATGGGAGGATGAGAGGGAAAGACAGAGGGAAATGTTTTACAAAAATACATGGCACCATGAGGGAATCCCACCTTTCATGCTCTCACATAAGGTGTTTTGCAAGTTCACAGGCAAAGTAACAAGCAAAATTGAAGGATACTAATCAGAAGTTCATTCAAAAAAACCATAGTTAAGCTACTATAAGAAGTATGTGTGTTCATAAAATATCAGGAAGTTTTCTAAACATATAAAATCATTATATAATTTTTCAGCCCACAGTCTGCCTTAGAGAAGAGCTCCAACGTCAGCTACAGAGAATATAATGAATTTGATTTATCAAGTAAGGAAGAGCTGCTTTGTAAAGACGAAAGAACAGATTTTAAAGAGGCATTTGTTAAATGATTAAGAGAGTAAAAGAAACCTAAACATAATTGAGTATGCTAGTTTGAAATTAGCTTTTGCACCAATTTTTGCGAAACGAGTTGCAAATTGGTGTCTCTGGTGCCAATATGCAAGCTGAACGGAAACTTCAAATGCTCACAATTTAAAATCATCCATTGGAAATAAAGGAAGAGCAGACAAAATAATGAAAACACCTTTAATGCTTATAGATAAATTTTAATAAGCAAATGTTTATTTTAGTTGCTTAGAATATTCTTTTGGATTCTAGATACATAAATTTCAACCCACGTTCCCCAGTTGCCATAACAACTTTATGCATTTGTTCTCTTGTGTCATTTTTTATCACATCAGTTTTTTTTTTAACTTTGGTTGCTATGATAACAGTATAGTTGTTAAATTTACTCTATTCACATGTTATTCTGCTGGAAACGGGAAATTCACTTTTATTTTTCTATAAAGAAGCTCATATAACAGAAGTAGAATAAAGAAAATAGTGTCCTACATACTGATAAAAGCTATTAAATTTTCATTATGTTATCAATTTATTCCCAAATGGTGTCACCTCTGTTCTATGGAAGGTGACCAGTGGTTATGTAATTCCATTCTAAGGAAAGGAGCTAACCTTGGCTGTACTGAATGAGGGAAAGAGGCATTTGAAGTGGCAGTTGCATACCATGCAGGACTTCCGCTAGCTTCAGCTTGAAGGAAACTAGTGGTGTCAGGAAACAACCTCACCAAAACCTGCCTTTCCAGATCTCATTGACTTCATTTAAGTATAACTGTGAACTCATTTATTGAAAAGAAAGCCCATTTTAATAGAAATCCTTGATCTATGATAGCCTATTCCTAAAAAATGCAAGAAAATCTCTTATTAAAAACCTTCCTTTTTGTGTAGAACTAGGTATTGTTAATATATGACAGTATGCAAATTAGTTTTCATTTATCCAGCTAATTGCTACAATTTGATCTATTTTTATTGATTTTTACTGATTTTTTTTTATAAAAACAACTAATTACATCACTGAAAATTGTTATTCTTGTTTTCGTCCTCTCTAAAGACTGTTATAATTTGGACAGACAGTACTGAGAAGCATGCAAGGATATAAAGGAAAAATGACAAAGGATTAAGGTTGAAGAGACCCTAGGGTTTAACTCATAATTACTATGTGACTCTGGGAAATTATTGATCTGATGATTCCTAGTTGTCAGAAGGTAAAATATAAATGAAAATAGTTTATAGACTTTTCAGCGAGAAAATTGGTAAGGTAATCTATTAAAATGCCTAGTTTGGTATCTGACATATAACAGATGCTCACTACATCTTAGTCACCTCATCTCCCACCAAATCCCTTCCACTGAGGACCAGTGAGAAAGAGGGGGGAAAATCAGAAAACAGTGGAATTCTAGCCACGGTAAGGTGACAAAAGCAGATTCCTAGCAGCCTCCTTTTTCTATCAAATGTTCTGAAATAAAGGAATATGGTTAATTTGGACTTAATTTGGATGGGAATTGCTGTCCGATATCAGAGCCCGCCAAGTGCAGTACATGGCATCATAGCAGCAAGAACCTCCAGGAAACCATAGCATTCATTTTCTTGTGTTTCTGTAAGAATGTTTGTGTGTGAACATGGACCCACCTTTCAGCTGGGATTTCATGTACTGAGAGAAATCATTGTAAATGCTTCTTTTCAGATCTGATCTCAATTTTTCATTCATTTTTTTGGGGACCTCAGAAAATTCTCTTAAGTTCTCTATTTCTCAAATTATCCTCTGTGTGTTGTATTTATCAAAATATAACAAGTAAATACCTTATAACACTTACTTTGGGTGTGTCATTAGTATTAGACATAATCAATGTATGTTTATTTCTATATGTGTTATTGCTACTAAATTATTGTGGCTGGTGGTGTTGTTAATAATTGGTAGTGTTGATTGTCAAGTGCTAAGTACAGCTTCAATGATTGTGGCCTTATTTCCTGGGTTCAGAGCAGACATCTGTCCTAGCAGGTACCCTACAAGGGACTAATAGAACACACAAGGGATGAGAACTGAATCTGTGTTCCTTGTATCTTTGATTATAACACAAATAAGAGAATAGAAGAATGCTAATATTCTTTGAGGGTTGGACTCAACTGACTCTGGAAATGATCGTGCTGTGTTTCCAGATTGAGGAAACCGGTGTCTGCTGGAGGGAGGCTGGAACTGACAAAATACTGTAATCCTATTCTCTGTCACAGCCTAAAGCTCTCTCAAATAATAAACCTGAGAGTTCAGGGAGATGCATCTACTCTGTCAGGCCACTAGGGTGTCATTTAGAATCTCTCTGCCGGAACAATGGAGACTTATAAATTTCAATCCACATTCTCTGGTTGCCATGGAAACTCGATGCACTTGCTTTAAGTGTCTTGTGTATTTTCTCCACCCACCCATCGTTCTCCTTTCTTCTTTAATCATCAGGATTTGTTACTTTGCCAGTAATTCCTTAAGTGTTCCTAGCTCCCATCCTTTTATTGTCCAGTTAAATTCTGAATTTGTTTCTTGCTGATGATTACCACTTAAGAAAGCAAGCTGAAAATGCCTGCTCACACACACTGCTTTTGTGCCATTTAAGTCAGACTTCTTTTCATCCCCTCCTCCTTCCTCTCTCTCTCTCTCTCTCTCTCTCTCTCTCTCTCTCTCTCTCTCTCTCCTCTTTCTCTTGATTTCACATACACACATGCTCACATACAGATGAGTATGCTAGAAAATTGAAACATTTATAAAGCATTAAGTTGCTTTAAAAGGGAAGTTTTTAGGTCTTAAATAAAAATTGCAGAATCAATGACTCAATTCTAAAACAACTGATCGAGTATTTCCTTAGTAACTGCAATGTGGCAGGTTGAATAAAGAGTATAATTCACATTAAATTTTTCAACTTGATTGCATATTCATATTATGATAAGAAGTGTGCTTCTGTGTAAAGAGCACAGGGCAGGTTATAGCCAAATTCCATCATCTCATACCTGTGTAACCTTCGATAAATTACTTAACCATCTAGCGCCTCATAAAAGTAGGTTGATTGCTACCTTGCCTGATATTTGTGAGTATAAATTGAGATTATAAAGGTATAGTACCTAGAACAATAAATCCTAAGACATTATAAACAAATGTTAATGCCTTCATATGTAACCTACAAATATTTACTTGGAAATTAAATCCTATTTTTATGTCACTCATTAAAGAAGTACATACATTCTTTATTAATACACACATTTACACATCACAAAGGTGAAGCAAATATGAAAATATAGAAGCAGAATTGTATGTGGTCTCTTTGCGTGGTTATTTACAATATATTGAACTGATGGTGGAAAAAAGAGTATTTTCTTACAAAGCTTGGGATAAAATGATTTCTTGTTATATTTAGTTAGGATCTTACATCTAAGACCAACCCAGTTAAAATTGATCAAGATAACAACTAGATATTTAGAGATGGTTATGTCTACTGAAAATAAGTCATCAAAATTCTTTTTTCATGTAGAAAGTGGCTATACGTTATAATTACATCCATTTGTAAACATGAGTTAGTCAGGGGCAACAGGAAGGCAGAAAAACAACAGGCATAAGGAAAGAACTAATGACAAGTTGTGAGTGCTAGTTACTGTTGCTACACATGTGTGTACATCATTGACATGAAAAACTAGCAAGGGGATAGGAATAAAATTAAATAACTACCCAAAGTAATGAGAAGTTACTTGGTAAAGTAGAGGAAATTATGGAAAACTGTTTCAGTAACAGTTTTAAAAATGTATACCAGCCATGCTTAGAGGCCAGCCACACATGCTGGGAGAGAAGACAGCGCAGATAAAGAGGGGAGCACCAAGTAAGGGGTATTGGGAGGATCATCCCAGGATGAGAGATGCATGCTGAAAGTAGACTGTAGCCCGAACATGATTGCCACTCAATGCCTCTTTTGCAAACCACAGCACCCAAAAGGAGAGAGAGAACAAAAAGGAGTGCCTGCCACAGGGGTGGGGTGGTATGGGGAGATGGGGGTGGGTGGGAGGGATGCTGGGAGCATTGAAGGTGAGGAATGAGCACTGGTGGAGGGATGGGTACTCAATCATTGTATAACTGAAACCCAAGCACAAAAATTTTAAGTCTACAACTGTACCTCATGGTGTTTCACTAATAAAAATTTAAAAATATAAATAAATTAATTAATTTTAAAAGATCTATACCAGCTAAGGATACTGGGAAGAGAACTTAACTTCAACCTTCAACAAACAACAGGCTATATTCGGTCAGTAGTCAAATATGCAATCCAAAGGGTTTTAAATAAACCATCTTCTGAATTGGGAATGAAAGATATCAATATTATTCTAGCAACATAAAAGGCCCTCATGGACCCCCCTTCACCTGCTGTTCCTAGACATGGGGTAGCTCCAGCCCTTCATGTGTGCTATGCTAGGAGAGGAATAATGTTTTCATTGTAAGTCAAGGCAAGTACAGACCAATGTTCATCTCACTGCAAATACCTCCCAACTCTGTGAACTGGCTTCTGCCAGGTGACTTTATGAAAAAACACTTGATGTTTCTGGGCCATGTACTTACTGAGTCCTGGGTGGGCCTCTCTATGTTCTTAGCAGTACTTGGTACTATTGGTATTATGTCCTTTTTGTCAGGTTTATTTCCTCTATATTGAGGCCATCAGACTATAGATGGTAGAAAACATGGGACTCCAGAAGTAGGCAACTGAGGTATAGCTTCCAGGACTGAAACCCTCTTTTCTTGTTCCTCCAAACTTGGCAGGAAGGATCCAATATGTTCTACTCCCTGTCTCCTGATAGTACTAAGAGTTGCATCTTTGAAAGAGAGGAGTAAAAGAGGAAGCCTCCCTTCCCCTTGCCAACTACCCAGAGTGACTCCATGTAAGCTGTTACATCCTGCACTCTAAGCCACTGTGGGAGCCACAGT